>NC_133132.1:70939031-72364031 GCF_048418815.1 Hemitrygon akajei | reverse complement strand
TCGAGGTACACTACATCCACTGGATCTCCCCCGTCTAACTTCCTGGTTACATCCTCGAAAAACTCCAATAGATTAGTCAAGCATGATTTACCCTTGGTAAATCCATGCTGGCTTGGCCCAATCCTATCACTGCTATCTAGATATGCCACTATTTCATCCTTAATAATGGACTCTAGCATCTTCCCCACCACCGATGTCAGGCTGACAGGTCGATAGTTCTCTGTTTTCTCCCTCCCTCCTTTCTTAAAAAGTGGGATAACATTAGCCATTCTCCAATCCTCAGGAACCGATCCTGAATCTAAGGAACATTGGAAAATGATTACCAATGCATCCGCAATTTCCAGGGCCACCTCCTTTAGTACCCTAGGATGCAGACCATCTGGACCTGGGGATTTGTCAGCCTTCAGTCCCATCAGTCTACTCATCACCGTTTCCTCCCTAATGTCAATCTGTTTCATTTCCTCTGTTACCCTATGTCCTTGGCCCATCCATACATCTGGGAGATTGCTTGTGTCTTCCTTAGTGAAAACAGATCTAAAGTACTCATTAAATTCTTCTGCCATTTCTCTGTTTCCCAGAACAATTTCACCCAATTCATTCTTCAAGGGCCCAACATTGTTCTGAACTATCTTCTTTCTCTTCACATACCTAAAAAAGCTTTTGCTACCTTCCTTTATATTCCTGGCTAGCTTGCGTTCGTACCTCATTTTTTCTCCCCGTATTGCCTTTTTAGTTAAGTTCTGTTGTTCCTTAAAAACTTCCCAATCATCTGTCCTCCCACTCACCTTAGCTCTGTCATACTTCCTTTTTTTTAATGCTATGCAATCTCCGACTTCCTTTGTCAACCACTGTGGCCCCTTCCCCCCTTTGAATCCTTCCTTCTCCGGGGGATGAACTGATTTTGCACCTTGTGCATTATTCCCAAGAATACCTGCCATTGCTGTTCCACTGTCTTTTCTGCTAGGCTATCCGTCCAGTCAACTTTGGCTAGCTCCTCCCTCATGGCTCCATAGTTTCCCCTGTTCAACTGACACCTCCGAGCTGCCCTTATCCTTCTCAAATTGCAGATAAAAACTTATCATATTATGATCACTACCTCCTAATGGCTCCTTTACTGCAAGATCACTTATCAAATCCTGTTCATTACATAACACTAAATCCAGAATAGTCTTGTCCCTGGTCAGCTCTCGTACAAGCTGTTCCAAGAATGCATCCCGTAGGCACTCTACAAACTCCCTATCCTGTGGTCCAGCACCAACCTGATTCTCCCAGTTCACCTGCATGTTGAAATCCCCCATAACTACTGCGACATTACCTTTGCCACATGCCAATGTTAACTCCCTATTCAACTTGCACCCAATATCCATGCTACTGTTTGGTGGCCTGTAGACAACACCCATTTGGGTCCTTTTGCCCTTACTGTTCCTCAGTTCTATCCACACAGACTCTACTTCTCCTGACCCTATGTCCCCCCTTGCAAAGGACTGAATCTCATTCCTCACCAACAGGGCCACCCCACCCCCTCTGCCCACATTTCTGTCCTTACGATAGCACGTATACCCTTGTACATTCATTTCCCAGGTCTGATCTCCCTGCAGCCATGTCTCCGTTATCCCAACATCATCATAGTTACCCATTCTCACCTGAGCTTCAAGCTCATCCGCCTTATTTCTGACACTTCGTGCATTCAGATATAGAATTTTTAGCCCATTTCTCCTCTCTCTGTTTGAATCGCTGCCTATTGTGCTTGACCCAGCTCCCCGAACTCCCATCGGGCTATACGCCCCTAGAATTTTGTTGTCCTTCCTAAATTTACTTATTCTTTCAATACATTTAACTCCATGTTCCGTCAGACCATCCCTCTGTACATGTGTCCTCCTTATCACTTGATCTGCCTCACCTTTCTCTACTACACACTTAATATTCCAGAACCGTGTAGTCCCCACCTGTCCTTTATTCTTCCTCTCGCTATCCTCTCTCACATTCTGGATCCCCGCCCCCTGCAAATTTAGTTTAAACCCCCCCCAAGAAGCACTAACACTTTTGAAGATGTCCTCGATGGTGAGGATGACGGCTGAGTTTACAACCCTCTGCAGCTATTTCTGGCACTGTGCCTTGGCCCCTCCATTCCACCAGTGAGGCAACCATTCAGAATGCTCTCCACCGTGCATTCAAAGTTCAATGTAAATTTATTATCAAAGTACACAAATGTCATCATATACAACCCTGAAATTCATTTTCTTCTCAATCTATAATACAATAATAACCATAATAGAATCATTGAAAGACCACACCAACTTGGGCATTCAACTGGTGTACAAAAGACAACAAACTATGCAAGTATAGAAAGAAATAATAATAATAATAATAATAACTAAATAAGCAATAAATTTTGAGAATCTGAGATGAAAGTGAATCATTAAGTTATTGGAAAATTTCAATGATGGGGCAAGTAAAGTTGAGTAAAGTCATTCAGAAAATAATGAGGCATGGGATCCAAGGAGACCTTGCTTGGTGGATCCAGAATTGGTTTGCCCACAGAAGGCAAAGGGCGGTTGTAGATGATTCGGATTCTGCATGGAGGTCGGTGACCAGTGGTGTTCCACAGGGACCCCTCCTCTTTGTGATCTTTATAACTGAGCTGAATGAGGAAGTAGAAGGGTGGGTTAGTAAGCTTGCTGATAACACAAAAGTTGGGGGTGTTGTGGACAGTCTGGAGAGTTGCCAGAGGTTATAGCGGGACATAGATTGGGCTGAGAAGTGGCAGATAGAATTCAGCCCAGATAAATGTGAAGTGATTCATTTCAGTAGGTCAAATTTGAAGACAGATGATAATATTAATGACCCTTGGCAGTGCGGAGGATCAGCGAGATCTTGGAGTCCATGTCCATGGGACACTCAAAGCTGCTGTGCAGGTTGACAGTGTTGTTAAAAAGGCCATGGTGTGATGGCCTTCATCAGCCATGGGATTAAGTTCAAGAGCCATGAGGTAATGTTAAAGCGATACGAGACTTTGCTCAGACCTCACTTGGAGTACTGTGTGCATTTCTGGTGACCTCACTACAGGAAGGATGTGGATACTATAGAAAGGGTGCAGAGGAGATTTACAAGGATGTTGCCTGAATTGAGGAGCATGCCTTATGAGAATAGGTTGAGTGAGCTTGACCTTTTCTCCTTGGAGTGACAGAGGATAAGAGGAGACCTGATAGAGGTGTATAAGATGATGAGAGGCATTGATCGTGTGGATAGTCAGAGGCTTTTTCCCAGGACTGAAATGGCTAACATAAGGGGGCATAGTTTTAAGGTGTTTAGAGGTAGGTGCAAGGGAGATTTCAGAATTTTTCACAGAGAGTGGTGAGTGCATGGAATGCACTGCCAGTGATGGTGGTAGAGGCGGATACAATAGGGTCTTTTAAGAGACTCTTAGATAGGTACATGGAGCTTAGGAAAATAGAGGCTATGCAGCAGGGAAATTCTAGGTAGTTTCTAGAGTAGGTTACATAGATGGTACAGCATTGTAGGCCAAAGGGCCTGTAATATGCTATAGATTTTGATGTTCTATGTTCTATCCCTTTAGGTTCAACAGTCTGATGGTTGAGGGAGTAATAACTGTTCCTGAACCTGGTGGTGTGGGTCCTGAGGTTTCTGTACCTTCTTCCTGATGGGAGCAGTGAGGAGAGAGCATGACGTGGGTGGTGGGGGTCTGTAGGAACCATGTATCTATTTTCTGTCTGTATGGTATTTTGTGGCATGTTTACTATGGAAATCTGTTGTGTGGGTTGGGGTGTGGTAGAAGCAAATGGGTATAGTTATGTGTTCACACTTTATCTTAGTTAGTTGTTTAGTTAGAGGCAGCTGGGGAATGATATTTTTTATTGACCACTAATTACGTTTAGAGTCCCTAACTAGATTGCTAATATCGCTATTTGACTGCTATTATAATACTTAGCATCACCTAGTTATATTATCAATTAGACTGCTTAATTATGCTAATTTGAATGCTAAGATCACTATATCTCTAATTTATTCTTGTTAGTTTTTTATCGCTGCAAGATCATTCGTCTTTGCTGGTTTCATAATAAAGGATTAAACTTATCTTTTTCGATTTGGAACTTTGGTTCTTGGAAGCATGTCTTACAGTGTCGACCTAGCTTCAGTCTCTCAGCAGTTTTGGTTTGTTTTAAAGTACAGTAACCGCTACAGTGTCCCTGACGATGGATGCTGCTTTCCTTAAATAATGCTTCATGTGGATGTGCTCAGTGATGGGGACAGCTTTACCATGATTGACTAGGCCATATCCATTACTTTTTGTAGGACTTTATGTTTTCATACCAGATTGTGATGCAGCCCATCAATATACTCTCCACCACACATCTTACATGCACGTGTCTGTCTAAGAGTCTTTTATCTTTTCCTATTGTATCAGCTTCTACCACCATCCTTGATCCAGTCACCTTCCAATCCTGTGTAAAAACCTACCTCTAACATTTCCCCTATTCCCTACTGTGTCGAATGCCTTTCTTCGAGTCAGCCTATTCACATACTTTATGAGGAATCTTTTTGGATACATTTAAAAATTGTGTCCCACCTAAACTTTTTACAATTAGGAGGTGCCAATCAATATTAGGGAAGTAGAAGTCACCCTAGGATGACAACCCAGTTATTTTTGCATCTTTTGAAAATCTGCCTGCTTATCTACTCATTAGTGGCCCGGTGGTTTTTGAAGGGTTTATAGAATACGCAAAATGGAGTGATTGCTCCCTTCCTGTTTCTGAATTTCCACCCACGCTCCTTCACCTCAATCTCCTCAGGAAGTGGAGGTGTTGACTAAAGAGGTAGTGTTGAGGGACCAGGTGAGATCATCTGTGATGTGTACTCCAAGAAACTCAGTGCTGCTGACTCTCCCCATAGATGTGCAGTAGCTAGTGGTCAGCCTACTCCTTCCTGAAGTCGACAATCATATTGTTAGTCTTCTCCACGTTGATACTCAACTTGTGCTCGCACCAGTCCACAGCCTGCTCCACCTCCTCTCTGTATGCTGACTCGTCGTGGTTGGTGATGAGGCCAACCTCTCTAATATGATCAGCAATGTAGTTAGAGCTGGATACAGCAGTACAGTCATAATTGACTTGATGATAGAAAGTAGAGAATGCTGGCATAAAGTTTTGTCTTGCACTGGAGTCTTGGAATGAGTGGTGTGACATAAGCGGTTGATGCAGGGACTCTTCATTCATTATTTGCATAAATTATCTGAGTGTTGATGTAGAATGCATAATTAGTAACTTTGTGGGTGAAACTAAAATAGGCAGTATCGAAGGCAGTAAATTACAGGGGCTTCTGGATCAGCTGCATAAGCAGGACAAAGATTGGCAGATGGCTTTCAATTGGGATAAGAGCAATGTGTGGCATTTTGGGAAGTCTGGCCAGGGTAGGGCTTGTACAGTGAATAGTCAGGCTCTGGAGGGTGTTGTGTCAGAAGTACAAGTCGATGAATGCTTGAAAACATGACAGGAAGACAGGTGGTGGATGTGGCATTTGGCACGTTGGCCTCAATCACTCAGGGCATAGAGAATAGGAGTTAGCACTTTACGTCTAGCCGTGCAAAACAGCATTTGGAATATAGTGTGAGGAAAGAGAGCGCAAAGGAAAATTAGAAAGATACTAACAGACTCAATAACCTGAGTTAAAGGAGAGGTTGGGCAGGTGAGGACTTTCCTCATTGGAATATACAAAGGAAAATGAGGAATGATCTACAAACATTTGTAATAGAGTTGCATAAAATGAAGGGTGCAGTTGGAATGAATGTGCACAGACTGTTTCCCTGGGCTGCAAAATAAAAAACTAGAAGGCACTGTTTTAAGGTGAGATGGAAAATTTTAAATACTTATTTAATTTTATTTAGAGGTACAACATAGTAACAGTCCTTTGCGGCCCAGCTGCTTATTTACACTCTACACCGCTACACCCGCCTGCTGCCTGAGCAGCATGTAAACTGAAGGGCACGTTTAGCAGCCAGAGGATAGTCAGTTCACAGAATGAGCCGCCAGAGAGCCTGGTTCAGACAGGTGCATTGAAAAGACACTCTCCCAGCTACATGGAAAGGAAAGGTTCATATAGCTGTACACAGGCAAATATGATGACTTGGGGGGCCTGTTTCCCTGTGGTTCGACTCTAGTACTCTAGAGGTGAATAAATAACTTCACTGATTATAATGACAGGGTGTTGCAGTCCATCATTTCTTCCCCTCACTCAGACTGGGAATACTGGGGACCAGCAGTAACCCCTGTGTTACCACTCTAATGACGGTCAACCTGAGAATAACTTATTTATTCCCACCTTCTGCTCTCTCCAATCACCAGTTCTCTGCCTGTGGGAACGTCACAGAGGCATAGAACAGTGCATCACAGACAGAGTCCATTTGGCTCACCTAGCCCATGCCGAACCATTAACCTGCCTCATTCCATCAATCTGCACCCAAACTATAACCTTCCATACCTTTCCCATCCGTATATCTGTCCAAATACCTGTTAAATGTTGGAAAGTATCCACCACTTGCAATAGCAGCTCATTCCACATTCTCACAACCCTCTGAGTGAATAAGATCCCCCCATGTTCCCCTTAAACATTTCACCTTCCAGCCTTAACCCATGACCTCTAGTGTAGACTAAGTGGAAAAGCCTGATTGCATTTACCCTATCTATGCCCCTCATAATTTTGTATACCTCTATCAAATCTCCCCTCAATTTTTTATGTTCTAGTGAATGAAGTCCCAACTGACTCAACCTTTCCCTATAACTCAGATCCTCAAGTACTGGCAACATCCTTGTAAATTTTCTACGCATTCTTTCAATCTTATTGGCATTTTTTCTGTAGGTAGGTGACCAGAACTGCACACCACAATCCATACTAGGCCTCGCCAACATCTTATTCAACTTCAGAATAACATCCCAACTCCTGTACTCAATACTCTGACTTATGAAGCCCAGCTCTTTACTTCATCCCTCCCGCTCCCGGTTTCACCTATCACCTTGTGTTTCTCTCTCCCCTACCCCAACTTTTTAAATCTACTACTCAGCTTTTTTTTTCTCCAGTCCTACCAAAGGGTCTCGGCCCGAAACGTTGACTGTACTCTTTTCCATAGATGCTGCCTGGCCTGCTGAGTTCCTCCAGCATATTGTGTGTGTTTCACAAAGCTCCTTCTATTCCTGTCTCACTACAGAGAACATGACACCATACAGAACAAATCAACAGATTTCTTCACATTTTGCTTCATTCTTTGATGCACTGAGGAGAATTCCCTGTTACATTTCATGTTGTTTGTTGGTGAGTTCTCACCAAGAGTATGCCCTGTGGGAAATCAGAGCAGGTTGAAGAACTTCACACCCTAACCGTACCAGTTCTCTCTCCAGCACTCTCTGCAATTCTGATCATTTCTACACCACCCTCCCTCACCCTGTAACCACCTCCCATCCAGAAAATTAACTCCGACCTGCATAGGAACTGTCAACAGGTCTTGACTGATTTACACCTACTCTAACAAGTCTGCCTTTACTACAGGCTTACCCGAGTTCTGCTCTCACAGGGGAACAAGAAGGTTGTTGGGATCCAGTGCATATTCAGTCTGGTTGCCCCATTATATGGAAGATGAGGCTTTGGAGAGGGTGCAAAAGAGGTTCACCAGGATGCTGTCTGGATAAAGGGGTATTAGCCACAAGATACCAGATATCATGCATTTAAGGTGATAGGGGTAGGTTCAGAGGAGATGTGCAGGGACAGCTTCCTACATGTAGAACAGGGAGTGCCTGCTGATGGAGACAGGTACAATAGAGGTGGTTCACAAAACTCACTTGGAGTACTGTGCTCACTTCTGGTTGCCTCTCTACAGGAAGGATGTGGAAACCATAGAAAGGGTGCAGAGGAGATTTACAAGGATGTTGCCTGGATTGGGGAGCATGCCTTATGAGAATAGGTTGAGTGAACTCGGCCTTTTCTCCTTGGAGCGACGGAGAATGAGAGGTGACCTGATAGAGGTGTATAAGATGATGAGAGGCATTGATCATGTGGATAGTCAGAGGCTTTTCCCCAGGGCTGAAATGATTGCCACAAGAGGACACAGGTTTAAGGTGCTGGGGAGTAGGTATAGAGGAGATGTCAGGGGTAATTGTTTACTCAGAGAATGGTGAGACTTTTGGATAGGTAAATGGAGCTTAGAAAAATAGAGGGCTATGGGTAAGCCTAGTAATTTCTAAGGTAGGGACATGTTCAGCACAACTTTGTGGGCTGAAGGGCCTGTACTGTGCTGTAGGTTTTCTTTGTTTCTATGTTTCCTAGATAAGCTTACAAATGAGCAGAGAATGGAGTGTTATGGACACTGTTTAAACAAAAGGGATTCGTTTCGTTACCATCGATTCATTAGTTTCATACCACATCATGGGCTGAAGGGTCTATTCCTGTTTGATATCCCCCAAACAGAGTCTAGGATTGAAATATCCAAAGATTCAACACAACCAGAGGCAGAAAATTCTGCCCACCCTCCTACAACTGGTGGGCAATAACTCAGCAAAACCAACCTGCTTTACTATACAATTGCCTGCTTCTGCATTTTTTTAGTCCTCCAAAAATTAGTCTCTGACCAATGCCAAGCCTCTGCTTCTAAGAACACCATGCACGGTTTCATTCCCCATATCCATAGGTCAGACCACACCAGGATCACATTCCCAGTCAGTGTAACAATTCAGCAACTTTATGTCCTCTTCCCAATGCTGTATTATATTGGTTACCTGAGGACGAGCAGCAGGTGAACAAGCCATTGTACCATGCTGGAATTCTCCCAGATTCCACACACTAGCATAGAAGACAGAAGCAACACAGATACCCATGGCCTACTGGTTACTGGTACCGAGGGTTGGGCAGTGGAATTGCTGTATGTGGGTTAAATCAAGAAAGGGTTGGATCAGGCCCACACTGGAGTACCATACACAGTTCTACCTCTGTATCCTTTGGCCTCTCCAACACTGGGAGCTCCATGCACAGTTCCTGCCTCCATATACCTGGTTCAGGAGCACCATATATACAGTTCTCAAACCTGCACCTCTGCATCAGAACCTCACTGGGAGCATTGTGCACAGATCCTTTCTCTGTATCCTCTGGGGCAAAGACACACTGGGAGCACCATTCACATGTGGGAATTCTAGAATAATTTATTTTTATTCTCACTCTCACTCACACTCTCACTCTCACACTCTCTCTCACTCTGTCTCTCACTCTGTCTCTCTCTCTGTCTCTCTCTCTGTCTCTCTCTGTCTCTCTCTTTCCCTCTATGTCTCTCTCTCCCTCTATGTCTCTCTCTCTCTCTCTCTCTCTCCCTCTATGTCTCTCTCTCTGTCTCTGTCTCTTTCCCAGTGGGATGTAAGGGCACGGATCTCAACCCAGGGTTGATTGAGGATAAGACCCAAGTCAACAAAGGGGATCTTAGTTAGGACATTGAGGGTGTTCAGTGCACTGCCGGACATCTGGGGAGCCAGGTGACAAGGACCTGTTTCTCCATTCCCTGGCAGGACACTGGGGCAAGGGCCAGGAGGCTGAATTTTGTTCCAGAGCGAGCGGAGGCTTACTGTGCCCCGAATAAGCTGGGGCAAAAGATCCGGGCCATGTCATCCCCCAAGGACTTGAATGGCAGGAGAACCCTCTGATGGCTGATGAAAGGACAGGCCTCTCCTCCCTCCGTACTTCAAGAGAGCCAGATGGTGTAGGCGCCCTGCACCAAACTAGAATACTGGGCTGCCTTCTGCCTCACTGGACATGTCACCGAGGCCACTGAGGGAGCACCAGCCAAAGGCGACAGGTACCTGGCCAAGCACCAAGAGTGGAGGGCCCTGTGGCGTCGGATCTTCAGGGGGCTGTTTCACAAAAGGAAGGAGGAGTTTTTTAGACTGATTGTGGGACAAGAGAGTGAAGCATCAGCATCAGGCCCCGTCTGAGACCTCCATGCTGAGCCCATGGGTACGGCCTCGTACAAGGCTCTTCCAAAGTGACCCCGTGTGGGCAGGAGTTAGGAGTGGCAAAAGAGAGGGGAGCAGGAGCAGTCGTGGTAATGAAGGGGGAGCAAGAAGGAAGCGGAATGGAGAGGGCAGAGGGAGAGAAAAGTAGTAGCAGGAAGGTGGATGGACGGGGAGAAGAAGATCTGTATTAAATGATAAAGTGATTGTTTGGAACACATTACCATGCCTTGTGACTCATGGTTCAGTGGGCTTTAAACCTTCCTGCCACTCCGACAGTAACCTGTCTCTTTTGCTGCCCCCACTTTCCTCTCCATCATTCCTGCAGCGACCCCTCCTACCTTGCCACCCCTTCTCTCCATCCCTCCCTCTTGGCTACTATAACTCGAGAACAAGCATTATGCAATCCTCCCACTCCCCTCGGAAATAGTGGGAGAGGAAGTGGAAAATTCTCCCATACCCAGGGCGACCAGACAGAAGGGTGGGCCAAAATCAAGGCAGCGGGGATGTCCCATGTTAAGTAGCATTGTGATGAAACAAAATATATATCTACAAAAAGAATCAGGTCCCTACCTGGTGCTAAAGGGAGAGGTGTTATGGTGTACAGAAACATCAGTGCTGTAGAGTACTCCTAACAGACAGGGAAAGCACCAGTGGGGTGATGAACAGAGACAAAGACTTAGAAAATGGGCCCCAGAATGGGTCATGCCACCTACAAGGAATCCCAGAGATGAAGAGCAAGAGGGAGGGAACAGGAATTTGAGAATTAGGCAGGCTGGAGAGGAAGCAGGAAATGGGAGAGGAAGAGTGAGAGTGAGGGGGTATAGTTGTGGACAGAGAGGAGGAGAGAACATACAACACAGAACATGGTACAACACAGGAACAGGTCATCCCACAATGAACTAATTAAACTAGTCATTAAATGCCTAACGAAACTAATCACTTCTGCCTACATAATGTCCACATCCCTGCATTCTCTACATATTCAAGTGCCTAAGAGTCCCTAAACCTATCACCACAAATGTTATGTTTTGTAACTGCAAAAACTAATCACAAGAAAAACATGGGAGCCCAAGGATACTTGAGTACTTAGTTTTACTTCAGTGAGGTGCGCACATATGATGTGATAGTGTAATAATGTACACCATTCACGTACTTTTACATATCACCTGTAATGAATTATGTAAAACAAAAATATATTTATATATAAAACAATATATTTACAATATTACTGAAATATTAACTACATAGCAGTCCTCCCTGGTTAGCTATAAACTGCAAATCAATGAAGAAAGCATCTCAAATATGTAATGTGATTCTCTCCATTCATCTATTTATACAGGAAACTATACAATACAATTACTATAAAGACATCCACAGCATAGTAAATTTTAAATTTTGCCATTCAGACTGAAACATTTAATCACTGTGGAGGAATTTATAATTTTGTGGGATAACATCTTTGCTGGGAAGGGGAGTTAATCTGCTTTGCAGGTGAGACGAGGCTGTTAAACAAGCTCAAGTTCTAGAACCTCCTCTGCAGTAGTTGGGTGAGTTGACTCTAGGACAGCAAGAGGTGGATCTGATAGCTCTAGCCATTTTTCCTCTCTAAAGATTGACTCTGCTCTCCTCAACTGACCTATGTGTCACCTCAAGATGAAATCAGACACAATCTCCACAGTGTAGGAGGTTGGTCTATTTCTATCGTTGATCTACCAAAGTACCCACTTATGATCAACTGTGTAGTTCCGCACTGAGACTGCTTCTCTGGGAACGAAACATTGAACCTCCTTGTTGGAGAGCCCTCAATTTGTCTCAGTCTTTTGTTCAAGAGCCTGATGGTTGAGGGGTAGTAACTGTTCTTGAACTTGGTGGTGCAAGTCCTGAAGCACTTGTACCTTCTATCTGATGGCAGCAGTGAGAAAAGAGCATGGCCTGGGTGGTGAGGATCTTTGATGATGATCGCTGCTTTTCTATAGCAATGTTTCATGCTGATGTGCTCAATGATTGGGAAGGTTCAACCCGTGATGCACTGGGCTGAAGCCACGACTTTTGTAGGATTTTCCGCTCAAAGGCATTGGTGTTCCTGTACCAGGTCTTAACGCAATCAGTCAGCACATTCCACCACTCATCTGTAGAAGTTTGCCAAGGTTTTTAATGACATGCTGAACCTCTGCAGACTCCTGAGGAAGTAGAGGCATTGTCATGCTTCCTTTGCAATTATATTTATATGATGGGTCCAGGGCAGGTCCTCTGAGATAGTGACACCCAGGAATTTAAAGTTACTGACCCTCTCCACCTCAAATCCTCTGAAGATTACTGGCTCATGGACCTTTGGTTTCCCTCTCCTGAAGTACAAAATTCAGTGAGAGGTGGTTGTTGTTACACCTCTCAGCCAAGTTTTCAAACTCCCTCCTGTGTGTTGATTCATCTCCCCCTTTGATACAGCTCACAACAGTGGTGTTATCAGCAAACTGTATATGATGTTGGAGCTGTACTTAGCCACATGGTCATAGGAGTACAGTGAGCAGAGCAGATGTCTAAGTACACAACCCTGTGGTGCTCCTGCACTGACAGAGATTGTGGAGGAGGTGCTGTGGCAACCCAAACTGACTGGGGTCTACAAGTGAGGAAAGCCAGGATCCAATTGCACAAGGGGGTATTGAGGCCCTGGTCTTGGAGTTTACTGATTAGTTTTGAGGGGATGATGGCAGTAAATGCTGAGCTATAATTGATTAAGAGCATGCTGATGCATGCATCTTTGCTGTCCAGATGTTCCAGGGTTGTGATAAAAGCCAATGAGATGGCATCTGTTGTGGACCTGTTGCTTTGGTAGGCAAATTGGAGTGGATCCAAGTCACTGCTCAGACAGGAGCTGATATGTTTCAACACTCACTATGGATGTAAGTGCCACTGGGAGAGAGACATTGAGACAAGTTGCTACTCTCTTCTGGGTCACTGGTATGATGGAAGCCTGCTTGAAGCAGGCAAGCACCACACACTGCCAGGGTGAGAGGCTGACGATATCCATGAGTGCACCGGCCAGTTGGTCAGCACAGGTCTTCCGTACTCGGTCAGGTACTCTGTCTGGACCAGATGCTCTCCTTGGATTCACTCTCTTGAATGTAGCCCACACATCATCTTCAGCTACTGAGATCAAAGGATCATCGGGATACGTGGGGGTGTGTGATGGTTCCTCCCTGTTCTGGTGGTCAAGATGAGCAGAGAAGGCATTGAGCTCACCTGGAAGTGAAGCTCTGCTGTCCCCTATGTCACAAGATTTAACTTTGTAGGAGGTTATGGCACTCAAGCCCTGCCATAGTGGTCAAGCATCCCTTGTTGATTCCAGTCTAGTCCAGAATCTCCACTTCGCCCGAGTGAAGGCTTTCCCGCGATCGTATCTGCACCTCTTACAGCATTATTGTCCTCCAGACTTGAATGCCTCTGATCTGGCTCTCAGTGATTCTGGATTTCTTTGTTCATCCAGGGCTTCTGATTGGGGAAAACCCTGAACAATTTCATGCGGACACACTCATCCACAGCTGTTATGATAAAGTCCATTACGACCCTAGTGTAGTCATTCAGGTCCTCGGATGAGTTCTTAAAACGGCTCAGTCCACCGACTCAAGGCAATCCTGTAACCGTTCCTCAGCCTCCTGGGTGACCACCTCTTCGTTGTCTTGATCTTGGAGCATTGCTCCTTAGGCTCTGCCTGTATGCAGGTAGTAGGAGTACAACCATATGATCCCACTTGCCAAAATGCAGTCTCAGGAAGGAACGGTAGGCATTCCATATCATAGTCTAGTGTGTTGGAACAGCTGGTGCAATCGGTTATGTGCTAGTGATAATTGGGCAGGGTTTTCTCCAAACAGACCTGTTTAAACTTACCAACTATAATTTGAAATGTGTCGGGATGGGCTGATTCTTGCTTGCAGACAACCACATGCAGCTTTGTGAGTGCTTGCTTATAACTGCCCACTGGGGCTACGTAAACTGTGGTCAGGATCATGGATGAGAACTCCCAAGGCAAATAGAATGGTCTACATTTAATCGTTAAATGGATTTGAGGAGACCCAGGCATGCGCACAAGGGACGACCCATGAACAGTACAGCTGGTGAGTCGGTTGTGGGGTGTGCTGCACTCTGATATGCAAGGAGGAGATTGGCAAGCTTTTGTTTCAGTGTAGGTGAAGTCAGTGTCTTCTGCTGACATTGCTCCTGGAGTGTTCTTTAGACTCTGGACAAAACTTTTTGTCAACCCATTTGTAGCTGGCTGATATGATGTTGATGTCTTATTCCATTCCTTTTCAGGAATGACTGAAACTGTTCTACAACAAACTGTGGTGCATTATGACTGACTAAGTGTTCTGGAACACTGCTTCTTGAGAAGAAGTTCAACACATCAACAGCATGCAAGGTTGTAGAGGAGGCTATTAGGAACACAACTGGACACTACTACCACAAAACTTGTGCCCATGAATGATCGGGCAAAATCCTCTGCCAGAGCAATGCAGGCCATTTCCAGGAATGGAGAGGTGCTGCTCTTGGCATCTTCTGAATGTTTTGGCATCCCAAATTGCGCGTGGCAAGCTGCTCATTCAGCTTTATCCCAGGCCACCAGACAAAACTTTGAGCCGATGCTTTTATTTTGACCACACCTAGATGATCGGCATGTATCTTCTCCAACACTTCAGCTCTCCGCTTGGACTCTCAATCTCACATAAGCCAACCTCCATCAAGGACAAGTTCATCCCAGCGTGGGTAAAAATGGGGGAACTGGAATTTCACCTGCACACTCCAGCCATTGTGGATTGCAATGCAGACCTGAGAAAGTGCAGAGTCAGTTCTGGTTCCCCTTTGCATCACCTCTGCTGTAAGAGGAAAACTATCAATTTGTATTTGGGAGAATATGTCAAGAGGAGTGTCTTCTTTTGTGAATTTTTCAGGTATTTCCTTTTCGAAAGGTAAACAGAACAATCCTTCAGCATTTCCATGATTAGTTGGCCTCTTGAATTCAATCTTGTAATTGTGTCCTCCAAGAAACAGATTCCATCTCTGTACTTATGCTGCTGCTGTTAGTGGAACACACCTCTGAGGATTGAAAATGGACACCAGTGGTTGATGATCAGTAGTGAGAGTAAACTCTCTGCCATACAGATACTGATTGAAACATTTTACACCACAAACCAGTCTCAATCTGTCAATCTCTGTCAACCTGTGTGTAATTTTAATCTGCAGTGGTAAGGGAACATGATGTAAAGGCCATGGGCATTCACTCCCATCACTCATAACATGTGGCATAACTGCACCTATACCACACTGGCAAGGCATCACAGGCAAGCTTCACTGGATGATATGTATCATCATGGGTGAGAACAGTGCCTGACATCACCATTTCCTTTGCCTATTGGAAAGCTACCTCACACAGATTTGTCCATTGCCATTTCTTCCCGATCTGTAGCAATGAGTTAAAGGGATGGAGTACAGTACTTGGGTTTGGCAGGAACCTTGTTATAGTAATTGACAAATCCTAAAAAGGACCACATCTTTAACACCTCCTTTGTCCTAGGGGCTTCTACCACTGCTTGAATTTTCTCAGCACACTTGTGTTAAATCTTGTGCATCAATGGTATGACCACAATAAGTGTTGCTTGGTTTAAAGAATTCACACTTGTTGCATCTGGTCTGAGCCCATAATCTTCTAATCTTATTAATACTGTCTTGAGATTTTGTAAATGTTTCTTGTCATCCTTACTGGTAACAATGATGTCATCCAGGTAAAACTGAATGCTTGGACAGCCTTGCACCACCTGGTCCATAACTTTCTGCCAGAGTGTAGGGTCAGATACCACTCCAAATATAATCTATTATAGCAAAAAACCCTTTGAGGATATTTATGGTGAGAAACACTTTGGACTCTTCTTCCATCTCTATCTGTAGGTAGGCCTCAGCTAAGTCCACTTTGCTGAAGTGTTTCCCTCCAGAAGGGTTTGCAAAAATATCCTCCATCCTGGGCAGAGAGTATTGATCTACTTTCAATACTGGTTTGAGGATGACCTTAAAATCATCACAGATCCTGACCATCTCATCCTTCTTAGCTACTAGGACCACTGACATTGTCCATGGGCTCCACTCAGCCTTGGAAAGAATTCCTTCAATCTCCATGTGACCTCGCTCACTAGCTACTTTATCACGGATGGTATAGCAAACCAGACAATTCATTTAGTATAAGTTATAAGTTGAATATTTGCAGGCTTCAGTCCGGTATTTGAATGGCCATTCAAACTCGTTTTGTGTAATAATTGGAGCAGCCGAGCCAGTGTCCAATTCCATGTTAATTAATGTGCCATACACTCTGGTATAAACCAAATTGCTTGTCTCTTGTTAGTTTTCATATTGTAAATCTCAAGGCTATTCGTTCCTGTTTCACTTTCATCATTATCAGGTTTTTCTTCAGCCGCATGCAGATTAGTGCTCTTTCAAAAACTGTGACTTGACCTTTTAAAATCCTTTTCTCTTTCCTGTGTAGTTGATTTACTTTGTCTGCCCAACATGCTCTTTGTATGTGTCCTACTTTGTTGTATTTTCAGCAAGTTTCACCTTTAAATCGGCATTGATCTGGTGTATGTGAGTCCCTGCCACAATGATAACACAATTTGTTCAGCCAGGTAAATTTCTGTGTAAACATTACAATTTTGTTCACGCTCACTTTCATTCCTGACTACAACCCAATTGCGTCTCTGGCTACCGTTTCCATTGATGCAGTGATTTCAACTGCTTTTTAAAATGTAAGTTGTGCTTCAGCTAGGAGCCATTTTTGAATGTTCTCCTGTAAGATTCCAGAAACTAAATTAACTCTCAGTGCATCAAAAAGCCCATCATTGAACTGACAATGCCCAGGAATTTTCTTCAATTCAGCCACATAAGCTGAAATGGACTCTCCTTCCTTTTGATTCTGCTAATGAAACCTGAAGTGTTCTGCAATCAACAATGTTCTAAATGTTCCTGCATTATGTTTGCAACACCAACAAAGCTCATTTCGGTTGGTTTGGGTGGAGCAGTGAAATTTCGAAGTGTACTGTATGCTTTTCCATCTATTTCACTCAGAAACCCTGGAACTCACTTTTCATTGGCTATTTCATTTGCTTCGAAATACTGCTCAATTTGTTCAGTATACATCATTCAGTTATCTGTTGTGCAATCAAAATCATCTGTCTTTCTGATGTAGCCAGCCATTTCTGCTTAATTATTTAATTATCATTATCACTCAGTGTTTATGAGTCCCTGATTTTTGTCCATTTTCTGTCTTTTATTTTATTTGAATATCTTGCTTTCTCTCCCCATTCTGAAGAAAAACCTTGCTGCATTTGTTAAAAAAATCAAACATCTCACTACACCTCAACAGGTAGGTAGTCATTTCAGCTTTGCTTTAAATCTTCCTTGACAACACTGTCATGATTTGTAACTCCAAAAACTAATTGAAAGGAAAGAATGGGAGTACGGTGATAGTCATGTACTTTGTTTTACTTCAGTGATGTGAGCACATATGACATGGTGGCCCAATGTGTGCAGTACTGTGCACAAGTCTTAGGCACATATATAAATAGCTAGGGTGCTTAAGGCTTTAACTCAGTACTGTACTTGTCAACATGGAGCAGACAGCGAGTTTGTAAATCTGGCAGGAGCAAAGGATGCTGGGAATGGTGAGGGTGGAGCACCAAGGAAGGGGTGTGGGACAGGTGGCAGAGAAGGAGAGCCAGGGCGGGGTGGTGTGGGTGCAAACACACCCGGCCCTGAGACACCAGGCAAGGTCATTTGATTCCAAACAATTGGTTTATTGATCCTTACAGAATGTCCATCTGGTGCTTCCCGCACACTCTCCCTTCCACTTTTCCCAACCATGGTTCCCATCTCACTGCATCCTTCCCCCACTCAGTCCAGGACAGAGACCAAATCAGAATCAGGTTTATCATCACTCACAAATGTTATGAGATTTCCTTTTCTTTACAGCAGCTGGACAGTGCAATACATAAAATTACTATAGTACTGTGCAAACACCTTAGGCACCCTAGCTATATATATTTGTGCCCAAGACCTTTGCACAGTACTGTCTGCCATTCATGTACTTTTACATACAACCCACAATGAATTGTGTAAACAACAAAGAAAGCTTAATCAAACAATATATTTACAATATTACTCAAATATTACTGAAATATTAAATACACAACAACAAACGTATCGACATACTGACACCTCTGGTCCCAATCTTCACCACACTTCCACCCCCCCCCCACCACATTTCACAACATTTGGGACTCCTATCCTCTCTTAATAAAAATAATTTTTAATTAAAGCAATAAAGTGTGGATCTCAGTAAAAGCAAGTGGGCCTGGAGCACAGAATGAAGTTATGGGCTATATCAAAGTGGCAGTGTCTAGTGAGTCTGAATCTCCAGTAAAGGGAACAAAATAACACAAGAAGTAATTATCCCACTGGCCACAAGATAACCTAACATAGAACATTGGACAGTTCAGAACAGTACACACCTTGTGTACAGTACAGGCTCTTCAGCCATGAAGTTGCGCTGATTTTTTAACCTTAACCTGAATCTATCTGACACTTTCCTCACACATATTCCTTCATTTTTCTTTCATCCATGTGCCTAATTAAGAGTTTCTCAAATATCCATAATGTGACTGCTTCTGCCTCCCTGCCAGAGTATTACACGCACTTTTCACACTCTGTGAAAAACCTCTGACTACCTGTAACATCCTCCCTATACTTTCCACTTTAAAATTATGCCCTTGCACGTTAGGCATTTCTGTCCTGGGAAAGAGGAAGTGGCTGTTCACTCTATATCTCCATCAATGTCACTCCTCATCCTCCTTTGCTGCAAAGAAAGCAGCCCCAGCTCATTTTATCTTTCCTCATGCTCTCTGATCCAGGCAGCATCTTGATAAATCTCCCGCTTCTGGTTTAAGATGACGCTACTGGAGATAGGTGACAGCTTACTGGCGGTTCATAAAGCAAGAAATACAACTGTACTTTATTAATAATACTTTTTCTGTGGAAAATGGTGGCAAACAGGTGAGTGACGACAAGGCTGGCTTGAGGACTGAGGTGCATGAGTGCAATGCAAAGTCAGAAATTAGATCGCGGCATGTTCGAGGACAAGTTGTCAGAGCCGGGTCGAGAAGTGGAGAAAAATTGGAGTGGAGGCAAGGTTGGATCAATTTAAGCAGTGGGCCAATTTGGAAAGGTCAGTTACAGGCCGAAACATAGCAACAAAGTCCAGGCCCAGAGCATATCGATACAACAGGGCCCAGGTCCTTGTGCATGGAACGACCAGATGATTGGACAATTTAAACAATGGGCCAGATGGATTGGAAGGCAGGGTGTCAAGACCGGAGGCGCGGGTCGGGCCAATTCTGCTCATTGCTCTGCTCTCTGCGGTACTGAAGCTAAGGCTGTGAGCCTGCTTCAGATGTTCTGCACTTTGTGTCTACCAGCTCCATGATGTTTTCGCTACGCTGTGTGACGCACTGAGGCTATGGACTCACTTTCATTTTGAGAGCTGTTGCTTGCTTTTATGGTTTATATGATTTGTGTTTTCTTTCTCTCCCTGTGTATTGGGTGTTTGTTGGTCTTTGTTTAATGGGTTTCTTGTTTTGTGGCAGACAAATCTCAAGGTTGTAACATTTCTATACACTTTCATAATAAATGTACTTTAAGCTTTTGACCTTTGAACTTTTGCATTCTTTCATAAGCCTTCCACATCCTTCCTGTAATAGGGTGACCAGAAATGAGCACAATAACCCTTGTGGTTTAACCAGAGCTTTATAGAGCTGAAATATTATCCCTCAGCTCTTGAATTCAATCTCCGGACTAATAAGGACCAACACACCCTATGCCTACTTAACCACCTATCAATTTGCACTGTAACTTTGAGGAGTCTATGGTCATGAACTAGATGTGGTACCAATACTCTTTAATTAGAGTAATAAGTCTCTACTCCTGTTTTCAACTCCTCCTGCAATAGGTGCCAACATCTCATTTTCCTTTCCAAACTGCATGCTCACCCTGCATCTTGACTTTTAGTAATTCACGTACAAGGACAGGCAGTTGCTTCTGAACATCAGTCTGTCACCACTTCAGTATTTCACTTTTCTATCCTGTTTGAGAACCCTGCGCTTTTCTACATTATATTCCATCTGTGTATCTCTGTCATTCACAAGGCCCCTGTCTACATTCCCTGAAGCCCCTCTACATCTCCCTCAAGCCACACTGCCACTGAACACTCCCTGTTTTGCATCTTTCACCCATTCCATCTGCCCACCACCCACACCCCCCACTGTTTCCATCTGCCATCCTCACCTCCTTTACTTGCTGCCCTATAGACTTTCATCAGCTCTCCGTCACTCAACACCTCCCAGCATCTGCTGTTATTTCGACTCTCCCCTCCTCCATCTGTCTGTCACCCCTCCTCAGCTGGATCCACCTAGCCCAGGCCACACCTTCCCCTCACCTCCTGATACTGGACATCCCTGCCCTCAGTCATTCAGTCCAGGCGCAGGGTCTCAGCTCACAATGCCAACTGTCCAATTCCCTCCCCAGAGTTCCTCAGTCAGCTTGTTGTTCTTTTTTCACTCCAGATTCCAACATTGTCTTGTTCCAAATTCAACATTCCCCATGAGGACACTGGATTTAGGGTCAATGGATGCAATGCAATTCTGTCATCAGAGCAGTGACTGCCCATTAAACAATTCATTCATTGTCTAGAAAGACCAAAATGGTGCACACTCTTATGCAAAGTGTTAACTGTCCTTAGTTCTCCACGTTCCTTCAGAACAGAGAACATAGAGCAGTACAGCACAATACAGACCCTTCAGCCCACAAACTTTTAACTTGCTCCAAGTTCTATCTAACCTTTCTCTTTCACATAGCTTTCTATTTTTCTTTCATCCATGTACCTATCTAAGAATCTCTTAAATGTCCCTAATGTATCTGCCTCTAACACCACCCCTGGCAGTGCGTACCATGCTGTGTTTACCACTCTGTACAGAAACCCTACTTGACAACCCACTACACTTTCCTCTGATCACCTTAAAATTAGGCCCTCTCGTATTAGCCATTTCCCCCAGGAAACATCTCTGGCTGTCCACCCTAGTAATGCCTCTTATCATCTTGTACCACTCTATCAAGTCACCTCTCATCCTCCATTGCTCCAAAGAGAAAAACCCTACCTTGCTCAGCCTCTCCTCATAAGACACACTCTCTAATCCAGGCAGCATGCTGGTAAATCTCCACGTACAGTAGGGTGCTACCAGACAATGCAAGGACCACTCCGCAGCTGGGGCTGCATCCCTAGGAGGACACATGGCTCATGACAAAACATATTAACATATGGTTCATGTTAAGCCTTGACCAACTTCTACAGATGCACAGTGGAGAGTATCCTGACTGGTTGCATCATGGCCTGGCGTGGGAAGACCAATGCCCAAAAGGGAAAAAGTTGTGGACACGGCTCCGTCACATCAAAGCCCTCTCCACTACTGAGCACACCTACAAGGAGTATCTACACCTACAAAAAACCAGTATCCATCATCGACGACCCACAATGCAGGATACTTGCAGTTTGTGATACTGTCATAGAGCACTGCAGCACAGAAGGAGGCCGTTTGACCCATCAAGTCCATGCTGGCCTGTGTACTGCCTAGTCCCAGAACAGACTGCACCTGGACCATTGCCCTATGTACTTCTCTCATCCATGTACCATTCCAAACTTCTCATAAATGTTACAAACAAATCTGCATCCTCCAATTCCATTGTCACTCATTCCACACTCGCATCAACCTGAGTGATGAAGTTCCCCCTCAACTTCCCCTTAGATATTTCACTTCTCACCCTTAACCTGTGATCTCTAGTTCTAATCTCACCTAACTACAGGGGGAGAAGTCTGCATGCATTTACCCTGTCTATAAGACCATGAGACATGGGAGCAGAATTAGGGCATTTGGCCCATTGAGTCTGCTCCATTGTTCCATCATGAGTGGCTTACTATCCCTCTCTATTCCATTCTCCTGCCTTCTCCCCGTAACCTTTGACTCCCTCACTAATCAAGAAATTGGGTAAACCTCTGCTTTAAATATACCTGATACCTTGGTCTCCACAGATGTCCATGGCAATGAATTCCACAGATTCACCACCCCCTGGCTAATGAAGTTCCTCATCAGCTCTGTTCTAAAGGGACATCAATCTATTGTGAGGCTGTATCAGGCCACTTCACTACTCCTTTCTTTATAGTTCACTGAACTTGGTCTAACTAAAACTTTGCACTGGTGTAATGCAAAGTTTATTCCTTTATGCCCTTGGTATATGGACCAAAATCCCATTAGTCTTTGTGATTAATGTCTTTACCTGCCCATAGCTTTTGAAAAGCATGCATCACAAGCCTGCTCAGACCTCCAATGCCTCATTTAGAAGGTGCTATACTCTATTCTTTAGAGGTCTGTGGTAGATGACCACACATTGCTGAAGTTAAAATATATTTGTCACAGTTTTATCCATTTGCTGAACTACAAGCTATTTTATTGCTTCAAATAACACTTAGCACCTGAAGTCATCAAAAGAAAAAAAATTTCAATCTAGAGCACAAAGCATGAGTTACTATTCATGAGTGAGGATGAAATGTGAACTTCTCACATGAGGATGAGGATGAGAGCAAGTTTCTACCCCACTGTGATCGGACTCTTGAACAGACCTCTTGTACAACAGGATGGGTTCTTGGCCTCAGAATCTACCTCGCCGTGATCCTGCACCCCCTCGCCTGCCCATACCACACTTCCCCAGTACCTTTCACACTTCATTTTTGCATTGTTATTATTTGACCTTATTCTAGACCAAAGCTCACGGCAACTTAGTAGATGGGTGTCACGTGGACCTGGATTCCACCCAATAGACGAGATAAACAGCAGCGACAGCTGTGCCAGTGGAATAAGGACAACTCCCTCGACCCCACTGTGAATGTCTATGCCGTTCAAGAATTGGTCTCTACAGTCACCTCCAAACACACCAGGTGAGCTGCACAAACACAATCATCACCATTAAAATTGATGGATGACCATTTAGCTCAATGCACTGTGCAATGATCTGATCTGTATAAACAGTGCAAAACAAGCTTTTCACTATACCTTGGTACATGAATCAGAATCAGGGTGAATCATATCACCAGATATGTCACGAGATTTGTGGCAGCAGTACAATGCAATACCCGATAAAGAGGGGAGGAAGCTTTTCCTGAATCACTGAATGTGTGCATTCAGGCTTCCATGCCTCCTTCCCCATGGTAACAATGAGAAGAGGGCATTTCCTGGGTGATTAGGGTCCTTAATAATTGGCACCACCCTCCTAAGTCACAACTCCTCAAAGATGTCTTGGACACTATGGAGGCTGGTACCCATAATGGGGATGACCAATTTTACAAGTTTCTGCAATTTGCTTTGATCTTGTGCAGTAACCCCCTGCGAACCTCCCGCCCCCCCCCCCCCCCACCCCACCCAATACCAGACGGTGATGCAGCCGGTCAGAATGCTCTCCACTGTGCATCTACAGAAGTTTTCAAATGTTATAAGTGTCACACCAAATCTGTTCACACTCCTAATGAAATATAACTGCTGTCCTATCTTCAATATGTTGCATCAACTGCATCGATATGTTGGGACCAGGTTAGATCCTCAGAGATATTGACACCCAGGAACTTGAAATTGCTCACTCTTTCCACTTCTGATCCCTCTATGACAACCATAAACCTAAACACCTGTCAACATCATATTTATGACTGGTTAGATATTGTAAAATAAACACTCCACTAATAACATGGACATAATTGCTTAGCGTCTGCAATTACCTTAACCCAGTTCAATATGAAGTAGATTTTAGATTGTTTCTTTTTCAACCTATTGGATGAGAAATTGGCAATTTTTGGATTAGCTATGTTCCACCAATGGGATTAAAACTGAATTGGGCGCAAATGGGTAGCTTACTGTGCAAACAAGAGGAAGTCTGCAGATGCTGGAAATCCAAGCAACACACGCAAAATGCTGGAGGAACTCAGCAGACCAGGCAGCATCTATGGAAAAGAGTAAACAGTCGACGTTTCAAGCTGAGACCCTTCACCAGGACACAGCAGTCACTTCATCTGGAGCAAGTAATCAGTGCCAAAATTGGCTTGTGGAGAGTAATTTCATTAGAAGGGATGCCATATGTCTGTTCTAATGAAGAGATGGTAATACTAGCACACTGTGCACTCTTAAAAATCGAACAAGTTTGTCTATAATTCAACCATTGAGAGAACACTGACATCCCATTTGCCCATTATGAACCATAGGTACGTCCCAAATATAAAGTGAAGCGTCCCTACTTCAAGACAAGGTGTTCACAACTCCACCAACATTAACTCCTCCCCACTCTTCAACATTATATAGTTTCTCAACAAGGCCTTGGACCTTCCTTAGGTTGAGCAATGACATTAATTATTAACTAACTAATCATTTATGTCACTACTCAGTTATTGCTGGCTCCTGAACCAGTGCGGACAACTCTACCAACAATTTTGAACCAATTCCACAGCCCAGAGACCCATCCCCAAGGACTCGACAACTCATGTTCTCAATATTATTTACTTCTTTATTTGCACCGATTGTTTTCTTTTGTATGTTGTTTGTCAGTTTGGTCAGGGCACGAAGGGATATGGGGAGAAAGCAGGAGATTGGAGCTGAGATGAAAATGGATCAGTCATGATGAAATAACCTAATATAATCTAGTTTAAAAAATCAATGCAGTGAATGCATTGTTAGGAATGCTATCTGTCCCAAACTACGTTAATCCAAGGCCACGTATACCAAGACCAAATAAAAACCGATAACACAATAAAAATCTTTTTGTTTACTCATGACAACACAAGTAAATTTGATTGTCATTTATTTACTGTCTGGGGAACACTGCCATATGCAAATGTAAAAAGGTAGAAATGTCAAATATTAGAGGAGTTAGCTTTAAGGTGAGAAGGGGAAACTTTTAAGAAGATGAGTGAGAGGGATATTTTGGTTTTAAAGGGATATGGAATATAAATTGTTTTGAAGCTATTGTTCCTTCTTGGAGAATGTCATGTGCCTGACAGCAGCAAAATAGAAAGACTGCACACATGTTGTTTGAGTTACTCATGCACATCAGTCTGTGTTTTCTGTATTGGATTTCTATTTTTATTTTTTTAATTGAGATACAGCTCAGAGTAGGCCTTTCCGGCCCTTTGATCCACACCACCCCAACTTTATCCTAGCTTAATCATGGGACAATTTACAATGACCAATTAACCTACCAACCGGTACATCTTTGGACTGTAGGAGGAAGTGCACACGGTCACGGGGAGAATGTACAAACTCCTTACAGGCAACAACAGGAATTGAACCCAGTTCACTGGTACTGTAAGGCATTGTGCCTTACCAAGCTACCACTACACTACCATGTCACCCTATGCTAAGTTTCTTTGCGTCTAAGAACAACATCAAAGATGGAATGGTAGGGAATCACATCATCATCATCATCAGGGGCCATGCCCAGTTTGAGCTTTGACTGCCATGGCCCACACACTCCTGTTTCGGGTCAAGTGGATCAATTAATTGGTATTCATTTCCAGTTCTCTGGCTGCTGTCTCCATCATCATTTGTCTTTGCCTTCCTCTTGCTTTCTTCCCTTCAATCTTTCCCATAATTACCGTGCATTCTAACTCCTCTTTCCTAATCACATGTCCAATGAAGTTACGTTGCCTTTTCATGATCTCATACATTATTTCTCTTTTTGTGCTTGCTCTATTCATGACGTCCTCGTTAGATATTCGTTTCATCCATGATATTCTTTGCATCCTCCTCAAAAACCACATCTCTGATGCTCCAATTCGCTTCCTCATGTTACTAGATATTGTCCAACATTCTGAGCCACATAACATATCTGGATAAACATAACATTTCAGTACTCTGAGGTGGGTTGTCATGCCTAGTTTAGTGTTGGTTAGTATACTCTTCATTCTTGTAAATTTGTCTTTTGCCATCACTATTCTTCTTTTGATGTCCATGTCACACCTGCCATCTGATGTCACCCAGCTTCCTAAGTAGCAAACGTTCTGTACTTGTTTTATGTCTTTGCCGTTTATTCTCAGCCTGCAGATGGGATTCTCCTTCTTTTTGGATATCACCATACATTCTGTCGTTTTGCAATTGATAGATAGACCCATTTTTGCACTTTCTTCAACAACTATATCAATTAAGTTTTGTTGTTCTTCCTCCGTACTTGCAATTAATACAGTGTCATCCACATATCTGAAATTATTGATGTTTTCACCACCGACTTTGATTCCCAAGATGTCTCTTATTTTTTGTAATATTGTTTCACTGTATACATTAAACAAATCAGGGGAGAAAATGCACCCTTGTCTAATGCCTCTCTTGATTTTTGTAAATGGACTTACTTCTCCATCTATTCTTACGGTGACAGTTTGTTTCCAGTACAGATTTCTGATTAGGCAGAGGTCTTTCAAATCTAGATCTAGAGTTTCCTGTAATATTTCAAGTAATTTATTGTGCTTCACTTTATCAAATGCTTTTTTGCAGTTGATAAAACGAGCAAACAAATCTTTTGGCACTTGAATAGCACGTTCTGATAGTATCCTTAACATCAATATCACGTTTCTTGTACCTTTGTCTTTCACAAAACCACATTGTTCTTTACCTATTTCAGCTTGTATTTTACTTTTACCTCTTGTTATCAAAATTCTTAGAAATATCTTGGTGATATGACTCCTTTTCTTTTTTAGTAATCACTGACTTAGCTGATTCTACCAACGCATCCTTTAGACAGTCCTTCCAGGTGAGATTGCATTTCACCTGTGAGTCTGCTGGTGTGATATACTGTGTCCGGTGCTCCCAATGTGGCCTTCTATATATTGGTGAGACCCGATGCAGGCTGGGAGACCATTTTGCTGAACTCTCTGTCTGCCAGAGGAAGTAGGATCTCCCAGTGGCCACGTATCTTAACTCCATATCCCATTCCTATTCTGATAAGTCAATCCATGGCCTCCTCTGCCGTCCAGATGAAGCCACACTCTGTTGGAGGAACAACACCTTATATTCTGTCTGGGTAGCCTCCAACCTGATGGCATGAACATTGATTTCTCTAACTTCTGTTAATGCCCCTCCTCCCCTTCTTACCCCATCCCTAATTTTTTTTCTCTCTCTTTCCCTCTCACAAAAACCCCTTGCCTGTTCTCCATCTTTTTCTGGTGCTCCCCTCCCCCTTTCTTTCTCCCTAGGCCTCCCGTCCCATGATACTTTCCCTTCTCCAGCTCTGTATCCCTATTGCCAATCAACTTCCCAACTCTTAGCTTCATCCCTCCTCCTCCTGTCTTCTCCTATCATTTCGGGTCTCCCCCTTCCCCTCCCACTTTCAAATCTCTTACTACCTCTTTTTTTCCATTAGTCCTGATGAAGGGTCTCGATCTAAAACATCGACTGTACTTCTTCCTATAGATGCTGCCTGGCCTGCTGCGTTCCACCAGCATTTTGTGTGTGTTGCTTGAATTTCCAGCATCTGCAGAAGTACAGTCGATTTTCTGACAAGATTTTCTCGTGTTTGCCTTTAGAGAGCTAAACTTCATTTCTACATGATTGCTATCATCTTCAACAGATTCTATTTCTAGACTTGAAATCTATTCCTTACTTCAAATGTAAATTTTTGTCTTATGTTTTCTTCTTTAATTAATTGCAAGCAGTCAAGGGATTGTTCAGGTTTTTGCTTCTTTAGTTTTTAAAATTTTACTTCTTCATGACATATTACTGGGTTATGGTCACTATTACAGTCTGCACCTGGATATGTTTTGCATTGAGTCACTGAGTTTCTAAATCTTTGGTTTATAGTAATAAAGTTAATTTGATTTCTGGTGTTATCACCTGGACTTTCCAGATCCACAAGTGTCTTGGATGGTTTTTAAAATAGATATTCATAATGACCTGATTATTCATTTTGCACCATTTTACCCATTTCTCACCTCTTTCATTTCTTTCTTCTCGTCCAAATTTTCCTATGGTATTTCCATCAGCACCTTGTCCCACTTTAGCATTTAGATCTTCATGACAATAACAATATCTTGAGATTTGCATCCATTGTTCAAGCTCTTCATAAAATTTATCTATATCCTCATTTGTTCATCTGTTGTTGGTGTTATACCAAATGGTTGTCCTCTGAATCTAACAAGGAGCACTCTTTCTGATTTTGCCTAATGTCCTAAAACACTTTTGCCATGTTTTCATCCATAAGAATTCCTACTCCATTAGTATGGGATGTTCCACAAGAATAAATTAGTGTTTTATTTCTATTCTTATATGTTTCAGCACCTGTCCAACGAACTTCGCTAATTCCCATGGTGTTTATCATTAGTCTTTCCATTTCAGTTATCACATTGTCCAATCTTCCTGCTTGATATAGGGTTCTTACATTCCAAGTGGCAATAATTTTATTTTGTGTTACTTGAATTTTATGATCAGTAGCTTGATGACGGTCGGGGATCCCCTGCTGCCCAGAATCAATCCTTCCGAGAGAAGCGTCTTTAAAATTGTCTTGAACATCCTCTTGACGTTGTTGTTGTGCGACACGTTTTGTGAGTTTGACCATAGTTTTCTTAGCAAATAGATTCCAGGAAACCTAGAATCTAGAAACAGTGGTTTGCTATTGCCTTCCATTGGAGAAACTGAAGAAATCGCCATTTCTCTTCCCAAATGTTCATCTGCTTGTACTATAGCCATTGTCATTAGAGGTCCTAGCTCATCTGCCTTCTCCATCATGTTCCGAATGAGGAGCAACTCTGATGGGCAGAAGGGTGCAAAGTCACCCCCACCCCTTTTGGAGAATCGCAAATCGCTACTATTCCGATGCTGTTATCAAGGGAGATGAGAGAGACACAGGATAACAGCAAAGGCAGTTGTTATTGACAACGCAGGGATACACAAAAGTGGAATGTCTCCTCCTAACAAAAGCGGAACGGAACCACTGATTACTGCTATTGTCTCTTGGAGAAAGATTGTGTATTGAGTACTGTTCTATTCATTGAACAATAAATACTGTTAAAAATAGTATCATCAGACTTCAACGGATACTCCCATCTTTGCTGGTAAGATACCCTGTTACGGGGTTCATAACAACTTGGGGCCTCGTCTCGAGATTTGATACCAAATTGGAGGGCCAGTAAATCGGGCTTTTAAGTCCAGACTTGGATCTGGTTGCGCGGGTAACCAGATGGGAAACCAGCAAAGATGGACGTAGACGAATTTACAAAAAACCCGACTCTGGAGGCGCTAGAGGATGCCACAAAGTCAGACTTGGTAAATATTGCGAAAAGATTAAATCTCACAGAGGTGAAGTCGTCAATGAAAAAGTGGGAGATACAGAGGGCCATAGCTCAGTATTATGTTAATAAGGAGGTGTTTTCGGCTGAGGTAGTGGAACCTACCCCTGAAAAGGTACCAGCTAGTGGGACGGTTCAGTTAGAGCTGGAAAAATTAAGGTTGGAACAGAAGAAAAGGGAGTATGAGCTCCAGCTAAAGGAGTTGGAGGTGAAGAGGGAGCATGAAATTAGGTTAAAACAGCTGGAAGCAGCTGAAAAGGAGAAGGAAAGAGCTGAAAAGCAGAGGGAGCATGAAATTAGATTAAAAGAGCTGGAAGCAGAGGAAAGGGAGAAGGAGAAACAGAGGCAGCATGAGCTGGACATGGAGAAGTTAAAGCAAGAGAGAAGGGTCCAAGGGGCAGACCCAGAGGAGAGGTTTAATGTTAGTAGGGAGTTTAGGTTAGTACCTCCGTTCGAGGAGATGGATGTTGATAGTTATTTCTTGCATTGTGAAAAGGTGGCAGTAAATCAGATATGGCCCAGAGATCAGTGGGTGGCGTTGTTACAAAGTGTGTTAAAAGGGAAGGCACAACGGGCATATACGGCGTTGTCTGTGGAGGAGGAGGAGGAGTATGAGAATTACGAGGAAGTAAAACAGGCCATTCTTCGGGCCTACGAATTGGTACCTGAGGCATATAGACAAAAGTTCAGAGATTTAAAGAAAGTGTGGAATCAGACGTATGCAGAGTTTGCCTATGAGAAGGGTGTGCTCTTGGATCGCTGGTGTGCGGTAGAAAGGGTGGAAGAGGATTTTCGGCGTTTCAGGGAGGTAATTCTGATTGAGGAATTTAAAGGTTGTGTTTCGGATGATATCCGGATGTATTTGAACGAGAAGCTGAATAAGTCCATATCAGAATTTGCCAGGTTCGCAGATGAATATGCCCTAACCCACAAGACAAAGTTTTCCTCGAGTAACAGTTACCAGAAAGACCATAGGGATGGTAGAGAAAGCCCGCCGGCTGAGGCAGAAATTCAGCCGGGAGCTAGTGGTAAAAGTAAGGAGGAAGAAAGGCAGGTTGGCAGGAGGGTTCCTGGCTTGACCTGTTTTAATTGTGGAAAGGTTGGTCATATTGCATCTAAGTGCTTTGCTCCGAGGAAGGAGACAGGAAAAGGGAACGCAGCAGTCCCTACAGGGTGTATTGTGTCGATCAGCAAATCGACGGGAAAGCCCCAGATAGATAAAATACGAGAGGGGCGTGAGAAATTTATTTCAGAAGGGACCGTGTCTGTGAAAGAGGGAGAAACACCAGTTCCAGTGCGGATCTGGAGAGATACTGGAGCTGAGCAGTCATTGATTCTCAGTAAGTTACTAGATTTTGGTCCTGAGACTGGAGAGGTAGTTTTGAGAGGCATAGGAAAAGGGACAGAAGCTGTGCCTTTGCATAGGATCATTATAAATTGTGATCTGGTATCTGGACCAGTTGAAATTGGGGTGCGATCAGAATTCCCGAGAGAAGGCGTGGACGTCCTTCTTGGTAATGATTTAGCAGGTGGTGACGTGTGTTCAGCAATGGAGCTGACGAGCCAGCCTGTAAGTGTTGAGGTCCCACCCCTAGGTTCCAAGATCTATCCCGCATGTGCGATCACTCGCAGCATGTCGAGAAAGGCAGCTGAGAAAGAGACCAGTTTAAATCAGTCCAGTGTTGATTTGGCTGAGACATTTTTACTGATCCTGTACCAAGAGGGGTTGGGGGGTGGTAAAACGGAGAATAGGGAGGTGAAAGAGAGTAAAGGAGAGGAGGTAGACCTACCCTTAGCCAGGAGGAAATTTATAGAGGCACAGAGTAAAAATGAGAAACAGATAAGGCTGTTAGAAGGTCCGGGGTTGGACATGGATGATCTGTCTGGCTTGACAGAACTGTTTGAAGAAGTTGAAGAATTTAAAGATGTTCCCGATAATGAAATAAGGGCAGTCCTAGATGAAAAGGATACCATTACCTTGAAGAAGTCTGCTGGGTTGGCAGATGAGGTTGTTTCAGCCCGCAGGGTTGAGTTTACTCCGGAAGGGAGTTGCCCAGAGAGTAACTGGGAGGATCAGGGGAACTTAGAATTTGAAAAGGGGACGGGTATTGAAAGCCTGGAAGAGGCAGATGTCCCGTCTGAGTGTGTTCAAGATGTGGATGCACATGGTACTGAACCTAGTAATGAAACTCAGGAAAAGTCTGAGGTATCTGATTTGGTTGAAAAGGAACGCAGTCCTTTTGGGTCAGATGGACTTGATTCAGTGAAGAAAGGGTTAACCTTGGTACTAGTGGGAAGTGAGAATTCCCAGTTGTTTGTGTTAGAAGGTGTGTTAAAAGTTAGTGAGGAGATAAAAGGTGGTGAGGTGGATATTATTATTGAAGGAGAAGGGAAAAGTGTAGTTCCTAAATTGACTAAAGAAAATTTAAAGTCTGGATTGGTGTCAGAAGCAGTAACCAGGCTGAAGGAACAATGGCTTGTTAACAAGGTGCCTGTGAATCAATTACAGGTTGAATTGGAATGTAAAGGTACCCCACTCGCTAATGTTATTCAAGGGTGTGCTGTGAAGAGGCAGAATTTGAAATGTTGTTTGGACAAAGAGGGATCACGTGCAGATGTTAAACTGAAAATTAATAGAATGAAGGGTCCTGAAGATAAAACTAACAACTTGCTTAAAATTAAAGGATTGTGTGGAAGTTCAGAAGATGGGCTAACTTTGGAAAACATTGTTGATAAAATAACTCCTATGAAAGGAGTATGCGAAAGCCTATTCCACACTGGTGAGCAAGCTAACCACGTGAGAGTTAAGTGGAAAAGAGGCGAAGGTTAAAAAAAAAAATGCCACTTTAAATAACCGGATCTGGTTTTAAGGAATTTCGACAAAGCATGTAAATAATAAAGACAACACCATGGAAGATTGACTGTTAAGTTTAAAAGTAAAATAAAGATTAGTATTTGCATAAAATTTTGTAATGTACTACAGAATAATCACACATGTATTGGTTCACATTTTGTATTATATACTTAAGATCACAACCCTTTAGTTTTGTTTTTGCTGAAGAAAAGGAATAAAAAATAAGTGGTTATTAAATTGGAGTCTGATGCTACAGGAATTTATTAAGGTACAGGATATTAAGATATTAAAGGAAGTGATAATGTGCTCGCTGACTGTTTATCTAGATGCTAAATTGAATGTATAACGGTATTAGTCTGTAGTGAAAAACTCCTTTGTATTGTGTTAGATTCTGAAATTCTGTAAGACTCTGTATTAGTTAATTTTCCCCTGTGGTGAAAATTCTTAGAAGGATGGGGGTGTTACGAATGAGGAGCAACTCTGATGGGCAGAAGGGTACAGAATCGCCAATGCCCCCCCCCCCTTTTGGAGAATCGCAAATCGCTACTATTCCGATGCTGTTATCAAGGGAGATGAGAGAGACACAGGATAACAGCAAAGGCAGTTGTTATTGACAACGCAGGGATACACAAAAGTGGAATGTCTCCTCCTAACAAAAGCAGAATGGAACCACTGATTACTGCTATTGTCTCTTGGAGAAAGATTGTGTATTGAGTACTGTTCTATTCATTGAAACCCCTCAGGGGGCAACCAGAGTGGTCTGGTTGATGTGTCGCATCATCCCAACCTGATTGACACCTGAGACCCCGTGAGTGGGGATAAAAGTAGGGTCTGGGGAACACCCCTCAGACACACCAGGAGAGATGCTACGAGACCTGTGGGGGCTTGTGTGTGTGTCCACCCTTGCCTGGGTGACGAGTCCTCCACGGAACGGTCTAGCTCAAGGACGGAAGGGTCATATGTGAATGGCCACAACAGTAACGCATCGACGGATCAAGAGCGTAAAAGGAAAGTCGGCAAGTCGATAGCTGTTACTCTCTCTCTCTCCCTCTCTCTCTCCAACAATTGCAACACAGTGATCAACAACTACCGCAGCCTGCATGAACTGAACTGAACTGTATATTTCCATCGGACAATTCATTATCCCCTAGACAACGACAGAGCTTATTTCTTATTGATTATTATTATACCCGCACTTTTAGGTTTAGTATTGATGACGTATATTATCTGTATATTTGCATTGATATTATTTTTGTGTATTTTTACTAATAAATACTGTTAAAAATAGTATCATCAGACTTCAACGGATACTCCCATCTTTGCTGGTAAGATACCCAGTTACGGGGTTCGTAACAACTATAAGTTCAGTTACTGAACCTGGCGGATCTGCTGTTGGCCTTCGCTCATATCCTGAGCAGGAAGCCTTGAAGGTGCTACCGTTCTGGCTCAGAGCGGCCCTGGGAGCAATAAATGACTAAGGGGTAACTCCACTTTCCCCAAAGCTCTGAAAGTCCCCAATCAGAGCCTGATCACCGGTTGCAGTTTAGAATCATACCCAGGACACGGAATCACAGCCATCAAAAATAATGAAGTCTTTGAGGCTGTTGAGTGGCCACATGACAAATTAAATAGGACAATTTTAAGACACTCGTGATTAATGATAGCAAATTGACCACAAGCAATGGTTAGGATCAGAAACAGAATATGCTGCAAACACTTTGTAGGTTAGGCAGTGAGAAACAGGGTTAACATTTCAGATCCTTCTTTTAGTCCAGGTGGCACCAGCAAATTTCATGTAAATACAAAGGCAAATCTAATAACTGTCCAAGTGGAAGCCTGTATAAAGTTACAATCTCAACATCATATACTCCTCATCATTTTGTTAACCTCTCTAAGATCTCTTCCTATGCAAGCTTCTGATTGTTCCACCCACAGAACATCGGGGGCTGCAGGTTACTTTTCAGGTGCTGACTCTCCAGGTGCAGAGCTAAAAAAAACAACCAAACCGACTTTTAATATCGTAAATCAGCAAGTCGTTTGTTATGTCTCCCCTCTCGTTGTGAAATGGGGACACCTTTTTTTCCCTAATTAGGGAAAGAGAGAGCCTGTGGTATGTCGAATTACCGGGTGATCAAGCAGTTTTTGGGATACTGCAAGTCTGTGTCTTTATCGATGCTTTGCTGCACGCTTGAGTGCTCAGTGGAGGGTGCTGATGCTTTTTTTGCTGGTGGGGGTGGGGGGGTTCACTGCCTTGCTGCTTGTGTGTGGAAGGGAGAGTTGGGAGGACTTTGGGGTTCTAACATTTAACTGCCATTCATTCTTTGGGGCACTCCTCTGTTTGTGTGGATGGCTGCAAAGAAAAAGAATTTCAGGATGCACATTGTATACATTTCTCTGACATTAAATACTCCTATCGAAACACAGCCCAAATCATGACGTCTCCTGGAAAAAAGATGGCTGCTCACGTCCGGTGTCTCCCCCATCAACCACTTCAAGTATGCTTCCTTCCCTCTCACTCCACTCCCCTGCCACTTGGACAATGAAATGTGCTCAAGTAGGAAAAACTGACCAATTTGCTGCTGGATTCTTTCAGCCAGAGAGGAAAACAATCCACGCAGTTATCGTAGGAAGCCCTTCCTACCTGACCACCCCTACACAGCCAGTTCAAAGAATGTCCACTGCTACGTTCTCTCTCTTTGATTAAGGAAGGAAATAAAGAGAAAGCCAAAGAAAACCCTTCTCAGCAGAAGATGGGAGGAGGGAGGGCATGAAGGAAAGAAACTTCTTGTGAAGAGAATGAAGGAGAAGAAGGAGTTCATATTGGGAATCACTTTATCAAACACTGTCCACCGTAAAAGGCAGACTTTCCTGGTGGCTACACATTTCAATCTGAATTCCCATTCCCATTTCAACAAGTCTTTCCATGGTCTCCTCTAATGCCATAATGAATTCAAATTCAGGTTGGAAAAGCAACATATCATATTCTGTCTGGGTCACCTTCAACTTGATGCCATGAACATTGATTTTCTCTAACCTGGTAATTTCTACCCCCTCTCTCCATTCCCTATTCTGTTACCCTCTCATTCCTTCTCTTTGCCTGGCCATCACCTCCCGCTGATTCCCCTACTCTTTCCAATACTTCCATGGTCCACTGCCCTCTCACAGCATATTCTGTCTTCCTCAGCCTTTCACCTCTTCCACCTATTACCTTCCCGACCCACTCTCCTTTCCCCTCAGCTGGTCTCATCTATCATCTGCTAGCTTGTACTCCTCCTCCTTCTCCCACCTTCTTACTCTGGCTTCAGCCTCCTTCTTTTCCAGTCCTGATGAAGGGTCTTGTTATTCTCACATGTCCCGAGTTACCATGAATAAGCCCATCCTACATTCCATCTGTACAGATCATGTCACTTCGATAACACATTAATATATTCAGCAACTCAGTACTCAAAGTATTCATGGGGTAGAGAGTTCAAATGTTTCACCAGATAAAGAGAATTGCCCTCATTTCAATCCTAAATCACCAGCAGTCCATCTTGAAACTTTGTCCTACCCTGGAACTTTATTTCTTCAAAGTGTCTGAACGAAGGAGATGAGGCTGTTGTAAAGTGAAGGGTGTGATTCTGTTGATTTCTTTTTAAACCAATGTCTATTTTAATGCTGTTTACTGCTTTGGACAAAGAAGGTTTGTTTTGTATTATTCAGAAACCTCTGTTGTACAGAATATTCCTTACAATTAACCTGCTTTGAAAACTAAACTGTGAGAGTGTTGAATGTTTGCTAACCCAGTGCAGACGTCACTATTTAATAAAAAACAAAGATTGCTCAACCATTATTGTTCTCTTTATCACATTTCAGTTATGCCTCCAACATAGGAAAATATCTCAAGGCCCTGGCTCTTTGACCTCTTGTCATCAGGCAGGAGATATTGCAGCATAAGAGCCAGTAACTTCAGGCTGGGTAACAGCTTCTTCTCCCAGGCTATTCAAATTCTTAAGGCACTGCAACCACCCTGCACATATGTACACACTGTCTGAATGCCCTGTTGTAACATCCCCCCACCCCATTTCTCAACTCGCTGACACTCTCATTCTGCACTCATCACTTTTCACCTTTTATTGCTACTGTTTCACATATTTATACTATTGTTTGATTTATTATAATAGTGAGAGTAACAATGGACTGTCTTACATAAAGATGTACCTTGTCAACCTGTCACTCTTCAAGCCATGCTACTCAGGGACAGTGCTAACATTATTTTGTGCCTGTCTGTGCTGGACTGTAACTATTTGTGCTATGTGTGACTGTATGGACTGTGTCTGACTGTATGTTCTGGACTGTAACTATTTGTGCTGTGTGTGACTATATGTGCTGAACTGTAACTATATGTGCTGTGTGTGACTATATGGACTGTGTTTGCACCTCGGCCCCAGAACAACGATGTTTCTTTTAGCTGTATACATCTGCATGTCCGAATGACACAAAACTTGAACCTGAACTGGTGTTATCAAACAGATTATTACACTGAATGCGTGGAAACTATTAGGGCAGAAATCAAAAGCCTGATAAAAGTATGTTTTAAATCTACCCACTATTGGGACATGAAATATCAGCAAGATCAAGGAATTGATTGAGGACATCAGGAAGTGGAAGTCATGAGAACACACACCATGGGTCAGTGGTGGAAAGGGTGAGCAGCTTCAAGCTTCTTGGTGTCAACATCTACCCTGGGCTCAACGCATTGATGCAATCATGAAGAAGGCGCGCCAGAGGCTCCACTTCATTAAGAGCTTGTGAAGAGTTGGTATGTCACCAAGAACTCCTGCAAATTTTTTCAGATGTACTGTGGAGAGCAGTCATTAAAGACCCTCACCATCTGGGATATGCCCCATTTCCTTTGCTACCATCAGTGAGGATGCACAGCAGCCTGAAGAACAGCCTCTACCCCTCCACCATCAGAATTCTGAATGGTGCATGAGTCCTAGCTCATTATTTGACTTTTGCACTGTTTGTTTATTCATTTTTTAGGATCTGTAATTTTGTTATGATTGATTCTGACATATAAGGTAGATAATTGGGAACTTCTGCTCATGGCAAAGAGCATAGTTTTAAGGTAAGGGGTAAGGGACTGAGAAAGGTAGTTGGAGTTTGCAACATGCCTCCTGGCTGGGTGATGGAGGCAGAGACTCTCACAATATTTGAGAAGTAATTAGACCATATAGAAGGCTGGAAAATGGGATTAGTGTACAGTATGGACAGGGTAGGCCAAAGGGCCTGTTTCTATGCTATGCCTTCTTCACTCTTCGACGGAGTCTCACAAACCATTCAGTTCTAGATTGACAAAGCTACTGGACTTGTATTTAGGGATTAAACACTTGATCCAAGAATAAGTTCAAATCTCACTATAGTGACAGGGATATTAAGATTAAGTGATTAGATATCACAGGAATTTTTTAAAAAGTTGATGAGAGAAAAAATAGAAAGCAACAAGATTATGGTAAAAATTCATTTGGTTTTGCCTTACAGAGAAGATTTGCCCATTTTCACTATATATGTGACTCCAAACCCATCAACGTAGCTGACTCTGAGTTATAGAGAAAGGTTGAATACGGTAGAACATTATTCCTAGATACGTAGGAGAATGAGGGAGATTTGATAGAGTTATAAAAAGATTATGAGGGGTATATAAGGTAAATGTGAGCAGGCTTTTTCCCACTGAGGGTGGGTGAGACAAGTAATAGAGATCATGGGTTAAGGGTGAAAGGTGAAATGTTTAAAGGGATTATGAGGGGATCTTCTTCACTCAGGGTGGTGGGAGTGTGAAATGAACAACCAGTGGAAATAGTGAAGGCAGGATCAATTGCAATATTTAAAAGGAGTTTGCATAAGTACATGGATGGGAAGGCTATAAAGGGATATGGTCTGGGTGCAGGACAATGGGTCCACCACCTCCTCGTTTTAGGGAATTAGGGGTGAGTAATAGCAAATTTGTAACAACATCTAACAATGCTGAACCAGAAGGATTGCAACAGTTGAAGAAAATGACTCAATAACAATTGGGATTGAGAAATAGATAACGACCTTGTCAACAGTACCCACACCAAAAAAAGACATTTAAAACATCTTACAATGTTGTACTTTTAGATAAGACTTAGTATTGTGTATTACTAGTTGGCAACAGGAAAATGGGTGTAGAACTAAGAAATGCAGCACAGACTTTCCAACGGCTGATGGACCCTGTATTAAAAGACGGATTTTCTTTTTGTTTACCTGGATGACATACTTGCGCCACTGCATTCAAATCGGAATATGTATATCACCTCCACACACTTTTCAAGCACTTAAGTAAACATGCTTATTAACCCTGCTAAGTGCCAGTTTGGGTTGTCAACCATTGATTTTCTCAGCCATCGCATCTCCGTAGAAGGTGTGAAACCCCTCCCACAATTATTGTGGATTTTCCACCAGCCCCAACTACTAAAAAACTACAGGAGATTTTAGGTATGGTGAATTTCTATCACTGCTTCATTCTGCGAGCTGGTGAACCTATACTCCATCTGTATAGTGTGCTCAAAGGCAATACCCCGAATCAAGAGCTTGACTGGTCAAGGACATGACCAGGGGATTTGATGATACCTAACGAGCTCTTTCTAATGTGGCTCTACTAGCACACCCACTCCCCATTACTGCTAATGCCTCAGACTATACGGTGGGTGCTGTGCACGAACAGCTGGTTGGAGACGAGTGTCAGCTTCACCTTCTTCAGCCGGCAGCTCCACCCACCCTCAAAAGGAAGTACAGCACATTTGACTGTGAGCTTCCAGTCTCTAGCAGGTTGACGCCATTTTCATTTTCTTCTAGAGGGTCGGCATTTCACAGCGTTCATTGACCACACACCCCTCGTGCACGCAATGGCCAAAGTATCAGACACTTGGTCTGCACAGCAGCAACCCACCTGGCCTACATATCCGAGTTCACAACTGACATACAACATATCGAGGGGAAAAGTAATGCTGTGGGTGATTGCTTCTCACAGTCAGCCGTTGAGGCAGTACACATAGGGGTTGATTATACCGACATGGCAGCCAACCAAGTTACTGACCCAGAGGTCCAGGCTTAACGAATAGCAGTCACGGGCCTGCAGTTGGCTGACACTAAGTTCAGGGAAGCTGGGGGTCTCTCTCCTGTATGAAATCTCAACCAGTCACCAACGCCCCACTGTGCCCACAAACTGGAGATGGAGAGTTTTCAACTCCACACATGGCCTCTCGCATGTGGGCCAGAAGGCCTCACAGGAAATGGTTACACTAACACTTATTTGCAACGGCCTCAGAAAGGACCTGCGTGATTGGACTGCAGCTTGTGTAGAGTGCTGGATGGCAAAAATTAACCATTATGTTCAGCTGCCATTGGCACTGTAATGCCCTGATTAAGATTTTTACTGCTGTGTTGTAGGTTTTTCATTTTAGCAGTTCTGTAACAGCAGTCTGTTCTGCTTTTAGCATGTTTGGGTTTGAGCTAAAGATAAGGGACTATGTTGTTTAACTTAGAAATGTGTCAGCCAATCAGGATAGTGGAATTGGAGAAGGTTCTAGAGAACGCTGAGCAGAGAGGTTTTTGTGAGGGACACTGGTGTGGGTTGAGGTCTTTCTGGTGGGAGCTGAGAGAAGACGGGAGGGAAGATGGCTGAGGACGCCATCTCTGTTGCACAAGGTGCTTTCTGCAGAGGAATGGCTTCAAGGAGAAAGGACCAATACTCCCATGAGGAAGTCCACTTGTTTGAGGTGGATTTCGAGCCACATTCGTAAGGTGGTGTGTGTTGTCACACAGACCATGGGTCCAGCACGTGAGTTAAAGGCAACTTCAAGATGAGCTCCAACTTGTGTGCACATTTGGACTGGGTTAACTGTAATAGGCTCGTTTCATTTTTTCCCTTTTCTTTTTCCTACTAACTGTTCAATAAAGCTGGCATTTGTAAATATACTTTCTTTATAATTGTGTGCAGTGTACGATACGTTAGTTCTTGCCAATGACTAATTGCACAGTATTTACACAATATTCCCATAGATTAGGACTTAGAAAACATAGACATAGAAAACATAGAAAATAGCTGCAGGAGTAGGTCATTCGGCCCTTCAATCCTGCACTGCCATTCAGTATGATCATGGCTGATCATCCAACTCAGAACCCTGTACCTGCTTTCTCTCCATACCCCCTGATCCCTTTAGCCACAAGGGCCATATCTAACTTCCTCTTAAATATAGCCAATGAACTGGCCTCAACTGTTTCCTGTGGCAGAGAATTCCACAGATTCACCATTCTCTGTGTGAAGAAGTTTTTCCTCATCTCAGTCCTAAAAGGCTTCCCCTTTATCCTTAAACTGTGACCCCTCATTCTGGACTTCCCCAACATCGGAAACAATCTTCCTGCATCTAGCCTGTCCAATCCCTTTAGAATTTTATACGTTTCAATGAGATTCCCCCTCAATCTTCTAAATTCCAGCGAGTATAAGCCTAGTCGATCCAGTCTTTCTTCATATGAAAGTCCTGCCATCCCAGGAATCAATCTGGTGAACCTTCTTTGTACTCCCTCTATGGCAAGAATGTCTTTCCTCAGATTAGGGGACCAAAACTGCACACAATACTCTACGTGTGGTCTCACCAAGGCCTTGTACAACTGCAGTAGAACCTCCCTGCTCCTGTACTCAAATCCTCTTGCTATGAATGCCAACACACCATTTGCCTTTTTCGCTGCCTGCTGTACCTACATGCCCACTTTCAATGACTGGTGTACAATGACACCCAGGTCTCGTTGCACCTCCCTTTTTCTTAATCGGCCACCAACAGATATTCAGATTATCTGTTTTCCTGTTCTTGCAACCAAAGTGGATAACCTCATAATTATCCACATTAAATTGCATCTGCCACGAATTTGCCCACTCACCTAACCTATCCAAGTCACCCTGCATCCTCTTAGCATCCTCCGCACAGCTAACATCGCCGCCCAGCTTCGTGTCATCCGCAAACTTGGAGATGCTGCATTTAATTCCCTCGTCTAAATCATTAATATACATTGTAAACATCTGGGGTCCCAGCACTGAGCCTTGCGGTACCCCACTGGTCACTGCCTGCCATTCTGAAAAGGTCCCGTTTATTCCCACTCTTTGCTTCCTGTTTGCCAACCAATTCTCTATCCACATCAATACCATACCCCCAATACCATGTGCTTTAAGTTTGCACACTAATCTCCTGTGTGGGACCTTGTCAAAAGCCTTTTGAAAATCCAAATATACCACATCCACTGGTTCTCCCCTATTCACTCTACTAGTGACATCTTCAAAAAATTCTGTAAGATTCGTCAGACATGATTTTCCTTTCACAAATCCATGCTGACTTTGTCCGATGATTTCACCTCTTTTCAAATGTGCTGTTATCACATCTTTGATAACCAACTCTAGCATTTTCCCCACCACCGATGTCAGGCTAACCGGTCTATAATTCCCTGGTTTCTCTCTCCCTCCTTTTTTAAAAAGTGGGGTTACACTAGCCACCCTCCAATCCTCAGGAACTAATCCAGAATCTAAGGAGTTTTGAAAAATTATCACTAATGCATCCAGTATTTCTTGGGCTACTTCCTTAAGCACTCTGGGATGCAGACCATCTGGCCCTGGGGATTTATCTGCCTTTAATCCCTTCAATTTACCTAACACCACTTCCCTACTAACATGTATTTCCCTCAGTTCCTCCATCTCACTAGACCCTCGGTCCCCTACTATTTTCCGGAAGATTATTTATGTCCTCCTTAGTGAAGACAGAACCAAAGTAGTTATTCAATTGGTCTGCCATGTCTTTGTTCCCTAGGATCAATTCACCTGTTTCTGACTGTAAGGGACCTACATTTGTCTTAACCAATCTTTTTCTTTTCACATATCTATAAAAGCTTTTACAGTCAGTTTTTATGTTCCCTGCCAGCTTTCTCTCATAATCTTTTTTCCCTTTCCTAATTAAGCTCTTTGTCCTCCTCTGCTGGTCTCTGAATTTCTCCCAGTCCTCAGGTGTGCTGCTTTTTTTTGCTAATTTATATGTTTCTTCTTTGGACTTAATACTATCCCTAATTTCCCTTGTCAGCTACGGATGCACTACCTTCCCTGGTTTATTCTTTTGCCAAACTGGGATGAACAATTGTTGTAGTTCATCCATGTGATCTTTAAATGCTTGCCATTGCATATCCACCATCAACCCTTTAAGTATCATTTGCCAGTCTATCTTAGCTAATTCACGTCTCATACCTTCAACGTTACCCTTCTTTAAGTTCAGAACCTTTGTTTCTGAATTAACTATGTCACTCTTCATCTTAATGAAGAATTCCACCATATTATGGTCACTCTTACCCAAGGAGCCTCGCATGACAAGATCGCTAACTAACCCTTCCTCATTGCTCAATACCCAATCTAGAATGGCCTGCTCTCTAGTTGGTTCCTCAACATGTTGGTTCAGAAAACCATCCCGCATACATTCCAAGAAATCCTCTTCCTCAGCACCCTTACCAATTTGGTTCACCCAATCTATATGTAGATTGAAGTCACCCATTATAACTACTGTTCCTTTATTGCACGCATTTCTAATTTCCTGTTTAATGCCATCCCCAACCTCACTACTACTGTTAGGTGGCCTGTACACAACTCCCACCAGCATTTTCTGCCCCTTAGTGTTATGCAGCTCTACCCATATCGATTCCACATCCTCCAGGCTAATGTCCTTCCTTTCCATTGCATGAATCTCCTCCCTAACCAGCAATGCTACCCCACCTCCTTTTCTTTCCTGTCTGTCCCTCCTGAATATTGAATACCCCTGGATGTTGAGCTCCCATCCTTGGTCACCCTGGACCCATGTCTCTGTGATCCCAACTATATCATATTTATTAATAACTATCTGCACATTCAATTCATCCACCTTGTTACGAATGCTCCTCGCATTGACACACAAAGCCTTCAGGCTTGTTTTTACAACACTGTTAGCCCTTATACAATTATGTTGAAAAGTGGCTCTTTTTGCTTTTTGCCCTGGATTTGCCTGCCTGCCACTTTTACTTTTCACCTTACTACTTTTTGCTGCTACCCTCATTTTCACCCCTCTGTCTCTCTGCACTTGTTCCCAACCCCCTGCCACATTAGTTTAAAGCCTCCTGAACAGCAGTAGCAAACGCTCCCCCTAGGACATTGGTTCCAGTCCAGTCCAGGTGCAAACCGTCCTGTTTGTACTGGTCCCACCTCCCCCAGAACTGGTTCCAATGCCCCAGAAATTTGAATCCCTCCCCCTTGCACCATTTTTCAAGCTATGCATTCATCTGAAATATCCTCCTATTTCTACTCTGACTAGCATGTGGCACTGGTAGTAATCCAGAGATTATTACCTTTGTGGTCCTACTTTTGAGTTTATCTCCTAACTCCCTAAATTCACCTTGTAGGACCTCATCCCGTTTTTTACCTATATCGTTGGTACCTATGTGCACCACGACCAGGAGGTGGTCAAGACGTCCCAACTTCCCAGTTTTGGTGGGACACAAGTCATACCAACCTTAGACATATGGAGTTTGAGAAAGCTGGTTCTCTCACTACTGAGTCCAGTGGCTGATAGTGAGGGGCTAACAAGTCACATCTCTAGAGGCACCCGGTAAAAACGGATTTCAGCACCTTTTGAGCTCCCTGGGTGACAGTTTAACCATGTCAATGTGGACCTTGTTCTTCTTCTTCCTGCCTCCCGTGGTTTTGCACACCTTCTTACCATGGTGGACTGTACCACCAGGTGGCCAGAGGTCATCCCTCCAGCATCGATGATGGCCACAGATGTGGCTCGAGCATTCATCAGCACCTAGGTTGCTCGGTTTGGCACCTCTTCTGATATTTCCTCTAAACCTGGTCCCCAATTCATTTCAGACCTCTGGGCTGTGATGGCCCAGAACCTTGGTGTTAGGCTACATCACACCACTGCGTATCACTTGCAGTCCAATGGCCCATGTGAGTGGTTTCACCGCTCCTTAAAGGCTGCTCTGAGGGCTTCCCTGATGGGTGAGTGTTGGCCTGATCGTCTCCCACGGGTCCCGCTGAGGCTCAGAACAGCTCCAAAAGAGGACCTGCAGTCATCCGCGGCAGAGTTGGTATACAGCAGCCATTTCGAGTGCCAGGTGATTTCATTCTGGTTGGTCTCTCAACAGCGTTCCACCCTCCTCAGTAAACTCAATTCCCTTTCACCTGTTCCTACCTCCCATCACAGCATCCAGCACTCTTGGGTTCCAGTTGACCTACATTCCGCCGTGTTTGTTTCTGTCCACCATGACACACACCAACATCCCCTTTTAGGGCCCTTTCTGTGTTTTGGAACAGAGAGAAATGACTTTTGTCATAGATAAGAGGAGTAAACCAGAATGTATTTCAGCAGATTGCTTTAAACTGGCACACCAAGACTTGGAGTATTTTGTTGTCCCTGGTGTCACAACGTGACCATGACTGTGCCAACACATCTCTGAATGAGCCAGAGGCGCCTGCGGTTCCTCCACCCATGGAGCACAGGACCCGAGCCAGGCGGTTCGTAGGAGCTCCAGACAGGCTCACAATGCTGGCTTTGGTGAATTCTGGGAGGGGGGGTGAGGGTGCCTGTGGAGGGTAACATAATGGGGAGAAATGTACATAATTCACTACCACCAACATTGAGCTGGGGTTTCACTTTAAGAGGCTGGTCTGACATGATGACATTTTTACATAAAGAGATTTTTTTAGCACATTTTTGTGTGCAGATTTTGGAGTTCAATAAAATGTGTTACAGATTTCATTAAACATAAAATGCCTCAGTACATTATCATCGTCAGGGACCCCAGCACCCATGACATGCTCACTTCTCACAGTGGCCATTAGGAAGAAAGTACAGGAGCTTCAAGTCTCATACCTCCAGGCTCAGGAACAGTTACTTCCTCTCAACCATTAGGCTCTTGAACCAAAGGGATAACTTCATTCAACTTCACTTGCCCCATCACTGAAAGGTTCTAACAACCCATGGACTTACTTTCAAGGACTCTTCATCTCATGCTCTCGACATTTATTGCTTATTTTTTTATTATTATTATTATTTCCTGTCTTTTTGTATTACACAGATTGCTGTCATTTGCACACAGGTTGTCCACCTTTTGGTGTGGCCTTTCATTGATTCTATTCTGGCTATTGTATTAATTGAGTATGCCCACAAGAAAATGATTCTCAGGGTTGTATATAGTGACATACATGCTCTTAGATAGTAAATTTACTTTGAACTTTGACTGCTTATTTTGAGGTACAGCACAGGACAGGTCTGAATGGCACAATGCGTCATGCCACCAAACTACCTACCTACATAACACTAACCTAATCACAGGACCACTTACAATGACCAATTTACCTACAAATGAGCATGCCTTTGCCTTTGAACTACTGGGGAAAACAAGAGCACCTGGAGGAAATCCATGCGGTCACAGGGTGCACGTACAAAGTCCTTATTGAAATGCCCGGAACTGAAGTCTGAAGTCCAACACCCCAAGCTGTAGCAGTTAGCATTGTGCTAATTGCTACACAACCATGGTGCCGTAAGTCTTCAACAATTTAGTGTTCTTGGATATCAACATCAACACTCCAATTATTTTTGGCAGTAGGTCAATTCTACAACAGAGCAAAACTATCCTATGAGCATCTGGTTACTCAAAATTCTTGGACTGGACCCAAAATTGAAGTCACATTGTTTAATATTTAGTTGTCAGTAATCAATTGTGAGTGAGTGAGGGCCTCCGTTGGTTAGCGTTGACCATGGATATTACGTCCTAGCTGTCTAGATACACAAGCAATGGTGGGTACGATATGACAGAGGTTATGTGAGGTGCTTACCATTGGGTGCATTTAATAGGTAGTGGGAGCTTGCCCCCATTACCACCCCAGCCATAACAACCTTAAGGTTGTTATAAATTGTACTCACAGTTCATTTGTGGATGAACTAGGCGGTGAAGAAAAACGGGTGCAGGGATCACAATGTTCTGGCTCATTTGACTTCAATCTGGTCACACACAAGAATCATTTCTGCCCCCTTACTAACATGATTTCAAAGTCCAGGCTGCTTGAACCAATCTGTTGATGACCTTAGTAACTTAATGAACTAATATCAATTCAAACTAACTAGCAAGTTACTGATACATGTAATCTTGGAGCTATACCAGAAGGGATGGTTCCAAGTTTTATCTCCACTAACATGGTTTTCACTACAGTGGACAAAATCTTCAGGTGGCGTGAAAGGCAATAATTCTGTGGATATTTTTTCTGGTTCCTGTGTTTGGTGCTTCATGTTAGATAATAGACAAGGGCAGCTTTACAGCACCAGTGGCCTGGGTTCAATTGCCACTGATGTCTGTAAGGAGCCTGTACATTCTCCCTGTGACCACGTGTGTTTCTCCTGGGTGCTCCAGTTTCCTCCTACAGTCCAGAGACGTGTGTTAGCAGGTTAATTACTCACATGGGTGTAACTGGGTGGTGTGAGCTTGTTGCCCCAGAAGGGCCTGTTACCATGTTGTGTCTCCAAATACGTAGAAATAATAAATAATTTGTTGTACTTTTTAAAAGTTTGCAGGCCCGAACATAAGCCACTAGGAGCAGGAATAGGCCTCCTGGCCGCTCAAGCCTGCCTCGCCATTCAATATGATCGTGACTAATCTGAGCTGGTCTTAACTCCACTTCTGGGTGCCATGCCCTATAGCCCTTAATTCTGTAACCTCTCGATCAGAGATGTCCTTGACCCTGGCACCTGGGGGGCTATACAGCATCCAGGAATCTTGTTTTCATCCACAGAACCTCCTTTCTGTTTGCCTGACCAACGAATCCCCTATCATTACATTTCACTTCTTCTCCCCACTTTCCTTCTGAGCCATGGAGCCAGACTTAGAGCCCTGTCGCTGTGGCTTTCCTGTGCTTGGTCATTCCCTCACCCCCACCAACCGTATCCTAAGCAGTATAAATGTTATTGAGGGGAATGGCACAGGGGTACTCTGCACTGGCTGCTTATCTCCTTTCCCACTCAGTTAGCTGTATCCTGTGTGTTGAGAGTAACTACCACCTTGCACGTCCTGCTGATTAAACCCTCAGCCACCCAAATGGTCCGGAGTTCATCCGGTTCCAGCTCCAATTCCTTAACACCGCCTGAAAGCAGTGGCAGCTGGATGCACTTCTTGCAGGTGTAGATGTCAGAGACACTGGAGGTCTCCCTGTCTTTCCCATATCTCACAAGAAGGCTTTCCACTATCCTGCCTGCCATTCCCATTGCTCTAACTGAGCAATAAGAAAGAAAGAAAAAATAAATGAGAAAATCTACCTACAAACTCTGCCCCTCCTGGCTGAAGCCTCTATGAACCAAAGCCTAAACTTCCCACTCTAATACTGCCCAACTCACACCATAGCCGCTCCACTTAAACCTAACTTCTTTTTACTTGACCGTGCCAAGTGCCTGATCATGCCCAGTCCAACGTCTGCTAGTGATGTGTGGCACGCAGAATGCCCTGACCGCCATCACTCGCTTCTTTTGAGATCTCTCTGGCTCCACACACTTCAATGTCTCCTAGTGACTTAGCAGATTTAGTGAACAGAGTAAATAGGAAGAAATATTGGATGAAGGAAAAAAAGAGACCAAAAGTAAGGTGAATAGGTAATATATTTGCTCATTTCTATCCATTGAAAGAAAAATTCATACTATAAGGTTTAAATTTTGGTACCATAGAGGCTGTGTTACAGTAATGGGCATTTAACATAACCTAGATTGATATTGTGAACCTCAACTTTCTGTGGTGAGTTTATCTATATTTTGCACAGTTTAAGATACAAACACACCTTACAGATTTTGTATTTACCTTTTTTTGTGCCTACCTGAAGTTGCTATATATGAGGGGTGATTGATAAGTTTGTGACCTAAGGTACAAGGAGTCAATTTTAGAAAACCTAGCAGAAAGTTTGAAGTTAATAACTCATCAGGAGTGATTGATAAGTTCGTGGCCTAAGGTAGAAGGAGATGAGTTATTAACTTCAAACTTTCTGTATAATCACTCAGAGTTGAACTGCATGTGCATGTAACGAGAGCTGTATAACTCATCTCCTTCTAACTTAGGCCACAAACTTATCAATCACGCATCTGTGGACACTTTCTGGAGGTCCAAGATCCATATGCTCCATGATCACTGGACTAAGTGTGTGAATGTAGGAGGGGACTATGTTGAAAAATAAATGTGCTAGGTTTTCTAAAATTGACTCCTTCTACCTTAGGCCATGAACATATCAATCACCCCTTGTACAGTAATTGTGCATAAAAGAGATTATTTCTAGTTGTTACTTACACAGCAAATTCTGATCAAAATTATTTCATCAATTTCCTTTCATTCATTAACACATTTTCAGTCATACTAGTCAGTGACTCAGTCTGCCCAAGTGCACACAGACTCACGTTCACTTGGTGCACAGTCTGATTACATGGGCATGTCTGTTAATTTGACACTTCTGCATATCTTGATAGATTACAGTGCAGTCAGTATTCAAATGAGTAAAAACAAGTCTGCATACATTGGAACATCTCTCACCATTTTGGAGAGCTTGTTTGACTGAATCAAGCAAGTGGGCTGCATGGGCTTTTATCATTGTTCATTCTTAGTGGCTCTCAAGGTCAGTATTTAATGCCCATCCCTGACAGGTACAATTGACAGCTGTCAACGTTAATGAATTCTAGCATACAAAAATCGTCTTCCAGCAATTTTGACACAGTTTTGATGTTACCTCCGAATGCAATTCATTTCACTGCCACTTCAAGTGAAGAGTAATAAGCCACTTTGAAGGAATGGGATATTTCAGCATTTGGTAGAAATAGCTAGATCTCTGTATTAAAACTAGCCTCTAGCTTTAACAGAGAGCTATTGTTCCCCTCTGTCTCTGGTGATGTAAAACAAGAGAACTGCCTAATTTTACTAGCATTGCTACACACAAGATCATGGGGCTGAAGCAGAAGAGCTTTGAACTGCATCTCCCTTGTGAGATCAGAGTTGAACACAGGGTAGCTGGTCATGCTGGAAGTTTATGGGAGAGGTCAGATGTAATTTTCCTTACCATTTTCTCTTCCATTCTGGAGAAAAATATTTACTCTGCAGTCAGTAATTCCTTTGGTATTGTAGTCATGATAGGGATATTGGAGGGATTTTCAAAGCTTCCCTCACCTCACACTTGAAATAACCCAATGATTATGAGCAGTATCATTTTCAAAGAATACAATCTGTTCTCAGGTAAATGTCTACCCAGAAAGAAATGAGGAATGAGTTTTAATTTCATTTCCAAAACTGAAAAGATTTCAAGTGAATATTTTTAAGTTTCTTCTAAAATCTATAATTTTAACATTTATGCAAAGGTTGAAAGAAAATTGAAGCTGTATTAAAATTGATTGTCATGCACCCAAATCTTAACTCACATTTAACTGAGATTAAATTGCATTATATAATTTCTTGGTTAGTTAAATGCTGGGAAAGAACATCTAGCGAAAGAGCTAAATAATTTCATATTTTTATACTTGGAACAAATTCAGCTGATTTGTGAACTTCAAACTCTGCTATGGATGATCTCAACCCGGCTGCAAAAGGAGGAGGGTTGGGTATAGGTCAAGCAACCCCATCCCGTAAAAAACAAAAGATACCCAAATGCCAACTGAAGCTCCAAATAACTCATCCTTTGGAAAGAAAGTATCTTCACCTCGAAGAAGGATTAAACTTGGGTTCAACTTGAAAGCCTCCCAGGACAGACAAATCTGGCAAGCTGCTGTAGGGGTGATGGGTTTAAATAAGTAAGACATACTTCAGCTTGCTTTCCCATAATGAGAGATCGCTTTACAATGTGTTGCTCACAGAAAATATGAGCATTCAGCTCTTGCTGTGTGGGATAGCTCCTACATATCTAAAACTATGACTGATGATCAGATACTTGTGTGAGTACACTTTACCAGCAATGAAAAACCCCCACCCATGCTTTCCAAAATATGAGATTTAATATTGATACAAACAACCCATGTGTGACTCAGACTGCTGAAGTGCACACACATACACATACAAACTCACACATACACACACACAGTCTCACTCACACAATCACACTCACACACACTCACACAAACTCACACACAGACTCACTCACACACATGCACACACTCACATACACACACCCAGACTCACTCACACAATCACACTCACACAAACTCACACACACACTCACAAACACGATGAACAGTCTGATTACATTGACATAGAATCATAGCGTACTACAGCACAGAACCAGGAGCTACAGCCCTTCTACTCCATACCAGGCTGGTCTTCTACCCATTCTTAGCTACCAGCAACCGTACCATAGCCCTCCACACCTCTCTCATTTATGTACCTGTCCAAATTTCTCTTAAATGTTACAATTAAACCTGCATCTGCCACTTCTACTGGCAGCTCGTTCCCCATTCTCAGCACCCTTCGAGCAAAGAAGATCCCCCTCAGCAGCCCCTTAAATATTTCACCTTTCATCCTAAACCTATGACCTTAGTTCTAGTCTCACCTGAACTCAGGGGAAAATAAGCCTGCAGGCATTCACCCTATACATTTGAATAGCTCTATGAAATCTCCCTCTCATTCTCCTGCACTCCAGTGAATTAAGTCCTAAGTATTCAACCTTTCCCTACAATTCAGGTCCTTGGGTCTCAACAACATCCTTGTAAACACAAAGTAACACAGGCAAAATGCTGGAGGACCTCAGCAGGTCAGGCAGCATTTTGAAAATTTCTTCTACACTCTTTCAGGCTGATTGACAACTTCCCTGTAGGAAGGTGGCCAGAACGGCATATAATACTCCAACTTTAGCCTCAAGATCCCAACTCCCGAACTCCGTACTCTGATTTATGGTGATACGCCGGCTAGGTTAGGCTCTTTTCCACAACTTGGTAGATTACAGTGCAGTTTCCTCCAGGATGCCATCACTTCCAGATTCTTACACAAATGGAGCCTTTCAAAAGGAAAGTGTGAAAACAGCATAATAAGAAATCAATCATTATGACTGACCTATTGAAATGCTCCAAAAATCATACTTTCCCCTCACCAGCAGCTTCCTCTTAGCTCATGCTCCTGCAAGCACTGAGGCTGACAGGCCATTGGTTTAACACGTGGCCAGGCTGCAAGTTGTTACTGACTCATTCACAGAAGTACCGGAGAAAATAGGCCTTACAGTCAAACTCTTCAAGTCTTCAGTCCTCTGTCAACCTGCCCCACTACGCCACGTCACGTATGCATGTTCAAACCTGAAAAATGTGGGCATATCTTATACCTCAGCAGTCACTGCTCTTGTGATGAAATTCACCACAGCCTCCGGTCACATAAGGTTAAAGGATGCTTGACACCTGACTCCCAAAATGGACACTCAGTTCCAAAGTCATCTATTAATTGCAGATGATACCACTGTTGTTTGTAAAATCTCCCATGGCAATGAGGAGAGAATAAGGGAGTGAGATAGATCATGAGCCAAGTGGTGGCACAACAACAACCTGGCACTTAATGTTATTAAGATCAAAGAATTGATCATAGACTTCAGGAAGGGGGATTAGGAGAACACACACCAGTCCTCATTGAGGGAAAGGACGAGCAGTTTCAAGTTCCTAGGTGTCAACACCTTAGAGGATCCAACACATTGATGAAATCACGAATAAGACATGCCAGTGACTATACTTTATTTGGAGTTTGAGGAGATTATGACATCAAAGACTTTTAAAAATTCTGTAGATGTACTGTAAAGGGCATTCTGACTGGTTGCATCATAGCCTCATTTGGAGACTCCGGTGCATAGGATCACAAGAGGGTTGTAGACTCAATCAACTCCATCGGTGGCTTAATCCTCCCCATTATTTAGGACATCTTCAAACCAGTGCCTTAAGAAGGGGGCATCTATCACTAAAAACCAACATCATCTGTGACATGCCCTTTTCTCGTTACTACATCAGGAAGGAGGAACAGAAGCTGAAGAATCACATTCAATGATTCAGAAACTGCTCCTTGCCCCCTGCCATCGGATTTATGAGTAGTTCTTGAACCCATGAACACAGCTATGTTATTCCTTTTTTGCATGATATATTTATCTTATAATTTATTGTAATTGTTATGTTTTGCACTGTACTGTTGCCACAAAACAATAAATTTCATGCAACCTGATTCTGAAGTTATTTCGTGGAAAGGGATTACCAGGAGGATAGAGGAAAAGATTAAATGATGTGCTCAAATCTTCTTTGAAAAAATTTAGCATCCCCACTGACTCCTGGGAATCATTGGCATTAAGTCACTCAAAGTGGAGAAGGAGCAGTCAGGATGGCACTGGAACTTAATGTCCAACTCATACAGAAATCCTGCATAGCTGACAGAAGAGCACAGACGACTCAAGTACCCACCCGGCGAGCAGTTCCTTCCCCATCTGTGGAAGCAGTTCGTACTTTGGCCCACATCAAAATCCACAACACCACTAGCTATCTTTGATCTTGAAGGACCACATTAATTGAATTTAATAACCTGTTAATCTCATGGAGAATTAGGATTGGCAACTTCATTGACTCCATGTAAAAGAGTCATAGAGTTATACACCAAAGAAACAGTTCATTTCTTCCATGCCAGCTGTGATGCCTAACAAAGCTAATTCCCACATGCCCCTTTTCACTTTTCCAATCAAAATACTTGTCCAAATGTCTTGTATCTGCCTCAACCACAGTTCCACATGAACCACCACACTCTTGAGAAAAACTTGCCCTTCAGATACCCTTCAAATTCGTCCTTAAATCTGCAGCATCTAGTTGTGAACACACCTGCTCTAGAAAAAGATTCTATCTGCCCTGCCTGTTCCCCTCATAAGCTTCTATATGGTGTCCTTCTCCAGGCAAAACTGTCCCAGCCAACTCCTTATTATGCAAGACCTTCAAGTCCAGGCAACATTCCTGTAAATCTTTTCTATATCCTCTCTAAGACACATCCTTCCAATAGCGTGGTGACAAAATTGTGCATGATACTCAATAGTTGTGTAACTGCAACGTAACATCCCAACATTTATACTCAATGCCTCAGCATATGAAGGCTCACATCCAAATGTGTTCTTCACTACCCTATCTACTGTTGAGGTCCCTGTCATTTACTGTGCATATTTTATTAGTATCTGACATCTCAAATGCATTACCTCACACCTAATTCAATTAATTTCATCTGGCACTGCTCTGCCCAATTTTTCAATTCTACATCTCTGTATAACCTTTGCTGTCTACTATTCCAGCAGTTCTTTGTTTTCAGTGAACTTTCTAATCATTCGCCCTACATTTTCATCCTAGTCATTTGTATATTCAACAAACAAATTGCTCCCAGCACTAATCACTGTGGAACACCACTGGTCGTGGACATACCGTCAGAGAAACACTCCTCAACAGAGATGACATCCCCAGCAGATTGTTTGTTGACCCACATTCTGGCATCTACACACTGTTTTCATCATGTGAACAGTGAGGTGACAGAGATGTGTGCAAAAATTACACCAATGTCCCAATATTTCTTTGTCAAATACATAAATTTAAAATAATACTTAGTGGAAGTTAACAGGGACCATGACTGATTTTACCTTTCTTAGCTCAGGGAACCTTTGAATAAAGGGTGGATCACCTCAACAACATAGATTTATATGGTTCATTAGGGCCAACCACATATTTTAAATAAGTTTTATCTATTAATCTTCAAATGAACCTCACCTTCTCTCAGATCTCCCTCTCTCTGAAATTCTGGAAATGAAGGCATTGATTCAGACTGAGGTAAGAATTATCAGTGACAAGAAGAGGTTGTGGCAACCCACTTTCTGCGCAGGTGAACCTGCTCACAAAATGGCACGCGCATCGGCAGAGGCCAGCCCCAAAATGGCGCTGGGCCTTCTTCTTCACCAGCAAGGGGAGAAAGCCCCTACGCGGGAAGAGACTTTTGTAATGCACCTCTGACGTCATTTCCGCCAAGAGAGGGCGGGAACGGAACTGCGTAAAAGCCAGTGCCGCAAAGTTTGAATAAACTATTCTGGAGTGCAACTTACAGACTGCGTGTCATTATTTCTAGCTGTGTGTGTAGCACATTGCTACAAGGTCGTTATTCTCAAGCAGAGGTGTTTCTCCTCCTGCACATTCATTCTAAATTAAACACCTCGATTTAACTACATTGATCATTTATTGAGTGAGAAAAAGCGAACGATTCATTTCTTTAGAATAAGTGAGATTATATCATGATATATTCCAGTCATTCACGTTGATGACCGGTTAATGTTAATCGTGAATAAACTGCACCATTGAATGACACAAAACCTACATCATTAAGTATACCAGTGTAGTCCCATCTTCCAACATTTAGAACACAGAACATAGAGCAGTATGAGACAAGAACAGGCCCTTTGGCACTCAATGTGCTGAAGCAATTTATTTATGGTAGTAATCAATTGGCTGACTACACTAATCTCTTCTGCCTAAACAACGTCCATATACTTCCATTTTCCTCCGATATATCTGTGCCTATCCAAACATCTCTGTACATACTGTAGATGGGGTAAATGCAAGCAGGCCTTTTTGACTGATGTTGGGTGGGACAGCAACAAGAGGTCATGGGAAAGGTAAAAAGTTTAAGGGAACAAGAGGGGAAACTTATTCACTCAGAGGGTTGTGAGAGTGTGGAATGGGTTGCAAGTACAAGTGGTGCATGCAAGCTCGATTTGAGCAAATTGAGCAAAGTTTGGGTAGGTAAATAGATAGTAGAGGTATGGAGGGCTCTGATCTTGGTGCAGGTCAATAGGAGTAGGCAGTTTAAGTGGTTTGGTATGGGCTGAATGGTGTGTTTCTGTGCTATACTTCTCTATGATTCTATGACTCTATAAATCCCTAATGTATCTGCCTCCACCACCACCCCAGGCACCCACTACGCTCTGTATAAAAACAATTGCTTCACACATCTCCCCTGAAATTACCCCCTCTCACCTTAAATGCATGCCCTCTGGTCTTAGACATTACAACCCTGGGGAAAATATACTGACTGTAATCTTCAATTAGATCTCTCCTCATCCTCTGCCGCTTCAGAGAAAACTACCTAAGTCTCCTCAATCTCTCATGATAACACATGCACACTAATTCAGGCAGCATTCTGGAAAAACCTCTTCTGCACCCTCTCCAAAGCCTCAAAATCCTTCCTACAGTGGGACATCCAGAACTGTATGCAAAAGTCTAGATGTGACCTAACTAGAGGATTATAAAGCTGCAACATTAATTTCTTCCTTCTGAACTCATTGCTTCAACTAACAAAGGCAAGCATGTCAAATGTCTTCTTAACCACCCAACAACCTGTGTAGCCACAAATCCACCTCTTTGCTGTTCACATCTGCACACTCAAGTACTTACCGGTAATAAATGTTTCTGCCTCTGCTACCCTTTCTGGCAGAATAATCCTCATCTTTATCACCCTTTTTTTCCTCATGTTCTCTCTAATCCTTCTACTAATTCTTTAACCAATACCCCTTGCTTTTGACCCCTCTGTTAAGGGAAGTAACTCTACCACAATCCTCTTTTGTTTTTGCAAAGAAAACAGTGCCAGCCTGTACTCATAAGTCAGGTCTTGGCCATACCTACATAAATCTCTTTTGCATCTTCCCTACTACTATCACAACTTGCCTGTAATGAAAAGAAAAAATAAAGAGTGGACACACAACAGACGAGCTTGTATAGTTAACAGCTCTAGCAAAACGTCCCAATGAAGACCTAAAAATATCCCTGCAGATTCTGCGATCTGAAATAAAAAAAGGGCTGGAAACACCCAGCAGGCAAGGTGTTATCAGTAGAGAGAGAAACAGTTAATGCTTTCAGTCAATGGCCTTTCACCAAAAATAGAAATAAAATGACACAAAATTTAAACTGCACTGAAGTGAGAAGGGGTAGTTCTGAATCTAACGTGTCACTCTGTCTTGGATCCCATAGTCTCTTATTTGGAAAGTCTTGATAAAATCCATGTACAGTAGCTTACATCACTGATCTACTGAACTGATAAATATTCACTCTGTACACAAAATACCCATGGAATGGAAAAATGATTGTGGAATCCCAAGATTTACAGTCTGAATTATTGGTGAAGTGGTCCCTTGCGGCTGGTCATAAAAAGCCTTGTTGGTAATGTGATTTATGTTTTTTGAATAGTACAGCCTTGGGCACCCATAAAAGGATCAGCTATGAATTGCCCTTTAAATGGATTGAAACATCATTGCTAAAATCTTCTCAACTGCACCCCTCTTATTGTCTGTAAAGCAATTATTTTCAGGATGCACTGCTGGTTCACACAGTAGAAAATGAAAGCAATGTGGTATTGAGTCCACTGTATGTTCCACCATGCTGCCCACACTACCCGTATCTCAGATGCTATTATATGCACCACACCTACATTGTCTCTTACATTAATTCTCAGTCAATATTGTAGTTCCCAAACACAGCTGATTGACAACAATCTTGTACCGTACTGCATTTTTCCTTTCTCTTTCTGTCTCTTTTCCCCTCCTGATATCAACTCTGCTTCTTTTCCTCTCATTAAGATATATTTTTATCTATATTTCTATCAAATTCACCTTATTTTCTTCATTGCCATTCAGTCTATTTTTTTGTTGTTGTTGGTTACAAAGATAGAAATATGGTCATAATATTCACTGTTCTGGTAATAGATCAATGCACATCAATCTGTATTGTTGGTGTCTTCTGTAGCAATGTTAAGCTGTATAAACCAAATAGGTTTCATCACCATCAAGCCACAACTGGAGGAAGTTCCAATTCGTTAGGTCTAAGTAAAACAGCCCTTTCACTCTTTCCATTATTTCTGTGTGCCCAGTGTTCTTGTGACACGCAGCACTGAACTAAACAAAATTTACTCTAAGCAAATATTGGCAAAATAAAAGCGTTTTTGTTGGGTCCCTGTCAAATACAAGCCACCAATACTGAGGCTTTTTTATCCAAACCAGTTCAGGATGAATCAAACTATTCAAAACTTTAATTTATTTTTATGTATTACATGAACTGTCCAGCCTTACATCTTTTCATTACAAAGGCTATGCATTCCCCATTCTGTAACCAGCTTGATTTTTGGACTTTCATGGATACGAAAATATGCAGACTGCAAATCAGAAGACTCAGAATTATCACATCGAAATGTAGAAGATTCTGAGAGGTAACGGTCAAGAAGCATTAAACCTTGAACCAACTCATCTTTCAAAAAGATCATGGGTGATCACTTACATCAAATATACTTTCCTGCTTAATTATCATAGTCTCCGATTCCCACACCATTCATACTCGTAATGATCTCAAGCTTGAGTATGCCAATGACTGAGCTGCCATCTGAAAGAGAGCATACCAAACACTGGCTGACTGAAGACATTTTTTTCAATCTCTTGGGACAACGTTTAATTAGCTTTAGACACCAGCTTGAAATAGACTTCAACATCTTCCATCCCAGATCCCCCTGAAGTCGAACATATCAAAGTGATCATCTCTGATTTTTCAGAAGGCCATGGCTGACTTTACTCAATTTTTTTTCTAATTAGAAATCACCTTACCTCAATCTAGTCCATCTGTGTACAGGGTGATCTTACCAAAATATAAAAAAATCATAACAAAACTGTCTTGTGAATTCCAAAATGAATCCAAAAAGGTCCGTATGCTTTTAGCCTTCCTATACTTATATGTGAATTTCCTTTACTTTAGTAACTAACAAAATAACTATCAACACTTGCTTTTTGCCATTTGAAAATACTTTCCCATTTTCCTACCTAATTATGTTGCAGTTCCCCATACATTTTAATTCCTCAATCTTTCAAATAATTTAGTTTCTTGACCTTAAACCATGAGATTTGCAATCTGCTGAGGGCCAGGCCAACGGCATTCAAATTATGTGACCAAGAAAGTTACCAAAGGTCCAGGTACAAGCTCTAAAATCAACTGACAACAGGGCTTCGCTTCCAGATGAGATCAATGCCTTCTATGATCGCTTTGATCATCAAAACATGGAGGAGCCATCACAAACTCCTCCAGCCCCTGATGATCCTGTCATTTCAGTCTCTGAGGCCAACATATGAGCAGCCTTCAGGAGGGTGAACCCAAAACAAGCATCCAGCCCAGACGGGGTACCTGGCCAAGTACTAGAGACTTGTGCTGATCAACTAGCTGCAGTGAAATCTTTAACATCTCGCTTCAGCAGTCTGCTGTACCCACCTGCTTCAAGCAGACTTCACTTACACTGGTACCTAAGAGGAACATGGTAACGTGCCTCAATGGCTACTGTCCCATAGCACTTACATCCATAGCGATGAAGTGTTTTGAGAGACTGGTGATGAAACATATTAATTCCTGCCTGAGAAGCAACTCGGATCTGCTCCAATTTGCCTACCTACACAACAGGTCCATAGCAAATACCATTTTATTAGCTCTTCACTCAACCCTGGAACATCTGGACAGTAAAGGTGCATCAAAGATGCAACACTGAACATCATAGGAAGTCATTACTGCCTGTGGCCATCAAACTTTACAACTCCTTCCTCAGAGTGTCAGACACCCTGAGCCAAAAGGCTGGTCCTGGACTAATTTCCACTTGGCATTATTTACTTATTATTATTTATGGTTTTATATTGCTATATTTCTACACTATTCTTGGTTGGTGCAACTGTACCGAAACCCAATTTCCCTCCAGATCAATAAAGTATGCCTGTTTGTCTGTCATACATCAGGATGCTCTTTATCGACTACAACTCGGCATTCAATACCATCGTCCCCTCAAAACTGTTTAATAAGCATCAAGACCTTGGCCTCAATACCTCCTTATGAAATTGGACCATCAATTTCCTGACTTGCAGACTCCAGTCAGTTCGGATTTACAACTACATCTCCTTCACAATCTCCATCAACTCAGGTGCACCACAAGGCTGTGTGCTTAGTCCCCTGCTCTGCTTGCTTGACATTAATGACTGTGTGGCTAAACACAGCTTCAATGCCACATTCTTCAAGTTTGCTGATGACACCGCTGTCACAAGCCAAATCAAAAGCGCTGATGAATCACCCTACAGTACAGGAGAGAGATTGAAAATCTGGCTGAGTGGTGCCATAACAACAACCTAATTACTCAATGTCAGCAAAACCAAGGAGATGATTATTGACCAGGAGGAGGAAACCAGAGGCCCATGAGTCAGTCCTCATCAGAGGATCAGAGGTGGAGAGGGTTAGCACCTTTAAATTCCTCAGTGTTATCATCTTGGATGACCTGTGCTGGGCCAAGCACATAAGTGGAATTGTGAAGAAAAAGCAGCGGTGCCTCTACTTCCTTAGGACTTTGCGAAGACTCTGCATGCCATCTAAAACTTTGACAAACTTTTATAGATGTGTGGTCGAGAGTATATTGACTGACTACATCACAGCCTGGTATGGACACACCAATGCCCTTGAATGGAAAATCATTCAAAAAGTAGTGAAGACGGCCCAGTCCATCATGGGTAAAGCCCTCCCTGCCACTGAGTACATCTACATGAAGCATCGTTTAAGGAAAGCAGCATCCATCATCAGGGAACCCCACCCCCACCACCACCCAGGTCATGCTCCTTTCTCACTGCTGCCATCTGGAAAAAGGTCCAGGAACCTCAGGACTCACACCACCATGTTCAGGAACAGTTATTAGTGTTACGAACCCCGTAACTGGGTCACTAACCAGCAAAGATAGAGAGGTCCATTGAAGTCTGATGGTACTATTTTTAACAGTATTTATTGGTAAAAATACACAAAAATAATATCAATGCAAACATACAGATAATATACGTTGTCAATACTAACTCTAAAAGTGCGGGTATAATAATAATCAATAAGAAATAAGCTCTATCGTTGTCTGGGGATAATGTATTGTCCGATGGAAATATAAAAGTCACTCAGTTCATTCAGGCTGCAGCTTTTTGGTTGGAGAGAGAGAGATGGATTTTAGAACTTGCCAGCATTTCCTTTTTATGACGTTGATCCTTCCAGAGTTCCGTTGGTGGTGGTTTCTCCTTTTAGCTAAAGCCGTTCTTCCGTGGTAAGGCCCCAATCCCGGCAACGGGAAAGGACACATGTGGGCTCTCCACCGGCTGTCGCTATTACGCTGTCACGGGATTTCTAGCATTTCTCCTGGTGCGTCTCAAGGGGTTGTTCCCCAGACCCTCTTTTATCCTGACTCACGGGTTCTCAGATGTCAATCAGGTTGGGATGATGCAATCCCTCAACCAGCCCGCTCTGGTCATTCCCTGAGGGCTTCAATGAATAGTACAGTACTCAATACACAATTCCGTCTCCAAGAGACAATAGTCATTATCAATGGTTCCACCTTTCTGGGGGCCAGGACACATTCCAAACCCTTGTGGATTCTGCGTGTCTCTTTCTCATTTCCTGGTTCTCAGACCTGAATTAATAGCAATCTTGCGATTTTCACAAAGGAGGGGGCTACTTTGTACCCTTCGGCCCCTCAGAGTTGTGGCACATTCGTAACATTAGAAAGGGATGACACAATGCTTTACAGTACCAGCAACCCGGGTTCAATTCCTGCCACTGCCTGTAAGGAGTACAGTCAGCCCTCCTTATCCGCGGGGGATTGGTTCTGGGACCCCCCGCAGATGCCAAAAAATGCAGATGCTCAAGTCCCTTATTTAACCTGTCATAGTGCGGTGGTCTTTAGGACCCAGCCAAACCCCGGACCTTATTTAACCTGTCTCAGTGTGGTGGACTTTAGGAGCAGGCACAGCTCTGAATCCCCAGTGTTTCTGTTCATGAAAATAAGCACAATCACGATTGAAAATAAGGTGGAAGTAATAAAGCAATCGGAAAGAGGTGAAACGCCATCGGTCATTGGAAAAGCGTTAGGCTAGTCGGTCAACGATCGGAACAATCTTAATGGAGCATGTGAAAGGCCCTGCCCCGATGAAAGCTACAATTATTACTAAGCAACGCAGTGGTTTATTTATTGAAATACATATGTTTCTTAAGTGTTTTATATGCATAGAAAGGTAAAATATATACTATATACTAAAAAAAATATTTTACTAAGTAACACTAAATAATACCGGATGTACCTGTTCTGACTTCAAATCCAACTTAAAGACGGACTCAGGAACGGAACTCATTCATAGCCTGGGGACTGCCTGTACTTTTAAATCATCTCTAGATTACTTATAATACCTAATACAATGTAAACGCTATGTAAATAGTTGTTATTCTGTATTGTTTAGGGAATAATTACAAGAAAAAATAGTCTGTACATGCTCAAACAACGAGTGCTGGAGAGAGAACTTCTGGGTTTTCCCGATCCGCGGTTGGTTGAATCCGTGCATGCAGAATCCGCGGATAAGGAGGGCCGACTGTATGTATGATCACCCAATGACTTCATGGGTTTCCTCTAGGGGCTCAGGTTTCCTTCCACAGTTCATGTTCTCGATATTTATTTGTTTGTTTATTTATTATTGTTTCTTTCTTCTTTATTTGCACATTTTGCTGTCTTTTGCTCACTGGGTGAATGTCCAAGTTGTTGCAGTCTTTCATTGAATTACTATGGTTATTATTCTAGTACAGATTTATTGAGGATGCATGCAAAAAATGTATCTCAAGGTTGTATATGCTGACCTATATATACTTTGATAATAAATGTTCTTTGAAATTTCAGATTTTGAACATATATCATAAAATCTATTTTGCAGTAGCAGTACAATGCAAGACATAATAATCACTATGTTACAAAAATAAATAATGTAAATGACTATTTAATCTCCAGGTGTCATGAAGTCATGAAATCATAAAGCAGAAAAATTGGACCTTCAGTCCTCCATGTCTATGACAATCATAAAGTATCCATCTATTCTAAAACATGCTGATCATCAAGTCTGTAACATTACATTGACTAACACTTGAGCATGATGGAAATTTTAATCCAGGAATGTGTTGTATTCATGGCTAGGTACCTGTGGTGAACTACATATACCTGTCTGGACACACCCCCTGCTGACTGCTCCTGTGGCTCCTCCCACAGACCCCGGTATAAAGGCGATTGAGGTCTGAGCCCGGCCCTCAGTCTCCAGGATGTAGTATGGTGGTCAACTACTGCTTGTTCTTTTTTCCAGTCAATAAAAGCCAATATCTCGCCTTTACGTCTCAGAGAGAGTTATTGATGGTGCATCAGTACCTCCAAGATCAACAGTGTTCTATAACCTCTATTGGTTGTGCCGTGGGACTTTACCTTAAGAATGGGACCTATCAGCCACAGTGTTATTGCTGTCAGGACAAAGGCTGCAATTGGGACAGAGCCTGCACTCAGGACAAAGATAAAGTTAGGCCAAGATTATTATTAGTCAGGAGAGAGTTACTGAATTCAGACATGGGCTGAAACCCCAAAATGTCAGCTGTTCATTCCCCTCCAAAGATGCTGCCTGACCTGCTGAGTTCCTCCAGTTTTTAGTGTGCATAACTAAAACTTACCTGTCTTTCCCCACAGCCAATCACCTTCAATGAATGAAATGGAGCCTCTGTATCAGGTCCAGCTTTGAGCCAGTTTAGGGAGCCAGGATTTCCCAGACTAATTGTTGAGAAACTGTAGGAAGTACACAATCCACCTCAAGAAATGAAAAGTTGGTGTGGAATAGACTTAACAATGGAGATCAATAGCACAAAAGTTCAGGAATTACACAGTTATATATTTCTGTGTGGAGATGTCAGTCTCACTTGTCACTACTGATGCTTCTTATACCTGAAACCTTTGGAAACTTCAGCCAATAAAGTTTATTAAGTTCTTCAAGGTCATTACATATTCAGTTCCCAGATACTGCTGATAGATTTATTGATACTTCTCCAGTGAAAGCAGATTCAAGGTATTTATTTAATGACTCAGCACTTTTCTTTTTCCCCATTGAAAGATCTCATCTCTGTCTCTAATTTTCTGGTTTAAGGCTTTCTATATTGCTTTAGAAAATCTTTGACTTTCGCTTTACATATATTTGTTCTTAGTTTTTGCTTAAACTCTACATTTTGACTTTTTTAATATATGCAGTTAACCTTGCTTCTTAAAGCTCCCAATTCTCATCCCTACTAATATTTCTACTAACATAGTAATTTGTTTTGAATTTAAATTGAGTACAATCTATTCTGATATTTAATCCTTATTATGTTTAGCTAGCTATGAATTGGTTATTTTCTCATCAGTTTTATTTCTCAGTGAAATATATATTTAGTGAGAATTATAAAATATTCCTAACATTTGTTATTAACAATAATATAACATGATTTTTCAATCATCCTAGCCAATTTTTCATACAACAGAATTTATTTAAGTAAATGACTAGTTTCTAATTAAGTTATATCCTTATTGAACTATATGTGAGATACTATCATATTATAAACAAACTTTCTCTCATACACCACACGCCTTCCTCGTTTCCATGTGAGAATTGAGGTCTAAGCACAATAATAAGGTGAATAAGTCCATCTGAAGTACAAAGATTTGCCAAAATATGTAAATATTAGTGTAGCTAAATTTTACTCTTTCCCAAACAACTTTCTTCACAGATGTTTGAGGGTCATTGGCTTAATATAATAGGAAACAGGACACAACGTCACAAACGTGCATTATTTTTAGTCGGCATTGACTAAATCCTCGCTGTGGGCATTTCTCCATGATTTGCTCTAACTTGTGTAAGTTTTTAAAACTTACCGTAGATTCCGGACTACAGAGCGCACCTGATTAAAAGCCGCTGGCTCTAATTTTAGAAATAAAATCAATTTTTTAATTGTAAAGGCCGCACCGGATTTTCGGCCGCAGGTGTCCCACGTTGTAATATGAGATATTTACACAGAAAGATATTACACGTGAGGATTTTTTAACTTTTAATTAAATCCATATGGTAACAAAAACAAATACATATTGCAAATGCTTTTTTTCGAACCGTGCCCGTAACGCGGCTACTTTTAAATATACGTTGCGTATACTTCTTTACTGAACAACATTCCAATATCTCCTAACGACTGGTAAAAAATATATATACTGCAGCCTACCAGGAAAAGTTATTGATCGCCTTTAACTTAAAAGCAGCGTTCGCTCAGATCCAAATCCGCTCGCGTAATGCGCTCCCCCCTCCTTTCCGTTTATCGCAAACTGGCATTTTTCCCACAAGACACCGCGAAACCGGTTGTGACGTCATAGCATCCCGCGATGTAGTACAGAAAACAAATATAGTTAAAACTCTTCTAACTTTAACTAGAAAATGAATTACTAAGCGAAAATATTATAAACTAAATAACTGCCATAAGGCAGCACAATGCTTCGAGTGTTTTCCATGTTGATGAGGGTGAGTACAAATGACTGATTTACAATAATTTAATTGTGAAAGTGCGCTTGATTTATCGTACAATTTCATTGGACCTCTGTGAACTACTCATCAATTTTATTGGTCTACTGTTATGAGGCAAAATGTTTACGAGGCGGCATGAAAAAAATCATGTATTAGCCGCTCCGGATTAAAGGCCGCAAAGTTCAAAGCTGTTCAAAATGTGGGAAAAAAGTAGCGGCTTAAAATCCAGAATCTACGGTAATTAATTTCAGATGGTGCAGCAGAAATTTATCTTTTAAAAATGGAAGATAATTCCTTTCTAATGTTCAGAGGTGTGAGGTGGTGCTGGTTCCAGTGTGGAAGAGGGGAATAAGTTTTTCCCCTTATTAGAATATCTGCACATATACATATGCATATATTGGAAAGGTGAAATAAACTGAATGTACCCAGGACAAAACATTTGTCAGGACATTCAATTTTGAGATAATGGCATAGAATTAGCTAACCTTGCCTAGTGCATGCCATCATGTTCATTACATTAATAGCCTTATCCCTGATATTTATAATTGTTACAGCTATTTCAGTGATGAGATCTTTGTCAGTGTTCAATGTCAGTGACAAAGAGCTATTTTCAAATATTTATCAGCACTTGTGGGTAAGCACCAGCACTGACTGCTCTCCATTGTCATTTATGATTTGCTGTAGGCCTCAGAGGCCTTTCTGGAATGACAGTGCAATTAGTCACAAGATTACTGCTGTCCTTTCATTTCTGCAAATAAATATCACCCTAATGTGCAATGTGGGAAAGGTTCATCACTTCATTTGTTTTTAGAGGGATGAATGAATCACTTTTCAACATTTTGCAGCAAAACTTCTCAGACCTTCAAGGAGTACTGATCAAAATTCCTTTTCATATGCTTTCCTGTTTCCTCTGCTCATTTGCAGCTAAAGAATGCCTGCATTCACATAAACACAGTTCCTTTCTCACTCTTGCGTTCTCTCGGGTGTTTGTTTTGTATCAGTCAGGCTACGTGACTTTTGGAATGCAGATTCTGATGCAGCTCACACACCACCACCCCCACTCCATGTCCTCCTGCATTCACTTCTGCCGCAGCAGAACAAACACTGGATCAAATATCTTCATCTGTGTACTTCAGTGAGCTTTCTCCAAAGCCTGTTTTTGGCTTGCTGTTGAACAGGCATCAGAAACAGAGAACAAAATATGCTGTCTAATGTGGAGTGACGTAAATCATTTGGGAAAGCAGCCAAGAGCGGAAATCTATTGTGGTGTTGGCAGTTTACACTGCCTTACATGTCTTTACATGAGCAAGATTCTCAGCTGTGCGAACTGCTACTTGAAGTAGAAAGGTTTTTTCTAAACATTTGCTGCCAAATTAATAAGGCCACATGATGATTACTTATAAGTTAGAGAGTAAGGCTGCACGTGCACTTTTTCTCTATATTCAGCATGCTCTTAAATTAAAACTGAATTCTGGCATGAAAGCCATTGCCCAGAACCTGGACTGCATCCATTCTCAGCAAACTGAAACATCTCTACAGTTAGCAGCAAAGGCAAGTCCAGACCCTGGTAAAAAAAAGACAAATTTTGGTTAAAGTCCAGCGTGAGATAGAATTGGGATGGGGTGCATACCCGGTAACAAGCATCAAAATGCTACCTCACAGGACATCACTTGATTTACCGTAGTATAATTCTTATATCTTGGAGCAGAGCAATCAGCAAAGGGCGCAGTTCTTAAAGGACTATCTCCGTGGCAACTGAATATATATATAATGGAGGATTTAGAAACTGTAGGAGAGAGGGTCAATGAGGTTCTTGTCAAGAAGAGTGTCCTGCGTTCCAGGGAAGCTATAAGAACAGCTTCAAAGGCGAAGGCTGTAGACATCTCCCCTTGCACTGACAATCTCCACACAATTGAACAACAGGGAAAGAAATGTTGCATGTTCATGAGATATGTCAGCGTGACACTCCCATCGCTGTTTATACCTAGAGCAAAGAGATCCTATGTGAAGGCGTATACTTTGTGAAGGCTTGAGTTCTTTGTTTAAACAATGTGCCACTCATTGGGAAATACAGAGCTGTTGTGGCCAGTACCGTAGGAATTAGAATAGGGGTTTATTTATTCAAGTAACATAATAGTGCAGGTGGATCTGTGAATCTTTATTTATTATCTAAGCTCATTACCAATCCTACTATTGTTACACTATGGTAATGATAACATTTGGAGGAAGCAAAAGAGCAATTGCTTTGTGATGGGGATGATGGCTTTACAGTGGGAGTCCTTAGACAAAGTATCTATCTATTAAGATGTCTCTGATAGCCCCACTTTGAAGGCAAGACAGTGGATGATGAGTGTGACCCCAGTACCTGTCTCCTCCCTCGTACTCCTTCTGCTCTGCCTCTTGACTCTCAGATTCGGCCTGTTGGTCTTCCTCAAGCATTGAGTGCCGTGTATGGCTGCAAGGCTGCGCAGCTCTCAGCACAGAACATCTGCTTGCAGAACATCTGCTTGCAATGCACTGAAAGGTGTCCTCACTTTGATGCAGACAAAGGGCAACAAAATCACACCTCGGGAAGATTAGTTAATGGTGCACTATTTTCCTTGTACTTATGTGGTGCTTGGATCTGTGTTCAGCCGCTGTGCTTGAAGAATGTGCAGTCACAAAGGTCTTCCCTCCCACGATGCACCCCTCCAGTCAGTACTGATTAATGAAACTATCTGGCTGCACAGTCTCTCTGAGGAAGAAGTAGTCACTTCCTGAAAATGTGCCAGTACCCGTGAGGATATTCTTCCCATGATCCATAATAAGCTGCACAATGAGAGAGTAGAAACAGTTGATGAGTGGGTCTGGGTTATTAAAAGGAACCCTTATGCATGCTGTTAGTGAGTGCTGTCATTCGTGGGAAGCCAGCAAAACTGGCAACCCCCAGTGCTTGAGATGCCACCTGTTCCTTGCTGAAACCAGAGCAGATGAAATCATTTCCTCATGAGTACAGTGACCGGGTAACCTCTCTGATGTAATGCTGAAGTACAGATTGGGAAACAGGACAGAGATCTGTTGCTACTACTGGGAAAGATCTTGTAGTGAGGAAGTTGTAGTCAATTTCTGATCTTGACCTCTACAGAGAGTAGTCTAGGATTAAGAAATTCACAAATCACAGAGAGAACCAGAACTTGTGATATTGTTGATCAGGAGTCCAGGCCGGGTGGCCTGTCCCTGAAGACTCTCTAACAGCCAGCTCTGTGCAGGTGATCACATCTTTGTCAGCTGCCCTGAACTCGCCAAGGCACTGTAAGTATCTCGTCATGACATGAGGACACCTCCAGGCATGCCCATGAGGTGGCTGATAGAATACTTCATCGTACGAGTACCTCGGCCGGGTTAGTTTAAGCATAAACTGTGGATTATAGTAACACACACAAAATGCTGGAGGAACTCAGCAGGTCAGGGAGCAACTATGGAGAGAAATAAAGAGTTGACATTTCAAACCAAGACTCTTCATCAGGACTGGAAAGAAAGGGGGAAGAAGCCAAAATAAGAAGGAAAGGGGGAAGGGGAAGTACAAGATGGAAGGTGATAGGTGAAGCAGGGTTGGGGTTGAGGTAGGTGGTAAAAGAGCTGATGAAGAAGAAATCTGATTAGAGAGGAGTCTGGACCATAGGAGGAAGGGTAGGAGGAGGGGCACGAGAGTCAGGTGATAGAAGAGAAGGGGTAAGAGGAGAGCCAGACCAGCATCTGCACAACTTCTTGCATAATGGATTATAAAATATGTTTCTTGAGAAGCTTCAGCTGAGCACTGAAACTGTCCAGCCAGGTCTCCCAACTTTAACAAGGTGACATTAGTGACAAAACAATTAACCAGTGAGATGCACGTGTAGATTTACGGAAGCATTTCCACCACAGCCTTGGTGTGGTGTTTCGAGTTCCAATTTGTGTGCAGGAGGAAACAAGTTTGATATCGGACTAGAAGGGCCGAGATGGCCTGTTTCCATGCTGTAATTGTTATATGGTTATATGAATGATGATGTCATTTGATGCACAGTTCACATAGGCAATAGCTCAGGCATGTTAATGAGGAATCTACACATTCCTGGTTCAATTTCACAATGAAAAAGGATCACTCAAATGACTGATTCCGTATAAATTTGAATTTGTGCTAATATTCACTTAGTTAGGTAATGAAGCTGCAGTTCTTTTCTCTTGAACATGAAGAGTTTGGGTGTACCTTTTACACTTTGTTCCATGTGTGAGGACTACTAAGGAAAGATCAGAACTACTTTGCACGGAGATAAGTTCAAACCATTAACGTAACATTCCTACGTCAGAAATGAACTTTTATATTCCATTCTTCTGGTCCTTAGTAAAAGTGCCCCAAGTTTTCTGGGCAGAGAGATCACCATGCAGAGTTTTATGTCATCGTTACCACCTCACCTTGCAATGTGGACTGGTTAAAATCAGCACTGGGTTTCACTGTAAAATGAGAGACAGGGTGAGTAATGAAACCTGGTTTAAGCTACAGAAAAGTGACTGGTAAATATTCATTGGACATAAGAGGAGAATGGTGCTGGTCTACATTGCAAAGAAAGGAAATGAAAATTTCCAAATGTTGAGAGCAAAGCTGACTTAGTGCAACCATGCAATTGTACTTTGAAAGCTGAGCTGGATGGGACATCATCGTTCAGAGTGGGAAAGATAAAGCTGTAAAAGAGGTGAAAGGATAAGATCACCTTACTATTTGAACAAAAACTCTTGAGAGAATTCCTGCTGCTGCCAACCTTCTCAGCTTCCTCATCCTACTTGGTGATCCCTTGGGAATAATACTGGGAAGCTGAGAACAATACATCCCTTTGGCATCTCATTACCTTCACAGAGAGCTCCAAGGATATATTGGAAAAGCCTTGGTGATGTGAAGATTGTAACGGAGGTAAGGAGAGAGACCCATCTCCATGGCCAGCAAGTTGTCCAGTAGAGTTATGTGAGAACATGAGGGAACTTGCTTCAAGCAGAGGAGGGTTAAATAGCAAATTTTCATGTGTTATGCGGCTGGGCTGATGGATTCGCCAGATTTTTTCCATTTAAACAAAATTTTCAAAATTTATTCAAAAAAAATTATATACAATAAACCATTCCATGACTTTCAATCCTTTACAACTGTTTCCATTGCTGTCTTTACATTTTCACACTTTTCGCCACCCACATGGCACTCTGTTATTCCATATTTACATACACTTGTTTAGGGGTATACACCCCGCCCCCCCAACCCCTCAACTCCCGCGGGAAAAGAACCCTAGACTGTGGTCCTTCCCCACCGGGTGACTGAAAACAGCACTTCTTCTTCAATGTGTTAACTGGAGCTGGGAGTTACATTGCCCTGGATCCCATTCATGGTGCTCCATTCTCATATCTGCTCGATACCAGGCATGAGTACAAATTGATCCTTCTGGAAATGAGGGAAATACTTCAAACATGAATTTCAAAAGCATAATCTTCAATGTCATCAGCAAACTTTTCACCTGAAAATATTTGCTGCAAATGCAGTTCTCAAAGTGAAAATATTGTTTCCACTGGGACTCCTCCTTATCATCCAGCTGTCAGACTTGCTGCAGGCATTTGTCCAAATACTTGTCAGACTCGTTCTGGAACTTAGTGCTTCATGAGACCTCTGAATGTCCTTGTCAAGCGACAAGATCAATTTTCCCAAAGCTGTTACAGTATCACTAGTTGCCCTAAGTGCCAATTGCCTGAGTTGTCACTCAGAAACACTGTAGTGCTGATGTGTAGTGACACTGGTACATTGGTTAGCTCTCTCTAAACAGCATAAACAGCAACTTAAGTTAGGAATTTCTGATAATCTGCATGTCTGAGCTTCTGGCAATCCTAGAGGACATTGTTGGCTGCTCATACAGTGAGGCAGTATGGGAAGAGCTCAAGAACAAGGCTCACTATAGGCTCTCCCAATAGCCAGTTGGAATTAGAGGCATAACTATGTAGGCAGATTAGAGAAGGATGTAAAAGCAGCTGGGTAGTTGTAGTGAGTGGCTTCAATTTCCACAAATACTGGAACCTCCTTAATGTCAGAGGCTTAGATAGACTGAAATTTTTTGAGATGCATTCTGGAGGGTTTCTTGATAAAGTATATAGATAGTCTAACAAGAGAAGGGACCATGTTAGACCTTATATTGGGAACTGAGCTTGGCCAAGTGGCTGCCGTTTCAGTGGGAGAGCATTCTGGGAACAGTTGATCAGAAGTCCATAAGTTTTCAGAGTGTTATGGTTAGATATTAGATTGGACCTCAGGGGAAAGTGCTAAAAACAGCTGGAGCCTGAGAGAATAGAGAGAGTCACTGTTGTTGGATAAGACCACAGCTGGCAGATCGAGTATTAGAGTTATACAGTGCAGGTCCTTTGGCCTATCCAATCTATGTCAACAAAAAGCTCCCATTTGCCAGTGGTTGGCCCAGAACCTTCTAAACCTGACCAATCCATGTACGTGTCTAACCGTCTTTGAAAATCTGTTTATTATACCTGCATGAATATGGGAGTTGTTTAAAGACCAGATAGTCAGAATTCAGAACCAACATGTTCCTGTGAAAAGAAAGACAAGGATTGGGAATCTTGGATGATGAAAGATAGTAACTGGACAGGACCTTTGAGAAATATAAAACAAACTGTAGATAATTTAAACAGGGAATTAAAAGGGACAAGGAAATATCTTTGGTGAATAGGATTAAAGAGAATCCATGGGCCTTTCATGCACAAATTAAAAACAAAAGAGTAACAAAGGAGAGAGGGGGACCACCCAAGGACAAAGTGGGGAATTTATGCCTGGAACCAGAGGATGTGGGTAGGGTACTAAATGAGAGCTTTGCATTGGTATCAAACAAAGAGAAAGATGATGAAGAGTCAAGAGATCATTATGAAGTATGCTATGATCTAGGTGAAGTTGATATCAAGATGAAGGAGGAGCTAAATATACAAGCGGCACAGATTGTGTAGATAGTTAGTGTCTTTTTCCCCCAGGGTGGAAATGTAAAACACAGGTTTAAGGTGAGAGTGCAAAAGTTTACAGGAGATTTATGAGGAATGGTTTCCTACACAGAGAGTGGTAGGTGCCTGGGATTTGCTGCTACAGGAAGTGGTGGAAGAAGACATGATAGAGACATTTAAAAGCCACTCAGACAGACTGTGGTAAACCATGTATATAGGTTGTAACTGGGTTATCTGTCTGGACATGCCTGGACACACCCCTCTGCTGACTGCTCCTGTGGCTCCTCCCACAGACCCCTGTATAAAGGTGATTGTGTCACTGCTCCTCCCACAGTCCAGTCCAGGACAGACATACAGCATGGACGCGGATCCGTTTTACTGTTAATAAAAGCCTTTCAGTATTTACTCGACTTCCAGTCTTTTGGAGTAATTGATAGTACATCACAGACACATAAACAGGCTGGGAATTGAAGGATATTCAGTAGGCCTCATGCATGCTGGTCTTCAGTTTAAGCGGGAATCTTGGTTTGCACAGAAATTACGGACTGAAGGGCATGCTCCTGGTCTGTGTTCTATGATATCTTTCCAAATCTTAGTTTATTTAAAGCTCTTCTACCTTTAGGATTAGGATTATCTAGCCCTAGCCCTAACTCACACAATCTTTTTCACTCATGATTCCTTATGTTCAGTGACCAACATTGACTTCCATCCAGCAACATCACAGCTTTACAATTTTTATCCTTGCTTCCTAACACCTCCATGGTTTCTCCTTTCCTTATCTTGGTTGCCTCCTTTAATTCTTCATTCTTCTTACAGATATGAATTTCTCTTTGCCATCCCTAAGTCCCAAGTGCTTCTAAGCCACCTCTTTACCTTTCTCCACTATAAGGTACTCCAGAACCTGGGGCATTTTACTACATCAAATCTGCCATATAAATGTAGGCTGATGTTGTAAACCATGTATTACATGACAGAGTCAACGTTAATGTATGTTTAAGGAGGCAGGAGGAAAAAGGGTCGTTGGGAAAAAGAAATGAAAATTCAGAAGTTCAAGGTTGCAGAGATCGCAATAAACAGTACATCCCACCAAAGGTGCAAAAGAATGAAGCAAAGTCAACCACAGGCATTTTGCACAATTCACCACACGACTCTTCCACAAGTATCTTGCCCACAGACACTAGGTCAGTTTACGGTATTATCTGACCTTTGGTCCTGCTAAATTATATTCAGTGGCCACCTCTCTCTGTGGAAACTATCTGAAACTGAAGGACACTGTGAAAGCCAAGTCATTTAGTATATTTAAAGCATAGGTTGATAGGTAGTTAATTTGTAAGGGCATCAAAGATTATGGGAAAAAGGCAGGAGAATGAGATTGAGAGGGAAAATAAATCAGCTATGATTGAGTGGCGGAACAGACCCGATATTTCTATGTCATATCGTTTTATGGTCCTCTCAATCGTCATGGCATTTCTGAGATGTGTGTATGCCATCACCAGTTCCAACTCATTGTCCAGATTCCCATCTGCTTCAGTTCGCCTGCTGCTGGAGCTCTCGTCAATGTGTTTGTAACCTCTGGTTATGATGATTCCAAGCAATTATAACTAAACTTCCCCATTCTACCCTCCTTAAGCTTGAGGTAATCCAGAACTGGTGTCTGCTGCTCACTAGCATTGCATTTGCTAACCCAGCTAAGAAGAGTCTTGTTTAATGCATATTTTTGGAATTAAACCTGCTTCACACCCCTGCCTATCTCTTATAACTTCTTTCACTCCCATATAGAGATCTCTGCTCCTCAGATCCAAAAATTAGCCTCTCTACCAGTGACATATTTTTATCTCTTATCTCCACACAAAATCTTTTTAGTTCCCATTTACTCTTCACTCCTTTAGAAGCTTTGAGAAACAACAGTCTGCTGAAAATCAAAGGCCAGATGTCTGGAAGTCTGCAAATCTGGGCCCAGGGATAACCCCCACAAGGCTGGTGAGCACTGGTGTGGAGGCCAGTGCGAGTCTGGAGTTTGAAGCTTGGAGATCAATGACCTGTGATCAGCGAGAACTGGGGCCGATACCGTAGGTTGAAGCCAAGAAAGGGCATTGACAAAAACTGACGAGTCCAGACGCTGAGGCATGAGTCAGCAAGTCAAAGTCAGCATCTCAAGAAGTTGGAGTTCCAACGTCTGTGGGTCTGCGACTATGAGTCGAGGCCCAATATCTGTGAATTTGAGAGTCCAGGACAAAGGACTTCGGAGGTAGCCTATCCTGGGTTTGGAGACCCAGGAGGAAGGGACTTGTTTGAGGTCATGTTGCAACTCTACAAATCTCTGGTGAGACCGCACTTAGAGTATTGTGTTCAATTCTGGTCACCTCGTTATAGGAAGGCTGTGGAAGCTATGGAGAGGGTGCAGAGGAGATTTACCAGGATGTTGCCTGATTTGGAGAACAAGTCATATGAAGCAAGGCTAGCAGAGCAGGGACTTTTCTCTTTGGAGCGTAGAAGAATGAGAGGGGACGTGATAGAGGTCTGCAAGATTATGAGAGGCATAGATAGGGTGGATAGTCAGTACCTGTTTCCCAGGGCACCAATAGCAAACACCAGAGGGCATATGTACAATATTAAGGGAGGGAAGTTTAGGGGAGACATCAGGGGCAAGTTTGTTACACAGAGGGTTGTGAGTGCCTGGAATGACTTGCCAGGGATGGTGGTGGAGGCTAAAACATTAGGGGTATTTAAGAACCTCTTGGACAGGCACATGGATGAAAGAGAAATGGAGGGTTATGGGGTAGTGTGGGTTTAGTACTTTTTTAAGGATTATATGGGTCGGCACAACATGGAGGGCTGAAGGGCCTGTACTGTGCTGTAGTGTTCTATGGTTCTATGGTTTATCTTTTGTTGTTTTGTTTTGTAGCTATTGTTGTGTAGTTGTTGTTATTTGTGTTGTTCTGCTGAACATTGTGGGCATGCTCTGTAGCACTGGAATATGTTGTGACACATGCAGTCTGCCCCCAACACATCCTTAGGCTGTGCTGGTTGTTAACACAAAAGACGCATTTCACTGTCTGTTAACACAAAGTACACTGCAGATGCTGTGGTCAAAGGAACATGTACAACAAACTGGAGGAACTCAGCAGGTCGGGCAGCATCTGTGGAAACGAGCAGTCACTGTATGTTTCTTTGTACGTGTGATAGGTAAGTGAATCCGAAACTGAAAAGACTGGAGGAACTCTGGGTTGAGCAGTATCTGTGGGGGAAAGAAATTGTCAGCATTTTGGGTTGGCAACCATTATTGGGACTAAGATTAGAGGAGGAGGGGTGAAGCAGGGTCCAGTAGGTGATAGCTGGACTGAGGAAGGGGGAAGAATAATGAGGCTGATGAAGCCAGCTAGGTGAAGGCTGGGGGTCATTGTCAAATTTTATTTAATCAAGTTCTTATGTAGGAGTTAAGGATGCATTGTTACTTCACTGATAAAGGGTCTCAGCCTGAAGAAATTGACTTTCTATCCCCCTCCATAGATGCTGCCTGACTCGCTGATTTCCTGCAGCACTTTGTGTGTGTTGCTCCAAATTTCTGAAGAATCTTTTGTGTTGAATTTTTTTTTTGATGTCTTGTTTGCATTGCATAGTAGAATCAGAATCAAGTTTAATATCACTGGCATATGTCATGAAATTTGTTGCTTTGTGGCAGCAGCACATTGCAACACAAAAAAATAAAAACTATAAATTACAATATGAAGTATACATTAAAAATTAAATTAAATTAATAATAGAGGGGGAAAATACAAACATAGTGTTCTTGAGTTCATTGTCTGATGACAGGGGAGAAGAGGAAGTTCATAAATTGTTCAGTGTGTGTGTTCAGGCTCCCATACATCCTCCTTGATGGCAGCAATGGGAAGAGGACAGAGGACATGTTCTGGGTGATGGGGTCCTTAATGATCAATGCTGCCTTATTGAGGCATTGCCTTTTGAAGGCGTCCTGGATACTGGGGAGGTGAGTGTCCATGATGGAGCTGGCAGAGTTTACAACTTCCTGCAGCTCTTTCCGATCTTGTGTAGTGGCCCCTCCATACCAGACGGTGATGCAGCCAGTTAGAATGCTCTCCACAGTACATCTGTAGAAATTTGCAAGAGTTGTAGGTGACATATTAATTCTCCCCAAATCCATCAGCAAATTTACAGACGGAGTTTGAGCTGTGTATAGCCATAAATCATGGGAGTATAGAGAGTAGAGCAGTCGACTAAGCACGCGTCCTGAAGGTGCACCAGCGTTGATTGTCAGCGATGTTATTTCTGATCTACACAGAGTGTGGGCTCCCAGTGAAGGAGTCAAGCATCCACTTGCAGAGGCAGGTACTGAGGCCCAGGTTTTGGAGCTTGTTGATTAGTACTGAGGGTATGATTTTGTTGCACACTGAGCTGTAATCAATAAACAGCAGGCTGATGTAGACATTGCTATTGTCTAGGGGATCCAACGCCAAGTGGAGAGCCAGTGAGATTGCACCCGCTGTGGAACTATTTTCTTCTTCTTGAGCCCTTAGCTCCCAGTGGAGCATCGGCCACTGATGACCTCCCATCTCCATTGTCCAAAGTTGATAGTATGGTTGGAGCTCATCAATGTTTCTGTAATCCATTGTATCCACTGTACAGGAGATTGGCCTATACAGCTTCATCAGAGCCCTGTTAGCCAAACTCACCCATTTCCCCTCTCACAACAGGGACATAGGTTTCAACTTTGAGAGGCATTGACTTACTGAGTCGATAGGCAAAATGCAGTAGGTCCAGGCCCTTGCTAAGGCAGGAATAGATTCTAGCTATGACCTCTCCAACCTCTCAAAGTATTTCATCACAGTAGATGTGAGTGCCACTGGGCAATAGTCACTGAGGCAGCTCACCCTGCTCTTCTTGGGCACTGGTATGATTGTAGCCCTTTTAAAGCAGGTGGGAGCCTCTGCAGCAGTGAGAGATGAGTTTAATCATAGTAATGGTAGTTGTTACCTTTCTCACTAATGCCTGGAGCACTTTGCATTGTCATCCTGTTTCATGAAAATATTTTTGATTGTCAGTAATGTACAAGTTATGATTGTTTTAAAGGGAAAATACAGTGAGTAGCAATGGCCTTCTAAAAAAATGTAAAACAAAAATGTGATAGTGAGATGTAGCACTGTAAAATAGTTGCTTTGCTAAGAGCAGGCAAAATAATGATAGTTCTTTGACGATAGTATTTCCTTTCTGAAACTTAGTAAGGATATCACAAACAAATTGTTCAGACTTAAGAGAGCTGTTGGTTAAATGAAATGAAGTAGAAGGTGGCAGTGACCTTGTGAAGCTAGTTGTGGAGAACAATCAGAGGAGATCCTCATGCAGAATCTCTCCATGAATCATGTGCCAAGACTTCACTGAAGAGTCACATATGGAAGGTTTCAAAAAACACTAAAAGCCTCCTTAAGAAAGCAATGGGCTGTGGTGAACTAGATATACCTGTCTGACTGCTCCTGTGGCTCCTCCCACAGACCCTGCTGACTGCCCCTGTGGCTCCTCCCACAGACCCCTGTATAAAGGCGACTGTGGCCTGCTGCTCTCCCTCATTTTCCCAGGATGTAGTGTTGTTCTTCAGTCAATAAAAGCCGATATCTCACTACCTAAGTCTCAGCATGAGTTATTGATGGTGCATCAATTTTATTGACTGAAAGTTACAACATGGAAACCGCTTTACGCCCAGAACACCTGGACTTGGACCCCCAAGACCCTGGAGCAGCTCTTGCCTTTGAACACTGGCTGGTGTGCTTCCAATCGTACTTAGAGGAGGTTCGTGCCACCGACTCGGCTGTTCGGCTCAAACTTCTCCTCTCGAGGGTCGCCCCAAAAGTTTATTCGTTCATCAGGGACATATCCACCTACGAGGAGGCGCTTGCCGCCCTCAAAAGACAGTACCTGCGGCCAGTAAATCCTGTTTATGCACAGCACCACTTGGCAACATGAAAACAGCGGCCTATGGAGTCGACTGCTGAATTTCTCCGAGAACTACAGGCACTCGCGCGGACTTGTGACTGCCAAGCGCTCACAGCGGAACAGCATACGGAACTCTTGGTCCGAGACGCTTTTGTGACTGGGGTCCGGTCAGTGTGTATACGCCAGCGGCTGCTGGAAAAAGCTGATCTTACCTTACGCTCCGCGATAGAGACGGCCGATACGATAGAGGCTGCGCAGCTGTACGCCGAAGAGGTCCAGCCGCGCGATTCCCCGGTTCCGAGCGAATTCGCCAATGCCGCTGCCAGTCGCGGTATCTCAAACCCCACGAATTCGCCAGGTATAAAACTCTGTTACTTTTGTGGGCTTCTGAAACATCCCAGAAACAGCTGCCCGGCACGCGAAGCGACTTGTTCCAGCTGTGGGAAGAAGGGCCATTTCGCCAAAGTATGTAAGTCTAAACCACGCCCGGGGTCGAGCAGCGCTGCGTCTGAGACCTGGGGGCCGCCATTTTGCATGACTGGATGTGGACAACCATCTTTGCCGGCGTCATCAGGCCCCGCCCCCGACTCGCCATCTTGCATGCCCGGATGTGAGCGGCCAACTTTGCCGGCGTCACCAGGCCCCGCCCTCGACACGCCCCGTTCAACGCTGGCTTCCGTGACCCTCGACCAAAGCGCCCCACACCAGCTCGCAAGGTCGATGATGGACATCCTGGTGGAGGGGCACAGGACTAGCTGCCTGTTTGACACGGGCAGCACTGAGAGTTTTATTGACCCGGCCACAGTGAAACGCTGTGGACTCGTGACACGGCCGGTACGTCAGAAGATCACCTTGGCTTCAGGGTCGCATTCCACAGACATCCGGGTGGGTTGTGTAGCGACGTTGGTGGTGCAGGGCACAGAATATCGGAACTTTGCGTTCCTGGTCATGCCTCGACTGTGCGCACCTGTGCTATTGGGGCTGGACTTCCAGAGCCACCTCGAAAGTGTGACTATGGCATATGACGGGCCCCTCCCACCACTCACTGTCAGGAATCCTCAGTTTGGTGGGACTTCGCCATATACTCCGTTACCACACGCACATACACCCCGAACCCCACATCCTGCCCAGCACCATGCCGATAGCACTAGTGCTGCTGACACTATTTGCAACCTCTCCACCCTCAAGATCCCTCCCCCATCGCTGTTCACCAACCTGACCCCCGACTGTAAACCTGTGGCAACTAAAAGTAGGAGGTACAGTGTGGGGGACAGGGCCTTTATTCATTCAGAGGTGCAGCGGCTGCTCAGGGAGGGGATCATTGAGCCAAGCACAAGCCCATGGCGGTCCCAGGTGGTCGTTGTTCGGACTGGGCAGAAAAATAGGATGGTTGTGGACTACAGCCAGACCATCAATAGATTCACGCAGCTTGACGCGTACCCCCTACCCCGCATCGCGGATATGGTCAACCAGATAGCTCAGTACAAGGTGTACTCGACAATTGATCTGAAATCCGCTTATCACCAGCTCCCCATCCGCCCAGAGGACCGCCCCTACACCGCCTTCGAGGCGGGTGGCAGGCTCTATCACTTTCTGCGCGTCCCATTTGGTGTCACAAATGGGGTCTCAGTCTTCCAGAGGGAGATGGACTGGATGGTGGACCAGTACAAACTGACGGCCACATTTCCCTATCTAGATAACATCACCATCTGTGGTCGCGACTGGTCGGATCATGACGCCAACCTCCAATGCTTTTTCCAAGTGGCCGATGCTTTGAACCTCACTTATAACAAGGACAAGTGTGTGTTCAGAACCACACGACTCGCTATCCTTGGGTATGTCGTGGAGAACGGGGTCATTGGCCCAGACCCCGACCGTATGCGCCCCCTGTTAGAACTCCCTCTTCCCACTACTCTCAAGGCCCTCCGGCGGTGCCTGGGTTTTTTTTCCTATTACGCCCAATGGGTTCCCCATTACGCAGACAAGGCCCGCCCCCTGGTCAAGTCCAGCACATTTCCCCTCTCTGCCGAGGCCCACGCGGCCTTCAGCTGCATTAAAGGGGACATTGCCAAAGCGACGATGCATGCGGTAGATGAGACCATTCCCTTCCAAGTAGAGAGTGACGCCTCTGACGTCGCGCTGGCTGCTACCCTCAATCAGGAAGGCAGGCCAGTGGCGTTTTTTTCTCGTACCCTCCAAGGCTCTGAACTTCGGCACTCCACGGTGGAGAAAGAAGCCCAGGCCATAGTGGAAGTTATTCGGCACTGGAGGCACTATCTCGCCGGCAGAAGGTTCACCTTGCTGACCGACCAGCGCTCGGTTGTGTTCATGTTCAGCAACCAACAGCGGGGCAAAATCAAAAATGATAAAATTTTGCGATGGAGAATAGAACTCTCCACCTACACTTACGATATCCTGTACCGGCCTGGCAGGCTCAATGAACCCTCTGATGCCCTATCCCGGGGACCTTGTGCTAGTGCCCAGCTCGACCAGCTGTATGCCCTTCATGCCCAACTTTGCCACCCGGGGGTCACCCGGTTTTATCATTTCATTAAAGCCCAGAACCTGCCGTACTCCCTGGAGGACATCAGGACGATGACCAGGGACTGCCAGATCTGCGCTGAGTGCAAACCGCACTTCTACCGTCCTGACACTGCGCAGCTTGTCAAGGCCACCCGCCCTTTTGAGCGACTGAGTATTGACTTTAAGGGCCCCCTTCCCTCCACCGACCGCAATGTCTACTTTCTCAGTATTATTGACGAGTACTCGCGATTCCCCTTTGCCGTTCCCTGCCCCGACACTACTACCACGTCGGTCATCAAAGTCCTGCGCCAGCTCTTCACTCTGTTCGGATATCCCTGCTATGTCCACAGTGATAGAGGGTCCTCCTTTATGAGTGACGAGTTGCGCCGGTTCCTGCTTGCTAGGGGCATAGCTACTAGTCGCACCACGAGTTACAATCCCCGGGGGAATGGCCAGGTGGAGAGGGAGAATGCCACAGTGTGGAAGGCCATACTTTTAGCCCTTAAGTCAAAAGGGTTGCCGGTCTCCCGATGGCAGGAGGTCCTCCCTGAGGCACTCCACTCTATCCGCACCCTGTTGTGTACGTCCACTAATGCCACCCCTCACGAACGCTTATTCTCTTTTCCCAGGAAGTCTGTCACTGGGACCACCCTGCCAGTTTGGCTGACGTCCCCGGGGCCAGTGCTGCTACGTAAACATGCGAGGAGTAATAAGTACTCCCCGCTGGTCGAGAAGGTTCACCTCCTGCATGCTAATCCCCAGTATGCCTACGTGGTCTTGCCTGATGGGCGGGAGGACACGGTCTCTGTCCGCGACCTGGCGCCCGCCGGAGCAGCAGACCACTACCCCGAGCACTCCACGGTAACTATGCACCCTGTACCCGAGGTGACTCCGCACGCACCGTGCCCCACACAGACTCCGTACGCGTCTGTTCCAGGGACCTCGCTCACACGCGAGGGATCCCTGACACCTCCTGCTGGGACAGAACCAACCCACTCTCCGCCTCCGGAGCAAACACCACCTCCGGCACCTGTGCCGTCATCACCTCCGGCTCCTGTGCAATTGCAGCCGGAGCTACGTAGATCGCAGCGAACGATTCGACCACCTGATAGACTTAACCTGTAAATATGCTTGGGAATTTTTTTTAAACAAAGGGGGGGTGAATGTGGTGAACTAGATATACCTGTCTGACTGCTCCTGTGGCTCCTCCCACAGACCCTGCTGACTGCCCCTGTGGCTCCTCCCACAGACCCCTGTATAAAGGCGACTGTGGCCTGCTGCTCTCCCTCATTTTCCCAGGATGTAGTGTTGTTCTTCAGTCAATAAAAGCCGATATCTCACTACCTAAGTCTCAGCGTGAGTTATTGATGGTGCACTAAAAGCCTCCTTAAGAAAGCAATGGGCAGCAACTTTTTCAGTCAGATTTTAGAAGGCTGGAAAGTCTTCATGGCAAACACAAGAGGGCACAGGTTTAAGGTGCTTGGAAGTAGGTACAGATATATCAGGGTAAGTCTTTTATGCAGAGAGTGGTGAGTGGGTGGAATGGGCTGCTGGTGACAGTGGTGGAGGCAGATATGATAGGATATTTTAAGAGACTCCTGGATAGGTACATGGAGCTTAGAAAAATTGAGGGCTATGGGTAACCCTAGGTAATTTCTAAAGTAAGTACATGTTTGGCACAGCATTGTGGGCTGAAGGGCCTGTGTTGTGCTGTAGGTTTTTTATGTTCCTATGTTTCTAATAGCAATACATAATGCTGAATGAGTTATGGTTAATCAAAAAAGAATGGACTGGTACATTGACAGGAGATAGCAGATAACAATATCTGGAATTGGGTCTGAATGGTAGCAATGAACAATGATAGTTTTGTACTAGAAAGTGACAAATTTATGGATGATAGCAATCATTTTCTGAAAGGCAGCTTAGGCTATAATTGCCTGAGAGAAGTAGTTTCTAGTCATGATGTCTTCTTAAGGAAATTTTGGTAGTTAAAGTGCTCGTGAGAAATAAATAATGATTAATTTGCAAAGCTTTGCACAGGGAGTGACAGCCTTATCATGTTAACAGTGACAAATGATAGTCTTGTGAAGAACAGCAGAAAATCGTAAGGGCTTTTACTATATGAAGGTGAGTAAAGACAAAAAAAAAGAACAGTAGCCTTTTGATAAATAGTTGTAAGAAGCAGGCCCAAAAGGTAAAATGAAAAGCAGGTTTTCGATAACAAATTTAATGATTCAGGTGGTATGGTTGGGGCAGGTTGCATGACTTGATGAAAAGTGAGTATGAGAACATTATCCCAGACCCACCCAAAGCATTCTTCCTGAATTGCTAAAAATTAGATCTTGTGAAGCACATGCATCAATGAAGAAAGGTCATCATGAATGTAACGTGCTGTGAATGTCACATTAGGGCAACAGTATGATAGACAAATAGCTTACACCCAGTGCTTATCCTGCAGTTTGTAGTCATGGTCTCTGAGGTATCGGGCTATACTTTAAGGACCATTATAAGAAAACCTCAGACCCCCATCGTGTTCAACTTCAGTGGAGCTAAGGATAAGAATACCCAGATATATTAGGATTCAGATGATTGAATATATTTCAACAAAGTTTTCTTCCAGCAGGTATTGTTGCTTGCATAAACTGAGATCACACAATCGAAAGTGCTATGTTTTGAGGGAGGAGACTCCAATATGGAAGGTCAGCCATGATGCTGAATCAAAGAACCCATACCATTTAGAGATTCCAAATTGTGATGTAATACGGTGATTTATATTTCTCCTGGGGCCTTTTAGTTCAATTCTGCAAATGCTTGAGCTCATCCTATCCCAGAAATAATAAATTTCCCCTGGCTGGTTCTTGAATATGAGACCTCTTGGAAATATTCTACCTTACAAAAAAATACAATATGGAGGAGGGGGTGGGGCTTCATTTTGTCCATCTAAAATTATCAGCGTTTGCAAACTTTACTACTGGTCAGAGCAGGGCTAGCAAAGAAGAAATTCTAGAGAACAATGGCCAAAAACCTGACAGAGAGAAAAAAAAACTATACCTGTTAACTGGTTTTCACTAACAAGTTCAATGACTGAGGTGTTTCATTGAAACCCATTGGAGAAAAAGAAGTGATTTACTAGAAATTGGGAACAACGAGTATCTGAAGTCATTGGAAGTGAATTCGCTCTCCATAGATTAGAGAGTGATACAAAAGAGATGTTCAGATTATGAAGGTTTAGAGTGGAGTACTTAAGAAGAAAACTTTGAATCGATTGTGGACAGAAAATCAAAGGCACACAGGTAAGGTAATATTGGGAAATTGATAAATAAATTATTAAAGAATCTAGTATGAACTTCACAAAAGGAAAATTTAATAACAACCTTTAAAAGAAAATTGAATAAGTACTTGAAATAAAACAAATGGGAGGATGTAGAGAAAGAGCAAAGTGGGATTAATTGTAGGGCACTTTTAGAGAGCAAAAAATGAAATTAATTGAACGAAGAGCTAGTATAGACATGATGACCTCCTCCTATTGAGCACTATTCCACAATACAGTAACTTCTGTTTGAGATGTTAGTGTTGGGATGGACGGCAGTGTTTGATGGACTCTAAATCATGGTCTCTGGGGCCTGGTGGGCGGTAGAGGGGCCTAAAGGTCAAGGGTTCAACTCTGATTTTCTATTCAATTTATCTGGTAATTTAATGACTGGCGTCAGATCAGAAAGGACCATGCATGACTGATAGGTGCAATGTTCTCCTCAGGAAGAGAAATCTGCCCAAGAGTGAATTTTGCTCTGCACTACGTGGTTGGCTCTAAATGTGCTCAGTAAATGAAAGAATACCAGTGCTGCTATGAACTGATATTTAAAGTACATTGGCCTCAGCTACCACTTTATAATGGCAGCACCACATTAGGTATCCTGTTTTACTGCTGTTGTCCGCTTCTCCCCTAAAACAGAAAGCCTGACTCTGGAATATCCAGCAGGTCCCTATTCCATTTGTGCATCTGTCTTCACTGATGATTGAAGTATCCAACAGCCATTAAAGTAACGTTAATGAGGGTAAAGGAGCAGAAATGTGGACTTGGTCACAAGGAGTTATGAGCCCCTTGCTCTGTGTCTCTATTACCATTAATTTTTCTCTCTCTCGGGGGTGGGTGAAGTAGTGGTGGTGCTGGAGTGAAGAGCTGAGAGAGTGCTGTAGAAACAGTGATTAATTAAAAAGGGCACTATCCCACTCCCTGAATAATTACTGAGCATGCTTAGAAACCATTTAAAGCTCCCTTCTGATGGCAGTCAAACATAACTCCCTGCCCATTTCCTCACTCATTCTAAAGGTCCTTATCACAGGGCTGTTTTGCCAAATATTGGTGTGGCAAAATGTCCATGTGCTCACTAATTTGAATAAAATATGTGGATGAGGTCTGACTCTGGCTGCAGCTACTTTAATCAGTTCACACCCAATTTAAACTAAAAGTTTTAAATCTCCACAAGCTGTAACTTTTGGTTTCATGCCTGAAAATCAGTAATAAACAATGATATTGTGATTTCTTTTAATGATCAGAGCAATATTCCCACCCATAGGAAAGCCCATTATTAGTAAAACTGCAGATTAAATTACTGTACATGAAATTGAACCAATTTCACTGTCCTGAACTTCAAACCACAGGCATTAAAATGATTAAAGGAAAAATCTGAACCAAAAAGTGCAATTGCATGTCACGTTGTACTTATTTGCTCTTCACTGCTAGATATTTGCCAAACAAGTGTTGCTTTCATATCTTGTACAGAAACGGATGCATCATTTTGGCTGGGCCTCACTGTTTCCAGTGCTATAGGAAATTCTTTAATTAAAACTAAACGATAGGGCAAGTGGGTTTGTTGATGATGAGTCTCAAACCACTTGGCAGTAGGTCAATAAAAGCTAATTAAGTCAATTTTGTCTGCCTAAATTGCAGCAATACAATAAATTTATGCACATAACACAAAGTGGTACATGACGAAATATAACAAATCTGAGGCACAATTGGGAAAATCAACTGGCAACCTGGATTACAAGATCAGATATACAGGGCTCTGGTGATAACCAACCTTTCTTAAATTATTTCAATTTTCTGTTTTCTATTTTTCATTTGCATTCTGCACGAATATATATCCTGTGCTGCTTTGAACCTACTTATGCTTCTCATCATGAATATTGTTGGGCAGCTTCCAAAATTGTTTTAGGAAGAATCAGCTTATGACCTTCTCACAGAACTTTATAACTTGGAATGTAAATACAGTGAGATAAGTATATAGAGGTTGATAAAAATGGAAAAAGCTAGTTGACTTGATGTGCTTGTTATATCCAGACGAATAGAAATCTAGGTCTCAAAGTACCTCTTCAAAATGGCAATGATAACCCAGGTCAGGTTTTATTTTGTAACTGCTGACCATTCTCATCCAAAAATGGATAATTGGCTTTTGCTCCACCCATTTGCACTAAGAATTTCCACACACTCCATCCATCTGATTAGTAGACTGGACAGCTATTGCGTCAATAGTTTTTCCAAGATCAACTTCCATGTGAAAAATGAAGTGGTTTCACATGTGATTTCTTGCGAAAAGCACTGAGGTTTTTTTCATACAATAAGGTGAGGGTCTCTAGTCCTGGCAACATGCTCATAAATCATTTTTGCAGTCACAGTTAGATAAGGTAGTGAAGAAGGCTTTTGACACACTGGCCTTCGTAAGTCAAGGCATTAAGTATTAAAGTTAGGAGGTCATGGTGCAGTTGGATAGAACAAAGGTGAGGCTGCGTTTAGAGAATTGTGTTCAGTTTTGGTCACCCTGCTACGGAACAGTTTATTAAACTAGAAAACAAACAGTAAAGATTTATAAGGCTGTTGCCAGCACATGAGCGTCTAAGTTATAGGGAGAGTTTGGACAGGCTAAGACTTTAGTCTTTAGAACATAGCATACTGAGAGTTAATCTTCTAGAGGTGCATGAAATCATGAGTGGCATAGATATATAGAAAAACTAGAAAAACTCAATCTTTTTCCCATGGTTGTGGAACCAAGCACTAGAAGGCATAAAGTTATGGTGAGAGAGGAAAAATTTAACAAGAACTTGAGAAGCAATTTGAGCAACAACAATTGAGGGGCCATTGAGGAGCAAAACAAAAGAGCTACCTATTGACTTCAGGAAGTGGGGTGGTGCACACGCTCCTCTAGACATCAGCTGCACTGAGGCTGAGTTGCAAGAACCTAGGAATGAACATCACCATTAACCTGTCCTGGACACAATGGCCAAGGAAGCTCGTGAGCACTTCTACTTGGGCAGCTCACCCCTCGATCCCCTGCAGTTTGCCTACCTGGAGCACATTGGAGTCGATGATGCTGTGGAACTGAGCCAACTCCCGTTTGGACAAGCAGGGCAGCACTGTGAGGATCATGTTTTTGATTTCTCAAGAGCCTTCAATACCATACAGCCCTCATTGCTGGAGGACAAGCTCTATTCAGTGCAGGTTGGCACTTCCATTGTATCCTGGATAATGGACTACCTGACCAGCAGATCAATTTGGCCGGCTTCAGAGCTGTGTGTCAGACATGGTGATAAGCAGCACTGGGGCCCCACAGGGAACTGTATTGGCTCCCTTCCTATTTACCCTGTATATCTCAGACTTTAGATACAACACTGAGCCATGTCATCTGCGGAAATTCTCTGAAGACTCAGCAAGAGTTAGGTGTATAAAGAGAGGACAGGAGGATGAATACAGGGCTGTGGTGGAGGACTTTGTCAAATGGTATGAGCTGAATCATCTGCAGGAGATGGTGATAGACCTTAGAAAGACCTAGCCTGCACTGCTCCCTGTTACTACTGATGGTGAGGATGTTGTTGTGGTGAGAACCTACAAATACCTGGGGTGCAGCTAGATGACAGACTTGAGTTGGAGCACCAACACAGAGGCTTGTGTACAAAATGGGCCAGAGCTGCCTCTATTTCCTGAGGAGACTGAGGTCCTTTGGAGTTATGCAGGCCCTGTTGTCACCAGTATAATCTTCTAAGCAGTGGTGTGCTGGGGCAATGGCATCAACACGGGTGATGCCAACAGGCTCAATAAACTGGTTAGATAGGTTGCCTCTGTTATAGGAGTCAAACTAGACAAACTGTGGTAGAACAAAGGACCCAATGGCAAATTCTGGCAATTCTGGACAATTTCACACCCTCTACATGCCACCTTGGCTGAATAGATGAGCACTTTTAGTAAAAGACTAAGACAATTGTGTTGATCCAAAGAGCACTATATGAAATCATTCTTACCCTCACCCATTAGGCTCTATAATGAGCCAACCTATAGCAAGGGAGGTGATGACACCCCTCCTGTTAGGCTGTTTGTGGTGACTTATTTTTTTTTATTATTTTCTACTTATCTTCTAATATTTATATCTGTGCACTTGTAATACTACTGTGACACTGTAATTTCCTTGGGGATCTGTGAAGTATCTGTCTATCTATCTACTTCCCCAGGAGGCTAGAGAAATTTGGCCCGTCTCCATTGACCCTCAACAATTTTTAAAGGCGCACCATAGAAAACATTCTAATCAGATGTGTCACAGCTTGGTATAGCTACTGCACTGCCTGTGACCATAAGAAACTGCAGGGAGTTGTTGACACAGTTCAGCCCATCACAGAAACTCATCTCCTCTCCATTTACTCCTCTGCTACACTTCGAGCTGCTTCAGTAAAGCAGCCAACATAATCTAATACCCCATCTACCCCAGACATTCTCTCTGCTGCAAAATCCTGAAAACTTGCACCACCAGGCTCAAGAACAGATTCTATTCCCATTACTATAAGACTATAGAATGGTTCCCTAGTACAATAAAGTGGACCCTTAACCTCAAAGACTACCTTGTTATGACCTTGCACCTTATTGTTCACCTGCACTACACTTTCCCGGTAACTGCAACACTTCAATCTGCGCTCTGTTATTGTCTTACCTTGTTCTACCTCAAAGCGCTGTTGTAATTAATTGATCTGTTTGTCACTGCATCTCAGCACACGTAACAATAATAAGTCACTTTACCAGTTTACCAATTTATACAAAGGATGGTACATATGTGGAATCAGCTGTGAGAGGATGTGGTTGTGACAGGTACAATAACAATATTTTAAAATTTGAAGTGAAATTTTGAGCAGAGTTACAAAATATATATTTAACACAGGAGACGTTTGTCCGTTCTTTGGCTTACTGTGATCATTTTGAATATACTTTAGACTCTCTAGTGTAATATTCCAGGCAAACTGCTTGATTAGTGTCAACGACAGAATGCAGGTTAAGAAACACTGGCTGGCACATGACTGATCAGGATATTGCAGCTGTGCCTTTATAACAAAATATTAAGGCAGTTTTATTAGCATTTGAATTTCTGGACCATGACTGGATAATGTCAAACTACCTATGAACTCCTTAAATCTGCCAAGAAAACAGAGCAAAGTATGTTAATATTATTATTTAACGGCTGTTGGTAAGTGCACAGTAACATGAGCTAGAGAAAGAAATTCAGGCATAATATATACATTCACTTGTTTTGCACAGAATGTCTGCTGGCTTCTGTTCCAGGTTTACAAGGCTGGCGAATCCCACTGGTGCCAGTGTTTTTTCTCTCAACAACAAGAGTTTAACTGGAACCATCTAACACCACCATGGATGAGGAGTCCTTCCCATCCAATGCTAGTCCCAAGCACAGATAAAGGAGGAAGACTGGTTTAGGACAGCAAAGTCTTTTATCACTTCATCTGGATGAACCTGGCGGGATGTGTCCTAGGAGTGACCACAGAGGATCAAAGATAAGAATACTTGTGGAGAGCCAGGAACTGCGACAATGAAGAATCAAGCAAGGAAAGAGGAAGGAAGTGGGACAAACGAGCCTCTCCATTACCATTTTCATTTCTGCATCAGTTTCTGAAAAATGGCACTTTTTAAAACTTTGTTTCAGTTATATGCTAATTACTTTAATTTCATACACAAGAACAATGCACAGCTTGAAAAGAGATTTTTTTTAAAAGTTGGAATAAAGATTCAAAGGTCCAATTTAATGTCGGAGAAATGTATACAATATACATCCTGAAATGCTTTTTTTTGCAAACACCCATGACAACAGAGGAGTGCCCCAAAGAATGAACAACAGTTAAATATAAGAACACAAAGTCCCACCCAACTCTCCTCCCTCCTGCATGTAAGCGACAGCAAGCAACAATCCCCCTCCCCCCACCGGCAAAAAAAAGCATTGGCACCCACCACCGAGCACTCAAGTGTGAGCAAAGCATCAGCAAAGACACAAACTTTCAGTTACCCCAAAGACTTCACGTTTCACCTGGCATTCGACATACCCATAGGCTCTCTTTCCCTAATAAGGGAGAAGGGGGTGTCTCTGTTTTTCCCAGGACTTCTGGATTAAAACTACTAGGAGTACACTTTGCATGTGCATGAATCGATAAATTGTATGAGTTTAGCACTGAAACTGGATTTCAGAACTTCTATTCCAGAAGCAGAGGCTTAATTTTAGATTTCAGTTAACAGAACACTTCTATTGCTCAGGGACTATTTCTGTAAAATTTGGAGCATCAGAATTATATCTCATTATTTTATAATTCATCATATCTGCAAATATTAGCGACTTCAAATATGATGTAAGTAGCAACAACTGATTCACATTTATGAGGTTCCAAATGAATTGGCAGTAGTTTTGTCTCTTACTCAGAAGAGCAGAGATTTTAACATTCAGGGGACATTCCTCCTACAACAACATCATCAAAAGAAAAGGAAAATGTATTGATTATTCATCTCATTGTTGTTTGTAGGTGCTTGCTGTATGCAAAATAACTCCCATTATGCTTACAGAATAACATCAGAGGCAATGAAGTTCAGAGGGAGAAATTGCTCCGGTAGTGACATTTTCCTGGTACCCGAAATCAGAGCTTTCTGGTACGTATGTTAAATGGATCAAAACTTCAGCAGATTTTTTTAGCAGCCTATTTGCAAACTATTATTATTATGCTACCGGACTGGGAATCCAGAGCCATGAGTTCAAATCATATCACAAATTCTAGGTAAGTTAAACAAAATCAAACAGAAGTTATATTGAAACAATGATCGTGATCAAAACTACTGTTTAATTGTTCACTTTAATGCCTTCCTGGATTTAACCACTCTGTCATTGGGGTTATGCCTTTCATTGTCAAGACCTTAAGTTTTTGAATATTGCCTGCTTCACACCCAACACCAGCTATTCATTCGAAGCAAGCATACCATATATTTCATACAATTGAATTTACTAAAGTCGTACTTTGTTTTTGCTAGAGAAGAATGCAAATACCCACAAAATGCAGAGAGAGATTTCAGAGGTCCTACTGCATCCAGAGGTTGAGTCATCTTGATGGAGCAAGTGATAATGACCACAAGGACAGTGGCCAGACTAATCTGAGATCACTGAGGATGAGAGAGGAGAGAGGCCTCAATCACTCAGGGTCAACCATAGATGTTGCATCCTAGCTGTCTAGGTATGCAAGCCTGGACAGTACGATATGGAGAGCAAGCTGTTGCCCATGTAGCAAGCTCTGCTCTCCACGCAACTGTTAAACCCAAAGGAATGGTAGAGACCCGATACAGTTTGGTACCAGCAGTGCCACAGGAGAAATCAGTCAGCATTGAACTCAACGTAGGACAGCCTTAGAGACTCCAGCTCTGGATTTTTCCCTCAGGGATTACTCCCAAAGCCTTCCCCACATGTGGGTATAGCCAAAAGGCCGTGGAGGTTTGAGATCAGAGATTTCTTCTGCTGGATGAGCTGTCAACCATGGCTAATGAGCCCCATATGCCTGAAGTGACTGGTTTAAGGCAATAGTAGCCTGTCTTTGCCCCTTCCCCTGTCAGAAGAAATGGTTTCGCCAGGCTTAGTAGCTAAGCCATACGTGAAGGCCAGGAGCTGGACTTGGTTGTCAGAGGCTATCTGCCATTGGGAGCATTTATTAGGTAGTGGGAGCTTATTCCCATAACCACCCCCAGCTATAACAATCTTAAGGAACCACCGAGGATGACAATATGTCTCTTTCTCTCATTCCCCAATCATTTCTGTTTTATAAGATCGAGATGTCCTGTGTACCTCACCAGTCTTCATGAAGCATACTCTTGTGCATTTCTCATTTCTGATTTTTTTCCAGAAATGCTACATGGCCAAGCACCAATGACAGGTCTGCTCTATTGAGAAGAGGATTACAATGTAGTACTCCCTCGTCGAACTACACATAACTAATAATAAATTGAAATAAATCAGTACAGTGTAGACCTTGCTGTCTGGACCTGATGCATGGCCTGCAGAGTGGAAGTCGCATAAAACCCTATCAGTTTTAAAGAGAAGGTATCAATTATGCATTACACCAGGATTAATATCACCCAGGACATGCTATATGCCACAAATATGACTGTGGATGGAGCCTCTTTATTAAAAGTTAGGCAAAGTGGAACACAATGCATTTCATAACATAATTCAATGCCATAGAAAATATGCTTTATGGTGGATTTGTAGACTGCAGGGTCATATTTGATCACATTTTAAAAGGACTTTATTATCTATTAAAAATTACACTACCACTTGCCACAATTATATAATTTACATAGCAAAACTGTTATCACATTACCTGCACCCAGAAGCATGATGTCACACTGGGTATCCAACTAATCTGTGTGTTTTCCCTTTATTACTCCAAACACAACAATGTACCCCACTGCTGCTCCTGTACCACCCCAAGCCCGCTTCCCCACATACTGTAACTCTTTAAATATTTCCAACTCTTTGTTTTACTGAGACCTTTCTCTGCTCATTTGTTCAGGATGTTTAAAGCATGGTTTGCACAAGAACACTGACAATGTAACATGAACTAAACTGTTCTTCTGCTGTCCCATAAATAATAATAAATACAGTAAATATAAAGATAACCGATTTATTATGGATTTTTAGAACAGTGAATAGCTGAGCGTAGTTGACTCTCCAGTTTTGTTTTTCCCTTCAGCAACATATAAATATTTACTTTTATGACTAACCTCTACAGCAGTGGCTGATTAAATATTTCAAATGTTCTAAAATAAGAAAAATAGATGCTACCTGACTTGCTGAGTTCCTCCAGCATTTTGTGTGTGCTACTGTAAAATAAGAAAGGCTGCTTCTATCTTGGTTCATTTGAATGGGTGTCATTGTAAAAGAGAGTTTAAGCGATGGGAATGGGAATCCTATTGGGAAATTATGTTTGGTACAGTGTGGCTAGACACAGCTCAACCGCCATCTATAAATTTGCCAATAACACAACTGTTGTTGGCAGAACCTCAGGTGCTGCTGAGGAGGTGTAGAGGATTGAGAAAGATCAGCTAGTTGAGTGTTGCTGCAACACCAACCTTGCACGTAACATCAGCCAGACCAAGGAATTGCTTGTTTACTTCAGAAAGGGGAGACTGGGAGAGTAAGCACCATCCCTCTTCAAGGGGTCGGCAGTGACAAGGGTGAGCAGCTTCAAGTTCCTGGGCACCAACATCTCAGAGGATCTAGCCTGAGCCCAACATTGATGCAATCACAAAAAAAGGCACACTAGTAGCTCTAGCTTAGTCGGAGTTTAAGGAGATTTGGTATGTTACCAAAGATTCAATCAAATTTCTACAGACGTTCTATGGAGAGCATTCTGATTGGTGGCATCTCCATTTGGTATGGAGGCTCCAATGCACAGGATCAAATGAGGCCGCAGAGGGTTGTGGACTCAGCCAGCTTCAACACATGCACAATCCTCCCTGCCGTCGAGGTTATCTTCAGGAGGCGATGCCTCAAGAAGGCGGCATCCGCCCTGAGTTACAGGAGCCTGATGACCCACTCCCAATGTCTTAGGGACTGCTTCTTCTCCACTGCCAACAGATTTCTGAAGGGTCCATGAACACTACCTCGCTATTCTTCTTTTGCACTTTCTTTTATTGTAACTTATAGTTTTTCATGTTTTGCACTATTCTACTGCCACAAAAAAAATCAAAATTCATGGCATACGTCAGCGATGATAAACCTGATTCTGATTCAGTGGTTTTACTCTCCTGGCTGTGAATTCAGGGAGATTTGCAGTACATGTCTTATGTTCAGCTGGCCTTATAGTTGGTGATTTGCTGTTAGTGCTGCATAGCAAACTTAGCATAGCTTGCCTGTTCTTGTGTCTCCTTAATCAGAAACCTCATCTCCAGCATGCTGTTGACAAGCATACCTAGGTAAGTATAAATGGGGAGGTAATTGATTCATCTGTAGTTTATCCTTCCATGGAAAACCATAATACATTGTTTTCAAATTCTGTGGCCATCCTGGCTGGCGTTCTCATTCTTACTCTGCTATGCTTTATGCAATTATTTGCTCTTTATTATCTGAGTGCTCTGTGGCCAAAAACGTTTTATACTTGTTTGTTCACTAATGTCATAGAAGTTGCCCTTCATAAGGAGATTTCTTCCATTCTATCCCCTTTCCTAGTCTGACTCAGATACTAGATGTTATGATTGGTCTTGTGCAGAAGTACAAGTGGATATAAGCAAACCAGCAATTTATTTTGCGTATGGCTTTTTAATTTCTCATTGTCTAAAACCTCAAACCATTCTGTCGTGAAGCTTGTGTCCAGGAAGCGCTACCGAGGTCAGCACTTCAAGCAGAGGGGCAGATACAGTGGGGTGGGGAAGATTGCATTATTCTGGCTAAGGGGAGGAGATCTAAAAGCAGAGGGGCAGATACAGTGGGGTGGGGAAGATTGCATTATTCTGGCTAAGGGGAGCCGGGAAAGCTGTCTAGAGATCTAAAAGCAGAGGCTGACTGGAAAAGGAGCAGGTTGAGGAGGATACAATGACCATCATTTGTTCGCAGTGGAAAAACACAAAAAAACATCATGAGCGATATTTTGGAGCTCATCAGTACTCAAAGACAGTAAAATGGCAGGAAAATTATGTCAACTGAACATTTGATTGGAAGGGGCTTGGAACAGAGTTCAATGAACAGATCAAGAAAGTGGGAAAGCAAGCAAATTAAGAATTTGATGCCTTTACAATACAAATCGCTTTTGTGAGGTAACACACATAAAGTGCTGGAGGATCTCTGCAGGCCAGGTCGAATTTATGGAGAATTAACAGTTGCTATTTCCATAAGCCAGAATAAGGAGGTGGAGGAATGTGGCAGGTGATGGATGAGATCAGCTTACTGTATATGAGTTTCATCACTAAATATTCCCACTGCTCTGCTCATCAGTCATATGTACAAGAGTAAGCATCAGGGTGTTATTTAATTCGGCATTTGGCCTGATTCAGCCAGGCATATATAAATTGTATTTTTAAGCTTTGGCTCAACAGTTGTATTTAAAGTTGTTCCAAACTTTTAGAAAGTTGTTCATTTATCTTTCACTCTTGGAAAACAAACTCTATGAACTGAATAGTTCAATACAGAATTTTATGCTTCACCTGACTGTAACTGCATTTGAATGGTAACTGATTTATGACTGAAGTTGTGACATTATTTCCCAAGTTATGTATAAACATTATGACCCATATCACCATACAGTACTTGACCTTGCAAAACTTAAGGATAATTTGTAAGCACACACACACACAATGCTGGGAAACACCAATGGAAAAGTGTACAGTTGATGTTTCAGGCAGAGGCCCTTCATCAGGATTGCAGAACAATAGATGAGAAGAGGTAATGTTACAGCTGTATAGGACCCTGGTCAGACCCCACTTGGAGTACTGTGCTCAGTTCTGCTCGCCTCACTACAGGAAGGATGTGGAAACCATAGGAAGGGTGCAGAGGAGATTTACAAGGATATTGCCTGGATTGGGGAGCATGCCTAATGAGAATAGGTTGAGTGAACTCGGCCTTTTCTCCTTGGAGTGACAGAGGATGAGAGGTAACCTGATAGAGGTGTATAAGATGATGAGAGACATTGATCATGTGGGTAGTTAGAGGCTTTTTCCCAGGGCTGAAATGGTTGCCACAAGAGGACACAGGTTTAAGATGCTGGGGAGTAGGTACAGAGGAGATGTCAGGGGTAAGTTTTTTACTCAGAGAGCGGTGAATGCGTGGAATGGGCTGCTGGCAATGGTGGTGGAGGCAGATACGTTGATTGGTGAAAGAGATAAAAGAGATACAAGGCTAGAGAATGGGGAATCTGATGGGAGAGGACAGAGGCCATGGAAGAAAGAAAAAGGGGAGAAGAACCAGAGGGATGTGATGGGCAGTTAAGGAAATAAGGTGAGAGAGGGAAATGGGAATGGGGAATGGTGAAGAGGAGAAGGCGGCATTACTGGAAGTTCAAGAAATCACTGTTCATGCTATCAGGTTGGAGGCTACCCAGACAGAATATAAGGTGTTGTTTCTTCAACCTGGTGTGGCCTTATCGCAATTGACAGTTCGGAATGAAAATGGGGAGTGTAATTAAAATGGGTGACCATTGGGAGATCCCATTTTTTCCAATGGACAGAGCGTAGATGCTTGGCAAAGCAATCTCCCAATCTACGTTGGGTCTCACCAAAATATCGGAGGCAGCACCAGGAATGGACAAAGGGAATCAGGTAGGGAGCAATCCCAGTGGAAAGCAGAAAATGGGAGGGGAGGGAAAGATGTGCTTGGTGGTGGGATCGTGTTGGAGATGGTAGAAGTTATGGAGAATTATGTGCTGGATGCAGAGGCTGATGAGGTAGTCAGTGAGGACAAAAGGAACTCTATCCCTCATGGCATGGCGGGAGGACGGGGTGAGATATGGTTGAGGGCAGCGTTGATGGCGGAGGAAGGGTAGCCACTTTCTTTGAAGAAGGAGGACAACCTCCTTCATTCTGGAATGAAAAGCCTCGTCCTGATTGCAGATGCGGCAGCGATGGAGGAATTGAGAGAAGGGGATGGCATTTTCATAAGTGACAGGGTGGGAAGAGGAATAGTCCAGGTAGCTGTGAGAGATAGTGAGTTTATAATAGACATCAGTAGATAAGCTGTCTCCAGAGATAGAGACAGAGAGATCGAGAAAGGGGAGAAAAGGGTTGGAAATGGACCAGGTAAATTTGAGGGCAGGTTGGAAGTTGGAGGCAAAGTTGATGAAGTTGACGAGCTCTGCATGGATGCAGAAAGCAGCACCAATGCAGTCGTCGATGTAGTGTAGGAAAAGCTGTAGAGTGATATCAGTGTAGGCTTGGACTATAGACTGTTCCATGTAGCTGAAAAAAAAAGCAGGCATAGCTGGGACCCATATGAGTGCTCATGGCTACAGCTTTTGTCTGAAGATCATTTGGAACATGTTTGTACATCTACAAAGAAATGTGCTCAAAGAAGTTAAGCAAGTAAGAACTCTAACTTGCCTGTGACTGCACTGCATCTGGTATGAACTCAGACTGCAGGTACACCTGCTCTATGACTTTCTTTCAAAAACAAAGAACAGAAGGTCTTAGTTTTTGAATTGTTTTTCATATCTCTTCCAGGACATCCCAAAGCAAAAAATACTTCTAAGTGTTATCACTGATCTAATGTTGGAAATGGAAATGAAAATCTAATGTTGGAAAACATACAGTAGCTCTTATTTGCAGAGTGTGCTTCCTTGTTCTAGATTCTGCCATGAAAGAAAAGGCATCCCTTAAGTTAGCATAATGGAATACTTTTATTATGCTAGCAGCTCTAAACTTGTAACTACCATTATTTTTACAGAAGCTATTCCTGTGGTTCAGCTCTCTGAGCCTCACTTTCACTTTGGTGAATCTACTCATTACCTCCTCTAGCCTAATGAAACCTTCCAGATGTCTCAACACAGCAAATTGTTTTTAGTTATAGAGTCATGCATCAGAGAAGCAGGTCCTTGGCCCATCATATGACCATCATGCTGACCACCATGTTCCTACCTATATTAATCCCTTTGCCCAGCACTTGGTCTATAGTCTTTTAAACTTTGATGATTCAAGTTCTGGTTCAGGAACTTCTCAAGCATTGTGGGAGTACTGGCAGAGGACTGATTTTGGCCAGAAAACCAAGAACAAAGTCCTATTCTTCAAAACAGTGCCAGCAAGTTTAATTTTCCATCTGGGCAACCAGACAAGACTTCATTTTAGTGTTGTATCCAAAAATGCCACTTGCGACAGTATAGCTCTCCTTTAATAGATATGTCGGAGTGTCAAGTTAATTATTTTATTAATTACTTTATTTTATGGGAGGTCACAAGTGTGGGACCTGAACTCTTTCTGTTTCTGAAGTGAAGAGCACTACCAACTGATGCACATCTAGGATCCAATAATCCTGTGTGCACACACTGAGTTCTTCACTTCCCCAGCTTCTCTAACTCCAGACCTTTTCTGCTGGAATAGTCAAATATCATTTGCCTCCCTCAAGATCTGTTCTGCCACTCAGTTAGAATATTACCCAACTCTACTTATACCCCAACGGTTCCTTAGTACCATTGTCCAACAAAACAATGTTACCTTCGGTCTTGAAGATTTTAAGCTTTCTGTTGTCTTTCAGAGGTCCAGTACAGTTCTTTCAAAATTCCCTCCTAAAAGATTTAGCTCTTATCTTCAGGGTCTACTTCCCTTGTTTTAGCTTCTTCCATAAAAGGAAATGCCTCCTTCAGTGTAGCTTAATGGAATGCTTTTATCATACTATGTAACTCTAAGCTTGTAACTAGGATTATTTTCACACAACGTATTCCTATAGCTTCGCTCTTACTCTGGTGAATGTGCTCGATGCTTCATTTAGACCAATAAAACCTTCCAGATGTCCTATACCGAGCACTTCAGATGAAGTTTGACCATGTCTGAATTGCCTTCCATTTATTTTCCAATCTCTGTCAGTGAAAAGCCAACATGGAGGAGAGAGGACCCGAACTGTAAGCTCTGTGATCAAAAGGGGACACTGGTTCATATACTGTCTGGGTATAAAACAGCTCTAATTCAAGGGCGGTAGAGGTGGTGCCATGAAAAGGTGCTGCTGGCTCTTGCTGACACACTGGAGCAGGAGAGATGCAAGGACGGCTGGCACAGATTTGAGGAAGGCCATCACCTTCATGAAAGAGGGAGCCAGGTCTTTCGTAACCAAACAACCAAAGCCAAATCTGCTGCTAATGGCCAGGTCCTGGGAGATGAGGGTGGATGTGGGAAGGAGGCTGCAGTTCCCAGAGGTGGTGCACACAACCCTCCACCCGGACATTGTACTGTGGTCAACTGAAGACCAGAAAATATTTCTGGTTGAGCTGACGGTGCCGTGGGAGGAGGGATGGGAAGAGGCCCATGAGAGAAAGGCCTTGAAGTACCAGCCCTTAGTGCAGGAGTGCAAAAACAAGAGATGGCAGGCATGGTTGTTCCCTGTGGAGATCGGCTGCAGAGGTTTCCCAGCCAAATCAGCATGGCAGTTGTTGTCAGCTCTGGGTCTGGACGAAAGGAGCAAAAAACAAGCAGTTAGTAGGATGAGGGAAGAGGCAGAACGAGCCTCTTGTTGGATTTGGAGTAGGCGAGAGGAGGGAAGCTTGAAGCCAGGAGCAGATGGGCAGTGATTTGGCCACCACTGCTCACCCACCAACTGGAGAGTGTCGTGGTTAAGGGTTGAAACACTCTGTGAAGGTTGGGAACCACCTGAATGACATCTGCTCCTGGCTGAAGCCTACGGTTACCTCATAAGATATCTGGAAAATGCACCCTAACAGGTGTATATAACAAGCTCATTAATTCAAGTTCTAGTCATCGACTTTTAGTAACTTGTCTACATTTTTTTTCTCCCCCACAAATCCCAGCAAAGTAATTTTCGTGAAAAGATCAAAGACAGGGGCTGAAAGATTGTTGTGCTGAAAAGATTCGTGTGTTTGCACTTGGGTCCAGTTGTTGATTGCAATGGGCTCGAACCTGCAGGATTAGGTCTGTTTTCCCCTCTTTCCCTATTCCTGTGGCTACCCTTATTTTCAGAGAACATCCTCTCGGGTTTGAGGCCATAACTATGGAACAGAAAAGTTTATATGGCAGTGACCAAGCCTCAGATGGCAGATCTAGAGAACTTGTTTCTCCTGAGCCAACTAGATAATATTTTGACAATTTATGTTGTGGTTCAGAATAATTTAAAAGATATTTAATATTACAATATTTTAAGTAATAATTTTACTTAATGACACTTTTCAGTTATAAATTAATATAAAAACACTTTCAGATTAAACACAATAAAGAAAAGAGATGAATGTCATAGATTTTGAAGATATAAATCAGATACATACTGCCCCAGAAAGAGAATCTTGTCAGTTATTCTCCAATAAACCAGCAGCAAATGGAAATTATGTTCTAGGTCCATTATGCAAACTTGCCTGGAAGCACTAAAGGTGTTTGCAGCTTTAGCACCGTGGCAATGATTGGGAACAATTTCTGTGGAGTGTATGGTAGCCCCCGTTCACCCACCTACACTGACGCTGTAGAGTGTGAAGACTAACAAAAGAGATTAGCAGGGGAGGTCGAGTCTGGTTCTCAGATGTGGCACTGGAAATCTTAGTGGATGTGGTCCCAAGGGACAAGGGTCACTCCATACCTACAAAGAAGAAGTCCATGTCACCCTCCTGTTCCTCCTCCTGCAGTAAGTGGTGCTACACTGACCAGGCAAATGCCTTCCTCCACTTTGTCCTGCAGCACAAAGGGAACTCCTTGCAAGGTGTGACGACCAAGAGCTTTCTGTCTCTGAATGGTGACTTTCAAAATTTCCGACAACACGAACGGATATTGGTGCAATATCTGGAGAAACTGTTCCAATGAGTCTTCCAAGATATTGTTTCCAAATCTGCAATAGTGAAATCTGAGCACACCACTAGGAATCCTCGGAATCCTCAGCAACAGCCTCTTTAATGCTGATCAACTAGACACATTGGATGAAGCCTTTCATTTGAAGTGCTCACCTCAATCTGCAGTATAGATCCTTTAATGAGCACCAAGTGACAATTTTATTGTCCATCATACTATCCAACAGATGCTCTTTTCATCAGATGATATGATAAGATGGACTCCTGGCCTTACAAAATATCTCATTGCGACCTTGCACTTTACTGTCCATCTGCATTAGGCTTTCTCTGTTTTGTAACAGTTCACTCTAAACTCCATTATTGTTTTATCTTGTACTATCTCAATGCACTGTTGTAATGAATTTATCTGTATTGATGGTAAGCAAGTTTTTCGCTGCATCCCAGTACATATGACCATTTTCTAATTTTCCAATTTCTTTACCAATGATAACAATTTGACTAAAAATGCCTTTAATCATCAATCAACACAAGTCCTGATCATGACATGTTTGAATGCAAAAAAAATCGTAACAGAATAATCACCCTTCTTTCACCCTTAATAAAATGAACGCATTAGTGTTTAGTCAGATAAAAAGGAAGTTTTCCCAAGTTTCTATATGCCTTCTTTCATAAATGTTATATATACACACAGCTAATGTTAAATTATTATTGTGATATTAGATAAATTCTGCGGTAATTAATTTCCATAAGCCTCTTGATTTTCCATCAACTTTAATCCATTCCATATCTAATATTTAATTGATTTATTACAATGAATTGTATTTCAACTTCTTGAGAAGATAAACCCAGATGGATGAGCAAAGTAAGTTTTCAAAATATTAAAGTAGATCAAAAATTTCAAGTCAAAAATTCAATGTGAGGTAACACAAAGTGGTCTTTTCAATTTTTCTATTATAAAGTTGCTATAATACTCCAAAGCCAAATATTGAAAATTAGGTTTTTATTTTGCTACATATGGAATACATTATAAATTCCATATTTATGGCAGACAAAATGGCTTGGCAAATTTTGAGTCCTGATGAAAAGTTTCAGCTCAAAACTTTGACTCTTTATTCCACTCCATACATGCTACCTGACCTGCTGAATTTTCCAGCATTTGCAGAATCTCTTGAGTTTATGGCAAATTTTTAGTCATTTATCTCCTTTCTTCAATCAGCAACTCATGAATATATTCAATCAAGACAAGCAATTTTTTTTACCTGAAGATCCAATATTTTCAACACCTGCATATTTCTACTCTTCCCAGTTCATCTTACCCTTTATTGCCCTTCATTGTTATATAGGAAGCATCTTATCTTTGTGAAGATGGCTGTAAAGAATTAATTTAGCACATGCCACCTGCCTCCAGAAGATCTTCCTTACGCCTTGTAATTTCCTTTTTACTACTTATGTACATTTATTTTTTTTAAATCATTGGGATCTCCTTTTTTGCTAACTGCTAATCTTTTTTTCCATTTTAAAAGCTTATTGGAAGCTGATACGACCAATTTCATCTTTTACTTCTGTCAATTGTATGTCACAATGTTTCTCATTCAAGGTGTATTTACAATTTATGTTTCATTAAAATTTGATTTTCAGAGCCTTCTTCATTCTAAAGGATTTGTACTCATGTAATTGCATCGTGAGTTTATAAATAGACCAATAATCCAGGGGAAATTGGTGGAAATCTGGCAATGGAAGTTTAAGAATTTGATTCAGTTAAATAAAAATTGAAATAACAATTGATCATGAGGCTGTTGGACCTGATAACCTTGAGGGAGATAAATGTGTCCTTACCTATGCTGGGCTGTCTGTCACACCAAGTTCATACCGATTTCCTCTCAATTGGTTTTGCAAATAAATCACATGTTTAGCCATCTACTATGTCTAGGGTTGAGCAATAAATGCTGGCTATGCCAAGAAAGTTAATTGTTATGGTAATAATATATTTTATTAGTGGTTAGTTTCATGTTTTCAATGCTTCTTGAGAATGGAAACTAGCTGCAAGTAAAAAAAAACTGGATGAAGGTTCCAAATATTTCATGAAAAAACCCACAACACCTGGGGAAATTAAATTCAGTTAGCAGTTTGGAATAAATAGCTAATAGATCGTAAAAGACCATCTGATTTTCTCAAGTTCTTCAGGAAGGAAGGAAATCTGATTTTCTAACATGGTCTGGCCAAATATGATTCTAGACAAATAGAAATATAGTTGACTTTTAACTGCTCTCTGACAAGATCCAACAAGCACTCAGTTGCACAAAGCCTCTTTGACTTTATGCATTAGGCATAAAATTGAATTGAACAACAGATTCTTACATAGCAGAGATAGATCCAACTCTTTCACAAGCAACTAGAGGCACTGCAAATTACTAGAGTTTACCCACAAAACACCAGTCAAGAAACAGCCTGACACAGTATTACTCACAGAAGGATGTTGCTGGGACAGGAGTTAGTTGAGACTGGATAGGTTGGGGGTGTTTGTCCCCTTTAGCAATGAAGGATACCATAAATGGTCACAGGGCATAGGTCTAAGGTGAGAGGAGAACAATTTAAAAGGGAGCTGAAGGGTAGCCTTTTCACACAGTGTGTGTTGGGTATGTGGAACAAGTTGTAAGAGTAAGTTGTAGAGGCCAGTACAAATACATTTAAACAGCCACTGGGCTGGAGAGACAAGGCAAATGGGATTAGTTTAGGTCAGCTCAGGTTGGGCTGGAGGGCATGTTTCCATGTTGTATACCTCTTTGACTCTATACCTTGCAACCAGTTTTGTATCTCCTTTGATTATTATAAAATGTCACAGAGCACCACAGAGTCTCACAGTATGGAAAGGATCAACAGGTCCATGTTGACTAAGATTCTCTTTTGCCCATATTTGGCCCATATCCCTCTAAACCAGGGGTTCCCAATAATTTTTAATGCCATGGACCCTTACCATTAACCATGGGGTCCATGGACCCCAGATTGGGAACCCCTTTCCTATCAGTGTACCCTGTTTAAGTACTTTTTAAATATTGTTAGCGTTCCTGCCTCAACCACTTCCTCTGACAGCTCACTCCATAACTGACCACAGTCTGGGTGAAAATGTTGCTCCTCAGGTTCCTAATAAATATTTTCCTCTTATCTTAAACCTGTGTCCTCTGGTTCCTGATTCTGCAACCGTGGGAAAAAGACTGAGTACTCTGAACCTACGTATGCTTCTCATGAGTTTCTACACGTCTATAAAATCACACCTCATTCTCCTATGTCCCAACGACTAAAGTCCCAGACTGCACAACCTCTCTCCTTAACTCAGTCCCTCAAGTCCTGACAACCTCCTCAGCACTCTTTCCAGCTCAGTAACATCTTTCCTTTAGCAGAATGACCAAAACGGAACACAACATTCCAATTGCCTTGTACAACTGCAAAATAACAACCCTACTTCTTTACTCATTGACCTGACTGACGAAGGCTTGTGTGCCAAAAGCTGTCTTCACTACCCTGTCTATTTGTAACACCACTTTCAAGGAACCATGGACTTGTACTCCTGTTCAACAAGCTGCCCCGCTGTTGACCGTGAACGTCCTGCCCTGATTTGTCTTCCCAAAATGCAATACCTTGTACAGACCCAAATTAAACAGCATTTTCCATTCCTCAGCCCATTTACTCAGCTGATCAAGATCTCCCTGTAATTCCTGTTAACAATAGTCACAGTCAATAACCCCACTTTACCATATGTTGTACATTCTCATTTAAATCATTGAAATTAATGACAAATAGTAATCAGAGTTCTATGTCAGACACGGCTATAAGTAGCATTGGGGCCACACAGGGGATTGTATTGGCCCCCTTTTTATCCTGTATAGCTCAGACTTTAGATGCAACACTGAGTCATGTCATTTTTAGAAATTCTTTGACGACTCAGCAATAGTTGGGTATATAAAGGGAGGATGTGAGGAAGAAAACGGGGCCCTGGTGGAGGACTTTGTTAACTGGTGCAATTTGAATCATCTGCAGCTCAACATCAGTAAGATAAAGGAGACAGAGATAGACTTTAGGAAGACTAAGCATGTACTGCTCCCTGTTACTATTGATGGTGAGGACTTGGATGTGGTGAGGACCTATAAGTACCTGGGGTGCACCTGGATGACAGACTTGAGTGGAGCACCAACACAGAGGCTTGTGTACAAGAAGAGACATAATTGACTCTACTTCCCGAGGTGACTGTGGTCCTTTGGAGTTTGCAGGCCTCTCCTTCACATGTTCTACCAGTCTGTTGTTGCCAGTACAATCTTCTATGTGGAGGTGTGCTGGGGCAATGGCATCAACACAAGTGATGCCAACAGGCTCAATCAACTGATTAGAAAGGCTGGCTCTATTATAGGAGTCAAACTAGACACAGTGGAGGCTGTGGTAGGACAGAGGACCTACAGAAAATCCTGGCAATTCTGGACAATGTTTCTCACCCTCTACATGCCACCTTGGCTGAACAGAAGAGCACGTTTAGTAATAGACTGAGACAACTGCGCTGCTCCAAAGAGCGCTATACCCTTGGCCATTAGGCTCTATAATGAGTCAAACTATAGCCGGGGAAGTGATGACCCCCTCCTGTTAGACTGTTTGAGGTAACTTATTTTTTATTCTTTCTTACTTTTCTTCTAATATTTGTTTATCTGTGCACTTGTAATGCTACTGTGAATCTGTAATTTCCTTTGGGATCAATAAAGTACCTATCTATCTATCTATCTAATATACACCAGCCCCTGGGAACACCATTGGTCAGGTGGTTCCAGTCTGAGAAACACCCTGTACTTCCTGTAATCAATCTAACTGTGTATCCAATTAGCTAGCTCTCCCTGGATCCCATGCAATTTAACTTTCTCTAGTAATCCTACCTGCTGATATTTATCAAAAGCTTTGTTGATACACAGCGGCCTTCTTGGCTACTTTTTCCAAAAGAAATCAGTCAAATTTGAGACGTGGTCTCCCACAACAAAGTCAAGCTGACTACCCCTAATCAATACCTGTCTTTCCAAATGTTTGTATACCTTATCCCTCAGCACTCCCTCTCATAGCTTACCTACCACAAATGTCAGACTTACTGATCTATAGTTCACAGGATTTTCTTTGCAGCCACTTTCCAGTTGTCTGGCACTTCATCTATCACTAACGAAGATGCCCATATCTCAACTAGTTCTCCCACAATTTTTTTCTAGCTTTCTACCGTGTTCCTGGATATACCTGATCAGGCCCAAGAGACTTATCTACCTTCATATGCTTTAAGACATAAAGTACTTCCTGTGCTATAAAGCAGACATTCCCCATTAACTATCTTTAAGTTCCAGATTCTTCATGTTCTTCTCCATGATAAAAAGAGAGGAGAGATCTTCATTGAGCATCTCACCCATCTCCTGAAGCTCCATACAAAAATATTCACTTTGATCTTTGTGGGACCCTATTCTCTCTCTAGTTACTCTTTTTCCCTCAACATTCTTGAAAAATTTATTTATACCTAGGTGTCTCTTACTGACAAATCACTTGGCTGCAGATCACATCAGAGTTCTGGTTCAAAACGGAAACTTAATTGAAACAGCAACAGTGATTATGTGATCAGATTAGAGGTTGGATGTCCTATAATGTGATTGCCTACCAACTCTGCAGAGTGTTTATACCATCTACAAAGCATAGTTCAGGGATGTAATTGAATACCATCTAGTTGTCTAATAGGTCCAGCTTTTAAGAGATACTATGGTGTCCAAGACTGAAAACACAAGACGAAAACATTCCCTAGCAACATTAAAATGTGACTATCATTAAAATGCACTGCAGTTACTCACCAAGATATTCTTGCAACCTCACCCTAACCTCCAATCATCAAGGACAAGGACAGTAGTGTCGTATAAGTTCCCTCACAACTCACGCAATATCGTGATTTGGAAATATATCATTATGCCAATGATAATTTTCACAAAATATGCTAGTGATAGTAAGCCTGATTCTGATTATCATAATCATTAAAATCTGCATCTAATAATACCATGGGAATATCTTCACAATATGTGGTGCAGTGGCTCACCAGAACCCTTTATTTAAGGCAATTATGGCTGGACAATAAATATTGGCAATGCTAGTGATGATAATGTCTCTTGGGAGAAGAAAAATTTCTATTAAATTTGCGGACCAATATTTAATCTGTTAATTCACTTCATTAATGCTAAATTTGTACACATGTGGATATGGATTCTGTGGGATTCTCTTGAACTCTTGCACTTCAACAAGAGATCAGAAGTAACCCGAGGGAAATGACATTTAGACATTTTCCATGTCAATATATCTTCATCACCAAATTTAATTTTAGCCAAAGAACTTATTCACATTGAACAATTCATGTCACTCACTAAGATAAATATATGAATGATATCTCCAAATCTTTTCTTCTGCAGTGAAGATAAATACATTTCTGTGATTCTACCATCATAAATTAAATTAATTCCACCACAAATTTTCTCATTATTCTTTGAACTGTCTTCAATACATCAGAGCCTACGACCGTTCACAATGTGGTGATTGGACTTACAATTATATTACTGTACGTGGTAAAAAAAAACAAATTTCAGCTTCTAATCAAATGTCCTTGAGATACAACCTATAAATTGGTTTCCCTTTCAATTGCAACTTCACATTCACTGTATTATATACTTATATTTGAAGTACTCCTTTTCATTTCTGAAAATGGGCATTTGGTCATTCAAGATACACTGTTTACATTTCCAGTGCATTATTATATTTATTCCTTGTGTGTTAGATGAACTGTTGAATCAAAATTATGCTATATACATTATCATTCTTCTAAAACTAAACATAATTTTGTTCTTTTCTCATTGGAAGGCTCTCTCAGCTGATTAACTTTTTTTTTGCATCAGATAACCTCTTCTTAGTTACAGAAACCAAATATGTGCTGAATATTCCAGGCATGATCTTATAAAGTTACAGCAAGATTTCCTTATTTCTAGTTGGACTTTAATTACTTTTAATAATATTTAACACAATATTTGTCTTCTTATTTATTTGCTTTATTTCAACCTTAAATCCTGAATTTCATGTACAAGGACACCAAAATCATTTCAACCATCAACATTCCTTACACTTTATACAATCTTACTTTATACTGGCATCAACACAAAAGGAAGCCAGTCTGTCCATTAAAGTCATACTTGCTCCAAAGCAAATCAGCCCATGGGTCCTTTTTCCATCACTCTGTTGTTATTCTGTGGGCAGGGGCACCAGCTAGAGAACAGTATCAGGTTCACAGGTGATTGTTCATATACCATGCCCTGACAGTGGCTTGTCAGAATAATCTATCAATGAGTCTCTCAGTCTCTTTGACCAAACTACAGGAGGTTTTGGGGTGGTCCCTATTTGGATAGCTGCGAGGACCTCACCTCAGTGGCACTCCTTTCTAGACTGCCCTTTTGATCACTAACCCAACCACTGAAAAGGCCCAGTTCATTTGTGTTCTCTCCCCATTCAGGTTAGGATGGCTGCCTTCAGACTCTTGCTCTTCTCTCTTTCTCGGGGTCTGCCTTGCCATCAAGGTTAAAGTGTCTGCCATAACTCAGATCCCTTTTCATCGATTTTTCCAATACCTTTCTACTCTGATCTTGATAGCTAGTCGTCTACCTCCCAGAGCCAGCCTTCAGTACAAAATATAATCATTGTTATACTGTACTTTAACCTTTATTCACAGCTCACTGACCCACCATCCCTGTGTCTTCTGCTTTTGCGTTTCCATTCTCTTCCATCTGTGAGTCTATTTCCATCAGGTGCAGTCAGATGTGAAGCAGCTGGCTGGTGTTCATCACTTAGATTCTCTATAATGACATTGTTAATGGGTGGACTTGATCACTTGGTCTGCCTGAGACGGGGACAAGAGGGTGAGTCGCAAGGTTTACCCTAAGTCCAGAGTTTCCACTGACTGCCTCACCAGGTCTGTACATAAACACAGATGTCATTTGTCAGAAGCAGCACCTGTGGGCCTATCCACTTGGGAGCAAACTCTGCCATGTTGGGTAACTCCCTTACCATGCCTTGGTTTCTCTCTGGCTCTCTCTGATCGGTAATGTATTGCTATTGTTTTGCTCAATCCTTCAACACCTTATGCTCATTACAGAGGTCCTTGACATACAGGGTCTTTCTATCCCTATAAGTTACAGGTTCAATGCAACCTGTAATCACCCCCCAAGGGAGTCACATTGCTCAGACCATTAGTACGTTGTAGGGTCTAAGACCCAGCGTATGATTTGGGGTTGCTCACAATCTCATCAGGATTCCAGGCTACACATCAACTCATGCCTCTGTAATAGTTTTAGCTAAGGCCATTTTGATTGTTCATTTCATACATTTCTACCATTCCTGAGCTTTGAGGGTGGTAGGGTACGTGAAATCATTGAAGAATCCCTAACAGCTTGCATGTTTCATTCATCACCTTTCCTTTGAAATATGCTCCCTGATCCGAGTCCACCTCAGCTGAGGTGCATCATCTGGGAAGTTTTCCTGAGCTACAATTCATACAGCTGTGCTGGCAGTATCTTCTATCATTTGGGAGAGCCTCTAGCCACTGGGTGAAGTGAGGTGACTGTGATCAAAGACACTGGAGGGACACTGAAGCTGGTGATAAAGGCATCTTTAATCATGACAACAAGCAGCGATTCTCATAGAGGCACTCTCGGTAGAGGCTCTCAAATACAAAGGTACATCACATTTTTATACCCTTAAGATCAAAGGTAACAGTAGGTGATTCAATACAATTTCAATACCTACAATTTACTTCAATATTTTGGGTTGAAAAAGCTTCCTTTGAGTTACGTATCTACAGTGGGAGACACCTCTGTATGTTCAAACACCTCTGATGTTCTAAAAACTTCTGAAGACAGAGAGTCAGCTACAAGAGTACACAATAAAACAGTTATTGATTTCAACTATACCTGCCAGCATGTTTGGTATGCTAAGTGAAGGCATCAGCCTGGTCTGCCAGTTTGAACTCAGTCACAATGACGTAAGTAAATTAGCCCATGTTGCCTGGTTTGATGCAAGCCAATTAACACAACCCCATTGTTTTAATATTTGGCTGTTGCATATGTAGTCTCTTAGTCTAGTCTAGTTTAACTTCAATTTACTGCTTGCAATTTACAATAAGAACTGAAGGATAATTGCAAGCTTCCTGAACTTATTACATTTACAATAAGAACTGAAGACTGGTTCTGGTTTGAACTAATATCTGCTACATTCCCATAACTCCAGAGTACTCCTAACATTCTCCTTATTTCACTATACCCTTGCAATTCATTCTCATTTATATATGCCTCTCTACTCCACTTCTAATCTTTTTGCCTTTAATTTACCAACTAATTATCTTCAGGATATGAGAGGGAAGTTGAGCAGCCAGCCAAAACCATACAGCTATGGACTGAAAGTGCTCCAGACAGTACTCAAGATCAAGATGGAACCTGGTCCCCAAAGCAGTGATGCAATGATGCTGACTAATGGGTCATGGTTTAATATTTAACCAAGCAAGTAACCAGATAGCAATAGAAAGAACATAAAATATTTTGTTTTCTTTTTATTCTTCCCAATGAATATGACAATTTCAGATATTCCCACATTGAACTTTTTCTGCCACCACCCTTCCCACTCAGTTGAAATGTCTATATCTTTTTTGAACATGCTTTGCCTCTTTCTCACAACTTATTTGCCTACTTGGCATCGCAAATTCTGCAAACCTGCATAGTTTTGCTGACAATGATGGAGGTGGCTGATCACAAACAAGAGAAAATCTACAGATGCTGGAAATCCAAGCAACACACACAAAATTGAGCCTTCCCTTGCTCCACCATCAACGCTGCCCTCAACCACATCTCTTCCATTTCACACACGTCTGCCCTCAGCCCATCTTCCTGCCACCCCACCAGGGATAGTTAATCTTGTTCTCACCTACCACCCCACCAGCCTCCACGTCCAGCACATAATTCTCCATAACTTCTACCATCTCCAACAGGATCCCATCACCAAGTAAATCCTCCCACGCCCCCACACTTGCTATTTTCCACTGGGATCACTCCTTATGCGACTCCCTTGTCCATTCATCCCTCCCCACTGATCTCCCTCCTGGCACAATCCTTGCAAACGGAAAAACTGCTACACCTGCCTGTACACCCGCTCTCTCACTACCATTCAGGGCCCCAAACAGTTCTTCACCTGTGAGTCTGTTGGGGTCATCAACTGTATCCAGTGCTCCCAGGGTGGCCTCCTGTATATTGGTGAGACCCAATGTAGATTGGGAGACCGTTTTGCTGAGCACCTATGTTCTGCCTGCCAGAAAAAGTGGGATCTCCCAGTGGCCATCCATTTTAATTTCAGTTTCCATTTGCATTCCAACATGGCAGTCCATGGCCTCCTCTACTGCAGTGATGAGGCCACACTCAAGTTGGAGGAGCAACACCTTATATTCCATCTGGGTAGTCTCCTACCTGATGGCATGAACATCGATTTCTCAAACTTCTGGTAATGCCCCCCTCCACCTGTCCTTCATCATTCCCTCACCTTATCTCCTTGCCTACGCATTGCCTCCCTCTGGTGCTTCTCCCTTCGTTTCTTTCTGCCAAGGCCTTCTGCCTTCTCCTATCATATTCCCTCCTCCCCAGCCCTGTATCTCTTTCAGCAATCAATTTCCTAGCTATTTACTTCATTCCTCCCCCTCCCAGTTTCACCTATCACCTGGTGGTTCTCTCCCCCCCCCCTCCCCCACCTTATAAATCTACTCTCTCAGCCTTTTTTCTCCAGTCCTGTTGAAGGGTCTCCGCCCAAAACGTTGACTGTACTTTTTTCCATAGATTCTGCCTGGCCTGCTGAGTTCCTCCAGTATTTTGTATGTGTTGATTGGATTTCCAGCATCTGCAAGTTTTCTCTTGTTTGAGATAAAAACAAGTGTTCTCTTTCATGCCATTTATAAATGGTACAAGGCAAGGCATTTGCTCATGCAGTGATGGTACTATTAATTCATCATTGCTTTAGCTTCCTATTGATATAGGAATTTCAATCTGGTTAGCTATTTGGCATTGTTCGTTAGTCTTACGTTTGCTTTCCTACATGTTTCTGGTGGAATTAAAGAATCATTATTCCTTCTGGCCACCATTCAATGGTGTGGAGACCACCTGTTTACAATAGCTGTTGGTACTTCTCTTTGACTATTCAGTTCCTGAACCAGCAAAACCGTAATTACTGCAGGTTAAACTCTATGACCACTTTACACGAACAGGAACTTGTATTTTTTCTGGTTCTGTTTGTGTTTTTGTCTAACAAATGTGTATAATCTATGTTTAATGTATCTCTTTTCTTATTTTGCTGCTCATGTGATACTGTGTATCTATGATGCTGCTGTCTGTAAGTTTATCATTACTCCTTTGCATAGAGTGTGATAAACTCGACTTTGATTTTGTTTTCTTTTTGACCTTGCCCATCTAATTCTATTAGCCTCAATGTTGTAAACCAATCTTTTGTATAAGAATTTGGGAAACATTCTTCTTTATTTCCTCTTTCTGTCCCTTTACAAATTAGTAATGTTAAGACCGCTGATGATTCCACAGTGACATCCCTTCCAGTGTTTCACCATCCTTCTCCATCATCACATGAATACAACTACATTAAACTATTCGTTCAATTTGAAATGTGGTTCTACAGATAGTTAACAAGAAATTAATTTATTCTGTGTGCAGTTAGAGTTTTACAAATATCTTTATATTCAAGTCAATGAAAAAGATCCTCTGAGACACTCTCTTAGTCCCATGTTGTTAATTTCATAGCAGTCTCACCTGCGCCTAAGCAATTTCTATGGTCCAGTTACCTAACAAATATCTTTAACTCCCTTTCCTTTCCCCACTGATTTCATTTCTCAGTTCCCAACTCATGCCCAGAATGTCTTTGGTTTTCTTTAATTTTCATTGGCAACACATTGTAATAGCCACAACGTACCAACAATGCCAACAATTCCTTGCCAGACCAAAATATTCCTCTATATGGTTGACAATTTGGATTCCACTGGCTTTATGTGGATAATTCCTATCCAATCAAGTCTCCTCCCACCCAACTTCACCAGATCATTTTAACATTCCCCCCACTTCCCTTCTCCTTCCTGTATTTATCTTACATTCCAACAAATCAGATTTCCTGGTGGTCTAGCATTAGGATTTGGCATGTTCTGTGTTGTTTCATTGGCTTATTTCCCAACAGGGAAGCTGTTTTTCAGATTATAATCAGTTCAACTACAATGTTATTGAATGGTGGAGCAGGCTGAGATGAAAAATGGCCTATTCCCTCTTCTACTTAATCTGCTCACGTGTCAATACATCTATGTAAATCACCTAAACAACTAAATGATGCAAAGTTCCATCATTCAACCTGGTAAATGATTGACCAGATTTCTTTACTGACTTTAATGATAACTAACCTGTATTTAGTTACAGGCTCCTTTATCTTGTATCTGTTTCCTTTTATCTGATACCTTGCTCTCAACAGTAGGTGAGAAGTTACTTTGAAGTAGCCCACTGAATTTCTTACCAAATGTTGGCAAACTGACTATGGATTGCATTCTCAGACTACAGATTGGATTCAATTCATACCTGACTATACAAACTGAATGAGTCTCCTAAATGCCCAATTCCCACCTAACATTGGTTGGAAACAAAAATGTAAACAACAATAAAAATATTATTACATAATCAAGTAACATTTGTGTACTGACTTTGATACTGAGCTTAAGATGGTGGGAATATTTGCTGGTCAGTTCCAGGACCTTCAAAGGATTTCCTTTCTAATGCTGTATATGACACAGATATCTAATTAAATATTCTTTCTCATGACTGCTGATTACATTTATAATAGTAAACAATACCATTTTTCTGAGGAAGCATGCTTTGTTAATTCAAATTATAATGTTCAGTAAGCTTTGAAAGTTTGAAAGTGTAGGAAGAAAGAACTCTGCTGAGAATATGACATTCTCTGTGTTCCTGCCCACACGTAAACTGGTTCTTCTTTGTGCATTGTCACTTCGACAAGTGTATTTGTTACAAACATACTCAAAATTGCCATTAATGTGAACTGTTGTTCATATCATATTATGTTTAATTATGCACTGAAAATTATTTAGCCAATAATGCTACCCTTCTCATCACAAACGGAAGTCCAAACCTTGCATCATCTCCAACACCTAGACCCATTTTTTTCTCATTTTGCAACTAAACTGACAGCCAATCAGTTTGAAAATTGTGAAAAAGACTCGTCTAAACCATTTTCAGTCAGAGCCCACATAACTCCACATAGGAAAAAGCAAACTAAAAGTTTATTTTACTTGCCTTCAAACTATTGAAAATTGTCATACTGCTGCTCAGAATGTAAGTTCATCTAGTTTGGTGACTTGGATAGTTAGGCATCATCATACATTCAGGTATCAACAGATCAAACAGTTGGGCAACTTTATGTCGCTGTTTTGGTTGCTTCACGACTTTCAAAATCTCAAATATATCCCATTACATATCGTCCCGAGGTTACAATTGCTTAACTATGCACAGCTCAGACAAACAATTGAGCAAGTGGAGCCTGGCAATGTTCCCTGTACCATGTGCACATGTGTGCATGCACACATCTTTTGCTACAAGTGCACAAAGTAATTTAAACTGCACACAAAAGAGTGTCATCCACTTCCTCATTGGCATGTTAAGTATATTTCACGATCATACACAATCACATTTCCTTTTCCGGTTTCTGATGCAGATGATATTGACAACATGGAGTTTGTGATGATTAGTTTGTAGATTTTAGAACTGGCTTATTCACACTGTTTTCAGTGTACAAATGTTGTCCTCACTGGGCAAAAAAATTGCACAGCACAAGATTTTTGCACACACTGGTCATTAGAAATTGAAAGGAACACTAGAGATTGGCAGAATGGGTTTGCTGACTAGTGTGACGCTGCTGCACCTTCTGCTGCATGGGAACTCCAACATGTGAACTGCCTGGGTTATGAGAAGTTCACAGGAATGCAACCCTGCCATAACCTGGGAGAACTGGTGCATTTTGTACTCCAAGATGTATCATCTGTCATTTTAATACAAGCATACTATTGGATTTTTCCCTTATATGGTAAGATGGACTGAACCTTATGACCTACTTCATTGTGATCTTGTTCCTTTAATTTACCTGCACTGCATGTTCACTGGACTGTAACACTTCATTCTGTGCTCCGATCTTGTGTTACTCAATGCACCATTGTTATTAATTGCTCTGAATGGATGGTTTGCAAGATATGTTTTTCACTAAACCTCGGCGCAGGTAACAATAATAAACTAGCAATTTATTTGATTCGTTTGCCAAGAATGAAAGAGTACAAGCTCAGAATAGTCAGAAAAACCTAATCTATGTACAGCCTAAATAAAATCTGCAATCCTAATTGTGATCCACACAGGCCTCCACAAAAAAAGTAGATTTATAAAGATACTAACTTGTAAAATAATTAAGGAGTCCACACTTTTCAATTTAGACAAATCCCCAGTGAACTATTCTACTCCACTCTTTCAATTAATCCAACTCTTGGTCATGCTGACTCTCAAGGCTTAGCAAACTTACTGGTAATGATGTGAACCCAAATTCAAAGTTCAAAGTAAATTTATTACCAAAGTAACATATGTAGCCATATGCAACACAGATAGATAGATAGATAGATAGATAGATAGATAGATAGATAGATAGATAGATAGATAGATAGATAGATAAATATCAAGAACATGAGATGAAGAGTCCTTGAAAGTAAGTCCATAGATTGTGGGAACAGTTCAGAGATGGGGCAAGTGAAGTTCAGACTTTTTCAGCTCAAAACGTAGGCTGTACTCTTTTCCATAGATGCTGCCTGGCCTGCTGAGTTCCTCCAGCATTTTGTGTGTATTGCTTGGATTTCCAGCATCTGCAGGTTTTCTCTTGTTTGAGTGAATTTATCTCCCCTGGTTCAAGAGCTTAATGGTTGGGGGATAATAACTGTTCCTGATGGTGGTGTGAGTCCTAGGGCTCATGTATCTTCTTCCTGGTGGTAGTAGCGAGAAGAGAGCATGACCATGTGGTGGGAGTCACTGATAATGGATACTGCTTTCCTGCGAAAACGCTTCGTGGAGGTGTGCTCAATGGTGGAGAGAGTTTTACCTGTGATGGACTGGGCCATATCCATTACTTTTTGTGGATTTCCCATTCAAGGGCATTTCATACCAGGCTGTGATGCAGCCAGTCAATATACTGTCCACCACACATCTATAGGAGTTCACGTGTTCTCCTGTGCCAAACCATTGCAAGTACAGCTCAGGGACCAAATTACTAAGCAGCAGGCTTGGACTGTCTTGCATTGGGATCATCCAAATTTCTGGACCATATATTTCTGTTGCAACAAGTCAAGTTACACTGGATCCCAGTTATTAATTCTCAAAATAAACTGCACAGAGGGCCAATTTCTTACAACTTTTTTTGACTTATTGAATTGCGTTATTTTGAACTTAGCAGTCAGCCTAAGAAAGTACAGATAGAACAATGGATTGGTTCATGTTTTTTTTAATGCTATTATTAAAATTATTTTGTGGGGTGACGTGGGAAAAATCCAAGAATGTTATAATGAAATGTTCAACTTAAGTGAGCAGGAATGTTAGTGAAGGAAATGCAAAGATATTTAGTTCTTTAATAGTTCAAGCATTTTACTGAAGTAATTCAAAAATACGTATCTGAATGGATGTTTTCCCACCTGTGCAATCAAAATAACATGCAAATAAAGCGTGAAATAAAAAAGCACCATATAGCCTGTCCAGTCTTTTCTATAAAGTGTCATCAGAGATTTGGAGAGCTTAAACCATTTTTGACTTACCTGTCGAAAGAGACAAATAAGCACAGCTCAACATTGCAAGAAGATAAAACCATATGAAATGCTTGTTATTTTTTATTTAATTGATTGTGGAAGGGTTTCTGACAATGTGCTGTAACCACAAGCTCAAAACACTACAATCCCATGATGATATTTTATAACTCCCACACCCACCATCATATGACCATCTGAGCTTTTACATTTTCTGCCAAACTGAGTTGTTTTTTTCTGTGTTCCATGCCCACTGAAAATGCAGACATAGTTTAAAGAATCAAAGCAACTTAAAATTATAGACTGCAATTTACATTGTAAACTATGTGTTTAATCAATATGAAAACATTCTAGATATGCATTCTGCTGATTCCATATTCTTCTATTCCCTTTTTTCATTTAATGTTGTTGCTATTTAAATTTTTATTAGGCATATTCCTGTCATTCATGCATGAATGAAAATACAGTGAAAATTTGAGTAAACATGCTCCTAAGCAAGTTGAATTTTAAAAATCAACTAACAAACTGCTAAAGTTAGAATCATTGTTAGACTCCGTTAATAAAAGAGATAGTACTGGAAATACTCAGTCGGTCAGGCAGTATCTGTGGAGAGAGAAGGAGAGTAGATATTGGACTTTTGGAAAATGATGCTGGAGAAGTAGTAATGAGGGACAAGGAAATGGCACATGCACTGAATAAATATTTTGCATCAATCTTCACTGTGGAAGGCACGAGCAGTATGCCAGAAGTTCGAGAGTGTCAGGGGGTAGAAGTAAGTGAAGTTGCCATTATTAGGAAAAAGATGTTTGGGAAAAGGAAATGTCCAAAAGTAGATAAGTCACCTGGATCAGATGGACTACACCCTAGGGCTCTGAAAGAGGTGACTGAAGAGACTGAAGAGGCATTAGTAATGATCTTTCAAATCAAGAAATGCTGAACCTGAAATGTTAATGGTTCTTTTCTCTCCATTGGTGCTGCCTGACCTGCCAAAAGTTTCCAATGCTTTGTGCCTTTTTATTCCAGTCTGAAGCATCTGCAACACTTCAAGTTTTACAATTCTTGAATGGACTTAATTTCCATTGTGACCTCCTAAATTCAGTATGTTGTGCATGACTAATTCCACAGTGAATTCTTTCTTCTAATTTGCACAATTCAATTTATTCTACCCAATAAAATCATTTATACTTGTTTCACACTGTAAAATATTTATCTATCACGTAGACATCACTCTTACTCAATAACATTGGCTCTGTCCATTGGCTAATACAGGTACATACATTAAACTTACTTTACACCTATAATTTGTTCAGCTTTAACTTTGTTTCCATATACATAAAATGACATGTTTAATTGAACTAGTAGAATTTATTTCAGGTCATAAATTCCACAAAATTGACACAAAAAATCTGACAGTTGAAAAGCAAATGTCTAATAAGTGATTCATAAAATGTTACTGTATAATTGTGGTAATGAATTCTTTTTGGTCTTCTAAGTGCTTGGGTTAAATGCTGGTTGCAAGCTCTATCAGTAATTCAATACTCCATGTCTATTTTTGACATTTGATGTATGGTTAATAGCAGTTGATCCTATTATTACAGGGTTAGTGAGAATTACTTTGATCCCACCTTAAAGTAGGTTTAAGTGACAGAGAACACGAGTCATAAATGCAGCTCACAACATATCAGCCTTTAATTTAGAACTGGGCTGAATGTTGTTATCTCGCATAACAAGTTACAAAGAATTTCATATCATCCAGTTTTACACAGAAATATCATGTAGTATAATTTTGAATATCCTTTAGATTCTTTGCAAAAATCAACCTCTCTCAAAATTAAACAAAAGCTGTTTTTCACAGATAACAATTTCAATACATAAAATTGCAATTAAAATAGCAGCATGTTGAAGAAATTGCTGTCTAAACAGCTCTGTTTGAATGCTGTCATAAATACTCATAATAAGTTCAGTCTTCTATTCAGATCAGAAGTAGTGGGCATACTCATTGATACTCTCTAGTTTTTAATTAAAACTAGATAACGGTGAATAAAAATTGAGGTTAATGTTCATTAGATGATAGATAGATAGATAGATACTTTATTCATCCCCATGGGGAAATTCAACTTTTTTTTCCAATGTCCCATACACTTGTTAAGGAAGGAAATGTGGTGTTTTTGGCTGCTCTGACCCTTATCAATGTTGCTGATTCCTTAACAGCCCTCTGAAATGGTTTCAGGACATGGAATATAGATCAGTACAGCACAGGAACAGGACATTTGGCCCACAGCGTTGTGCTGAACCAATTAAATTAGTAATCAAATGCCAACTAAACTAATCCCCTCTGCCTATACAATGTCCATATCCTTCCATTCCCTCACATTCATGTTCCTATAAATGTCTCTTAAAAGTCCCTAATATAGCTGACTCTACCACCACCCCAGGCAACATATTGCAAGCACCCACCACTCTCCGTGAAAAAAAACTTGCCCCTCACATCTTCTTTGCATTTACCCTCTCTAACCTTAAATGTATGCCCTCTGGTATTAGACATTTCAACTCTGGGAACAAGTCTGTCTACTCCATCTATGCCTCCCATAATCTTATAAACCTTTATTAGATCTCCCCTCAGCCTCTGCCGCACTAGAGAAAACAACCCAGGTTTGTCCAATCTCCCTATATAGCACATGCCCTCTAATCCAGGCAGCATCTTGGTAAACCTCGTCTGCACCCTCTCCAAAGCCTCAACAACCTTGATATAATGAATTGACCATCCTATCAATCTGTGTAGCCACTTTCCAGGAGCTATGGGCATGGACCGCAAGATCACTCTGCTCAACAACACTGTTAAGGGTCTTGCCATTCAGTCTATTTACATTTGACCCACCAAGGGGTAACACTTCACATTCGGCCAGGTTAATTGGGCAGTTAAAACTCCATCAGCCATTTCACCACCCATATCTGCAACTGATCTATATCCTGCTGTGTTCTTTACTGGTCTCCTACACAATCCACAACATCACCAGTGTTCTTGCTCCTTTATCATAGCTTGACCTATTGGGTATGCCCCTTATTCCTGCAGTTCACCAGATTTTCTGCTTCTTTGTTTGTATGATGACCCTCTAATTGCCCCCATTAACCCACTGCAGGTGCTAGAATGGGGAGAAAAAAACACAACATGCCACAGGAGGAACTCGTCTATAAAGGGAAATGGAGAGTCAACATTTTGGGTTGAGACCCTTCATCTGGTGGAGAAGAACTAGCAAGCAAATAGTGGATGAGAGAGATGAGATGCACTGATGGGAACAGTGGGAACAGGAACTAATTTGAGGGGTGTGTGGGTGATAGGCAGATGGAATGGCTGGAGGAATGGAAAGAAGCTGTGTGATGGGGGCTGGACTGAGTATACGAAGATACAGGTAGATCAGGAGGAGTGAGATGAAAGGGATGGAAGGGGAGAAGTGTACAAGAAATTAGAAGATTAAATGTTCATGCTGTTGGGTTGTGAATTACCCAGGTGGACTAGGAGAAGATATTCTTCTAGTTTGCGTTGAGCTTCACCCTGGAATTGGAGGATGATAAGAACAGACATGTCAGTATGTGAATGGGGAGGAGAATTAAAATAGTTAGTAACCATGAGCTCCAGACTGCCATGGCATGCTTGCCAAGGTGGTCAAGTAGTTTGAGCTAGGTCTTACTGATGCAGAGGAGGTCACATTGGGAATACCAGATTGCTTGTTAACAGTTCTGGATCGTGACAATGGAGGATGTTCAAAGTTCAAATCTCAAAGTAAGTTTGTTATCAAAGCATATATATGTCACCATATACAACCGTGAGATTCATTTTCTTGTGGGCATACTCAGTAAATATCCATAATAGAATAATAACCATAATCGAATCAATAAAAGATCACACCAACTTGGATGTTCAACCAGTGTGAAAATGACAACAAGCCGTGCAAGTGAAAAAAGAAAGAATAACAATCAATCAATCAATAAATAAATAAGCAAGCAAGCAATAAATAAATATGAAGAACATGAGATGAAGCATCCTTGAATTGATGGGGTGTGAAGTTGAGTGAAGTTACCCCCTTTGGTTTGAGAGCCTGATGGTTGAAGGGTCCCTGAACATGGTGGTGTGAGCCCTGAGGCTCCTGTACCTTCTTCCTGATGGAAACAGCAAGAAGAGAGCATGCCCTGGATGGTGGAGGCCCCTGATGATAGATGATGCTTTACCACAATAACACTTTGTGTAAATATGCCCCGTGGTGGGGAGGGCTTTTCCCATGATGGACAGGGATTTTCCATTTAAGGGCTTTAACATTTTCATACCAGGCTATGATGCAGCTAGTCGATATACTCTCCACTACACATCTATAAAAGTTTATCAAAGTTTTAGATGTCACGTCAAATCTTCGCAAATTCCTAAGGAAGTAGAGGCACTGCATGCCTTCTTCGTAATTGTACTTACAGTTGAAGTCAGAAGTTTACATACACTTAGGTTGAAGTCATTAAAACTCATTGTTTAACCACTCCACAGATTTCATATTAGCAAACTATAGTTTCGGCAAGATGTTGAGGACATCTACTTTGTGCATGACACGAGTAATTTTTCCAACAATTGTTTACAGATAGATTATTTCAGTTTTAATTCACTGTATCACAATTCCAGTGGGTCAGAAGTTTACAAACAAAATCAAAAGAAATCAGCCAAGACCTCAGAAAAAAAAATTGTGGACCTCCACAAGTCTAGTTCATCCTTGGGAGCAATTTCCGAATGCCTGAAAGTACCACGTTCCTCTGTACAAACTATAGTACGCAAGTATAAACACCATGGGACCACACAGCCGTCACACCGCTCAGGAAGGAGATGCATTCTGTCTCCTAGAGATGAACGTACTTTGGTGCGAAAAGTGCAATTCAATCCCAGAACAACAGCAAAGGACCTTGTGAAGACGCTGGAGGGAACAGGTAGACAAGTATCTATATCCACAGCAAAACGAGTCCTATATCGACATAACCTGAAAGGCTGCTCAGCAAGGAAGAAGCCACTGCTCCAAAACCACCATAAAAAAGCCAGACTACAGTTTGCAAGTGCATGTGGGGACAAAGATCTTACTTTCTGGAGAAATGTCCTCTGGTCTGATGAAACAAAAATTGAACTGTTTGGCCATAATGACCATCGTTATGTTTGGAAGAAAAAGGGTGAGGCTTGCAAGCCGAAAAACACCATCCCAACTGTGAAGCATGGGAGTGGCAGCATCATGTTGTCGGGGTGCTTTGCTGCAGGAGGGACTGGTGCACTTCACAAAATAGATGGCATCATGAGGAAGGAAAATTATGTGGATATATTGAAGCAACATCTCAAGACATTAGCTCGGTCGTAAATGGGTCTTCCAAATGGACAATGACCCCAAGCATACCTCCAAAGTTGTGGCAAAATTGCTTAAGGACAACAAAGTCAAGGTATTGGAGTGGCCATCACAAAGCCCTAACCTCAATCTGATAGAAAGTTTGTGGGCAGAACTGAAAAAGCCTGTGTGAGCAAGGAGGCCTACAAACCTGACTCAGTTACACCAGTTCTGTCTGGAGGAATGGAACACAATTCCAGCAACTTACTGTGAGAAGCTTGTGGAAGGCTACCCAAAATGTTTGACCCAAGTTAAGGAATTTAAAGACAATGCTACCAAATACTAACAAAGTGTATGCAAACTTCTAACCCACTGGGAGTGTGATGAAAGAAATAAAAGCTGAAATAAATCATTCTTTCTACTATTATTCTGACATTTCACATTCTTAAAATAAAGTACTGATCCTAACTGACCTAAGACAGGGAATGTTTTCTATGATTAAGTGTCAGGAATTGTGAAAAACTGAGTTTAAATGTATTTGACTAAAGTGTATGTAAACTTCTAACTTCAACTGTACATGCTAGGTCCAAAATAATAACACTGAGGAACTTAAAGTGCTGACCCTCTCCACCTCTGATCTTCTGATGAGGACTGGCTCATGGATCTCTGGTTTCCTCCTCCTGAAGTCAATAATCAGCTTCTTGGTCTTGCTGACATTGAGTGAGAGGTTGTTGTTATGTTATCAGTCAGCCAGATTTTCAGTCTCCCTTTGTCACCACATTTGATTTAGCCTATGACAGTGGTGTAGTCAGCAAACTTGTATATGGTATTGGAGCTGTGCTTAGCCACACAGTCATAAGTGTAAAGTGAGTAGAGCAGGGGGCTCAACACACAACCTTGTGGTGCATCAGTGCTGATGGAGATTGTGGAGTAGATTTGCCAATCTGTGCTGAATGGGGTCTGCAAATGAGGAAATCCAAGGTCCAATTGTACAAGGAGGTATTAAGGCTAAAGTCTTGAAGCTTATTGATGAGTTTTGAGGAGATGATGGTACGAATGCCAAGCTGCAGGCGATAAAGAGCATCCTGGTATATACATCATTGCTGTCTAAATGTTCCAGGACTGAATGAAGAGCCTATGAGATAGCATCTGCTATGGACCTGTTGCTTCAGTAGGTAAATTAGAGTGATCCAAGATGCTCCTCAGGCAATAGTTGATATGTTTCATCATCAACCTCTCAAAACACTTCATCACTGTGGATCTAGGTGCTACTGGACAATAGTCATTGAGACAGGTCACCATGTCTTTCTTAGGATCTGGTATAATTGAAGCCTGTTTGAAGCAGCTGGGTACCTCAGACTCTTGAAGCGAGAAGTTGAAGATCTCAGTGAACACCCTAGCTGGTTGATCATCACAGGTCTTTAATACTTGGCCAGGTACACCATCAGGGCTGGTTGCTTTTCGTGAGTTCACCCTCTGGAAGGCTGCTCACAGCTGGCTTCAGAGATTGAAATCACAGGATCAATGGGGGCTGTGGGAGTTCATGATTGTTCCTTGATGTTTTAAAGATCAAAGCAAGCATAGAAGGCATTGAGCTCACATGGAACTAAAGCCCTGTTGTCACCTATGTTGCTTGATTGATCTTTATAAGAGGTGATAGTATTCAAGCTCGGCCACAACTGTCGAGCATTCTTCATTGATTCAAGTTTAGTCCAGAATTGCCTCTTCACCTGTGAGATGGCTTTCCAGAGATCGTACCTAGACCTCTTGTAACTTCCTTGGTTACCAGACTTGAGTGCCTCCTATCTGGCCCTCAGCAAATTGTGGATTTCATGGTTCTTCCAGGGCTTCTGTTGGAGAAGAGATGAATAGGGACAGGCACTATGGTTGCAGGGGAAAGTGGCTGGGATAAGAGAGGGACAGGTGTAGAGGGTAGCGCAGACAAAGTAGTCACAGAGCGGTCCTTGTGGAAAACAGAAAGGGGTGGGAAGGTGGGAGATGTAGCTGATGGTGGGATTCCTTGGTGGATGGTGAAACTGTGATGGAGGATGTGGTGGGTCTGTAGGCCGGTTGGATACAGTGGGCACTTTCTCCAATTACCATTGTAGCCATTTGGAAAAGATTATACAGTACACAGCAAAAATCCTAACACCTAAATTGTGTAATATAAATTTTGTTTTAGATGTTTATCTTTTTGTCTTCTGGATTAGTGTATCAGTAGAAAAGAGCAAATTTTAGATTTCCAAACATTTATTCTCCAAAAAAATAAATATTACAGAGACATTTTTATATTGTTTTAAAGAAAGTAGCTTACTAAGTAATAGACCGAAGTGAAAACAAAGCCTGGAGACTCATATAGGCACAAAAACACAAGGACCAGGGTGCTCAACAATGGTGGCGAGTGTTCTGGCCTACCAGGTGAAAATCTGAAATCTTAGGCTCAAGCAGGAGGCAGTTCATCTGTAGAAGAGCTGCAGAGCTTGATACGGCTGACTAAATGCAGCCAACAGTGAATCACAGCAGAGGTTGTCTGCAGGTTTGGATCTGCATTTCTGAAAATTGAGTTGGTGATCTGGTCAGAATTAATGGAATCCTCAATGCTGAGAAATACAAGCAGATTCTCATCCATCATGGAATACAATCAGGGAGACATCTGATTGAATCCAACTTCATTCTGCACCAAACACTCGGCCAAAGTAATAAAGAAATATCTTCAGTGAAAAGAAGAACAAGGAGCTCTGCATCAGATGGTATGGCCTCCACAGAGCCCTGATTTCAACATCATCAAGACTATCTGGGACTACCTGGACAGACAGAAGAAACTGAGACAGTCAAAGTTTGCAGAAGAACTGTGGCAAGTTTTTCAAGATGCGTGGAACAACCAACCAGCCAATTTTCTTATAAAACTGCACAACAGCATACCTAAGAGAATTGTTGCAGTTTTAAACTGGTCACACCAAATATTGACTTGTTTTAGGTTTTTTTCAAAACTGTTTACTGCTCGTTATAGGTTTTTCTGATATTTAGAAACATTTCATTTCATTATTTTTGAAAGCACCATCACTTTACGGAATTGCTTTACATGTACATAGGACTTTTGTACAGTATTGTAGTTGCTGAATTAGGCCAGGGACAAGTGGTGAGTTAGCCAATAAGCTGGAAAATCCTACTCAACCTTATCTTCACCACCCTACCCGTCACAGATGTGCTTGTCCATGACAATATTTGGAAGAGTGACTATCACACAGTCCTTGTGGAGTCCCATCTTCACACCTTGCCTGAGCTCCATTACATTAAACAGCATGAGTATATCCAGGACAGCTGCAGCAGCTCAGTACCGTGCATCCAAGAGCTATGGGTCCAACTGGACTTCTAGCATTGGGGCTGTCAAAATTCAGACTCCCCACTGAGCAAAACATTGAAGTTAATTTGCTTAATGGTCAACCTGAAGCAAATATAAGAACTTGAAAATATGTTATGCAAAAACTAACACCAAAAAAGCTCCAAAAGTCTATACTTTTCCTTGTTCACATGCCATTTAAGAAACAAGCATACTCTGTTATTATTATGCACTTGGGCTTCTAATTGTTTACTGAATGCTCGTGGGATAAATACTTTATCAATGCATATTTTACTGCACTGGACAAACATGGAATACAGTAATTGAAAAACTATAGATAGGTATTTGCCAAGTTTCTACTGAGTTCATGATATGGGATTACTTTTGGTATATTATTATACCACACATTACTTCAAGTTTAGAGTTTATTGTAAATAAACTACAATTTATCACAGTTCAAATTCAGAAATCAGAGGTGCAAAGAGAATTGGGAATCCTCAGGCAAGGTTCTATAAAGTTTAACTTGCAGTTTGAGTCATTGCTAAGGAAAGCAAATTCAATGTTAGCATTCATTTCAAAAGGACTAGAATATAAAAGCTGAGGCTTTATAAAGCATTGGCCAGACCGCACTAGGAGTATTGTGAGCAGTTATGAGCCACTTAACAAAGAAGGGATATGCTGGGATTGGAAATGGTCCAGAGGAGGTTCATGAGAATGATCCTGGGAATGAAAGGGTTAACAGGTGAGGAGTGTTTGGTGGCTCTGGACCTGTACTCACTGGAGCTTAGAAGAATGAGGGAGGATCTCATTGAAACCTATTGAACATTGAAAGGTCTAGATGGAATAGATGTGGAGTGAATGTTTCCTATAGTGGGAAAGTCTAGGATCAGAGGGCACAGCCTCAGAATGCAAGTACGTCCCTTTAGAAGAGAAATTAAGGGAAGTTTCCTTAGCCAGAAGGTGGTGAATCTGTGGAATTCACTGTCACAGATGGTTGTGGAGGCCAAGTCCCTGGATATACTTAAAGTGAAGGTTGGTAGGTTCTTAATTAGTCAGGGTGTCAAAGGTTACGGGGCAAAAGGTAAGAGAATAAGGCTGAGGGGGATCATAAATCAGCCATGATGAAATGGCAGAGCAGACTCAATGGTCCAAATTGCCTGACTCTTCTCCCGTGTCTTATGGTAAAGAAACTTGTTTTGGTAAATTTGTCTCTGTTATTTGACTTAGTAAACATAACTTCTAAAGAGCCTACAGATACTAAATTGTTGTCAAGTCCTCTTCAGGCTATGAATTGAATATAAGCTACATCTCTAGCTGTTATATGGTGCAAAGATTCTGAGGGGACCATGAAAGGTGGTATTCAAAAACACAAAAGGCAATTGATTCATTATGAGTATAGGTGCACAAAGCACCTGCTTTACCATGGAAACTCTTATAGCTTGCTTTGCCATGGAAACCAAGCTATAAGAGTTCCAGCCTTCATTTGCATCCCCGAGGTAATGGAAGATGAGAAATGGTTTGGTTCTTCTTCGTGTTTAATAGAGAAACTTATCGAACTCATCCATGGATCAGCTAAAAATAGTCAGATAATTCCACCACTGTTTCTATTTAAACTATGTAATACACAACTAGTAGGAATGACATTCAAAGCAGTCGTATAAATTAGTATGCAATGAAAGAGTTTGGAAAATGGAAAAGCTGGCAAACCCCCATGTCAGTGCTTGCTATTTATTTCTTCAAAGCTTCAGTTCAAATGTGACCTCAGTTTGAATCAGTGGAGAAAGGATGTTGGTGCTGATTGATATCTAATCTTCTGCTAATGGATTCTCCCTGCGTCAGTCATTTGTCAATGCATGACCCCGTGAAAGCCAAGATTCTGACATCATAGATAAATTTAAAGGGAAGCTAGTTAAGAACACAAGGGAGAAAGGAGTAGAAGGATATGCTGTTAGATGAGGAAGGATGGGAGGAGGCTTGTGGTGTTCTGAGTAGCTTGGCTAAATAATCTATTTCTGTGTGCTGTTAACTCCATGTAGTTAAGGTGTTGAAGAGAATTCAAAAGCCACATGATTCGTTTATTTTTTTAATTAGCAGTGATAAATGAACAATAGAATGGCTAGAGGAGAGAAAAACAGGATGAGGGCTAGCAGTTGTATTAGCAGTATGTGGGTAGTGTTGTGAACCTAGAATCTCTACTGATTCTTTAATTACCAATGTGATTGGAGGCAGAAAAAGGAAAAAAAATGGGCATACAATACTGGGGGAAAGAATGGAAGGAAATGCAGCAGTGTATATTGAAATTGTGAGAAAGGTTTAAATAGAAGATCAAGTAAGAAGGTGATCAAGTAAGGAGGAGATGGGAAAACTTGGATTGATCTTTCTGGAGCACCAGAGGCTGAGAAGAGACCTGATGGAAGTTTATAATATTGTGAGCCATATAGAGAAAGTACGCAATCAGAAGCTGTTTCTCAGGGTGGAAATTTTGACTACTATAGGGCATTGATTTAAGGAGAAAGGGGTAACGTTTAAAGGAGATGTGCAGAGCAAGGTTTTTACACCAGACTGTTAGGTGCCTGGAACGAACTATGCAGGCAGACTAAGGAAAGGTTTTAAAAAACCAATAGGGTGTTGTCATAGGGAACTTCAACTTCCCTGATATCAGCTGGAACCACCTCAGTGTAAGAGGTTTAGACAGAGCAGAATTTGCTAGGTGCTTCCAGGAGAGTTTCTTAAATCAATGTGTAGATAATCCACCAAGAGGAGAAGCTTTACTGCTGTTGGGTTAAAAAGCCTTGGCAAGTGACTAACTTTTCAGAAGATGAGCAGTTAGGGAACAGTGACCACAACTCTTTAAGTTTAAGATAACAATAGATAATGATCAATATCGAGCTTGAGGGAGAAAATTAAATTGGAGCAGGGCAAATTATGAGTGCATTAGGCAGGAATGACAGAGAGTTCATTGGGAACAGTTGGTTTTGTGTGGGTTCATAAGTTTGAAGATGATATGAAGATTAGTGTGGATTAGGTAGAAGACTGGCAAAGAATACTGGAATATAGATCAGTTACAGATATGGGCAGAGAAATGGCAGATGGGGTTTAACCCGGACAAATGTGAAGTGTTGCGCCTTGGTACATCAATTGTAAAGAGATCTTGGGATCCAAGTTCATAGCTCCCTGAAAATGGCTACATGGGTTGATAAGAGTGGTTAAGAAGGCATATGGTGTGCTTGCCTTCATAGGTCGAGGCACTGAGTTTAAAAGTCAGGAAGTTATGTTGCAGTTTTGTAAAACTCTAGCTAGGCTGCATCTGAAGTATTGTATACATAACTGCACAACAAATTGCATAATTCCTGCATTAAGCAACTATTATTGCACAGTGGTTACCCCATTGTAGGAAGAATGTTAGGCTTTACAGAGGGTGCTGAAAATGTTTACCAGGATGCTGCATGGATTACTGGCCACATGCTATAAAGAGAGGTTGGAAAAACATGCATTGTTTCCTCTGGGGCTACAGAGGCTGAGGGGAGATCTGACAGAGGTTAATAAGATTATGAGAGACATAGATAGAGTAGACAGACATCAGTCATTTCAACCCTGAGAAAAACAGAGCAAGCATTTGATGCGAGAGGGGGTAATTTCAAATGAAATGTGAGAAGCAAGTTTTTTACATGGTGGTTGGTGCCTGGAATACACTGCCTTGTGTGGTGGTAGAGGCAGAAACATTGGCCTTTTGTGTGCTAATTGGTTCCGCACAACACTGATCCAATGGGCCTGTTCCTGTGCTGTTATGTTCTGTGTTCTATGAATTGCCAAATATGGTGGTGGAAACAGATATGATTCTGGCATTTAAGATGTTTTTAGACAGGCTTATAAATATTCTGGGAATAGGGGGATTTGGATCAGGTACAGGCAGAAGGGTTTAGTTTAAATTGACACAGCAGGAACATCATGGGCTCTAAGATCTGTTTTTTTGCTGGAGTATCTGTTTTATTTCAGCAAATTAAAATGTTTTTTTTGTACATGCATGAATGCAAAGCTTGCAGATACAAAAAGTTGCTTAATAGATAGCTTCACATATGCATTAGTAAAGAGTTGCTTCATGCCACTAATGAGGTACTGATCAAACGTAGCCACAATTGTAACGCAGCAATAAAAGAGAATGACAGTGGGTGGGAAGACGTTAGCAAAATGAGAGGAGATCTGAGAGGAATATAAACACTGGCACGGACCATTTGGGTGTTGTGTATTTTATATTATTCCATCTTGTCCATGTTGTACATAATTTAATCAAAACAAATGTGAAGCAATATATTTGGGAAAAACATTGAAAGGAGTTAAGCCAGGCATATTCATGCTTAATGTTACAGGAGGACATGGGCAAGAAATGGCTACATTCTATGAAAGATGTAGAATCCTTGTGGGTAAAAGTAAAAGAAACCCTAATTGGAGTTATATACAGGCCTCCAAACAGTAGCCAGAATGTGGACTACAAATTACAAAAAGAGGTAGAAAAGGCATATAGAAAAGGCAATGCTATTATAGTCATGGGGTATTTCAATATTCAGATTCAGATTTAGTTTATTGTCATTTAGAAACCACAAATGCAATGCAGTTAAAAAATGAGACAACGTTCCTCCAGAATGATATCAACAAAACACATGACAAAATAGACTACACCAGAAAATCCACATAACGTTTGGCAATCATCAATCCAGAGTCCGGAGAGGCTGCTGCATATTAGTATCACACTACCATCTTAGCGTATTCCCCAGAAAGGAGCTCCAAACCCACCAGACAAACAAGACCAAAAACTAAAGCTACGAAACCTGCACAAAACCACATTGTTACAACATATAGTTACAACAGTGCAAACAATACCATAATTTGATAAAAATCAGACCACGGGCACGGTAAAAATAGTCCAAAGATGTTAAAAGACTATAAGTTCAAAAGAAACCACCACACAGTTTCCACAAGTCCTCAGGGTCCCGATAGACTCGCCATCCCACGCCGGTGGCAGAAGGGAATATCCCCACTATGGACTTCCACGGCGCCGCTCGACTCAGCCTCGCAGACACAGCACACAAAGAAAGCGACCTGACTGCAGCTGACTCCGAGTCCGTCAAACCTCCGAGCCTCCAACCATCCCCTCCGGCACAGCTTCTCCGAGCACCATCCTCTGCCGAGCATATTAAGATGCCCCCGCCACTAGCCACCGGCAATGCGACCCCGAGGACTGGGGGCCTGTTCTTCTCAGCAGAGATCCGGACCTCACAGCAACAGCAGCAATGAAGAAGGCCTTCCTGGAGATTTCCAGATGTTCCTCCGTGCTCCCACGTCCGTTTTTCATTAGATTAGGATTGTGCACGGCACTCTGCTTGACAAATAACAGATATCAACTCCGGAGAGGCTGCTGCAGACTGCGTCACACCGCCATCTTGAATTTTGAATACAGGTAGATATGCAGGTAGATATGGAAAAATCAGGTTGATGCTGGATACCAGGAGATGAAATTTGTAGCATGTCTACAAAATTTTTTTTAGTGCAGCTTGTAGTTGATCCCACTAAGGGAAAGACCATTTTGGCGTGGGTGTTATGTAATTAACCAGATTTGATTAGGGAGCTTAAGGTAAAGGAACCCTTAGGAGATGGTATTCATAATACAATAGAATTCATCCTGCAATTTGAGAGGGAGAAGATCAAGTCAGATATAACAGTAATATAGTAGCATAAAGGGAATTAGAAAAGTATGAGAGAGTAGCTGTCCAAAGTTGTTTGGAAGGGGACACTAGCAGGGATGGCAGCAGAACAGCAATGGCTGGAGTTTCTGGGGGGAAAGCGGAAGGCTCAGGGAAGATACATCCCAAAGATGAAGAGGTATTCTAAAGGAAAATGATTCAACCGTGGCTGACAAGGGAAGTTAAAGACCGCACAAAATCAAAAGAAAGGGCACATAAAAGGATTGGGAATTTTTTGTAAACCTACAGAAGGCAACTTTTTAAAAATAAAAGCCATAAAGAGAGTCAGTTAATGCCACTTACTTGGATTTTTTGAAGGCCTTTGTCAAGGTGCCGCACATGAGGCTGCTTAACAAATTAAGAGCCTATGGTATTACAGAAAATATATTAGCATGGATAAAAGATTGGCCAACAGGCAGGATGCAAAGAGTAGGAACAAAGAAGGCTTTTTCTAGTTGGCTGCTGTTGATTAGTGGTGCTCCACAGGGGTTAGTATTGGAACCGCTTCTTTTCAAGTTACACATCAATGATTTGGATGATGGAATTGATGGCTTTGTGGCCAAATCTGCAGACAGCATGAAGGTAGGTGGAGAGGAGGTAGTGTTGAGGAAGCAGGTCTTACAGAAGGTAATACACAAATTTGAAGAATGGGCAAAGAAGTGGCAAATGGAAAATAGTGTAGGGGAGTGTATGGTCATATACTTTGATAGAAGGAATAAAGGTGTAAACTATTTACTAATTGGGGAGAAAATCCAAAAATCAGGTACAAAGGGACTTGGAGTTCTTGTGCAGAATTCTTTAAAGGTTAACTTTCAGGATGAGTCAGAGGTAGGAAGATGAATGCAGTGTTAGCTTTCATTTTGAGAGGAGAAGAATATAAGAGCAAGGAATCTGTAGAATTAATTGCCACACACGTCAGTGGAGGCCTAGTCATTGAGTACACTTAAAACAGAGATTGGTAGGTTCTTGATTAATCAAGGCATCATGGATTATGGGGTGAAGGCAGGAGAATAGGGTTGAGAGGGATAATGAGTCAGCTACGATTGAAAGGTGGAGCAGATTCGATGGGCCAAGCAGCCTAATTCTGCTCCTGTATCTTATGGTCTTATGGAAATGGGAATAATCATAAAATAATCAAGCAAAATAAACATTTATCCATGAGGTCATTATTTATAAAAGCAAAAAAAGTATTTAAGCTTAAAAATATTATATTACCTGTTTTTGCTGCTTTAAGCAGCATTGCATTTAGGGCCTAATGCGAGAACAGGTTCCTGTAGTGAAATTGGTCAGAAGGCCTTTTGAAACAGGATCTGTGTACTCCCGATGAGACTTCACTCGGCTCTGCACAGCTGTTAATTCTTTGTTGCATGGCATAAGGAAGTCAGCCATTGAAAGCACACTCTCCACACTCCCCATGTCCCAGACTGCAACAACAGACAACATGATTGCAATAGAAGAGGTATTACAGGTATTACAGAGCCCTATATTTAGTGACAGGCACCTGAATGTTTTCATTAATGGAAAATATTCTGAGGGAATGGATAAATCCCTCCTTGCAAAGACAGAAATTAATCAAGAATAATAAGCTTGGCTTTCTTAGGAGGAGAATCTGTCGAACAAATTTGATAGCATTTTCTAAAGAGATCTCAAAGTTTATTGACGAGGGCAGTGCAGTTTATATGGTCTATGTGACTTCAGTACAGCTTCTGACAAGTTCCCATATGGGAGAGTGACACAAAACATTAGTCCGTAGGATGTTGTACAAGCTGGCAAATTGGATCCTAGATTGATTTTATAATAGGGGCCAAGATAACAGTGAAGGAACAATTAATAATCCACCAGAGGAAGTCAGCAAGATTAGGACAGAAATTATTGACATTTCTGATTGAAATTCTGCATCAGGCAATAGTGAAAGGTTGTCTTTGTGAAAGGAAGATTGGGACCACAGGGGCCAATGCCAACCTGGATGTGAATGCAGGAGGTATAATAAGTACATTCACAATTGACAAGAAAATTAGTGTTTTGTTGACTGTGATTGGATTCTCTTAGGTTACCAGACAACATTACCTGCTTGATAAGATGGCTGAAGGAATTTAATTCTGGTAAGTACCAGGCAATGCATCTAGGAAGAACTACTAAGGGTACAGCATACATAATATATGGTAGGGATACAGGTACTATGGAGAAACAGTGGTCTCTGATGTGTAAGTTCAAGGAACCCTGAAGGTGACAGTGCAGGAAGACAAAGTGGGGAAGAAGGTATATAGAATATTTGACTTCATTAGCTAGGGCATAGAATGTAAGAGCAAGGAGGTTAGATGCAACTTTATAAACCATTAATTAGGTCACAGGAATACTGTTTGCATTTGTGGTAACCACACTATGGAAAGGAAATAATTGCTCAGGACAGGGTGCAGAAGGGTTTCAGCAGGATGTTGCCTGAAATGAAGCAAATGAGTTATGAGGAGTGATTGGATTGGCTGGATTTGTATTCTGTGGAGCCATGGAGGCTGAAGATGGGCCTGGTGGAATTATGAGAGGTATAATAGGGTGGATAGTAGAAATGATTTCGCCTTACAAGAGCTTTCTAAAACTAATTGATTTAAGGTAAAGAATGAGAGGTTTAGTGGGGAATTAAGGAAGAATTTTTCTCTCAGAATGTTATTGGAATCTGCAGAACAATAAAATTTCAGTCTGAGTGGGTAGTGGAGGAAGGAACTCTCACTAAATATCTAAACATGCATTTGAGGTGCAAAGGGACTCAGGACTGCTTTGCAGGATTCCCTAAAGGTTCATTCGCAGGTTGACTCTGTGGGGAGGAAGGAAAATGTGATGTTAGCATTCGTTTCAAGAGGACTCGAATATAAAAGCAAGGATGTAATGTTGAGACTTTATAAAGCACTGCTAAGACCTCACTTGGAGTATTGTGAGGAGTTTTGAGCCCTTAGGAGACAGTTCAAAGGAGGTTCATGAAAATGATTCCAGGTTTGAACGGCTTGTCATATGAAGAGTGTTTGATGGCTCTGGGCCTGCATTCACTGGAATTCGGAAGAATGAAGTGTGATCTCATTGAAGCTTATTGAATGGTGAAAGGCCTTGATAGAGTGGATGTTGAGTGGATGCTTCCTATGATGGGAGAGTCTAAGACCAGAGGGCACAGTCTCAGAATAGAGGGGCATTCTTTTAGAACCGAGATGAGGAGGAATTCCTTTAACTAGAGAGTGGTGAATCTATGGAATTTGACACCACAGGCAGCTATGGAGGACAAGTCTGCATGTACATTTAAGACAGAGATGGATAGGTACTTGATTGGTCAGGGAATGAAGGCAGGAGATTGGAGCTGAGAGGAAAATTGGATAGGCCATGATGAAATGGTGAAGCAGATTCGATGAGTCAAATGCTGTAATTCTGCTTCTGTATCTTATGGTCTTGTGATCTTGATTTGTCAAGTCCAAGATGACTACAGACCAAGTGCAGGTAAACAGGATTGCTATGATATAGTACCGGATGAACAGCATAGACATCGTGAGCTAAAGAGCTTGTTTTTTGTTCTGTATCACACTACAACTTTATGTTTTTTTCACCTGTGAGACGGTTGTGCAGACACGAAACAGAGTTAGCAGCCTTCCAAAAGGCAGAATATAGGTACCAGGAGGACAATGGAACAGAGTGCTGGGACTTCAACGTAAGGTTATCAAACAGGGAAGATAATATTTTTTTTATAATTTATTAATTATCTGGGATTGCTTTCTTCTAAACAATTCATGAGGCATTCGTAATGCTCAAGTGCACCCTTGCTTCAGAAAAGCATACTTGGTTGCACTAATTTACACTGTGCCAGGTGACATTGCAGTGAGCAGCAAGCAGAGACATATGACAATGATCCAGTGATCAATGAGTTGAAAATTGTCATCATCCCGAGAGTGTGCAGCCTAACATATAAACATGACTAAAGGTGCCACATGGTTTTTCCTGTGGCTTTGAAAACCTGAGCTTAAGAATGCAATGTTGTTCAAACAGATCTATGTAGGATAGCTTCCTATCTTATCTACATACATTTACCTCCTGCACCATGGTCTTCAACTCCCCATGTGTTAATCTATTCTGAAGTATCTGGTAATGGAGTTCTGCCAGTTGTATCATGGCTGAGGCACCCATCAGCAGATAAATCTGGTAGAAGAACTAGCTTTAGCATACTCTGTTGTCCTTAAAAGCTTCCTGGGAAGACTGGGCATTCCAAAGATGACTAGTCAGTGTTCCTGATGTCAACAACGTTTTCCTTTAATCAATAGTGTGATGACCTCCTTGTTTAACTGGAACATTTCCACAGTAGACGTGCTATAGAACTTGGAAGTCCAATTCACGTTGGTGTAGGTGGAAATATACAGTGCAGAATTATTATCATAATTACATGTGCACCAGGTGCCATGAAAGGGTTGGATGCCCTAACAAGGATCATGCACAGAAAAGTCTGTTTCTGTTTCATCTGGAAGTAATTCTCAATGCAATCTTCTCCAAGAAAATACAACTTTCTTTCACCAAATAGCACTTAAAATTCAACACCAAAGTGATCTGCTTTCTAGGCCTGTATCTTTGTGCACAAAATTGAATAGACCATGACAAGGTTACTATTATCTGGCGATCTATTATGTCAGCGCAGTTTAAAATATTCAAAAAAAAGATTTGTATGCCAATAAAAATGAAAGATCATAGTTGAGTAGATTTTTTTCGAACATAACAGAAAAGGATAAGGGTGGAGATTTAATCAATGTTTTCAAAATGAACAATGAAAGGTTAAAGTGTATTCTGGTCTGAAATAACTTTTGACTTTTGCTGAAGATGAATCGGTCTTAGGAAAAATTGTTCCATTCTTGTGTGACATATAAATAGATTGCAGATTATTTTGTGCATTAAAAAAAACAAAGTTTAAGAAATACAATGAAATTTGTAGCAATGCCTCTTCAAAAAGGCTCAGTTTATCAAAGATTCTTCAATCTGGTAATTAAGCAGATGTTATTTCCATGCCTTCTCACATTTTCTTTAGCATATTGCTGTTGCCACCTATATTTAATATCATCAACCTATCCAACAAACTCTGTAGAGAGTGTTTTTATTATTGCATCTTAAGTATGTAAATAAATTGCTTACTGGTAAAATTTAATACAGTGTAAATATATAAAAGAGTTGTCTCTGACAAGCAGACAAAATTATTTAGAAAATACTACTGCTCCATTTCATTTCTCAATGTGTTACTACAATTACCATTATTTTACAAGCAAAGTAGTAAGACAATGTATTTTCTATGGAAAATCACTGTCTTTAACCACAGCACAGATAGAATGTAGAACTTGCTACCATAGGAAGCAATCACTAAGAATCATTTTAAGAGTAAGCCAGGTATAAAACTTAATAAGTATGTTGCATCAGTCTTCAATGTACATGGCACTACTACATTGGCTGACTGGCAAGAGGCAATGAGGGGGAACAAAGAGGGCTTTTTCTGGTTGGCTGTCAGTGACTATTGGTGTTCCACAGTTGTCGGTGTTGACACCACTTCTTTTCATGTTATGTATTAATGATTTGGAAGATGGAATTGATAGCCTTGTGGCCAAGTTTGTGGTCAATACAAAGATAGGTGGAGAGACAAGTAGTAGAATGCCAAAAAATTTTAGAATGTCAGGGGACAGAAGTGAGTGTAGTTTCTATTACTAGGGAGAAGGTGCTTAGGCAGCTGAAAGATCTGAAGATAGATAAGTTGCGTGAAGCAAATGGACTACATCACAGGGTTCTGAAAGAGATAGCTGAAGGATTATGGAGGTATTAATAGTAATTTTTCAAGAATCATTAGATTCTGGAATTGTTCTTGAGGACTGGAAAATTACAAATGTCACTCACTCTTTAAGAAGGGAGGGAAGCAGAAAAAAAGAGGAATTACAGGCCAGTTAGCCAGACTCCAGTGACTAGCAAGATTAAGGGTGAGATTTAGAGGTCCTTAGAGGCACAAGATAAAATCGACCGAAGTCAGCATGGTTTCCTTAAGGGGAAATCTTGCCTGACAAAACTGTTGGAATTCTTTGAGGAACTAACAAGGAGGATAGATAAAGGAGAGTCAGTTTACTTTGATTTTCTGAAGGCCTTTTGACAAGGAGCCGCACATGAGGTTGCTTAACAGCATAAGAGCCCTTGTGGTATTACAGGAAAGATGCTAGCATGGATTGAAGATTGGCTGCCCGACAAAAAGCAAAGAGGACAAACAAAGGGCATCTTTTCTGGTTGGCTGTTGGTGATTACTGGTGTTCTGCAGGGATTGGTGTTGTGAATGCTTTTTTAGCATTATATGTCAATGATATGGATAATGGAGTTGATGGCTTTATGGCCATGATTGCAGACAATATGAAGGTAGGTGGAGGAGCAGGTAGTATTGAAGGAGCAGAGGGTCTGCAGAAGGACTCAGACATTATGAGAATGGGCAAAGAAGCGGCAGATGGAATATAGTGTAGTGAATTGTATGGTCATGTACTTTGGTAAAAATAAATAAAGGTGTAGACTATTTTCTAACTGGGGAGAAAAATATTAAAATCATCGGAGCAAGGAGAGTTGGAAATCCTTGTGTAGGATTCCTTAAAGGATAAGTTGTAGATTGAGTCTGTGGTGAGGAAGGCAAATGCAATGTTCATATTCATTTCGAGAGGATTAGAATATAAAAGAAAGATGCAATTCTGAAGTTTTATAAGGCATTGGTTAGACTACACTTGGAGTATTGTGAGCAGTTTTGTGCCCCTTATCTAAGAAAAGATGTGTTGACATTGGTGGGGTCCAAAGGAGGCTCATGACCCTTCTCATGAAGGGTCTCAGCCCGAAATGTCGTCAGTGCTTCTCCCTATAGATGCTGCCTGGCCTGCTGCGTTCCACCAGCATTTTGTGTGTGTTGCTTGAATTTCCAGCATCTGCAGATTTCCTTGTGTTCATGATAATAATTCCAGGAATGAAAAGGTTAACATAGGATGAGTGTTTGATGGCTCTGGGCCTATACTTGCTTGTTTAGAAAAATGAGGGGAGGAGGGGGAATCTCATTGAAATCTATATTGAATATTAACAGAGTGGATGTGGAGAGGATGTTTCGTATAGTGGGAGAATCTAAGACCAGAGGGCAATAAAGGGGTGTCCATTTGGAACAGAATGAAGAGGAATTTCTTTAGCTAGAGGGTGGTGAATCCATGGAATTCATTGCCACAGACAGCTGTGGAGGCCAAAGCCATTGGGTATATTTAAAGGTTTTTGTTTAGTCACCATATCAAAGGTTACAGGGAGAAGGAAGAAGAATGGGGTTGAGTGAGATAGTAAATCAGTCATAATGGTGTGACAAAGAAGACTCAATAGGCTGAATGGCCTATTTCTGTTCTTATGCTCTTATGGTATTTGCATGGGACAGAAAGGAATAAAAGGACCAGCTGACTGGCTGAGATAAAGTCAGGTGAAAAGGCAGCTCAGCATGGTATTACTGGCCAGATTACTACATACACTAAAGTTGTCCTCTCCCATGCTTTTAAATCATCAAATCCTGGCCAGGCCTATCATTGTTGTCACGTAGATCCCTTCAATCCAGGATCCAGAATCTGTGGTCTCTTGTGTCTCCTCTGTCATTGTTGGCATTCATTATATAGTGACATTTTGGAAGGTGGTCTACCGAGGTGAGCAGCCTTGATGCCTTAAGCAACTTAAAGTGGGAGAGGGGTGCAAAGTGTGATTCACAATGCAGGAGTGAGGAGGAGCAGGAGCTGACAGATAGAGTAGCTTTCACGATAGATCACTAGAGTGCAAGTGTGCATTCTCACACTCCAGTGAGTTGCACTAGAGTGCAAGATATTGCAGGATTGCCAACTGCACATCATCACTTCAGCCTCTTCCGTGACCCTGTAACTGGTTGCCTGGTATATCCATCTCTTAGATCATTGCTAACTCGAAAGTGAATAGAAACTTTTATTTTTCAAATAAGCAGTACTTGGCTGGCAATCAAGCCGCCACTTTCCCCAGCTCCAATAAAATGTAAGTAACAGAAGTTTTCAAAGAAAAATAAACTAGTACAATCAGTGAAAATGGAAATAATTTGAACCTATTTATTAGGTCAGAAATGTACACAACATCCCTGACCTTATCCCTGAATTGCACTAAGGGAATGAAACTGTTGTTGAGAGCAAGGAGCAGATACCCATAAGGGTAATGAGAATAACAAACATGGGACAACTTTACTGTGACCATTAACCACAACTAGAAATATGTTTTCCATTTCTCATATGCTTGCTCTTGCCTGCGTCCTTGGCAGTTCCTTGGAGCAATTAGTGCTGCAGGAAGACAGCTCTTCTTCACCCCAAGGAGTAATTAGAGATGAGAAATAAATGTGAACTCCCCAGCGACATCTGATCTACTAAGTAATTTTCATGGTGACACTAGTTCCATGTGGTCATCATCTGAGAAATTATTAAGTAAAAAACCAAGTATATCAACCTGCCAGGCATATGGTAAATCCAGTCAGGGCCAAAATGGTATAGTTCTCATACATTTTCTTCATGGATATTTTAACAGATCTTTGCTTGCTGTACTTAGTCTACAAGATGTTGCTGCTGTGGCATGATCTTGTGAACGATTGGCAAGGAGGGGATTGAACGTTGGTGTTCTGCAGGGATCTGTTCTGGGATCCCTCTTCCTAGTGATTTTTATAAATGACCTGGATGAGGATGTAGAAGAATGGGTTAGTAAATTTGCTGATGACACAAAGGTTGGGGATGTTGTTGATAGTCTGGAGGGTTGTCAGAGGTTACAGCCGGACATCGATAGGATGCAAAACTGGGCTGAGAAGTGGCAGATGGAGTTCAACCCTGATAAGTGTGAGGTGGTTCATTTTGGTAGGTCAAATATGGTGGCAGAATATAGTATTAATGGTAAGACTCTTGGCAGTATGGAGGATCAGAGGGATCTTGGGGTTCGAGTCCATAGGACACTCAAAGCTGCTGTGGAGGTTGACACTGTTCTTAAGAAGGTATATGGTGCATTGGCATTCATCAACCATGGGATTGAGTTCAAGAGCCGTGAGATAATGTTATTGCTATATAAGACCTAAGTCAGACCCCACTTGGAGTACTGTGTTCAGTTCTGGTCACCTCACTACAGGAAGGATGTGGATACTACAGAGAGAGTGCCAAGGAGATTTACAAGCATGTTGCCTGGATTGAAGAGCGTGCCTTATGAGAATAGGTTGAGTGAATTTGACCTTTTCTCCTTGGAGCAACGGAGGATGAGAGATGACCTGATAGAGGTATATAAAATGATGAGAGGCACTGATCATGTGGACAGCCAGAGGCTTTTTCCAAGGCTGAAATGGATAACACGAGGGGGCAGAGTTTTAAAGTGCTTGGAAACAGGTGCCCAGGGGATGTCAGGGGTAAGTTTTTCACACAGAGATTGGTGAGTGTGTGGAATGCACTGCTGGCAATGGTGATGGAGGCGGATACAATAGGATCTTTTAAGAGACCCTTAGATAGGTACATGAAGCTTAGCCAAATAGAGGACTATGTGGTAGGGTAATTCTAGACAGTTTCTAGAGTAAGCTACATGGTCGACACAACATTGTGGGTGAAAGGGCCTGATGTGCTGTAGTACTCTATGCTCTATGATTTTAAAGGTTGACTACGAGCAGCTTTGGGAAGTGGTGATCTGATAGGAGACTGCATTGTCTCTGAGGAATAGCAGAGCTCTGTGTTAGCCAGATGAAGGGCATAATGAACCAAGCCTCGCTATGTGCATGCTCATCAGCTTTAGTCTACGGGGTGGTCTGCTGTGATCCTTATTCACACCTTACAAAGATGAATCAGCAATCTTACACTCCAGGAAAATGAACATAAGTTGTACATTGGTGTCCTATGGTAGAAGAGTAAACTATGTACTATGAAATGCAGTAATATCTCTTATTTAGGATTATAATGCTATGAAATGCACCTACTGTATTAAATGGAAGACCTCACTATTGTGGCATTGTTTATTAGCCTAGAACTAGCATTAAAAGGATGCTAATTATTTGTTTATAGCTTTAAAGGGAAAAATGCATCCTTTATAGTCTCTTGCAGAACTTTACAGCTTACTTCCTAGTTATTGTAATGTAGTAAAATACAGCAGCCAATTTGGGCACAGCAAATTTACACTGGAAGTTCATTTTCAATGACATCACATTCCTTATGTACTTCCTATTTTTCACACATGGATTACATATTGATTAATAACAGCTGTCCTGGAATGAGTCCATTTTCTGTATTATTCTTTTTGTTCAACTCTTAGTGATTTGGAGTGCAAAACAAAAAGCAGTAATAACTAAAACTCTATAACTGTACAATGAACTCGTGAGATAGCATCAAACAGAAAAGCTAGAGAACACATTAGTCCATAGCTTTCCATGAGTAAAACATCTTTCATGATTCATTATTTATCAAGGTTCAGATGTGAGCATGAACTACAGTCAGAAATCTGATTAAACCCGAATTCAAATTGTTTGGCAAGGCAAAAGCAAGGTTCTTTATTTTCCTGTGAATTGTGAAAGAAAGAGGACTTTGCTCTTTCACTGCCAGAAACTAATGTTCTCATCAAATCACAGGAATTGTATAACAGTCACAGCAGGACATTTTACAAAATGTTTAACACCATCTAATTAGGATGTTTTATTTTCTATTGGGGAAAACAACTAGAATTTCTGAGCACATTAAACGGACTCCATGCTGGTGGCCAGTCTCAGTGAATCACAGCTGTTTCCTCATTCGCTAATTGTGTTGGTGATGCACCTTGTGAGTAAAAGTTAAAAACAGAAAATTTAATAGAGTGGACTAGACTGAAGTTACGTCTTTGTATGTCAGTTAAATCTTTTGAATGGCATGGTCTGCAGTACTGCATTCCAATCCCAATGGCAATGTTAGATAAAGCTTCAGACAGGTATGGAACCATGCCAGACAAGTGAAGTTAAGTTAAGATATGGATCAGCCATGATCTAACTGAATGGTGGTGAATGTTGCCATATTCCATGAAAAGATGCTGGGTTTGTACATTTGGCACAAGGTCAAGGATGTGTTATTGCAGTGCAGGTAGCTTCATCAAATAATAATTTGAAGATAACCTTCTAGCAATATTTTGATTTTATTGACTCAAATAAATGGAACAAGTCTGGGTTTGATAGCGCAGAGCTGGACATAATTTTGTGGCTGTGAATTGAGTACAGAGCTCAAGTCGTGCAGGTGAACGACCCATGTGAAACTGTTCAACTACTGCTGGACAAACAAGGAGGATCAGAAAAATATTAACATATTTAATTTCTTCTTCATTTGGTGATGCATTAAAGCTGCATAGATCAAGGGAAACCTTTATCTTCACACCTTGCTGGAACTTCAGATTTAGATCTATAACACCAAGTCTAAATACAGTGGATTTCAGTTAACTGGGATACATTGGGACCAGTAAAATTTGAACGGCAAACACGAGGAAATCTGCAGATGCTGGAAATTCAAGCAACACACACAAAATGCTGGTGGAACGCAGCAGGCCAGGCAGCATCTATTGGAAGAAGCAATGTTGACGTTTTGGGCCGAGACCCTTTGTCAGGACTAACTGAAAGGAAAGATAGTAAGAGATTTGAAAGTAGGAGGGGAGGGGAAAATGTGAAATGATAGGAGAAGACCGGAGGGGATGAGGTGAAGCTGAGAGCCAGAAAGGTGATTGGCAAAAGGGATACAGAGCTAGAGAAGGGAAAGGATCATGGGACGGGAAGCCTAGGGAGAAAGAAAGGGGGAGGAGAGCACCAGAGGGAGATGGAGAACAGGCAGAGTGATGGGCAGAGGGAGAAAAAAAAAGGGAGGGGGAAAAAAACTAAATATATCAGGGATGGGGTAAGAAGGGGAGGAGGGGCATTAACGGAAATTAGAGAAGTCAATGTTCATGCCATCAAGTTGGAGGCTACCCAGCCGGTATATAAGGTGTTGTTCCTCCAACCTGAGTGTGGCTTCATCTTGACAGTAGAGGAGGCTATGGATAGACATATCAGAATTAAAATGAATGTACTTGGCTTTTTCTCTTTGGAGCAACAGAGGATGAGAGGTGACCTGATAGAAGTATATAAGATGATGAGAGGCACTGATCGCGTGGATAGTCAGAGGCTTTTTCCCAGGGCTGAAATAGCTAACATGAGAGAGCATAGTCTTAAGGTACTTGGTAGAGGTCAGGGGTAAGTTTTTCACACAGAGAGTGGTAGGTGTGTGGAATGCAATGCCAGCAACAGTGGTGGAAGCGGATACAATAGGGTCTTTTAAGAGACTCTTAGATAGGTACATGGATCTTAGAAAAATAGAGGGCTATGCATAATTTTCCATGATTATGAAATGTTTCTACTACATTCAAACTCAATGAGTAGATATAGCTGGAATATGAACCTTGTTTCTGTTAAGTTTCAGAATTATTTTGACTATTTTCCAAAGAAATAATTTGCAATATATATTGATTTTTACACATTTAAACAAAACAGGTAAAGGACAGCTTAAACATCACAAGTAAGAAGAGCTGTTGGTACCAATGATCTTCAAATGTGAATACACTGAGCATTTAGAATCCTAATCTGCCAAACTAAAAGCCAAAGATAATTTCACCAAGATCAGCTTTTAAAAAGCTGACAAGAGAACAAAAAATTGATAAGCCAAAACTTTAAGACTTTTGAAAACAAATTATTCAGGGATTTTGCTCTATAATGTTTTAAAGCTGGTGCAATGGAAGGTGAGGAGGGCAAGAGATGAAAATGTATGAAAAGCTAAAGAGTCTCACAATTCTGTTACCCCAGAAGGAAACGCAGAAACTTAATTTTATTAAAATCTCCCTTAGCAATTTGTAGATTGATTACTTTCTGGTTCAAAATGGCTTTCAACAACTATCTTTAAATTGGTGTTTGTTTAAAGGAAGTCCATTAAATAAAAACGATTTAATCTTTCTCTGATTGACCAAAGGTTTATTCCAATCAAGATAGTAAGCAGCAAAGGTAGAATTGTGCTTGCTACCTAAATATGGAAGTCCCCCATGCCCTCATCTGTCTTCTAATGCTGCTTCACTAACTTACTCCACCCCTGGCATTTGTATGTTTTTTTCTCCAAAGCTAATTCACTCTAATTCATCATTTGACCGCCTTACCTGTTTGTGAAGCATCTTGCATGATTTGATGTTAAAAACTATGTGAAAGGTTAAATGGGTTATCCAAATCCATGGCAGTAATGTATGTCAATATATGGAAATTCTGTACCACTAGCAGCACATTTATCAATTACTGGATCTTTATAACAAGTTTTGTATTTCTTCTCAGAAATATGCATTGGGAAACATGGTTTGAATTTCACATAATGAACCCCTTTGCATCTCCATTAGGCAAAACTCCAATCCAGGAAGACATATTCATAAAAACATATCTTTAGAATCAAAGAGAAAAATATTACTCACAAGTGGTATTAGCAAATCCTAACTTCCAAGATTTTTCAATTAAAAATATTGGTCTAAATTTTGTTCACTTTTACTGACCAGCCAATTCCATGCTGGTATTTTTCAGCATGAGCATCAGTAAGTTCAGGACTCCTCAAAAAACTCAGGAATCTTGAACTTACTGGCTAAGGCCTGCCAGCCAGTTTGTAGCCGCATTCTCCCAATAAGCTGCCCATGAGTTCAGCAATAGAACCAGATTTAACTGGCACCCAATAGCTGATGAATCTCCTCTTGGAACCTGGCATCATGGTTCAACCTATTTAAGCCCATTTATCTGAAAGGACTACAGGGAAAAATGCAAAGTAATATTCTTGATTGATTTCCAGGTAGATTTATGTTGTAATTGATTTTATTTTGTTTGAAGTAAACAATATTTTAAGTGTTTTCTAATTATTTAGTTTCATCAAGATTTGCAACCATCAAAGTGGGGGGGGGGGGGAACAGAATTGATCATATATCCAAGAGCTCCAAGCTAGTTAGAAGACCAGTATCAAAGAAGAATTCATCTCGAAGCAAACTAAGAACTCTCAGTTCTATTCCTGAGTCTTAATCATGTGTTGAGAGATATCAGGTGGCCTTGACCTACACAAGAAATTGAAATACTACCTTGACCAGTCATCAGTTATGGCAGCACTTTCATACTATAATGAGCTGCAAGACAAAGCTGGGCACCATCACCAACAACAACACATCCCTTCATGCTGAGCTCTGTGTTCTATGCACATTTTGAGCCTGAGAGGATTGGAATGTCAGCACCTGCCTCAACCACCACCAATGCACCTGAACCCACTGTCACCGTTGTAGATGCAAAGTAAGTCTTCTGGGGAACGAACCTGAAGAAAGCATCTGGCTCGGATGGTGTCTTTGGCTGTGTCCTTGGATCCTGCATAGATCAGCTGGTGGGAGTATTTGCAGACATTTTTAACTTCGCTCTACCACAATCTGATGTTCCAACCTGCTCTAAGAGGATCATTATTGTTCCAGTACCTTAAGAAAAATAAAACAATGTACTTTGATCACTACCGCTTGGTGGCTCTAACACCTACCATTATGAAGTTCTTTGAGAGGCTGGTCATGGCATACACTAACTTCAGCACACTGCTATCTACCTACCACCCAAATAGGTGCACGGCACATGGCATCTCCCTGGCCCTGCACTCAGCACTGGAGCACCTGAACAGCAAAGGCACCTCCATTAGACTATTGTTTATTAACTACAAATATTATATTTCCAAACAAATTCATCTCCAAATTCCTCCCTCAACACCTCCCTTTGCAACCAGATCCTTGACTTTCTGACCAACAGACCACAATCAGTAAGGATAGGCAGCAACACCTCCACCATGATTATCTGCCACACCGGTGCCCCACAAACACTCACAACTGTGTGGCCAGATTCTGCTTGAACTCATCTACAAGTTAGCAGAGGATACCACCACAGTGGGCTGAAGCACAAGTAATGGTAAGTTTTGAGTACAGGAAGGAGAAAAACAGGAAGCGACATGGTGCCACGCAAACAAATTTTCCCACAATATCAGCAAAACCAAAGGACTATGTGCAAAGTGCACATAGTCTTGTTTATATCAACAATGCTGAGGGTGAGAGGGTTCAAAGCTTCAATTTCCTAGGAACAACTTCAATAGCCTGTCCTGGTCCAGCTGTATGGATACCTTGGCCAAGAAAGTTCACCAGCAACTCTACTTCCTGAGGAGGCTAAAGAACTTTGGCACGTCCCCATTGCCCTCCACAAATTTTTATAGATGCACTTCAGAAAGATCTGAACTGGATGATCACAGTTTGGTATGGCAACTGTTCTGCCCTAACCATGCAGAGAGTTGTAAACACAGCTCAGCCTTTCCTCCATGGACACCGTGTCATGGTCCGGATCAGTTCCCCTTTAAATTTAGTTAGGTTGCGATCCGGACCATTGACACCTTGTTCCCTTTTAATTTCATTTCACGCGTCCCTTGATCTTGGCAATCAAGGTAATCTACCCTCGACCCGAACTGGCAGTTTATAAGCCCTTGGCTTTAGCCATTCGGCGCGAGAGTGTTGAAGCCTTCGCAAGTCACCGCCGCCGCTACGACAAGCCAGAGTGATCCAGCCCGCATCGGAGTACCAGCAATTCGCCTTCTGTCACCAGAGTGGGTCCGGGCAAGGTCAATCTACCAGGGGTGAGTGGAAGGCAGAGTCCTGACTCGGCGTTTATGCCCCTTGTCTGCCTCTACCCCCCGAAGTGTCCCGGCTCAGTGCCTGAGCTGAAGGCAGAGTCCTGACTTGATGTTCCTGCCCGTTGTCCGTGTCTATCCCTCGAAGAGTCCCGGCTCGATGCCTGATCTGAAGGAGGAGTCCTGGTTCAAGATTCCTTGTCCTGTGTTTTGGTGTCCACGTTTCTGGCTGCAGCGATCCATGGTATCCAAGTGTCTGGCGGCGGTGAATCAAGGTCCCAGTCTCCAAGTCCAAGGTCCACGGCTGTTCATGCTCCCCCTGTCCAAGTCCAAGGTCCAAGGCTGTCCATGCTCCCCCTGTCCTAGTCCAAGGTCTGCGGCGATCCAAGTCCCTAGTCCCCTAGTCCGAGGTTCGTGTTTCTCTTTGTCCTTGATTTACCGATCTTCTGTACAGCGAGTAATAAACGCTATTTTATTGTACCTAAGAAAGACGTGTTTGTGTCCTGCGTGTGGGTCCTCTCCCAGCACCTTTGTCCCCACCTCGTCACACCCGGTCTATGCTTTTTGCTGCCCTATTAAAGCATCCTGCATAATCAAAGGCCCACCCACCTGGAACATTCTCTCTTTTCCCCCTCCCTTCTACCAGAAGATACAAAAGCATGAAAAATGTACCACCAGGCCTCAAGGATGGCTTAAATACTGCTCTTATAACATGATTGAGCATTGCTGTGGAATAATAATATTGATTATTGACCTCACAGTCTACCTTGTTATGATCTTCACCTTACTGTATGCCTAAACTATACTTTCTTAGAAAGTGTAACACTTTATTCTGCATTCTATTATTGTTTTCCCTTGAACTACCTCAATGCACTGTTGTAATGAAATCATCTATAAGGATGCCAAGCAGAATAAAGTTTTTCACTCTACCTCAATACATGTGACAATAATAAACTAATTTATAGACACCTTTGTGTGAGGTGTTGAGTCATTACCTCATTCAGGCTGGCACTTTTTTAGTGACAATGAACACTGTTACTAGATGTTTATTAGCAATTGTTAATAGAGTTAGGGTGATGCTTAAATATAACATCTCTGGCCCAGGTTCTCAAAGGTTCTGGAAATCTCGTAACTGAAGAGACTTGAAAACTGTATGTAATGTTTGTTTTTCAGGACATTTTGTGGAAAAAGAGACAACAGAATATTTCTCAAACCCTAAGCTTTCCTATAAACTACCCTGTAATGCAACCAAAACATTTTATACTCCATTGCTCTCTTCCAGAACTAAAGTGTGTTCTCCTGAACTCCTCGCTAATCACCAAAATGCAGCTCAACCCATCCAATTTGCTCTCGAGAACTCCCTTCCTCGTATCCCATTCCTCTCCTATATCAAATTCTAATTGTTTACAATCAGGCTTTCAATCTGGCTGGGTGCACCAGGTTGAAACTACATCTGACTTCTTGCTGCCTCAGTAAATCAGCCAATATAATTAATCAAAGAGCACACCCACCCTGGACATTGTCTTTTCTCCCCCTTCCCGTTGGGCAGATGGTAGAGAAGCTTGAAAGCATGTACCATCGGTCCTAAGTACGGCTTCTATCTCGCTGTTATAAGACTATTGAATAGCTCACTCCTACGTTAAGATGAACTCCTGACCTCACGATCCATGTCATTCTGATCTTGCACTTTGTTATCTGTCTGTATTATGGTTTGTTTGTAAGTTTAACACTTCATTCTGCATTCTGTTATTGTTTTCCCTTGAACTACTTCAATGTACTGACATAATGAAATAATCGGGGTGGATAACTTGCAAACCAAAGTATATTTTTACTATATCTCGGTACTCATGACAATAGTATGTTCACTTAATTTAAGGTAACATAAACTCATCTCAATGGTCCCAATATTTATCACCATCTTTGGACAGATCAGCTGAGACTGGGAATTTTCAGTACACAGAATCAAGAACAGGTCAGAGCGTGGTGATTCATCATGCTAATGGATGTTGCTCTCACAGCGCCCGGATATCTTATACGGATGGGTGAAGGCTAAATAATTGTGTTGCTGTGCCATCATCTGCTTAGACTTGTTTTGAAATGATTTGTTTTTCTTCCACCTGCACTGCTTTTGGCAGCACTATATGCAACTTGCTGTTAGAAGGGCAGGATTTCAGTATGTTTTTTTTAAATTGACAAGTTTTAGTTCCTTCTTGCCATTGGCTCTCTGGCATTGCCGATGTTTTCTGGCATGCTGCAGTGTCCTGCAAAAATACTGTCAATAAACCCTTTCCCCCAGACAGATGCTACTTGACCCTCTGAGTTTGTCTTTCGTTCCAGATTCCAGCATCTGCAGGCTCATGTATCTCTGCTGTAATCTCTACTTCTTCCTCTACAGATTATGGTTTCTAAAACACAGCACATCTGATTAAAGTTAATCAGTTTCAGATGCGGGCTCTTCGGAGGCAGCTCACTTGCAGAAAGGTTCTACTTCTATCAATATCCTCCATTCTGAAGTGATTGTGGGATGAGAGAATCCAGTTCACCATTTACACCAGGAGTCCAATTATGACAGACAATGGTGATAACATGATGACAGATAAGTGTGATGACGACTATAAATTCTAGCCATGGCAATTAGATGTGGTTCAGATCATCAGTTTATGTTAGTAAATTTGCTTTGTGCAAGCAGTAACCCAAATGGCACACAATATATCAAGACTGATTACAAAGGTACATCAAAATTTCAAGAGATAGAAAAATTCCAAAAAGTTAAACCAACAATGTAAAAACAAATGAATATTTTAGCTACAAGTGAAGATCTACACACCTATGATTGGCAGATAATTGTGTCTAATTCAAATAGAGTTGTTCTGCTGTGGAACAATATTTAGTTAGTATTTCTAAAGTCAGGGAGAGAAATGGAATAGCAAGAGGACAATACACAAAAGGCCATAAAACATAAGAGCTCAATTAGGCCATTCAGCCCATAGATTCTACTCTGTCATTCCACCGTTCGATTTACTATCCCCCTCAACTCCATTCTCCTGACTTTTCCCCGTAACCTTTAATACCCTAACTAATCAAATATCAACCTCTGTTTTAAATATATTCAATAAGTTGGCCTTCACAGCTATCTGTGGCAATGAATTCCATAAATTCACCACCTTCAGGCTAAAGAAATTCTTCCTCATCTCTGTTCCAAATGGACATCCCTCTATTCTGAGGCTGAGCCCTCTGGTCCTAGACTCACCCACTATAGGAAATATCCTCTCCACTCCCATTCTATCTAGAATATTCAAAAGCTTTGAATGAGATCCCCCTTATTCTTCTAAACACAAGAGTAAAAATCCAGGGCCATCAAACACTCCTCTTCCGTTAATCCTTTCATTCCTGGAATCATTTGTGTGAACCTCCCCTGGATCTTCTCTAATGCCAGTGTATCTTTTCTTAGATAAAGGGCTAAAAACTGCTTAAAATGCTCCAAGGTTGGTCCGACCAATGCCTTATAAAGCCTTAGCCATACAGCCTTGTTTTTATATTCTAGCCCTCTTCAAATGAATGCTAACATTGCATTTGCCTTCCTTACCATTGACTCAACCTGCAAGTTAACCTTTAGGGAATATTGTACAAGGACTCCCAAGACAAATTATTCCTTTGATTTTTGAATTTTCTCCCTGTTTAGAAAATAGTCTATGCCTTCATTCCTTCAACCAAATGTATCACCATACACTTCCCTGCACTATATACAATCTGCCACTTCTTTGCCTATTCTCCCAATCAAAGTATTTCTGCAGACTCCCTGCCTCTTCAACACTGCCCGTCCCTCCACCTAACATTGCATCATCCACAAACATGGGCACAACACCATCAATTCCATCAAGATCACTGACATACTGTATAACGTGAAAATAAGTGGTCCCAATGGCAACCCCTGTGGAACTTCACTAGTCACTGGCAATCAACCAGAATAGGCTCCCTTTATTTCCTCTCTTCGCCTCCTATCAGTCAGCAAATCTTCTATTCATGCTAATATCTTCCCTGTAATACCATGAGGGCTCTTATCTTGTCATGTGTGGCACCCTGTCAAAGGCCTTTTGATAATCAACGCAAACAGCATTCACTTATCTCCTTTGTCTATCCTGTTTGTTATATCCTCAAGGAATTCCAACAGATTGGTCAGGCAAGATTTCCCCTTAAGGGAACCAAGCTGATTTTGGGCTATCTTATCATGTGCCTCCAAGTACACCAAAGTCTCATCCTTAGTAATGGACTCCAACACATTCTCAGCCACTGACATTGGGCTAACTGGCATATGATTTCAAATCTTTCAAATCTCTTACTATCTTTCCTTTCAGTTAGTCCTGACGAAGGGTCTCGGCCCAAAACGTCGACAGTGCTTCTCCTTATAGATGCTGCCTGGCCTGCTGTGTTCCACCAGCATTTTGTGTGTGTTGTTGGCATATGATTTCCTTTCTTCTGCCTCCCTCCTTTCTTGAAGAGTGGAGTGATATTTGCACTGTTCCTATCCTCCGGAGCCATGCCAGAATCTAGTGATTCTTGAAAGATCATAATTAATGGCTCTACAAACCCTTCAGCTGCCTCTTTCAGAATACTGGGATATGGTCTAGCTGGCCCAATTGACCTATCTACCTTTAGACCTTTCAGCTACCTTATTAATAGCAAATGCACTCACTTCTGCCCCCGATACTCTCAAATTACTGGCATACTGCCAGTGCCTTCCACAGTGAAGAATGATGCAAAATACTTATTAAGATTGTCTGCTATTTCTTTGACGCCCATTACTACTCTCCAGCATTATTTTCCAGCAGTCCGATATCCACTCTCACCTCTATTTTACTTTTTATGTATCAGAAAAAACTTTTGGTATTCTCTTTTATATAATTGTCTAGCTTCCCTTCATATTTCATCTTTTCTTTCCTTATGGCTTTTTAATTGTCTGTTGGTTTTTAAAAGCTTCCCAATACTCTACCTTCCCACTATTTTTTGTTATATTATATGCCCTCTCTTTTGTTTTTATGCTGTCTTTGATTTTCTTTATCAGTCACAGTTGCCTCATCTTCCCTTTGGAATACTTCTTCACCTTTGGGATGTATCTTTCCAGCACCTTCTGAATTGTCGCCAGAAACTCCAGCCATTGCTATTCTGTCATCATCACTGATAATCCACTTCCAATCAACTTTGGGCAGCTCCTCTCCTGTGCCTCTGTAATTCCCTTTACTCCCCTGTAATACTGATAAATCTGACTTTATAATCTGGCTCTCAAACTGCAGAGTGAATTCTATCATATTATGATCATATAAAGGATTCCTTTACTTTAAGCTTCCTAATCAATTTTGGTTCATTACACGACATCCAGTCCAGAATTGCGATTTTCCTAGTTGGCTCAACCACGAACAACTCTAAAAGGCCATCTTGTAAGCATTCTACAAATTTCCTCTCTTAAGATCCAGCACCAACCTTATTTTCTCAGTCAATCTTAATATTGAAATCCCCCATCACTATTGTAACATCGCCCTTTTTTATGTCTTTTCTATTACCTGTTGTAATTTATATCCCACATCCTGGCTACTCTTTGGGGCCTATATATAACTCCCATTAGAGTCATCTTACCCTTGCAGTTTCTTAACTCTATCCACGTGGATTCTACACCTTCTGATCCTATGTCAACTCTTTCTAAAGATTTGATTTCATTATTCCCCAACAGAGCCACCCCAACCCCTCTACCAAATAAGTAACAGAACAAGTTATTCTAATTGTAATGCACACATTAGAATAAAATCTAATTTGTTTGCCTTAATTTGCGATTTTGTGGTGATCCCAGAAACTACATATTAGTGCTAAAAGAAGAATGTATTGAAAATACTCAACAGGTCAAACAGCATCCACAAGCGGAGAAAAATGGAGTTCTGCTGAAAGATCATGGACTAAAATACTAACTCTGTTTTTGTCTAGATATCACCTGAGCTGTTGAGTATCTCCAGTACTTACTATTTCATATAGCCACAGACAGTCAAAGAGTCATTTCCATTTATTTCATGTCTCTGGTGTTTGAAGTATTTTCTATTTGGATTACTCATTAGAAATGTTACTATATTATTCTATCCACTAAACCAAACTGACAATAACGCAAATATTGCCTGCAAGTAATAAATTGATTCAAAAAGGAATCGTCATGCAGAAGTTGGAAAATGAAAAAAAAACATGATATTGTTTTTATGTAATCATCCATGGTAGATGAAAGAATGAAATATAAAATATATGCAAAGTGTGCTTCAGAATCTGAAGTGGTAGTAGTTCTATTATGATTGTACAATAGCAGTCTGCATTGATCCGTGGCACAGAACAGAATGAAGAATGGCGTATGTAGAAATCAAAAGAATGGCACAAGGCTAAAGAGCAAATAAAACAATGAAAAATTAAAGAGAAATCTTTTTATCTGCTTTTGGAAAAATCAGTCAATTTCCACTCTCAGCAGGATTCAGGCAGTCAGCCTTCCCCTGCCCAAGCCAAAAGTAAATAAGGCAAAGTGGCCATTTTATTCCAGCTGGCATTAGCCAGTTACTTTCTTGCATAAAATGAGAGAGCATTTAATGCAAACCAAACCTTTCAGGGTTTGCTTCCTCTATAGCTGTATTTTTTGTGTGCATGGGAGTCTGTTTATGAATTGGCTGTATGTCTTATAAAATTGACTCCATAGGCAAAATGGCAAACAATTTTTATTAATCACTGTAATATAAATGTAGTTCACATGTTTCTCATTGAAGAAAGTGTACAAATGTCTGTGAGCATCTAGAAATAAGTTACAAAAATGATCTATGAAGAAGTTATTTGGCTGTAATAAAGGATAAGATTGTTTCAAAAATAAATCACTGCAGGTAATGCGAAATGTATCCGGGACATATACTATAGGCCAAGAATTCCAATAGCATATAACATAACAAATAGCATTTAGATTCTGCACTTGCAAACATCAATAACGCAGCAGCATGTCTAGAATTCTTCACATCAGTGCACATTGCTATATATTCTGTGTGATAAACTGAGTAAAAAGATTGACATGCAGGTGGACAATACGATCCAAAAACGGTTATTTTATTTCTGAGATCATAACTTGCATATGTAGTGTAGCCCTACAGGATTTAGAATTTCCCAGTGGCTTAATGCTAATGCAGTCATTTTTGAGTCCATACATCTCAGCTCTTGCGAAGCTTCCATGCCACACAACTAGATTGCTTTAACTTTTCATGAAAGTGTCTCCAAGTCTGTGCTTCTATTCAGAATTCCTCCGGTGCTTTGAGCACAGGAGCGATTGTAACCCAGTGTCCAGCTACATTTTTGATTTGCTCTCCCCCCCCCCCCCACCCCCATGCAACATTCGTGGTTTGCTCTTGATTGGAATCCTGAAGACCGCAGTAGACCAAAGCAAAAGAAATTTCAATAAGCATATTTTGGTTTCAGTGAAAAGTACAGAAATCAGAGAAATCTAAATGAGCTGACGAAGAGAAGGGATGGATTTTGTTTTAATTTAGGCTGGAAGATGAGAAAGCGAATGCCAGCATCAATGGGAGCCAAACGAAATGGACATCCCTGAATTGAAGAGTGAGAGGAGCAGGGTACCTGTCTGCTAGGGGTATGGCGGGGAGCATCGCATGAAGCAGTGGGAGGAGATGCTACAGCTTTTAAATCTAAAAGGAATGTCAGGCTGAACTCAAGAAAGAGGGATAAATTACTTGCCAGAAATCCTGGAGGAGGACAGGCTGTATAATTGCAGGAGTTGATGAGGAAAAACATAGACGTCCTACAGTTCCTACAGATTTTGCCAAACAGCACCAAATTTGTATTATTTATTACTGTTCCTGCTCAGATCCAGCCAGAATGTGTGGTCAGCTGATTGCTGGGCAGATAAATGTTTGGGACAGAGCAATCAAGCAAGGAACAGAGAGAAGGGAGGAAAGGATTAGAAAAGCTACATTGGTCAGCCATTGGCATTACTGGAAATCTGGTGAAAGGATATTAGTGGCTTGATGGAAGATTGAACAGGCCACTCGAAAATACGAGGCTGGCCTGCCCAATATCTGGAGCAGAAATAAGGCACTGAGTAGTTGAATATTGGAAAGGCCAGTTTCGATCCCACCAGGAAATGTGGCTTCATATGTGCTACAGCATTGATCCTAGCATGAACGAAACAGCTGAAACTCCAAAGGTAGAGTGAGAGTGAATGCCCTTGACGTCAAGTCAGCATTTGCCTTGTATATCATCGAGGAACCCTACTGCGATTGAAATCTATGGGTATCAAGTGGAAAACTCTCCACTCAGACAAAGTAAGATGGTTATAGTTTGGTGATTCATCTCAGTTCCTGGTACAAACATATGTCAGTCCAATGTCCTGGGGCAAATCACCTTTGTCACTCTGCTTCATCAACAGTCTTCCAGCCATCATAAAGTTAGAACTAGAAACATTTCTTTATAATTGTGCAAATTTTGTTCCACTTACAACTTACAAAATTCCTGACAAGAGACAGACATCAGTCATGGGTTGATAAGTATAGGCAGCATGCAAACCTCAGGTTATAACAATCTCCAAAACAAGTGTGTGCAATATTGGAAATTTAATACATTCCCTTTGTCAATTCAAAAACCTTCAACTCCCTAGAAAATAAAGCCCTATATTCCTGCTAGGCGATTCAATAAATTCATGGCTGATATTTTACCTGAGATCCAGTGGTGACCACCAATGAACAGAAATTAATTGGACCAGATATCGATCAAAACACTTGCCCATAAACTGGATCATGTAATGCCTGTTAGTTAACTTTTGTATGACTATCTGCTCTCTGCACCATCCAGGATTCTGTGTAGCCCTTGCAGATGAAGATGGATTCACATTCACCTCCTCCACCCTCGCCTACTGCTTTCAGTGTACGTTATGTTGGGCTCCTCTATGTAAATGATACCAAGCACAGACTAGGCAATCAATTAGCAAAGTACCTGTCTGCAATTGCCATCTTAACTTCCAGATTCATGAGATTTCAAATCTCCTTCCCATTCCCACACTGACCTGTCTGTCCTCAGCCTTCTTCTTCAGCATCCTCCAGCCCACTGGCATGAATATTTAAGTTCCAAGTTTCAAGTAACACCATCTTCCAGGGCTGCTTTCCCATTCCTACTAGTCCACCTGGATTCTCTCTCCCATTGTTCAGCGTATCGATCCCTCCCTACCACCAACCGCGCCCCCCACCCCCGTGTGTCATTAAATGGACTAATTATCCTTCTCCCATTGGGTTCCAGCTCCCCATCACCCACACACATATGCCTGCTAGTATCTGCAATTGCTTCTGTTTTCCCTCTCCTGGTTCAACCTTTCTTATTCCCTCCTCCACCTGGCTTCACCTGCCCATTATCACTCCCTCTGGTTTCACCTACCAGTGCACCCTCTCGCTTCTATATACTGACTACCTTCCCTCTACATCCTCAGCATTGATGGTCAACCCCAAATGTCGACCATCCCCTTACCTCCACAGAAGCTGCCTGACCCACTGAGCTCTTCCAGCAGTTTGTTTTTGATTTTGCATCCAGCTACATCATCAGCAGTCTCTTGCTGTAAACTTAGCTGAATACTCAGGGGTGCTTAAAAATCTTGGCAGCAAATACCTTCCCCTCAGTAAGACTTCAAAGGCTCCATACCCTATCAAAATTCCTCCAACGAACAATATATCCTCAGTTTTCAAAGCTATGTGAACTGTGATGTGGAAGACTTCCTATCACAACCCTGTGCGCATGCAATCGCCCTGTGCAGGCCGAGGTCACATGGATTCTCAATGGTCTCACTACTAATAGTCAAGGCATATCTCTACTATGCTTCCCAATCTACTCTCTTATTTGACTCGATAATGAATTTATTTTGACTTCAGCAAAGAGTATATGGCATCTCTGATGTTGGGACTAGCATTGCCGGATTCCCACAAGTGAGGCACTCACAAGTAACCTGGATATTTTATCACCCGGCAAGTCTCCCACTTCTCGTTGTGTAGTGGGCTGTGCATCATGTTCTCATCTATTTATTGGCAATATCATGTCTGTGGGAAGAACAAATGACCCCTTTGTGTTCAGGGAGACTACATTGTTGGGTATATTCAGACCAGAGGGTGAATATTGGGATAGAATGATTACCTTCAAATGTACTTTGCTAATCCACCCCCACTGATTTATGGCACTTGATTGAATGAATTCTAGCTCCAATTACTTAAGCAGCTTACTGCAATATCTTTGAATTTCCAAACAAGTGGCAACTAATTTTGTGTTAGCATTAAACACATGTTCAAAAATGGAAATAATCTAATATGTGGGAAACTGTAGCTTCAGGAGATGACCAGAGGCCATGTAGACTCCAGAGCAGATTCAACTTTTGATTCTACAAATTATTTTCAAGAGGCACTAAGAATCTGGTGGAATATTCTTCAGTTCTCAAGTTAGCTGCAGCTCCAAGAGACCATTTGAGAGACTCAGTACTATCCAGGAAGTAATACCCCACATCACTGATGCTTCCAGTCTGCTGTTCTAAATCACTTATGGCTCCTTCCAAATCCACATCTAATAGTAGAACATAGGACATAGCAATCCTTCAGCCCACAATGTTGTGCCGACCATGTAATCTACTCTAGAAACTGCCTAGAATTACCCTACCACATAGCCCTCTATTTTCCTAAGCTCTAAGATTCTCTTAAAAGGCCCTATTGTATCAGCCTCCACCACCATCGCCAGCAGTGCATTCCATGCACTCACCACTCTCTGTGTGAAAAACTGACATCCCCCCTGTACCTACTTCCAAGCACTTTAAATCTTTGCCCCCTTGTGTTAGCCAGATCAGCCCTGGGAAAAAGCCTCTGGCTATCCACACGATCAATCATCATCTTACACACATCTATCAGGTCACCTCTCATCCTCCATCACTCCAAAAAGAAAAGGCCATGTTCACGCAACCTATTCTCATAAGGCATGCTCCTCAATCCAGGCAACATGCTTGTAAATCTCCTCTGCACTCTCTCTATAGTATCCACATCCTTCCTGTAGTGAGGTGACCAGAACTGAACACAGTACTCCAAATGGGGTCTGACCAGGGTCCTATATAGCTGCAACATTACCTCTCGGCTCTTAAACTCAATCCCACAATTGATGAAGGCCAATGCACCATGTGCCTTCTTAACCACAGAGTCAACCTGCATAGCAGCTTTGAGTGTCCTATGGACTCAGACTCCAAGATCCCTCCGATCCTCCACACTGCCAAGAGTCTTACCATTAATACTATATTTTGCCATCATATTTGACCTACCAAAATGAATCACCTCACACTTATCCGGGTTGAACTCCAGCTGCCACTTCTCAGCCCAGTTTTGCATCCTATCAATGTCCCACTGTAACCTCTGACAGCCCTCCACACTATCCACAACACCCCCAACCTTTGTGTCATCAGCAAATTTACTAAACCATTCCTCCACCTACTCATCCAGGTCATTTATAAAAATCACGAAGAGTAGGGGTCCCCGGAGAAATCCCTGAGGCACACCACTGGTCACCGACCTCCATGCAGAATATGACCCGTCTACAACCACTCTTTGCCTTCTGTGGGCAAGCCAGTTCTGGATCCACAAAGCAATGTCTCCTTGGATCCCATGCCTCCTTACTTTCACACTAAGCCTTGCATCGGGTACCTTGTCAAATGCCTCGCTGAAATCCATATACACTACATCTACTGCTCTACCTTCATCAATGTGCTTAGCCATATCCTCAAAAAATTCACTCAGGCTTGTAAGGCACGACCTGCCTTTGACAAAGCCATGCTGACTATTCCTAATCACATTATGCTTCTCCAAATGTTCATAAATCTTGCCTTTCAGGATCTTCTCCATCAACTTACCGACCACTAAAGTAGGACTCACTGGTCTATAATTTCCTGGGCTATCTCTATTCCCTTACTTGAAAAATGGAACAACATTCACAACCTTCCAATCATCCAGAACCTCTCCCGTCCCCATTGATGATGCAAAGATCATTGCCAGAGGCTCAGCAATCTCCTCCCTTGCCCCCCACAGTAGCCTGAGGTACATCTGGTCCAGTCCCGGTTGACTTATCCAACTTGATGCTTTCCAAAAGCTCCAGCATATCCTCTTTCTTAATATCTACATGCTCTGTTGCGCTGGATTTCCAGGATCTGCAGAATCCTTTGTGTTCACCAACCATCAGATTCCCAAAGAAAATTGGGAGCAGGCAATAAATGCTGGCCTTGTCACTGATGCACCCTTCTCATGAATGAATAACAAATAAGCTAGGCAAATTTATGTCATATGATACTGATACATAACTTAGCTGGCTCCCTACTCATTTTTCTGCATACTGGCTTCCAGACCTGCTTGTCCTCAGACATTTTTTTTATAAAGGATGTCCACACAAATCTGATTAAAATCAGTGTGTGAGATCATGATTTCCTCATTTCCTTGCTCCAATTCAGCAGAGAAGACTTTTGCAGCTGTGACTGGTGCAACCTGCACACAACCTGAAGTGTATTTACTTTAATGCAAGAAGTATAATGGGTAAGGCGACGAACTGAGAGCCTGAATTAGGTCATGGAACTATGATACTGTAGCTGTTACAGAAACTTGATTGAGAGAAGGGCAGGACTTGCAGCTCAAATTTTCAAGGCAGAAATGTTTTGGACAGGACAGAAAGTGGTGTAAAAGGTGGGAAATTGTATTAATGATAAGGGAAATTGTTAATATGTGCATTAAGAGAGGACTTCCAGTGAAGCCTTAAGAGAAAACCTCAGGAATAAGAAATGTGCAATCAGTATGATGGGGTCCCATTAATCATTGCAAGCCAGAGGAACTGATGTGGAGGCACTTAATAGAAAGACATCAAAAACAATAGGGTTACCATAGTGAGTAGCATTAACTTCCCCAATATTGACTGGCTTTCCCTTAATGCCTGGAGATTAAATGGGGAAGAATTTGTTTGTCACTTCCTGGGAGGCTTCTTGAAAGAATATGTAAATGATCCAATTAAGAATGGGCTATACTAAATCTTATAGTGAGGAAGGAACCTGGCCAAGTGAACAAAGCTTCAGAAGGGAGCATTTTGAGAGAATAATAATAGTACCAGAAAGACAGTCATGGATAAAACTGTCCCTTGGGCGAAAGTGCTGAATTGGGGGAAGACTAGTTGCAATAGCAAGGACTGGACAAAGTAGATTGGGAGTGGCTGTTTGGCATAAATTCACATCTGACATGTGGGAATGTTTTAAAGGCCAGTTGATTAGAGTTCAGGATGAGCATGTTGTAAAATTAGAGAAAAACAGAAACAAAGCGCATGCAAGATTTAGGAAGCTGAAATCATACAATCAATCTGAGGATTCAAAATTGACGTTGTCATTGAAGACAGAGAGTAGTGGTGGAGAGGAGTTTCTCTCATTGGAGGTACGTGGCCAGTGGTTTTCCACAAGGATCAGTACTGGGACCTCTGTTGCTTGTGAATATATACACATGTGAATGACTTGGAAAACAAAGGGCTGATTGGTAAGTTTGAAGACAGCGCAAAAATTGGTGAGCTGTTGATAGTGATGAAGGTTGTCAAAAGATAGAGCAGGATTGAGATCAGTTGAAGATACTGGCAGTTTAATCCATACAAGTGTTAAGTATTGTACTTTAGGAGATCACAAGTAAGGGGATAGCATACAGTAAATGGTGGGACCCTTAGAAGCATTGATGTACAGAGGGGTCATTGGGACATAGTCCATAGCTCCCTGTAAGAGGTAACACAAGAGGATAAGGTGGCAAAGAAGGTGCACAGTATGCTTGTCTTCATTAGTTGGGTGGTGAGGGTAAAGGTCAAGAAGTCATAATGCAGATGCATAACACTATGGTTAAGCCACATCTGGAGTACTGTGTGCAGTACATGAAGGATGAAGAGGCTTTGCATTTTAGAGAGACTATGAAAAAGATTCACTAGGATGTCGTCCAAATTAGACATTAGCTAGAAGGGAAAGGGTGGTACAGTACAGAGAGTAGCACAGTAACGTAGCAGTTAGTGCAATGCTTTACAGTGCCGTCAGTTCCCATTGCTGTCTGTGAGAGGTTTTTACGCTCTCCCTGTGCTCACCTGGGTTTCATCCAGGTGCTCCATTTTCCTTCCACTTTCCAAAGAAATACAAGTTAGGAATATTAAGTTCTGGGCATGCCATATTGGCTCCGGAGGCATGGCAAGACTTGTGGCTGCCCCCAGCACATGCTCAGACTGTGTTAGACATTGACACAAATGACACATTTCACTGCATGTTTCAATGGATATGTGACAAATAACTCTAATTTTTAATCTTTAAGGTTATTAACTATAAGGAGAGGTTGGAAAATTGTAAATTGCTTTCTCTGCAGCTTCTGAAGCTGAGAGGAGACTTGATAAAAGCTTATAAATTATGAAAGGCATGGATAGAGTAGACAAAGGCTTTTTCCCCAGAGTAGAAATGTGGCAAATAATTTCCACCAAGACTGGTAGGTTCCAGTGACGCATTTGTAGATGGGATGGTGGAAGCAGATGTGATAATGACATTTAAGAGACTTTTAGATGGATATGTGAACAAACAGGGAGTGAAGTGATATGGAGCATTTGCCATCATGGTCAGCACAGACATGGCTCTGATGCTGTACAACCTCTGCTGCAATGAATAAACCATTAATGCCAGTCATCGTGACTTTCATCTTCCACTTTTATTTCTCCAATTTATTCCAGGCTACCTCCGAGTACATCTGCAATATTATTCAACTTGTCGTGCACTGGTGCCTCAAATAGGCAATAGAAACAGTGTGCAACAGGGCCAACATTTTGTCTGCTTTTCTGCTGAAGAATGATCATTCAACAACGTTGTGGAATTTCTCAAAATGCAGGGTTGTTGATTGCCTCCATGTGGCCATCTACATCCCTAGGCAAAGTGCCATGTTTTACACATCAGGAAGTCTGTATAATGCAATTCAATGGGCATTATGATTCATCTGGTGCTGCTTCCTCAAGCTCAGTATCTAAATCCTGTGGGCTGAGAGGAGCTGTACTGGTGGTTGGAACAGACAATGGAAATGACTCGGCGCTGTGATTTGCTAGCTTGTTCCAGGCTACTTACAATGCTGGCTGGCTGTTCTTTTGCTTGGCTAACATAAACAGACTAATTACATATTTTATAATATTAGTCACAAGAATTTCCTTCCAACAAAGTTCATGTAACAATATAGTGCGCACACTGATGTTGTGTTCAAACTAACGCCGGTGTCAGAAAGGGGAGAAAAGATAATAAAAGAAGAATGTTACAAGGCATCATTTTATCAAGTCTCTGGCCTCACCCTTTCTTAATCTCAAAATTTATCTGCTTGTAAATGGCTCAAAGACAGTGTGGCCTCTAACACTGTGATGCCATCCTCCTGTGGGAGTCATCCTGCCCTGCAGGTAGAGAATCAGAAGCATATATGACCAGCCTCAAGGTCAGCTTCTAACTCATTGCTATGAAGTTATTGAAAAGTTCCCTAGTACAATAAGATGGACTCTTGATCTCACAGTCTACCTTGTTACGGCCATGTGCCTTATTGTCTACCTACACTGCAGTTTCTTTGTAGCGTAACACTTCATTCTGAGCTCTCTTATTGCTTTATCTAGTGCTACCTCAATGCACTGTGGAATGAATTGATCTGTATGAATGGTATGCAACACAGGTTTTTCATGGTATTTTGTACATGTGACAATAATAAACCAATTTACCAATCTTAATATGTAACCAAGTTCTAAGCACTTAAAAAAACTACTCCTAGAGATCATAGAATGCAATGGTAAAAAAACTGCTTCTTGGCAACTTGCGTGGGCCCCAGCTATGCCTGTCCTTTAGTTGGCTATGTGGAACAGTCCTTGTTCCAAACCTCCTCTGGCACCCATCCCCAACTCTTCCTCCGCTACATTGATGAGTGCATTGATGCTGCTTCCTGCACTTGTATGGAACTCATCAACTTTATTCCCTTTGCTACTCACCTCCACCCTGCCCTCACTTTCATTTGTGACATAGGAAGAATATCATCCTTCATCATTTCCACCAGTTGCAAAGGATTCCCACCAACAGTAATATTTTACCCCCTCCCTACCTTTCTGCTAGGACCAATCCCTCCAGGGCTCGCTTCTAATCAGATCACCAGCAGGTGGTGAGAGTAGGTTCTCTCACCACTGCCCCTCTGACCCTCAACACAGGAGCCCTCAGGGCTATGTACTAAACCCCTTCTTTACTCTCTATATTCCCATGACTGTCACCACCCACAGCTCCAATCTGCTAATTAAATTTGCTGATGATACTACACCGATTGGCCTAATCTCAAATAATAATGAGGCAGCCTACAGAGAAAAAGTCATCACCCTGACACAGTGGTGTCAAGCAAACAACCTCTCCCCTATTGACTTCAATGGATCTGGGGTTGAGAGGATGAACGGTTTTAAATTCCTCGGCATAAACATCACCAAAGATCTCATATGGTTTATGCATACCAGCTGTGTGGTGAAAAAGGCACAACAGTGCCTCTTTCACCTCAGACAGTTGAAGAAGTTTGGTATGGGCCCCCAAATCCTAAGAACTTTCTACAGGGGCACAGTTGAGAGCATCCTGACTGGCTACATTACTGCCTGGTATGGGAACTGTACTTCCCTCAATCGCAGGACTCTGCAGAGTATTATGCGGACAGCCCAGCACATTCGTAGATGCGAACTTCCCACTATTCAGGACATTTACAAAGACGGGTGTGTAAAAAGGGCCTGAAGGATCATTGGGGACCCAAGTCACCCCAATCACAAACTGTTCTAGCTGCTACCATCTGGGAAACGGTACCACAGCATAAAAGCCAAGACCAACAAGCTCCAGGACAGCTTCTTCCACCAGACCGTCAGACCGATTAATTCATGCTGAAACAACTGTATTTCTATGTTATACTGACTCCTGTTGCACATAATATTTATTATAAATCACTATAAATTGCACATTGCACATTTAGACAGAGACGTAACAAAGATTTTTAACTCCTCATGTATATGAAGGATGTAAGTAATAAAGTCAATTCAATTCAATTCAAACCACAAAGACTGTTTAATCAAACAATATATTTACTACAATGCTGAAATATTACTGTAAAATGCACAACATTCCTCCCTGCTTAGCTATAAACTCCAACTCAATATAGAAAGCAACACTACCGGTGTGTGTGTACATATATGATACATTACAACTACTATATAGACATCTACAGCATAATACATTGTCCCATTCAGGCCTAAAGATTTCATCGCTGTGGAAAAATACTACTCATGTGGGATAACGTTTTTCTTGGCAAGGGGGTCGGGGGTCACTCTGCTTGGCCATTGAGACATATGGCTGTAAAACAATCACAAGTTCTGGAGCTTTCTCCACGGCGGTGGCAGGAGTTGACTCTGAGACTGCAGGACTTGGGTCTGACAGCTCTGGCCATCTTTCTTCTCTAACAATTGACTGCTTCTTCAAATGATCGATCCAGACATCAGAAACAATCTCCACTGTGTAGGAGAGTGCTCAGGGTTCTGTCCTTAAATCTTTCTATTATTTTTGATCACCTCTGTAGTCCGTTGCCAGGGCTGCTTGTCTAGGAGTTAAACATTGAACCTTCTTATTTGAGGAGCCCTCAGTGTGTCTCAGCTGCTTGTCTTGCATACTCCTTCTGAGATTGGGTTTAAGGAGATTGAAGCGTGAACACAAGGGACAACCCAGGAACAGCATAGCTGATGAGTTGTCGGTTGTGGAGTGTGCTGCACTGCGATATGCAAGGAGGAAGTTGGTGATTTTCTAAGTCAGTGTCAGTGTAATGGGTTCTGCTGACATCGCTCGCAGGACGTTTTTTAGACTCTGGACAAACCTTTCCACCAAGCCATTTGTAGCTGGGTGGTACAGTATAAATGTAATATGTCTTATTCCATTCATTTTCAAGAATGGCTGAAGCAACAAACTGTGGTCCATTGTCACTGGATAAATGTTGTGGGCCTCCTGTTCTTGAGAAGAGGTTTCTCAATAAATAAAGTGTGTGAGGCCAGAGTGGAGGCTATTGGGAACACTTCTGGCTACTTTGTAGCTGCATCCACTACTACCAAGAAGTTTGTGCCCATGATTGGTCCAACAAAATCCACATGAGTCTTCTGCCAGGGCAATGCCAGCTGTTCCCAGGGATGGTGAGGTGGTGTTCGGCATCTTTGGACATGTTGACATCCCGAACAGTGCATGGAGAGCTACTCGATCTGCTGATACGTCCCAGGCCACCAGACAAAGCTTTGAGCTAACACTTTCATTTTAGTCATGCCTAGATGTAGATGACTGGCATGTAGCTCCTCCAATGCTTTGGTAAAATAACTCTCAATCCTCATATAAGGCAACTGCCAGCAAGGGCATTCACCTGGCACTGGTAAAAAAGGGGGAACCGGACTTTCTATTGCACATTTCAGTCATTTTGGGAGACCACGTAGACCTGAGACAGGGTGGGATCTTTTCTGATTTCCCTTTGGATCATCCCTGCCGTAATAAGGAGACTTTCGATTCACATTAGAAAGAATACATCAAGAGAAGTGTCCTCTTTGGCAAATTTCTCAGGCATTTCCTTTTCCAAGCATAAACATGACATTCCATCAGCATTTTCATGATTAGATGTCTTCTTGAATTTGATCTTGTAATTGTGTCCTCCAAGAGACAGAGCCCATCTCTGCATTTATGCTGCTGCTGTTAGTGGAACAGCCTTTTGTGGATTGAAAATGGACGCAGTGGTTGATGTACAGTAATGAGGGTAAACTCTTTCCTGTACAAGTACTGCTTGAAATGCTTTACATCCCAAACCAGACTCAAGGCCTCTTTGTCAATCTGATCATATTTTTTCTCTGCAGCAGTAAGGGAACATGATACAAAGACTATAGTGTGTTCCTCTCCATCACTCCTAACATGACATGACTGCACCTATACCATAAGGCGAAGCATCACAGGTAAGCTGCGCAGGATGATGTGGATCCTAATGTGTAAAATCACCATTTTCCTTTACCCTATGGAAAGCCACCTCACACTGCTTTGTCCATTGCCATTTCTTCCCAAATTGTAGTAATGAGTTCAAGGGGTGGAGTACAGTAGCCAGGTTTGAAAGTCAGCTATTACAGTAATTGGCAAAACCTAAAAAGGACCACAATTGTGATATGTCCTTTGACCTTGTGGCATCTAGCACTGCTTGAATTTTCTCAGCACAATTGTATAATCTTTGTGCGCGAATGGTGTGAGCATAGTAAGTGGTGCTTGGTTTAAAGAATTCACCCTTGTTCCGATGTGCTCTGAGCCTATAATCTTCTAATCTTTTTAACAGTCTTGTGATTTTGGAGATGTCTCTTGTGATCCTTACCAATAACAATGATATCATTTAGGTAACATTGAGTGCGTCAGCAAGCTTGCAGCATCTGGTCCATTGCTTTGTGCCAGAGTGCAGGTGTAGGTGCTACTCCAAAAATAAGCCTACTATAGCGATAAAGCCCTTGATGAGATTTGCCCTCCAGAATGATTTGCTAAAGATATTCTCTATCTTGGGCAGAGGGTTGATGGTGACCTTAAATTCACCACAGTTCCTGACAGACCCATTCTTCTTGGCTACTGAGACCACTGGCAATGCCCCTGGGCTCCACTCAAACATGGAAAGAATTCATTGAGCCTCCATGCAATCTAGCTCACTGGCTATTTTATCACAGATGGTATAAGGAACCAGTTGGGTTATGCAAAACCTGGGTGTGGCATTTTTATTTAATACTATTTTACCCTTCATATGTTTCAGTTTTCCAATGGCTTCCTTGAACACTGCTATGGCATTATCCAGTACCTTTCTTAATTCGCTTTCAGATGACTCCATTGCAGGGAATGTGACATGCAAACTGTGGATGGTTCTCCAATCAAGTTTTACTTTGACTCAGCTAATTATGGGTCCACAATGCTGGCCCTCCTGTTTTTACTACATGCAAACACAATGTGGCTTGATTTTTGCATTTCTCTGTTATGAATGTTATTCTCACAGGAGTTACCTTTTCTCCAGCTTTAATTCTTGGTTAGATATCAACCGGCTTCAGTTCAGCAACTTTGAATTGCCTTTCAATCTTATTTTGTGGAAAGTGAAACAGCTGAGCCAGTGTCCAATTCCATTTTAATTAATTTGTCATTCATTTCTGGGGCAAGCCATATTTCTTGTCTATTGTTAGTTTTCACATTGTAAATCTTAAGGCTACACAGTCCTGTGTCATTCTCATCAGATTCTTTATCAACAGAACACAGATTATCGTACTTTCTGAAGCTGCAATGTGACTTTTTAAACTTTTTCTCTTCCCTGTGCAGTCCATTCATTTTTGTCTGCCTGACATGTTTGTTGTACCGCTATGTGTCCTACTTTGTTGCATTTTCTACAAGTTTTGCCTTTAAACCGGTATTGATCTGCGGTCTGTGAGCCCCTGCCACAATGGTAAAGCAATTTATTCACAGACAGGCCTTTAGACGCTGCAATTTTGTTCATGCTCACTTTCATTGTTGTTTCCGTTGATACAGCTATTCCAATTGCTCTTTTAAATGTGAGTTGTGCTTCAGTTAGGAGCCATTTTTGAATGTTTTCACAAACTAAACAATCTCTCATTGCACCATTAAGCCCATTACCAAACTGACAATGGTCAGACAACCGATTCAATTCAGCTATGTAAGCTGAAATAGACTCCCCTTCTTTTTTTATATCTCTTATGAAACCTAAAGCATTCTGCAATCAACAATGGGTTCACTTCTGAATGTTCTGCATTACCTTCATGATAGCAGTAAAGCTCATTTTGGCTCATAAATTTGTTCACTTTCTGCCTTTTTTTAACTCAACCATCTTTCTTTCCTTGCAAAGAAAAGTGCGATGCATGTTTTTTAAAACTTGTATCTCTCTCTCTCTCTTCCCCCCACCCCCCAGCCCCCACACCTCTCCCCTCAAACAGGTGGGTAGTTGTCTCAGGTTTGTTTTAAAGCTTATTCATCACCACTGTGACATTTTGTAGCTCCAAAACCTAATCGAATGTAAAACACGGGAGCCCGGGAGAATGTGTACACTTAGCATTACTTTAGTGAGGCATGCACTTATGACAAGGTGGCATAATGACATGTGCCATTCACAACATTTTACATATAACATGCAATAAATTATGTAAACAAAGAAAGCTTAATTAAAAATATATTTGCAATATAACTGAAATATTATATACACAACAGTTTTCACTTATCACTCACCTGCTACTGTGTCTAAACTCCTTCCCCCACCTGGTTCTATTTGCCCATCATCCCCCACCACACCTCCTTCCATCTATGGCCTAGTTGGCCACTGGACCACTCTCTCCTCCTCTATACTGGCTACTCTCCCTCTGCACACTCAGTCCTGATGCGGAGTCTTGAGCAGAAACATCATTAATCCCTTTTGCCATCACAAATGCTCCTTGGGCCACTATGTTCCTCCAGCAATTTGTTTTTATAGTTGCAGACTCTTGCATCTGCTTCAAATGGTTCAGCTTTAATGGAAAGAATTGACATTAAAGTTTCCTTATGAAATCCATGCAATAACAGACACATTTGTAAGAAACAAGTTGACAATATAACCTTTGTTTGGGGGAGCATTCACAGTGGAACTTACAGTTTTTCTAGCTTTACCTTCATCTAGCTTAGCTTCCTGTTCAGCCCCAGAATACAGTTTCAATGGCTGCAGCAGCCTTACAAATAGCTGCAGGAGAATGTTAAAATTTTGTGCATGCTCATGAAAGTGGTTAGATGCATGGAGAAAAACTCACCTGATGTAAGATCAATATACTAATAACAAATTTTAAGCTGGTCAACATTGGGATTTCTTAACCAATGCCTTGAGAATAATTTATTTGCCTTTTCTTTTTAAGAATGCTTCTCTCTTTCTAAGAGGTTAGTCCAGGGTTTGATTTCATGCCTCTTCAGAAGCTGGTACCTCAAAAATACAACACTCCATCAGTAATGAACTGAGGTCTGCTGAAATTATATGTTCATGTCTCTGGAGTGGAACTTGAGAAAGCAGTTTCTGCTTCAGAGGGGAAAGTTCAGCTACTGAGCCAAGGGTGACTCCTTGGAAACATAAGTCATACTCTGACAAATGGTAAGTGAGTAAGTGAGTCATTTCTGTTAAATGCGTGCATTATATTATACATTACACTGACTGGTTAAATTTGCTTTCCAAACAAATTACCATGCACAAATTTGGGGAAACTGTGTTCTTACAGTTCAGCAGTGACTACATGCAGTTAGCTAAAAATACCTAACTAACCTATGCAGTTAAGGTCAGCACTTAGCAAATGAAACAAACAGATTTTCCAGCAGTTATGTTCACCCAAAATTTCATTCTGCAAGAACTGAAGTAAATTTTGAAAAAAAATTGTCAATTTCTGTTCTGGTATTCTGTGTGCAAGAGGGGAAACAAAATTCAAAAGTGTTTTGTCCTTTTGTCTCCCACTTCTTTCTTTCAGCCAGTCTGTTTATTTCTCAACTCATGGGACAGAATAGATGCATCAATGGCAAGTTTAGCAAAGCAGAAAGTGAAGATGGAGGAAGTAAAGGGCTGTCATAAATTAATCAGAGACTATATTAAAGCAAATTTAGCTAACACCACAGAATTATAAAATATTTATTTCACTATAAACAATTTCCATGGAATTGAATTAAACAACATGGAACTTTCAATAAATGTCCCTTGACACCACTGCAGCCAATAATCAAAGCAAACCTACCATTTAGATGAGAATGAAGGTGACATGATCAGTAAGTTTGCAGGTGGCACCAACATTGGCTATTATGGATGGTAAAGAAAGTTGTCTAAGAAACAGGAGCTATGTCAGCTGGGAAAATGGGCAAAGTAAACGGCAGTTGGAACTTATAGTAACTCGGACAAGTGTGAAATAATACGTTTTAGGAAACTGAACTAGGGTAGGAAAACACAGTGAATGCCAGGGCCCTGGAAATTGTTGTAGAACCGATAGATCTAGGGGTATAAGTGCATAGTTCCCAGAAAGTGTTGTCACAGCTAGGCAGGATGATGATGTCATTGATAATCACTTTCAGGGTTCAAGACGCTTACTGTTAAACTCAGCTTTCTATTACAGCTGCACGAACTTTCCAAAGGGTCAAAGTTTTGCTGATAAAGTTAAATTTTTAACAAATATTCTTCACTCATCTTTTTGCTTTAACAAGAACCAGTCCCCAGTTTTATTGCAAATAGCAATCAGTTTGAAGTTGAAGGCTCAGCTTTGCAAAATAAAGTGACTGGGAGACTTGTCTCCATTAGCCAAACACAAGATAATGGGGTTACATCACTTAGCACTTCAAACATGGTTACGAGTCAGGATGTTGTGTACTCCATTGGTACACATGTTGGGGGGTCAGCCCTCGCAGAATTAATTATGGATGTTTGGGATCTCTGTCACCAGAGCTTTTAAGTCTATCTATGTGAGTTACTTTGACCCAGGAAAGGTATCTGGAAAACATCACATGCAGGTGATATCAGCTGTTTGAAAACAGTATAAATATCAGCAGCAGTATAGATTATTAAGAATGAAAAGGATAACAACAGAAAGATAAGGTTACAGAAAGAACTAGAATTCATTCTTCAACTTCAAGATGGACAAATTGTTCATCTGCACTTGCTGGGATACTCTAGTTTGTAAGAATTGTACCTATGCTTGGAAATCATTGGTAGTTTGTACATCTTGTAATATGGAAATATTTTTCAAATTAGAACTACTCTGTGAACGTTAAATGTGTGTTAAGAATTATTTAACTGAATTTAAATGTGTATCATTAAAAATAATTGTTTTTAAATTGCTTCATTAGCTGAAAGAATCTCCTCTTTGTTAGGGATAGGGGACCCTACACACAAGCAATGGGTATTGGCAACTGAACCTCACCACAGAAGCTAGACAAGGAAGTAAGCTAGTCCTTGAAGAGTAGGTGGACGCAGAATATCCTCCCTATAGTGAAGGGTACCTGTAGATATCTATAGCCAGTAGGGCTTAAACACTTCTTTTGAGTTTGGGGCTTTGTCAACATGGAACCTAATTCTATCACAATGACAAAGACTTCCCTGTCTAGCATCTGTGAAGTTTCGCTGCTAATATCCATTGTTTGGGTGGTCCTAGCTATAAGAAGGATGTAATTAACCTAGAGAGGGTGCAGAAACTATTAGCAAGAATATTGCTGGGGATACCTTGTCACACTCTCCCCAGAATATATCCTCTGTTGAATCATGGTTCCATAATGTTATAAGTTATAATTCAATAAATCAGATGCTGATTTCAGAGTGTTGGAGGCTGAGATCTTTCTGTGGTATAGAAAATAATGAGGGGTATATATAAGGTGATTGACTGCATTCTCTTTACCAGGGCAAGGGAGGGTAAAACTCTTGGGCATAGGTTAAGGTGAGAAAGTAATGATTTAAAGGGGATGACGGGCAAGTTTTTCATGCAGAGAGTGGTGGGTACAGTATAAGAAAGGAGCAGCCAAAAGAATGGCAGAGGGAACAATCACAACATTTAAAAGACATTGAGACAGGTCAATAGACAGGAATGATTTAGAAAGATATGAACCAAATGCAAGCAAATGAATCTAACTTAGACAGGCACCTTTCAGCATGGATCAGTTGGGAAAAGAGCCTGCTTCTGTATACTTAGCTCCATGATTCTATGCCTCATTATCAAAGCCCATCTCTGAATGAAAGCCATGCACTGATTTTGATCCAAGAGTTTACAAGAATTTACCACCACAAGTCAGGAGGTACAGAAGCCTTAGGTCCCACACCACCAGGTTCAGGAACAGTTATAACTCTACAACCATCAGGCTCCTAAACCAGCTACTCTGAACTGATACTAAGACCTACAGACTCACTTTCAATGACTCCATACAACACTTAACTCCATATTTTTTTCTTTGCACAGTTTCTCTTCTTCTGCACACAGGTTTTTCTTGCATAGTTTTTCATGACATTCTACTATATTTCTTTTTCTTACTGTTAATACCTGCAAGAAAATGAACATCAAGGTGACATACACTGGAGATTTCAATGCCAACTGTCATAAAATAATGCCCAGAGCTGTGCACAGTGTTAGGGACATGCCCCATTTTTAATTCTTTAAAATCCTTTCTACCTTTGACCTTCGCTAACTCCTTACATGGGTTTATGTCACTTTTCTTGCTAAAGAATACTAATTGGTTCAAGTCTTATAAAAATAGCTGAGACATTACTGTGATGCCTGCATTGTTGAAATTTCACTCCCAATGTGTTGCCTTCCCAAACTTGACATCCCCCTTTGCTATTCCAAGACAATTCTTTCCCCTCAACAGTTCTTGACTGTATCAGTGCCAAAACCTGTTCCTGTCTCTGATGTACCTCAGGCAATCCCATTTGTCATTACATTCTTTCCAATCTTCAGGCAGCATCAATATTGTTCTGGTCATCTCTTATTGTATTGGAAGTCTAGACACATGCTTACACTTTTTACATTACTTGTATTCTCCCTGTGCTGAATGTAAACCTTGTATCCACTTCTTCCACCCTAACTTATTCATTGCTTTGAAGCTTCCTTCCTTTGGCTTGCACCTATGAGCCCTGAGCCCAGGCAGCCTTTTGGTTCTCATGATAATTGTAGACACAAAACCAGGAGAAAGGTAATCATTAACATTGACACTAATTGCAGGCTAGTGTCAGCTGATGAGATATTAATATCACCTGACCAAATGTGCTTGAATGTCCACAAATAAATTTGAGTTGAAAAGATCATTTTTGACAATATTTGCTAAACCATTTCTGGATCTAAGCAGTAACATTACAATCAGAATCACTTGCATTTTTCTATTTTCATATCTGATCAACTTATGAGAAATTTGGCAAGAGCCTTGGCTGGTATTCCATAATGAGCTATGCTTGAAGGAAGAGGCAATTCACGAGAAGTATATACTGTATGAATTTTCATTATAAGGTACCTTGATTCACCCTCCCCAAAAAGTATCCTCTGTTGAATCATGTTTCCATGATGTTATAAGCATTAGTAATCCATACCCTTCTTTCGTGATGTTTGTCAACTCTTAATATCATTGACATTCTTCTCACAATGATGAATATTTATAATGTGGGACTTTTCTGCTCTTCTTGTTATAATTTTCACACTGTTATCTTTTAGACAATTTTTCACAATCGTTAGCTCAGAGAATATCATCCTTGGCCCAATAAGAATAATAAGTTTAAGAGTATGTCTGTGATGGCAAATAGAAAATACTATCCCATTTATTTTTAGTTCTTCCAAAGGACATACAGCTTACAAAATTTTTTGAGATTAAAGAAAAGGCCAGAACACTGAAATCAAAAGAGGTAGGGCTAGTGTGGAACAGGCACCACACAGGTTTATGGAGATAATAGATTTTTCCATATTTACTTACCAGTTTCTATGATTTGTCTCACATTGGCTTTCTGTTAAGTTCATACGATTGTATAAACCCTCTCAATACATTACTCTACAGTTGTTATAAATATCCCCCACCCCAATCACAAACTGTTCCAGCTGCTACCATCCAGGAAGTGGTAGCACAGCAGTAAAGCCAGGACCAACAGGCTCTGGGACAGCTTCTTCCACCAGATCATCAGAATGATTATTTCATACAGACACAATTGTATTTCTAAGCTGTATTGACTGTTCTGTTGTATATCTTACTGTATATAATATTTATTACAAATTACTATAATTTGCATGTAGCACATTCAGGCAGAGACGGTGCATAAAGATTTTTACTCCTCATGTATATGAAGGATGTAAGAAATAAAGTCAATTCACTGTAACACTTTACCACACACAAAATGCTGTCTGGCCTGTTAGGTTCCTCCAGCATTTTCTGCGTGTTACCTTGATTTCCAGCACCTGCAGATTTTCTCTTGTTTGTTACATTAGCACTGATTAGTTTAGCAAAACATTTTGGTGTAAATGAAAAAGGTCACCTAATATATTATAAGGAAAAAGGAGACACAAGAGAATGTAGATGCAGGACTCTAGAGCAAAACGAGACAAGATCTGGAGGAACTCAGCTGCTCAGGCAACATCCTTGAAGAGAAATGCTCAGTTGACATTTTGGGTCAACACCCTTCATCTAAACTGACAGTGTTTTAGGAAAGATAGCCAGTATAAAGAGGCGAAGTGAAAGCCTGGACCAAGGGCTGGAAGCAATAGCTAGATCCAAGTGATGTTGATTTAACTGGCAGATGGAGTCAGATAGGGAAGGGAAGGGTAGAGATAGTAACACAGGGCTGGGAGCTGATAATTGGAAGAAGCAAAGGTTTGCAGATTGTGGAATCTGATATGAAAAGAAGGTGGAATTTCAAAGTTCAATGTACATTTATTAACAAAGTATTTACTGTATATGTCACCATAGACAACCCTGAGATATATTTTCTTGTGAGTAATCATAGTAAATAAAAGAAATACAATAGAATCAATGAAAGACTATACCCAAAAGGACAGATAAAAACTGGCGTGTAAAAAAAGAGCAAATACAAAAAGAAAGAGAAGAAAATAAAATAAATAAACAAGCAATTTTAAAAAAAAAGTTAATATAGATAGATAGATAGATAGATAGATAGATAGATAGATAGATAGATAGATAGATAGATAGATACTTTATTCATCCCCATGGGGAAATTCAACTTTTTTCCAATGTCCCATACACTTGTTGTAGCAAAACTAATTACATACAATACTTAACTCAGTAAAAAATATGATATGCATCTAAATCACTATCTCAAAAAGCATTAATAATAGCTTTTAAAAAGTTCTTAAGCCCTGGCGGTAGAATTGTAAAGCCTAATGGCATTGGGGAGTATTGACCTCTTCATCCTGTCTGAGGAGTATTGCATCGATAGTAACCTGTCGCTGAAACTGCTTCTCTGTCTCTGGATGGTGCTATGTAGATGATGTTCAGAGAGACCATATATGAGATTCAAAGTTCATCTTCTCTGTCTCTGGATGGTGCTATGTAGATGATGTTCAGAGAGACCATATATGAGAGGGCAGGTGGGCAGATATAAATAGTGTGGGAGGGGATAGGGGACCCAGTGGAAGAAGTGTGTGGGTGATGAACAGAAAGAGTGGTGATGGAAGGAGAAAGAAACCAAGTGACAGGGGATGGGATTGTGGAAAGAAAGGTGTATGTGAGAGGACCTGTATATGTCAGAAGGAGAAAGAACTAGACAGGTAGAAAGCAGCTTACCTGAAATTGGTAAATTTAATGCTAATGCTATCAAGTTGTCAACTGACCAGGTGGAATATGAGTTGCTGTTCTTCTAGTTTGTGTCTAACCTCACCCTGGCAGTGGACAAAGCCCATAACAGACAGGTCAGTGTAGGAAGGGGAATTAAAATGGCTTTCAACCAAGAGTTCCAGATGGCCATTGTGGGCAGATTGCCAGTACATTTAGAAACAAGAGGGTGCTTTTATTCGAGTGATATCTTTTTCAGACTGTTATGAATGAAAAGGCTGTATTTGAAAGTGAAATACATTAATGGATGTCAGCTTTCAGATCTAAAAAGCTTACAGTAATCTATAAATTTCTTACCACACTAGAAGTGATAAATTACTATAATTTTTCATTTATAACATAGGTAATGATTTTGGCAGAATAAAATGCAATAGAGACAATTTCTACATATAAGAAGCTTCATTCAAAGATAGAAAACATATAACATCAAAAATACATCATACAGCTCTTAAATGTAATCTTCAGAATCAAAATCAGGTTTAATATCACCGGCACATGTTGTGAAACTTAACTTTGCGGCGGCAGCACAATGCAATACATGATAACAGACAGAAAGCTGTGAATTACAGTAAATATATTACATATAATAGTTTTATTAAATAAGTAGTGCAATAAAATAGGATGTAAAAAATGTAGTCAGGTAGTGTTCATGGGCTCAATGTCCATTCAGAAATCAGATGGCAGAGGGGAAGAAGCTGTTTCTGAATCACTGAGTGTGTGCTTTTAGGCTTCCCTAACTCCTTCCTGATGGTAGAAATGAGAAGACGGCATGTCCTGGGTCCTTAATAATGTATGTCACCTTTCTGAGCCACCACTTTTTGAGGATGTCCTGGATACTACAGAGGCTAGTATCTATGATGGAGGTAACTAACCTTACAACTCTCAGCAGCTTACTTTGATCCTGTGCAGTAGCTCCCCCATACCAGATGGTGATGCAGCTAGTTAGAATGCTCTCCACAGTACATCTGCAGAAATTTGCAAGTGTTTTTGGTGACATACCAAAGCTCCTCAAACTCCTAATGAAATATAACCACATTTTGCTTACTTTATAGCTGCATCGATATGTTGAATCCAGGTTAGATCCTCAAAGATATTGATACCCAGAGCTTGAAATTGCTCACTCTCTCCACTTCTGATCCCACTATGAGGAATGATGTGTCTTCTCTCATCTTACCCTTTCTGAGGTCCACAATCAGTTCTTTGGTCTTAGTGATATTGAGTGCAAGGTTGCTGCTGCAACACCACGAAGCTAGTTGATTTATCTCACTCCTGTACACCTTGTAACCATCTGAAATTGTGCCAACAATGGTTGTACTGTCAGCAAATTTATAGATGGTATTTGAGTTATGCCTAGCCACACAGTCATGAATGTTGAGAGAGTAGAGCAGTGGGCTAAGCACACATCTCTGAGGTGTGCCAGTGTTGATTGTCAGTGAAATGGAGATGTTATTTCCAATCCACGCTGATTGTGGTCTTCCAATTAGGAAGTCATTAATTCACTGTGAATTAATCAATAGTCATCTTCATTATATATAATTCCCATGAATTTCATGTTATGTTTAACTACCTTCACCACACTAGAATTTGAGATGAACATCAGATTCATTTTGGCACCAGGAATTTTGAATTATTTTTAAATCTTGGGAATTTGCCCACCTGAATCAGATAGGAAACCTTACTTATCTGTGCAAAGTGAGCCCCACAAGTTCTTGTTCAAAGAGTCTGTGGGTGTAAATGTATGCATGTGATTGTGTGTGTGTCTATCTGTCTTACGGTAAATAGACATTACAAATCTTAAGCAACACACACAAAACGCTGGTGGTACGCAGAAGGCCAGGCAGCATCTATAGGGAGAAGCACTGTCAACGTTTCGGGCCAAGACCCTTCGTCAGGGCTCTACGAAGGGTCTTGGCCCGAAACATCGACAGTGCTTCTCCCTATAGATGCTGCCTGGCCTGCTGCGTTCCATCAGCATTTTATGTGTGTTGCTCGAATTTCCAGCACCTGCAGATTTCCTCGTGTTTGCTTTACAAATCTTAACATCCTTGACCTAATACCAGGATATAAATCATTCTAGGGAATTACATAGCAATTCACTCTCTAAGCATCTTTGCTTAATGGATACTTATTTGTTTGGTAATCATAAATATTTTCTAGAATTGTTGATCATGGAATATAAACATATTTAGTCACAGCTTACTTTTAAAAAAATTTACCAATCTATAATTACCTCACAAGATGTAAGATTATGTCAATGGTGTACAATTCAAATCTAAAAAGCATTAGTAATTTGACAATGCTCCAAAATTATTACATTATGTTGCAAATCTCTGGTTGTTTGGATTCTCAGAATGTGATAAAATAACACATTTTTTTAGCCTTATACATAATAGCTATTATTAAAGCAATCAAATTTGAATTTACTATAGAACACAACATCCTTTTTGATACTAATATTGGAGCTTTGGTGAGGCTGTTTTGCTCATTTCATCATTCATCCAAATTCTGAAAGCATTCTCTGACAACCAGGTTTCAAGTTTTAAACTTAGATGCCTAATGATAAATGCAAAACAGAACAGTAAGAATAGATATGATATAAGCCATGCAGGACTAACATATTGACGTTTGAGGGATATAGTGAATGAGGATCTCTGTTCAGAAACTGGACAGGAGCCCAAATACTAAAGTCTATTGCAGCTACAGCACCAGTCCTAACCTACTTACATTAGTTACAAAAACAGCCCCTTGTAAAAAAAACAATTGATCTGTTGTCAAATATAGAAATGTCTCCCACTGATATAGTGTTTGGTCAAGGACATACTCATTCAAATTCAAAACAGAATTCAAAAGATAGATTGATCGTGCAGTTTAGATTCAATAAGAAGCTTGAATTCCTAGCTTTTCTTTGCAACAAATATTTACCCCTGCACTCATACATGTTTGGTTGCCTTGGGAATAAAAGGAAGCTTAGAATAACTTTCAGCACCAATGCTAATGTTTAGCATAGTGATCTCTCTGATAGCTGAAGCTGGCAGGAATAAAACCAGAAAATGCTGGAAACGTTTAGCAAATTTGTGGAGAGAGTAACAGAGTTAATATTTCCAGACAAGGCTCTTCCATTAGAACTGAAATTTTGTTAGAAACCTGAAATGCTATGTCTGTTTAAAGCTCTATAGATGATGCCAAGCCTGTGGAATATTTCCAATGTTTCCTGTTTTTTATTTTTGATTACCTGTACCTGTATTATTTTGATGTTGTACAAATTAATAAGTTCATACCGCCAGAGAAAGCAGGATCTCCCAGTGGCCACACATTTTAATTCCACGTCCCATTCCCATTCTGATATGTCTATCCATGGCCTCCTCTACTATCAAGATGAAGCCACACTCAGGTTGGAGGAACAACACCTTATATACCGGCTGGGTAGCCTCCAACCTGATGGCATGAACATTGACTTCTCTAACTTCCATTAATGCCCCTCCTCCCCTTCTTACTCCATCCCTGACATATTTAGTTGTTTGTTTTTTTCTCTCTCTCTGCCCATCACTCTGCCTGTTCTCCATCTCCCTCTGGTGCTCCCCCCTCCCCCTTTCTTTCTCCCGAGGCCTCCCGTTCCATGATCCTTTCCCTTCTCCAGCTCTGTATCTCTTTCACCAATCACCTTTCCAGCTCTTAGCGTCATCCCACCCCCTCCAGCCTTCTCCTATCATTTTGCATTTCCTCCTCCCCCCACTACTTTCAAATCTCTTAGTATCTGTCTCTTTAGTTAGTCCTGACGAAGGGTCTCGGCCCGAAACATTGACAGTGCTTCTCCTTATAGACGCTGCCTGGCCTGCTGTGTTCCACCAGCATTTTGTGTGTGAAGTTCATACATTAGATGTCACTATTTAAATCACTGATCATTTTATGGGAAAGTGCAGGTCATAGTTGCTTAAGTAATATTATCCCATAGAACTTTCACATTACACATAAACTCAATGTGTTAATATCAGACTAGATAACTTTGAAAACATTTGAAATTCAGAATAACAACTGGTGAAAGTAAATAGCTGTAAGCTGGGGGGAAAAGGATAAAATTATTAAAAATCTAAGTTTGAGTCTTGATGCAGAGTCTTAACCAGAAATATTGACCATCACTTTGCCTCTACAGACACTGTTTGACCAACCAAATACTTCTAGCACTTTGTTTTTTGCTGATAATTTCAACTTTATTCAATCTACTGCTGAGTATGTTCAACCTAAGCATTATTCAGTTATTGGAGCAGAATCTTGAATCATATTACCAAAACAGCACAGGATGTCAGGGGAAGTTAAGCTTACTGACCATTGCACATCATGGATAACAAGCCAAATTTTTATTGTGGAGATGTTGAGGAAATATTCAAGCACTAGGTATTCTGCAAAGATGCCAAGGGTATGGATAATCCTTAGTGATACCGGCATCAAAGAATGTCATTTACACCACCATTCCACTCCAATGCACCAAAAGTTTAGAATAAATTTCAGCACCAGAGTTAATGCTAAAACTATTGCTTTCTCTGACAGCTGTAAGTCACATCAGTAGTGGGCATGAAATAAAACAGAAAATTATGGAAAATATGAAGAGAGGAACCAAGTTTATGGTTCTGATCAATGTTCTTCCATTAGAACTAAACATTATATTATTAACCTGAAAAGTATTTGAGAGGCATAAAGGGAATTTTAACTCTTCAGGAAACAGGAAAGGCTAATTATTTTTCATAGGAGACTGAGGCTTCGTTTGCATCAACTGGAATTTTCATGTACCTATTTGTGCAAATCAAGATTTCATAAGAGACATGAGCCTCTAAAATTAATCAATTGAGAGGAACACTTACTAGGTTCAAAAAAGGCATTCTGTAAGATATGTTAGTTCTTTCATTTTAATGAAGGGCCCTGGACCTCAAACTTTAACTCTTTCTCTTTTCATAGATACTGCCTGACCTGCTAAGTGTTTCCAGAACCGTTTCTTTTTAATTCAGATCCTCAGGATCGAGGAGGGGGAAGTGGGGAGGAGGAGGGAAGGGTAGGGAGAGGGGGAGGGAGAGAACTGTATTGAAGTGTCATAGAAATAGTCACTTTTATAATTCACCTTAAATTAAAATCTGAAACCTCAGAAATAAAACCGCTACCACTGAGCCAAGCTAACCCAGAAAAAGTAAAACGAGGATTCACATCAACAGAACAAAGTGAACAATCGATGGAATTAATTACTAGGTGTGGAATTGGAAAGAGGAACCTGGAATCACTTAAGAACACAATAAATTTTGGAAGCAGAGGGTCTGTCTAAATGTATAAAATCAAAATACCACAGACATTTATAATCTAAGAGGAGGCCTTTGGATAGCAAAATTAATCCCACTTCCCAGCTTTTGCTTCATTTCCTTGCAGGCTATGGATTGTAATGTAGCCATACAGATACTCCTCAGTATGATGAAGGTTTCTAACTTTATTTCAGACATCAAGTTAAGTGAACAAGTTTTTCTTCAACCATAAATCGTCTTTCACTAAAATATATCTAAGGATAGCATCCAATCAGAATTGTAACCTTGATTTGTGTTATGCACCACATGGGGTTTGAAGTGATATCATAACACCATAATAATCAAATTCAAACAATAGTAAAGTAAACATAAGGCAACATTTACCTAGAAGAAAGTTTGATCATGCTTTTTTTGTATGTGAATCACAATAATGGGCAGCACGACTCTTTACAGTACTAGTGACTCATGTTTGGTTCCTACCACTTCTCCAAGCAGGCCTCCAGGTTTTCTGGTTTCCTCCCACCGTCCAAACACATACCGGTTGGCAGGTTAATTGGTCATTATAAATTGTCCCATGATTAGGCTAGGGTTAAATCAGGAGTGGCTGGGCAGCTTGGCTCAAAGGGTCAGAAGGGCCTACTCCGTGCTGAATTTCAATAAATAAATATTCACTGCAGAGACAATGGATTGTAGGTCTAGAAAACATTCCCCTACATTTGGAAGCATTTCCATCAAAAATAACTTTTTTGGAAGATATGGAAATGCTGCAGTTTACAATGTAGATAAAATGATCAATTAAACTCATTCTAGGAGCAAACACGAGGAAATCTGCAGATGCTGGAAATTGAAACAACAACACACACAAAATGCTGGTGGAACACAGCAGGCCAGGCAGCATCTATAGGAGAAGCACTGTCGACGTTTCGGGCCGAGACCCTTCGTCAGGACTAACCGAAAGGAAAGATAGTAAGAGATTTGAAAGTAGTGGGGGGAGGGGGAAATGCGAATTGATAGGAGAAGACCGGAGGGGGTGAGATGAAGCTAAGAGCTGGAAAGGTGATTGGCGAAAGAGATACAGAGCTGGAGAAGGGAAAGGATCATGGGACGGGAGGCCTCGGGAGAAAGAAAGGGGGGGGAAGCACCAGAGGGAGATGGAGAACAGGCAAACAACTAAATATGTCAGGGATGGGGTAAGAAGGGGAGGAGGGGCATTAACGGAAGTTAGAGAAGTCAATGTTCATGCCATCAGGTTGGAGGCTACCCAGCCCGAAACATCGACAGTGCTTCTCCTATAGATGCTGCCTGGCCTGCTGTGTTCCACCAGCATTTTGAGTGTGTTGAAACTCATTCTAGGTTTTGGTCTTTGTTTTCTTGCACCACTGTCAAAAAGCAGATTTGGTAAGAAAGAAAGTCCAAAAGAAAAAAGTCTGTACAGATAAAAATGGCTATGGCAGGCCAAATTGCAGTAAATTGTCCAGAGAATGGAACTAGATGCCTAGAGCAGACAGACCAAATGAGAAGAAAAAACTTTAAATAGTTCTAGCAGAGGATCATGTGAAAAATAAAAACACCGGAGGGTGGACTACTGCTGAAGTAAACATTCATTGATTCTGGCCCTTGTGATCTGAAAGCAGATATACTTAATATGAAAGGCAATAGTAAAACAATACACCCATAACTAATTAGAGAAATAGCAAGACATCACATGATTTAATATTCTTGTCTCTTTGGCATTATGAAAAGTTTGGGTGTATTGTCCTGCAGTGTCTAAGTTTATTTTCTAATAAATGGTACAAGTTTACTGTCAAGACATTAGAATCTCATTTATTCTATGTATTGCCTCTAACTGAATATAATGACTGTTGAGCAGTCAGCTGGGCTTATAAAGTACTATATGAAACTGACAACTATTACATTTATTGAAAAATGTTCAGTTGTGAAATACTTGAGGTGAAATCAATATGAGGTGAAACTAACAGAGGGTAAAATTCTAAAAAGAGAACACTACGTTTTGAATTCAGATTTCCCAAATCCTGTGTAAATCACAAAAATTTTTAACAGCACAGTAGCTACCAGGTGAATATGTCAGACCTCAAGGGAACTGTCACGTGGGGTCAAAGGGATAAAGGGTGAAATGCATTTTATAGTGAAGAGTTGAAAAATGATTATGTTAAGGCTGACTTAGAATTCTTGCTAATAACATTGATATGTTCACCATATTTTATATTTCACATAATATCTACCTACTAATATAACTAGATGCATTACCACACATTCTCCTGAATGGAGGAAATTCGGACTAGCTGGGTAGTCGGCATGGACTGGTAGGGCCAAAGGGAATGGATCTGTCCTGTATTGTTCTATGACTCTGTGACTCTATTCTCATTGTGTTGTTGTGTCACAAGTCATTTAACACAGAAACAGAGCAAGCAACTATAGTAGAGTGTCCACCACAGACTGAGGGAGTAAACAATATTTTTGTCCCTGAAGCTAAGGATTCCATTGAAGATTGTAGCTACTTAATTTCATAATATATATCTGTGGATACCCTTCACTTGTGCTAATCCCACCAAACACAAACAAGGATCACAATATAATCACCGAAATTTAGGACAGTCACAGATCTCTAAAGAGCACAGTTGTTCAGACCTCCACTCTTCATAACTCAAATATCATTTCCGTCATCCACATTAAGCAGAATAGACATCGGGAAGCTATAAATAATTGTGCTATGAATACATCCACATTGTTAGTGAACAAAGTTCTAGTTAACAAGCTATATTAGTAACATTATGCTTAGAAAGAACTTTAATTATATTTTTATCCAACAAAGAATTTTAACAGATGGCAGCATTTGCTGAACCAATATGTATGGCACAAGAAAGTTTATAAAGTAAACCGATTTTTTGCTGTCTATTATACATACTCTGAAAATACTATTGAAATAATTTTCTCAAAGCATCTTTAAAAATCTGGAAACTATGACACTTAATTAAAAGTTTACTGTATTACTAAGAATCCAGTTTATATCTAGTCAGCATGACATCATGAAATCAATTTTCATTTGTGTAATAACTTCTAATATATTATACCCAGTGGGATGTGTAAAAAGTGAGAAAAAACCAATGCTGGAACTAAGAAATAAAAACTGAAGATGCTAGTAAACATAAAGAATAAAGGTAATAATAGTTGCTCCACCATCAGTACCATAAAAATAAAATTAATTTTAGAATGCTGTAACAGGGGCAAGGTATTGGGTCCCTCAAATTAGACAATGGCTGAATTCCCAATTATCTGCCATCGATACATATCCAGTGTCTTTGCCAATGAAAAATTGATTTATCTTTATCTTTGTAGATAGAAATTTTCAGAAATGATCTACCATTTTTTGCATACAGTTATGTTGGAAGTATATCCAGTTATGGAAAGCAGCCAAAGTATACATTCCTGAAGTGAGTCTTAAATATTAAATAAATCCATTCATAGCTCCATGCCATGTTTTGTATTGCAAGTATGTATGCAAAGATATTGAAGCACAGATGAATGGAAGACTAGGCAGATTAATCATATCCAATATACAATATCAAACTGAAGAACTTGCTTTATGACAATTTTTAATTTTCTCTTCCACTGAGGTCTTAATGCCTTCACTGGGAACACTTATTTTAACTACATTCCATTCAACAGCAGTAATATTTCATGCTTCATTAATATTTTCTATTACTTACAGTGCCAAATGATGCAAGGCCCTAAAATCTGCAGCTGTTCCAGTGGACTCCCACCAAAGCCTCAGCAGGAATCGTCAAAATACTCTCGATTGATTGGAACCCTGAAATGCAAGCTCCTAAAAGTGCAGTGGAATTTCCTAACAGCTTTGTGAGATGTGAATCCTTCAGTGGCTGTTCAGATTAGTAGCTGAAACTCCAAATGTGGAAGCTCTCGCACTCCATTCCTTAACCAGGATTATCTCCTGGGGGATGTGGCAAGCCCGATGCCAGACTAGGAGCACTTAGGGGTATCAACCAGATTCTAGGAGTCCACTGAGACCAGGTCAGAGCTTCGACCTTTAAAGATGAGAAGATTTTTTTAAATCTTTCATATTTTGAAACTTCCTCTTTAGTAATGAGGTTGCAAGTCTGTGGCCGTTGCATGCCTAGCAGCATTTGGAGCATCTTCACACAGAGAATTTTGCACATGTGCCTTTCAATACTGAAAGGCTTCTTTTCCTGGCCAAATTTCCATAAGCTACATGTAGATGATACGATTGCAAATAGTATTTAAGTTGCAGAAAACATAGTAATTTAGACTGAGTTAGACCTGGAACAGAATTACCTTTATGCAAATTTACAATGGAACCCATTGCCTGGGTTCAACAACTTATCAGGATCATATCATATGGTTCACCAGTTCATTAAGGTAATGACTTGTGTAATTTACTGTCCCCTGCCTACTGAAATCTCAACAGCAAAGATGCACTTGTCATCTGTGGTGTATCAACTGAAGGTGCCCATAATTTCAACTGATCACCTCTTCCTGGAAGTTCTATATGATGTGGATCTCTGTTACCTCCTCACCAAACCCATGATTGTTTTATTGTAATAACTGCCTCACACTTCATTTATTTGGACAAGAATCAAGTTTTATTAACAATAACAAGTAACCTGAAATTTGTTGTTTTGTGGCAGCAAAGTACAGTACAGGACACAAAAAAATTACTCTAAGTTAACAATAAAAAAATAAAATGAATAAATACTGGGAAAGAAGAATAGTAAGGTACGGTTGTTGGATTCATGGATAGTGCAGAAATCTGCTGGTGGGGGTGAAGAATCTATTGTTAAAACATTGACTGTTGATGTTCAGTCTCCTCTCCCTCTTCCTTGATGCTAGTAATGCGAAAAGGTCAAGTCTCAGGCAGTGAGGGTCCTTAATTATGGATGCTGCCTTCTTGAGACACAGCCTTTTGAAGACATCATCAATGGTGAGGAGGCTTGTGTACAGAATAGAGCTGGTTGGGTCTCCTCTGCAGCCTTTGTTGATCCTTTACATTGGAATCTCCTATCAGGCAGTGATACAACCTGTCAGAATGCTTTCCATGCTACATTGGTACAGGGTGAAGCTCACCCTGTGCTCCATGTCCTCAATCATAATGCATGGTTTAATTGATGCACATGAATCACATGCATGGCTTATTTGATGTACAATACATGAAGCTTTTGACATTGGTCATCCAATTCATTAATCAACTTCCTGGCTCCCAGTACCTCCCCATTCTCTCTTCGATTACATCTCAGCAATGCTGCGTGAGTTGGTGATATGGCTCCCATTCAAAAAGGCTCCTTCTAACCTTGTGATGTGGCTCCTCTCTGACTTCTCTTACTTTTCTTGTCTATGCTTCCAAATTAGCCTACACTAAATGTAGCACATTCCACATGCACACACAGTCAACCCATCAGCATCTTAGACGTGGCATATCCTTTAGTAGTGTGAGCAGTTTCTTGTACATGAGGAAAACAACAGCACAACTTGATCATTTCATCCAGCAGCCACCTCTACACTGATTCTTCAGCTTCTCCCTTAATTGCTGGATGGGATAGGACTCTATGCTGCATCAGGATCCCCTTTGAGCAGAGGAACATGACAAACCATAAAACCCCTCTGGTCCACACCGCAAAGGACATGACCCAATTGCCAACACCTCCAGCTACTCTGTGTGCACATTAGGCAGAAAAAGAAGGCTCTCCACTCACAAATGAAAGGAAATTCACCTGCATTCTTTGGATGGAATGAGCTAGCTTCATCTGTGTTTGAGCAGTGGATTAGGATAAAGGGGAAGCCTTTTAGGACCAAGATGAGGAAAAACTTCTTCACACAGAGAGTGGTGAATCTGTGGAATTCTCTGCCACAGGAAACAGTTGAGGCCGGTTCATTGGTTATATTTAAGAGGAAGTTAGATATGGCCCTTGTGGCTAAAGAGATCAGGGGGTATGGAGAGAAAGCAGGTACAGGTTTTGAGTTGGATGATCAGCCATGATCATACTGAATGGTGGTGCAGGCTCGAAGGGCCGAACAGCCTACTCCTGCACCTATTTTCTATGTTTCTTTGTTTTTATTACCGTGCCCTTTACTGGCTTTCCATTGCCAATCAGTGACAGTACAAAACATATAGGCTAAGAGGTGAACACGAAATGGGAATGAATGAAAAAATACATCCTTATGAAAGAGGAAAGGAATTTTGGTGAGCTACACACTGGAAAGGACATTTCCCAGGATATGCATAACTCAACAGCAGTTTTGTGTATCAATACATACATTCACTAACATTTCATATTTCTCCTAGCCTGCTCCCACAGCCATATAAGGACTTGCTCTTGTCACAGGTCATCATGCTCTGCTCATCACCCATGATCTTCCTCAATAATTGATGTCATTAGGGTCAAAGAACTTCCCACTCATTCCATATACAGGGAGAATAGATGAGCCTTGCGTGTCTAATTTAAAGACTGTTCCTCCTAGCTACAGACTCCTCATCCAGGGGGAAATTATACCTTGATTCCAGCCTGCAAGAGTTTTGTGGGTTTTGTGAGTTTCAACAAGATCACTAGAATATTTTGAGTTTCATGAAGATCAGTTTAAAAAAAACCTTTGAAGGTGATAAACTAAACTTATAAACACAAGAAATTCTGTACAACCTGAAAACCCAGAGCAACACACACAAAGTACTGGAGGAACTCAGCATGTCAGGCAGGCATCTATGGAGAGCAATAAAGAGTCAACATTTTGGGCCCAGACCCTTCATCGGGATTAGAAAGCAAGGGGGAAGAAGCCAGTATAGAGGTGAGGGGAGGGGAAGGAGCACCAGCTAGATAGGTGAAGCCAGGTGAGGGGAAGGTAAGTGGAATGGAGGAAGAGGGGGATGAAGTGAGAAACTGGGGGATGATACATGGAAAAGGCAAATGGATAAAGAAGAAGGAATATGAAAGAAGAGAGTAGACCATGGGAGTCCTGATGAAGAGTCTCAGCCCGAAACATGACTCTTTATTCCTCGCTGACCTGCTGAGTTAACTAAACTCTATATTAGTTTTGAAATTTTGTTTTTAATTCTTTATTTAATGAAGAGGCCTTCCATTCATTTGCATGGAGACTAAGTCAATTGCTGGATCCATGAAGAATCCAACATCGAGGAGCAGCCTGGCAAAGAGCAGGATTTCTGCCTTACACTCAAAATCATGAGTTTGGCAATACTTTACACTGGGAAACAATTCATATTTCCCCACAGAACCTGGACATGCATTTTACTTTGAACTTTCATCAGCTAGAACTATTGACCCGTTCACAAGTGCTGTTTGACTGAGTTATTTCCTGCTTTTTCTGTATTTCACATATCCATTTTCACACTGATTTATCCTTATATCAAATGCTTATATTTTACCACAACACAAATATGATGGATAATACTTTTATTTTTCTTCACTTTTATGTTGTTGAATGCCTAAGTATGGGTGTTTTGTTATCTATTGCAGTAAAATTACAATGTTTAATTTATTCCTTGGTGGAGAATTACAGTGCAATGTTAAATTTAATTACAGAGTGTTGCAATTAACTCCTAATACAGTATAGTTATGTGGGAAATTGTAATTGCATCACAGCTGGTGTGTGAATAACTATTTTGTAAATCTTGGTCAGCATCACAGGTTGCAAAGTTCAGCTTAGAATCCCCTATATGGTATACAGTAACTTCTGTAAGGAATATGTTTTTGATCATTTTTCTGAGGACAATTGTAATTGTTTCTATGCCAGATCTTGTCACTTGAACGAGTCTTCTCACCCACATTATACTTTTTTTGGTAACATTAAATAAGCTCTAGAATGGTCTGACATCAAGGAATTGTTTTCTTTCCCCAAAGGCCTGCAATATTTTTCTTTCTTGCCTGTATCTGCATTTTTATAGTGCATTACTTTTACTGCAGTTTAAAACTCTTACTTGCATTTTCTTATCCTACTGCACTTGCCTTCCCACATGCTGTCGTTGCTATTTCATTCGGAACAAACAAACGTAACAGGTTTTGAATATTAACGGTATCACAATGGTGCAGTCACATTTGGGAGATGAAAACTGATTCATAGCAGGCATTCATTCTTATCTCACGACTACATTAATAATTAAAGAGTTCCTTGCTTTTCCACTTTGAAAACTTGTTTTTGCCTTCTCCTTTACAGGGAGTCAATCATAGAATTATGTTATCTCCTTCAGTTAACCTGTGAACCATAGAGGGGTACATTTCTACCTGATGTCAATTTTTCTTGAAACTATAAATATCAAGGCTTTATTAAATGTTAATGCTTTCAGATCCAAAAAAGCAACATAAACAACAAATGTGAAATTAGTCAATTGACTGCTCATAAAACATAAAATTGTTAGAAATAGTAGAACTACTTCCTTCCTTCCCTTAAGCCAGCTGGATTATTCAGTATCTAAATTTATAGATCACTCCACTTTTCTACCACATAACCACATCCCTAAGTTGCACAGTGCCCATATTTCAGTCTTGAGTGAATTCAACAAATGAGTAGCTGCAATTCTCTGGGATAGAAAATACATAAGATTTACAACTTTCTGAGCAAAGAAATCTCACTCATCTCAGGCCTAAATAGCTGACCCTTCATTCTTAGACAATGACCCCATTAATAGACTCTTCAGTGAAAGGAAATAACTTCTCAGGATCTAATCAGTTAAATCCTTACAGAATGTTAAATGTGATCACCTTCTTTCTTCTTGATTCCAGCAATATAGACTGTTCTACTGAAACTCCCCTCAGTAATCATTCTAGTAAATGTGAGTATGTGGAATGGGCTGCCGGCGATGGCGGTGGAGGCAGATATAATAGGGTCTTTTAAGAGACTCTTGGAAAGGTACATGGAGCTTAGAAAAATAGAGGGCTATGGGTATCGCTAGGTAATTTCTCCAGTAAGTACATGTTCGGTACAGCATTGTGGGCTGAAGGGCCTGTATTGTGCTGTAGGTTTTATATGTTTCTATTCTAAATCTTTGTTGTTATCCTACTACAACAACCAAATATTTCCTTTGGTGAGATGACCAAAATTGCTTATGGTATGCCTTATTTGGCAACAATAAAGACCTCTATTATAACAGGAAGATTTCCCTACTCTCAGATTTCAATCCTTTCTATAAAGGCACAAAGAAATGACTCCAAAGAAAAGTTGTTTGATTGAAATTCTACATTCCAATGTATACTTAGTGAATATATCCACAATAAATCTAGTAATTTAAGAATAAAATATATTTTACCTTCCTGGTGCAGGTAGAACAGTAAGTCCTAATGAAAGGTCAACTCTGTTTCTTTCTCTACAGATAGCACCATAAACTGCAAAATATCTCCAGCATTTCTAGCCTTTCATCCCATTGAGTTTGCTTTCAAAAAGGGAGTACAATGATAAATATAGCTAGCCTAACTGCTGGTGAAATTCAGCAGTACCTTCTAATTTAAAATATAATGCCAATTTGGAATATGCTCCAATAACAGTGGTTACTCTTTATGTTTTCAAAACAGAAAGGCAGATTTTCATAAGGGATCTGGGACAACATTGAGTTAACATGTAACTCAATCATAATCTAAATAAATATTGGAACAAACTCAATGGGTTGAAAGACTTAATCCTGTTTCTATTAGGAAAGACTTGAAACCTTTTGGAGGTCATGACATGTTTGTATGTGAACTGTAATGAACATTGCAATCTCACTGAACAAGGTGTGACTCACAAAGCCAAGAAGAGTTTCGCAAAAAAAAACCTTTTACGATGCCATGTCCTCAATCTAATTCCTTTTATAATTGTTGAGTCCTAATCAGAATCAGAATCAGGTTTATTATCACCAGCATATACGTGAAATTTGATAACTTAACAGCAGCAGTTCAATGCAATACATAATCTAGCAGAGGGAGAAAAAATAAATAATAAATAAAATACAACATAATAATAAATGAACAAGTAAATCAATTATGTATATTGAATAGATTTTTAAAAATGTACAAAAACAGAAATACTGTATATTAAAAAAGTGAGGTAGTGTCCAAAGCTTCAATGCCATTTAGGAATTGGATCACAGAGGGGAAGAAACTGTTACTGAATCGCTGAGTGTGTGCCTTCAGGCTTCTGTGTCTCCTACCTGATGGTAACAGTGAGAAAAGGGCACGCCCTGGATGCTGGAGATAGACGCTGCCTTTCTGAGACACCGCTCCCTAAAGCTGTCCCGGGTACTTTGTAAGCTAGTGCCCAAAATGGAGCTGACTAGATTTACAACTTTCTGCAGCTTCTTTCGGTCCTGTGTAGTAGCCCCTCCAAACCAGACAGTGATGCTCAGAATGCCGTAAACGGTACAGTACAAACTGTGATGTATCTTAATGTTTTAACTCTCACCTTCATTTTGATTTAATATAGCTAATTTCTACATTATATTTCATTACATGTAATAATTCATTTGTAAGAACCTTATGTTTTCGAAAACGTATTTCACAAAGGTTATCTTTAATTTGATGAAATTTTAGTAGAAACATGTTGCATGTGATGAAGTTACTCAAGTTATTATTGAAATGTGTTTCATAATCCTTTGCTTCATCAGATGTCAAGCAGTAGTAAATCAAAGTAACCGGACTTGCTGTGTTGTCTGGAAGACATTTCACCACTCATCCAAGAGGATTTTTCAGTTCTGATCCATGTTGGGTAGTTTTCTGGTTTATAAACTCTGTGAGTTGTTTAAATGTATAGCGATTACATGAGGGTCATTAAGAGTCATAGAAGTACTGTAATAAGAGGGTCATTAGTCTTATCTTTGCATGAATGGAGGTGTGAATTTTAGTGGAGACACTGGGGTAGAGATGTTAGGACTACACTGTAAGTAACTGATAAGCAGTGTCAAACCCCACCCCCTCTTCAGGGATGGGGTTTCCAGTTTGGCAAAGATGGCTTCTTTAACAAACAAGAGAAAATATGCAGACGCTAGAAATCTAAGTAACACACACAAAATGCTGGAGGAACTCAGCAGGCCAGGCAGCATCTAGGAAAAGAGTACAGTCAACATTTCTGGCTGAAATCCTTCAGCAAGCTTCTTTAACTCCTCTTTCAAACTACCTGTCCTTCCTGTCCAAAATGCGCACATTGGTATCATCAAAGGCGTCTCCCTTGTCCTTTAGGTGTAAATATACAGCCAATTGTTGACCTGAGGTGTTATCCCTCCTATGTTGGGCCACCATTTGTGAAGTGGTTGTTTTGTCTCGCCAATATACAGATCTGTGCAGTTCTCATTGCTTGGATAGTATATACAATATTGCTCTGTTTATGTCTGGGTGTAGGATCCTTGGGTGAATGAGTTTCTGTCCCAACATAGGAGGGTTACCACTTCAGGTCAAGAACTGGCTGTATATTTACACCTAAAAGGCAAGGGACACTCCTTTGATGATAACAATATGTACATTTTGGACAGGGATAACAGATAATTTGAAAGAGGGGTTAAAGGAGCCATTTTTGTCAAACTGGAAAACCTATCCTGAACAGAGGGGTTGGGGTACCACACCACCTATCAGCTACTTACAATGTAGTCCTAACATCTCTGCAAAAGTCTCCACAAAAGTTCACACCTCCATTCATGCAAAGATAAGACTAATGATCTTTTAATAATCTCTACGGCTCTTAATGTCCCTCATGTGATTGCTATACCTTTAAGCAAATCAGAGTTCATAAGCCGGAAAATTACCCACCATGGATCAGAACTGAAGAAGCCTCTTGGATGAGTGGTGAAATGTCTTCCAGACAACACAGCAAGTCTGGTTACTTTGATTTACTACTGCTTGACATTTGATGAAGCAAAAGATTATGAAACACATTTCAACAACTACTTGAGTAACTTCATCACATGCAACATGTTTCTACTAAAATTTCATCTAGTGGCAAAACATCTTCTAGATAACACTGCAAGTCCAGTTGCCTTGACTTACTACTGCTTGATATACAATGACCTGGATGACTGAGAACCTTCATAGACATTTTGCTTCATCAAAGTTTCTCTTCCATTTTTTTAAATCAGACAATCCTTACTGAGATTTAGTTCTAAACTCACAAGGCTTGGAAGCCTGAATATACAGAATGACTACTTAATTGCCTTGATGTCACTGCCCAGTCAGATGTTGTTATCACTTGATATCTACATAATGACATTTGCACCAGGTGGACAGTGCAGCAACAGGAGTTATTAAGAATCAAGCATGGAATTTTCCTGGAACATAGCTGTGAATACCTACTCAGCAGACTGAACTGTTGAGGAAACTCTAACTTGTATATACTCAGTACTAAAAATATCACCCACGGTTCTGTCAGGGTGCTTGATTAAATATAAATAGAGTTCTAAACCAAAACAGGTTGCACAGTTAATGATAAATAATGGTAATAAATTTAGATGTGATCTAAGATTTGTAATGTTGGGAGAGTCTTCCAAAGACTGAGCATTTACAATAGGAAAGACTTCTGTGAGATGAAGGAATTTCAGAGATCCAAGTTGATAAAAGGTGTAAAGAAAAGCTGCTATCATGTCAACTAGAACCATAGCACCATAGAACCTTACAGCACAGAAACAGGCCTTTTGGCCCTTCTTGGCTGTGCCAAACCATTTTTCTGCCTAGTCCCACTGACATGCACCTAGACCATATCCCTCCATACCCCTTTCATCCATGTACCTGTCCAAGTTTCTCTTAAATGGTAAAATTGAGCCTGCATTCACCACTTCATCTGGCAGCTCATTCCACACTCCCACTATTCTCTGTGTGAAGAAGCTCCCTCTAACATTCCCTTTAAACTTTTCCCTTTTTGCCCTTAACCAATGTCCTCTGGTTTTTTTTCTCCCCCTAGTCTCAGTGGAAAAAGCCTGCTTACATTCACTCTATCTATACCCATCATAATTTTATACACCTCTATCAAATCTCCCCTCAATCTTCTACGCTCCAGGGAATAAATTCCTAACCTATTCAAACTTGCTCTGTAACTCAGTTTCTCAAGTCCCGGCAACATCCTTGTAAACCTTCTCTACACTCTTTCAACCTTATTAATATGCTTCCTGTAATTAGGTGACCAAAACTGCAAACAATACTCCAAATTCAGCCTCACCAATGTCTTATACAACCTCACCATAACATTCCAACTCTTATACTCAATACTTTGATTTATAAAGGCCAATGTGCCAAAAACTCTCTTTCTGACCCTATCTACCTGTGATGCCACTTTTAGGGAATTATGTATCTGTATTCCCAGATCCCTCTGTTATACTGCACTCCTCAGTGTCCTACTATTTATCTTGTATGTTCTACCTTGGTTTGTCCTTCCAAAGTGCAATACCTCATACTTGTCTGCATTAAACTCCATCTGCCATTTGTCAGCCCATTTTTCCAGCTGGTCCAAATCCCTCTGCAAGCTCTGAAAACCTTCCTCACTGTCCACTACACCTCCAATCTTTGTATCATCAGCAAACTTACTGATCCAATTTACCACATTATTATCCAGATCATTGATATAGATGACAAATAACAATGGACCCAGCACTGATCCCTGTGGCACACCACTAGTCGCAGGCCTCCACTCAGAGAAGCAATCCTTCACTACCACTCTCTGACTTCTCCCATTGAGCCAATGTCTAATCCAATTTACTACCTCACCATGTATACCTAGCGAATGAATCTTCCTAACTAACCTCCCATGCGGGACCTTATCAAAGGCCCTACTGAAGTCCATGTAGACAACATCCATTACCTTCCCTTCATCCACTTTCCTGGTAACCTCCTTGAAAAACTCTAATTGGTTGGTTAAACATGACCTACTATGCACAAAGCCATGTTGACTCTCCCTAATAAGTCCCTGTTTATCCAAATACTTGTAGATCCTATCTCTTAGTACTTCTTCCAATAATTTACCTACTACTGACGTCAAACTTACCGGCCTATAATTTCCCAGATTACTTTTAGAGCCTTTTTTAAGCAACGGAAAAACATGAGCTATCCTCCAATCCTCCGGCACTTCACCCGTAGATACCAACATTTTAAATTTATCTGCCAGGGCCCCTGAAATTTCAACACTAGTCTCCTTCAAGGCCCGAGGGAATACTTTGTCAGGTCCTGGGGATTTACCTACTCTGATTTGCCTCAAGACAGCAAGCACCTCCTCCTCTTTAATCTGTGTAGGTTCCATGACCTCACTACTTGTTTGCCTTATTTCCATAGACTCCTTGCCAGTTTCCTTAGTAAATACAGATGCAAAAAAAACCATTTAAGATCTCCCCCATTTCTTTTTGTTCCATACATAGCCAACCACTCTGATCTTCAAGAGGACCAATTTTATCCCTTACTATCCTTTTGCTCTTAATATACCTGTAGAAGCCCTTAGGATTATCCTTCACCTTGACTGTTAATGTAACCTCAAGTCTTCTTTTAGCCCTCCTGATTTCTTAAGTATTTTCTTGCATTTTTTATACTCCTCAAGCACCTTATTTGCTCCTTGTTGCCTACACCTATTACACATCTCTCTCTTCTTCTTTATCAGATTTCCAATATCCCTCGAAAACCAAGCTTCCTTATTCTTATTCATTTTGCCTTTAATCCTGACAGGAACATACAAACTCTGTACTCTCAAAATTTCTCCTTTGAAGGCCTCCTACTTACCAATCACATCCTTGCCAGAGAACAACCTGTCCCAATCCACGATTTTTAGATCCTTCTTCATTTCTTCAAATTTGGCCTAGTACCTCAACCAGAGGACCAGATCTATCTTTATCCATGACCAAGTTGAAACTAATGGTGTTATGATCACTAGACCTAAAGAGTCCCCCTACACACACTTCCGTCACTTGTCCTAACTTGTTTCCTAATAGGAAATCCAATATTGCATCCTCTCTAGTTGGTACCTTTATATATTGATTTAGAAAACTTTCCTGAACACATTTTACAAACTCTAACCCGTCTAGACCTTTAACAGTATGGGAGTCCCAGTCAATATGTGGAAAATTAAAATCCCCTGCTATCACAACTTAATGTTTCCTGCAGTTGTCTGCTATCTCTCTGCAGATTTGCTCCTCCAATTCTCGCTGACTATTATTAGGATATCTTAGTCCACCATAAATATTGGCTTGAAATGTTGACACAAGTTTTGACATAGTATTATCAAAACTCACAATGATAGGAAACAGGTACATATACAGTATAAAATTCTTCAAACAAAAAGGTTTCAGATAATTAATGTTTGCCCTGTTTGGCGAATTATGTATGTGCCTTTTAAAAATAATCTGTCCTGAATGAATTCAATTTTCACCTTTGATAGAGGACTTTGTACACAATACTACCAAGAGATGATTAAGTGGACATGAATAATTCTGTAAATTATTATATTTTCAAAATAATTGGAGACGGATATCATTAAGATTGCTATCCATACCTCCTTTCTCTAAGGGCTACAACTAGTTGATGCTCCAGTTTGAGGCACAAACTTTAAGTTAATCTTATTTCATGAAACATGTTTTCTATGACTTTTTGAAGATTAATTTATGAATATACAAAATAATCTAACAAAAGAACTTACGTTCCTATTGATATCTTGCAACACTGTCACTACCTTGTTGGGTCTAAATGGATTCAGTAATAACCCACTTGTGTGGGTAAATGAATCTTCTCTCTGCAATTAACTAATATTATCCTGCCAAGACTTAGAAAGGAATCCTTGAAAAAAGTTAAGTCCTACTAAACAGGAGATATATTGTATATTACTTTTGACAGATAACCAGCCTTTCAATTTTAGAAAACATTGCATGGAAATACAGTGCCTTGAAAAGTATTCAGCCCCCACAATTATATTTACATTTTACTGTCTTGTTTTCTAAATTTAAAATATATTGAAGTAGGATTTTGAGCTAATTTACAAAACATTGTGCATCATGTCAAATCAAAAGAAGAATTCCAAAATATGTCAACAATTTGCTAAAAATTGAAAACCAAGATTCTGAGGTTGAAGAAGTATTCATCTCCTTTGTAATTACTAACTTTCCTAAGGTGCAATACTGTATATTACATTACCAACTCACCTAATTTGTTTACCTAGAAAATTAGAGGATCACCCGTTTTCAATGAATTCATAAGAATAAATACTCCATCTTTCTGTAAGGTCAACCAGTATAGACCATAAGACCTTAGGATATAGGAACAAAATTAGGCCATTTGGCCTATCAAGTCTGCTCCACCATTTCATCTTGGCTGATCCAATTTTTCTCTCAGCCCCAATTTCTTGCCTTCTCCCCATATTCTTTCATGCCTTGACCAATCAAGAATCTATCAACCTCTGCCTTAAATATACATAAAGACTTGGCCTCCATAGCTGTCTGTGGCGAAGAATTCCACAGATTCACCACTCCTGGCTAAAGAAATTCCTTCTTAACTCCCGCCTAAAAGGATGCCCCTCTACTCTGAGGCTGTCCTCTAGTCTCTAGTCTCCCACCATAGGAAACATCCTCTCCAAATCTACTCTATCAAGGCCTTTCACCATTCAATAGGTTTCAATTAGGTCAGCCCCTCACTCTAGTGATTTCTAGTGATGCCAAGAGCGATGAAACACTTTTCATATAACAAGCCATTCAATCCTGGAATCATTTTTATGAACCTCCATTGAACCCTCTCCAGTTTCTATACATCCTTTCTAAGAGAAGGGGCCTAAAATTGTTCACAATACTCCATTTGAGGACTCACCAGTGTTTTATAAAGCCTCAACATTACATTCTTGCTTTTATATCCTGGTCCTCTTGAAGTGAATACTAACATCATACTTGCCTTCTTCACCACAGATTCAAACTGCAAATTAACTTTTAGGGAATCCTGAACAGGGACTCATAAGTCCCTTCGTGCCTCAGTGTTTGTATTTTCTCTCCATTTAGAAAATAATCAACTCTTTCATTTCTTCTACCAAAGAGCATGACTATACACTTCTCAATACTGTATTCTATCTGCCATTTCTTTACCCATTCTCCTAATCTGTCGAAGTCCTTCTGTAGCCTCTCTACTTCCTCAAAACTACCTGCCTCTCCACCTATCTTCATATTGTCTGCAAACTTTGCAACAAAACCATCAATTCTATCATCCATATTATTGATATATAACAAAAAGAGAGTCAGTCCCAACACAGATCCCTGTGGAACACCACTAGTCACTGGCAGCCAACCAGAAAAGGCCCCCTTTATTTCCACTCTTTGCCTCCTGCCAAACAGCCACTGCTTTATCCATGTTATAATATTTCCTGTAATATCACAGGCTCATAGCTTAAGCAGACTCACGTGTGGCACCTTGTCAAAAGCCTTCTGAAAATCTCAGTGCACAACATCAAGCGATTATCCTTTGTCTACCCTGTTTGTTACTTCTTCAAAGAATTCCAACAGATTTGCCAGGCAAGATTTTCCTTTTAGGGAACCAGGATGACTACAGCCTATTTTATCATGTGCCTCTAAGTACCTTGAGACCTCATCCTTAATAATTGACTCCAACATCTTCCCAACCACTGAGGTCAGACTAACTGGCTTATAGTTTCCTTTCTTCTGTCTCTCTCCATTCTTCAAGAGTGGAGTGACATTTACAATTTTCCGATCTTCTGGAACCATTCCAGAATCTAGCGATCCTTGAAAAATCATTACTAATGCCACTACAATCTCTTCAGCCACCTCTTTCAGAACCCTTGGGTGTATGCAATCTAGTTCGGATGACTTCCCTGCCTTCAGACCTTTCAGTTTCCCAAGAACCCTCTCTCTAGTTATGGTAACTTCACACATTTCATGCCCCCTGACACCTGGAACTTCCACCATACTGCTAGTGTCTTCCACAGTGAAGACTGATGCAAAATACTTATTAAGTTCACCCGCCATTTCTTTGCCCCCCCATTACTACTCCTCCAGCATCGTTTTCCAGTGGTCCGATATCCACTTTCATCTCTCTTTTACACTTTATGTATCTGAAGAAACTTTTGGTATCCTCTTTAATATTATTGGCTAGCTTACTTTTGTATTCTATCTTTACTTTCTTAATGACTTCTTTGGTTGCCTTCTGTTGGTTTTTTAAAGATTCCCAATGCTCCCAACTTCCCACTAATTTTTGCTCTATTATATACCCTCTCTTTGGCTTTTATAATGGCTTTGACATTTCTTGACAGCCATGGTTGTATCACCTAGCCTTTAGGATACTTTGTCCTCTTTGGGATGTATATATCCTGTGCCTTCCAAATTGTGTCCAGAAATTCCAGCCATTGCTGCTCTGGAGTATATTAAATTTTCAACAAACCAAACCAAAATTAAGACAAAAGAGCATTCATAACAAGTCAGGGAAATGATAATTGAGAAACACAAATCTGGGGAAAGGTACTCCAAAGGCATTGAACAAACCTTGGAGCTCAGTGCAGTCCATTGTGAAAAAGTGGGAAAAATATGAAACCACAGCCACACTGCCTTGGTCAGGCCACCCCTCTAAACTTAGTCACCAGAGAAGAATGCCACCCGTAAGAGAGCGTACTGCAACACCAAGAGTCACCCTGAGTGAGCTGCAAAAGTCAGTGGCTGCAACTGGAGATGAAGTTCATGGCTCCACAATCTCCACAAGGCTATACACGGCCTTGCACAGAAAGGTTTTCTTATGGGAGAGCGGCAAGGGAATAAAAAGCATATCCTTGCCCATGTTTTGTAACTTCAAAACATTAAGCTAATTCAAAGGAAGTCACGGGAGTCCAAAATGTGATTCTGACTTTGTGTTTACTTTCAGTGAAGCATGCACATATCACATGGTAATGTGATGACTATGCAATTCATGTATTTATACATATAACTAACTCATAATAAATTATTGAAATAAACAAGAATGTTTAATCAAATAATATATTTACAAGATTACTCAAATATTAATTAAATATTAATACACAACTCATTCTACCTTTGTTGACACTTCCATGGAACTATGTACTTACAAATCAAGATCATGCTGTTCAATAACACTCATGCCAGGGCTCCGCATTTCACTGTGTACGTTCCAAAATTCAAAACTTTGCTCTTGTCTGAGTTAAATTCCATCAGCTACAAATTTGTTCAATTTCCCAGTTTATCCGGGCTCTGTATAACCTTAGGCAACCTTCTTCACTGTGTACTACACGATCAATTCTGATGTCATCTGCAGACTTATTAATCATGCCACCTACATTCACTTCCAACTAAAATAACTATTTGTTGTGGTCCAGCAACATTTTGTTAACATCACCAGTGGGTTATCACTTTCTGCTTGAAAGGTTGAAATTAAAAATTAGGGCAAGGACGAGTAAGCTACAGTGCAAGTTTCAACCAGGCAATATCTGATTCATGTAGAGCAATTTCTGCTTGCTGTAATTCAGAATCTCTTGACTGGAAGAGAGCTCTGTGCATACACAATAATACAGAGGCAGATGGATTCATTCCTGTCATTAAATTTTAAATATTTTTTCCAAAGCCGCACTTGTCTGCATTCCCAATAGATGTAACTACATTTTGAATATGTGCATAAAATGCTCAGAACTGACTTCCTTGAAGTATTTTTAAAACTAGCTTAAACTTGCTTGACAATTCTCTTTAAGTATCTTCCTGGTTGTTCAATTCCCTCTTTCTGAAGGTCACATATTTTGCCCTTTTGCAGTGGGATGACTGATGCACCATCAATAACTCTCTGAGACGTGAGGCGAGATATCGGCTTTTATTGACTGGAAGAAAGGACAAGCAGCAATTGACCACCATGCTACATCCTGGAGACTGAGAGGCAGGGCTCAGGCCCCAATCGCCTTTATACCGGGGTCTGTGGGAGGAGCCACGGTCAGTGGGAGGAGCCACAGGAGCAGTCAGCGGGGGGGGGGGGGGGGGAGGCGTGTCCAGACAGGTATATGTAGTTCACCACATTGACATATGATGCAAAACAGAAAAGTTATAGACTGCAGCAAATGCATAATATCAATCAGTGTGAATGTCTGATGTCCAGCTAAATTGACTTAGATTAACCAAAAAAATAGTGGGACTTGTTAGGATAGTGGGATAAAGAGGGAAGGAGGAATCTATGATGTTTTCTGTCAATTGATAGACACATTCTCATTTTATGTTAAATGTATTCTGAATTCACTTCAAAGTTCTGGGTTCAAAAACCCAATGCAAATTAGTCAAAAAAAGTTGTGGGAGAGAAGCAGTCAAAAATAATCAAAAAGAACTAAACTAAAAACCAATAACTTCAAAACAATTAATAATCATACTCTATACATATTTGGTATGATATAATTATAACTCATATTCAATACTCCCCAGTGAGATGGAGATGAGGCAAGTACTGACTCTGTGAAGAGTTTTGAATTAATTATGTCACTGAATTAGTAAACCTGGTATACAGTAACTAACAAGCAACAAACAAGAAAACAAATCAGTGGAATATCACATTGTAGTTGCATTTATCAGGCCAGTCTAAACCTGGGAGTCCTATATCCATACATGTGTACCAGGGTACAAAAGATATGTTGTAAAAGAACAGTTAATGAAGCTGTGTTCTCGAGACAGTAATAAAATTCATTGGTCAGACTGGACTAATGAGCTAGAGGTGGATTTATATCTTACTGAATCCTTCTTTAATTTCCACAACTCCAATTATGTCCAGTGCAATCTCACTAATTAGCCTATGCGCACTTTTGTCCAAACCATTTTTATATCACAAATAAAAGAGTTCTCAGTGCTGGTTCCTGCTGAATACTAGTCACAAACTTCCACTGAGAATAACATCCCTCCAGCACTACCCTCTGTCTTCTCAGGCTAAATCAATTTTCAATCAAATCTACCAAGTCACCATGGATCTCATTTGACTTAATCTTCTGGATCAGCTGCAGGATTTAAATTCAACTTATTAATATATTTTGAAATTTAAAACTAGTGAGCATGCTGACTGATTGATGGTAAACATCTATCTATTTCACCTGTCATCTCTTAGGGAAAGAAACCTGTTGCTTTTACTCAGGCTTGTCTATATGTGACTCCAGAGAGAGAGAGCAAAACTAACATTCTTTGAAATGGCTAAAATTGGTTCTCAATTCAAGGCCAACTCAGTCAGACAGTAAATGCTTCTTTTATTGTAGAATCCACATTCCATGATTATTTTATTTTATAAATTTGGGCAAAGGTGAAAAGAATCTCTTCTCTTGAAGAGTATGAATCTTCTGAACTTTTACTTCAGAAGGCTGTGATAGATCTGTTACTGAGTGTATTCACACAGATGTTGAATAGTAAGGGAATAAAACCATACAAGGAATAGTTCGAGAAGATATTGAGTCAGAAGATAAACTGATCTTACTGAATGGTGAAATAAGCCTGAATCAAAAAAGGCTTACTTTTAATTACGTTATTTAAAACCATAATACGAAAAATATTGAAGAAATGTGGCTTTTGAGTGAGAAGACTAGATGGAAGCAGACAAGAATGCAGATATAAGGGGCATCAAAGCTGAGGAACAATTGAATAAGCAAGAGGAAATCATTGAATTCAGTATGTTTTCACACATAGACCCTTTGGAAATTGTGAGCATATAGTTGATGAAGAGTATAAGATGGTATCTTCTGAAGTTTGCCTCTGTTGGAACTAATGGAAATCGTTTCAGCAGAGCCGATATTAGAGATGTGAACATAATAGGAGGGTAAAATAAGATCAGAGATATAAGATCATCAAAACGGTTGAGCATTGTGGTTCAGCTGATTTGTAATGGTAAATCAGTTCTAAATCTAATATGATGAGTTTACATAACTTTCAGTTCAATCTCAGTGAAGGTGGAGAAAAAGATGAGATCATAGTGCGGTGAATGAAAGTTTTCTGAATAAACTAAAAGTAATTATTTTTGTCTTTCACTATAAAAAGAAAGAATTATAAAGAACTATATGCTTTTTTTCTTTTGGAAATACAGTCTGCATAAGTGTTTTAATATTTAAGAAAATTTAAATATTTAAGAATAATGTTAAAACTCTTTTGCAGATTTGATAAGAATTTGTTTGGTTTATTGAGATAATTAGTTAAAAAAACTTTACCAAACAATTGCATTTACATCATGAAATATAATACAGCACCATGTTTTAATTTGTAGATTTTTTTGTGCACTTAATAAAATTCAGTGACTTGTGCCACCACACTATCTCTATGTATAGATGTAAAGACTGATCTCAGAGACATTAAGGCACTGAAATAAAAAGGCTGAACAGGTAAAGCATCTGCAGATCTTTTGCTTTTCAAGGTATATGAGTGCTTCGTTGAAAACTTGATCAAAAAGTAATATAAGGAGATTCTATGTAAGACTAAAACCCCTATTTTTAACCTAACTCTGGCAATGAAAACAATGGATATCTAGATCAGACCTATATAAAACCAAAACTGAAACTCTTCTGCCTTGTGTATTAAATTAAAACCAAGAATGGTACTCAAAGTAAAATAACATAATTGTGAAGAATTGGAGGTTTGAGCGTATGCAATGTGTAATGTTTTTCCTTTGGATACATTACTCAATATATTCCTCTATATACTCAAATACCATCTGCTGAGCCATACAACATAAATAATAGGAAGAGTCTGAAAGTCAACTTTGAAAGCTTTATTTAGGCAATATCTATCATCCAGAATACACTGTATTCAAGTTGGATGTGCAGTTTATACTCTGGAGGATCTTATACTCCATTGCTGATTTATACAAGTTAGGTTCAATTTGCAAGTACAGTGGATTCCAGTTAATTGGGGCAGCTACTTGTTTGGGACAATTTTAAAGAACAAAAACCAATTTTAAAAATAGCCAGGATTTCCTTCTTTTACTTGGGACATTATACCACTTAAATAGGGCAGGAGGCTGTTGACGAACCATTTCCAACTAACATCAGACATGTGCACCTGTACGGCCAATAGATACTGCACTGTGCTCAGAGTGATTAGTTTTTAAACAGCGTCAGTCGCATGTGTTTTTGTTCAAAAAACAGTGATGGTTGGTGAGAAGTAAGCAGCAAAACAATTCAGAACAGCTTTGCAGTTTCATGCATTCAGGCTTGGAGGTGGCAAAAACAACCGGGAGTGATTTCACTATTTCAACAAGTTACGAACTATGAAGAATTTGAAGGTATTGACAATCATTTTGAACGTTACAATGAAAATGAAGTTTTGGAGGATGCAATTGTCGAAAGCATTGTATGAGGGTGATGAAGTAAATGTCGTCACCAATAATGAAATAAGATAAATAACTGGGCCCAGAACACAATCACTCTTATGGCTCAAGCATACTTTTTTACTTACTTGTGCACCTGTCCCCCACACTGTTATGAAGTCTGAACAGAAAGAATGGAATATTATAGAGAACTGGCTTATTAGTTATGGATATTGATTATTATAAATTGTATGTTTGAATTCCTTATTCACAAATCATTGCCATCCACAATAGAGGTGTTAAAGTCAATCCACATAAGATCATAAGACGTAGGAGCAGAATTAGGCCCACTAGCCCATTGAGTCTGCTCCGCCATTCAATCATGGCTGATCCTTTCTCTTCAAAACTTTTTCAGTCAAAACTTTGAGCTAACAGCCGATGATATTTTGAAGTTAGTTAGGACAATAGAGGTTTTAAAAGTCAATTGAAACTTTGAATGGTCAGCTAATGATATTTTGAAGTTACTAAAGACAACAGAGCTGTTGAAAGTCAGTCAAAACTTCAAGCAAATGGCCAATGATATTTTGAAGTTAGTGAAGACAATAGAATCTTAATTGTTGGATATATTTCTCATCCTTCTGTTATCTCGTCTGTTTCTGCCTCCCCCCTCCCCCCCCCCCCCATTGTGTAAAGGAATGCTATACCTTAAAAAGACCTTTCTGGAAAAGTTTCACGACAGAGCCCTCACTCATTTGGCTTGAGTACACACTCCCACAATCTATCCGGTCTGTAGTAAGTAGAGGTGTCTCTGGCAGTCTCACTTGACCATAACTACCCCAGGATATCCTTGTCTTACCATGATTCCTGCAAAGGCAATCCATTATCTTCACTAGGTGTCTGCCCAGATTCTGTTCCATTCCAGTCAATCAAAAAAACATGGCAACGCACACTGTTGTTGATGAATTCTCCATGAATAAGTATTAGGAACTAATGCACAGTTAATAGTACTGTAATAGTATTAAGGTGTTCTAATTTGCCCTGTATTTAATTTAAATACTGTACACTATTCAGGCTACATTCACACTAGACCGGATAATTTTGAAAACGCCAGTTTTGCATAAGAACAATAGGCGTCCACACTATGCATTTTAAAAAATATCTCTGTCCACATTGAAATGGAGATTTCAGCGAATCTCCTCCTACTGCGCACGCACAGGACACATCTACCGAAAACAAGCGACTTGTTTGGTGTTGAATCTCGCTGTGAAAGACGGTGCGTGTTTGTTCAGTTACAGACTAGAAAAACTTAGATGACAGGCAGCTGTTGGCTCTCGCGCAGGAGGATTTAAAAGTAAAAAAAAACAAATACTGAAGCGACACACACAAAATGCTGGTGGAACACAGCAGGCCAGGCAGCATCTATAGGGAATATTATATAGGGAATATCTATAATACTGAAGCGTATGGAGGCAACCGACAGGGAGTTCATGGACAGATTGACCCGGCTGACGACGAACATTGAAAAACTGACTAATTCTGTTGCATTAATAAAGCACCTTGTTAAATGTGTAAAACACGTTTGCATCAGTATTATCTTGTATTTCCATAAAATGTTACATTAGGCTGTTACACATCTATTGTCAGAGAAGTACTTGCATAAATAGGTAAACCACCTTCATACAAGCAAGGACAGAAAACAGGGCAAAGTGAGTACAGTATACTTATTTATTCAGTAAGTTACAGGACAAAGTATTTGGTGAGTACATTTCTAACTCTTATGGCTTCAGTCTCGTTGCCGTCTGTTCTGAAATTGTTAGGTTGCATTCAAGAAAACAATGAAATGGCGCGCTGCCGTCTGACAGCGTTTTCAGATTTCTCCGGTTACCCCGTCCACACTGATCTGCCCGAGCAGCGTTTTCAAAAATACCCACCCTGGAAAGCATTTCTGAAAAGTTCCGGTTTCGAGGGACGAAAACGCTGTTTTAGTGTGGACGGAGGTTTAAAACGAAGAGAAAAAGCTTTGGTTACAGATTTATCCGGTGTAGTGTGGACGTAGCCTCAGTTAAATGACAGCTTGACTTTTTTACACCTTTTTAACTATTTTTATGAAATTAATTGGGGCAGTCGCTTAATTGGGCCAAAACCTACAGGCCCCGATGTGTCCCAATTAACCAGAATCCACTGTATATGTTTTTAAGTAAAATCTGTGCCTGTGTATATGTTTACTGCATTGGATATTCACTTTCCAGGGCCTGAGAGGCTCGTTGCTAACCCCAGCTTTCTATTACAGCAGCATGGCCTTTCCAAAGGGTCAGAGTTGTTTATGACAAAGTTAAGCTTCTAACAAATACTCCTTGCTCAACTTCTTGTCGTAAACAAAAAACAATCTTCAGTTCTGAGTGTAATTTCAAACAGTAATCCCTTTGAAGTTAAAAGGACACTGGACTGTGTGATAAATGATGTGGCTTGCAAAGTGAAATGACCATGAGACTTCTTATTTGCATTAGCTAAACGCAAGACAAGGGGCTATGCTAATAACCCTAGATTAAACCAGACAACTGCACCATTGTTCTCAGAATCTTTTAGACTATCTGTGTAAATTACAATGTACCAGCAAAAGTATCTGGAAAACGTGCAGATGATGTCACCTAGTAGAAAACAGTATAAATATTAGGAAGCACTGGGGATCCTTGGGAATACAAGGAGAATGACATGAAGACCGGGTGACAGAAAGAACAACCGTAATTCATTCCTCAGCTTTTTGTTTCTGAGATGGACAACTCATTCTTCTGAAACTTATTGGTATGCTCTTTTAGTTTGTAAGTATTGTACCTGTATTTGGAAATCCTTTGTAATTTGCCAATCTTTCGTAACTTGGAAATCTTTCTTATATCAGAAATTCCCTGTGAGTGTTAAATGTGTGTTGAGAACTATTTGTGTAAGTTTACATGTGTATCATTAGAATTAATAAACAGTGTTTAAACTACTTTGTTAGCCAAAGGTATCTCCTCCTTGGTAATGAGGAAGAACCCGCCACTCAAGAGGTGTGCATTGGTAGCTAGACCCCGCTGCAGAGATCAGTCCTTGAATAGTAAGTGGGTAGAGTATAACCTCGCAATGGTGAGGGTTATATCTATATCGGATAGAGCTTAACATCTTCTTCTAAGTTCAGGGCTTTATGGGCAGTGATTCCAATTCCATCACAATACATGGTTAGAAAAAAGACAGAATTGACATGGAGCACAACTTTGCAATTAAACAAGTACAATTTTACTATTAAAAAATGAACTACCTTTGGCCTCAGTTGAATTCTAAATGTCATTTCATTTACCGGTAATTCTCATCCGGTGAAAGGGAAGTTAACATAAAATTTCATCTTTTCATTTTAGCATTTATAATTGTCCAAATGGTGAATAAAGTTAGCTTTGGTATTATATATTTGTAATGAAATCTTTTCAGTTTTCTATCCATCTGAATACTTTTTACGCATGCTCTGCCCATGAGATATTCTACACTTCCATCTCTTGCTCTGCCAAAGATATTAGATTCTGCATCCTTCAAAAATGCCAAAGACATCAAGAATACATTCTCTGATTCATTCAGAGCATGGAGTCTCAACTGTAAAGTCTGCACATCCCGTATCTTTTCCAGTAATCAGTAACTCAGGAATACAAAATGGATGCTTGCAGTCACCACAGAACCACTGCAATATGGACTCTGCTTTACTCCCTGTATTCATACAGGGTAAACTGTTGGGCACGATCCATGCCCTTGCCACTGCAATAAATTACACAACTTTCTTTGTATTATCATCCTATCAGGGAAATGATGCCTGTTGGAATTCTTTGAAGAAGTAACAAGCAGGATAGAATGGATAGAAGAGGGGCTGACTGGCAGGATGCAAAGAGCGGGAGTAAAGGGTGTCTTTTCTGGTTGGCTGCTGGTGACTTGTTTATTTATTATTTTATTTACAGCCATTAACAGTGCCACCCATGTCATCAATTAACCTACTAACCTATAATCTTTTGGATGTGGGAGGAAGATGCAGCACCCTGAGGAAACTCATGTTCACGGGAAGAACATAAAAATTCTTTGTGCAGGATTCCCTAAAGGTTAACTTGCAGGTTGAGTTGGTGGTAAGGAAGGCAAAAGCAATGTTAACATTCATTTTAAGAGGACTAGAATATAAAAGCAAGGATGTAATGCTGATGATTTATAAGGCATTGGTCAGATTGCACTTGGAGGATTGTGAGCAGTTTTGGCCCACTTATCAAAGAAAAGACGTGCTGGCATTGCAGAGGGTCTAGAGGACATTCACAAGAATTATTCTGGGAATGAAAGGATTAACATACAAGGAGTGTTTGATACTTTTGGACTTCACTGGAACTTAGAAGAATGAGGGGGAGGATCTCATTGAAACCTACTGAATATTGAAAGGCCTAGATAGAGTGGATGTGAAGAGGATGTTTCCTATAGTGGGAGAATCTAGGACCAGAAGGCACAACCTCAGAATGGAGGGGCATCCATTTTAAATGAGATGAAAAGGAATTTCTTTAACCATGAGGTAATGAATCTGTGGAATTCATTGCCATAGATGAATGTAATGGAAATTGATGTTTCTCAATTAGCACGGGTGTCAAGACTTAAGGGAAGAAGGCAGGAGAATGGGTTTGAGAGGAAAAATAAATCAGCCATGATGGAGTGGTGGTGCTTTAACATCAATATCATCAAGCAGCCATTTGGCTACCCCCCACACTAACAGCAACATCACCGATGTTTGTGTCATTTGTGAACCTTCCTACCTTTAGATTGTTAATGCAATGTCAAACATCAGGAGTCCCAGCACTTCTTGTGATACAACGGTAGTTACTGTCATGTAATCACAAAATCCCTTGACTATTACCCTCTGCTTCCTATCATCAAGCCAGCTATGGAACTCAGTTGCCAAGTTTCTCTGGATTCCATGGGCTCTTACCTTTTAGACCACACTCACATGTTGAACGTTGTCAAAGGTCATACTGAAGTCCATGTAATGTAACTGCCACATGCTACTGCACTCCAACTTCAGCAGTTCAAGAAGGTGATTCACTATCACTTTCTCAAGGGTAATTAGTAATTAGAACAGTACAGACACTTTGGCCTATGATGTTGGCCCGACCTTTTAACATACTCCAAGATCAATCTAACCCTTCACTCCCACATAGCCCTCTATTTTATTTCATCCACACGCCTACCTAAGAGCATCTTAAATGTCCCTAATGTATCTGGCTCTAACACTACGTTTCATTCACTTACTCTCTATGTAAAAACGCTACCTCTGAAATCTGCCCTATACTTTCCACCAATCACCTTAAAATTATGCCCTTTCATATTAGTCATTGCCAGCCTGGGGGAGAAAAGTCTCTGGACGTCCACTCTATCATTCCTCTTATCACCTTGTACACCTCTATCAAGTAGTATCCCATCCTCCATCACTCCAAAGATAAGAGTTCTAGCTGGTTCAACCTATCCTCATAAGACATGCTCTCTAATCCAGGCAGCATCCTGGTAAATCTCCTCGGCACCCTCTCTAAAGTGTCCACGTTATTCCTATAACGAGGTGACCACAGCCGAATGTAGAACAAACTAGGAATGTAGAATAAATGACAATCTTATCAGCAACACCCAGAACTCAAAAACTAATATAAAACTAATTCACAAGGTACTTTAAAGGTTCTTTCATAAAACTAGCCACATACAAAACACCACTGCCACATTCAAGTTATATTTCTGATTGTTGCAGTCCCTCTTAACCCCTTTAAAATCTTGCATAAGGCAGACATAAGATCTAGGAATTCCTTCCCCAGTGATGTGCCTCTTTATTCAAACTCTAGACAGCCCATACCCTATGCCACGTGTTCCATCCTTTATTCCAGACATCCTCTAGATTCTAAAACTCTTACATCCTACCTGAGCGCAACATCATACCAAATACGTAACCTTCTGCTTTCCTTCATTTCTAGAATCCATTAACTCCAGGCACTTAAACAACATATGATCTCATTCACCCAGTACTTATAATCAGCACAATTCTCACGATTTCATTTCCCCTCCTCATATGCCTCTAACCCCATTATTATCAAACCCGATGACAATGGCAATCACTGAACAATGTGAAATAAAAGGACTGCAGTATTTCACTTATTCAATCATAGTAAGTCACCTCATGGTATTCTGTGCACTACTTGTTACATATTAAAACAGCAATGGGTTAATTTCTATCCTCCTGGCCATTAATCTGGATCCCTTGCCTGATTTCTATGTACTTAAAATTAATAAAATGAAAATGAAGCTGATTTTCTTTAAATACATCATTGCCCAGACTCTATTTATCCTCGTCTTTTCTTTCAGTTTCCACCACAACAATGACATACCCACTCGCAGTATCTCACAACTTAAGCTAAATGTGTAAATGTGCCACAACATCAATTACAGCCATCTATTCTCGGTATCTGAGTATCTGTTCTCTGAAATCTTGCTTTAAATATACTCTTTCCGGATTAAATAAAACTACTAAAACTGAATCCTTTTTCTTTATCCCTCATTTATTAATTATATATGACAACAAAGAACAAAAACGAATGCAATTTAGTGTATTTATTTTAAGGCCTTAATTCTCTTAAAATGGAACACAATTTGGTAGAGAGTAACTTGAACCCTCATCCTCAATGATGTTTTGTAGGAGCACGCTGCTCTGCAGAGGCTGGTGTTTTCCTGGGTAGATCTGAAAATGCATTGGTGCTGCTAAGTTCATGATTACTTGTTGAATGAATGTGGCTTAGGAAGGGACTAGCCAGTTTTCCTTACTATCTCACTCCTAAAAGCTGTGAGTCATAATAACAGAAGTGTACACAGATGTAGCGTGCCTCTACTGTTAGCATTCTCAGCAATCAAAAGGCCACAGGTTCATATTTACTCCAACTAACTGAGCACAACATACTCAGGGAAGCAAGGAAGGTGTTTCCCCTGGTTAAAGGGTCCAAAACAAGGACTCACAGTTTCAAAAATAAGGAAATAGGTAGGTCATTTACGACTGAGAAGAGGTCAGATTTCTTCACTCAGATGATAGCAAACTGAGGGAATTTTCTACTAAGCGCTATGTTTCCTTGAGTTTGTTCAAAGCAGAGACCCATGGATGTTTGGATACCAAAGGTATCAAGGGATATGAGGGCAGTGCTGGAAAATAATGCTTAGGTGAGAGATCATCCAAGATTTTGCATGACAGAAGACATGTTTAAACTGGAGTTGCAGAGGGATGGGAACCAGAGTGCCAGAACAGACAGTTGTAAGACTTCAGTAAGGAATCTAAAGGTTGAGCATGGTGTGACTAATGTTCTGAGCTGCATATATTTCAATGCAAGAAATATTGTAGGAAAGGCAGATGAGCTTAAGGCATGGATCAACAAATGGAATTATGATATTGTATCCATCAGTGAGACTTGGTTGCAGAAGGGGCAGGACTGGCAGCTCAATGTTCTTGGGTTCTGTTGCTTTAGACGCAACAGAGCAGGCAGGATTTAAGTGGCAAGTTGGTGTTACTAGTCAGCAAAAATATCATGGTAGTGTTCAGTCAGGACTGACTGAAGAATTCATCTAGGGAGGCATTATGGGTGGAACAGAGGAATAAGAAAAGTATGACCACGCTAATGGGGATACATTATAGAGCACCCAACAGCCTGTGGGATTTAGAGAGATCACAGGCTGTTGCAAGAATCACAAGGTTGTTATAGTAGGTGATTTTACCCTTCCACATATTGACTGGGAATCCCATACTCTAAAGGTCTAGATAGGACAGAGTTTGTCAAATGTGTTCAGGAAGGTTCCCTTAATCAATACATAGAAGTCCCAATGAGAGAGAGTGCAACATTTCATCTGCTATTAAGGAACGAGAGAGCAGATGACAGATGGAGGGGAACACTTTGCATCTAGTGATCATAATGTCATTAGTTTCAAAATAAGTATGGAAAAAGGTAGGTCTGGTCTGCGAGTTGAGATTCTAAATTGGAGAAAGGCCAATTCTGATGGCATCAGAAAGGATCTGGCAAGTGCGGATTGGAACAATTTGTTTTCTGGCAAAGATGTACTTGGTAAGAGGGAGGCCTTTAAAAAGTGACATTTTGGGAGTACAAAGGCTGTATGTGCCTATCAGAATAACAGGTAAAGATAACATGTTTAGGGAACCTTGGTTTTCAAGAGATATTTAGGCTCTTGTTAAGAAAAAAAAGGAGATGCATGGCAAGTATAGACAGATAAGAACAAACAAAGTCTTATGGAGTATAAGAAATGCAGAACACTTGAGAAAGAAATCAAGAGGGCGAAAAGAAGGTAAAAAGTTGCCTTAACAGACAAGATGAAGGAGAATCCTAAGGGATTCTACAAATATGTTAAGAGCAAACAAGATTCAAAGGTTCAAAGTACATTTATTATCAAAGTATGTATGCAGTATACAACCCTGATATTTGCCTTCCCCAGACAGCCACAAAACAAATAAAACCATGGCACCCGTTCAAAAAAAACAGCAAGCACCCTTCTCCAGCAGAAAAAACCCACAAATTACGCAACCAGCAACAAAAAAAAAATCAAGCGATAAAACCGAGATTATAAAACATAAAACTGAAAAGAGTCCGGGCATAGTTCAGTTCAGCTCAGTGTTCATTATTTGCAGACCACCCTGAGTCAAAGTCAACCAAAACTACAACAAGGAGTGACCAGAAACAAGAAACACATCATAACATGAACAACAGTCTAATCCACAAACTGTGCCAATGAAGCCTGGTCCAAAAACTCCAGTGCCATCCTCTCACAGCATCGAGGGAGAGAGAGAGAGACTATTCGAATGCAAGGACCTTCCTTTGGGAGCAATGAGCGAGAGGGAAAGAGAGAGACCGTCAAACGTACTTTCCTCCGGTAGCAGTGAGCTAGAGGCTGGTAGATGGTGCCGAACACCCTCTCGCCTTTTGCACTCGCCTCGCCATTTCAATCTTCCACGGCACCTTAATTGGCAAGATCAGCAAGAAATGGAGTCGATCATGGTCTCGCACCCGGTCTCCAGGCTTCTTGGCCTCAAGGCCACATATTTCAGTCAAAAGCCTCCCAGAACACACTCGGAGACAGCAAAACACCAGATCTCTCAATCAGCCCAATAACACACCACCGAAATGTAGATCTCAGGCTCCAGCAACAGCAGGACCACATTTGAAGATGTAAAAGAAGTGCAAGAAGTAGTTTGGTGAACCATGTGGAGGATGACGCCCTTGGTCATGCTGTTCATTGACTTCAAAATTGGTCCTCTGGAATATCAGAATGGCAATCTATGCTTGGAGCCAAAAGAGATGGGATAGATCTTAAAAGGATTTTTGAGTATCTGTATTTACTCAGGACATAGGTACAGTTTATAGAAGTGAGGCAAAGCAGCAGCAACATCATGGCCCCTATAGAGATTATAGGGGAGGCCATGTTTGCTGTCTTGAGGCAAATTAGAGTGGATAAATCCCCAGGGCCTGACAAGGTATTCCCTCAGACCATGCGAGTGGCAAGTGCAGAAATTGCAGAGATACTTAAATCATCCTTAGCAACAGGAAAGTTGATGAAGGCAAGGCAGTGGATGTTGTCTACATGGATTTCAGTAAGGTATTTGACAAGATCCCTCATGGGAGATTGGTCAAGAAGATTGGCATTCAAAATGAGGTAGTAAATTGGATTAGATATTGGATTTGTGCGAAAAGCCAGAGAGTGGTTGTAGATGGTTGCCTCTCTGACTGGAGGCCTGTACCTAGTGGAGAGCTGCAGCGAATAGTGCTGGGTCTACTGTTGTTTGTCATTTACATCAATGATCTGGATGATAATGTGGTTAACTGGATCAGCAAATTTGCAGATGACACCAAGATTGCAGGTATAGTGGACAATGAGGAAGTCTATCAAAGCTTGCAGCTGGACCTGGACCTGCCAAAAAAAATAGGCTGGAAATGACAGGTGGAATTTAATGCAGGCAAGCGTGAGATGTTGCACTTTGGTAGGACCAACCAGGATAGATCTTATGCAGTGAACGGTAGATCACTGAGGAGTGTGATAGAACAAAGGGATCTGGGAATACAGGTCCATAATTCATTGAAAGTGGCATCACAGGCAGATAGGGTCGTAAAGAAAAATTTTGGCACTTTGGCCTTCATAAGTCAAAGTATTGAGTATAGGACAAACAAGAAAAAATCTGTAGATGCTGGAAATCCAAGCAAAACACGCAAAGTGCCGGAGGAACTCAGCAGGCAGTATCAATGGAAAAGAGTATAGTTGATGTTTTGGGCTGAGACCCTTCATCAGGACTGGAGAGAAAATAGATGAGGAGTCAGAGTTAGAAGGTGGGGTGAGGGGAAGAAGAAACACAAGGTGATAGCTGAAACTGGGAGCGAGGTGGTGGAGTAAAGAGCTGGGAAGTTAATTGGTGAAAGAGATACAGGGCTGGAGAAGGATGAATCTAATAGGTGAGGACAGAAGGCCATGGAAGAAACAAAAGGGGAAGAAGCACCGGAGGTGATGGGTAGATGAGGAGATAAGGTAAAAGAGGGAAAAAGAAACGAGGAATGGTGAAGGGCGGCAGGCATTGCCAGAAGTTCAAGAAATCGATATTCATGCCATCAGGTTGTAGGCTACACAGAAAGAATATAGGGTGTTGCTCCTCCAACATGAGTGTGGTCTCCCAATCTACATTGGGTCTCACCAATATACAGGAGGCCACAACGTGAGCACCAGACACCGTAGATGACCCCAACAGACTCACAGGTGAAGGGTCACCTCACCTGGAAGGACATTGGAGCCCTGAATGGTAGTGAGGGAGGAGGTGTAGGGGCAGGTGTAGCACAAGGTATTTGACAAGGAGGGAGATCAGTGGGGAGAGACAAGTGGACAAGGAGTGTGTGTTGTGTGTATTGAGTACAGGTAATGGGATGTTATGTTGAAGCTGTATAAGACGTTGGTGAGGCCTAATTTGGAGTTTTGTGTGCAGTTTTGGTCACTTACATACAGGAGAGATATTAATAAGGTTAAAACAGTGCAAAGAAAATTTACAAGGATGTTGCCAGGTTTGGAGGACCTGAGTTATAAGGAAAGATTGAATAGGTTAGGACTTTATTTCTTGGAATGTAGAAGATTGAGGGGAGACTTGGTAGAGGCATACAAAATTATGAGGGGTATAGACTGGGTAAATGCAAACAGGTTTTTTTCCACTGAGGTTGGGTATGACTACAACTAGAGGTCATGGGTTAAGGGTGAAAGGTGGAAATTTTAAGGGGAACATGAGGGGAAACTTCACTCAGAGGGTCACGAGTGTGTGGAATGAGCTGCCAGCACAAGTGGTGCATGTTAGCTCAATTTTAATGTTTAAGATAAGTTTGGACAGGTGCGTGGATGGTAGAGGTATGGAGGACTATGGTTCCAGTGCAGGGATGGGACTAGACAGTTTAAATAGCTTGGCATGAACTGGATGGGCTGAAGGGCTGGTTCCTGCACTGTACCTTTCTATGACTCAATAACTTGAAGGACCTGTTGGCCTACTGCTGCTCCTACTTGTTAAGTAAGATAAATGCTAGTGTTTTGTTTCCAAGTAGAATGATGGAATGGGGGGTGTGTATTTGCTCAAAACTAAAAAAAAGATGTGATTTTTCATGTGATCTTCACAAAAATTTGATGGTACTTGCACGGTTGCTAACAGAATGAATCCACCTATTTTGCTGGTTGATGAAACTTACTGACACATTTATTCGTAAGTAGTTGCGGAAAATACTCAAAAGCCTAAACAAGAAAGCAACTATTCAGTCCCCGCAGGAGGAACTGTGGAATAAAACGGTGTGGAGCCGTTCACCTCTGATCGATCGGGAGGAATGTAGAAGATGCGGGATGGGAAGTTGCAGAATGACTAACCTTCAAACCAGTCTCACATCCTTGTGTCAAATCCAGAGAAGTTGCCGGAAAGAGAGGGTGGGGAATAAAGAGGGGAGGAGGAGGAGCAGCGATGACAGGCGGGATCATCGGCGGTGACAGCGACCGCTCCGGGAGGAGATCAGTCTACTGACTGCGCGCGCGCGCGCGCGCGCCCGCCCGCCCGCCCGCCAACGTGCTCGAGGGCAACACCGCGACCCCGCTTGGCGCGCGCGCGCAACACCGCGACCCCGCTTGGCGCGCGCTTCCTGGTCTGAGCGACAGGGTGGGAGGGAGCCGGGGCTTGCAGTCGGTCCGCCCTCCTCTCGCTTCATCCACACCTACCTCACATGGTTTGTGTGTGTCCTGTCCGCCTCGACAGGGCTTCGTTATTTCAGCGCCGCGCTTGCTTTCCCCCCCTCCCCGGCTGGTAGAAAAGGAAGCTTCAACGAAGCATTGCGTTGGGGCTCTTTGAACAATTTGGCGTGTTTTTGTTTTGTATTTTGCGCGTGTTCAGCGTGTCTTGCGTCTTTTTGCCAACCTGGATGCAGCTGCTGGATTCTGCAGCGCGAGTCTTCATGAGCAACCCGCACCAATTAGAGGTTTCAAGGCACACGAGGGTCACCAGCCTGTCACTATGGTTAAATGTCTTGTTTAATGGTTGAGGTACGTATGATGGACGCCTCAAGGTGAGGAGGAGGCAATAAATGTACTTGTATTTTTTTTCGGGGGTGTTTGCTAGAGGTTGCTGCTGATGCTTTTAAAGTGACGTGTGAATAGGTTTCTATTGAAAATTGTGCATTTGCCAGGTTTCTAAAGGAATGCATTTCCCCGTTAATAAACTGAACAGATGACTGTAAATGCAAATGCATGAATAGTGTATGTGAGTGACCTGACCCAGTGGTGAGGAGCATGCCTTGGCACTGGGACTTTTAAAGTCATTTAATTTGCTGGCAGTCGCCCGGCTTCCCAAGCTTCTGAATTTGGTGTCGCTGAGCACGACAATGCCAAAGAAGTTCGAGTGCATTCTTTAAAACTGCATTTTCCTATCATTTCTTTTCGAATTTATGGGGAAATTTTCGGGTGTTTAGTTGAGTCTCTTGGCGTGGTAGCTACCGAAGTAAAGGCGTACCCAGGGCGTTTGGATTATGTCGGCGAACTCTTCTGCAGAAGATACTCAGATATTTCCAGCACGAAGTATACAGAATTCTGATTCTTGCTAATAACAATGTTTTATATAGAAGGTTATGAGATGTTTTGTGAACGTGATACAACGGGCACGATTTTATTCTCTGAAAGTGAATGTCACGAGAGCCTCTTCGCTAATGCCATAAATAGAACGGAATCGCTATGGCATGATAACTTGATGAATTATTTCTATGCTGTTAATGTTTTCGATATTTATTTAAATATCGGTTCAACATTTTTTTTCGCTGTGAATGTTGTCATTTTGTGACATCGATGAAGCAGTAACTAGGGTGTGCTTCTACTACTGTGCAGGTTCCCTCTGGGCAGTATTTTATTTGTACTACCTGACGCCAAGTTCGGATCATCTAACGTGACGAACTCTGCTCAGGCGGGCTTTGATAACACATGTAGTGTGCCTGCGCGCTAAACATTTAATAAGTTATAGATACATTTCGAATATGCAGGGTACTAAAGGGATCATTTGTGCACTTTTTTAAATCCTGTAATTATGGAATCTCATACTCGTGGTGCTCTAAGGATAGTTCTTTAGACGCTGTGCACCATTGCTCTCCGCAGTTGGGTTTGGACTTTAACCCATAGATCATGTTATTTTTGAATTGCCACAATGGTTCAAACATCTAAGCTGCTGGGTGCAATATTACTTTCTGTGCATATTATTGCTATTATTTGGTAATTCCTTTTTAGTGTTATAGTATCTGTCAGCACTGGGTTTGAGGTCTTATAAAGTGGATGAAAGGGGAACTCTAATGATTAAAGCTTTTGTTGTTTTACTTTGGCAAATGTGATCTGGTGTGGTAGAACAAAATGATGCAGATTTGTTGTGGTCTTGTCATTGCTAATGTCAACCACATTGCTCTGGGAATGTGCCAAGAAAGGTCGTGCATAGTTTCAAGGAGGGCAGGAACATTGAATGGGACAGGCATCTGTGAGCTGGTGCTTTGACTTCTAGAGCTGGATGAAAAACCTAACTGACAGAGACTGCCTGGTCACTTGTGGCCAAGTAGATAGCTGGGGAGAATAGGGAATAATAAACCTGCAGTGATTGAGTTCGGTGTCATTCATTTAAAAACAGAATCTTTTGCACTATATTTTAAAATCTTGTAACCCTTTGCATTCTGAACATGAATGTGACTTATTTAGAGGAGAAGAAATTAAATTTTCTTTCTATAGTTGCTCCAAGCCTACTAGTAAGCAAAAGAAAATGATAGAATGTTTTGAGTTTCATATTCATTTAATTAAGATGATTGATCACTTGATTAATTGGATATTTAATTGCTGGTTAAGTTGAATTGGAAATGCTGGTAGCAAACTCATAAGATTACTACAATGATGGTATAAGAGTTATTACAGTATTACATCACTTGACAATTCATTGAGCTACTGGCAATTAAAAAATTCTGAGCTCTGCGGAAACTAGGCGTTAAAAAAAATTACAAAGTGTTAGGTTTTGGTTAAGGAACTGATATGGTCATGCAATGTTTATTTTGCATAATTATCTAAAAGAACCTGGGATTAATACTGAAATTATAAATATTATTGGTCTCCCTGTCTGTTTGAAAATTTGTATTCATTACTTTTTTTGGGAAATGCATTGGGGAAAGATAGTGAAATATTAAGTGTGAGAATACCATTTGGTTCATGAGTCCTTTTGGGAAGGGGATGGCATTTTTTTCAGCCTGTCCCAATTATAACTCAAGTCGCTGGTTTACTCTTAACTGGTACCTTAAACAATCTGCAAGCCTGTTATTTAAGGATGGGCAATAAATTTAATACCTCAGGAAGGAAATGGAAAAATGAATACACTATTATGTATCTAAGTCAGTTATAGTATAACTAGATGCAGAAAAGGAATTCATAAACCATGCTTCAGCAACGTTTAATTTCAAATTTAGACCACCCACTATAGCATTAGGATGATTTACTTCATAATTTCTTATACAGCCAATCCCTGTGACCTCTGAGTAAAGATTCCACTTTGTATTCTGTTGCATGCATTTCTTTTTTACACCTGACTTCATTGCGATTTGGAATGGTCTGACAAAACTCATTTCACATTAGTTTCTTAAGAGTCAGAAAGCTGTTTTTGTTAACTAATGTGTGAGATTTGAATCTATAGTTCTAACCAGCAAGGATTTATTCTGACATCAGTTTCTTCAGGGCATTCACATACTTTTTTTAATTTGCAAAGACCCTAACAGAGTTACTGAAAAGTTCATGCCTATCATTAGGTTCTGCTTTTATACTCTAACAATTATCAATGGTTAAATGTTACACATTTTACATGCAAATTTGAGTCTAATAACTTTACCATGAAGTAGCATAAATAATTTGCCACAACCTCTAAGTTCTTGTGACATTTTGTTTTGAAAAATCCAGTGCTTTATATCACAAAAGTAATTATTGTTTGGTGCTTAAATATTTTTAATAGATTACAGGTTGAAAACACTAGAAATCTTGTTTATGCAAAAAAGGAAGCTACAGCTAGTTCCTTTCCCTCCCCCTTTACATGCGTACTTCCTGACATCATGACGCACTATTTTGGCAACTGCCTCACTGTCCAAAAATGTACTGTATTGGGACACATGAAAAACAAATCAGTTTAGCATGGCACTTCTCATAATTACTTGTATGAAGTTGAAGATTTTGTTCATCAATAATTTATACATAATCTGTTTAATTTTAAAACTTTTGCATTCTGTATAATGTGTTAAACAGTTAATTGAATACTGAAATTTGATATGAAAATCCTCAAAACACTACCTTGCTTTCCATGATTAATGGTCATTTTACCACATCAGTGATAATCATGAAAGTCAGTCTTGGCTAAATTTAAACTAAATCTAGGTTGGGGGGGGGGGGGGTTAAGAGTGGAAAACCTTACTTGAGTTACATGCATGCAAAGGCAACAGCAGGTGGCTTTTGGCATAGTAACAGGAGTTGTGAGTCCACAGGCTTCTCTTTCTCAAACTGGACTATGTAAAAGCATAGTTGATTTAATGTTGATGTATACAAAATAAACAATGTTAATGTATTTAAAAAGCTGACATAAACCAGAGTGAAATAATGACAGATATATTTAGAATTCAAATGTGCAAACTAAAAAAGAATTACATGTATTATTGAGTTAAAAAGTACATGTAATTGTTTCTGTAGTGGGATGATTGCAATAGTGCTGCCTCCTGTACTTGTGCAGAGCTCAACAAGTTCATTGGTTTTGCTCCAAATTTCCACCTTGCTCTCACTTTCATTTGGTTAGTCACTGACTCTTTTCTGTACCTTCCTGTCTCCGTCTCGGGAGATAAGCTCACCACTAACATTCATTACAAGCCTCCCAACTCCCACGGTTATCTTGATTACCACTTGCCCCACCCTACCTCCTGTAAGGACTCTATTCCATTCTCCCAGTCACTCTGTCTCTGTCATGCTTGCTCCAGTAATGAGACTTTCTGTATAGATGCCTTTTAAGTTTTCCTTCTTTCTGGGTCGTGGCTTCCCTTCAACCATTGTTAACAAAGCCATTGACCACATCTCATTAATTTCCCACACCTCTGATATCACCCACTTTCCTCTGGGTCAGAACAAGAATAGAGCTCCCCTGGTGCTCTATTTCTGTCTTTGCAGTTTCCACCGGGAGGTGGATGTGGTGATGGCATACAGGAGGCTTTCGGGAGGAGGGGGTGTGGGGTATGCAAGTGAATCATTGCTTCACTTGGAAAGCAATGATACACTTGCAATTTTTTTCCAATCTAATGTACTGAATTTGGTCATTACAACGTGGCCTCCTCTGCACTGGAGAATTCAAATGCAGATTGTGTGGTCGCTTTGCAGTGCATCTGCATTCAGTCTGTGGGGTTACATTGAGCTTCCTGTTGCGTGCTACTTTAATTCTCCATCCCAATTCCCCCACTCTGACCTGTTAATCTGTGGCTTCTTGCATTAAGGCACAGCACAAGTTTGAAGTATGACTGCTCATCTTCTATTTGGGCATTTTCCAGCCTCTGGATTCAATATTTGAACCCCTTTTTACCGGATGTCTCCAGAGATGTGGCTTGTTAGCCCCTCACCAACAGCCACTGGATTCAAAGCACCTTTCACAAACTCCGCATGTCCTGGGTCCCACTAAAACTGGGAAGTTGGGATGCCTCGACCATCTGAACCCTGATCTGTGGGAATACTGTAGATACTACCCCTGTGCAATTAGCCTTTGGCAAGAAATAACAGATAATTATAATAAAGAAAGTGTATTTACAAATGTCAGCTTTATTGAACAGTTAGTAGGAAAAAGAAAAGGAAAAAAAATAAAATGAGCCCAATTCCTCAGCCATCTTCTCTTCTGTCTTTTCCCAGCTCCCACCAAAAAGACCTCGACCAACACCAATGTATGCCACTAAAACCTCTCTGCCCGGCATGCTCCCAATTCCACCATCCTGACTGGCTGACACAACATTCCTAAGTTGAACAACATAGGCTCTTTTCTTTAGCTCAAACCCAAACATACTAAAAGCGGAACAGACTGCACTTACAGAACTGCTAAAAAGAAATGCCTACAGCAAGGCAGTAAAAATCTTAACCAGGGCATTACATATTGAATTCTACAACTTAAGGTAACAATTTGTGTTCAATTGTGTTCAATTCTGGTCACCTCATTATAGGAAGGATGTGGAAGCTATGGAGAGGGTGCAGAGGAGATTTACCAGGATGTTGCCTGGATTGGAGAATAAGTCACATGAAGCAAGGCTAGCAGAGCTGGGACTTTTCTCTTTGGAGCGTAGAAGAATGAGAGGGGACTTGATAGAGGTCTGCAAGATTATGAGAGGCATAGATAGGGTGGATAGTCAGTACCTGTTTCCCAGGGCACCAATAGCAAAGACCAGATGGCATATGTACAAAATTAAGGGAGGGAAGTTTACGGGAGACATCGGGGTTAAGTTTTTTTTACACAGAGGGTTGCAAATGCCTGGAATGACTTGCCAGGGATGGTGGTGGAGGCTAAAACAGGGGTATTTAAGAGCCTCTTGGACAGGCACATGGATGAAAGAAAAATGGAGGGTTATAGGGTAGTGTGGGTTTAGTACTTTTTTTAAAGAGTTATATGGGTCGGCACAACATGGAGGGCTGTACTGTGCTGTAGTGTTCTATGGTTCTAATTTCTTTGTCTGCATTTGTGTTCCATCTGATACTGGCGGAGTTTTTGCTTTTTTCTCTTTGCTCTGGGAGTGGTGGATATGACCTGCTAGGCATGGCTTTGTATTCTTCATTTCATAGTTCCTGTGATCTTTGTCTGTATTCTCACTCTAGCTTCCATTCAGTCTTTGGTCAAATAACCTTGGTTACATCTTATCCGCGTGGTCACTACTGTTTTTCTATAGCTAAGACCTCCCCTCCCCACCCTTCCTGCTGCTTAATGAGCTTTCTTTTGTCTCTTTTTCAGTTCTGATGAAGCATCTCTGATCTGAAACTTTGACTCTGTTTCTCCTCCCACAGATGTAACCTGACCCACTGTACGTTTCCAGTATTTTCTACTTGTTTCCTTTATTTCCTACCCCTGCCTCCCCCACAACCCTCAGGTAATCTAAATCTCCAAGTTATTGATCTCACTGTACCGCTTTTTCAATTTTCCAATAAAGTTTACATAATGGAGTGGAAGTGAGTCACCAGTAATTCCAAGCTATTCACTGAATGAGAATCCTCAAGCTCTATCTTTTGAGAAATAGGCACTTGCATGGAAAGGTAGCAAAGGTGGATACTCTTTTTTTTAAAAAAAAAATCTGAATGTGCACATGAAAATGTATCATTGGCCACAGACCAAGTGTTGGTAAATGGGATTGTTACAGGTAAGTACTTGATGGCTGTTATAAACATGGAAGGTCTGTTTCTGTGCTGTCTGATGTGCTGCAAAATGACTTGGAGTAAAACATCAAAGAGTGACCTATTCAGTGAAACAATGAAAAGTACAATGCATGTTTAAAGGCCAAGTAGTGGAAAGTGTAGCAAAGCAAGATGCAGCATACCTCAGTGGTAGACCATGAAGAACGTCTCAAAAAAACATAAATTGCATCATGCGGTAAATGACTCTTGAAATTTGACCTTTGAACTTTTTAAAGTAATTGTTCAAAAACTTGCTGATGCAAGTTATTCTGCGTGTATGCAACTTCATATGGAGTCTTGCTTGCTCTCTGATCTTGGCAATATATTTGCAAATATTTCGTCAGCATACGTGGAGACATAATCAATACGCTAATGTTGATGTCTCTTTGGTGATGAAATGTTTACAAGTAACTTGCCAAGATCAGAGAGCAACTCAATCCAACCATCAACCACCTAAGCTATACATTTTCTGAAGTTTTGATTGCATTTTGTGAGTTGTTTTCTTCATGCAGCAGGGTCTCATAACCATTTTTGCTTATCTTTTGGTGAAGCTTTTGTTAGCAAACCTATTGAACAAGTAGTTTCCCAACACTGTTATACTGGGATTTTCATCAGTTGACAATGAAAGGATGGTAATTTATTTCCATGTTTCACCTGTTGAGAGCTTGAAGGTGATTTCTGATGGCTGAAAGCAATTTTTGGGAAGAACCCTGTGTGGTTTGAGGGCATGGGGGCAATGCGGTTTGGAAAGGAGGAAAAGCCCGTTGTTACACTCTTGCTGATGTCATTGGGATGAATTTCATACACAGAACTATTTCTACGACTAATGAAAATCCCACTGCACCATCAGAAGTAAAATTTCAACACAGGTACTTAAAGCTTAGATTTAACTGTAGTCCAAGTTAACTATAGTATTGTATTTTTAGTTAAATAACACTTTCTTTTCCCCCCTCCCCATATCCCAGGTGTTCTGACAGCAGATTTCTAGGTTTAATGGGCAAGGTGTTAGAAGAACTATTGAGATTAAAAACAGAAAAATTGACACCCGGGAATCTCTGAGATAGTAGAGCCATTGGCTGAGTGTTTTCCAAAACTCATTGGATTCCAGGAAGGTACTAGTGGATAATTAGACTGCAAATGTGATTCCGTTATTCAAGAAGGGTGGAAAAGAAGCAACATTGGCTTGTTAACCTTAAAGCCAGTTGTTAACAATGCTGGAGTCTATAATCATCAAAATATCTAGTCATGTAAGACATTTAATATAATCAACATAGTTTTATGTGGAGTTAATCCTGTTCTGCTTGATTTACTTAAGTAATTTTGAGGATGTTTCAAGCAAAGTTGATACAGGGCAGCTTGTACTGGTTTTGTATATGGATTTTTACAAGGCATTTGACAAGGTGTGATATTAAAGGCTGGTGCACTAGACAAGAGCACGTGGTATTAGTGCATGTGTACTGATGTGGATTGCAGACTGGTCTATGTATAAAAGACAGAATTAAAATAAATGGGTCATTTTCAGGGTACAAAGATGTAAGTAGTGAGGAGCCCTAAGAACTGGTGTATGGCCCTTAATAACTTGTATTAATGACCTAGTGATAAGGGCAGGTATGATATGAAAATGGATGGTAGGGTATGTGTGATGAGCATATTTAAACAATGCAACTATTTTAGATGGTTTGAGTAGGTGAAAACTTGGAAAGAGGTTTTTAATGTGAGAAAGTGTGACATTATACATTTTGGTAAGAAGAATCTAGGGAACATTATCCAAATGAAGGAAGATTACAGGTGATGTAGATACTCTTGTACATGAATTGCAAGAAGTTAGCAGGTGCAGAAAATTGCTTATTGACTATGTCAGTTCAGATGAATAAGAGCTAACCTTATAGCAACATCTAAGATTTTTAAGGGCAAGGTAATTCAATATTGATGTTTCCACAAGTGGAGAGGTTGTAGTTACAAGTTAGGGGATAGTCATTTAAATCTAAGCTACATAGGAACAACTTGCAGAGTGTGGCGAATCTCTGTAATTTTTAAAAATACTGATTCAGTAATTTGCATGTAGAGGATCTAGCAGTGTACTGGAGGAAGGTGTAGAGGTGGTGATGTATTAGGGTTTGAAATTGTGGATGAAACCAGTGACAATGTTACTGGATTGAGGAGCTATTATAAGTCAACATACATGGAGAGAAAATGGAAGGAGGATGAGGAGTGAATTAGGATATGGGAAACAAGTTTTAAAAATACTTGCAATATACATGCTGCTCACCAGCACGTTAAATTGTGATACCTGCCACGACTATCAATGTAGATGCCATCTGTTTCACCCCATATCTTACTCCCAGTAGCACTCGCAGTTGATGGAGTCAATCCTGCTAGAAAATGATAATTGTACTAAGGAACACACACAAAATGTTGGAGGAACTCAGCAAGACAGGCAGTATCTATAAGGGGAATAAAGAATCGATGTTTCATACTGAGATCCTTCATCAGGACTGGAAAGTTAAGGTGGCAAAAACCAATTGATAATTGCACTCAAACTGATTTTTAATTGTGAATCTTTGTAGCTGCATTAGACAGATTACTTTCTGTCCTAGTAATATGTCGATTACTAATCAAAATGCATCTTTTAAAAGTAATTAATGGGGGTTATTGCATTTTCACTTGCATAGAGTGCACATCATTCATCCTTAAATTGATTTTGCTTAAATGAAATAAAAGGATTTTTAAATGTTTCTTCAAAAAAGTATGGTCAATAAATTATTCTCTATGCTAAGCTGATTTACAATATTCGTTTTATAAGGAAATGTTTGGACTGATACTTGTGTAACATTCACTCGCAGTTCTTTCAGGGTGTTGGGGATTCATGTGGTTGTCTGGATTTCTCATTGTTATGTTTTGTAACTCCAAAGCATAAACCAATCAAAAGGAAAACAAAGGAGCCAGGAGATGAATTATGTATGTTTGTTTTTACTTTGTGACGTGCACATGTGAGGTGGTGGTGTGATGACGTATCCCATTTACGTACTTTTACATATAACCTGTAATGAGTTACTTAAACAATGCTTAATCAACAACATGTTTACAATATTACTCAAATAGTACTGAAATATTAAATAATACTTAATCACTGTGGAGGCTTTCTTACTCTAAGAAAAATATTGAAGAAAATGTTAAAAGCTGAGGAAAAATGTTATTTTATGGGGGGGTGTCATTCTGCTTGGCAGGTGATGCTTGCAGCTGTGAAACAATCTCAGGTTCTGGGGCTTTATCCATAGTGGGTGTAGGAGTTGGCTCTAAGACTCCAGGAAATGGTTCTGACAGCCCTGGCCACCTTTCTTCTGGACGAGTTGGCATTGTGAACAGCATATGGCAAGCTTCACTGGCCAATGTGGATCTTAACGTGTGAGTGCAGTATCTGAATTCACCATTTCCATTACCTTTTGGAAAGCCACTTCACACTGCTTTGTCCATTTTCATTCCTTCCCAAACTGTAGTAATAAGTTCAAAGGGTGTAGCACAGTAGCCAGGTTTGGCAGGAGCATATTGTAGTCATTGACAATTCCTAAAAAGGACTGTAACTCTGACACAGTGTTGGGGCATCTAGGACTGCTTGGATTTTCTTAGCACACTTGTGTAATTGTGTGTCAGTGGTCTGACCACAGCATGTACTGCTTGGTTATAGAATTCATTCATGTTGCTTTGTGCTCTGAGCAATAATCTTATCTTTTTGACACCGCCCTGAGATTTTGGAGATGTTCCTTGTCGTCCTTACCAGTAGTAATTATGTCATCCTCATTACATTGAGTACCTGGGTAGCCTTGCAGCAGCTGATGCATAGTTCTCTGCCAGAATGTGGGTGCTACTTCAAAAATAAGCCTGCTGTAGTGATTAAAGCCCTTTGTGAAGGTGATGGTGAGAAACACTTTGGGCTCTTCCATCTTCATCTGTAAGTAGGCCTCAGCTAAATCCACCTTGCTGAAGTGTTTTCCTCCAGAAGGGGTTGCAAAGATATCCTCTATCCTGGACAAGACAGTACTGGGTTGATGGTGACCTTAAAAAATCAGCACATATCCTGACAGATCCATTCTTCTTGGCTACTGGGACCACTGTTGTTGCCCATGGGCTCTACTCAACCTTGGAAAGAATTCCTTCAGCCTCCGTGTAGTCTAGCTCACTGGCTACTTTATCATGGATGGTATAAGGAACTGGACAGACTTTATAATTCTTGGGTGGGGGCATTTTCACTTAACACTCTTTTTACCCCTGATGTGTCTGAGTTTTTTCGGAGCCGTGCTTGAACACTGCTGTGGCATCATCCTCTAGCTATCTTGATTGTCTCTTTCAGTTGACTCTATTGCAAAATTTGTGGCATGCAATTGGTGGATGGAGGACCAATCAAGTTGTTCGCAGACAATCAAGACCCAGCAATGCTGGCCCTCTTATTTTTAAAACAAATGTGCATAATGGGGCTTGTTAGTTGTTGTATTTCACTGTTATAAATGTCATTCTCACAGGAGTTATCTTTTCTCCAGTACAAGTTCTAAATTGGATATCTCTAGATTTTAGTTCAGCATCTTTGAAATGGATTTTGTGGAATGACTGAAACAGCTGAACCAGTGTCCAATTTCAATTTAATCAATTTACTGTCAACTTCTGGAGTAAGCCATATTGCTTGTCTATTGTCAGTCTTCACATTGTAAATCTTAAGGCTACTCGGTCTTGTATCACTCATTATTATCAGATTTTTCAACAGCATGCAGATTAGTGCTCTTTTTGAACTTCAACTTGACTTTTTCTTTTCTCTTCCCTGTGCAGTCCATTTATTTTTGTCTGCCAGGCATGCTTTGTATGTTTCCTACTTTGTTGTATTTTCTGCAAGTTTTGCCTTAAAATCTGTATTGGTCTGGTGTACATGAGCTCTTGCCACAACAGTAACACAATTTGTTCGGCCAGGCTGGTTTCTATTTGGACATTACAATTTTCTTCACACTCTTTCATTCCTGACTGCAACTCTGTCTGCTGATTCCATTCATACAGCTATTTCAACTGCTCTTCTAAATATCAGTTGTGCTTCAGTTAGGAGCTATTTTTATTTGCTTGTAACATTCATCAAACTAAATGATCTCTCTGTGTCATCAAGCCCATTACTGAACTGACAGTGCTTGGGCAATCTCTTCAACTCAGCCATGTAAACTGAAATAGATTACACTTGCTTTTGATTCTGCTAATGAAACCTAAAGCATTCTGCAGTCAACAATGGTTTCAGTTCTAAGTGCTCCTGCATTACTTTCATGATAGCACAAAGCTAATTTCTATTTGTTGGTTAGAGCAGTTAAACTTCTGAGCAAACTGTATACCTTTAAACCCAATGCACTCAGCAAAACTGGTATTCGCTTCTCATTGCTTTAAAATAGAGCTCAATTTGCTCATTATACAAAATCCAGTTGTCTGTTATGCAATCAGGCATGTCAGTCTTTCTGATGTAGCCAGACATTTCTGCTTTTATTTTTAATTTTGATTATTATCACCTAGTACTCTTTTTTTTTTGAGCCTGTGAATGTCTGTTTTCTGCCTTTTTTAACTTGAGCGTCTTCTCTGTGAAGAAAGCATGCTTCAAAGCAAAAAAATTGCACTGTTTTTAAAAATTCTGGACATTTCACTGTACTACTTTTTTTAAAAAAACTCGGACACGTTTTGTAACTCCAAAACATAAACTAATCGAAAGAAAAACAAGGGAGCCATTTATGTACTTTTACATATAACCTGTAATGAATCATTTAAATAAAGAATTCTTAATCAATATATTTACAATACTACTCATATCACTGATGTATTAAATACACAACAGTTTTGAGAATTTCTACCTCCAACCCCATCTCAGACAACATGTTCCAAATTCCAACCAGCTTCTTGATGAAAAGAAAATATTCCTAATCTCCTACACCTTTCATTATACTGGTGTCCCCTGCTTCAGAAAAAAACTACTATGGGAAAACATTTCCAGTTATCAACCCAGTCTCTGCCTGTCGTATTCAGATGAGGTGCCTTCCGTGGTATCCTCTGTTCCAAGGAAAACAAACCCAGCTATTGACTCTCCAAATGACTGAAACCCTACATTCCAGGTAACACCACCGTGAATCTTCTCTGCACCCATTCCAGTGCTATCGTGCCCATATATCTGGGCTCAACAATGTTTTGTATGGTTACACCATGACCTTCTGAATTTTACACTCTGTGCTGTAACTAATGAAGACCAGTATCCCGTGTAATTATTTACCCAACTTATCTACCTGTGCTGTCTCCTTCATGGATCCTAAGATTGGACATATCAAAATGACCCTGTTCCTTGATATTCCTTTGAGACCTCCTTTATTTGTACTAGTCTTGTTAGCCCTCCCAAAGTGCTTCACCTCAAAACTACCCTCCTTGCCATTATTAATTGTACTTGGCTTGACCTATGCCTGACTTTAGTTAATATAGTATAGTTGATTATGATGTAGTAAACAAGCTACTCAGTTCTACAAATAACCATAAATTTCTTGATGCTATTTAGTATGGGCAGTAAATGTAGTTTTGTCAACATGTATCAGAGCTTCAGATCAAAAAGAGTGATAGAATTGCACAGATATGAATTTGTGAATGAGCAAAGCCACCTGGGTACTTTTCCATGTAACTGGACAAATATAAGAAAGCATTTGTTTTCTTCCATTAACTGTGGCCTTCCTTTGTTTCATTCCAATACCCGTATTTGTTTGCCTAATTCAATTCTAATGGAATGAATGTTCTTTGATTAATTTTGTGTTTGCTACAAGGCTATAAGTGTAACTAGGAATTTGATTCTGACTATAACATGATGCCTTATAGGTCAGAAAAAGAAATGATAATGCTGCCTGTCATTTTGTTTAGCCCTTCATTGATGGCTTGAGTGGTGTATTCTCAGGGATGTGCAAGTACTTAAATTTGGAATCTTTGTAAATACTTGGAGTGAGTATGCTGCAAGTTCCATTAAGCAAGTACTGTTGCTACTTTGGTATTGTCAAAACAGCTTAGTTAAGTTGAATTTCTGTCTTTCAGTGCAGGATTTCAGAGATTTTGGAGCTATTGTATCATAAAATATTGTATTGGTAAAATACACCTTGAAGGTAGTGGTTTCACAATTTAAGTTGTGGAACTCGTGTAACTAAATGCTCCATTCAACAGTCCATACCATAATCCAGAAAGTAGGTCTCAACTTTTAGCTGTAGTTTCCATACTTGCAAGTGCCTTCAAAGTGATATGTTACAGGTATGCAGTTTCTAATAGCAGTGGAGTTATTTTCGTATGATTGAATGTTTGTTATTTTAATCAGTTTTCATTAAAACCTTAAGCCTAAAAACTGTAATACAAACTGGTAAATAGCTTGCCTTGTCTGTGGACAGAAAATTAAATGGTATTTACAAAACCTCTGCAACCATTTTAAAGTTTTGATAATTGTTTTGGTAAATATTTTTATGCTTTGTTTTATTATGTGTTAAATTTTGTGAAAATCAGTAATTCTTCTGAAGACCAACTCCACAATGTAGCTGACATGGCTGCTTTAATAACCTGGCCTCTGAAATGGCTGCATAAATCCGTGTTTGAACTCTTTGCATCGTTTAGGTGATCTCATTTTGTTTCTTCCTTGCTTCATAGACTGTGTATATATTTCTTGTTTGGAATTGTCTGATATTTAGTTGTAGGAAGGCAGTCCTTTGCTCATTGTGACAATGCATTTGAATTCCAGTGTATCGGATTTGGGGGTGGGGGGGAAGAAGAGGAGCTTGCAGTCATTGCGTGTTTGGAACAGGCAACCTTGCTATGGGAGTTATGTCTGTAAATTTAGGTGTACCTACCAAATCAGACTTGGAAAATATTGGGAAAATAATTAGCTTTGTACCAATGCATCCAACAAATTGAAGCAGTGTTCCTTATTCCCTTTTCCCATATGGAGAAGCCATAGTATTGGACAGCATAACATTTTAACCTTGTTCTATATTTTTTTAATTACAGGACTTCATAATTACTGTATATATTCATCAGTCCCTTATTGCGAAACATAGTGGCACCCAAGCCTAAGATGTTCCATTTCTTCACTGGTCACTGACTGCAGGAAATAGATTAATCATTCAGTTATTTGCTATCACCATAGTGAAACAGAAAGCAATATGAAGATCAAGGACAGCCAAAAGAACTTTGAAGCTCTGTATCCATTAGTGCTCTGTAGAATACATAACCAAAATCTTTAAATTGAGTGTGGGTTAAGTGCATTAGTCCCATATTATCAACCAAGCTGGGATCTGTAGAATGATTTGAGCAGATGTTATGTAGCTGGTCATCCAGGCATAATCTTTGCAGCAGAGAAAGAAGGAAAATTGGAGTTTGAAGACATGCATTTGCTGACTAGATTACCTTTCGTGTTAATAAATCTGTTCAAAATTCGATGGATTAATGCTTTGATCAACACTAGCCTGTGTCAACAAAGTTGGTTCTCTGCCATTCTCAGTTAAGCTCAATTTTTTTTAAATTTCCCTGTGAATTGTACAAATAAAAGCTAATGTGTTTATGGTTTTGTATGCTGTCATCCAGGGTGTCTCTTAAATGATGGCCTCTGCTAAGCGTGGAGGCATACTTCTGATTATCAAGCGGCATGAGATATGTGAGGCTGCATCCCTTCCAATGCTGGATTGCTAAATAGCTCAGGAACATAGCATGCTGACTGCCCACTTGTGTTCCTCCAGTTAGTGAATTCACAGGCCCCAGGAGAACAGACTGGCTTGTTGAGATATGGTATCATCCTGAAGGACATCTGTCTCTGCTGCACTCCACTATGCTCAGGAATAGGTGTCACTATTGAAAAGTACAAGGCCTGCACTCAGTGATATAAAAGGGGGAAATTCCACAGGAAACTGTCTTTTCCTGAGAGAATCCTATGGATTTGAGCCTGCAAACTCGATAGCAACATTCAGGGCACGTAGAGAGTAACTTCAGAGATTTTGAAGACAAGAAGTGTATTACTCTGGTGGCAGTATAAATATATTTATAAATATATATGTACACTTATAAATTACCATGCTGAAATTTTACACACAAACTGACGCATTGGAGTGGAGCACTTTTTAAAGTGCTTGATTTTTGCTTTCTGACAAAGTCAATTTAATTATTTGGGAGCATAAAACTAGTTTCCCCTATGATTTCATGAGGGGTAGGGAAACACTGTAGGCCTGATCAGTGGGTTAGATTGAAATGATTGTGATGATGTGCATAAAATCGAGTATTTGAATAAATGAAAAATACTGCACTGTTAAATTCTTGTAACCTGCTTAACTTTAATACAGTAGTAGTCTCCCTTTTCCCTCGATGGAAATTAATACCATTATTTGAGGGCAAAATCTTCATATTTCTTTGAACGTGCGAAGGTTGCTAAATGTGGTAGAATTGTATGGATGCAGTTGCTCTGCCCGAGTGCTTTTATAAATTGTGTAGCAGAGACCACTCTGCTATCCAATTATTAGGAAGTCCCAAAGGTTTGGCATCTGGCTCATATGATGAGTCCCACACTTCCCTCAAACTCATTGGCTTCACTGGAAAATTAATCTTGTGTAAAGTCTTAAAGTGAATTTAAAGGGCATTGAGGAATTGGGGAGAGGAGGGAATAATCCTGGGACAGAAATGTCACTAAAGTGCAGTACATATCAGAATGTCAAAGTTTAACTCCAGAGCTTATTCCAAGTGTATTCTCTAACCAGACTTCAATTCACTTTGTTCTCCCAAGGAATTGTTTCACGTTTTGTATATTTGTTCAGTGTGTTGGACCATTATAATGTTCATACTGTATTTGAGGTCAATTTTGGTAGCAGTCATAGACCATACCTATAAAAATGTTTTGGAGCTCATTTATCTATATCTTCCTTGTAGCTCTGTTATAAGGAAAATTTAGGGTTCAATTAATTATAAAATAAATGCCAGGGTGTGTATTTTCAGATGGAATGGCCTGGACACTGTTCCTTGTAGTCTTTGATGTTTAATTTGATATATGAGAGCAAACTGTTGAATTGTTTTTAAATTTCAGCTTCAACCAACTGTCTGTAGCTGCATCATGAGGTCTGTCCAGTTTCACAGCCAAGCCTAAGTTTCATAACGTCGGCAAGCTATTCAAATGAGTGTTGCAAGTTTAAAAACCTAGAACAGCACAGTACCGTACAGGCCTATCTGCTCGTATTAAAGTTAGTGAAAGATTTAGTGACTGCACCAAGCCGACTAGCAAGAACAATGAAAATAATTTTGAAGTTGATTTGAGGAGTGATGGGTAGGTATTGCAGAGAATCGAGCAGTGGGGAACAGTGGACACATGCGTGTAACTTTATGCTCAAAACGTGCCTGCCTTTTTAATGGCCACGAACAGTCCCTTTTAAGAACAACTGCTCAGATCCTTCAAGCTGTAGCATTAGATTAAGCCTGCATGTTCTATTAGTTTTGAAAATTGCCAAAAGAATCCTAAACTGGTATCAGAGAACTGATTTCTATAGATAATTAAATATGTACCTGTTTAGAGAGGGAAGGTTTTTCCTCTGGCTCTTCTGGCATTGTTGGCACTTGATTGTATCTAATTAATTTTAAAAGAGGCACTGGAAAGCATGACGGCAAGAGAGCAAGCCATTTATGGAAATTTAATAAATTAGAACATTAGTGAAGAGCATGAATTATTAATGCATATTTTCAAATAATGCATGCAAACCTCCATTGTTTATTACAGCGTTGTTGAAATTATTCACAACAACAAACACCAGTGCAAAAACTTGCTATGTTACTTCTGTTTAAACGTACCGTGGGTTAACAGTGAAGAATCATATTCTGGAGGAATTAGAGAACTTTTATTTACAGTAATAAACAAACACATCTTAACTCAGCCACGTGCTGGAACATTCTAGCAATCCTGCGCATGCTCAGTGCTGTGTCCAATCATGTACTGGCACATCATTGCACATGATATCACCATATCTTCTTTTCCTTAAAAAGAAAAACAATTAACGTTAATCTAGGCAAATACATAATTCAACAAGTCTCTATTAGTCTCTGTGGGTTTATGAACATGAGTAGACCTCCTATGTGGTACACACAGATCTTGTGCTTCCTTGTTATTATTTACATGTTTTGTCTCGTCTGCATCCATTAACTGAATCTCTGAAGTAGGCTCTTTCTTGAGGTCTTGGCGATTTCTTCTTACCACTGCTCCCTCCTCTGTTTGGACCACGTATGATCTGGGTTGTACTTCAAGTACTGTAGCTTTCTGTGTCCATGTGTTCACTTTGTCTTGTATTCTTACTTCATCTCCCTGATGCAGTTCAGGTAGTGGACGAGAACGTCTATCAAAGTATATTTTCTGCTTTGCTTTGAGTTCATCTTTCCATCTTTTCACTTGTTCACCTTCCTCGGTTCTCACAAGACTCTCATCCATTGGCAGATTAGATCTCAAACGTCATCACATCAAGAGCTGAGCAGGCGAAAATCCACATTCAAGTGGAGTACTTCGGTAGGCTAACAAGGCTTTATAAAAATCATTTCCACTATCTTTTGCTTTGTGCATCAGTTTCTTCACAATTCCTACCGATTTCTCAACTAATCCATTAGACTGAGGGAAAAATGGACGAGATGTTGTATGAACGATGCCCCATTCATGAGCAAAGTGTTTCTTGCATTCACTACTGAATTGTGGACCATTGTCTGTGAAGATTTCATCAGGTACACTATGTCTTGGGGGGAAAAAACTCATTTCATGCGTGTAATTACATTTTCTGCAGTTGTTCTGCCCAGGCAACACGCTTCAGGATACAATGAGTAGTAGTCTGTTATTAATACATAGTCCTTGTTGTTAGTTTAAAAAAAGATCAACGTCTACCTTCTAATAAGGTCTGAGGATTCGGATGTGGAGGCAGTGGCTCCTTAGGGTTGCTATGTTGGTATTTAAGGCATATTTGACAAGAAGACATCAATTCTGCATTCTCTTGATACATCCTGGGTCAAAACATCACTTCCCTTGCCCTTCTCTTACATTTTTCTATGCCTAGGTGGCCTTCATGAATTTTATCAAGCATTTCTTTATTGAGACTTTTAGGTATAACAATTCTACTACCTTTGTACAATAATGCATCCACAACAGACAGTTCTGATTTGTGGTTCCACTGATCTTGTACTACTGAGGTACAGTCATGCCTATCATCTGGCCATCTATCCAAAACAACTTGTATTACCTGATTGAGAATTTTGACCTTCTCTGTCTCAAGACGCAGCAGTTCCTACTTTTTGGGAGCAACAGGTACAGTTTCTATGACCATATCAATGAATACTTGAACATCAGTAACGTTCCTGTGACTGTCTTTTGTGTTGGATCCACAGCCCTGGAAAGTGTGTCAGCTGTGTACATGAATTTTCCAGGTGTGTATGACACATTTAACGCATATCTTTGCAATTTGATCATCATTTGCTGAATTCGCAAAGGACAGTCGCTTAAAGGTTTGTTAGACAATGCAATCAACGGCTTATGATCAGTCAACATCAATAGATTGCCCTGACACAAACTGTTGAAATCTCTCACATCTCTACCAAAAATCTCTCGCATGCTGAGCAATTCTTTTTCAATTTAGGCATACCTTGTTTCTGGATCAGATAATGAACGAGATGCATCACTGGTAGCCATTCCTGATCATGTTTTTGGATTAAAACTGCCCCTAAGCCTGCTTGAGATGCATCACATGAGATTTTGATGGGTCTCTCAACATCATAAAATTTTAACACAGGTTCTTTTGTGAGTACTTTCTTGAGATTTTGCCATGCCTTCTCATGTTCATGGTTCTAGCTCCATTCATTTCTTTTTTCTGTTAGCTTCCTCAAGCTGTTCTGAGAGATTGGGTATAAATTTTCTCATATAGTTAACCATTCCCATAAACCTCTGAGCATCCTTTTTACATTGCGGTCTTGGCATGTTCTCAATAGCAGAAACCAATGCACACCCTCTTTGCTGATGATACCACCCACAAATGTAAGTTCAGTCACTCCCAACTGACATTTTTCTTTATTCAATTTCAGGTTAGCCTTGCGTGTTGCCTCAAAGACTTGCCTGAGCCTGGGGTCATGCTCTTGTTTAGTCGATCCCTAAATAATAATATCAGCCATGGATTTATCTACGCCCTCAATGTGCTCATATAACATGTGAATGGTGTTATGGTACACTTCAGGAGCTGATGCAATTCCAAAAGGAAGCCTAAGAAAACAGTATCTGGCAAAAGGAGTGTTAAAGGTACACAATTTTGAACTCGGTTCATCTAATTTGAGTTGCCAGAATCAAGAGGGTGCATCTAATTTACTAAAATACTTTGCATTTCTTCACGAGTGGGCAATTTGAAATGCTCTTTTAATGGCCCAATTCAAGTCTCTTGGATCTAAACAAATCCTCAGTTTTCCATTTTTCTTACCAACCATGACAAGCGAATTGACCCATTCAGTTGGTTCATCAATTTTTTTTTATGACTCCCAGACTCCCAGCTTTTCCTTTCTGTCTAGCTCTGTTTTCAGTTGATGACATAATGCAAAAGGTACTTTTCTGCATGGATGTATTACGGGTTGCACTGTGTGGTCAATTTTAATCGAGTGCTCTCCTAGAAGACAACCAACCCCTTTAAACAAGTCTTCATACTCTTCCATCAACTCACTGTATTCTGACTCTGTGTCGCTATCCAGGACTAAAATTCTTTTCACCAAATTAAGTCTTTCACAGGCAGATAAACCCAGAATTGACTACATTTTTTGGCACAACCACAAATGAAAGCGTATGCACAATATTTTTGTGTGATACCTTTGCCATGCACGTTCCTTTAACTGGAATGTCTGCACCTGAATTCCCAGTCACTTTCATATTTGTCTGATATAACTTCGGTCTTGTCTTTAAAGCATTAAACTCAGATTCTGCAAGAAAATTTCTTGTGCTCCAGTATCAAGTTTAAACAGAATATTGTTTTAATTCACTTGCAATGGAATAGTCCAGTCATTCTTACTTTATTTTCACAAAGCACATCTATATAAAATTCCGCATGTTCATCTTCAAGCACAGCATTTACTTGTTTCATTTTATTTTCCTTCCTTTACAACAGCGTGAAAAATTATTAATCTTACCGCAGCCATTGAAAATTTTGTCATATGTGAGTCACATTTGGATGATGTTCCAGCGCACAGCGATCACATGACTTTTTCTTTTCCCATGCCATCTTGCTCTCTGTTGGTTTTGTTGATGTATTAATATATTTCTTGATGTATTCGCGGTTTTTTTTTTACAGCATTTACATTGCAGTTTTCGACAAAAAGCTCTTCAGCCTGCAACGTCACAGTCTCAGAAGCTTTGCAAAATGCCGAAGCTTTTTCAAAATTTAAATCTTGCTCTCTCAACAGCCTTTCTCTCAGAGCATTATCTCGAATGCCACAAACAAGTCTATCTTTAATGAGAGAGTCCGTGAGCAATCCAAACTTGCATGTTCTACTACACTTTCTTAACTCAGTAACATACTGATCAGTTGTTTCAGCAGCTCTACGCACATGTGAAGAATTTATATTGCTCGTATGTTAAATTGCGCTTAAGTACACAAAATACTTCAAATTTGTCCATTATTGACTTTAATTTGAAATTATCTTCATCAAAGACAAAATTATTATATGCCTCTACTGCATCATTCCTGATTACATACATGGAGCAGAAGCACAGCTTTGGTTTTTTCCGATTTTTCTTCATAATTGATCACTGATGAGTATAGTTCAAACTGTTGCTTGAATATCCTCCAATTCTCAGCTACATTGCCAGTCAGCTGAAGCGTTGGGGGTTGTATCCCTTCCATTTTACCGTTTACAGTTCAAACTTTTTTCTTTGTTTTTGATTATCTTCGATTCTTGATTCTACTGTATTATTCTTCCAGAACCACTTCTGACACCATGTTATGTTACTTCTGTTTAAACGTACCATGGATTAACAGTGAAGAATCATATTCTGGAAGAATTAGAGAACTTTTATTACAGTAATAAACATTTAACCCAGCCACGTGCTGGAACATTCTAACAATCCTGCGCATGCTCAGTGCTCTGTCCAATCATGTACTGGCACATCATTGCACGTGATATCACCACAGTGTTGTCCAATAGTTTTCATGCTTTCCACACAGAATGCAACTTTTAACTGAAGTTAGTGCTGAGAATAAATTCACAAATACAATGTAGCTACAAGTTGTGTTAGAATTTTAATTCATTTAGTATTTGTGGGTACTCTAAAGGCCTGGTGCAAGAATTTATATCAAGTTGAGCACAGATCTAGTTGACTGATCTGATTTTTTTTTCTTCTTTGCACTCATTTTCAGCAATTACTTCCCAAGAGTTCATGGAATCAAAATGTTATACATAGTAAAATAGTCCTTTCAAAAAGAACAGAATCATATAGTTTCTTTATGCACCAGCAGATCTAAAGCCAGGGGCTATACAAAGCAATAGTGTCTATTTTTGTTTGTTTTTCTCCAAAAAATCAGATAACCAAATAAGTGTTTCTGCTTTACCTATTTTTGCTTCTCTTCTGGATGGATTTTGTTCCAGTTCTGTTCCTCCTTATAAAAACTGTGTACAATTAGCATTTAATTAGTTTTTTTTCTTGTGACTGCTGCTGTGTCTGTGTTACTGCACTTGTGCATACATTTACTTGTGCACATGACTATAAACTCAACTTTGACATTGGAATCAAGCTACACCGACCTGGTTTGTTTCCTGTAGTCTTTTTGGCTTCAGCAGCCCCCTGAGATTGAGGACAGTTGACTTAAACTCTGAATTTGTGGGTTCTGAGGTAGCTAGCTAATAGACCAATGTGACAACCACAGATGGGTGTGGGTGGTTTGTGATCTGCTGCTCTCTTTCTATCATTAATGAGAGGCCTTTATATTTCTGGTGTTTAGCCTCAGAATTCTCAATGGCATCCTGAATCCTGCTTGTCCGTTTTGATCGTTAGTAGGCAAGAACTTCTCATGAATATGTTGGGATACTGAGCTTGAAAAAGATTTTGAGCATTTTCTTGAGCCTCTTCCATTGAATGGAGTGTCCATTGTGGGATTTCAATACTGAGCATGTGAGCAAAGTGGTCAATTGAATGTAACTAAGACTTCATACAAGATGTTGACCTAGAAGAGGATACTAGCATTCATTTACTTACAGTGAACATCGTGTCTTTGTTAAATGCATTCAGAATGGAAAATCAAATTGTGTAAAGAATCTTTTTGTCTTTAATTGGTTGATGTGTAATATGCAGCACTTAATCATTTGTGCTACTCATTAGAGTGTACTTGATTCCATTGACAAGTGAAACATGTTAGCAACCAAAAGTGTATTTTCCCTATGTGACATCTTTGATTACCTCCACCTACTGGACAACGTGTCTTCAATGAATGTACTTTGTTTCTGAGGATCACAATGGTTTTCTTTAGCTAGTTGAGTATATTGTATGGAGAAGCAAGGATTCTGATTGTTTTAGGTTTTAAATACTTATACAGTCAATGCTGGAAGCACTTGGCAGGTCACTGAAAAGAACAGTCAACATTCTGCTGAAGAAGCTACACCTGAAACATTAGTTAATGTATTAATATTTAGTACCTCCCGTGAAAAAGTTAGAAGTATATTACTTTTTCAAAACAACATCTGTCAAGTAGGTAACAGTTATGGTAGTGTCAGAGGGGTAGAGGGGATATATTAATAGGTACATTTAGACAATAGGTGCAGAAGTAGACCATTCGGCCCTTCGAGCCTGCACCGCCATTTTGAGATCATGGCTGATCATCTACTATCAATACCCAGTTCCTGCCTTGTCCCCATATCCCTTGATTCCCCTATCCATAAGATACCTATCTAGCTCCTTCTTGAAAGCATCCAGAGTATTGGCCTCCACTACCTTCCGAGGCAGTGCATTCCAGACCCCCACAACTCTCTGGGAGAAGAAGTTTTTCCTTAACTCTGTCCTAAATGACCTATCCTTTATTCTCAAACCATGCCCTCTGGTACTGGACTCTCCCAGCATCTGGAATATATTTCCTGCCTCTATCTTGTCCAATCCCTTAATAATCTTATATGTTTCAATCAGATCCCCTCTCAATCTCCTTAATTCCAGCGTGTACAAGCCCAGTCTCTCTAACCTCTCTGTGTAAGACAGTCCAGACATCCCAGGAATTAACCTCGTGAATCTACGCTGCACTTGCACTACAGCCAGGATGTCCTTCCTTAACCTTGGAGACCAAAACTGTACACAATACTCCAGGTGTGGTCTCACCAGGGCTCTGTACAAATGCAAGAGGATTTCCTTGCTCTTGTACTCAATTCCCTTTGTAATAAAGGCCAACGTTCCATTAGCCTTCTTCACTGCCTGCTGCACTTGCTCATTCACCTTCAGTGACTGATGAACAAGGACTCCTCGATCTCTTTGTATTTCTCCCTTACCTAACTCTACACCGTTCAGATAATAATCTGCCTTCCTGTTCTTACTCCCAAAGTGGATAACCTCACACTTATTCACATTAAACGTCATCTGCCAAGTATCTGCCCACTCACCCAGTCTATCCAAGTCACCCTGAATTCTCCTAACATCCTCATCACATGTCACACTTCCACCCAGCTTAGTATCATCAGCAAATTTGCTGATGTTATTCTCAATGCCTTCATCTAAATCGTTGATGTAAATCGTAAACAGCTGTGGTCCCAATACCGAGCCCTGTGGCACCCCACTAGTCACCACCTGCCATTCCGAGAAACACCCATTCACCGCTACCCTTTGCTTTCTATCTGCCAACCAGTTTTCTATCCATGTCAATGTCTTCCCCCCCCAATGCCATGAGCTTTGATTTTACCCACCAATCTCCTATGTGGGACCTTATCAAATGCCTTCTGAAAATCGAGGTACACCACATCCACTGGATCTCCCCCGTCTAACTTCCTGGTTACATCCTCGAAAAACTCCAACAGATTAGTCAAGCATGATTTACCCTTGGTAAATCCATGCTGGCTCGGCCCGATCCTATCACTGCTATCTAGATATGCCACTATTTCATTCTTAATAATGGACTCTAGCATCTTCCCCACCACCAATGTCAGGCTGACAGGTCGATAGTTCTCTGTTTTCTCCCTCCCTCCTTTCTTAAAAAGTTGGATAACATTAGCCATTCTCCAATCCTCAGGAACCGATCCTGAATCTAAGGAACATTGGAAAATGATTACCAATGCATCCACAATTTCCAGTGCCACCTCCTTTAGTACCCTAGGATGCAGACCATCTGGACCTGGGGATTTGTCAGCCTTCAGTCCCATCAGTCTACTCATCACCGTTTCCTTCCTAATGTCAATCTGTTTCATTTCCTCTGTTACCCTATGTCCTTGGCCCATCCATACATCTGGGAGATTGCTTGTGTCTTCCTTAGTGAAGACAGATCTAAAGTACTCATTAAATTCTTCTGCCATTTCTCTGTTTCCCAGAACAATTTCACCCAATTCATTCTTCAAGGGCCCAACAATGTTCTTAACTATCTTCTTTCTCTTCACATACCTAAAAAAGCTTTTGCTATCCTCCTTTATATTCCTGGCTAGCTTGCGTTCGTACCTCATTTTTTCTCCCCATATTGCCTTTTTAGTTAAGTTCTGTTGTTCCTTAAAAAATTTCCCAATCATCTGTCCTCCCACTCACCTTAGCTCTGTCTACTTTTTTTTTAATGCTATGCAATCTTTGACTTCCTTTGTCAACCACTGTGGCCCCTTTCCCCCCCTTGAATCCTTCCTTTTCCGGGGGATGAACTGATTTTGCACCTTGTGCATTTTTCCCAAGAATACCTGCCATTGCTGTTCCACTGTCTTTTCTGCTAGGATATCCGTTCAGTCAACTTTGGCCAGCTCCTCCCTCATGGCTCCATAGTTTCCCCTGTTCAACTGCAACACTGACACCTCCGAGCTGCCCTTATCCTTCTCAAATTGCAGATAAAAACTTATCATATTATGATCACTACCTCCTAATGGCTTCTTTACTGCAAGATTGCTTATCAAATCCTGTTCATTACACAACACTATATCCAGAATAGCCTTGTCCCTGGTCGGCTGTCGTACAAGCTGTACTAAGAATGCATCCCGTAGGCACTCTACAAACTCCCTATCCTGGGGTCCAGCACCAACCTGATTCTCCCAGTTAACCTGCATGTTGAAATCCCCCATAACTTCTGCGACATTACCATTTAATGTCAGAAATGTATACAGTATATATCCTGAAATTCTTTTTCTTCACAAACATCCACGAAAACAGAGGAATGCCATAAAGAATGAATGACAGTTAAATGTTAGAACCCCAAACCCCCCCCCAGCTCCTCCCTCCCATGCATAAGCAGCAGCAAAGCGACAACCCCCCTCCCCCACCTGCAAAAAGAAGCATCTGCACCCTCCACCGACACTCAAGTGTGCAGCAAAAAGACACAGACTTGCAGTACTCCAAAGACTACTCATTTACCTGGTAATTCGACATACCACAGGCTCTCTCTCTCCCCCTAATAAGGGAAAAAGAGGTGTCACAGTGAGTTGGGGAGAACATAACAAAGATCTCGGGTCTCTGAGCACACAGCCAGCTCGCTGCTTTTGATCTTCCGTGTACTCCCATGACACACCAGGCAGCAACATCGACCTCGAATCCGCCAGCCTCCAGAGCCATGAGAACCCGGCACCCTGAAGGCGCCCTAGTCTTCCAGACCACATCCTCGGCATATCAAAAAGCGGCCGGTCATGAGGCCCTGAGAGTGGGTCCCATTCCTGTAAAGAACCAAAGTCAATATGTCCAGGTCAGGGTCTTCAAAAGAAACCTGAAAAGAAATTTTTTTAAATTAAAGATAGAAATAGAGCTGTTTCCGAAGACTCAAGCAAAGGAGTCGCCGTTGGGTGCCAAAATCCAAAGCACCACCCTCCACCTTGAAATAAGGGTTTTTTCAAATTCCCCAATGTTGCCTATGATTATTTTAAAGTGAAAGAATTTTTAAAGTGCATCCAAAGAGCTTTTTGACTTAATACGTAGATAGTTAATGAGAGAAGAGATTGTAACACGCCTCACCTTAAGTAATGTAGCCAGGCAAGTGGTTGAAGTATCAACTGATGAACAATGTGGAAATCAAGATTCAAGATTGTTTAATGTTATATCTGGTACGTAAGTGTAAAGGAGAATGAAATAACTGTTACTCAGGATCTGATGCAGCACAAAAAATACACAGTAAGGTAAAGAACACAATAATAAAAATACACAATAAATATAAATACATAAAGATAGGATATACAAATGGTTTTATGTCCATAATGTGACACGAGGCACAGGAGTAACTGATGGGAAATGATAAAGCAGTGCTGGTAGGGTGCTTGGAGGGGTGGGTTAGTGGGTGGAGGTGTTGGTCAGCCTTGCTGCTTGGGGGAAGTAAGTGTTTTTGAGTCTAGTTGTCCTGACGTGGATACTATATGGTCTTTTCCCTGATGGGAGTGGGACAAATGGTCCATGAGCAGGGTGGGTGGAATTGTTCATGATGTTACAGGCCCTTTTCCAACATCTTTCTGTCTGTGTGTATATGTACACACCAGTGCCACTTCTGCACCATGCAGTGATGCAGCTTGTTAGGATGCTCTCTAATGCACATTTGTAGAATGATGCGAGTATAGATGTGCGCAGTCCACCTCTCTTCAGCCTCCTCAGAAAGTGGAGGCATTGGTGAGCATTCCTAATTGTGTAGAATGTGTTCTGGGACCATGAGAGGTTGTGTGAGATGTGTGCGCTCGGGAGTTTGTAACTGATCGCAGTTTCCACTGCTGTGCCTCCGATATAAAGAGGGGTGTGATGGTGCTAGTCCCCCTGAAGTCAGTAGCCATCTTGTTGACATTGAGAAAGAGGTTATTTGCCTGGCACCAGTCCTTGAGCTCTTCCGCCTCCTCTTTGTAGGCTGTCTCATCTTGGTTGGGGATGAGCCCCAGCTCTGTCATGTCTTTAGCAAACTTAACAATGTGATTATATGGGTAATGACCATAATATTGTGATTACTCAAATAATGATAAGTCATTTTGTTTCAAAGTACTAAAGGGAAAAGGATAAGGATAGTTTGGATGTTAGGTTCTGGAAGGTGGGATATGTCTTAAATATTATAAGACTTCACCTGGAAATCGCTAACTATGGGTAAATCTCCCATTGGACATCTAAGGGTCATTTGAATGTGGAAAAGTGGGAGTTCTAGATCAATGTGTTACAGAAAGGCGAAAGCAAAAGGTAGCAAGTCTGTAGAGCCCTGGATACAACAGGCATGGAGGTCTGGGTAAAGAAGAAGAAGAAAGCATTTGGTAATTATAGAGAACTATACTAAGGTCAGACCTTCAGAGCATCGACAGTGGAGATAGAGAATCAGGATGACAGAGAAAGCATGATAGGCAGGATTAAGGAAAGTCCTATAGCATTGTGTAAGTATATTAAGAGCAAGACAGTAATTGGGGAAAGAATGGAGACCAGAGGTACCTAAGGGATTATGTGTGTGGAGCCAGAGAATGTAAATGAGGTCTTAAATGAATTCTTGTGCTCACTAAAGAGAAGGACATTGCATTCGGGAAAGGTGATGGTAAAATTTTAAAATTTATTAGCATTTAAAAAGGGTGAAGTATTAGGTGTCTTAATGGCTATATAAGTGGATAAATCCCCAGGACTGGTAATGTTTTCCAAGCTGCCATGCAAGGAAATTGTTAGGGACCTGATGAAGCTTTTTGAATCTTTATTACGCACTGGTGAAATACTAGATAACGAGGGCAACAACCGTGGCTTTTGAGAAGGGCAGCAGGCATAAGCTTTAGACCCGCAAGTTCAATGTCAGTAGTAAGAAAGTTATTGAGGGGGGAAAACTCCTGAGGGACAAGATTAATCTACACCTAGTAGTGCAGGTGAATACGGTCAACACAGCCTGGTGCAAAGACATCCTGTCTGACTAATGTGATTTTTTTTTAAATTTATTTTCAAGAAGATAACAAAATGCATGGAGGTCAGTGAAGTTGTGTTCACTGCTGGGCTCTTGTAAAGCCTTTGGCAAGGTCCGGGTGGGACACCCTTGTCCAAAAGCTTAGAGCCAAGGCAAGTTAAAATGGACTTGATGATAGGAGGCAAAGGATGATGGTGGTAGCAAGATGTCCTTGATTCAAACAACTGCTTAAAAACGGGCAGCCAAGTAGTTGCACATTTACAGTGGAACACGCTAACGCTTGAATGATTAACTTGGAAGTCTCTAGAATGGTTTAGACTTCAGCCTGGATGCTACTGATCTTCATTGTAATTTGAACAGCACTTCAGAGAAATGCCCAATGTCATGTTGCTATTAATCAGTTACTTGAAAATTTCAAATCATTTTTGCCTTTTAAGGAATTCAACGCTAGTTTTTAGCTCTTTTTATGTAAAGAAGACCTATCGTTATCTGATTTTCTTTTAAAAACAAGCAACTGGAAATCAAATCACAAAGAGAATCTGCAGATGCTGGAAATCTAAGCCCACCACACAAATTGCTGGAGGAACTCGGCCAGGCAGGCAGCATCTATTGGGGGGGGGGGGGGGGAGATAAATAGTACAGTTGGCGTTTCAGGCTGAGACCCTTTGGCAGCTCTGGAGATTCCTGGATTTCTGATGTCTTGTTGTCCAAATTTTAAAAGATTTAATCCAGCTCAAGCAAATCATGCAGATTTGTTTAGGCTGGAAATAATTCATTTCCAACTGGAAGTGACAGGCATGCCAATATTGAATCTGTTTGTACAGAAAGGTGAGCGGCAATGAATCTTTAATCTGTTTGGGTAGATTTTCGGGGCGTGTGGCATGGTCAGAATTTTTGGGAAGCTCCATACTGTGTGACAACTTAATTGTTGTATCAATAAAACAGTTACTTTAACAACAGTGCATAGGGATAAGCAAGATGTTTGAGTCATAACCGCTAGCTCTGGTATTTTTTCAGATCTTAAGTTCTATTATTTCTCTTCCAGCTTGTCTTCCTTTTGGCCATGTTGGTGGCATTGTCACAGAGCATGGTGTCATAACCTTTGGCCTAACTTGTTCACACCAACCAAGAAAGCAAATGGAGCTCATTTCACTTGCCTGTATTTGGTGCATATCCCTCTAAACTTTTCCTATCCTTGTACCTATCCAAATATATTTTAAACATTGTAATTGTATCACATTGACAGCTTCTTCTGGCACTTCATTCCATATACCCACCACTCTCTGTGGGAATATTTGCCCCTTGGATCCCTTTAAATCAGGGATTCCCAACCTGGGGTCCATGGACCCCTCAGTTACTGGTTTGGATCCATGCAATAAGGGGATTGGGAGTTCCTACTTTAGATCTTTCTCTACCCCAGGAAAAATATTGTGGCCATTCATATCATACATGCCCCTCAGGCTTTTACACATTTTTATGGTTCACTCCTCAGCTTCCAGTGCTTTAGAGTGAAGGTAGTGCAGCCTGTCCAGTCTTTCCTTGTAACCCAGCTTTCCTGTCCCGGTAGAATACTTGTGATTTTTTTTTTCCTCTCAACACTTTAGTTTAATGACATTCTTTCTATAGCTGGGTGATCAACATTGCACACCATACTCAAAATGTGGTCTAAACCATTAACTGTACCATTGTAAGATGACATCCCAACCCCTATACTAAATGCACTGACTGATCAAGGCAAACATGCTTAATGCCACCTTTGCTAACTTGTCATTGAACTTTATTGCATTGGTTACTTTACATATGAAACCTTTTAACATTCAATCTACAGTATGATCTTCGAATGAAGATCATAATCTTGCCCATCAGTTCTTGACAGTTGCCCTCACTCTGATGAATTGGTCAGTTGTCCAGGCAGTCTGCTCAAATGGTCTCTTAACGCTTTGTATGGAGTGATCATACTGGGTTCAGTTTATTGCAGTGTGATCTGAAATTCATTAAAATTTAATGATGTATTACCAGAAGCTTATTTGCAGCATGTTTATTCTCCTGACCTATCACAATTCTGCTTCGTGTTTTTTTTTAAACTCTTCCAGTTTTGATTGTTATTTCTGAACTTGCCTTGGTTTGTTTGTGTATGGTTATTTCAAATGTTTCTAATAACAATCTTTCTCGTAAGTTTTTCTTATGGAGGGTTGTGTTTGAAGAGGGAAATTGATGGTTTGTTATATTTCCAAAGTAGTTGTTGATACCAATTTAAATGTTGTCTTACTAAGTAGAATAATTTTAAAAAGGCATTATTTGAATTTGTCAAATTATTTTTATTGTGAGCATTGCTTCATAAGTTAGTTTGAGGGTCAGTTGATTCCACAGCAAAAGTGGGACATTTTCCAAAAGGAAGACATGAGCACAAAGTTGTGTTTTGTGTATTTAATAAAGGGGTGTGGCAAGAAAATACTGAAGGTTTGCTCCTGTTGCAGCGTTTGTGTTTCTTGCATAATTTTTTTCTCTTACTTACCTACTTACAAATTGGGTTGAAGTTCCTTGTTAATGAGTAAAACTGTTGCATTTAACAGACTTTTTTCCCTCTCTTTCAGAGCTGTGGAGCTATCTCATTGGATGGTCCTGATCAGAATGCACTATTTCGCATGCTAGGTAAGACCTATCCATTTTAAAAGATTAATATTCATTGTGCACAAACAAAAACTCTTCTAATATTGGTTGCAATATTCCTTTCCCAAGAAGGTACAAGCTAGCTATTGCTTCTACAGTTAATTGCCATCTAATGTTTTTTGACAAAAGTATGAGTATGCATTAGGATGGGTTTAAACTTGTCTGTCATGCTAGAACTTCAAATTGCACCATGCTGTATCCTGAAGCTGCATTTCAAAGAACCTTGTGGATGTAATAGGAAAACCTTAAGAATTTGAGGTTGAAAAATCCCATAAAATTCCCAGGAAGGGATCTATCACCTTTACTGGGACATTTTACATTTAGTATTTCCCATGGAACTGTTGGTCTTTAATGTCCAGAAAGCTCCTATAGATGACCAGTGATTGCTGCCTTGCCATAGTTGTACGTTATCCATGATGAGTTTTAAGCAAGGAAAGTGTCAAGATAGGGAACTTAATGGTCTGTCAGACAGAATCAGGTTTATTATCACTGGCATACGATATGTCATGAAATTTGTTCTGCATTAGCAGTACTGTACAATGCACAAAAATTACTATAAATCAAATAAATATTAAAAAAGTAGTGCAAAAAGAGAACAAAATAGTGAGGTAGTGTTCATGGACTGTTCAGAAATCTGATGGGGGAAAAGAAGCTGTTCCTGAGTGTGTTGAGAAGAGAGTGGTGGAGAATGATGGATGCTGCCTTCCTGTGGCAGTGTCTTTTGAGTGTATTCGGTGGGAAGACTAATGCCCATGACGGTGGTGGCTGAGTTTGCAACCCTCTGCAGTTTCTAAAGAAACTTATGGGGTATAGGATTCTTTGATGCACTCTAAGATATGATGGCCTGAAATGGCTTCATTTGTCAGAAGGAAACACAGAATAGTCTGTTTTCACATTGTAGACAGCAACTGTTGAAATTTTACAAATTTAAATACAAGTCATTATGTCGTCATAATGATAGAGTTCACATTTTCATAGAACCATACAGCATGGTTCAGCCCACCACATCTTTGCCAACCTGTGGGTACCCATTTATAGTTAATCCAGTCTTCTAGTACCTTGCCATTAACTTTCAATATCTGAATGATGCAAGTGCTTGCTTTGAATGCTGTCGGTGATCCTACTTCCATTATTCTTTCTGGCAGTGCTGTTCTCGGAACCCGCCACTCTCTGGTGATGAAGGTTTTCCTCAGATTCCCTCTAAATTTATTACTGCTTAGCTTAAATCTATATCTTGTTTTGTTTGCCTCCAAACACAAAGAAAAGATTCTTGTGATCTATTTGTCTATCCCACTCAATTTTATGTATATCAATCATGCCCCTTGTTCTTCTCTCCTCCAGAGAAAACAGACCTGGCGTCATCTTTCTCTCCTCACAATAAACATGCTCCATCCACAGCAACGTTCAGTTGAATTTCCTTTGCACCTTCTCCAGCAATACATCAAGTGACTAGAACTACACACATACATTACTCCAGTTGAAAATGAACTAATAATTTTTAAAGTTGGATCATTGCTTCCCAGCTCTTGCATTCAGTGCTTCAACTAATGAATGCCAACAATCCCATATTCCTCCTTAGCCATGTTAGTCAGCCTTGCTGCCACCTTCAGTGATCTTTGGACTGGCACTTCAAGGTTCCTCTGTTTCTCAGTACTCCCTGGAACTTGCCATTGTGCTTGTCCTGGGACTTCCCTAGTACTTCCAAAGTATCACAGTTATCAGGAGTAACTGTACTATTTCTTAGCCTATTGATACTAACCTGTGGCTTAAGGGCACCCTCTCCACTGTAAATAACTTCAATCTTTACTGTATATCATCTGCAAGCCTACTGTCCATGCCACCAATCATAAATTGCAAACAGCAATGGTCTCGGTGCTGATCCCTGTGGAACACCACCAAACATAGGCATCCAGTCACAAAAGTAAGCATAGCAGCCTGCAGTAAGTCTCATCTGGCATGTCCACCTTCAATCCCACCAAGACATCGTACATCTTGTCTTTATTTATGGAGCTTTGCACTACACTTTGATGGTATCACTTGTTGAGTTTCCTAAACATGGTTTGTTTCTTTTTTAAATACTGTTGGGGGAAAAGTATTTGTTTAAGATCTTGCCTGTATTTTCTGTGTCTATATACAAATTATGCCCTAGTTTCCCTAATAGACCCTACCTTTTCTCTGTTGTTATTCTGACCTTCTTGTATTATAAACATCTTTATCAGAAGTGACTCTGAATCTTTGATCATTCTTGTGCAATACAATAAACTGTAATCTACTTACATTGTAGCACGGATCTTCAAAATAAGCAAGACCATACTTAAGATGCCCAATCACTTGTGGCAACTAGTGTTGGGTCCTTTTAAAGTTGGAAGTGGTTGCATCACTTGACAGTGGAGATGCAAAGACTATTAACCTATTCTGAGAATGCTTCCAGCAGTTAAGTTCTTTGGAAAGGCCAACAAAATTTAAGAATGCTGTAATATTTTTTTTAAAAAAGCACTGAAACACAGCTCATATCCAAAATGAGATTAGGTTATTTTGCAAAGCTGCATGCTGAAAGGAATTTGCGTGCCAAATCTTTAAGCTGTAGTTCAAAACAAAAATATATCAGACTGTAGCAATGCTACATGATTGTAAAGCAAGTACTCTTCTTTCCAACAGGATCAAGCTCTAATTTAGACAAAACAGAAAATCCTTGTACTGTTAGCTTTCCCTCCTTTTGTTTTTACAAACAGTGAGATACCATTAACTTAGCGATGTGACATTTAATATACACATTTTATGTTAGTATTAAATGCTACACATTGAGTCCACCATCTGGTTATCAGAGAACTCAAGCTGGTGTGAATTCCTTTGTTGCCTTGTTTGATTCTTCATCTGAGTTTGAGTTCTGTTTCTTTGTCAAGCTTGCTTGGGTTAAATACTACTACCTGAAGTCTGTTATGGATCCATTCAGAATTGGTTCATCTCTAGCAAGGATCCCATAATCTACATGAACACTTAAGATGTTGTAATCTTCAGCCAACCTTCTGGTTCTATAAATCAATCGAGTGTCTTCAATTTTCTGGATGGCTGAACAACACTAATATTCTGATTAATGTCACAGTGGTGATCAACTTTTAAGTTGAATTTGATGGACAAAACTCATGAGTTTATGGTAGAGTGTTTTTTTTGGATTGAACCAAGAAAGTGATGAATCAGTGCTTCACTCTGGGTTTTGACTATTCTTCCAATATCAGCTGCTAGAAAATTTTAAGTATTCTGGCTGATTTCTGGGCCACTCTTTTTGAAGTCAAATGAAAAATGGAAAACATGTTATCATTCCTGTATACTGTTGTGAACAGAATAATTTCTGACTAACTTAATACTGAGTAGTGCCTGTGGCTGTTCATAGGCAGAATCTTTAAGCAAAATTTAATGTTCCAGATTGTGACAATTTCACATGATTACAAAGCAGGCATGCCTCGTGTCTTATCCAAAAGGAGCGCAGTATAAGCACAAAAACAGTTATGTAGAGGAGAGAATGGCTCTACCTAAAGATAAAGGATACCGTTCTTTAGTTGAAGCAGCATTGGGTGTAACTTATTAATGCAGGCATGGTTTGAAAAAACTATTCAGGTAAGCCATGGTGTGCTTATCAGTAGAGGTAACCTCCAGATTGCAGAGTGGATTTATAAGCTCAAAATAAGATTTGCTAAAGTATATGTATGTCACCATATACAACCCTGAGATTCGTGTGGGCACGCTCAATAAATCTATAGAATAAAAACCATAATAGAATCAGTAAAGGACTGCTCAACTTGGGCATTCAGCCAGAATGCAGAAGAAAGCAAGCTGTGCAAATACAAAAAAAAATAAAATAAATAACAAGAACATGAGATGAAAAGTCCTTGAAAGTGAGTCCCATTGTTTTTAGAAGCATTTCAGTGAAGGGGCAAGTGAAGTTATCTCAAGTGGTTCAAGAGCCTGATGGTTGAGGGGTAGTAACTGTTCCTGAACCTGTGGTGAGTCTTGAGGCTCTTATAGCGTCTTCCTGATGGCACAGGCAAGAAGAGGGCATGTCTTGGGTGGTGAGAGTCCCTGATGATGGTTGCTGCTTTCTTGTGTTAGTGTTTCATATACATGTGCTCAACGGTTGGAAGGGTTTTACCTGTGATGGACTGGGCAGTATCCACTACTTTTTTAAAAAGATTTTACGTTGAAGGGCATTGGGATTTCCATACCAGGTTGTGATGCAGCCAGTCGATATACTCTCTACCATACATCTTTAGAAGTTTGACGAAGTTTTAGATGTCATGTTAAATCTCTGCAAATGCCTAAGGAAGTGTAGGCGCTGCCATGCTTTCTTTGTAATTGCACTTAAGTGCTGAGTCCGGGGCAAGTTCTCCGAAATAATAACACCTATGAATTTGAAGTTGCTAACCCTCTCCATCTCTGATCCTCCAATGAGTGCTGGCTGTTGGACCTCTGGTTTCCTACTCCTGAATGCAATAATCAGCTCCTTGGTTTTGCTGGCATTGCTACGAGAAGAGCAGGAGCTAAGCACGTAGCCTCGTGCTGCACCTGTGCTGATGGAGATTGTGGAGATGTTGTTGCCAGTCCAAACTAACTGGGGTCTACAAGTGAGAAGAACCAGGATCCAACGGCACAAGGAGGTATTGAGGCTAATGTCTTAGAGCTTATTGATTAATTTTGAGGGGATAATGATATTGAATGCTGAGCTGTAGTCATTGAAGAGCTTCCAGATGTGTGTGTCTTTGCTATCCAGATGTTCCAGGACTGAGTGAAGAGCCAGTGAGATGGCATCTGCTATGGACCTGTTACTACGGTAGGCAAATTGGAGTAGATCCAAGTCACTTCTCAGGCAGGAGTTGACGTGTTTCATCACCATCCTCTCAAAACACTTCATCAATGTGGATGTCAGTGCTACTCAGTAATGGTCACTGAGGGAGGTCACCACACTCTTCTTGGATACCCCACACTGCCGAAGGTAGAGGTTAAAGATCTATGCAAATACATCAGCCAGTTGATCAGCACTGCTGTTTAGTACTTGACCATGTACCCCATCTGGACAGGATGCTTTTCGTGGGTTCACCTTCCTGAAGGCTGCTTGCATGTCGGCTTCAGAGACTGAAATCATGGGATTATTGGGGTCTGCAGTTCATGATGGTTCCTCCTTGTTCTGATTGTCAAAACAAGCGTAAAAGGCATTGAACTCATCTTGAAGTGAAGACTTGCTATCTCCATATCGTTCGATTTAACTTCATATGAGGAGATAGCATTCAAGCCCTGCCCATGAGCTGGCTTTCCAGAGATCATACCTGGACCTCTTGTAACTTTCTTGATCACCAGACTTGAATGCCTCTGATCTTGCTCTCATCAGATTTCAAATCTTGGGTTTCATCCAAGGGTTCTGATTGGGGGAAAACTCTGAATGATTTGCAAGTTTAAAATATTGTGGAAGTTTTAAAAAATCAACACAATTTCTTTCACATAAATTCATATAACATAAAGCCATAAGATACAGGAGCAGAATTGGGCCATTTGCCCCATCGAGTCCAATCGTGGCTGATTTATTATCCCCCTGAATCCCATTCTCCTGCCTGCTCCCTGTGACCTTTGATGCCCTTATTATTCAAGAACCTATCAACCTCTGCTTTCAATATTCCCAATGACCCAGCCTCCACAGACATATTCACCACCCTAAAGAAGTTCCTCTATGCTTAAGGGACATCCTTTCGTTCTATGGCTGTACCCTCTGGCTGTGGACTCCCCCACTATTGGAAACAGTTTTTCAATGTCCAATCTGTCTTTGACTTTCAATATTTTATAGGCTTCAATGAATTTATGTCCCTCCTTCATTCTTCTAAATTCCCAAGTGTGTACAGGCCCCGAGCCATCGAATGCTCTTCATGCATTCCTTTTCATTCCTGGGTCGTTCTTGTGAACCTCCTGTGGATTCTCTCCAATACCAGCACATCCATCCTTGGGTAAGGAGCTCAAAACTGCTCACAATATTCAAAATGCAATTTGACCAATGCATAATAATAAAGCTTCAACATTACGTCCTTGCTTTTATGGTCTAGTCCTCGTGAAATAAATGCTAACATTGAACTGGCTTTCCTGAAGTGAATTTTTATTCCATATCTCACTGGTGATTTGTAAGCTCTCAGGGCAATATTCCTTTACTGAAATGACATTATGAGGAAGTTATCTGTATTTTGCTCACTGGAAGATCCAGGTGGTCATGGCAGATGAAATGAAGGTGCTTGAAGTGGTTGCCCAATCTGCTCTTTCCTTGCCCTATCCCTCCACCTTTTTATACTACTGGTTCCTTCTCAAACTGTGCATAGTTTCTGTACCATCTTGAGAGTTTCAAAGCAATTGTCCATTTTCCATCATGTGGCGCGCATCAAAACCATAACTTAAACCATTTTAAGCCTGCCTCCAATTGTATGTGTATTATAATGAACAAGGAGAGATTTATTTGCAAGGCTTTCCTTTCATTTAACGTGCACTATTTTGTCCACAGTTTCCATATTTATTTCACATTTTCCTTCAATAATGCCATGGTGTGAGCACAGTTGGAAGATCTGGAATGAATCATGCCATTTCTAGGAACCTCCTTATCGCTACTATATTTGTAGTCTTTGATATTCGGTGGATGCTGGTTAATTGTTACATTTTGGTCCAATTAAATGGTTGCCCCAATTAGCTGAGGTTTCATAGAAATGGTTAAGAAGGTATTTTTATAAAAGAAAAAGACAAACTACTGTTCAACTGAGTAATGAAATAGTTATTTAAATGAGATACAGAACAAATTGGAGCACTACCAGTACTATCACAGTATTCTCCAACTGTATTAGTTCCTAATAGTTATCGATGCAGAAATTCATCCAGCTTATGCTACCATGTTCATTTGATTAACTGTAAATGAACAAAATCAGCACAGACACCTAGTGTAGATAATGGACTGCATCATACAATGCTTTTGACAATTGTATCCTCCAAATTTTCACTTTCGTTGCAACATTCAAAATTATTGTTGATACCTTCAAATTCATTGTACTTCCTAACTTGTTAAGTGAAATCATTTTATTTTCACTCACATTTGGAATCTCCGAGCATGAATGCTTGAAACCAGAATGAGCAACAGTTCTGAATAATCTTACTGCTTATTTCTCGCCAACCATCGATGACAAAAATCACTGCGTTTTGAACAGAAACATACACAACTGAGAGTATTTATATAAAAAGAAAGTTTGCTGCAGCAGTGTTGTGTCTAACGGCCACACAAGCGCACAAAACTGATGCTAGTTAGAAACTGGCAACAGTTCACAGTCCCAATTAAACGGTATAGTGTCCCAAATAAACAAAGGGAATTCTGGCTATTTTCTCAATTAGTTTTGTTCTTTAAAAGTTGTCTCATAATTGGCTGTCCCAATTAACCTCTGGCCAAATTAACCTGAACCCATTGTATTGACCTGCTTTCACTAATTGTAGTCCTTTGGCATTAGCCTTCAATCCAAGGTTTACTACTTGTCATGAGGAACAATGCACATTTGCATCACATTAACTTTACATTTGTATGCATCCAGCTTTCTGGTACTTCCAAACTCGGTAGAATTGTGGACCATGAATGTTAAAAGTATTTTTTTTTCGAACCCAGCTTGAATTGTTTTAGCCTGTCACTAAAGTTGCCTATCTCATACAGGTGGCTGGGAAATATGTTATAGTGAAACCGGGCAGACTCCATCATGGTTAACAGTGTCCATAGCTTTAAGTGTTGGTAGCTGGAGGAGCATTGGTTCAGGGTTAATGAGCTGGAGATTGAGCTGCAAACACTGTGTCGCATTGGGGAGAGGAAGAATTACCTGAACTTCAGGTGTTTCAGGAGGCAGTCATGCCCCTTGGAATAATTATCTCTAAACTGGCAACTGATCAGGCAGAGGATGATATCACTGCAAAGAGGCAGGTACAAAGAGTATCTGCAAACAGTGCGCAGTATAATGATGCACCAAGCCATTCTTGGTGGTGGTGGTGGTGGGTGGGGGGGGGGGGGGGAGAAAAACAGTGGTCATAAGGGATAGCATTTTTAGGGCAACAAACACTGTTGCAAAGATGGAGTTTTGAAAGCTGTATTGCTTACCTGGTGCTTTTTCTCTGGATTGGAGAAAAACTTGAGTAGGAAAAAAATTTTCCAAATCCAGCAGTGAAATACTACAAAGCTCATAAGGGATAAATTGATTTTGAGAGTCACTTCCTCTCTAATGTAAAAACAGATTTTCTGTGGATATGTAAAAAGACTGGTTTGGAAGTTCTAGAGAATAACATGGTGAATTAAAGAAATGGCATTTTTTTTTTTGTATCTCTCTTCACAAAGGAGAGTGCTGCAAGTGTTCCAGTGATAATAAATGGGGTAAAATCAAATAACAGTAACCAAATTTTAAAAAAGCAGTTACAAAGTAATAGAAACACTTGTAGGGCTAAGAAGGTAGAGGGCATCTTGAGACGTCCCTGACCCTAGCAACTGGCAGCAGCATGTCACTCAGGTGTCAGTGCCAGTAACCTGGTGGAATTCTCCTGGGAGATCATCCCCCACAACTGTATCCAAAACGTTATTATTGAAGGGAATGGCCACAGGGGTGCTCTGCGTAAACTGCCTATTCGCCTCTCCATTCCTTCTGACAGTCACCCAGCTACCCGCCTCCTGCAACTTAGAGGTAATTACTCCCCTGTAACTCTGATAGATGATCTCCTCACTGTCCTGGGTCTCCCAGGACTCCAATCAGCTGGTGTGTGTATGAGGAACACACAATGACTATTCAAACTACACTAAGTATCCCTGCCACAGTAAAATAGGGAAACTTAAAGAAACTTAATGGACAACTTACCTAGAGCCAAAGTCTGACTCTTGCACTCTCACCACTGGCCCACTCCCAGCAATGACCACTCTGCTTGTCCCTTCTGTACTGTTATTTACTCCTCTCTGCACTGCTGCTGCTGCTGACTGGGCCACTGAACACCCAGGAACCTCTCTTTAAACAAGTGCCGCCGGCCTGTGTGTAACCTCCTCGCTGTGCGCTGTTCCTGCCACTGATTGGGCCGCCGAATGACACTGAATGCCTGCGGAGCTCTCTCTTTTTTTTGGTGGGATCTTTGATGCTGAGGCAGCATGAAGTATAAATGGAGTCCATGGAGAGGAGGCTGCAATCAGAGATGTCCTGTGAGCGTTCTGTCCACACAGTGTCCAGTTGCATGCACTGAGCAGTTGCCAAGCCAAGTCTGATACATCCTGATAGAATGCTTTCTATAGTGCATTGTTAAATATTGGTATGGGTTGATGGGAACACGTCAAATTTCTTTAGCCATCTGAGGAAGTAGTCATTGAAGAACTTTCCCAGTTGGGGTGTCTATGTGATTGGCTAAGACAGGCCATTGGTGATATTCCTAGGAATGAACATGAAAATCTCAAGTCTCTCAACTTCAGCACTGTTGATGGTAGATAGGAGCAAGTGCAGTGCCCCCACCCCTCTTCCTGAAGTCAATGGCCAGGTATTTAATTTGTTGACATTGAGGGAAAGGTACTAAGCTTTCTATCTCCTTCTATTCTGACTCATTGTTATTTGAGATATGGCCCAATTTGTGGTACATCTGCAAACTTGTGTTAGAGCAGAATCTGCCCACACAATTGTGAGTATATAGATAGTAGGGTAGGAGGCTGAGAATGCAATCTTGGGGGGGCACCAATGTTGAGGATAGTTGTGGAGACGGGTGCTGCTCGGCCCTTGGGGCGGCAATGCCACCCGGCCTTGTTGATTGCAGTATGTTGGTCAGGAAGTCTAGGATCTAGTTGTTGAGGGAGATGTTAACTCCCAATTTTCAGAATTTGGTGATGAATTTGCTTGGAATTATAGTATTGAAAGCAGAGCTTTAGTCAATAAACAATAGACATTTTACTGTCCCAATGCTCCAGAAAGGAGCATAGAGCCAGGGAAATGGTATCTTTTGTAGACCAGTTTTGGCAGTACTCACAATTGTCTGGGAGGCTGGACTTGATGCATGCCGCGACCACCTTGCGAAGCACTTCATGATACTGGATGGTAGTCATTAAATCACATTACCTTTTTTTGGGTACTGGGATGATAGTGATCGTAAAGGATTTGGGAACGTCAGACTGAAGTAGGGAGAGATTAAAAATGTCTCCAAATACCTCTGCCAGTTGAACCTGCAGGATCTAAGGACATGGCCAAGAGCTGTTTCTAGGCCGGATGCTCCCCATGTGCTCGGTCTCTGGAAGATTGATCTTGTGTCTGCAGTGGTGACTGTGGGCTCAGTTGCATTGGATGTTTTGGGGTGGGTGGTGCTTTACCAATGTTCTTGTGTTCAAAAGGTACATAGAATGCATTAAAATGCATCAGCAATGGATTTGCTCTTCTCGGCGATTGTGACTAATGATTGCAAAGGAGTTGGAATTTAAGAATAAGGAAATCTTGTTACAGTTGTACGTGGTACTGGCCTGTCCTGCCTGGAATACTGTGCAGTTTTGGTTCATGTTTGTGTGTTTTTAAAAAAACAAACAAGTAAGCAATAGTAAAATTGGGGGCAGTCCAAAGGAAATCCACCAGGCGAATTCTTGGGATGCGAAGAGAGGCTGGGCAGTTTAGATTTGTATTCCTCGGATATTAGAAGATTGGGAGATCACCGTATTCAAACATATAAGACCCTAAAGGGGCTTGATAGGCAAGATGTTAGGATGTTTCCACTGGTTGGAAAATCATGAACAAAGACAAAGCTACAATGTAAACAGCTAGCTATTTAAAACTGAGGGGTAGGTTGTGAAGGCCAAGTTATTAGAAATATTAGGAAATAGTTAAATATTTGAAAAATCAAGGCTATTGGGGAACTGGCATAGAATTGTATTGAATGGTGGGATAGGTTTGTGAGGCCAAATGGCCTACTGATTCTGGCTTCTTGTGTTTTCCTAGTTTGTCACAGTGATATGTACCTTGTCAATTGTGTTGCCCTTTGCACTGCATTATCCTAATATCTGAAGAATTTTGGCAGATTATCCAGGTATTCATTATGATTTGCTTTCTGTCAATAGCATCCAGCTGAGATTATCTGGGCAAACATGAGGAAATTTTCTGGGTACGTGTTTGGTGTGTAAATTATGCTGTATAGACTATCCGATAACATGTCAATACACTGATTGTTCATCAGTCTGAAAGTCTGCCTGTTACTGTTATTTGTTATAACCATATAACAATTACAACACAGAAACAGGCCATCTCAGCCCTTCTAGTCCGTGCTGAACGCTTACTCTCACCTAATCCCACTGGCCTACACTCAGCCCATAACCCTCCATTCCTTTCCTGTCCATATACCTATCCAATTTTGCTTTAAATGACAATATTGAACGTGCCTCTACCACTTCTACTGGAAGCTCATTCCACACAGCTACCACTCTCTGAGTAAAGAAATACCCCCTCGTGTTACCCTTAAACTTTTGCCCCCTAACTCTCAACTCATGTCCTCTTGTTTGAATCTCCCCTACTCTCAATGGAAAAAGCCTATCCACGTCAACTCGATCTATCCCCCTCATAATTTTAAATACCTCTATCAAGTCCCCCCTCAACCTTCTACGCTCCAAAGAATAAAGACCTAACTTGTTCAACCTTTCTCTGTAACTTAGATGCTGAAACCCAGGTAACATTCTAGTAAATCTTCACTGTACTCTCTCTATTTTGTTGACATCTTTCCTATAATTCGGTGACCAGAACTGTACACAATACTCCAAATTCGGCCTTACCAATGCCTTGTACAATTTTAACATTACATCCCAACTCCTATACTCCATGCTCTGATTTATAAAGGCCAGCATACCAAAAGCTTTCTTCACCACCCTATCCACATGAGATTCCACCTTCAGGGAACTATGCATCATTATTCCTAGATCACTCTGTTCTACTGCATTCTTCAATGCCCTACCATTTACATGTTGTGACATGTGATTGCCCTATTCCTCATTGACTGAAAATAGAGCCAAATTATTGTGATCTCCTTTTTGTTGCCATTTCAAATTGCCACTGAAATTGTTTCCCTTGCTGATCTCAACCTTGGATCTGCAGGCTGTCAGAAGGTCACTTTTTTTTGGCAGTTGAAGAACTGCGTGAAACTGGTGATAATATACGTGAAGGCCATTAAAATGAAAATGGAAGACTGAACTGGTTTCACCAGTACACTTTGGGTTCTAGTTCTTTGCTGTGGTTTTCTGACTACAGACTGAAGTTATTACAGCCAATTGTTGTGGATGGAATTCACAAGCATTTTTGCCATTTCTGTTGATGCAGCAATTGTGTGAGGATGTTTGTAGGTCAGGTATTGTGTGCTGAACAGCGTTGATTGTTTCTTTCAGCTGAGGTTCAAACCTAACATGTAAAGGCAGCAATATTATAATGCAATAATCAGTTATTTAAAGAAGAATGTTCTCACTACATGCTTCAATATGGTTTAGGCTTCTTGTCCCAAACTTCTAGCTTTCACTGATTTCTAATTTTCTGCACCAGATCTTTAACCAAAGTCTTTCATGTTAGGGTACCATCTGTTTTTGGCCAGAACTTTCAGGAGATTCTTTACATTCTAGATCACATCGTGTTGGGTTTTCGTAGTATTACCTTCTCCTTCAGCTGCCGTGGCAATAGTTGCTTTGAAGTCCATTTATTTTTTAATATCCTTTCACTCCATCTTCATGCTTGATCATTCAGAAGCTCCGTTGCACATGGCAAGGCTTTTGATTAGATCCCACAAGTTGTTCAACTATTAGTCAACAGTGATATGGCTGAACTTTGGATAGTCCATGGAGAGGTCAGCACTTTTGTCAGTATACACCTGAGGCCTAGGGCAAATGAAATTGCCCATTTTTTAAAAAAAGTTTCATTCTCTGGCCTCTAAATTTTTCCAAACTTACCCCAACAATCTCAAAAAGAAACGATCATTGTTAGTCCATAACATCTTTGTGTTTGTATTGAGAAGCGGTGATATGTTGTTACAATCTCCAAAGATTGAGGCTTACCTTGAACCATTTACATGTTTTGGCTTTTATGCACAGTGTTTCAACATGTGAAAGTATTACATTATTCTAAAGAGAACGCACAAAAATACAGGCTGAACAATTGGAAAACGTGAAAGATAAGCCTTTATTGTTGAAATTAACTGTCAAAGGGATCTGACAACCTGGAATAAAGATTGTAAAATGTGCAATAGTTCCTTGGCTAAAACACCATCCTGAAAGTGGAAAATAGTGAAATTGTAAAGTTGCAAAGGAATCTCAAAGACTCTCGTTTAACGCAATTTCTTATTTTATTTCAACTTCAGTCAGCCCTCCTTATCTGCGGATTCAACCAACCGTGGATCGGAAAAACCTGAGAGTTCTCTCTCCAGCACTCGTTGTTTGAGCATGTACGGACTTCTATTTTCTTGTCATTATTCCCTAAACATTACAGTATAACAACTATTTACATAGTATTTACTTTGTATTAGGTATTCTAAGTAAGTCGGAACAGGTACATCCGGTATTGTTTAGTGTCAGTCAAATGTTTGTCTTAGTATATAGTATATATTTTACCTTTCTATGCATATAAAACACTTAAGAAACATATGTATTTCAATAATTAAACCACTGTGTTGCTTAGTAATAATTGTAGCTTTCAGCGGGTCAGGGCCTTTCACATGCTCCATTATTCTCACATTAGCCTTTAAAATTGTTCCGATTGTTGACCGACTGTAGCCTGACGCTTTTCCAATGACCGATGGCGTTTCACCTCTTTCTGATCACTTTATTATTTCCACTTTATTTTCAATCATGATCATTTTCCGTCAACGGAACAGAAACACTGCAGGCGGCTGGTCCCAAGCTCCACCGGGTCCTAAAGTCCACCGCACTGAGACAGATTAAATAAGGGACTTGAGCATCCATGTTTTTTGGTATCCATGGGGGGGGTCCCGGAACCGATCCCCGTTGGATAAGGAAGGCCGACTGTATTTGTATTTTTTCATCTTATAATGACTTGCAGGCAATATCAGAATCTGACATTTTCCAGGTATGTAGATAGATAGTGTTGTTCTGAAATAACAATTCCTATTCCCACTGCTGTCTGTAACGAGTTTGTACATTCTCACCGTGACCACGTGGATTTACTCTGGGTGCTCCGGTTTCTTCCCACAATCCAAAGACTTGCTGGTTGGTAGGTTAATGAGTCATTGTAAATTGTCTTGTGATTAGGCTAGGGTTAAATCTGGGGATGCTGGGTAGTGCAGCTTGAGGGACCTATAGTAAGTAAAACCAGATAATTAGAGGAAGAAAGACTAAAAATTAGACATTGAAGTCAAGAGCAACATTTTAGAAAAAAGAAAAATAAACAACAATGTTTGATAATGCATCAATTAGATCAATTCTTCCTCCATTTAGTGTGTACACAGCAATCCACCTCCAAGGGCATTCTGACTTTAATCCAATTTAACATATTTCTCTCACTGACTATCTCCATAGTGACTTCCATTTTTAACAATTGTTATCTTGCTTTAGTGTCCCCTCACTTCTGTGGCTTTAAATCTGGATTCCAGACTTGCTATGATAGTGAGTGATCACCATCAGATTGCTTCAGGCTGCATCTTCACTACAACTGCATTACTTAAAACATCATTACCAGGCATTTTTTTCTTTAACACTGCATTGCTCAACCATCCTCAGATCACTGGGAATATGCTGAAATGCAAATTATATCTGCAAATCGTAAGTTTGTCACATTTCTTCTGAGACACCACCGGTGGACTATTACCATCTCCTAGGATGTTGCCAGCTATAGTTTTTCAAACATGAGTCCCAAGTTATTCTTGAACAAGTCATAATACAGCATATATCGTAACATTCCAGATTTTATCACTATTTTCTATATTTGATTTAGTGATTCACAAGGACATCTGTTAATATTTGTCTTCCAAGAAAATTATTCTGAATTCTTTGAATAACTTCCATTTTATTTTGGGTGGATGACTAACTTTGGAAGTAAAGAAGAGAAATGTTTGCAGCTGTCTCTATGTTGAGAAGTGATGCTGATGCTCTAAGATTGCCCTGAACAGTCGGGATAATAGCAAACTGCACACCTTTGTAGCCAAATATCTTAAATTGCCTTTTCTGATTCACTGCACTCTTCATTTCTTTCATTTGTGCTCCATCAATGCCAATTCTATTGCGTATGCCCCACTCCATCTTGTCATTGCTAAACTCTTGTAGAATGCTATCATAACCCCTTTCCTTACGATGTTCTCTCATTTACCACAATTTTCTCAATTATCTAATCCAGTATCAATAGAATGATTTTAAATTTGATTGTTCTAATAGACCACATTACACACTTTAATGATGCATGTATTTAATGCATGCATGTATTCTGCTTAATGATTGAGGTCTTGTGCTTCAGGTTTTGATCAAATCTTCCTTGAGAAAATTATTCTTTATCTTTCTTTCCTCCTCTTTACACTTTTGTCTTTTCAAAGTCCTGGTACATTTTGTTTTTTGCTCTTTTGTTGGAGGTATACCTACAGTACCAAAACCATTCTTGCCAACATCAGATTGGGGCCATTGCCTGATGCCCATCTTTGACTACTTGACCTTAAGTACAATTGACCATTTGTCTTCATGTCAACACCATATTACAGCTTTATCATAGATCCACTCCAATCTAATGTACTCTAGATTATATATTCTCCCCAACAGTGATTTAGCTAAAATCCATTCAGATATCTTTGATTTTTCTCCCCCAAGGCTCTATTTTATTCCTTTATCACACTTATGCTGAGTGCAATGATTAAAAAAAAATTGAGGCCACATCCCCTTTCCATTGTGATATTTTACTTTAGATTCCCACTTTGATATGGATAAGAGTTCAGTTTGCATGCCAGATTGTCCAGATGTGTCAGTCTCTGGTTTGCATGCCATCAGTCGCTCAGGAAAAATGCCTTAGCGTGCTATGTTAACAGTAGAAAGGTAAAAATTGCATAGGTACACTGGAGCTGGTTTGAAAGAGAACTAAGAGATCAAACACAAAATAATAGAAAGTAACTTGACTATACAGTGGTCTATAATACATTAGTACATTCAGTTATAGGAGCTAATGTAGAGCTTATGTCAGATATGTTAATATTCTTCAAGTCAAGTTTTAAGAATTCAAGATATATTAGTTTAAAATAATGTAAAAAGCATCAAAGGATTATGTAATGAATTATGACTGTTTTTAGACTGTGGAAGAAACTTTAATCTGATGGAGCGTATGGGTCTTGGTGTGAGTGGAAGAAGTTATGGGAAGCTGCTTCCAACTAGACTGCTTCTGCATTTAACTTGGGTGGATTGCATCAGTTGTTTGCAGAGCTCTTGGGAAAGTCAGATTCTTGTTTACATGTGGTAATCACTCTGTGGAGGGAGATATAAACAGATTTTTAGTTGCAGGAATTTATTGGGCCCACTGTAAATCACCATTAAGTGCAAGCCAAGGATGCAGATGTAAGAGCAATGGTTAAAACCTATGGAAATACTTTTTTGCAAAAAAAAAATACAATATTTACATCAGCTTCATAATCGAGTGTGGTGAAAGTGTTTATTCACAAGACTTTTTGCTGACAGTTTACATTTTACAGATTTTGAAGGCTTTCTGAATCACACTGGGATGTGCAGTGCCAAAGCTGCCTTGGCTTGGGACTTGGATGAGCAACACTAGAGCAGGATCCTCATACCTGGGCCACCCACCTGAGAGACTTGTAGAGAGCCAGCGGCTTCACGGTGTCGCTTAGTTCTGGTTGTGTGTGCTTCAGGTGTTTCTGCAAGTTCATTTGACGTGTTGGAGTGTTTTCGCTTTGAGTGGCTCAGGTTGATATGGCAGATGATCGTCGTCATTTGCAGCTTTTGAGAAGTACAGTTATGTGGCTATGTATTCATCATAATTTAAAGGTGATGACACACGCAGATATTCACACGTCTCACCACCCCGCTATTTTTTAATCAGTATCTCCTATCAGGGTTCTTATGGACATCTATCAAGGATCTCCTAGTCAGCAGGTGATTAATGGCTGGTTTGCCAGGGCTTGCAAGTGTATGAGTATGCCTGCTTTGACAGAAGTCAAAATGTGCAAGTACTTGTGCTCCTGCCTCTGTCTACTTTCCCAGAGGTTCTGGATGAGTGTGTACTCGCATTGCTGTCTGTTCACCCCAGATCGGTCATAGAATTGTACAGCACAGAAACAGGTCCCATTCATCCAGTTAAACTGAGATTTCTATCTGTTAATCCCATTTTCCTGCATTTTGCTTGTGTTCCTCTACTCCTTTTTCCTCCATGTATCTGTTCAAATGCTTTTTAAACCCTGTGTTAGTCCTTGTTTTTAATTATCTCCTCTAGCAGCTTGTTCCAAATGCCTACCACTCTCTGTGTGGACAAATCATCTCAACCCAAAATGCTGATAATTTCTCCCACCACAGCACCGCTCCACAGATGCTGCTTGTCTCTGAGTTCCTTCAGCAAATTGTTCATTGCTCCAGATTCCTGCATCTGCACTTTCTTGTGTCTGCACAGTAACTATTTGCCCTAATTTTAATAAATCTCTCTAAGATTCTCTGTTTTTATCCAGTCTCTTGTAACTAACCCCTTGCATTCTAGGCAACTAGTGAATCTATTCTGCATTCTTTTCTAGCACTACCACATCCCTTCTATAGAGTGGTGACCAGAACTGCACACAATATTCCAAATGCAGATGAACCTCTGCCTTTCATAGCAGCTGCAATATGATGTCCCAGGTCTTTCACTCAGTACTCTAGCTAGGAGGGTGAACAAGCTAAACATCTTCATTACCCTATCCATCTGTGTCACCATTTTCAGGGACCTATTAGGGCCCTCCTGTACATCAGTTCTTCTGTGGTCTCTGCTGTTTACTGTATATGTCTTATCAGTATTAGATAACCAGAAGTGCATTTCTTTACACTTATATTAGATTCCATCTGCCACTGCTCTGCCCAGCTTTACAGCTGATCTATGTCTCCCTGTCTTGGGCAACCAGCCTCGCTATCTATGGATCACCAATCTTCATATCATCAGCAACCACGTCATTGGTATCTATCCCTGCCATACACCACTGATTACAGAATTCTATTCCAGTACCACACTTTGCCTTCTATCACAAAGCCAGTTTTGCGTCTGCCAAAACACTCTAGATCCTACGTGCATGAGCTTAATTGTGAATTGCAAATACTTGAAATGTAATCAATGTCCAAATGTGTGCAAATGCAAGAAAATATTTCTTTGCATGATTACAATATTACCAGGGAACTGCTATAATGCTTTTGCCTGTATGTGTCTAAGCACCTCAGGTTGTTTGCATTTGCCCCTTAGTGGGACAAACATAACCAGTGGTACAATCAGAAATACTACTAATGAAGTCTTGCACTGCTACATTGAATGCAATATCACAACCAAATATATGATCAAAGAAGCTATTGATATACTTGAAGATGTACTTCAGCTACCTCGACAGATGAACAACTCTTTAAGGGTCTCAGAAACATTGCGGCATTTGGCAGTGTGAATAACTTTGCAGAGCAGCAAAATTTAGACCTGCAGAAAAAACAAGTCATAAGGTGTAACTCCTCTGCAGATAGGCAAGGATAATGAGCAATACCAGCAAAGTGATGTAAGAACCATATGCAATGGTTGCTCTTCCTGCTGGTGCAATGGAGTATCTTTCTGTCAGTAAGCCTGTCTCAAGTATCTTGCCATCCAGCAATCAAGTAAAGAAGTGCTACTGACTTGTATTTCTGCAAATTGAATACTGGTAGAGTAGAGGTGGAACAACAATGGATGTAGGAAGTTGGCAGCTGGATCATTACCCAGTTCTTGTATACTGCAGGATACATTTCTATGTCCAGCAGTATATTTTGTTTGCAGCTTAGGTTATATAGTAAACAAAATTATCCACAGATACAATTAGCTGATAGCTTTGACATTGAGGTATTTTGCTGTTTGCTTCATTTTAAAATTGCATTGTCCAGGACTAGGTTCTTTTTGGATGGACTTCTTCACGATAACTGAGAAAGCATAAAGACACAGTTTTCAAAATAATTGTTCGAATGGGAGCAACACATTGGCAAAGTACAGCTTAAATTCAAAAGATCATCCTGAAAATATCTTAATTGTCCTATCCAACAATATTCAGTGAAGTGATGATCAGAAATTATCTTGCAAGTTGTGGACCTGTTTTGGTTTTTTTTCAGGGATAGGTCAGAATGATGCACAAGCACTAACTGTGATCACTGTGCACAAATGCTCAGAATTCCTTTGGAATCTTTCAAAGTAAATCCCAGTTCAAAGTTAACTTAAAGTACACATGTGTCACTATATGCAATCCTGAGATTTGTTTGCTTGCAGGCATACTCAAATAAATCCATGATTAATATAATAACCATAAATAAATCCATAATTGTATAATAACCATAATATAATCAATGAAAGACCACACCAACTTGGGTGTTCAACCATTTTCTGTATGAATAGCCTTGTAGTTTGCATTTGTGTTCACTTAGCTTTAGGTATCTCATGTCATCAAAAACAGGACCAATCCAAAGGACTAATGCAGCAGCTTTTATCAATGACCAGAAAAATGATGGAAACTGTGTTTTCAAAATGTACAGCAAAACTGAATTCTAGAGAGGAAGTGAGAGTAACTGTCCTTGTCATTGAGGAAGCATTTGATTAAGTGTGGTATCAAAGAGCCATAATAACACTGAAGTCAATCAGCATCAAAGGAGGTGCTTCCTCAAGCACCTCTGTACCGTCTGCCACAAGCAGGACTTCCTGGTGACCAAGCATCTTCATTCCAATTCTGACGTATCAATCCCTGGCCTTCTCTTGTGTTAAGATGAGGCCACCCTCAGAGTGGAGGAGCAATACCTTGTATTCCATCTGGGTACCCTCAAACCTGATGGTATGGATATTGATTTCTCTTTCCAGTGACCAAAATTTCCCCCATTCCTCTATTCCCCACTCTGACCTTTTACTTCTTACCTGCATATTACTTCCTCCTGGATCCCCTCCTCCTTCCCTTTTTCATGTTGTCCGCTCTTATCTCCTATCAAATTCTTTCTTTTCTAGGCCTAGACATTTCCCACCCACCTGGCTTCACCTATCACCTTCCAGCTAGCCAAATGCCACCATTTCCCCCCCACCCCCTAAACTTTTAATTCAAGTATCTTCCCCCTGCCCATCCTGAAGAAGGGTCTTGGCCCAAAATATTGATTGTTCACTCTTTTCAGTAGATGCTGCCTGACCTGCTGTGTTCCTCCAGCATTTTGTGTGTGTGTTGCTTTGGATTTCCAGCATCTACAGATGTAAAGGGTTGGAATTATACCTTTCATAAATGAAGATGGTTGTAGCTATTGCAGGTCACTTGCCTCAGTTTCAGGGCATCATTGAAGTAATTTCTCAAGGTCAACTATCACAACAAGAATCTAATAGGAGCAGTCTATCTGGGCCAACCACCCTTTGCATAGGGGAAAAATGTCCTCAAGTTCTCCTTTTATCTTTCCTCTTACCTTAAACCTAAGTCCTCTGACTAATTATATTATTAATGCCTCTAATCACCTTCATGTTATCCCTCAGCCTCCTGCGCTCCAGAGAAAACAAGCACAGCCTATCTAATCTCCACTCACATTACTGAAGTCCTTCCATGCAGGCAAAGTTTTCACTCAATATATTCCATGGTAAAAATTCTGTTAGGAAAATTTGATCACCAAAATACAAAAAAAAAACTGCTTTATAAATTGTTAATTTTCTTAAGTGGAATGGACAAGATTTGACCAAGTTGAGCAGTTAGCAACCCAAGAAAAACAATCTTTAGGGAAGTTCTGTGTAAGATGTCATGGGGGAGAGTACAGTAACAGCATGGAAAGGCACCAGAGCTCCGTGTAAAATAATCTTTCAATTAGTGGGCAGCAGCTTGCAGCATCAGGTCGAGGTTTTCTTCTAATTTTGCATTGTGTATTACTGCTTCAATGGTGAGAACCAGTAAGAAATGTGTGACAGAACTCAAAAGGACCAGTGGCTGCAGTCTAATTTTAAAAGGCAGGAAAATGTAGAGTAAATTATTAATGGTGACATTGGCACACTAAAATGGCTTAAATATGTTTTCCTTGGCTGTCCTGTGATGTCAGGAAAATCTGAATATTAGTTTTCATTATCTGTGAAGGAGAGACTTGATAATGGAGACAACGTACAAATATTTTGCATACTTGTTTTAAACCATAGTTTGGCTGGCAACTTCTTTAATTTAGCATGTAGAGTGGATTACGCTTATTTGAGACACATCAGGACTAGTACTTTTTGGTCCATTTGAGTGACAGCCCAGTTAGCTGAAGTTTTATGGAAATTGTTAAAAAGGTAGGGAGAAAAGAGAAACTACCATTTAAGTGAGTAACAGTTTATGTATTTAAATGAAATATACAGTAAAACAAATTAGAGCACTCCTAGTACTTCTACTGTACATTAAAACTGTGTACTAGTTCATAAAAGTTATCAAGGGAGGAATTAATTCAGTGTACACTGCCATGTTCTTGTGATTGATAGTAAATGAAGTCAATTCCGGTGGACTGGGTGGATGAGATCCAGTGGCCAGAATGATAGTTCTATGGTGCTCCGTGGAGAGCGAAAGGCATGATGAGGCATAGTAGTAGTCATGGTCATCCACTGCTCCAAGGAAGACCTCAGTTGCAATGACAGCTCATACCACCGGTCTCGGACTTCCAATGTTGGGAGGATGGTGCTGCCCCAGTGCAAAGCTTTTCCATTTTAAAAACTCTCCTACACAGGTTTCCCATTATCATTGAATTTGATGGGCAACCATCATCAAATGAATAAAATCAGTGCAGACACCAAGTGCAGATAATGGACTACCTTCATACAATGCTTTAATGATTACATCCTCCAAATCTTCATTTTCATTATAACATTCAAGATGATTGTCAATACTTTCAAATTTTTCAGTTTCTAACTTGAAGTACTGAAATAGTTTCATTTTCACTCCCAGCTGTTTCTGGCATCAAAAAGGCTGACTGCTTGAACCACAGTGAACAAAACAGTTCTGATTTGTCTTACTGCTGATTTCTTGCCAACTGTCAGTTATTTTAAAAAACATCACTGCTTTTTGAACACAAATGCACACAGCTGACGCTATTTAAACACTGTTTACTCTAAGTATGAAGTAGTGTCTAGCAGCCACACAAATGCATGCAATTTACACCAGATAGAATCTATTCAGCAGCAGTCTTCTGTCCCAATTAAGTGGCATGGTGTCCCAGTAAACGAAGGGAAACCCAACTATATTTCGGTTGGGTTTTTGTTCTTTAAGAGTGATCTCAGATGAGATTAACCAATGGCCCAATTGAGCATAATCCACTATTTAAATTTGCAAAGATATGGCAAATGTTTATTACTAGTTAGTGAAATCATTTACTCACTAGCCTTTTCCCTTCTAAAACCTCTGCCAACTCTAAGTATCCAGCCTTCACCCTCTCATTCACTATCAAGCAGCTTTTAGTCTCCTTTTCCTGCAGTACTAGTGTCATCTCCCAAAACTGGCTCCCTTCCAACAATTTTAACTTCAAATCTCTCCAATTAGATTCGGTCTCACCTGTTAGATTTCCATTCTTACTATAATGATGAAAATTGAGGTGAGAATTAATTTTGTGTCAGTGTATTATTCCTGCTCATTGTCCTTGAACTGCAGCCGTAGACAATCAGCTATGCTCTGCTTCTAGTTGCTATACCCACTCATCTAGGTGAGCGGGGCTATCCTCCTTGCACTCCTGTTTATATAATCATAGCCAGAGTTCCTCCATTGCTTTTCCTGAACTCTTACCATTTTCTCAACTTTAGAAAACTTGTAGATTAGAGGAAATGGTGAAATGAGGAAATTGCGTTCAAATTTAGTAGATTTGCATGGAATTGCCAAGTTTGAAATGAGATTGTAAGAACCTGATTATTTTCTCTGCTTCAGATTTTCATTGAATATAATTGGTGATGTATTGATCAAATATTTCAAACACAAATTGGATGACTATCCAATAGGAAATGGTGTTGGACATAGCATAATAATGATTGTGTAATTGATTTAATTGAATATTACATTGGCATGGTGCCTTCTGTGCTGCTGGTGGTGAAATAACAAAAGACATACATGCAGATGCACAAACTTTAGTAGACAGAGACCTTTTTCAGTAGTATATCACATGTGAAAATCTGCATTTACACACAACCACATAATTTCAAAATCTAATCCTTTTTTTCTTTTAAAGAAGGCGCTGAATCTTCTCTGGTCAATCCAGGTAATTTAACCAAGTTCAGGAAATCACTCTGATCCTGAATGCCCTGAGATGTATATAAGAGATGTTGCCTGCCTCAGTCAGAAACCAGGCCAGCAGTCCTGAAGGGTTAGAGTTGAATGGGAATTCAGCCATCATACCTGAATGTTAGTAATTTACATTTTTTTTGAATATGTAAAAAGAAAGTTTCTATGAGAAATAAAATGAGTAAAGCCTTTAACATACTCTATATAGGAAATGCACTTTATGAGCTATGTTTTTTAATTTCATGCAAGTTTTAAATACGGTTATAGATCCAGAGAGGCTTGTGCAGATAATTAAGATTTAATGGGCATTAAATCTGGGCAGTTTAATGGGCAGTTATTCAAAGTATTTTAAGTTTTTTAAGTTAAATGCTTAGAAATTGAAGAAGGATGAAATGGCAAAAGACAAGGCCTGAAGTACAGTGTGCTTGATGCCAATCCTCAGGTTATAAATGCCTGACTTATGGGCATACACTGCATGTGAACAAGGAATTGAGGGACTTGTGGAATGGATGGGGATGTATTTGGTGCCTTCTGTGTGGCTGCAAGAATCTTCTGCATGTTGGAAAGAACCCAGTACAATTGTGTACCTCCTCTTCCCAACATGCTCACTCTAGGTCAGTGAGGCCAGCTGCTGGCCTCTCTTCCTGTGCTTGTCTCAGCTGTTTCTGTGATCCTCTTCCTTCCACTGTTTTCATCATTTCTGACTTGCGATCAGTTTGGATTATGAAAAGTTCTCAGGAACAGAACTCTGTCAAAACCTAGGAACTTCTTGTTAGTCCTGACGAAGGGTCTCAGCCCGAAACATCGACAGTGCTTCTCCTTATAGATGCTGCCTGGCCTGCTGTGTTCCACCAGCATTTTGTGTGTGTTGTTTTAATTTCTTGTACATTTATTTTTCCACTATTAATCTTTACTAGTCCAGTTTAACTCACCTCTTCAGTAGAATGGTGATTGATAGGAAGTAAATTAATTGTAACTTTGCTTTCTGATAAAATAGGATTTGTTTCCCTCAGATTCATTCTGTATTATGGCTCTCTTGCATTATTTGCAGTTTATTTTGGAATGTGACATGGCTGCTCAACCACGTAAGGGCATTTGAGGTTACGAAAGGATTTGACTAACTGGGCCAAACCTTTGACATTTGCTAAGAGCAGAATGGAAAGCTAAAAGCTTACTTAATTGTGTAACAGTGGATAAATTCAAACAGGAATCTTAAAATCTGCATCATGATGCAGTCGTTAGAACAAGACATGGCATAATGCCAATCTTCTGAGTGAAAGGCAGCTGTGAGCTGAATCTGGTAGACTGCTGCGGTGGGCTTATTTGTTCAGGGAATGAGAGGAGACTTATGTGGAGCATAAATACTGTATTGAATTAGTTGGACTGGTGACTTCTCTTTGTGCTACACATTTGATATACAAATTGTTGATTATTTTGGATAGACGGGATTGGGGCTGAATTGGTTATAGTTTAATATAAGCAATCGTTTTAGAAGATTAATGGGATCACAATAATATAGAAGTTCGTAATAGTTTTTTGGCTGAAATGTTTTATTGTCCTCAAAGTTCTTTATCTACTGAGTTATTATTTATGTCTTAAAGTTGATGGTTTGTCTTTAAAAGTAGCAAGGACACTTATTGTTGTCTTCTTCCAGCACCAAAGCATCAAAAGACCTTGAGATCCACATGCAGCCATTAACATGAAGTTGGAACCAAGATGCCTCAAATTGACAATTTGTATTGCAGTACTTGCCCTATTACAGAAGTGACTTGCAAAATATCTCTCTTGAATAGGTTTTAAAATTCAGAGCTGGGTAAAGGATCAAAAGAAAGCAAAGTGCTGTTGCTAAGTTACTGGTATGTGGTTGCCTATTTCCAAGGCACAGTCTTTGGTGCTCTCTGAAACTAACAGACTCAAAGTTCTGAAAAGCAGAAAAATAGCATGCAAGAAGCAAAACAAAACATGTTTCAAAATAAGGATTCTTTGATTCGTATTCAATATAAAAATTTAAACTGCCAAAAGTCTGGCTTATTTTTGAAGGGAGGCAAGAGAGGATGTAGCTGGGGCTTTGACAAAAGTCTTTACATCCTACCTACCCACTGGCAAAGTTCCAAAGGACTGGAGAGTAATCATCCATGTGTTCCTTTATGTATGAAAAGCAATAGAAATTATCCAGAAAATTACAGGTTAATGAACTCCCCTTAAGTTGTAGGGAAGCTTTCGGAGAGGAATCTTCAGAATAGGATTAATTCACATTTGGAAAATAATGCCCTTATTAGGGATAGTCAGCATAGCTTTGTATGGGGCATGTTATGTCATGCAAACTTGATTGAGTTTTTTTGAGGAGGTGATGAAGATGAATGTAAGGCAGTGGATGTTGTCTATACGGATTTTAGCATGGCATTGGATGAGGTACCTCATGATAGGCTGACCCAGAGATTAAGGTGCTTAAGATCCATGATAACGTGGTAGATTGGATTCAAACTTGGCAATTGCCATACTGAGCTATGATGTGGATAAAAATTGGTCAATAGGGATGTGCCAAATTTCTTTCGCCTCCTGAGAAAGCAGGAGCATTGGTGAGCTTTCTTGACCATGTTATTTTCCAGTAGTGCGAGAGTCTCGACCAGAGAGCACAGCCTCAGAACTTCAAGATATCCCTTTAGAACAGAGGAAAAGGAATATTTTTTAGCCAGATAGTGGTGGATCTGTGAAATTCATTGCACAGACAGCTGTGAAGGTTATGCCATTGGGTATATTTAAAGCAGAGATTGAGGGGTTCTTGATTAGTAAAGGTGTCATGGGGAGAAGTCAAACGATTGGGCTGAGAGGTATAATAAATCAGCCATGTTTGAATGGTGGGACAGGCTTGATGGGCTGAATGGCTTAATTCTGCTCCTATGGCTTATGGAGTCTGGTTGGATCAATACAGACTTTTGATATTCATTCCTGGGAACCTGAAGCTCTCAACCTCAACACCATTGATGAAGAAAGAAGAAAGGGCACTGCTCTTTCTCCCCCCACCCCCCCATGAAGTCAATGACTAGCTCTTTTGTTTTGCTGACATTGAAGGAAATGTTGTTGTTATGACACTTAGTAAGCTCTCTGTCTCTTTCCTGTACTCTGACTCATTGGTGGTATCATCTGCACACTTGTCAATGGAGTTGGAGCAGAATCTGGCCACGTCTCATTGGTGAACAGGAATTAGGCTCGGGGTTTGAGGGCTCAAACTTGTGGGTCCTAGAGTAGTAGGTGCCTGGAGCGTGCTGCCGTGATGGTGCTGGAAGCAGGAACGATGGCAGTGTTTAAGAAAGATTTAGACAAATACACTGATATGAAGGGGATATGGCTCGTGTGTAAGCAGTTTCATTTGCATTGTGGTTGGTGTGGATATCGTGGGCTGAAGGGCCTATTCCTGACCTTTGCAGTACTGTTCCATGTTACCACATAGTTTATTGAAGTAACTTGTGGTTCATTTAAATTAGAGCAACAATTATTTTATTGAAGCAGTTTCATCAGTTAAGGAAACAAGGTATTTTCCTGAAAGTTACTAGCAACTTTTTCCTTCCGCCTCCACCTATGCATCATCTTTGGAAGGCAACTTCTGTCTGCTTAATATTGCTGCCTACAGACAAACTTAAGTCTAATGTTAGGGTATTATTTGCTGGAAATTCCAAATAGTTGGGGGGCAGGAGAACTCAGCAGGCCAGGCAGCATCTATGGAAAAGAATACAGTCGACGTTTCAGGCCGAGACCCTTCATCAGGCCTCATCGGTGTCATTCTCTGTTTTTCTGCTGTGTGAATTACAATTTCAAGATTTTCTATAGTGTGTAATTGACAGTAATTATCCTTTCAATGTGAATTACATTTGTAGTATAAATGGTTTTAAAACTTGATTTCATTGGCTAAATCGACCTGCCTTGCATTAGATTTGATAGAAAGTAAATTACCCAACAGCACTGTTGAGAATGTTCAACTCTCATTGTTGATCAGCTGAGTTTCTCCATATCAGTGCCATGAAAAATTTAGTCGTCTGTAATTTTGCACTTCCTAGTAAGGATTGCATGCTGTCTTCCTGTAGGCAGGCCTACTTATCACAGAACTGAAGCTTTAAATTCAAAAGAGAAACTACAGGAATTGGAACAGAAACAAACAACGCTAGAAATACTCAGCAGTTTGTGCAGTATTTGTAGAAGGAGAAATAACCTTGGTGTTTCAAGTCAAAGATGCTCCTTTCTTCAGAACAGTTTGGATGAAAGATTATTGACCTAAAATGTTAACTCTTTCTATGGAGGCATCCTAAATTGCTGAGTGTTTCCATAATCTTTTGCTTAAGTTCGTGGTTTTGAGCATCTCAAACTATTGTTAGTGGTATTGCTGGACATTGATTTCAAATTTAAGTTTAATTATCATTCAGCCATCCATGAATGCAGCCAAATGAAACAATGTTCCTCTGGGACCAAGGTGCAAAACACAGTACCAGCAGTCAAACACAGTACAAGGCACATATAGCGCATATAAGATAACAGTAAACATAGTCACTCAAAAAATATAATGTAGCCCAAGTCCCTGAATGACATGTCCTGTAGATTGATGAAGCATGAATGTTGTTGGCAAGAGCAGTCCACAGAGTAACGAGCACACACAGTCCTGTTTGTCTTCCATTGAGCAAGCACTGGAGAGCAGCACCAATGAGAGGAGCCTGCCAATAATCCAGTGTGTATGCCTCTGGCATCTCCCCTCCTGCAACAGATGACACCAGCATGAGGCCTATAGGAATAGGATTATGGTTTACAGGATCATCTAATGCCAGTGGGCAATAATGTTCCATGAACAGAAAGCAAAGCAAATTGATTGACAGTCATTTGCAGCCCCAAGCAGCAGTGAAATGTGCCTTTTGGGCCACAGTCTATGCTATTTTTACACTAATCAAGCACCTATTTATACACTAATCATACCCAAGCCAATTTTATCCTCCCCGCATTTCTATCAGCTCCCGCCAGGGTCTATCACTAGTCCACAAATTAGGTGAAATATGCCAGTCAATCAGCATGTCAATGGGTACACTTTTTTTTTGGAATGGGGCAAGAAACTAGAACACCCACATGGAGTCTATGCTGACGCAGGAGAACATGTAAGCTCCACATGGACGCTCACTAGAAGTTGGAACTTCGTGTTTTTTTGTGAAGCATTATGTCTCAGCACAGTTTTTTAAAAAATCAGGAATGTTGGAGTTGTGGTTAGGAAGACTTGTATTGTTGATTGTGAAGACTTTGGCTGTAGAAGAATATTGATCTGTTCATAAGACAGGAGGAGAAATTGCAGATAAAATTTAACCTTGGAAAATGAGTTACCCAGAGAGTGAAGATGGTGCCCACTAGGAGGTAACACAAGGTAGCAGTACTGTAATCTGACAAGTAAGGATGTTGATGATTGGTAGAGGTGAAGGGCAAATGAGGGAGGGGTGGTGCAGGTGGGTGAAATGTGTAGGTAGTGGGTAGATAGAACCAGGAGGAGCATGAAAATGGGAATGGAGAGGGTAGGGAGTTATGGGAAAGGGATCAAAAATGGGAGGACTGGAGGAGGATTAGAAGGTGGAAGGAGTGACAGGCTAGGAGGAAAACACACTGAAGGTGAGGGTTACATGCAATTGGAAAATTCAATGTTCATATCATCAGGTTGTAGGCTATGCAAACAATATGAACAACACCTTGTTTTCCAATCTGTGGGTAGTCCACAGTTCAATGGTATGAACATTGAATTTTCCCATTTCAGGTAACTCTTGCCTTATGTTTCCTGCCCTTACTCTCTTCCAAATCCCATGCCCATCTGTCGCCTCAGTCCTCCCAACTCTGACCCCTCCAGCCCCATGACAAATTTTCACACTTACTGCTTTACCTGGTTCCATCTACTCAATACCCACATGTTTCATCCACTGCCCCCCCAACCTGTCTCCCTCCAATAGATTTTGTTTTTCTCCCCCCTCTGGATTCCAGCATCTTGCATCTCTGTCTTGTTGCAATAACTTTATAGAGTATTTAGATGTCACTTGAAATTCTATGGTATGGAAGGCTATGGTCAAATAGTGGAAAATGGAATTAATCTAAATATGTACTTGCCACTTCTGAAAATATCAATTTGGTTGTTCAGAGAGTCTTTCTCTGAACAAAGTCTTACTGGCAGTCCATACCTGTTTGGATTAATGCTGTTGCTCAGAATTGTTTCCAGTAATTTTCCTCCCACTGTTATTAGAATAATTGGCTTTTAATTACCTGGTTTACCCTACCACATTTCATAAAGAGAAGTGCCAGTCATTTAACACAACCTCTGGGCTGCTGGCAGCGGTGTTGGAGGCGGAAACGATAGCATCTTTTAAGAGACTCCTGGACGGGTACATGGAGCTTAGAAAAATAGAGGGCTATGGGTAAAGCCTAAGTAGTTCTAAGGTAGGGACATGTTCAGCACAGCTTTGTGAGCCGAAGGGCCTGTATTGTGCTGTATGTTTTCTATGCTTTTTTTTTTCTATGTTTCTGTAACGAAGGAAGATTTTAAAAACTTCTATTAGAGCCAAAGCAATCTCCATTCTTGCTTCCCATAGCAGTTTGGAATACATTTCACTAGAATTTGGAGTTTACCAATAATTATGCCCAATAAAACATTTCACATCTCTTCTTTTGCATTAGTAATTCATTTTGCATTTCTAATGCCCTCCCTCCTTCCTGGAATTCTTCAATTATAATATATCCTCTCCACAGTGAATATGAGTGTTTATTTAAGATCTCATCTTTGACTCAAGTCTCCATGTATGCTGTTCTTTGGTCCCTAATGGCCCTTGTTACCCCCTTGACCATAATGTTCTTATGAGGTGCCTTGGGACTTTGTACTTGATCTTTCTAACCCATGGTATTTCATAAGCTACTGTTTTTAATTCTCTAGAAGTCACATTTTACCTTTTTAAATTGAATCCATAATATCCTTGAAAGCTCATTCATAAATTTCTATCAAAATGTAAATACATGTTCAAATATATTTTGCAGTTCTATTATTTGAAAATTGCATTTTCAGCTTCACTAATTAATTACAATCTTGGTTTTACTTTTCAAATTGCTTTTGATTCCTTTTGGAGGACCTTGGAATTTTTGGATGTTTTGAACTCCATTTCACTCGAGCTTTTTGTCAATTTGACAGTTAAAATTAGTGATACAGTATATAATTCAAGAAAGCCATGCTTGAATTATTTAACTGAGTTTAAATAACCTGCTATTGAAGTCCCTTTTGAATCTATTTTATTTGTTCTGTTTCCAATTTGTGCTGATTTTTGCCTTATTTCTCCAACCATAAAGTGCTTTTTCTAGTGTTTAAATAAAGTATAAGCCTTGGAATGTTGACACATGAATGAGTTACCATTTTATGGAAGGCTCACTCTGGTAATGCTTCTCCTTAGCTTTGTGCAGGTTGCCTTCTGTACCGTTATTTGTATGATTATTCTGTATGACCTATCTGGGCAGCCCACTTAAGATGCTGGCAGTTCAGAAGATGCTGAATGTGTTGATGGTCTGTACATTATTAAATAAAATCGCATTAATGGAACCTGGTATTATAAAAAGAAAAATCTGAAAGTGTGGTTTTCAGCTTTGTCATTAAACCCCACTTGATAGCACGGGAAACCTTAATGATTTGAAATTCAGATCCAGAATTTTCCATTAGAAAGAATCAAGTCATAAAAAAATTCTGACAATCCTTTTGTTCATATCATGCATTAATTGCTTATTTTTGAAGAATGCATGCCTGAATAAACGAAGAAATTATTGTTTTGTGGAATAAGTAGGTATTCAATCTCCAAAGCATTGGTTAAAAGTTTTAGCATACGGTATCATGTAATAAAAGTGTACTTTGACTCATTTAGTAACTCTAAATTAATAACTCCAATAATCATTATGGATTATTGTTCTAAAACAGTGTATTCTCCCAACTCGGGTCCATGGACCTCTTGCTTAATGGTATTGTTCCATGACATTTTAAAAAAAGGTTAGGAGCCCTTGTCCTAACTCCAAGGAACCCTAAAATTATTGCAATTTAATAACTATGGAAAATTACAAATTGTTCATAGCTGTTTGCAATATTACAGGTATCCAACTTGGTTTTGTGCTTTAGTGCCTTAGCAATTTAAAATATTATATTTAACTGGGAAGGGATCATGTCAGTGTACCTGGTACGCAGTAAGTGTAATTGCCAAATAATGTGGTACTAGTGACTCAAAATGCTCCTTAAGCACAGAGCCCTGTAATTCCTGGATTGCCAATATCTTCCATATTCCAGCAACGTAAGGTCTTGTGAGAAATAGATCCATTAGTTTATTCTCTGTTGAAATATTACCTCTATTTGAATCTGAGACTAAAACTGCTGGCAATAGAGAGCTATGGCTCATACACATGTTATTGCTTAATTGTGCTCTTGGAATTGAGACAATAAAGTCAATTAATCTCACTGTAGATAAATAATTTCAGGAATTCAAGAACATAGCATTCTTAAACCTGACAATTATAGTACTGCTTGTGTGTGAATTTAATTTTGGCTTCAGGCTCTAACACTTTTTAAATAGGATGCAGAGCTTTCTAATAAATTTAGTTTATCTACTGGTTGCAAAGCTCTAATCTTATACACAAGACATAGGAGCAGAATTAGGCCATTTGGCTTATTGAGTGTGCTCTGCCATTCCATCATGGCTGATTTATTAACCCTCTCTTGCCTTTACCTTGGAGACCCTGACTAATCAGGAGCATATCAACCTCTGCTTTAAGTATACTCAATGACTCCACAGTCATCTGTGACAATGAATTAATGAAAGATTCACCACAGAGTCTAAAGAAATTCATCCTCATCTGTTCTAAATGGATACCTCTTTATTCTCTTTAGGGTGTGCCCTCTAGTCCTACATTCACCCACTCTAGAAAACGTCCTCTCCACATCCAGGTCTATCCAGGTCTTGCAGTGAGATTTTCCAACCCCCATTCTTTTAAACTCCCACAAGTATAGGCCCAGAGCAATCAAACACTCTTCATACGGTAATCCTTTCATTCCCAGAATCATTCTACTCATGACACTCCAAGTGTGAACTGACCAATTTGTTTAAAACCTCAGCATTATATTCTTGCTTTTATATTCTGGCCCTCTGGAAATGAATGCTAACATTGTATTTGCCTTCCTTACCACCAACTCAACCTGCAAGTTAACCTTGAGGGAATCCTGCTCAAGGACTCCTAAATCCCTTTGTACCTCTGATTTTGGAATTTTTTTCCCCATTCAGGAAATAGTGTATGCCTTTATTCTTTCTTCTAAAATGCAATGCTATACACTTCCTAACACTGTATTCCATTCTGCCTCTTTGCCCATTCTACTAATCTGAGTCCTTTTGTAGACTCTCTGCTTCCTCAACACTACCTGCCCCTTCACTTATCTTTGTATCATCGATAAACTTGGCCACAAATCCATCAATTCCACAATCCAAATCATTGACATATAACATGTAAAGAAGCGATCCAAATGTTGACCCTTGTCGAACACCACTAGTCAGCAGCAGCCAATCAGAAAAGGACCCCTTTATTCCCACTTTTGCATCTACCAGCCATGGAGATCCAATGATAGCCATGTCAGTATCTTTCCTGTAATACTGTGGGCTCTTATCTTGTTAAGCAGCCTGATGTGTGGCAACATGTCAAATGTTTTCTGAAAATCCAAGTAAACAAGATCCACTGATTCTCTTGTTTATCCTGTCTGTTATTTCCTCAGAATGCCAACAGATTTGTCAGGCAAGATTTTCCCCTCAAGGAAGCTATGCTGACTTTGGCCTATTTTATCATGTGCCTCCAAGTGCCAAAACCTCTTCCTTAATAGTGGACTCCCAACATCTTCCCAACCACTAAAGTCTGGCTAACTAGCCTATAATTTCCTTCAGCCTCCGTCCCTTAAAGTGTGGATTGACATTTGCAATTTTCCAGTCCTCAGGAACAAGTCCTGAATCTAGTGATTCTTGAAAGATCATTACTAATGCTTTCACCATCTCTTCAGATACCCCTTTCAGAATCCTGGGGTGTAGTCCATCTTGTCCAGGTGACTTGCCTACCTTTCAGCTTCCCAAGCACTCTCTGCTTGGTAATAGCAACTACACTCACTTCTGTCCCCTGACACTTCCAAATTTCTGGCATACTGCTGGTATCTTCCACAGTGAAGACTGAAGCAAAATACTTACTAGGTTCATCCACCATTTCTTTGTCCCCCATTACTACCTCTCCAGCATCATTTTCCAGTGGTTCAATATCCACTCTTGCCTCCTTTACTCTTTATATAGCAGAAAAAAACTTTTGGTATCCTCTTTTATTTTATTGGTTGGGTTTACTTTTTTCATTTTTTTCTCTTTATGGCTTTTTTAGTTGCCTTTCTGTTGGTTTTTTTCAAAACAACTCCCTAATCTTCTAACTTGCTACTAATTCTTTGCTATGTTATATGCCATCACTTTTCCTTTTACGCTGTCTGTGATTTCCCTTGTCAGTCGGTTGCCTCAGCCTCCCTATAGAATACTACTTATTCTTGGTGATGTATCCATCATGCCCTTCTAAATTGCTCACAGAAACTTCAGTATTTGTTGCCATCATCCCTGTTTGTGACCCCTTCTAATCAAATTTTAGCCAGCTCTTCTCTCATACCTCTGTAATTCCCTTTATTGCACTGTAATATTAATACATCTGGCTTTATCTTCTCCCTCTCAAACTGTCGGGTGAGTTCAACATATTTTGTCATTGCCACCAAAGGGCCTTAAGCTGCCTAATCAAATCTAAGTTATTACTCAACAGCCAATCCAGGACTGCCTTCCCCCAGTGGGCTCCTCCACAAGTTGCTCCAGAAAGCCATCTCGCAGACTTTCTACAAATTTAGTCTCTTGGAATCCAGCGCCAACCTGGTTTTCTCAATCTACCTACATATTGAACCACCCCCCACCCCATGACTGTCATAACATTGCCCATTTTACATGCCTTTTCTATTTCCCATTGAAATTTATATCCCACATTCTGGCTCCTGTTTAGAAGCCTGAATATAACTCCATTCAGGGTCTATTTACCCTTGCAGTTTCTTAACTCTACCCACAGGATTCTGCATCTTCTGATCCGATGTCACCTCTTCGTAAGAACTTGATTTCATTTTTAACCATCCACACCTTCTGCTGACCTGCCAGTCCTTTTGATACAGTGTGTATCCTTGGACTTTAAAGCTCACAACTATGGTCTTCTTTCAGCCATGACAAAGTCATACTTTGCAATCTTCACAGAGCGCCATCTAATGAGTGATACGGTGAGCCTGAATTCAGCCATTTATTGTTTTTAAGGTAGGAAGAATGGAAACATGGGTGCTCAAAACAAATTTCATCTCTCACCTATTTGCATACATGTGCATCCTGAAAGCAATTTAGGAGCAATAGTGTCTCAAGATGCCCAAAATCAGTACCTAATCCTGTTTTTCACTGCTCCAAAAATAAGTGCATAATTACTAAAACACTCATTTTGTGTCCCAAAGAAAAGAAAATACCAGATTCCTGCCTCTTAGTTAGACTTATGTACATTGAAATTCATGCCAGAAACTTAAATGCGTAATCTGGGCTGAGGCCTTGGCATAAGTGAGTGTAGCACCCCCAAAAGTGTAGACTTGCAAGTGAGACGTTAAACTGGGCCCTTGTCCACTTCCTGAGGCAGACTTGCAAAAACTTGTGGCACTGTATTGGAGAACACCAGGAGGGTTTTGCCTGTTTCCTCTGAACTGCTCTATCTCAAACACCATAACTAAGACAATTCCCGGCTCATTTATCTCATTGATGTTTATGACACTGTGCTGTAACTGAACTGTATATTTCCCAGATTTGCAACAGTGATGATTCCTTGACATTGAAGTATGCAGAATATTGAAACTTTTGTTTTCATTATGAAAGACAGTTTTTATTCTAATCCCTTCATAATTGCTGACTGTATTCAATTAATTGCTAAAAAAACAATGTTTATTTGAATATCTTTAATATAAAATTGCTTCTTAAGGTCCACTGAAGTACAGTGATCTAGAGTGTCTTAAAATGTTGTATATTGGCTTGTCTCTTCACCATTAATGTTCTCTTGAATTTTAACACTAAGTTTTTTCTATCATAGGAAGTTTCATAATTTTAGAATATTATTTTTTGTAGAAGTAGTTTTCAGTATACTGATTGTCATGGATAACTAATCCAGGTGCTTAGTTAAGTGACTGTAAAACAATTTACTTTTATTAACAGAAACAGAGAGCTTCTTGGATGAATTGACAATTCTGTACAAAATCTTCCGAAAGCTGGATGGTTACTATCAAAATGTTGAAGTGTTTGGTCCTATTGACCAAAGATAATGTGCTGCTAACGTCAGAAGGGAAGAGGAGGGGCAGGAAAAGGAATCATTGGTTACTGAGCCATGGCAACAGGATATCTTTGTAGTAAGATAGCACTGAAGGCACTTATTTATCAGACTGTAACAGTCTGCTGAAATAAGCATTGACTGAAAAGCCATCATTTTCTTTGAAAGTTGTGAATCTGTTTACACTCTAATAATTGAATTGTTTTATTATACAGTTGTACTTTAGCTGAATATAAAGGAATATAATGCGTCACAGATGAGTAGCAGCGAAATGTGCCAAATTATAAAGTGCCTGAGTGTCCATTTGTGTTTTACTGAAGTTGTCCTGGAACTATTGCTGGCATACTTAATTTTATTAAGGTCAATTTTTATTGCAGAGTGTGGTTACCAGAAAATTTTCAGCAGGATACTATTTCCATGCTAACTCAATTCAGAGCCATTTACAATTCAACTATGTGCTTCAAATTTTTGCTCCCTCACCAAGACTTTATTTTTATTTGTCCTTTTTTTGAGATTGGAATATAATTGACAACTTCTACATTTATTGACCATCCACAACCGTTCTAGAGAAAGTGTTGATGAGTCATTTACTTACAACTGCTGCTGCAGTCCCTCTGGTGAAGTAATTTCATAATGGTGTTGGGTTTGAGAATTCAAGGATTTACAGCTAGTGGTATATTCCCAAGTCAGAAGGTCTTGAAGATAACCTGCAGGTGGCTGTGTTCCCTTCATCTGTGTCCTTGTCCTTGGTAGGACAGCTTGCTGGTTTTGGATGTGCTACAGTGCACTTTGTAGATAATGCCCACTGCCAATGTGCACCAATGATAAGAGTACAAGAAACTGAAACAGGAGTAGGCCATTCAGCCTTTTGAACCTGTTCCATCATTCAGTAAGGTAATGGCTGATTCATCTTCCCTGGACTTCACCTTCCAGCTCTATCCCTGTAACCCTTTACTTCACTGTTGTCTGAATATCTACTAGTCTCAGCTTTGCATATATTCAAGGCTTCAGCCTTGTCAGCTTTCTGAGGGAAGGTGATTGTAAATATCCCAGTCCTTTCAGAGACCAGCTTCTTCCTCATCTTAAATTGTTGTCCTCTCATTCTGAAACTTTACAATGAAAGGACACATGTTCCCAGTATTTACCTCTAAAGGTCTTAGAAGTTTTAAAAAGATCTTCAATAAGTACAGCCCAACTAGCTCAGCCTTGCATTAAATCATACAGCACAAAAGTGGGCTTCTTGTCAAGACTACACCAAGCTGCAATGTCCATCCATGGCTCAGGATGGACATTGTGGGGTTTTTTTAGGTTTGATGCTTTTGGGGACAGCGAGGGGAGTTAGGAATCAGGTGAGGGTTTAGGGACAGGGATAAGGGAGAGTTAAAAGTCAAGGATAGTTAGTGAAGAGTGGGCAGAAGATTGAGTCCAGTTCGCAGTGCTCCACAGTCAAATGTCAGCAATCCCAGAAGTCATGTCAACAGTGCGGAATAGACCAGCGATGTCCAGGACAGAGATTAGTCCAAGGTTGGAAGTCCATGTAGGCAATAGACAATAGGTGCAGATAGGGCAGGAGTCACAAGACGGTGACTGCCCCAGATCACCAGTGTCAGAGGTCCACATGAGTCCAGAAGTCAAGGCACAAAGGTCAAACCTATGGTCGGCAAGTCCTAGGATGAAGTCCAAATATGGAGGCCCAATGTCTGTGAGTCTGAGAATCCAGTGATAAGTACTGGAGACGGCCTGTCCTGGGGTTGGAGATGTACGTGTGTGTGTGTGTGTGTCATTTGCTTGTATCCCTTTATGCCTTCCTTATCCAAGTACCTGTCCCAAAGTCTTTTTAAACATGTCCATTCCCACCTCTCGGGCAGCTTGTTCTGGATATTCACCACTCTCTGTTTGGAGGAAGGCTCTACTTATTTCCTATAAATCTCTCCCTTTCACCTTGAATATCTGGTCTCTAGTTCTGGATTCCTGTTCTGGAAAAAGGCACTGATAATCTTATCCTATCTGATACCCTCTTTCTGGTCACCCCTCAGCTTTCTGCATTCCAGTGGATATAAACCATAAGCCCATCTGTTCTCTTCTTCATAATTACAACTCTCCATTCCATGCAACACCCACTTAAATCTCTTCTGTTCTTTTTTAATACCACATCCTTCCTGTAGTGTGGTGACCAGAACTGTACACTCCAAGTGTAGTCTAACCATAATGCCTCAACTGTTAGACTCTGTGTCTCTTTCTGCGAAGGCAAGCATGCCAAATGCATTTTTCACAACTATTTCCACCTGTGTTGCCACTTTCAGGAAGCTGTGGACTTGCACCCCAATGTCTGTCAATACATCTAGTGCTAAAGCTCAGTCCATCTTTTCAGCTGATCTATGTCCTGTTGTATTCTTAGATGATCTTTGCTACCTGCCATTCCAGCAACTTAGCAATCAGATCACCTACATTCTTATCCAAGTTACTTGTGTATATTACAACCAATAAAGGTTGCAGCGATGATGCCTGAGGTAAATCACTTGGAATTGACTTTTCACCAGGAAGACACCACACTCATCCACCAGCCCTCTCAGTCTCTCATCACCAAGATAATTTTGGGTCCAGTTTGCCAACAAGCCTGATATCCCTTGTGCCTTAACCTTCTAGACCATCCTGCCATGCGGGACCTTGTCAAAATCCTTACTATGAAAACCATGTTTACCATCAATTTTCTTTGTTACCTCAAAAAATTAACAATCAGATTTCCATGGCATAAAACCATGTTGACTGTTCCTAATTAGTCATTGCCTTTCTTTCTGTGAACAAGGTTAATTTGGCCAATTTTCACCTTGTTGGGTAAATGCCACTCTTTCAAGCAGTGAAATGCTCCTCCGGTAAGCTGTGGAATTGTAGAGCACCTAACGATCTCCCTGATGACTGCATCAACTACAAGTGTTCCAGACTTCAGCTCCTGAGTGAGACGGTTAAGGGACTGGAGGTGGAGCTGGGTGTATTCAGGACCACGTGGGTGCAGAAAACTTCACAGATGAGGGTTTTACTCAGGTAGTCATACCCAGAGTGCAGGCTTCAGATAGCAGATGGGTGACCACCAGGGGAGTAAGAGTAAGCAGTCAGTGCAGGGTCCCTCTATGGCCAAAGTATACACCTTGGATATTGGTGGCGGGGGAGAAGAGTGAGAAGAGTACCATTGGTACTCTGAGGCTCAGCAGGGAATGGTAAGATCAGGCAGAATGATGGTGGTAGGAAATACAATAGTTGGGGAAAGGGGGAGGAGTGTGGACAGGTGATTCTGTGGCCACAAAAGAGATGCCAGGATGATGGCGTGTTCCCTACCAGCTGCTAGTGTCTCAGAATGGCTGCAGAAGATTCTCATTAGGAAGGGTGAACAGCCAGAGGTCATGGTGCACATTGGTGCCAATGCCATGGACAGATGGGGGGAAGAGGTCCTGTGCAGTGTTAGGGAGGAGGCTGAAGAGCAGGACCTCCAAGGTAGTAATCTCTGGATTACTCCTAGTACCATGTGCTAATCAGGGTAGGATTAGAACAATAGTATAGATGAATGAGGGGCTGAGTAAGTAGTGCAGTGGGCAGGGTTTCAGGTTTTTGGATCATTGGGATGTCTTCAGGGGAAGATATGATCTGTACTAAAAGGATGGGTTATACTTGAACCCAGCGGGTCCAATGTCCTTGTGGACAGGTTTGCTGGAGCTGTTGAGGAGGGTTTAAACTAATTTAGCAGGGGGATGGGAACTGGAAAGATGGGGCTGAGGATGGGGCAGTTGGGAAACAAGTAGTTGCTGTGTTTAGTGAGACTGTGAGGAAGGACATGCAGATGATGGGGCAAAATTGCAGTCAGTGGGATGAGTTGAAGTGTAACATGAGAGCAAAATCAGAAAGGGTGATGAATACAAGACCGAAGGTGTTGTATTCAAAAGTAAGCAGTATATGGAATATATCTTGTAGCACAATTAGAGATTGGCAGGTATGACATCGTGGGCATCACTGAGCCGTGGCTGACAGAAGATCATAGTTGGGGGCTTAACATCCGAGGATACAAATTGTATTGAAAGGGTAGGCAGAGGGTATGGGGTGGCCCTGTTTAAAAATGAAATCAAATCCATAGGAAGAAGTGACATTGGATCGGGTGATGTAGAATCCTTGTGGGCAGGGTTAAGAAACTGCAAGAGTAAAGAGACCCTGATAGGAGTCAGGATGTGGGATACAAATTACAACAAGAAATAGAAAAAACATGTAAAAAGGACAATGTTAGGATGGTCATGAGGGATTTTGATATGCAGGAAGATTGCAAAAATCAGGTTAGTGCAGGATCCCAAAAGAGTGAATTTGTAGAATGCCTACAAGGTGACTTTTTAGAACAACATGTGGCTGAGCCCACTAGGTAGAACAGCAATGGCTGGACTTTCTGATGCAATTTGGAAGGTGCAGGATAGATGCTACCCAAAGTTGAAGAAGTGTTCTAAAGAGAGGATGAGGAAATCATGCCAGAAATACAAGAGTGTCTGGGGGTCGAAGTGAGTTTTGTTGCTATTAATAAGGAGAAAGGTGTTTGGGAAGCTGAAAAGCTTGAAGGTGGATAACACACCTGGACCAGATGGACTACACCCCAGGATTTAAAAAGAGGTAGCTGAAGAGTTGTGTCGGCATTAGTAATAATCTTTCAAAAATCATTAGGTTTTAGAATGAATCCTGAAGACTGGAAAAGTGCAAATATCAGTTCACCCTTTTAAAAAAGAAGGGGAGCAGAAGAAAAATAATTATAGGCAAGTTAGCCTGACTTCTGTGGTTGGGAAAAAATGTTGGAGTCTATTATTAAGGATGAGTTTTCAGGATGCATGGAGACACATGAGAAAGTACACCAAAGTCAGCACAGTTTTCTATACGGGAAATCTTGCTTGACAAATCTATTGGAATTCTTTGAGGAAATAACAGGCAGGATAGACAGAGTCAGTAGATGATGCTTATTTAGATTTTCAGAAGTCTTTTGACAAGATTCCACACGTGAGGCTGCTTAAGAAGATAAGAGCCCATGGTGTTACAGGAAAGGTTTTAGCATAGTTAGAATATTGGGTGACTGGCAGGAGGCAAAGAGTGGGAATAAAGCAGGTCTTCTGTGGTTGGCTGTTGGTGACTATTGGTGTGCCGCAGGGTTGGTGTTGGGACCTCTTCTTTTTATGTTGTATGCCAGTGATTTAGATGATGGAATTGATGGTTTTGTGGCCAAGGTTTTGTATGATACCAAGGTAGGTGAAGGAGCAGGTAGTGTTGAGTATGCGGGGTGTCTGCAGAAGGACTTGGACGTATTGGGGTATGGTCAAAGAAGTGGCAGATGGAATATAATGCACAGAAGTGCATGGTCATGCACATTGGCGGAAGGAATAATGGTGTGAACTATTTTCTAAGTGGGAAGAAAATTCAAAAATCAGAGGTGCGGAGCGATTCAGGAGTCCTTGCGCAGAATTCCCTAAAGGGTAACTTGCAGGCTAAATTGGTGGTTAGGTTGGCAAATACAATGTTAGCATTCATTCTTGGAGGACTAGAATATTAGAGCAATGATATAAAGCCTCAGCATTACTAAGCATTGGTCAGGTGGCACTTAGAATACTGAGAACAGTTTTCGGCCCCTTATCAAAGAAAATATGTGCTGGCTTTGGAGGTCCACAAAAATTATTCTGGGAACGAAAGGGTTAATGTACTCCCTGGAGTTTAATGAGGGAGATCTCATTGAAACTTATCGAGTATTGTAAGGTTTAGATACAGTGGATGTGGAGAAGATGTTTCCTATTGTGGGTGAGTCTCAGAGCAGGGGACAAAGCCTCAGAATAGAGGAACATCCATTTAGAACAGAGGCGGGGAAGAATTCCTTCAGCCAGAGGGTGGCTAATCTGTGGAATTCAATGCCATAGATGGAGGCAAGGTTACTGAGATTTCTTAAAGTGGAGGTTGATAGGTTTTTGATGAGTCATAGCATCAAAGGTTAAGCGGATAAGGCAGGTGAGTGGGGTTGAGAGGGATAATAAATCAGCCATGATGGAATGGCAGAGCAGACTTGATGGGCTGGTTGAGCTAATTCTGCTCCTGTGTCTTGTGGTCTTATTCCAGCATGGCCTTTGCTACCTCTTTTTTTCCCTTATTATTGTTGGAATCTCCCAGCTTTTACACTCAGGTTGAATTGAGTTTATTGTCATGTGCGCAAGTATGGTGAAGTACAGGTGCAAAAAAAAACTCGTAATGTCACGGGCACAGAGGAACGAAGTCACAATAATTTCACTTTTTATGCAAAAATTTAAATCAACCAGTTAAGTCAACAAAAATTTTGAACTTCAAAACCATATTAAGAAATGCATATTTATCAAATATTTTATCCACATTGGTGAAATTGTAGCAATACACAAATGCTGGAGGAAGTCAGCAGACCAGGCAACATCTATGGGAAAGAGTAAACAGTCCCTTCATCAGGACTGGAAAAAAGAGATGATATGTCCCCACCCCTTCTCCATGCATCATTCTCCTTATCCTCTCTCGTCTTATCTCCTTATCTGTCCATTGCCTCCCCGTGATGCTCCTCCCCCTTTCCATTCTTCCATGGCCTTCTACCCTCTCCTTATCAGATTCCCCCTTCTCCAGCCCTTTATCTTTTTCACCAATCAACTTCCCAGCTCTTTACTTCAGCCCTCCCCCCCCCCCCTCCAGTTTCACCTATCACTGACCACCTTGTACTACTTCCACCTTCTTGCCCTGATTTCTCATCTCCTTTTTTTCCGGTCCTCTTGAAAGGTCTCAGCCACAAGTGTCAACCGTTTACTCTTTTCCATTGATGCTGTCTGGCCTGCTGAGTCCCTCCAGCATTTTGTGTGTATTTTGATTTACAGCATCTGCAGATTTTCTGGTGTTTGTGAAATTGTACTGTGTCAAGCCACATAACATACTAGTATATAATAAAAATAGTGATCTATGTGTGCCAGAGTCACTTTTAGAAAATGTTCATAACCATGGTTCAGATTGTGCAGCCAAGTTCAGACAACTAACTGTTCTGAGTTAAGATCGAATTGAGAAATAATCATAACCAAAATGATTCATTTTTAAATTTTGTTCCAAGTAACTTTTTGAAATCTAGTTAAATTTGAATTTGTTTCCTTGTTACATCGCTGAAAACTGCTTGGAAATTAGTTTAAATTGAATTTTAATGCAATCAACCCATTGATATAAGCAAGAAATAGACTTTCAAACTATTTCTATTAAATGTAATGATATTTAGAAGCAGTAATAGTTTTTGATTTCAAGGTACAGCAGTGTAAGCAGACTCTTCTCTATTGGAAGAGCAACTAAGATGTTAAAGTGAGTAGCTACCTCTTTGTGGATTTGCTAAGAGGGTGTTGCGAAGAATGCAGGGATCTTTGCCTCCGTTGATCCCAAGCATCTGTGTAACAGAACTCTGACGGGCTGTTCTTAGGGATGCACACAGAGACAGATGTTCCATTGCAGCTGGATCCTTGACTACCTAACCAACAGATTGCGACATCTCTATTGCAAATGTTTTCAACACTTGTGGTCCACAAGGTTGCATCCTTGGTCTCCCACTACACTGCCTGTGCATTCACAACTGCATGGCCAGATTTGCGTTAAAATCCATCTACACGTTTCCAGATGATACCACTGTAATGGGCTGTATCTGAAATAATGAGGTGAGTACAGGAAGGAGGTAGAGAGCCTAGTGACATGGTACCATGGCAACACCCTTACCCTTGCTGTCAGAAAAACCAGAGTTGGTCATTGACTTCAGGAAGGGGTCAGTGCAAATGCTCCTGTTTACATCAATAGTGCTGATGATGAGAGGGTCAAGTGAGCATCACCAGTAGATTGTCCTGGTCCCACCATTGTTGATGCCAGGGTCAAGAAAGCTCACTAGGACCTCTACTGTTCAGGATGCTGAAGAAATTTGGCATATCCCCTTTGACCCTCACTAATTTGTATTGATGCATTGTAGAAAGCATCCTATCTGGATACATCACTCTTGATAGGGAAATTGTGCTGCCTGTGACTGCAAAAAGCTACAAAGAGTGGTGGGCACAGCTCAGCACATCATGGAAAATGGACTCTCTACATTTCTCGCTGCCTCAGTAAAGCAGCCAGCAAAATCAAAGACCTCCCACCCCACACCCCTCCACCAGGCAGAAGATACAAAAGCCTGAAAGCACGTACCACCAGCCCCAAGGACAGCTCCTATCCAGTGCTATAAGACAATCGAATGGTTTCCTAGTACAACAAGATGGCCTCTTTACTTCACAATCTACTTTATGATCTTCCACCTTGTTGTCTTAGCTGCATTGCACTTTCTCTGTACAGTTAATTTTTTTCTGCACGCTAATGTTTTACCTTTTGCTACCTCAGTACACTATTATAATGAATTGATCTTTATGGGTAGTATGCAAGATGAGCTTTTTATTTTAGCTTGATACATACAACAATAATAAACTGATTTGCCAATGATAATTGCAGATGGAAGATCACTCACACCATTCTTAACTTTACATCAGTTGCACAGCAGTTGAAGCTGTGAACAGTTTCAGACTCCTAGGAGTGCACATCTCACTCAACATCGCATAGCCTCACAACACATCTTGCACAATCAAAACAAGCTCACCAACACTCTGCTTTCTGTGGAGATTGAAGAGAACTGGACTATGCACATCAATACTCATGATCTTCTACAGGTGCACAGTATCACAGAGCATGATGTATCACTACATGGTACAGAAACTGCACTGGCAGATAGGAGGGCTCTCCAGTGGGTAGTTAAAACTGCCAAATTCATCACTGACACCAGCCTACCCACCATTAAGAGCATATACAGAAAGGTACTGGACTGAGGCCAGCAATATCATGAAGGTCCAACCCAGCCTGCTTACAGACTATTTGTCCCACTCCCATCATGGAGAAGGCTAGGTAGCATCCAATCCAGGACCACGAGACTCAAAAACAGTTAATTTCCACAAGCAGCATGACACCTCCAACCACTAAACCATGCCACCACCACTACTTTATCATTTCCTATCAGAGTCACCTTTATATGCATACAATTAATCTATGTATATCAGCTATCTTATGCATGTATGTTTACTGTTATTTTTATTATTGTGTTCTTTATTTTTTTAGTGCTACATCAGATCCAGGGTAACAATTATTTTGTTTTCCTTTACACTTGTGTACTGGAAGTAACATTAAACAATCTTGAGTCTGTCACAATGGCTCTGTAGTGAATTACTACAGTTTAGGGTCTTTCCCCTTCTGGACATGGAGTGGGAAGGCCCTTCAAAAGAAAAGGATGTTTATCACCTTAGGGGCCTACGTGAGTGGTAATAATGTTGTAGTTTTAAAAAACATATTAATGCCAGTGAATTTACTGACCAAATAACAATAAGAATGTAAAATGTTTATTCTTAAATAAACACTATTTATATTTTTGTGTATGTTTTTATCATGAGTATTGATTTTTGAAATTTGAAAGAGAAAAATGTGGAAACAGGCAGTAGCATTCTATGTGAGTCAAGCCATGAACAAAGTCAATTTTGGCAGTCCATTTTTTTTTTAACATACAAACCCTGCTATGAAAACAACTTGTCTGAAAATCCCAATTAAAATGGCAATTGATGGAATTGAATTGGAATATGGCAATGTATTTGTAAAGATACTTTAAATGCACATCCATTGTTGCTTGCTAAACAGATCAAAATAGCAATTTCCCCTGAGAATCTCTCAGATTATTCAGTAGCATGTTTGGAGAGATAGACTTTTTATTGTGTTTATGTGTTTCCTATTTGGCCCTATAGACAGAATCAAGAATTGTATTAGTTCATCTGGATTAGAGCTCTGTGTGTGTGTGTGGTGAGGGAGGATGTTGAGTGAAAATTATTTTAAAATCTGCAGTAGTTATTAGGAGCATGATGAAAAAACTGTAACGACTACTTGAGGCATTCTTAAGATTTTGAGAAGTCATGTCAGCATTGATACCTTGCCATTTCTACATCACCACCACTGCCAAAGCAACTTTAATAATAAAATTGGTGTTGAGTAGTTATAGAATATCATCCTGAGTCATACCAGAGCAGCAGTTGAAAAGCTGCTTAACACAAGAAATACATGCAACAAGTGACAGAGAAGTTAGTGTATTATGTGGTCATTTATAAATGCTTGTAATTCAATGAACTTTGAGAATATGAGAGGATGGCCCATCATCTATTTGTACAGATTAGTTTTATTGACAGGAATTTAGGCAGATAAACTGAAAGATTTCTCCTTTATCAATACTTAGCTTTTCTGTGAAAATTCCACATAATTACCACAGATTTTTTTGCTTTGGTTGTTCCAGCCAATGAACGGATTATAAATCTAAATGAGTTTATTTTAAAACTCAATTGCTCAAAAGCTTGGACTTCTCTGAAGCTCAGTCCAGACTGAATGTAATCCTCTGACAATCTCATTGCCATAGGTAAAAGGTTGTAGCAATTATAGAACAAATAGACACTGAGAAAATGCAATGAAAATGGCATTTACAAAACCTTTCAATTTTCTTTTCAGAACAAATCAAATTCCACACTTTTATGGAGTATGTAAGTGTTATTTCAGTCCATTGTGGTAGATACAACAAACAAACTCTGACAATGTGAAAGCAACATTCAGACTGTATCTGGTACATGTAATCCCAGGTTATAATCCCCACTGTAAGTAACTGTCCTTTTATTTGGGGTACAATAAATAACAGGACAGTTACTTGTCATATAATTGGCCTTTCCTGAGGAAAGTTTCAATGAGTAAATGGCAAGCGTATTAATGGCAGGGAGTATTCATATTCTCATTGAATGACATGGTGTTGGTAGAATGTTATGGTACAGAAGGTGGCCTATCAAGCCCCTACCAGAGCAATGTTGAAAAACTGGAGAGAACTCGTCAACATTATTCACAATTACCCACGGTTATCCAATCTAATCTACTTACCTTGTACCTCTTCTACTCCTAACTCAGTAGCAGATGTGGCTCTTGAAAGTGAGGCTGTACTGGGAACTGGAGAGAAAACCTGATGGTGCTGTGACCCACTTAAGCAGCTCAAAACCCAATAAGATTATTACCACCAGCACTGATTGAGCCTCTGGATGTCTATAACATTGAGCCTCTGGAGAGTATAACATCGGTAGCTGAGCGAAGGGCGCTGAGTAGGCTACGGTCAATTATGGAAAACCCTGAACATCCTCTACATAGCACCATCCAGAGACAGAGAAGCAGTATCAGCGACAGGTTGCTATCGATGCAATGCTCCTCAGACTGGATGAATAGGTCAATACTCCCCAATGCCATTAGGCTTTACAATTCAACCGCCAGGAGTAAGATATGTTAAAGTGCCGGGGTTGATTGTATTTAATGTATTTAAGTAAACTACTTAAGAACTTTTTAAAAGCTATTATTAATGCTTTTTGAGAGAGTGATTTAGATGAATATCATATTTTTACTGAGTTAAGTATTGTATGTAATTAGTTTTGCTACAACAAGTGTATGGGACATTGGAAAAAATGTTGAATTTCCCCATGGGGATGAATAAAGTATCTATCTATCTATCTATTTTGGATGGAAATATCATCTGACTTTCTGTTGAAATAATGTCTAGTTACATTCAGAGCCATATCCACTTGATATCATCCATGTCAAAAAGGAAAATCAGCCTGCATGGCTTCTCAGAAATTAAAGCTCTGTTGAAGACTTAAACCCTTTCTTAATGCACCCTGAGACTCAAAAACCTCATCAATCATAAATTTAAGAAAGCTTAGAAATCATACCATTTCTTGTCATATTATAAGACATTTCAGTAGAATTAGCACATTCAGCCCATTGAGTCTGCTCTGTCATTCCATCATGGCTGATTTATTAACCCTCTCAACCCCATTCTCCTGCCATCTCCGTGTAATCTTTGATGCTGTCACTAATCAAAAACCTTTCAACCGCAGCTTTAAATATTCTTAAGAACTTGTCCCCCACAGACATTTATGGCAATGAATTCCACAGATTCATTACTCTGTGGCTAAGGAAATTCCTCCTCATCTCTATACTTCCTATTCTGAGGCTGTGTCCTCTGGTCCAAGACACTCACAATGGGAGACATCTTTTCTAAATCCACTCTATCAAGGCTTTTCAATATTCAATAAGATTCCCCCTCATTCGTCTAAACTCCAACAAGTAGAGGCCCAGAGTCATCAAATGCTTCTCATACATTAACCACTTCATCCCTGGAATCATTCTTGTGAACCTCCTTCTCCAATGCCTGCACATCTTTTAGATAAGGGCCTCAAAACTGCTCTCAATCCTCCCAAATGACATTTGACCAATGCCTCATAAGGGCTCGGAACACTACCTATCCCTCAACCTATCATCATATCGTCTGCAAACCTGACCATAAAGCCATCAATTCTATCATCCTAATTATTGACATACTTTATAACATGAAAAGAAGTGGTCCCAACACTAACCCCTGTGATTCACCACTAGTCACTGGTAACCATCTAGTAAAGACCCCCTTTATTCCCACTCTTTACCTCCTATCTATCGCCCAATGATCTATCCATGCTGGTGTCATTCCTGTAATACTTGTTAAGCAACCTCGTGTGACACCTTGTCAAAGGTCTTCTGAAAATCTTAAGTATGCAACATCCATTGACTCTCCTTTGTCTATCCTGCTTGTTATTTCCTCAAATAATTCCAACAGATTTTTTTAGCAAGATTTCCCCTCAGGGAAACCATGCTGACTTTGGCCTATTTTATCATCTGCCTCCAAGTACCCCCAAAATCTTTCCTTAATAATAAACTCCAACATCTTCCCAGCAACAGAAATCAGTGAAACTGGCCTATAATTTCCTTTCTTCTGCTTCCTTCCCTTCTTAAAGAGTGGAGTGACATTATCTGGGATATGTGCTTCCAAAATGGATTTGGGGGTAGGAAATGGTGAATGATGGGATTATTTAAAATTGTGTGCAAATTCTGAGTTTGCTTTCTGGTCCATGACTGGAATGATTGATGTGACCAGATCTGAAACTTGTCAAAAATTACTTTCCTTCAGATCAGGTAATCGCTGTCTACTTAACCCATCAACCCTGTTAATTGCATTTACATAGTTTTCAGTTAAGCAAAGCATTTGTTTTAAAATTATAACTTGGTCATCAGATCTTTCCATGGTCTGGGCATTCTTTTCTTTGCTTACAATTCCCATCCCTCTCCCAAATAAACCTGTGCGACTCCAATTCTGGCTGATTCATTATTTTAAATTTAAAATGTGCAACAGTGGTTGCAAAGCCTTCTGCAGCCAAGCTTTGTAGTTTCCAGTCTTTCTCCACTTATTCAGCTTAGTTTTTTTTAGATCATACTTAAAATATCACAAAACTATTTTCCGGACTTTAAACTTTGCTTGATGGCACTGTTAAAGTCCTGTAAACCAAGCAAACCCCAGCTGATCATGGCAAAATGAAGTTAAAAGCTTAAAATTTCCTTTCAACTTCACAGCACAACAATTCTCCCCTAATTTTAAATTACATGCTTAAAGTATTTGTAAAGTTCAGGGTGTGTTTGTTAAGGAGGGTTGTGTACTTCTGGATACATCAGGTGACACCTGTGAGCAAAAGTGAATAATTGGGGTAATACAAAGAGTGGTTAGTGTAGAGGACAGTGGGGCTACGTGGCAAGGACTCTAAATACCATGTAACTGCAGTGATTCCGTTTCAGTCCAGTTCTCTGTGGCTGCCTACACTAGTCTGGATGGTTATTCTCTGTTACAGTTTCATCTCCAGAAAGACAAACATCCCACAATGTGTGATAAAGATTGGAAATACAAACATCAAACAAGTCAACAAATTCAGATATCTTGGCAGCCAAATAACAAGTGATGGCAGATGCGACACTGATATCAAATACAGAATAGCAATGGCGAAAGAAGCTTTCCAAAAAATCAAAACCATATTAACACAGAAAGATCAGCATGTACTCTAAAAACAGAAAACTGCAGTGCTACATTTATTCTATCCTTACATATGGAAGTGAATGCTGCACCATTTCCCCAGCAATGAAAAAGAGACTAGAAGCAGCTGAATTTTGGTTCTACAGGAGAATGTTAAAAATATCATGGACCACACACACATCAAATGAGCTCAAGCAGTTAGATCACTCATACCAACAATAAGAGAAAAACAACTCAGATTCCTAGGACACATCATGCGGAAAGATGAACTAGAAAAACTCATTCTCCCTGGAAAGATCGAGGGGAGCAAACCTAGAGGAAGACCTCGGCTTCTGTACATCAAAAGCCTAGCCAGGTGGCAATACATCGAGGAAATAGGAGTCATCCAAAGAACAAGGGATAGATCTGTATGGAAAACCATGGTCACCAATGTCCGCACCGGATATGGTACCTAGACCAACAGATTCTGCCTACTGCAAATGGATGGTATGAGAATTAGAGTGGAAGCTGTAGAACAGGCAAGGCAGAATAGGTTGCAGGGAAACATGAAGGAAATGGGATTGCCGTAAGAGCCAGCATAGACTTGCTTTTAAGGAAAATGTGGAAGAATTTGTAGCATTGAAAGTTTCATTCAAAGTGGGTTAGAGGGGGGAGAAAAGTTAACCATGTTCTAAAACTAGATAGTGTAGGCTTGTATTGGTTTATAATCTATATTCTAATTAATCTCACTGAATTCTTAATATTCTATAAAGCAAGAAGGTTAACATATGCAGTGCCAGCTTGACATTGGCAACGATGTGGTGCAAAAGAAAATTCTTAGGAAAGGATTCTGTTACTTGAATGCCTGTCAGTAGAAGAAGTGGATGTGGGTTTGATTGCAACATTTAAGCAAAATTCATATAGGTACGTGAGTGGGAGAGGTATGGAGGACTATGGTCTAGGTGCAGGTCAATGTACTAGGTAGAATAACAGTTTGGCAAGAGCTAGATGTGCTAAAAAGCCTGATCCTATGCTGTCGTGCTCTGTGATGTTATAAATGCAACAAAGCCAAATATATTGATCAGACACGGAGTTTTGCAGTGTCAAAAGGTTACTCTATAGTCATTGCATGAAGGACAGAAAATGGTTTCATTAGTTGGCTTCCTGCAGAAAACTTCAGCAGCATGGGAGCTTTGAGCACTGCTGGGGCATAGTGCAGTGGTTAGCACTATGCCTTACACTACCGGCAATCCGGGTTCAATTCCCGACACTGTCCTGTAAGAAATTTGTCTGTTTTCCCCATGACCGGCTGGTCTGGTTCCCTCACACAGGCCAAAGACATACTGGTTGGTAGGATCATTGGTCATTGTAAATTGTCTCTTGATTAGGCTAGGGTTAAATCGGGGGTTGCTGGGCAGCACGGCCAGAAGGGCCTGTTGCATGCAGTATCTGAATAAATATAAATAAAACCACTGAATCCATACAACATACATTCTTTAATGCACTAGAATATGCAAAGTAAAATCTACCACTTAATACTCAGGAGGGAGTTGGCTACTGAAAGCCCTAACATTTTAAAGCAGAATTTGGACACTGGGGTTACATTCAGGATTAGGAGGTCTGGGGGTGAGCGATTCGTGTTCATTGGGGGTTGTGTGGGATTCAGACTTTGAAGACGTGTCAAGACCTGAACAGAGATTGAACAGTTTGTGAACTCCAGTGCGAGCTGTTTTGGGTTGCAGGAAGTAAGGGAGCACGGGGAGTAAGAGTAAAGCTACCGCTGAGCAGTCTGAAAATCATGTGATTGGGCTGTGGGGCTTGAACGTAGAAGGCAAATTCTGGGAGTACCTTGGTCTTTGCCTGCAGTAGTACTATTAAAATACCCCTGGATGTCCCTACGTCAAGAACTCTCAGCACAAACATAGATGAACCTTTATCAATCCAAGAAGATAAATGTTATCTGCACACCATATGTACAAATAGGACTCGTGCTGACCAACATCCAGTCAGACTTCTGATGCACGTTATTGAGTTTCCAGTGATTGTTCATTTGTAATACTGGGTGGAAGATGGGCAGACTAATTGCGCTACTTAAGTGGGGAAACAATTTGCTGATGTATTATGTGCAAAGTATATATTCACCCACAGAAATTAAAGGACATGAGGTAAATTTAACCTGTCAAAGATAATCCAGTGCAGCCATTTCAAAAGTTGCCTTCCCTGGCGTATTGAAATTTATCATCAGTGTTGTGTCACAGGGATCCATGCTCTTATAGACCATAAGATATAGCAGCAGAATTAGGCCATTTGGCCCCTCAAGTCTGCTCTGCCATTTCATCATGGGTGATCCAATTTTCCTCTCAGCTCTAATCTCCTGTCTTTTCCCTGTATCCCTTCATGCCCTGACCAATCAAGAACCGACTTCTGCCTCCACAGCTGCCTGTGGCAAAGAATTCCACAGATTCACCACTCACTGACTAAAGAAATTCTTCCTCATATTCATTCTAAAAGAATGCTCCTCTGCTCTGAGGCTGTGTCCTCTGGAGTTAGATTCTCTCACCATAGGAAACATCTTCTCCACATCCACTCTAACAAGGCCTTTCATCAGTTGATGGGCTTCAATGATGTCACCTTCATTCTTCTGAATTCCAGTGAATACAGGCTTAGAGTCATCAAATGCTCTTCATGTGACAAGCCATTCAATCCTGGAATCATTTTCATGGACCTCCTTTGAACCTTCTCCAGTTCAACACATCCTTTCTAAGATAAGGGGCCCAAATCTGCTCTCAATACTCCAAGTGAGGCCTCGCCAGTGCTTTATAAAGTTTCAACATTACATCATTGCATTTATATTCTAGTTCTCTTGAAATGAAAGCTAATGTTGCATTTACCATCCTCACCATAGACTAAATGGCCTATAAATTCCTTTCTTCTGACTCTCTCCCTTCTTGAAAAGTGGAGTGCCATTTGCAATTTTCCAGGACCATGCTAAAATCCATTGATTCTTGAAAGATCATTACTAATGCCTCCACAATCGCTTCAGCCACCTCTTTCAGAACCCGGGGTGTAGACTATCTGGTCCAGGTGACCTGTCAACCTTCAGACATTTAATTTTCCCAAGAGCCTTCTCTCTAGTTATGGTAACTTCAAGCCCCCTGACAGCTGGAACTTCCACCATACTGCTAGTGTCTTCCACAGTGAAGACTGATGCAAAATACTTATTCAGTTCGTCTGCCATTTCCTTGTCCCCTATTAATACCTCTCCAGCATCATTTTCCAGCTGTTCAATGTCTTCTCTTGCCTCTCTTTTACCCTCTATATATCTGCAGAATCTTTTTGTATCCTCTTTAATATTATTGGCTAGCTTACTTTAGCATTCCATCTTTATCTTCATAATGACTTTCTTAGTTGCCTTCCGTTGGTTTTTAAAAGCTTCCCAATCCTCTAACTTCTCACTAATATTTGCTCTGTTATATACCCTCTCTTTGATTTTATGTTGGCTTTGAATTCTCTTGACAGCCAGGTTATGCCATCCTGCCTTTTAGAATGCTACTTCTTCTTTGGGATGGATCTATCCTGTGCCTTCCAAATCGCTCCCTGAAATTCCAGCTGTAGCTGCTCTGCCATCATCCCTGTGAGTGCTCCCTTCCAGTTTGTTTTGGCCAGCTCCTCTCTCATGCCTCTTAATTCCCTTTACTCCACTGTAATACTGATTTGTTATATACTTAACAAATTAGATATAGGAGTAACAAGTATAATTATTAAGTTTGTGGTACACTTGGTAGTCATTGGCTACAGAATGCCTTTGACTGGTAAATTGTGCAGGACAACAGCAGATGGAATTTAATCCTGATTAGGTGAGAACCAATGCATTTTTCAGGTTTTACGGGTGGGAGAATGTTCTAGTAAGGGTAGAAGATACCATTAGGGATGGCCATGCAGAGTGTTAAGGTACAAAGTGTCCTTGGTTTATTTCCATATCTTGCTGAACGTGGCAGGCAGCACAGGTGGTGAAGCAGGCATTCGGGATATTTGCCTTCATTGGCCAGGGTATAGAATATAAAAGAGGGGATGACTTGATACAACTTTATAAGACATTGTTTGGCCACAGTTGGAGTACTGAGTGCATTTCTGATCTGAACTATAGGAAGAATGTGATTGCAGTGTAATTTGTCTATCACCGAAACATGTCTGCAGTGGATGCCATCTCCTGGCCCTCCACTCTGCTCTGGAGCATCTGGGTAGTAAAGACACCTATGTTGGACTCAAACTCAACACCAAACTCTGAGACCTGGGAAACAACTTCTCCCTCAGTAACAGGATCTTGACGTCCTGGCCAACAGACTGCAAACAGTAAAGACAAACAGCACTGCCTATTCTCAACACTGGTGTTCCACAAGGTTGAGCCTTCAGCCTCTAATCCTTGTACACTCATAACTGTGTGCCCAGATTCCACTCCTGCTCTATCTACAAGTTTGCAGATGGGCTGTACCTCAAATGACGATAAGTTCAGGAAGGAGATAGAGAGCCCAGTGATGTAGTGTCATGGCAACAATCTTTCCCTCGATGTCAGTGAAACAAAGAAGCTGTCATTGACTTCAGAACGGGGGGAGGGTGCACATACTCCTGTCTCATCAACAGTGCTGGGGTTGAGAGGGTTGAAAGCTTCAAGTTCCTAGGAGTGACCATTGCCAATATCTTGCCCTGGTCCAAGTCCAACCATGTAGATACCATAGCCAAGAAAACTCACCAAAGCCTTTACTTATAGAGGCTAAAGAAATTTGGCATAGCCCATTGCCATGACCAATTTCTGTCAATGCACCATAGAAAGCATCTTATTCAGATATAGCATGGCTTGGGATGGCAACTGTTCTGCCCATTAGCACAAGAAACTGTAGAGAGTTGTGGATATATTTCGGAAGCCAGCCTCCCCTCTGTGGACTGTCAACACTCCTCACTGCTTCATTAAAGCAGCCAGTATGTTCAAAGCCCCCATGCACATCTAACGTTCCATCTTCTCCCCCTCTTTGGGCAGAAGCCTGAAAGCATGTGCCACCAGGCTCAAGGACAACTTCTACCCTGCTGTTATAAGACTATTAAATATTTCCCTACTACATGAAGCTGGACTCTTGATCTCACAATGATCTTGCACCTTATTATCTACCTGCACTGCACTTCCTCTGTAATTGTTGTGCTTTATTCTGCTTTTTGTTTTACCTTCTACTACCTCAATACACGGTGTAATGAACTGATCTGTGAGAACAGTGTCCAAGACCAGCTTTTCACTATACCTTGGTGCATGTGCAAATAACACAGTTCGAATTCCACTTCCTTTGGAGTGAATGCAGAGGAGATTTAGCAGAATGTTCTCTGGGATGGAGCATTTCCTTTCCTTTATGAGCAGTGTCTCTCTGCTGGGTTTATTTACCTTGGAGCAGAGGAGGCTGCTGGGGGGGACCTGATTAGACACAAGTATGAGAGGCAAAGATGTAGTGGGTAGTAAGAGTCCTTATTCCCCCCCCCCCCACAGGTTTAGAAGGGATCTGAGGGAGAATTATTTTGCCTAGCAGGTGATTACAATTATAATTACAATGCACACTGCCTGGAAAGGTTGCAGAGGCAGTTACTCCCACAACAAGGAGCAGCATCCGGGCGAGCACAGTGCGGTGAACTACATATACCTGTCTGGACTGCTCCTGTGGCTCCTCCCACAGACCCCTGCTGACTCCTCCCACAGACCCCTGCTGACTGCTCCTGTGGCTCCTCCCACAGACCCCTGCTGACTGCTCCTGTGGCTCCTCCCACAGACCCCTGCTGACTGCTCCTGTGGCTCCTCCCACAGACCCCTGCTGACTGCTCCTGTGGCTCCTCCCACAGACCCCTGCTGACTCCTCCCACAGACCCCTGCTGACTCCTCCCACAGACCCCTGCTGACTGCTCCTGTGGCTCCTCCCACAGACCCCTGCTGACTGCTCCTGTGGCTCCTCCCACAGACCCCTGCTGACTCCTCCCACAGACCCCTGTATAAAGGCGATTGAGGCCTGTGCCCGGCCTCATTCCCCAGGATGTAGTGCTGTTCATTCTTCCAGTCAATAAAAGCCGAAATCTCGCTTCTTACGTCTCAGAGTGAGTTATTGATGGGGCATCACACAGTAACTAAGTACTGGTAAATGGAGTTAGTATATGTAGGTTGGTACTTGATTGTCAGTATGACATAGTGTGTTGAAGGCCTGTTTCTGCTCAATGACTCTAACTCTATAAATCTGAAAACTTAAAAGCTTTCATTAAACGTTACTCATTTCATTTATGAGATTGTTGAAAGTTATTTGGAATGGAGAATTAAAATGGTCAAAAAACTGTGTATTGTTTTGTATTTAAAACTGTCACAGGGGAATTATAAATGCCCTTCTTGTTTTCAACTGACAGTAATAGCTTTAGGCAAAGACTTAAAATTTTATCATGTGCATTAGCAGAACATTTGCAACCAAGTGTGAAAGATAAAATGTTGCCAGAAACTGTTATTCTCTGTGAATATTGCATAAAGTGGATGTTTAATATCATTGTGGAGAAAAGATGTAATGATTATCTTTATTTGTCACATGTACATCGAAACATGTACATGGTGAAAAGCGCAGTTTGCACCAACGACCAACATAGTGTCACGGTGTGTGTACCTGGGGCAGCCCACAAATGTCGCCATGCTTCTGGTACCAACGTAGCACATCCACGGTATTTCTTTGGAATGGGGGAGGAAACCAGAACATCCAGAAAAACCCACCTGGTCACGGGAAGGACATACGAAGACCTTACAGACAGTTGTGGGAATTGAACCCGAATCACTGATGTTGGAATGCATTACACTAACCTCTGTGCTCCTGTGCTGCTTCTGATCCTAAGTCACCCAGGAAGCAAGCAACTGTCAGCTGAAGGTTGGCGAGCAGTGGCGGCAGATTCAGTGTTTGGGAAGTGGGTGAACCAGGAAGCAAATGAATGAAGCGGGCAGGAACTCTGGGGAACAGGATCCAAGGAAGTGGGGAGATAGAGGAGGGGACCTGGGTCAGTGGCGAGGTGTAAGGGAAAGGAGCTGAGAAATATTGTGCATGAGGTTGTTTGCATTCAGGGTGAGTGGCAGCCAGAGTGAGTGTGTGTGTGAGAGAGAGAGAGAGTGTGTTTGCGTGAATGTGTGCTGTCTGTGCTCTACCCAGCAGAGCTTTGTCTTGGACCATCTTAGCAATAAAGTAATAATTCACTCTGGCGTGCAACACCCAATATTTATTAAAATAATTCACACTTCCCACTCATTAATCCTGAAAGGCAGCTTGAAAGGAAGAAAAGGATGACAGGATAAGGGGGAGTTGGAGTTGGTCCTTTATTAAAGGATCTTTTGTGCTTGTGTGTCTGTTTCTGTGCCTCTCTATGGCCATAACAACTATGTGTTTAGAATTTTGTAGCTTAAAATACAGAGCAAACATTTTGTTCCTGATTCTAACCACTTATCAGACAGCCAGATATAAACTTCTTTTTACAATGTATACTTTTATATTCTAAAATAAATTAACAGCACAGATTACAAAAAAAACTGTTTTGACTGTGCTTATTCATCATAAGCACAGCTGCTGTTTAAAGGCAAAATTCCTATGTCGCAGGCACACACACTGACCTTGACATTAATTGCCATTTGACTAGGCCAGTGATGTTTCACTATCTTTGAGCTGTCTGCTGCATGTACTCCACCCTTAATGACAGATAGACGTGATTCAGGGTGAACTTTGTCATCAAACAGGAACTATGTTTATATACAGACACCACTGGGATATGCCAAGTAGCCAAACATCCGTTCAGGAAATGGCCCTTTTGGGAGGCTCAGATAATGTCTATAGACCTAGACCATGGTTGAAGAGGTAATGCTTGTTTACGGTTAAATCATTCTCAACTTTTGTCTAAGATGAATAGACATGGTGTCTGGGAGATGACAGTGAAGGCTGCTCCAGCTTTGGATCTGTGATAGTGCTCTTTCCTGTGTCAGAAGGTTGTAAATTCAAGTCACTCACTGGAGACTTGTGCACATGATTTTGGCTGACACGTCATTGGAGTGCTGTGGAAGCGCTGCACTGTTAGAAGGACTTTCAGATGCGCTATTAATGCTTGCTATAAGTCTTAACATGAGGTGTTCATGCTCTAAAATGGGTTTCCTTATGTTAATGTAGCTTTGAATATGGTGCCATCTGTAGGTAAACCATTACAACCAGCTGCAGGACCAGGAAGCCGAACAGAAATCAGCTGAGAATCCTCAGACAGCAAAGCAAGGTCTACAGTCACCGTTAGTATGTTGTGTGGAAGTTGAAAGAAAGAGCGAGATATGCATGTGGGATTAAGGGAAAAGCTTTTTTAAAATTCATTTCCAAGATGAGGTCACTATTGGCAAGAGCATTGTTTACTGCACGTCAGAAGATAGTAGTAAGCCATCTTCTTGATCTATCCTGATGCAAAAGGATAATAAAACCATGAGTATGGTTTCATTATTTTTCATGGCCTTCTGAGGAAATGGGACTGCTCTCATTTCATCAAGGCTAAAGAGTGTATTTAATAATAAACAAGAGAAAATGTGCAGATGCTGGAAATTCAAGCAACACACACAGAATACTGGAGGAACTCAGCAGGCCAGGCAGCTTCTATGGAAGAGACTAAACAATCTATGTTTTAGACCGAGACCCTTCATCAGGACTCTAGGCCTGAAACGCCGACTGTTCACTCTTTTCTATAAATGCTACCTGGCCTGCTGAGTTCCTCCAGTTTTTTGTGTGTGTTGTTGAATAATAATACTCCTCTACACTACCAAAGGTTTAGCCCTGATTAAACAAGCCTTAACACCAGTGAAAATGATCACACTGAAAGTGATATTATTAAAAAATGTTAAAATTTGCATTCTCTCTGATTCAGTGTTGATTCAGTCTGCGAACACAAAAAGGGAAGAGCATCCCTGACAGCATCTTCTGCTGTTCTGTCTGTGTGGAGGACCGAGGTTCTGTGGTGATGGTAAATACGTACAGGATTGCACTTGATGTAAACGCTTTATCTGTAATCTCTTTTCTCCCAGGAAATGCACGAGTGAGAGGGCAAGCAGGGCTTCTCTCTGAACGCCGCGGATCATATCCAGTCATTGACTTTCATCTTCTCAATTGTAAGTACCATCAAAACTCAGAGACCAGAGTTTTTATTCAGTGGGAGCTGCTTTGTTGAAATCTTATAGCTTCAATTTTGAATTTGCTTTACAGACAGACATACTTTATTGATCCTGAGGGAAATTGGGTTTTGTTACAGTTGCACCAACCAAGAATAGTGTAGAAATATAGCAATATAAAACCATAATAAGTAAATTATGCCTTTAAAGGAAAGAAATGTACTTACTGGGAATTGATCTGCAATCTTCCTTTTGAAATTAAAGTTGTCCTTTAGCAAGTGTACATGTACACCTTTGACCATGTGTACCATTTATGTCAAAGGTGTTGAAAGTATAAACTTAAAGGAAGATTGATAGATCAAGGGCTGCTTGATAGATCGAACAAACATTGGGCATGAGCTCAGAACCAGAATACATAGTGTTAAGGTGATTGGCATAAAAAAGAAAGATGATGTAAGGAAAAGCTTTCTCAAGCAATGAGTGGTTGTGCTCTGGAATTCATTGGCTGAAAGGATGGTAGAAGCAGGTTCAATTGTGGCTTTCAAAAAGCAACTTGATAAGTACTCAAAGGAAAACAAATTGTATGGCTTTAGTGAAAGAGCCAGAACTTGGAACTGACTTACAAAGATTGGCTTAAGTACAAAAGACAAAATAGTCTGCTTCTATGCTATAAGGATACGATGATTCTTTGAATGTGTCCCATAACTAAAGTAGCATTTATGAATTTTCAGAGAAAACCTCAGGACTGTGGGTCAATACATCTCTGTAAGATTACTCTGAGGTTCAGCTTCTATTACCTCAACAGCGGGGGATTGTCTCTTTAAGGGAAGTACATTTGGAAAAGGGTTGGCTGCAATTCATCATACTGAATACATTTACTGACTAAAATTTGGTTTGGCCATTCCATAGTTTATAAACTTCTGAAAATACTCCTCACATAGAATGCAGTCAATGTTTTTTTAGTTTAGAGAGGGAGAAGAAAATGAAAGCAAGCCAGCAAATACTTAATTGTAGAAATTTAATATGGAAACAATGATGTACCTATAAGAACAGTCTATGATATATGAAGTCCATTGGTTACTTACACTGTTTTCATTAATTGAGTACTATTGAATGAAATGTACATTCTTTAGAAATAAAATCGGTGTACTGTAGAGTTTCCTTGCTGCTTATGTTCATATAAGCCATGTGTTAATGAGCTCAATGATTAGCAATCAGTTGGGTGTAACGGTTCCTGTATCTAATTAATTTTCAGCCATATGCAATTCCTGGCTTGCATGCTTTGAAGTGTAATTCCAGATCTTTCCAAATATCCTGGAAAATTTTCATGTCAAATAATCCCCGCTATTGGCATAAGTACAAAATTAGAGCATTCAAATGATTAAAGTCCATTTCCTACACTGACTTTGTAGCATTCATATACACACAGCATTGTAGCTAGCACCTGCTTCCTGCTTTATGTAGTGTAAGCTTCAAATAGAAAGCCTTCAAAAAAAAGTGGAGCATGCACATTGGCTTAATTAAATTGCTGAAATGCTTTTGGAATGTTTTAGATTGCTGAACTTCAGATTTTCCATGTTTAATTTAAATTGCGGAGTTTTAAAATGTTTTTCTAATTAGATACACAGCAAGAAATAGCATTTAAGTAATTAATTGTGATGATACCAGTTTTGCATGTATTGATATTGTATTTAATCTCATTTTACTTCTATATAAAATAGTAATTATCAAAATTATATCTTCTGTGTAGCTCTTGTGCTTGTTTGTCCTGAAATCTTCACAACTTATGTTCTCAGTACTATTGTCATTTACAGTTTGTCATCTTTTGCACATTTGGTGTTTGCCAGTCTTTGTTCATATAGAGTTTTCTGTAAAATACTGTTGTATATTTTTCCTGTAAATGTCTGCAAGGAAATGAATCTCAAGTTAGTGCATGACAACAAAGTAAATGTGCGTATATGAACTCCTGGGAGTGCACATCTTGCACAAACTCTCGTGGTCCCAGAACGCATTCTACACAATCAGGAAAGCTCACCAATGCCTCTACTTTGAGGAGGCTGAAGAGAGCTGGACTTTGCACATCAATACTCACATTATTCTACAAATGCACAGTACAGAGCATCCTAACAAGCTGCATCACTGCTTAGTATCAGTGGACAGGAAGGCTCTACAATGGACAGCTAAAACTGCCCAACACATCACTGACAGCAGCCTACCCGCCATCAAGGACATATATTCAGACCCAATTAAGGGCCAATAACATCATGAAGGATCCCACATACCTGCTCATGGACTGTTTGTCCAACTCGCATCACAGAAGAGGTTACATAGCATACATACCACGACCACCAAACTCAAAAACAATTACTTTCCTCAAGCAGTAGGTCTGATCAACACCTCCACCCACTAACTCGACCACTACTTCATCATTTCCTATCAGTCACCTTATGTAGAGCCTAGCGTCACTTTATGGACATATAATAGCTTATATACATAAGTTGATTGTATGTGTTTACATTTTTTTTAGTATTATTATTGCGTTCTTCATCTTTTCCAGGTTTTTTGTGTTGCATCAGATCTGGAGTAACAATTATTTTGTTCTCCTTACACTTCTGTACAGGAAATGACAATAAACAATCTCGAATCTTAATTCTTGAAATCTTGGAAGTGTTTATTTTAGAAATTTAATGCACATTCACGTGGATAATACCTTCCCATATATTATCTCAAAATACAAAAAATACTTTTTATATTAGTCAGAACTAATCTGGAAAAATTACTTGGGTGCAGATTTATTTATTGAGGTGCAGCATGGAATAGGCCCTCTGGCCCAGCAACCCCCAATATAACCCAAGCCTAATGATGGAACAATTTACAGTGACCAATTAACCAACCAAATGGTACGTCTTGGGACTGTGGGAGGAAACCAGAGCACCTGGACGAAGCTCCCGTGGTCACTGCGAGAATGTACAAACTGTTACAGACTGTGGTGGGAACTGAACCCGGGTCACCGGTACTGTAAAGTGTTGTGCTAACCACTACGCTACCGTGCCACTGACAAATTAATTTATGAAAATAAACTTCCACTGAAGTTCAGCAGTAAGATCAAATCCATGAAGAAGCCTGGGCTTCCATTACTAAGAAACATTATATGTCTGGGACTTCAGCATTTGCAAAGGCTGTTTTTCACAGAAAGAGTATGTCATCAGGGATACGAACAGTATTTAGTTTCCAATTAAAAATCCCATTCTTTTCAACTTTGTTGCTATCATCGACTTTCTTCTCCCCCCCCCCCCACTTTAAATTAGATCAATGGTTCTTAAAGTTGGTGATACTCCTTTCCCCAGGGGACAGAGGGAGGTGCTCATTAAAAAAGGGGGCAGATGAGGGATTACAGGCATAATTTTAAAAATGAGTTACTTATAAGCATTTGAACCTTGGTGCCTCGTAATTGATTACAGTAATCATGTAATCACCTCATCTCTTGCTTAACCCACTGTTCTGTTAGACTTTGCTCAAAGCTTGTTACAGTTGATGAAAAGCAAGGGGGCACTCTGTATTTGGTTTGCCTAAAGAAATCTGGGTGAAAGCAACAGTGTTATTTCTGGGCCTGGCCTGCACCTTTTTGTAGTTACTATTGTAGCACAATGTAGCAAGTACAATTTCCATACTCAAATCACTGTGACGCATTTCCTGTGAATCAGGGTATGGTGTTCTATGGGGCAAAGTTCAGAATCTGCCCTTTCAGATGGTCTGGATCGCATTTCTCTAGCCTACGGCCCAACTGAGATACCACTGCCCCACTTTCTGTACCTTCAGGCAGAGAGTCAGGTTTTTGCCTGATATATGATGACATCATAACTTTCCACTTTTTTGATTGCAGCACTTGAGATTAGACTTAAAAAGCAATTGACCATCATTTTTAATCCATAACGAGAATGGCAGACTAAAACAGATGTGTAGACAGCATAGTGTGGAGTATATAAAATGTGGTTTTATACCAGCACCAAGCAACCGACAGCAGCCAATGTGTCTGTTGTGAGAAAAAGTTTTTACAAATGAGGTAATAAAACTGTCGAGGCTCCTTCAACATTTGAAGACAAAAATCTGAAAAAGCAAACAAGAACTTGGCTTATTTTCAGTTATGTCATGAAAACTTTCAGAAACAGAAAACAAGTTTGCCAGCACTTCACAACAAACAATGATACTTTGCATTTCTTACAACATTTCATTGCTGTTTTCTAAATCTGGAAAGCCCTATGCAATTGGAGAAGAACTGATTCTGCCAGCAGTAAGAGGGGTTCTGAGTACGGTTTTGTATAAGTCACCAGACCAAATAATTAAAGTGATTTTGCCCAGCAACAACTGTGTTCAAATGTGAGTAGGTGAAATTTCAGAGAATGTGGAAGACATTCTTAGGACAACAGAATTTGTTCTGCAGTTCAATAAGTCAACTTTGCCAGACAATGATTCTTTGCTTTTTTATATTCACTCAATAAAATGTGAAAGCATGGTTCAATAGTAATCATTTGCAAGGGGATTAAAAACAAATATGAAGAGGGAGTCAAGATTTTGGGTGTTTAGCAATTTTTCAAAGAGAAGGACGTTCCATACACCGACATTTTTGTTTGATGGGGCACCATCAATGACAGGACATCAATGCAGGGTTTTTATTTTCTTTAAAAAAAGCTGTACCTAACATATTTATCATACACTGTATAATTCACAGACAACATCTTGTCATAAAAAAAACTTATGTGATCGATTGCACAAATCATTAAAATACTGTTATCAAGTCCTGTAATCTCAATTCCCAACTATTTTGAGAGCTTTGCCTTGAGAATAATGAACAATTTTAATGCTTGTTGCACACAGAAGTCAGGTGGCTCTCAAATGGAAATTGCCTGAGACACTCTTTTATCACTGTTTCAAAAAGTGCACAAGTCTTTGAAGATTCAATTGCTTCATTCAGCAATCAACTCAAGAATATTAGGCATAATATTGCTGATTTGTCAAGAGATATTTGTAAAGTTTAATGAAATCCATCTTCAATTGGATGGAAATGATGTGAATCTTGACAAAGTCAAATCAGTCAAACCCACATTTCTGTCCAAGTTAACCCTATTTAAGTTCAACACTGGCTGTCATGACCTTTTCCAATTTCTGACCCTCTCTGAGTTGGAAGAGAAAGAAATAATACCACGTGATGATCCCAAATATACTGTGCCCATCTGGGCAAGTTGCATAATGATGGAGGAAAACCTTATTTTGCTACAAAATAACTTTGAGTTGAAGCAAAGTTTCAAAATATCATATCAGGACTTTGGTTGCAGAAAGAAATCTGTGAATGCTATCCTGCACTATCAAAAAAGGTCAAGATGTTCTTTATTGCCTTTTCAAATCACATTTAATGGAACACGGTTTCAGAGTAGTCACCCAACTTCTGTCAAAGCAACAAATCAGACTGCAAACTATTAGACATGGTGAATGAGACTTCGAGTGACATTCAGCCTAATGTTGAGAAGCTGATTTCACTGCACCAAGTCCATCCATCTCATTGAAAGATGAAAAACCAATGAAGTAATGAATAGTTAAACTACTAATGTACACTCTAATATTATTAATGAAAATTGTTTTACTGTGATTAAAGAATTTTATTTATAGCTTTAAATAGATTTGAATAATTTTGTAATTATTTGTCACTACTTTGAATTTGCAGTTTGAATCTTTCACTGGGCATTGTGAATCAAAATTCTTTAGTTTTAATGTAATGGCTAGAAAGAGGGAGGAGAGAGTGAATGGTGTCTGAGAGGTAAGGGGGTGGTAAACTAATAAAGTCTGAGAACCATTAATTTAGATCATATAGTGATTATTGTTCATGGAGCTTATAGCATGGAAACAAGCCTTTCAGCCCAAGGTACTTATCTTATCCCTCTAAACATTTGCTCTCCATGTATCTATCAAAATCTCTCCATAGAATTCAAAACCCTCCAGTTCAGGCAACATCCTTGTGTATCTTTTCTGCGCTGTGAATTGTGAGGACGGAATCTACAAAGAGTTGCAAACAGGTTAAACAAAGGCTTATTGATGACAAATGGTGTAAGAGGTGTTTGACTGAAATGTTAGGGTTCAGAGAATTCTGAGTGTCCTTTTACAGGTAATTACAAATTTAGCATGAGGTCCACCAAGCAAACAGGAATGTTACCCTTCATCGCAAAGGAATAAGTACAGTAGTAAGATGATCTTGAAGTAGACCACATTTGTAGTTTTGCATACAGTTGTGGTCTCTGTATTTAAGAAAATACATTTGCCTGAGAGGTGGTAGAGCAAAGGTTCTCTAGACTGATCTGGAAATCCAAGAAATACAGTAGAATCAATGAAAGCCCACACCCAACAGGGCAGACAATAACCAACGTGCGTAAGACAACAAACTGCGCAAATAAAAAAGAAAATAAATGATGGGTGAAAATAACTGAAAATCAGAGATGGGTTGAGTGAACCCTCTGCTTCAAGAGTTGATGGTTGAATAATAACTGCTCCTGAACCTGGTGATGTGAGTCCTCAGGCTCCTGTACCATCTTCCTGATGGCAGCAGCAAGAAGAGAGCATGGATGCTGCCTTCCTGCAACAGTGCTCTGTATAGATGAGCTCAATGGTGGGGAGAGCTTGACTTGTGATGGACTAGGCAGTATCCACTACTTCTTGTAGGATTTTTTGTTCAAGGGTACTGATGTTTCATCACCAACCTCTCAAAGTACTTCATCACAGTGATGTTAAGTACTTCTGGACAAAAGTCATTGAGGAAGATTACCATGTTCTTCTTAGGCACTGGTATAATTAAAGCCTGCTTGAAGCAGGTGGGTACCTTGGACTGCCAAAGCAAGAGGTTACGGATATAGAAACATAGAAAGTAGGTGCAGGAGTAGGCCATTTGGCCCTTCGTGCCTGCACCGCCATTCAGTACGATCATGGCTGATCATTCAACTCAGAACTGGTGAACACTGGATGAACTGGTACTAAATGGTATTATTGGTGAACACTCCAGCCAGTTGACCAGCACAGGTCCTTAATACTTGGCCAGATACACCATCTGGGCTGGATACTTTCCATGGGTTCACCCTCCTGAGGGATGCCCTCACGTTGGTCTCAGACTGAAATCATAGGGTCATCAGGGGCTGGTGGAGTTTATGAAAGTTCCTCCATATTTTGACAGTCAAAGTGAGCATAGAAGGCATTGTGCTCACCTGAGAGCAAAACCTTGTTGACACCTATGTCACTTGGTTCCACTTTGAAGATGTAATAGCATTCAAGTCCTGCCACAGCTGTCAGGCATCTTTCAGTGATTCAGATTTAGTCTGGAATTGCTAATTCACACATGAGATGGCTTTCTGGAGATTGTAGTTGGATCTCTTGTATCTTACTTAGTTGCCTGACTTGTGTGCCACTGATCCGTCCCTCAGCAGATCCAGAGCTTCTATTTGGGGAAGATGCTGAATTATTTTTTTTGGAACACGTTCGTCTACGACTGTTCAGACAGGCCATGTGGCCAGATATCAAATTGGGCATGAATGGTAGTGCTGGCTCCAGGAGCCATGTGGTTTACTCCTTCTACCACTTATGAAATGTAGAAGTCAATCTGTGTCCAACAAGGTAGCACCAACAGCAGAGACAGAATTTTCTTTATAGCGAGGTTGATTGATGGATAATTAGGAACCAAATGTAAGGGATTATTGATCTCTATTTTTAAGTAGCGTTATGGGATATTTTAATCTGCTGAGAGAACAGATAACCGTTTAGTTCAATTCAATATCCTTTATGAAGCATTGCATCCCTAACAGCACATTGACGCTAGAGTTTCAGCCTAGATGTTGTGCTCAAACTCAAGTGAGATTTGAATCAACAGCCTAATTCTGAGGCAACAGTGCTTTGTAGCTTAAACTTTTTAAAATGGCAAGTGAGTCTTTGCTTGTTTGCTTGTTTCTTCTTGCTATCACTTAGCTTTTACTTTATGAGGATTTACAAACAATTGCTATGCTGGAAAAGAAAATGTAAAAGAAAATTGGATGTAAAATGTACTGCATTTTGCTAATCATCAACTTTACATGATCATTGAGACTAATTTTACCTCAGACTTTATTCAACAAGAAGGGCTATCACTAATTATTTATTTACAGCATTTTATAGCTTTTACTCTCCTTTGTTTTATTATTTTTGTTTGGTACATATGTCAATGTTTTCTAATTGTCAAATGGTATTTTCTGCAAATTATTGGAAAGTGTGCCATGAAAAAAAGCATTTTATGTAAACAGTTATATCTGTAATAACAGCTAACACAATGCTATTTTTGATTCAAACACATATTTTGGCTATTTACCAGCCAGAGAGTAGCCTGTTGTTTGGTTAGAACTAAGGAAGAGCAATTCAGACATAATATATCAAATGTTTTACTCTGGGCTGCATTTCATTTGAGTGTGTTATTTTATATTTTTATATTTCTATATTAATCTTTCTCTCTGATTTTTAGCAGCAGCTCATTCAGGTGAAATCGGCTCAAAGAAAAGAGTGAAAAGACTATTGAGCTTTCAGAGGTATTTTCATGCTTCTCGACTGCTACGTGGCATTGTCCCACAGACATGTCTACACTTATTGGATGAAGACTACCTTGGGCAAGCCAGGGTATGTGAAATTTGATTTGATGTGAATCTAAGCTGCCTTTATTGAAATTGGAATTACAGGTGAAAATGTTCCAAGAAATGCTAACGAATTGATTTTAAAATAGTTGTAAAAAGTTGACATTGCTGTTTTAAAGTGGCATAGTAGTTTGGCTCGAAGGTGGCATTTTCTCCAAGTCAAAAGATTGTGATCTGAAAGTCCACTGCAGGATTTAACCACACAATATAGAAGCAACACACACAAAATGCTGGTGGAACACAGCAGGCCAGGTAGCATCTATAGGAAGAAGTACAGTCGACGTTTTGGGCCGAGACCCTTCGTCAGGACTAACTGAAAGAAGAGATAGTGAGAAGTTTGAAAGTGGAAGGGGGAGGGGAGATCTGAAATGATAGGAGAAGACAGGAGGGGGAGGGATGAAACTAAGAGCTGGAAAGTTGATTGGCAAAAAGGATACACAGCTGGAGAAGGGAAAGGATCATGGGACGGGAGGCCTAGGAAGAAAGAAGGGGGGAGGGGAGCACCAGAGGAAGATGGAGTGATCGTGAGAGGGACAGAGAGAGAAAAAAGAGAGGGGAAAAAAAGAGGAAAAAATAATAAATAAGGGATGGGGTAAGAAGGGGAGGAGGGGCATCAACGGAAGTTAGAGAAATCAGTGTTCATGCCATCAGGTTGGAGGCTACCCAGACAGAATATAAGGTGTTGTTCGTCCAACCTGAGCATGGCTTCATCTTGACAGTAGAGGAGGCCATGGATTGCCATATCAGAATGGGAATGGGACGTGGAATTAAAATGCGTGGCCACTGGGAGATCCTGCTTCCTCTGGCAGACAGAGCGTAGGTGTTCAGTGAAACGGTCTCCCAGTCTGCATCGGGTCTCACCAATATATAAAAGGCCACACCGGGAGCACCTGATGCAGTATACTACACCAGCCGACTCACAGGTGAAGTGTCGCCTCACCTGGAAGAACTGTCTGGGGCCTTGAATGGTGGTAAGGGAGTAAGTGTAAGGGCAGGTGTAGCACTTGTTCCACTTACAAGGGTAAGTGCCGGGAGGGAGATCAGTGGGAAGGGATGTGGGGGGGGGGGGGGGGGGAAACAAATGGACAAGGGAGTCGCGTAGGGAGCAATCCCTGCGAAAGCAGAAAGAGGGGGGAAGGGAAAGCTGTGCTTGGTGGTGGGATCCCGTTGGAGGTGGCGGAAGTTACGGAGATTTATATGTTGGACCCGGAGGCTGGTGGGGTGGTAGGTGAGGACAAGGGGAACCCTCTCCCGAGTGGGGTGACGGGAGGATGGGGTGAGAGCAGATGTGCGTGAAATGGGAGAGATGTGTTTGAGAGCAGAGTTGATGGTGGAAGAAGGGAAACCCCTTTCTTTAAAAAAGGAAGACATCTCCTCCATCCTGCAATGAAAAGCCTCATCCTGAGAGCAGTGGAGGAGACAGAGGGACTGCAAGAAGGGGTTGGCATTTTTGCAAGAGACAGGGTGGGAAGAGGAATGGTCCAGGTAGCTGTGAATATGAAAAAGAATCATTGTAGCTGTAAGAGTCTGTAGGCTTATAGCAGATATGTATAGAATATTGTGATAGAATATTAGAACAATTCCCTTTCTGCCTGTTCAGATAGTTGTATCAGTTCCATCGGTAATGTGTGACGATCTCCAGGAATGCCTCAGTTTACAGCATGAAAGCCAGTCAGTCATCTTATTCTTGCTCTTTGCTATTCATTGACCTTGCTGTCCTTCTGTATTTGCCTATAAAACCAAAACAATTATGCTTTAAATTAATTATTTCTCAGTGAAGTGCATTGAGACTTTTTATGACAGCAGCTATATAATTTTATTAGAAATGTTAATATAGGAACAATAAGGTATTATACATTTCTATGTTGCTAAATTTCACAAAAGAGTAACGAGGGAATATTGAAATACTTTCAACAAATAGGTTCACTTTTCCAAGTTCTCGTGCTCCTCTGAGTATAATGGAAATTTTGCACAACTAAATCAAAAATAAATTTTGTAAAAACAAAATAATTTTCTGGTGGGCTACAAATTCTGACATGCAGCACAATGCTTTTATGTGAAAAGCAATGATTGGCTTCATTGCACTGTAGCGTCTGTGCTTAAGATGCATGAGGACATAAAATAGACATGCTACGTGTGCTGTACCGTTTAATATGCATTACTGACGTGTCATAGTTCTTGAGTTCAGTTTGTTACCAGGGATGGTCATCATGCCTTCAAGCTCCAGGTAAGTTTTACTATTTTGGTTGGGCTTGATGACAACAATCTCATTTGTGGAAACTTGCCTCCAATGACATGACACATTGACTGTGGACATGTGCAGTAGCAGTAGTGCAATCACTTCAATCAAGTATGATATTCTCCCGGGGGGGGTGAGGGTTAGGATGGATTGATTCCCTTTATGGAGTATGCCTGTGCGTGACTTTATTTAACGTGAGGAGGCTGACGCATGGATAGTCACCACAAGTTCCTTGACTGATCAGGGTCAGTGTCCCATGGCATGGAATGGAAGGCGACACGAGACCTTTCAACACTGCAGCCTTACTCTGCCTCCACTGCCGTTGTGATGTGTCATCGTCTTCCGCCAGCTCCACTGTTGAGGTCTTGATTGGTACATTCTTTATCTGGAACCTTCCCCTTGACCCTGCCAGGTGGCTAAACTCCAGGCAGCATTGTTGTCAGGATCTCAGGAACTCACAAGCCTCTCCACCACGACAATCCTTGAAGCTGCCTACTTGCCACCTGAGGCTAAATCTACCCCAAAGGAGACATAACACAGCTTCACCATTACTGAAAAAGCCACATTTGAATGATTTATTTTTACAATATCATTCTATGATACCCCAGATGTAAAGATATTGTTTATCAGTATTTAATAGTAAGTACCATTTTGACAGTTCGTTTTTAAAAACTCTTCATCAGTTCTCATTTCCAAAGATTGCACAGCCTGTGAAATGTAGTTAGTCTTATGTTATTGGGTTAACTTGTGACTGTGAGCTTCTGCTATGTACATATAATAAATGGCCAGATAATCAGTTGTGAATGCTCATTGGCTGGGAGGAAAACCACAAAGTCCAGCAGCATTCATTTTTTTCAACTGAAAGCAGTGAAATCTATCCTGCAGTAAAAATGGTGCAGATTGCCAATTATTTAACATATTGTCAAACCACTGATACCCTTTTTTTTTTAAACAAGCACAGTAGCGGTATTCGGAAAACATCCTATTAAAACCCTTTGCACACTGCTGGTGTCTTTCAGATTCTGAGAGAGCAGTTCAGATTCTTGGAGAATAGCTTCTGCTAACTCATTCCTTGCACTTGTACTATACTAACTCAGAGAGGTCCCATCCTACTTGCTGAAGGGAGTTTGGAGGGCAACAATTAGGTTATTGGCACATTGTTTAATATGAAAGCCATTCAAAGCCAAATAATTCCCTGAGTTAATATTTGTTTAAATAAATACTAATGTTGTTAATTCCCTTGGCACATTCTACTCTTCCTAGCAGCATTTTATCAAGGCTCACGGTTCTCATTCCAGCATCACTCTATCGCATTCTTCCAATGGGATTTGCAGCACCACAAGGGAATGTGCCAAGAGCCTGGCTGCAGTTTCCGGTGGTGCTGCAGAAAGAAAGTTGCTACAAAGTTTGCTTCCGTTGAGGGAGCTGAATGTTGCCTTGACTTTGTTAGGCTAATATCTGTCTGTCTGTCAGTGGTAGCACAGGAAGGTGCAAATGAAGCCTCTAAGGACCACCCAGCCCACTGCAACTTTCAGAAATGGAATCATAAGTGCAAAGACAGAACAAGAAACAATTACGTATTGAGTAGGAAAGACTGACATCTATTCTTGTTGTCTTTTACTGTTCAAAGTTGGAGTCAGTTAGCGATGTTATTAAACTAAAGTTGCATGGAGTTATGAAGCAGACTTCCATTTGATGCCAATGAATAAAGTTTAATGAGTTGCCACTGAATGCAACTTTTCTGTCTTTGAGCTGTGTTCCTGGTACTAAACCATCTAGCAGATGTAACTAAAGAACACAAGAGTTAGAAGCAGGAATAGGCCGTTCAACCCTTTGTGTCTGATTCATTGTTCATCAAGATGTTGGCTGAGCTTTTGCAGCTTCATTTTCAGTACTATCCCCATTTCCCTTGATATCAAGGAGTCCATCAGTCTGTATTGAACGAACTCAGTGACTGAGCCTCCACAGCAACCCCCAATAGAGAATTCCAAAGATTCCCTGCCATCTCCTCTCTCGCTTCTCAGTACTAGATGGCCTATTCCTCATTGTGAGACTGACCCCACTGCCCCACTCTAGATTCCTAATCAGGGAAGACATCCCATCCTGCATTCAGCCTGCTGAGCCCTGTAAAGAACTTTCTAAGTCGTATTTCAGGTTCAGATTTATTTAGCACGTGTACCTCGAAACTTAGAGTGAATTATGTAATTTGCGTTAACAGCTAACACTCCTAAAGATGTGCTGGGGCAATCCTGCAAGTGTTGCTACACATTCTGGTACCAACATAGCATGCGCACAATGTTCAGTAGATGCATGAAGTTTCAATGAAATCACCAGGTCTTCTTCAACAATCTGAGAACATTGTCTGGTCTACTCAATCTCTGTTCCTATGATAGATCTGCCATTCTGCAAACCACTCAGCTGAATCTTTATTGCCATCCCAAAATGATTTTGAGAATTATTTTAATGTTTGTCTTCAATCTATTTGGCTCAGTTAGCATATTTTCAGTGTGAAAACATTGGAATTGAAGACACTTAGTTGCAAAAAACTGAAATATTACATCTCTGCTGAGAATGCTTTGGAACTTGCTCTCATTTGTGAATTCTGTAAAGCTTCCTGAAAATCATAAACAAATAGTGAATGCCTGTTTATAGTTTAATTAAACCACTTCGCCACAGTAAAGTCAAGACAGATTCTTTAACATAAACATTGAATATTTCGGGAAATTAATTTGAACCAGAGCCCCTTCTAATGAATCTTCAGACTATTTTAAGCCAGCTGTGGCAATTATGTTTTGACTTTATTTAGCTTTATAGTTGGAGTGAGTTTGTGAGTTTTATGGTGGTGTTCTCACCATGTTAGTATGCAAGTGCGGCAGCTGGTCAAGAAGGCCAATGGAATGCTGGCTTTTATTGCTAGGGGGATGGAGTATAAGAACAGGGAGGTCTTACTGCAGTTGTACCAGGTATTGGTGAGACCACACCTGGAGTACTGCGTGCAGTTCTGGTGTCCATATTTAAGAAAGGACATACTGGCTTTCGAGGCAGTGCAGAGAAGGTTCTCTAGGTTAATTCCGGGGATGGGTCGGTTGATGTATGATGAGAGGTTGAGTAGATTGGGACTCTACTCATTGGAGTTCCGAAGAATGAGAGGCGATCTTACTGAAACATATAAGATTGTGAAGGGGCTTGATCGGGTGGATGCAGGGAGAATGTTCCCAATGATGGGTGAAACTAGGACTAGGGAGCATAATCTTAAAATAAGGGGATGCCGTTCCAGGACTGAGATGCGGAGAAATTTCTTCACTCAGAGGGTAGTGGGGCTGTGGAATTTACTGCCCCAGAGAGCTGTGGAAGCTACTACACTCAATAAATTCAAAACGGAGATAGACATTTTCCTGGATAAAAATGGCATTAGGGGATACGGTGAGCGAGCAGGTAAGTGGACATGAGGCTAGGTTTAGATCAGCCATGTGATCTCCTGGACCAGTTTTCGATAGCCTGGATGGGTCGGAGAGGAATTTTCCAGATTTTTTCTCCTCAATTGGCAACTCGGTTTTTTTTCCCCGGGTGATCACATGGGTTTGGGCGGGATGAATAATAAAATAAAATGGGCGGCATGGTGCCCTGTTGGTTGGCACTGTTGCCTTGTGGGATTCGGTGAAAACTAGAGTTAAGATTGGATCAGCCATGATCTTGTTGAATGGCGGAGCAGGCTTGAGGGACCGATTGGCCTACTCCTGCTCCTATCTCTTATGTTCTTATGTATGTTGTTGAGGGGGACAGCTTAAAGCTTTCACTATCACTCGAGTCACAGAGCAATACAACATGGACACAGGTTCTTCAGTCCAATCTGACCACTGATGCCAATTTCCTGCATTCAGACCGTATCCCTGAGTCCCACCCCTCCATGTACCAGTCCAAGTACTAAAATATTATTATTGCATCTGCCTCAACCAGTTCCCCTGGCGACTCATTGCCTACCTAGTCGCCACTCTCTATGTAAAAGTTGCCCTTTTAAATCTTCCTCATCTTACTCTAAATCTATGCCCCCTAGTTTTAGTCTCCTCTACCCTGGAGAAAGAATATTGCTACTATCCATCTTATCTCTGCATGTCATAATATTAAATATTTCTCTATAAATTCACCCCTCCTTCTCTTGGGTTCCAAGGAATAAAGACCTACCCTGGCCAGCCTCTCCCTATAACTCAAGCTCCTCTAATCCTGGCAACATTCTTGTAAATCTTTTCTGTGCTCTTTCCAGTTTAACCATACCTTTCCTACAACAGGGTGACCAAAACTATACACAGTACTCCATACGCAGCTTCACCAACGACTTGTACAGCTACAGCATAATGTCCCTACTCTTATACTCAGTGCCCCAACTAAAACACGTTTTTCACCACTGTGCTTTCACTGCTTTCTACAACTATGCACTTATCTCTCTGTTCCATTACACACCCTAGTGCCCTGCCATTCACAGTATTAGTCCTATGCTGGTTTGACTTCCAAAATGCATCACCTCATGCTTCTGTATCAAAATCCATTTGCCACTCCTTGACCCACTTCCCTAACTGATCAATATCCCCCTGTAATCAATAACACCATTCTTCATTATTAACTATAAATCAAGTAAAAGGTTCAGAATTTACATTTTTAATTTTGTGTCATCCATTAACTTAATGATCAAGCTTTGGTATTTGCATCCAAATCATTTAAATAACTAAATAACAAGGGTCCAAAACTGATCCATGCAGCACACCTCTAGTCACCGGCCTCCATTCCAAGAAATCCCCTTTAACCTCCTTCCTCTGTTTCCTAGCTCTGAGCCCATTATAATCCGCCTTACAAATTCTCTGTAGATTCCATGGAACTTAACTTTGCAGACAGGTCTACCCTGCCAGCCAGATGCCATTCAAGGCCTTGCTAAAGTCCAAATAACAACATCCATTGCTCTTACCTCACCTACCTTTTATATTCCTTCTTCAAAAAACTCTAAAAGTTTCATCAAGCTCGACTTGCCATGTACAAAGCCAGGCTGACTTCTCCTAATCAGACTGATTCTATCCATATTTGGGTAGATCCTGTCCCTCAGAATGTCCTCTTGTGACCTCCCCATGACTGATATTAGGCTGACTGGTCTATAGTTCCCTGGCTTGTTCTTGCTTCACTTGCGGAACAAAAGTTCACCTTTTGTGAACTCCACCTTCCAGTCTTTGGGAGCTTCACCAGAGGCTAACAATGAAGTAATTATCTTTGCAAGAGCCTCCACAATTTCTTCTCTAGCCGCCCACAAAGTCTGAGGAGGCACTCAGGCACTCAGTCATGTACTGGGGATTTGTCCACCTTAATGCCCTGTAGGGCTGCATGTATCTCCCCCACCCCCCCCCCCCCCAGCTGTAGGAATGATCTCCATAACATCTCCACAGGCTTCCCTTATCTCTTTTGAGCCATCATCATTTTCTCCTCAGTAAGCACAGTGGAGAAATCTATATACCACTAAAATTCTCATGCTCTGTTTGTGACCTCCAATTAGCCCAAACGGTGCATTACGGCAGCACTTTTTTTCACTAAATCATCATAAAAGTGCGCTAACTTACAGAATGCATGCAAAGTTCAGGGTTATATATTTGTATAAAATTGCTCACTCGTCAATCAACAGGCCCCGCTTTCCACAACCCAAGCCGATTCCAGCTTTACTGGAAACCGTGACGCAACACCACAACACATGCGCACGACCAGCCTCAGCAGCGCCTCACATTGCTCACAGCAGTGACACCAACCGCAGCAAAAGGGCAGGGCTATCACGTCCATTTAGGAGAGCGCTAACTACAGCATCAAGAAAAAGCATCATCCTGGAAGCTTTGGTGTTACTGCTTCATTTCTTCTATCCAGCATTGGAGTAAAAAAATATGAACAGCCTAATTATGCCACGTGGCAAGAGAAGGGGGAACATTATGGTCAAGAGATGATGCCAGACATCCTGGGGAAACGGCAAGGAGAGGGAGAGAACAAGCCTCCACATAAACTAGAATTGAAGAGGGAATCTCCCATCATTTCAGTGAGAAACTTGGACCCACCAAGGCTTTGTAATAGAACGTGAATGATGGTGGAAGAACTGCACGACAATCTCATCATTGCAAAGATAAACATTGGTGTATTCAAAAATGACTTTGTCATGATCCCAAGAATTACTCTCAATTTATCAGAAGGAGAAGATGTCCCTCTTCAGTGGAGCCAGTTCCTGATACAGTCAGGCTTTGCTATGACTATACATAAGGCGCAAGGCCAAACCATGGAGAATGTGTTGATTTATCTGGAGAAACCAGTATTCCAGCATGGTCAGCTGTATGTGGCTTTAAGCTGGGGAAAAAGAAATTAAAACAGGAGAGTATTCTGTAAGGGTGGCAGATCAACCAGAAATGTTGTCATCAAAAGTGTCCTTCATTAAACGAGGAAGAGCTATATTTGTCTTGCTACGCATGTTTCTTCTTTAATAAACTTGAATTTTTCTTCTTTAATTTCCAAAGCACATCACATCAGACTGCACTACCTTTCTCTCAAAGGGTGCCCCAACGGGTCACCTGCTTGTCTAGTATTTATCAAAAATCCCACCCACCTCCTATGGATCAAGACGTGGGTGGCCTTGTTGATCACTAAGGGGACCTGCTCTCTTCTTAGCCACCCTTTTACTCTTAGGATTTTCTTTAAGCTCTTGGGATTTTCTTTAAGCTTACTTGCCAAATCCGTTTTGTAGCCTCCCTTTGTGCTGTCCTGATTGCTCTGTTAAGAGCATTCTTTATCTTTCTACAACCATTAAGGGATTCATTCAACCCCCACCTCTAACCTCAACGTATGCTTGCTTCTTTTTCTTGACCAGAGCCTCAATATCTCTATGTCAGCGAAGATTCTCTAAACTTGGCAAGTTTACCCCTCATCCTTACAGAAACATATGGCTTTTGACACAACATCACTCTTAAAAGCCTCTCACACTGCTTGTACAGGTTACCTCTACTCTAGAAAACATCTGAATAATCCAAGAAACTGAATCCTTACTCCCAGAACCAGCTCTTCAGACACAAATTTATCTGCCCTACTTTCCATTTTGACTACGCTAACACATGGCACTGGAAGTAATCTGGAGAGCACTGCTCTCAAGGTTCAGCCTCCTAACTCTAACTTCTTACCTAACTCCCTGTACTCAGTCTGCAAGACTTCATCCCTTGTTCTGACTGTCGAAACAACCTGTGGCTGTTCACTTTGCAGCCTTTCAGAGCACCCAGGAGGCAATACACTATCCTACCACCTCTTCTGGAGCCACACTCCTGTCTGTCAGCCTCACTGTCAAGTCTCCTATCACTAGATACATGATCTCACAGGATATGTAAACAGCTACATTTACACAGATCAGTACAGCATAAGAACAAGCCCTTCAGCCCACAATGACTGTGCCATACATGATGCCAAATTAAAGCAAATTTCTTCTGCCTGCACATGGTCGGTGCCCCTCTGTTGCCTGTGTATTCATGCACCTATCTAAACACCATTATCACATCTGCGCCCACTACTACCCCAGTGGTCCATTCCAAGCATCTACCATCTAACAGAAATTTGCACACTCTTCGTTTGGAGGTAAAACATTAGTAGCTACCATTCAAAGCAGAATATCTCAGAAGTATTCACAACAGCACTTTCCTGAAAAATTGCGTCAACCATACAGCAGGCAGATGGGCCCTTTGACCCCAGCCGTTAACTATGCCAGCTTTTATTCTCTACTCAAGTCTCCTTCAGACTTTCTTCGTCTGTCTACATCAGCATAACTGTTTATCCCTTTCTTTCCCTTCATGTCTTTGCACAGCCTCACAAAATTTGTCCATAATATTCACCTCAAACACTCCCTGTAGTACTGAGTTCCACATGTTCAGCAGTTATGAACTCCCTGTTGGATATCCTGGTCACTTTTTATATTAATTAGCATTCTAAAGGCCATGTGGCACAAGGTATTGCACAGTTAGAGAGGTACAGATACTTAGCTTTACAAATTTCACCTTTATCAATGAGCAACAACAGATCATGGGAACTGACAGTGTAATTAGAGATAGACAGAGAATTGGGGGCAGGGTACGATTGAAGAGGCAAGTGGGAAGATGAGAGATAAAATCATAAGTGGGGTTGATTGGTGAAAGAGATGTCTGGGCCCAGAGATTATCAGTGAGAGAGGGAGGGATATGGGAGAGTCGTTCAGTAAGACTATTGATGAAAATTATTTCCATTTAACTATAATTTTATTGCAGTTTTTTTCCTTCTTTATGATGCTACTTGAAACTTGCCTTTTGACTGAGTTTTCAAGCAAGCGCTCAGAAATCTCCTAGTGGTTGTGTCAAATAGTTTTTAAAATGTCCTTGGAGATTCATAGGAACATTATTGCTGTGTTAAGGATTGTGTACGCATATCTCTATTATATCAGCATGCCTTTTAATTTTTCTCCCATTTTGATTCTTTGTAGCACATGTTATCAAAAGTTGGAATGTGGAACTTTGACATCTTTTTGTTTGATCGTCTGACTAATGGTAAGTTGATCTATCAATAAACTGTTACGTGCAAGTGAGAAGTGGTTTCGTCTGTCAAAGTGCACTTTCCCCCGGATAGATGTATTACAATGTTTTATACATGCTGTCTCCATATTATAGGAAGCAACCTTAGCCACAAGATGTTCACCCTTATAAAGCAAAGGTGTCATATATCAAATGGACAAGCTCAGAGAGATGCAGGGAGCTAAATTAACACTGAACCATGTAGAAAATTGATTTGAATCCAGAATATGCAGAATTGTGTTTACAATTTGTAACATGATTTTTAAGTCTATAGTAAAATGAAAAAAGATCTGTAGAAGCTGTATGTTTATATTCTACATGACCACTGGTTCTCAACACACTTGGTTAATTTGTACCTTATCTATTCTGTCCATATCCAATCTTCCATCTGTCTAAAATCTAATCTAATGCCTGCAATCAGCAAATCAAAATAAATTCCACTTCCCTTTAACTCTCCAGTTTTTTTTACTTGTCATACCCACCAATTTAAATACTTCATATTTATTCTTGTACTTGATCCCCCAATTACTGATAACAGCTCATTTTTATTCAAAGTTGAAAGTACATTTATTATCGAAGTGTGTATACATTATAAAACCTTGAGATTTGTCTCCTAGCAGGCAGCCACGAAACAAAGAAACCCAACATAACCCAAATATAAAAACAATACCAACCAATGTGCAGAGGGAAAAAAAACACATTATGTCCACAAAAACAAAAGAATCCATATAAAAGACCATCGAACACCCAATGTGCAGAGAGGGGAAAAAGAACACATCATGTCCACAAAAACAAAAGAATCCATATAAAAGACCATCGAACAGCCAATGTGCAGAGAGGGGAAAAAGAACACATCATGCAAGCAAATAGCATTCTGAACTGAAGTTTGCAAAGAGTGCCTTAGCCTATAGAGTCTCATAGTTTAGCATGGAGCAGCGATCTAACCCGGCCCATCCCTCACCGTGGCCCCCGACACCCTGACCTTTTCAGTCTGGTCTGGCACCTAAATCGACATCCAGACATCAGGTTTAATCGCCTTGGTACACTATGGGTCCTGGCATCTGGACCTCACCACCTCGATTCAGCCTGTAACAGATCTTTCTGATTGGACACAGTGCATAAATCTCTGTCCCAACATTGAGTTCCGTCGAATCAGTATGCTCTGGTGCCTGAACCTCAGCACGGCACATAAAACAATCAAACCTCAGGTCTCCTTCGCTCTCTACCACATTGAATTGCCTTCAAGTCCAGAGGGAAGTTACAGACTCTTACTTACAACTATCACAATTAATTTATCTTTAATTAATCATAATTCTAACCATTTCTCATATCGCACACAAAACGCTGGAAGAACTCAGCAAGTTAGGCAGCATAGATGGAGGAAAATAAAATCTGATGTTTTGGGCCAAGACCCTTCATTAACAGCATTTTCCATGTGCACTACACAAGATTTCCAGCATCTGCAGAATCTTCTGTTTCTCTATAATATCATTTCCCATTTTTGGTGTAATGGGAGAAATGTCTCTATTGTATTTCTTCGTATCAACAGGCTCTGATTGAATCTGTAGCCAAGATCTCGTTGCTTGCTATAAAATCAAGCCAGATCTGGCCTTCTGAGGTTTGCCAATATAAATAGTGAAAAAGCTCTTACTGAAACACCATGACACTAGGTACCATAGAATAATGGTTAGTATCTCAAAATCTGGAAATTGATTCAGGGACATCAGTATAAATTCCACCACAATAGCTGAAAATTTGAAATGCATGTAATTTAACAGGTTTGTGATTGCAAACTAATATTAGTAAAAAAAAAAAGAATCTAGTGCTACCCCATCATACATAACTAATCAACTCCTCTCAAGCTTCCAGCCAGGTACAGATGTTGATTTTGACCAATGTTTCAAAGACAAACTGCCACCTTCATCATGAATGATGCCTGAGCATGTCTAGTCTGCTGGTATTTATACCCCTGTCGTCTGTTCCTCCTGATTGGTTAGTCCTCATCCAATCAGGTTTCCACTGTACCACCTTGCTTACATTCAAATTAAAATTCTTACTTACATCAAGACCTTTGACTTTGTTAAAATTCTTTTTTTCTGGTTTTATTTCAATGGCTTCCTTCACCAGGTTGTCCCAAAAGCCATTGGTGTGGCACAGTAGTTTTGTGCTGCCAAAGTGAATCCTATGGTCATTGTGAATGCAGAGTTCTACTATCATCAATTTCTCCAGATAACCAAAACAGATACACCTCCTGTGCTCCTTGATGCGGAAGAATCAGCGGTGGCAGAACATTGTGGCAGAGCTTGTCTTTGAAACATTGGTTAAAATCAATACCTGTACCCAGCTGGAAGCCTGAGAAGAGTTTATTCATTAGTAATTTTAACTTGAATATCATAAAACACATCTGGCTCTCTAATTTTCTTTAGGAACTCTGACTTGCATGTTACTCTAAACCCTGTAGTTGATTCTTAACAGCCCTATGAAATGAATGATCTGGAAAGCTGCATAGTTCAGGGATGTAGAATGAGATAGACCAACTTTGAATGAGTTTTGTTTTAAGTCTTAGCGACAGAGCCATGTCATGCCGTCTGTTGCCAGTTCCAATGAAAGATCTTTAACCTAAAACATTAATTCTGTTTCTCTTTCCTCTGATGCTGCCTGAGCTGCTGAGTGTTTCCAGTATTTTCTGTTTATATTCAGGAACAGGAAGAATGCCTCTTCATTTCTTTTTTTAATATAACACTAACCCCACATTAATCTAGCATTACTATATTAGCGTAAACATTTAGAATTGCCTGCTACAACGCTGGGGGAAATGTGTTGTTATCTGCCTTAGAGAGATTATTTATATGGAGCAGGAGAGGAGATGTTATTAAACTGCAAAATTAGTATTTTTTCAGAGAAACTTTAGATTCTTTTAATTTAGATTCTTCTCTTTACACTTTCAACAAAATCAAAACATCACCTGAAATTGTTTTTCAGAATAATATAAATATCCAGTAGCATAACTCATTAGTGCTGCTATTCCTTCCTACATTTTATTATTTGTTAATTTATTTATGGTAATAATACTTAGTGTTGTGTGTGAGTTGTATGTACTGGGTTGTGTACCTTGGTCCGGAGGAATGTCGTTTCATTTGGCAGTATACATGTTATACAGTTGAATGATAATAAACTTGTACCATACAGTTATTGCCAGTTAATTGCTAACTTGCTCTTCTTTGTTTTAGGGAATAGTCTTGTCACTCTGTTGTGTCACTTGTTCAATCTTCATGGTCTCATTCAGCACTTTCAATTGGATATGGTAAAACTGCACAGATTTTTAGGTAAGCCAACAAGAAAGCACATTACAGTATTAATATTTCTAAATGTTATTGCATTGGAATGGATATTGTTGAAGAATACATGATTGTTAGGATCACTGCAGCACAGTAGGCAATGAGCTTCGTACCTGGTCTGAGGTCTTGGTCTTCAAATACTACTTTCCTCAATTGACTAAAAGTCTGTGCAGGTACATTGAAGGTACTGGTGAACTTCATCATCATCCATCTCTGCTTTGCCAAGAAGTTGCTGTCAAATTTTAGAAATCAGTGTTATTGTAGGCAGTGTGTGTCATGGGGGAAGATTGAGTACAGTGTTGTAATGATGCAGCCTTATTTGACAGATGTCATCACTGAGATTACCTCTGTGTTGGTAGCATGGTTTGCATGCTGTTGGGGAAGGTGTGATAGATGAGTCAAAGTAATCCAGGAAAAGAATCAAGTAAGTGTTCAACCCTTCTTGAAGAAATGCAATGTTGTAAGTGGAGAAGGAAAATTTAGGTTAGTGTTGAGATCTTGAGGTCATCATCAGGATTACACACAAGTCCTGCTTAAGTGGCAGAAGGAGAGCATCACCTTTGGCTTCATCTGCGGAAGAGTTTGCAGCTCCCCCAGTGGACCTGTTGGTCAGCTCAGAATTCACAAAACCAAAGTGAAAACAAATCACTAATCTCAAGGGGCAGCCCAAGAAGAAGATTTTTACTAAATAACTGCTGACGTAATATTTTAAAGAAATAGCATATCACAAAAGTAATGTTTTATTCCAGGGTACAAGATACCAGGAAATTGGTAGCATTGTACAACAGTAAAGATGATTAAAGTTATAATGAGATATTGATCAACTAGAAAAATAGGAAGTTAAAATATAACTCGGACAAGTGGAAAGTGAATACATTTAGGGCAGTTAAGCTAGGCCAGGCTGAATAATGCTGCCTTAGAGAATATTGTTAAATAAGAGAGCTGGTCATACAGGTTCCCTGAAATGATAAAATAGATGGACAAGTTGGTGAAAATGGGATATGACATGCCCTCATCAGCTATGGCATTGAGTATAAGAGCTGAAACATCACATTACAGCTATACAAAGCTTTGGTTAGATTATAGTTGTGCCGTTGTAGTTGCCTAGTTGCAGGAAGCCAGAGGGAACAGAAAAGATTCACAAGGATGTTATAAGGAGAAACATGACAAGTTAAGACTTTTTTCCTGGCATTTAAGGGAATACCTTATAGAGATATATAAAATCTTGAGCGGCACAATTGTCACAGGGATAGATTGTCACAGTCTCTTTCCTAGAGTCTAAAACTAGAGGGCACAGATTTAAGTTGAGAGGGAAGAGATTTAAAAGGGATTTTCCCATGCAAAAGGTGGTGGGTATACAGACTGAGCAGACAGAGGAAGTGGTAGAAGCAACATTTAAAAGACATTTGAACAGGTGAATGGAATGGAAAGGTTTAGATGAATATAGACCAAAGGTAGTCAAGTAGGACGAGCTTAGGTAGGCAAGGACAAGTTGAGCTGAAGGCCCTGTTTCAGTGGAGCTTAACTGATACTGTGGTTCTAAAATATAACTTCAGTGCCTCTTCAAACAGCACTAGTTATCCATAATAGCTGAATAAGTTATCAAGTTCAAATAGCACTATTTGTAAATGTTGCTTTTGAGTTTTGGGAGGTGCTACAAGAAAGATCAATCTTATCAGAGCTCAGATGAGGCCTGTATTAAACAATACTACAAGATCACCTTGGGTGAAGGTGACACAAGTATACAATATCTTGGTTGGAACATTGTTTATAATTTTGGGCTGTCCCTTATCAAAAAGCTGTGAAAAAGTTATACTGATGATACCATTGGAGGTAGAATATGGAGAGATTAATGAACCAATGGTCAGTGATAATTTGGAACAAGCCCTTGCTGAAGAATTTTCTCAACTATCAAGTTCAATGCATCTTTTTTTAAAGAATGCATTGTAATTCACTATTATAAAAACAACTAAGCAATTAAAATGATTAAAATAGGAAATCATGTAAGAATAAGATATATCTGAACTTTTACAAATGATTTTAACTTGTACTCTTCCCCTTTCCAAATGAATTTGTTTGCTGTGTTTGATTAGGGACTAAACTGGTAAAAGTTCATCAGACAGAATCCCCATCTGGGAAATAGTAGAGGTCAGTCCGCAGATTTGGGACTTTCATGGTTACGTGGGTGAATGAATGTGCTGTCACATTAATAAATTGAGTTTCCATTTGATAACAGAGAACAGTAACAGGTCCTTCAATACACCATGTATTCTCCAAACGTGATGCCAATCTAACTAAACTGAATGCGGCTTATTACCTGTCTGCTTATATGCCTTTTAATTGTAACAAAATATATACCTGGAAGATCATTAATGAACTGTTTGAAACTCACAACAAGACTTTGGTCTATCAATGTTCTTATAGTTAGAATAGAGTGTAAAATAAATTGACAAATGCTATTTTTGCATTTTTACAACTGCAAAGACTACAAAAATACACACCTGTGGATGATCTCCAACTTGTGGGAGTGTTTGAATTCTAAAAGCAGTGTTTTTTTTGTACTGATGGATGGCAAGAAATAAGCAGTAAGACAATTCAGAACTGTTTTGCTCATTTTGGTTTCAAGCATTCAGGCTCAGATATGCTAGAAATGGCCGGGAATGAAAATGAAATTATAGTACTACTTCAATAAGTTAAGAACTATGAAGAATTTGATGGTATCAGCAATCACCTTGAATCTTACAATTAAAGTGAAGATTTGAAGGACGCAATCATTGTGATTATCTCCTCTAGGTGTTTGCTCTGAATTTGTTCATTTACAGTCAATCAGAAGAACATGGCCATGCACACTACATTGGATGAATTCCTTCGTTGATATCTATTAGAAACTAAGACCCAGTTTTATATTATTGTAGTACTATTGGTAGTGTTCTGATTTGTTCAGTATTTCATTTAAGTACATAATTTGTTACTTAGTTAAATGGTCGTTTGTCTTTTTTTTACACACCTTTTTAACTATTTAACTACAAACATACTTCAGCTGCTTAATTGGGCCAAAATATACTGTCCCAAAATGTCCCAGTTAACTGGAATCCACTGTATTGAATCATTGTCCTCAGTTGCATTACCTCAGATGAGCACATATGGTGGGCCACTTTCTGTCTTGGACAGCAAGATTTTGGGGAGTCTTCTATACTTTTAGCTGTCTTTCAATGAAATTAGTCCCAGCATGAGCAGTTGGCAGGAGACTGAAGAAAGTTCGCCCTCAGTTTAAGTGAGTTTGCATTTCTTACGAAGTAATATGCATTATGCTTATGACATATATTCAGTAAAACCTGTTGCAAACAAACACTTGTGAAAGTTGTGCAGTTGCTTCAGATTTTTGTTGGTAGCTTTGTGACAAATAAGTACGTGTTTATTTTTCCTCTATCAGTTATGATTCAAGAGGATTACCACAGCCAGAATCCTTATCACAATGCAGTCCATGCAGCCGATGTGACTCAGGCAATGCATTGCTACCTGAAAGAACCAAAGGTATAAATAAATCTTCTTTAAAACTTTTACACAAACTTGGAAACAAAGTAATTTTCTCATCAATGTTAAGTAGCATGAGGAGAACCTGCCAGGTCTTTCCTCTGTGAGAAGTGCACTATATTTGCAGACATTGGTAAAGGAGGAGGATTAGCTTAAGCCTTAAAATTGCTGGCACTAAGTATCCTGCTGATAATCACCATGCAAACTTAACATTTAAGGAATAACTAAATCGGCATCATTTTTTCTGCAGTTGTGGTTTGTATAACAGTATAGTTCAGCTGATGGGTTTCTCAAACTGAAGTGAGCTGTTTTTGTGCCCTTTATGTGTCAAAGGACAGTTGGTGACTGAAATCCGAAATATTCCATGAGAATTTATGTAATAAAACTTAGTTTGCCCATCTTAAAATGCTGTCCAAGTATTTCATTGTAAAATGATGTAATTTTACTGACTTCAGCATGGAAGTTTTATTTCATGAAATATAAAGCAAACGACACCATTATAATAAATTCAATATAGTTTGAACAAACACTGCTAAAATTAACTTACATTTTCAAGATACTTATAATATTTACATTGGTCGTTAGAATCAGATATTAAGGTATTCACCTAAATGACATGTTAGTTAATGTTAATTTTTACTTGATTATAACAGATTTGTATCAGATCAAATGATGAAAATCACTTGTATACATTTCCTGTTCCCAAACAGCAGGAAGAATGTAGCAATAAAAAAATGTAAGACAGATTAATTAAGATGTTGCCTGGAATGGAGGGTTGTAGTTATAAGGAAAGATTGAAGAGGCTGTGTTTATTCTCACTGGAATATACGAGGCTAACTTCAAAATTCAAAGAATATTTATTTTCGGAGTACATACAGTATATGATGCCATATGCTACTGTGAGATTCATTTTCTTGTAGGCATCAATAGGGAAAAAATTCAATAGAATTTATGAAAACTACATATAAACAGACAGACAGACAACCAATGTACAAAAGAAATACTGTGCAAATAAATGCAATACATAAAGCTTTATAAAATTATGAGGGGCATAGATTGGCTAGATCATCTTTTTCCCAGGGTAGGGAAGTGTAGAATTAAAAGGAACAGACAATGTGGTGGAGGAACTCAGGAGGTTGAGCAGCATCTTTGAATTGTTGTTATTTGAGGTCGAAACACTTTTTCAGGCCCAGAGTCACTCCAGCTAAGAATATAAATGAGTTAATGATCAGCTTAATAGCTGGAACTTCTACCCTGGATTTCCCACAATCATATGGCTTCATTTAAATATGCCTGGATATGGTTACTGGTAAAGATTGCATGCACTCATGTACTTTGGTTTACAGTCTAATTAACTGAAGTTACACATAATCACAGGATTAGATCACTTGGGCAACTAGGGAGAGACAGACACACAACAAGGACTCTATTAGGCTAACATACTCATATTGTGTTGAATCTATACTCATTCAAGGTATCCCAAGCAGTGGTAAAGTCAGAAGCTGAGAATTAATTCATTCAAACCATTGCATTTCATGGTATCTGAAAATGATCAAACCCAGAGAGGTTACGTTATACAAGTGTTTGTTGATTAAATTTCTGAACTAAAGCTTGTCTTTCATTTTTTTCATAAAACAGTTCAAAAGAACTCTTCACACTTTAATTACGGTACCTTTTTCCATCAAACAATTTTATTTTTAAATTAGGTAAATTCAAGGACAGGATCAGGTGATAGACAAACTGCAAAAGCTAAAAATCAGAAATAAAATCAAATTACTATACACCATCCATTAGCACCTGAAAAGAGAATAGACAAGTTTTGGGTGTTAGTCATATAGCCCAGAAACAGGCCCTTCAGCCCACTGAGGCTGTGCTGACCAACAAGTGCCCATTTATACTAATCCCATTCCCATTTACTACCCCAGATTCTACCTCTCCCAGACACATTAGGTTAATTTTACAGTGGCTGATTAACCTACCGACATCCTTGAGATGTGGAGGACAACTGAAGTACCCAGAAGAGACCCACGGGGGCATAGGGGGAATGTACAAACTGCACACAGGTAACACTGAAGCTCAGGAGTGAGGCCGGGTTACTGCAGTTGTTAGGTGTCAGCTCCACCAGTTGTACTGCTCTGCCATTAGATCTGACAGATGTTTTTCACCTAACAAGGTATAGATCTCTACACACTTCCATCACTTTCTGTTTAAGAATTAATGTCTGTAGATATATGTAGCAGATGCATTTTGCATTTGTGGGGTTAGGTACAGGTAAGGGTCTCGGGTGAAACACTGGTGCATAAACCATATGCTTGGCTGAGAAATTAATGATTTTTTTTCAAGATTTTTTATTACAAATTGAGACCGTCAATAACAAGTTAATGTGATTTTCTCCCTGTTTGCTATTTGAATTTCAATTACCTAACCAAAAAACATACTCTGATATAAAGACAGTGATTTCTTTTAATCATTGGCTGCAGCCAAATATTTGTACATGGTCAAAAAATGAATTTAAGTGAACAAGTCTAGCAGCTCCTAACCTAACTCCCTCCCTATTGTGCACCATCTTTCAACCAAATCCGTGGTTAACCACACAATTAATTGAGAACATGTTTCTGCATTAGCAAAATCTGCTAGGGTTCTGAATGTTACCGTTACAGATGGATTTTAGTGTGATAGTATAGAAGAGCCCAAATATATAGCATTGAGAGATGTTACATCATCACTACGTAGTCCTTGAAAAGCAGCATTTTACCCAAGTTTGCTGTGCTATCCTCTCAACCCAGCAGAAACCACAAATTCCTCTAATACACAAAAGGCTGCAGTTCAGACAGCATCCACAAAGGGGAATAAACAGTCAACGTTTCAGGCTGAGACCCTCTGATCCTGACGAAGGATCTGGGCCCAAACTGTTGACTATTCCCCTCCATAGATGCTGAGTTCTTCCAGCAATATGTGTGTCTTACTGGATTTCCAGCATCTGCAGAATCTCTTGTGTCTATATGGAAGTGTGATTTTATTCTTGTATCTTTTATAACATGACATTTATCAGCATTAAAAGGATTATAAATATTGTATATTATAATAATTTTCCTTTGTATTTTACATGCTTTAAAGCTTGCCCGCTTTTTGACACCTCTTGATATCATGCTTGGTTTGATGGCAGCTGCAGCCCATGATGTTGATCATCCAGGAGTCAACCAGCCTTTTTTAATTAAAACCAAACATCATTTAGCCAGTCTGTATCAGGTGAAAACTAAAACCTATTGTATTTTGACCATTTAAACCGTAGTGATTACAAATTATAATTTTCAATAATAGCACAAGTGTGAGATATTTCTTATTGCTTAAATTACTATATCAGCAGTTTTTACTGTTGCAATTGTTTAATATTGTAGTGATCATAGATTATTAATGGTTTAAAGACTTTATGGTTGATAAGTATACAAACATTTATGTTGAAGAGAAAAATAAATATTAACTGGCACATGCCAGTTCATGAAAGGTAGTGTTTACATTATTTGCTTGGTGAGTAATATTCATTTATTAAGTTCCTACATGAACGGTTACTTCAGAAATAAGGATGTGGAATTGGGATAATACATTGACGAAGAAAATTGGTTAAAGATCAGAAAAAAATGTATTGAAATAAACTAGGAATTTTTAGATTGGTGACTTATTATCAGTAGGATATCAGAATAAAGTATATTAGAATAAGGATTTAGTCCAGTGAGTTAGAGAGGGATGTCTCTGTCCACTTGGGTGGCTTTAAGAGCTTGCTGGCATAAGATGGTCACTTCAGCATTATAGCTCAGCATCCATATTTTGGCATCAAAGAGATAAATTGCATCAAAAATTCCAGGTGCCTAGGAATCCCACTCAATCCCGTTCTGGTATACAGACAGCATTGCTGAAACCTTGCTGAAACGACTGACTGAAGCTGTAAGTTAATTGAGGAATACTGGGGCTAAATAGAAGGGGAATGATTTGCTTTCATGGCCTACTGCATGGCAAGGCAGTCTTAAGTTACAAGAGCAGAAGTAGTCCACATGGGGACTCATGTAGTATCAAGCCCTGATGTAATTCTACACTTTTGAAAGGCAGCAGGGCTGCCTTAATGGATCAGAGATGACACAAAGGAAATGTGTGTCACACGTGGTCAGAGGCCATCAGTAGTTGTCACACTGCAAGTAACCTATCCTCAGTACTCAACATCCTTTAACTTTACCATGGAACAAGTGCTGCGCTTAAAATGTAACAAATAGGACCATATTAATTTGCCCTTTAAATTCATCATAGTGTGTATACTCCTCAAATAGCTTGTTTCATAATTAATTGCCACTATCATTTGGGCCACATGAAGGAAGATGAGTCTTTTATAAGCTATAAAGTATATCAGAACAAAGTTATTGCCAGCTTTTCACATGCCCACTTGTTGGCTGAAGCAGAATGTAGTGGTCTCTCCTACTCTCCCTCTTAAGGTCTGTAACTGGTCTTATAGACCTTGTATTAATGTATCACTCAGTAAGCTATCATGGAAATAAAGAATGGATTTCTTTTTTTTTATTTGCTCTCTTTAAAGAACATCTCTGTGCTGGAGAATCACCACTGGAGATCTACTGTGGGAATGCTCCGAGAATCAGGGCTGCTGGCTCATCTGCCTGCAGAAACAATGTGAGTTAAGCTTATCTGTAATAATTTGACAGTCTCTACTAAAACATTGTATAATGTTTAAGTTACATTTAATTGTGCATTGAGCATATGCAGAGAGTGAACCAAATATTCTATCGCTATTTGAATCCACGATGGTAAAATGTGACATAGAAGCCACACTGAAAACAAGATAGTAGGATACAAATATAGCATTTGTTTCGATTCAACAGCAAGTTATATGAGTATGGACAATATCAGTAAAGACAGAGGAGCTCTCAATACATTGTTAGTCAAGTGTATGATTCAACTCAATTAGAAGAGGTGCATCTATGGTAAAAATGTAATTAACTGAAGTCACTGAAGCTTTCCCTCCAATTCCACTTCCTTTAGGGAAGCACTGGCTTCTAAGGTACCTCCTCATCACACAGAAAATCAACAATCATAGAGTCCTCAATTTTGAGATGATCACATCTATTTTTGTTACAGACAAGACATTGAACAACAGTTAGGATCTCTCATTCTGGCCACAGATATTAGCCGACAAAATGAGTTTCTTAGAAGAATGAAAGCTCATTCGGACAACAGAGATTTATCATTGGAGGTTGCAGATCATAAGCACTTCATATTGCAGGTAGGTTCAAATTTAATTGTCTTTCAACATACACGAATACTCATGAATAGTGTTCCTCCAGAGCCAAGGTGGCAAACACAGTACCAGCAGTCAAGGCACATATAAGACAGCAGTAAACATACAGTCACACAAAAAAAATCCCCGAGTGTCATACCCTGTAGATTGATGGTGCCTGAATTTTGGCAGCAAGAACAAGCCCACACCAGTCTGCAGATGAATGCAGTCCAGCTTGTCTTCCACCAAGAGCACAGTGGAGGGCAGCACCGATAGGAAGAGCCAGTCCCCAACTGGCCCAGACTGCAGCATGCCACTGTGTCTCTGCTTTCTCCCACACGGCTTTCAGCATCTCTCCCCTGGGTGGCTGCAACAAGTGACTCGGTAGCTTAAAGCCTAGACCACACTACAGCTCCCCCACCCGCGGTCTCACCAGTGAACCAAACTTGCAGTATTCTACATTACCAATGTCCAACAGGGTCCTACAAACACAATAAAAAAATTTCCAAGACAATCACTCGCTCCATTTGTTTGCACACCAACCCTGGCGTCTTCACGGTCCGCACCAAGTCCAGCTCCGTTGCTACTGTGCAACTCACTGATAGGGTAGACTTGCAGTACTTGATAACCAGCAGTGTCTTGCGATAGCAAATAAGAGGTAAAGGATGAACAACTACAACTTTGGTTGGGCCCAGAGTGGCCACTGCAGTCAAGCATGCCTGCATCTTAGTCGAGCTGTCAAAGTCATAATAAATTAGCGAGCCTGAAGTCTCCATAAAGGAGTTTTACACAGAACTGTGTGGACTTGCATGCATAAGATTACAGGAATTCTGTATTCCTGTGGGCTGTGAAGTTAGCTTTGGTTTGACCGGACACAATACAGCTGTCCATTCTTTTGAGAGTGTTGGGGTGGGCAGCAAATATAAGCTCATTTTCTTTATTTATTTCATCGAGTTGGTTCAAAAATATTTAATTGTTCCATAATGTTTATGAGTGTTTCATTTCAACTTCTTAAATTTTCAGTATGTTTAATTTTTTTTAGTTTTAATTATTTACATGGACTGATTTGTGACTGCCCAAGATATTCTATCAAAGCTATTCCATGAGCAGTGCTTCCTAGCTGCTAACTCAGCAGCAAATCACAGCCCTTGACTTGATCCACATTATTCTGATTTTAATAGGCAGGTGACCAATAAACTTGGACAACGCACCAGTCAGTGGAAGGTCCAGACCATTATTCCTTAAGCATGTGAATATGTGTAAAGGATGACTGTCTTTTATTATCACAGCTCTAAAGCTATTACACTCTGATGGTCTCTTCAGTATTAAACCTGTCTTGACTCATATTTTTGTTTGAATTGCAAACTTACACTTTGCCTCAAGTGCCCCAAAACACACTTAAATGTAATTTAAAAATTTATAAAATACACTTTTACTTGAAATATTTCTAATAGAGCATTTCATTTAGCAAAATTTTTATTTTCTCCAGTAAATCAGGATTACAACATATTGTGGTAATGCTACTTGGCTTTGGAGAGGAACAACTGGGCTATTGTCTGTATTTGAGGTCTCTCCTTGCAAAACGTTATGTTGCTATGTGAATGGGCTTTAAAATGTCCTATCAAAGATGTTAATTTTTTACGTGATGTCCTCAGGCTTGGCTAATTACTGCTCAAGGACCTGAATATTGGAATTCAGTAGTATTCAAAATCTATTTTTTTTTATTATTAAATACTTAAAAAATTTTAAGGCAAACACAAAAAATTCAAAAATGTAAATGACTAGATACCTACCTCCCTAACAACCACACTTCTCCATTAAAACAGATGTGTTCACACTTCCCACAAGTTCCAAACTGCAATTTCAGCAGGTAAATTCAGAAACATAAATGAGTCCAGTAAGTTTATGTTGTTGTTATAGTCCAGTGTTGGAACATACTGTATACCTGGAAAGCACTGGTTGAGTGCTGCAGCAAACTTGGGACTTCCACAGTGATACTGAGCATTCTAACGTTCTGATCCCTTTAACAGTGTGAGCTCACATTACTCAGCTAGAACAGTCCCTTAAGTTGACTTAAAGTGAGGAATTGAAGAACAGATAGGGAAATGTGAAAGTCTATGCCCACCGATCACCACAATTCTTGAACACATTAGGTTGTGGAGTATAAAACATTAATTGTTGGAAGAGGCCTGCCTAAATGTGGAACCTGATGATGACAAATGACAGTCATTTTTGACAGATTCTTCACATGCAGAACACAGTCTATGGCTATTTTTCTGGAGATCTAGAAATAAAAACTTGACTCTAATATAGCAGTTATTATTATTAGATTTAGTGATCAAGAATTCAATAGAGCAGATAACACAATGTTCATTATGCTTAAGTTGCATGTCATAATTTTATTAAAGATAATGTCACTAGTGAACAGCAATCTGGTCTATGACATCCAACCCAAAGTGCCCTTCCACGTGGTGCTTCTTTTCCCATGGGTCCCCCAACTTACAGCTGTGGAACTTAAAATATATCACATCAATTAATCAGTAAATGTGTACCTTTGTTTAAGCCCTGGTTTCTGGTTATAACATTTGATAACAGAATGTACTAAATCACTGTACCTCAGATTCTTCAGTATGAAAATATTAATCATATTAGTTTTCTTGAATATTTTATTGTCTGCCTTAAATTTCTATGAATAAATACCATTATTGACAGTCTCTTGGAATTGTTAGCTCTTATTTTCTAATTAAAGGTTATTCCATGTAGTTATCTATTTCAGACATCTGGTGTATTTGCAAGAACTGTGTATCAGTGATAAATTGCAATTTAGTATTCCCTGTTCCTTTCTTGTCTCCAGAATATTAGTTCTGGAGACTATAGAAAGGAACAACAAGCATCTCCCTCCTCAAGATTTTGAAAATGGAGATCACATCTGTCAGTTTGTTTGGATTAACAACATCTCCTCCGCAAGCTCTGTCAGCACAGGTGCCTTACACGGTTGTGCACTTTGCCCCCTGCTCTACTCTCTTTACACCTATGACTGTGTGGCTAAGCATAGCTCCAGAGCCATATTCAAGATTGCTGATGACACCACTGTTGTGGGCCAAATAAGAGGTGGTGATGAATCAGCATTCAGGAGAAAGATTGAAAATCTGGCTGAGAGGTGTCAGAACAACAACCTCTCACTCAATGTAGGCAAAATCAAGGAACTGATTATAGACTTCAGGAGAGAGAAACCAGAGGTCCATGAGCAAGTCCTCATCAGATGTGGAGAGCATTAGCAACTTCAAATTCCTGGGTGTTCCTATTTCAGAGGACCCAGCACATAAGTGCAATTGCAAAAAAAGTGGGTCAGCGCTTCTGCTTCCTTAGGAGTCTGCAGAGATTCAGCATGACATCTAAAACTTCTGTAGATGTGTAGTGGAGAGTGTATTGCCTGGCTGCATCATAGCCTGGTATGGAAACACCAATGCCTTTGAATGGAAAATCCTACCATTGAACACATCTACCATAGCAGCATCCATCATCAGAAATCCCCACCACCCAGGTCATGCTTGCTTCTCACTGCTGTCATCAGGCACAAGAGCCTCAGGACTTGCATCACCAAGTTTAGGAACAGTTACTACCCCTCAACCGTCAGGCTCTCGATTAAAAGGAGATAACTAGTCACTTGCCCCATAATTGAGATGTACCCACAAACTATTATCACAGTTTTAAAGATTCTTTATCGTATTATTTCATGTTCTCATTATTTATCGCTTTTTATATTTGCATTTGCACTGTTAGTTGTCTTCTGCATTCTGGTTGATCTTTTATTGATCATGTTATAATTATTATTCTATAGATTTGCTGACAAGAACACAAATCACAGGATTGTATATGGTGACATATATGTACTTCGATAATAAAATTTACTTTGAACTTTGACTGATCTGAGAGTAAAGAGGATAAAGAAATGTCATATATTTTTTTAAAAAGATGAACTGAAATGGAGAGGATCAGCTCATCACATCCTCCCTATCTATACCTTGTTACCTGAAATTGATATTCTATTCAGTTTCACTGAAATACTGCAAAGGTCAATTAAAAATTATGCTTTATTTAGCATGACCTTCCATGTAAGCTTCATAGTGCAGATACATTATTGCAATATTCAGACCAGATTTTAATTGAATGTATAATTTCTGAAATTTACAGTAAGTATTTTGACTTGAGTCTAGGTAACTGGCAGTTTTCAAGAACTTCTATATCATTCATTAACAAGTTGTTTTCAAAATTAATTTTAAAGTTGGTATTTGCTTAGGTAATTTTTCTGTTTTTGGATTGTTATTCAGATAGCACTTAAGTGTGCAGATATCTGTAATCCTTGTCGGGTCTGGGATATGAGCAAGCAATGGAGTGAGAAAGTCTGTGAGGAATTTTACCGACAAGGTTAGTGGGACTTGTGCGCTATGATGGCTAAGTGATTTACAGTATATATTCATGGTTTTCTCAAGGCTACAAGGTTTCAGAATCCAGAAATTTGTTTGGAAAATTATACAATGGGAATGAAGGAGTGAGTCCTTCAGCTTGATTATTTCAAAATCCTGGATTTGTATAACTTTGAAACAATATGTGCCTTACTAATTTTCCAAAAATAATATCAACATCATTAGGCATTAAGGTATCAAATTACCAGCAAGCCTTGCTTTTATTCCTCAGTTCATTTTCTGTATTAAATGAAATAGATCAGTCTTTGACACATATATGAGAATGGTGCTTTAAAATCTCTAGAGTAAAGGAACATTGAAGATGTTGATCTCTGATTTGTAGTTCTCGTACTACTGGTAAATCATTTCATGAGTGGCATTGTTAAATCTTTTCTACCTGTGTAGGATAACTGAATCCCAATAATCTGACCTGACTAATAAAGAAGTGATTGCTAGCACAAGAGAATGTTGATTAGACCATTGCGTTTATTCCTTGTTCTCTTCATTCAGCTAATTTTGTACCTAACTCTTAACAGTAACCTGCCAGAGAAGCTCATCTGGCAGGCAGTGTCTGTGGAGGGAAACAGGCAGTCGATGTTTCAGATCAAGTTCCTCCAGTCACAATGGCTCTCATGAATTCCTGACCCAGCCATCAAATCTTTATTCTCAAATTAAAAAAACATACTTGTACATAATGTTACCAGTAACTAGAGTAACAAGTATATGTGCCAAAACAAAATGGATAATCAGAGTTCTGTATTTGGTTGGCTATTTTGGAAAGTCTGTTTAAATTTGTTTCCTTTTATTTACTTCACAAAAAAAGTCATTAATACTTAGTTAAGTATGCTTAATTATAGTTTGAAAGCAATCCACTATAGCTAAATGGAATTCAAGAAGTTTGATAATGTTACATTTTCCTGCCATAACTGAAAATGATTTTATTGCATGTTTGGTCTTAAAATCACTCATCATTTGATATGTAAACTGACAGATAAGTTACCCATCTTCCATCTTTGTATTGTACCCCTCTCTACATGATCAAAATTAATTTCCAGATTCCTTCAAAAAAAAACTATTCACCTTTATACATCAGGTTAGAATTCAGTCGTAAGAATTTTTAATCACATGAAAATGTGGGCTGTATGGGAGACCAATACCATTTTTGTTCAGAGTCTTAAAGAAATGGTATTTTTCCATGTTATGCTTCATGTATGCAATAATTGGTCATTCTCACTCACACACAGTGCTGCTTTAATTCTGGGTGGGCCACTTTGATGTAGGTGATGGGAGCAGATACACTGAAATAGGCTGCCGGAATAATTGTTATCGTTGAATACCCCTGCCCAAACCCTCAAAGCTTGAGCACTGAACCTTACACTGGAGTAAACTTAACCGTCCAGTGAAGGCATATTCATCCTTTTACGGTCAATGCCATTTCTAAAGTCTGTATTTGACAACAAAATCATAAGGCAATGTCATGTTCCATGCTCAGAGGCCTGATTGTGTAAGTCATCATACATACTGGAGACTTGGTATTAGATCATGAGCTGTATATTCACAGTAGTACGCTGATTAATTTAAAGTACACAATTAATGCATAAGGTATGAAAACATTGTATTATATGATATAATTTTTATTCATTTATTTCTGCTTGCTTACTTGGCTTGCAGGTGACTTAGAGGAACGTTTGAAGCTTGAAGTTAGTCCACTGTGCAATCAGCTGAAAGATACTATACCCAGCATACAAATAGGTAAAATAAATTTGATACTTTTTACAGACTTATTTTGCCTTGAAAATTGTAGAGAAAGGACAGGTTAAAATAATATCCCTCTGCATATTATAAGATTGTAGTGAATTTTCAATTTTTTACAGATCTAGGGGTAGTAATATCCTGAGTTGTCTACCTGAAATTGTGGAGGCTAGGTCACTGGAGGTATTTCTAGGGGAAGTAATTCTTTGTAAGGTTAGAAAACTGGGACAGGTCCATATGATATTAAAGTGCAGCAGATTTAGAAGCTGGGCCTAATCCACCCATTTTCTTCAGTTAAGAAGCCTTTATTCCTCTTTTGTAGCGGGGAACCAGAGTATTTACTTACCCTGCATATTTTCTTTTTGAAGTTCAATATTTTAAGATATTAAATTAGAGATCTTCACCATGTTCCTAAATGTTTGCATATAAGTATTACTAGGTGGATATAGATCCTGCTGCAGACCTATATCGAGCTGTCCAGAACCTGTTCCTTCAACATGAAGTAGTGTGTGTTTTAGGAATTTACGCAATAATGACTCACCTAAGTTCAGAGCTGTTGAGTAGCTGGTGTTTTGGCAGTGAGCATCAACTTGAAAATAGATCTGGATTTGATAAGCATAATAGCATCATAGAAAAGCAGAGCGCAGAAATACGCCCCTTGGCCCATCTTGTCCATGCCGAGCCATTTAAACTCCCTATTCTCGTAGACCTGTATCAGAACCTTAGCCCTCCATATGCCTACCATCCATGTGTTTATCCAAACTTCTCTTAAATGTTGAAAACAAGTTCACATGCAACACTTGCACTGACAGCTTGTTCACACTCTCATTACGCACTAAATGAAGAAGTTTCCCCTCATGTTCCCTTTAAACTTTTCACCTTTCTCCATTAACCCATGACCTTTAATTGTAGTCCCACCCAATGACAGTGGAAAAAGCCGGCTTACGTTTATCCTATCTATACCCCTCAACATTTTGTATACCTCTATCAAATTTCCTCTCAATCTTCTACATTCCAAGGAATAAAGTCCTAACCTATTCAATTTTTCCTTATAACTCAGGTCCTCCAGACCTGGCAACATCCTTGTAAATTTTCTCTGTACTCTTTCAATCTTATTTATATCTTTCCTGTAGGTAGGTGACCAAAACTGAACACAATACTCCAAATCAGGCCTCACCAATGTCTTGTACAACTTCAACATAACATCCCATGTCCTGTACTCAATACTTTGATTTATGAAGGCCAATGTGCCAAAAGCTTTCTTTATGACCCTTTCTACCTGTAATGCCACTTTCAATGAATTATGACCTGTATTCCTAGATCCCTTTATTCTACTGCAATCCTCAGTGCCCTACCATTCACTTTGCAAGACCTAACCACATTGTTCCTACCAAATTGCAACTCCTTGTGCTTGTCAACATTAAATTCCTTCTGCCATTTTTCAGTGCATTTTTCCAGTTGGTCCAGATCCTGCTCCAAACTATGGTAGTTTTCTTTGCTGTCCACTACACCCCAATCTTGGTATTATCCACGAATTTGCTGATCCAGTTTACCAGATTATCATCCAGACCATTGATACAGATGACAAATAGCATTGGACTCAGCATTGATCCCTGTGGCACTCCACTAGTCACAGGCCTCCAGTCAGAGAGACATCCATCTACTACCACTCTCTGGCTTCTTCCATAAAGCCAATATCAAATCCAATTAAAAATCTCTTCTTAAATGCCAAGAGACTGAACCTTCTTGACCAACATCCCATGGGGACCTTGTCAGATGCCTTACTAAAGTCCATGTGGACAACATCCACTGCCTTGCATTTATCAACTTTCCTGGAAACCTCCTTGAAAAACTATAAGATTGGTTAGACATGACCTACCATGCACGAAGCCATACTGACTACCCTTAATCAGTCCACGTCTATCCAAATACTGATATATGTGTTACCTTGGAATACCTTCCAATACTTTCACATTACAGATGTCAGGCTTACTGGCCTATACTTTCCTGCTTTATTTTCAGAGCCTTTCTTTTACAGCAGAGCAATATTGGCTATCCTCCAATCCTCTGGCACCTCTCCTGTCACTAAGGATGATTTAAATATCTCTGCTCGAGCCCCAGCAATTTCTGTATTTGCCTCCTGCAGAGTCCGAGGGAAGACCTTGTCATGCCCTGGGGATTTATCACCCTAACTGACCTCAAGCCAGCAAACACCTCCTCTGTAATCTTTATGGGGTCCATGAAGTTGATGCCATTTTACTACTGACCCTGTGTTTGTCACCTGAGTAAATGCAGATGCAAAAAATCCATTTAAGATCTCCCCCATCTCTTTCGGCTCCACGTATGGATCACCATTCTGATCTTCCGGAGGACCAATTTTGTCCCTTGCAATCCTTTTGCTCTTGACATCTCTGTAGAATCCCTTGGGATTCTCCTTCTCTTTGTCGCTAAGGCAACCTCATACCTTCTTTTAGCCCTCCTGATTCCTTTCTTAAGTGTTCTCTTGCATAATATTTTGCCTAACTTATTAATAGCTTTTGAATTAAGGTGAAGATGTCATTAATTTAGTACTCTCCTTTTTTTGTCCAGGTTTTATGAGTTACATTGTTGAGCCCCTGTTTGTGGAATGGTCCCGTTTTACTGAAAACACAAGTTTGACCATAACAATGATGAGCCACCTGCGAAAGAACAAGGCAAGGTGGCGAGGACTTGTTCTCAGACGACATAATAGTGAGGAAAGTACAGCCCAAGTGAATGAAGACAAAAGCAGAACTTCTCAGGAAGTTGAACACCAGTGATCTAACTCAGTTAAATAGTCCAGTAAAAAAAAAATGCCATGTTTTTCTTAAGACATTTTTCTTTCTCAAAATTTTCTTTTGAGCGAAGTGAAGAAATCTTGAGGACTGGAAGAAGACCTCCAGTGGAAAAGTAGGAAGAGACTATTTGACACTGAAGGACAATTCATCTTTACCAAGTTTCTTGATCGGTCTTTAGTTTTGTAAACATGTGCCATGTATTACCTCAGCAGCCTTCCAATTGAATAAAAAATGACTTGGTATTTGAATTGCAGCAAAAGCAAAGTTTCACTCCCAAACTATCAAGCATAAGGCTCAAAGCTTTTTACCTAGATTTATACTGTTAGGGACAGCGTTGGCTAAAAATGAGTCTGAATAGAGATGGAAGAGCCTCTGAAAGAACTTGGTGGTGCAGTAACAAAAGCTTGTTCAGCAATGTGGCTTTGACTACAAATGGCAACTGTTGAAGATCACAATATTCAACTGTTCAGCTGGGCTGCACCGTTGCTAAACACCAGCTTGAAAGAACTCTCAATCTCTTGGATTTGAGTATGCACTGTGAATAATACTTTTTTGGGAATGACAACCAAACTTTTTTCATTTTTGTACCTTTTACATCAGAAAGCAGATGTGGCATTCAGAACTGGATTGCATACCTACTGAGTACATGTTTAAATTCATTCTTGTATAGTTATAATAACAATAAAATTTAAGATGGAGAGATGTAAATATGATCAGTTACAAAGCATACACAATTCCAGGTTTTAATCTGTCCCAGTGTGTCTGTTTTTCTAGGAGTAAATATTATATAGAAGGGACAACAAGAAGAAAAGAAAGATCGGTACATTTAGAATTCTGCATTGAGAGTATGTTTCACTGTGAACAATAAATACCATTGGTATTAAAACACAAGCCAAAAATTAGAACTATAGAACAAATGTAAATAGTTATATTACACTAAAAATTTTAAAACTATAAAGCCTTAATGTTGCACCCATTGCCATATTTTTACTGTTTTGATAATTAAGCACAAACATTCTTTGTATTAGACTAATTGAAATTACTAATTACAGCAAGCAGTTTTATTTCTATTGTTAAAAAAGTAACAATTCAATAACAATGCAAACATTCCACATTTTTCTTACATTATTTAAATTTATTTGTAATTGTTCGCTTTGGTCATTGAGGATATTTCCATTTGCCTCGAGGATAAGGAGGCAAATTTAATTCAATCCATTCAAGTTGAAAACTATTTGACAGTTTTGAAAGAAGTTGCTATTTTCCCAAATTCCCAGAATACCAACAAGGTTCAAGAAGGTGAAGGTTTCTTTCTAAAATGTACAAATAAGAAATAAACAGATCAGGTCTGAATACCATGTGGTCGTATCCCAGAAAAAGAGGTATTGGAACTATTTGTTATACTATAGCTGTGAATGAAAATCATTCACAAACCAGCTGCAGAAATGCTTTGTCATAAAGTCTTCTGTTTTTTAATGAATCATAAAATGTTTGTATGTATTTCTGTTCAGAGGTAAGGAAATAAACTGTATAGTTGCGCCATAATCTATTAAGGTAAGGCAAGCTTGTGGGTTTGAACAGCCAGTTCCTATTTCTCTGTAACCTTGAATTTGATATACATAAATATAAACCTCCTATGTTATATATAAATAACTTTCCTCTTACAGATATATGTACACCTAAACTTCAATCAACATCCCGTGGGCACTGTTCTGATTTAGAGGATAGGTTTTTTAAGTACATTCCTGTAATCTATGTAAACAAGCCTTACAGCTGTATGATAATATCATTTTAATGTAAACTTTGTCTAATGTTAAAAACGTGATGCATATTCTGTGAAATTTGCTGTGACTGCTATGCAGTGTTGCCAAGAATCATTATTTCTAAAACAAAAACCTAAATTTTAATCAAGAATGCAATGTATAATTTCAGTTCAAGGTTTTGGACTGCAACAATTAATCATAAATAGACTTTTGTAAATGTTATTGTTTCCACTTATGAAATATATAAACATCTAAACCAAAATGGTATATCAATCTAATTGGACTGATGGTGATTTTAATATTCAGTTTACACAAGTGTAACATAAAGGAATAATCAACATATTCTTCTGTTGTGGGCTAATTTTATCATAGCATGCAGATTCATTCAAAATTTGGTCAAACATGGTAAATGATATTGAGTGATTCTAGCTCTATGAATTTGAATTTAGCTCTATAGTCTACACAATGCCCATATGAAATACAAGGAAACCTTTCAGTTCCTTAGACGTGCTTTGCCATTGAACAAGATATTAACTTACTCTGTCTCCATGGCCTTTGGTCCCTTTAATATCCTCATTGATAAATAATTGATCTAGACTGCGCCAACACTTCTGGAAATGGAAATGAAAACTGCAAGGATCACTTCCCAGTCTTGGTTCTTAATAGCCTATGCATCCTTTTAAGACTGCAATCCCCAGTTCTATAATCCTGAGATAGGAGAAACATGTCTATCATCCTGAAGTATCTAAGAATTATGTAAAATTTAATGAGGGTTTCTCTGATTCTTAAACTGAGGAAATAGTAGCCGAGGCACCTCCAGCTTTCCTCAAAGGACATACTAGGTATACCAGGAACCAATATGATGTATCTTCACTGCATGTCCTTTTAAAGTAAGGAAATCTTTTCTTTGATTAAGGAGACCAGAATTGTACATGATATTCTGGGTATGATCTCACTTATTTAATCTATGAAGTATTTAATGCCTGTAACTCTGTCGACTCACGCCTAGGGGGCCGGCACAATGACGGACTCTCCACTCCTCCCTCTCCCTCAGTGTGTTCAGTTCATCTACATTAGCCGCACCGCTATCTTCTAGGAGCATGTTGACCATAGTCTTGGGAGGGCGCTCAGGGTGGCGTAGACAGTGGCCCACTAGTTGCAATCTTCTTGCCTTGATTTTAGTAGTGAGCATTGGTAAGTTATCTTAGAGCTCGGCATTCATCGTGTTGTTGCCAACTCACATCAAGAGCCATCTGGAGCATTCGTGTATAGCAATCATCTAGTGACTTTCGCATGGTCTTGGTGAGTGTCCATGTTTCGCATCCGTACGTGAGAATGGACTCTATGACTGCTATGAAGATCCTCTTTTTGAGCCCTCTGGTCAGGTTCAACCTCCAGATTTCCTTCCTGTCATTCATAGCCCTCCATGACGGCGCCTTCCGTATCTTTATGTCCTTCTCCGAACTCATCATTCTTGACCCGAGGTACTTGAAGTCTAAGACTTTCTTAATGGTATCATTCTTTACAGTCTTGAGAGTACCTTCGTCACAGTTGAACAGCATGTACTCTGTCTTTTTAGCATTTAAGTGAAGTCCAACTTTACTGCACTCAATTTCCACTTCTGTCAGTAGCTGCTGCCAACACACAATTCAAGAAGCAAGCTGGTAAACTGTGGATATACAAAAACAGAGCCTCCCTCAACAGGAAACATGTCGACTACATCTTCATAAGAACAAAATGGTATAATTGTGTGATCAACACAGAAGCCTGCAGCACCTTCAACTTGGTCAGTTCTGATCACATAGTAGTGTCAATGCAAGTGAGACTGAGCCTGCGGCAACCCAAAGCCACAGGTCCCAAGGAGAAGATAGACTGGAAGGCATTCTCACAACCAATTCTTCAAGCCCAGTGCACTGTGGAAGTGAGAAATCACTTCAGCCCACTAGAGAGGGAGGAGGAAGAGACTGCCACCGACCACTATCAACGACTCATAGATGCACACACAGATGCAATGAAGAGTCTGCCTACTGTGAAGCAAATCAAAAAGAGCCGGATCTCGAAACATCCTGACGTCATTGCAGCAATAAGTGTGGTCAATGCTGAACTTAGAAGCAGCAAAACAAAAGAGCTAAGAGACAAGTTCAAGACAGCAAAGAAGAATCTCTTTGCCACCTCCGACCGACTGAAGGAAGAGGAACTAGCTGAGAGGATTAGAGGGGTAGAGGCTGCTAATGAAGACAAGCAGCATGGAGAAGCATGGCACCTAGTCAACGAGATCAGCAGACAGAAGAAGTCCCCATCAGGTCAAATTAGTGGTGAAACAGCAGAGGACCATCTCCAGACATGGTTTACCCATTTCAAGAACCTGTTGGGAAGCCCTCCAACGATCAAAGGAGGAGGACATACCCACGATACTAATGCAAGTCAACATTGATGACGGCTCATTCACCATCGAGGAATTGAAGGTGGCCAAATAAGCACTCAAACAGGGCAGGAGTGCTGGACCAGATGGGATACCACCAGATGTTCTTAAGAACTGCAACCTGGACGACATCTTGCTGGACATATGTAATACGGCACTGATGAAAGGCGACAAACCAGAACAGTGGTCACTCTCAAACATTATCCCTGTCCCCAAGTCGGGATCCCTCACGAAGACGGATAACTACTGCGGTATCAGCTTGACCTACATCTTAGCAAAGCTATACAATCAGATGATCTTGAACAGGATTTGCACCACCATTGACCCTAAGCTAAGATTAAATCAGAATGGTTTTCGGCAGAAGCGCACAACAGGAATGCAAAATACTTGCTCTCCATAGAATCATCGAGGAAGTCAAGAAGAACAATCTACCAGCCGTGCTTACTTTCATCAATTTTCGCAAATCTTTTGACTCCATTCACAGAGGTGAAATGCTGAAGATCCAGAAAGCTTATGGAGTGCCAGACCCTTTACTGAGAGCAATAGAGTCCAGCTATACCAAGACCATGGCGAAAGTTGTATCACCAGATGGAGAAACAGCAGTGTTCGAGCTCCTAGCTGGTGTGCTGCAAGGAGATAAGATATATAAACATATAAGATTATTAAGGTATTGGACAAGATAGAGGCAGGAAATATGTTCCAGATGCTGGGAGAGTCCAGTACCAGAGGGCATGGTTTGAGAATAAGGGGTAGGTCATTTAGGACAGATTTAAGGAAAAACTTCTTCTCCCAGAGAGTTGTGGGGGTCTGGAATGCACTGCCTTGGAAGGTAGTGGAGGCCAATTCTCTGGATGCTTTCAAGAAGGAGCTAGATAGGTATCTTATGGATAGGGGAATCAAGGGATATGGGGACAAGGCAGGAACCGGGTATTGATAGTAGTTGATCAGCCATGATCTCAAAATGGCGGTGCAGGTTCGAAGGGCCAAATGGTCTACTTCTGCACCTATTGTCTATTGAGACACTCTGGCACCCTACATCTTTATAATCGTCCTTGATTACGCTCTACGTCAAGCTACCAAAGATCATGACAAGTTTGGTTTTATTATAAAACCAGGACGAACCAAAAGGGTCAGATTAGTTATGCTCACAGATCTCGATTTTGCAGATGACATAGTCCTGTTCTCTGACCAGGTGGAAGAAGCACAGCAGCTACTGACAAAAGTGGAAATTGAGTGCAATTAATTCCTGTGCCATTTCCTCATTCTCAGTTATAAATTCTTCCCATCTGTCTAAGAGATCAACGTTTACCATTGCTCATTTTTTCCCGTCTCCATACCTCTAGAACAAGGGTTCCCAACCTGGGGTCCACAGATCCCCTGCTTAATGATATTAATCCATGGGATTGAAAGGTTGGAAATTCCTGCTCTAGAAGTTCTTGCAGTCTGTTTTCATATTTCTTGATAGATTTTCCTTGGTCATCTTTTGATTTCTAAAGTCTCAATTCTCAGACTTAAGTTTTTTTTTTGTCTGGCAACTTTCAACCTTTTTCCCCCTTGATTTATTACTATTTGTACTTTCTCCTATAATCCATGACCGGATTAGTTTTCCTGCTGTATTTGTAATGTACAGTATATTTGTCTAGATCATGTACAATTTCTTTAAATGCTTGCCATACCTTTTCTCCCTGGTTATTAAGAATCTATCAATGTCTGCCTTCAGAGTATTCAAACGTAAAGGAAGAAAGTTCCAACACTTGATCCTCAAAGAAAAATATTCTCCTCATCTGTCTTAAGTGGGTCACCCCTAATTTTTAAACAGCAGCCCTTAGTCAAAGATTGTACTACAAGAGGAAACAGTTTCATCTCATTTTCTAAATGCCAGCAGATGCATGCATATTGTCCTAATCTAATCTTTCTCATAGGACACAGTTCTTAAAAATCTAGAAAACCTCAATCTAACCATGCATTTACATTAGAAGATCATAAAACAGTGTAGGAACAGTATAAACTCCTCATAAATCTCCTTTAAACATTCTCCTTCTTTCTTTAATCTATGCCCTTGAGCATTTGAGATTTCCAGCCTGGAAAAAAATGACTCTAGAGAAGTATATAAAATTATGAGAAGCATAAAGGTTGCCCCTCAGCCTCTGACACTACAGAGAAAACAACAATCCCAAGTTTGTCCAAACTCCCCTTATAGCAAATATTCTGCGATCCATCTGAGTGAACCTCTTCTGTACCCTCTCCAAAGCCTCCATATCCTTCCTGAAAGCAACAACCAAAACTGCACACGATGCTCCAAATTTGGCATAACCAAAGTGCTGCAACATGACTTCCCAACTGTTATAGTCAACACACTAACTGATGAAGGCAAGTATGGCACTTTCATGGAGTTATCAACTTGCACCCCAAGATCACTTTGTACATAAATGCTCCCAAGCGCCCTACCAAATACTGTACACGTTCATTTTAACACGTAACCTCCTAGTGTAACACCTTGCAGTTCACCTCTAGTAACAGCCCTCCACTCCTACCCTACGTTTTCTTATGGCAAAGCTATTTTGAATCTAATTTACCAAGTCTCCATGGATCTTGTAGCACTAATCCTTCTGGATAAGCCTACCACAAAGATGTTGTCCAGTGTTTTACTGAAGTCCATGCAGATAGCATCCACTGCCCTGCCTAAAAAATCTCAATCAAGTTTGTAAGACATGACCTACATCACACAAAGCCATGCTGACCATCCTAATAAGGTTGTGCTTTTCTAGATGAGAATAGTCAATGCTTACATGTTAGGACCTGCACCATTAGCTTTTATTTTTCACATAGGCTTTGATGCAGCACTTTACCAAATCCCTCCTGGGAATTTAGTGTGCTAGATCCATTGGTTCCTTTCCACTTACTAAGTTATTTCTTCAAAGCATTCCAATAAATATCAAGCACGATTTCACTATCAGAGAACAATTCCAGTTTTGCCAGATTACCTCAAATTTTATGCAGTGTAGTAGATCTGCTTCAAAATAACTTGCAAGGTTAGCTGGCTTGATACTGACTTTTTTTCAATCTCTCTCCATTTTTGAACAAATGAGTTTCATCGGCTGTTTTCCAATATAATAACACCCTAACCAAGTTTTGGATAATTAAAAACTAAGTATCAACCATCTCAAAAGCCACTTTTTCTAAGACTCAAGGTTCTCGTGGACTTCATTCCTAAAGTATTAGAAACCTGTAGCTCCAAAAATTTGTTTAGTACCATGGCCCTTGTGTACACTTACTGAGTCGATACTTCTCTTCTAACTAACTTTATCCAGGATGTATCCTTCAGAGTGACTGAATACAAATTACATGTTTCTCATTGTGAATTCCCCAGATTCACTTAATATAGGACCAACACTCTCTTTGTTAGCCATTTCCCCTTAAATTACAATGAAATTTTTAAACAAAAACTCCATCATTCAGCATGCCACAGATCCCAAAGAGAAATTAGTGGGGGGGGGGGTGGAAGAGAGAGAGATCAAAAACAACATTTGGGGGTATCAGGACATTCTGTGGGCCAGTTCCCAAAGAGACATTGGATTGTACATAATTAGGCACTTGGCAAGGTCCAATAAAAAGTTAGCGTTTAAGCGTTGTGGCCATTATGTGAGTGGGCCATTGTTAAGAGAGTGGGGTTCAGGCTTTGGCTCAGAGAAGCAAAGGCTGTAGATAGAGTTTTTTGTTTAATTTTTCTTTTTACTTTCTCATTGCACAGTTAGAGAAGTGGGAATTCTCCTCTTGCAAGAAGTGGGAAGGCAGGGTGACCTCCAGTGTCCCTGATGGCTACACCTGGAAGAAGGTCATACAGGGAGGAAGTGACACCCAAGATGCAGGACACAGGGTATCCATCCGTAGGGGTAAGGGGTTAGACAGTCAGTGTACAGCACCACTATGGCCATTCTCTCAACAACAGCTTTGGATACAGGGGGGAGGGTTGACTTCAAGGAAAGCTACAGCTTTCCTGGCAGATCTCTGGCACGGTTTGGCTCTATAGCTCAGAAGAGAAGGGGAGAGAAGAGGCAAGCTGTAGTGATAGGGGATTCAGTGGTTAGGGGAACAGACAGGAAGTTCTGTGGATGAGAACAAGATTCCCAGATGTTATGTTGCCTCCTAGGTTCCAATGTCAGGGACATCACAGATCAATTCCAGAGCATTCTTAGGTGAGATGATGAGCAGCCAGAGGTCATGGCCCACGTCGGTACCAATGACATGGGTAGGAAGGGTGATGAGGTCCTACAAAGTGAGTTCAAGGAGTTAGGTGCTAATTTTAAGGACAGGAGCTCCAGAGTTGTGATCACAGGAGTGCTCCATGCCACATGTTTGTGAAGCCAGAAATAGGAATATTTCAGTTTAACACCTGGCTAAAGAGATGGTGTAGGAGGGAGGGTTTCAGATTTTTAGATCATTTGGGCTTTTTCCAGAAAAGGCAAGACCTGTACAGAAAGGACTGTTTGCACCTGAACTGGAAGGGAACTAATATACTTGTGGGAAGGTTTGCTATTGCAGCATGGGGTGGGGGTCACAGTTAAGCTAGAGTTGATGGGGGATGGGAACCAGAGGTGGAGTGGTTGTGGGGAAAGGTGTTGTTAAGTCAGGAATCATAAGACCAGAAGATATAGGAGCAGAATTAGGCCATTTGGTCCATCGAGTATGCTCTGCAATTTCATCGTCGCTGATCCAATTTTCCTCTCAGTCGCAATCTCCTACCTTCTACCTGTATCCCTTCATGCCTTGACCAATCAAGAATTGATCAACCTCTGCCCTAAATCCAACCTCTTATCCAAGGCTACTTGTAGCTAAGAATTCCACTCTCTGGCTAAAGAAATTCCTCCTCACTTCCTTTCTAAAAATACACCCCACTATTCTGAGACTGTGTCCTCTGGTCATAGACTCTCCCACCATAGGAAACATCTGCTCTATATCCACTTTATCAAGGCCTTTCACCATTTGATAGGTTTCAATTAGGTCACCCCTCACTTTTCTGAATTCTAGTGAGTACAGGCCCAGAGCTCTTCATGTGACAAGCCATTCAATCCTGGAATCATTTTCATGAACATCTTTTGAACCCTCTCCAGTTTCAGCACATCCTTTCTAAAACAAAGGTCACAATACTGCTTACAATACTCCCAATGAGGCCTCACCAGTGCTTAATATAGTCTCAACATTACATCCCTGTTTTATATTCTAGTCCTCTTGAAATGAATGCTGACATTCTATTTGCCTTCCTTACCAGACTCAACCTACAAATTAACTTTAGGGAATCATGTACAAGGACTCCTAAGTCCCTTTACACCTCAGTGTTTATTGTATCTTCTCTCCATTTAGAAAATAGTTGTTTCTTCTACCAAAATGCATAACCATATACTTCCCAACACTGTATTCCATCTGCATTTTCATTGCCCATTCTCCTAATCAGTCTGTAGCTTCTCTACTTCCTCAAAACTACCTGCCCCTACCTCTCCATCTACTTTCTTTTCATCTACAAGCTTTGCAACAAAGCCATCAATTCCACCATCCAAATCATTGATGTATAACAAAAAGAATTGGTCCTAACACCACTACTCGCCAGCAGCCAAACAGAAAAGGCTCCTTTTATTTCCATTCATTGCCTCTTGCCAATCAACCACTGCTTTATCCATGCTAGAATCTTTCCTGTAGTACCATGGGCTCATCGCTTGTTAAGCAGTCTCATGTGTGGCACCTTGTCAAAGGCCTTCTGAAAATCCAAGTACACAACATCAACCGATTCTCCTTTGTCTATTCTGCTTGTTGTTTCTTCAACAGATTTGCCAGGCACCATTTTCCTTTGAGAAAACCAGGCTGACTATGGCAATTTTTATCATGTGCTTCCAAATACCCCAAAACCACATCCTTGATAATTCACTCCAATACCTTTCCAACCACTAAGGTCAGACTAACTTGCCTATAATTTCCTTTCTTCTGCTTCTCTCCTTTCTTCAAAAGTAGAGTGCCATTTGCAATTTTCCAGTCTTCCGGATTCATTCCAGAATCTAGTGACTCTTGAAAGATCATTATTAATGCCTCCACAATCGCTTCAGCCACTCATTCAGAATTCTGGAGTGACTTATCTACCTTCAGACCTTTCAGTTTTCCAAGAACCTTCTCTCTACTAATGGTAACTTGACACACTTCATGACCCCTGACAACTGCAACTTCCACCATATTGCTAGTGTCTTCCATAGTGAAAACTGAAGCAAACCAATTATTCAGTTCATCAAACATTTCCCTGTCGCCCATTACAATCTCTCCAGCATTGTTTTCGAGCGATCCGATATCCACTCTCATCTCTCTTTTACACTTCATGCATCTGAAGAAACTGTTGGTATCCTCTTTAATATTATTAGTTAGCTTACCTTCTTGATGACTTTTCTAGTTGCCTTCTGTTGGTTTTTGAAAGCTTGTCAATCCTCTTAACTTCCCTCTAATCTTTGCTCTATTATATGCTCTCACTTTGGCTTTTATGTTGGCTTTGACTTCTCATGTTCGCCACGGTTATGTCATCTTTCCTTCAGAATACTTCTTCCTCTTTGGGATATAGATATCCTGTGCCTTCCAAATTCCAACCATTGCTCCTCTGTCATCATCCCTGCCAGTGTTCTTTTCCGATCAATTCTGGCCAACTCCTCTCTTGTGCCTCTGCAATTTCCTTTACTCCACTGTAATACTGATTATTCTGACCTTAGCTTCTCCTCCTCAAATTTTAGTGTGAATTCGATCTTATGATGATCACTTGCCCCTAAGGATTCTCTTACCTTAAGGTCTCTAATCAATTCTGGTTCATTGCAGAATACCCAGTCCAGGAAATCTGATCCCCTAGTGAGCTCAACATGATCTCTAAAAAGCCACCTTGTAGTCATTCTAGACATTCCTCCTCTGGAATCCAGCACCAACCTGATTTTCCCAATCTACCTGTATATTGAAATCTCCCATGGCTATTGTATCATTGCCCTTTTGGCATGCATTTTCTATCTCCTGTTGTAATCTTTAGATCACATCCTTACTATGGTTTGGGAATCTGTATACAATTCCCATCAGGGTCTTTTAACCCTTGCAGTTCCTTAGCTCTATCCACAATGATTAAATACCTTCCAACCCTATGTCACCTCTTTCTATTGATTTGATTTCATTTCTTACCACAGAGCAACACCGCCTCTTCTGCTTTCCCATCTGTCCTTTCAATACAATTGGATGTTAAGCTCCCAACTATACTCTTCTTTCAACCATGATTCAGTGATGCCTACAACATCATACCTGCCAATATGCAACCGTGCTACAAGTTCATCTACCTTATTCCATATACTGCGCACATTCAAATATAACACCTTCGGTCCTGTATTCAAACTTTTTCAAGATGGCCACAGGCGTACTCTGCACTGGCTCCTTAACCCCTTCAACCTTACTGTCTGACACCCAGTTTCCTGTATCCTGAACCTTGGGTGTAACTGCCTTTCTATGTCTTTTCTATCACTCCCAGAGCCTCCCAAATGATCCAGATTCTTAGAAGCTGCAGCTGGATGCACTTTTCACAGTTATAGTCCTCAGGGACACTAGCCGTCTTTTGCATTCCCACATCCTGCAAGAGGAGCATTGCTGTATCCTGCCTAGTATCACTACAGTCCTAGATGAACAAATATAAAGGGAAGGGAAAAAAAACTCAACCTTGAGCTTTTCTCTTGCTTTCTCTGACTGAAGCTTCTCTTCACAGAAGCCTCAAGATGATCACTCTGACTCTGCCTACTCAGACGACAGCCACTGCGCTTGCCACTACCTTCCTTTAATTTGCTCTTGCTAATCAATCCCAAATGCTGATTGGTAGCTGGTCAAAGCACTTTTTCATAAATTGCTGTGAAAATCTGCCATTAACATTTCGATCACCATACTGATTAAAAGTACATACTAACACACTCCGTTCCATGGATTATAACAACTCAGAGAAAACTGACACAAAGCACTGCTTTTAAATCTTGAACAACAAGGTTGAGCTTAGGGCATGGATCAGCACATAGAATTATAACATTAATTATTTCCATTAAATATGCAAGTTCCAATTTATAAACATTTACCATTTAAGGTTGTTACAGATTATTTTACTTATTTAAGTATTAAAATTACTAAAAAAAACAAAGATTTATTTAAAGCTAAATTTTTACCCTTAATTGACCAAATTAAGCAACTTGCTACCAGGTGGTCTCCACTATCTTTGTCATTGGTTGGTCGAATTAATGCTATTAAGATGATGGTATTACCCAAATTCTTATATTTATTTCAAGCATTACCAATTTTTATTCCTAAATCTTTTTCTGATATTATTGACTCCAAGATATCTTATCTGTGGCAGAATAAAAATCCTAGACTAGGCAAAAAATATTTACAGAAGCCTAAGAAGGAGAGCGGTTTGGCTTTGCCAAACTTGAGAATTTACTATTGGGCAGTTAATATATGATATTTAATATTTTGGACACAAGAATCGACTATAGCTGCTTGCCCACAATGGGTAAATTTGGAATGTAAATCTGTACAAGACTTTTCATTGTTTTCAATTTTAAGATTTTCACTTCCTTTTTCTTTATCTAAATTGAATAAACAAATAACTAATCCTATAGTCAAATATACATTGCGAATTTGGTTTCAATTTCATAAATTTGTTGGTTTGAATAAGTTTATTTTATCATGCCCTATAATATCTAACTACTTTTTTCGGCCCTCTTTTATGGATCAAGCTTTTCTTTTATGGAAAACAAAAGGTATAACATGTTTTTGTGATTTGTTTTTGGATGATAGCTTTATGTCCTTTGAACAGCTATCTAATAAATATAATTTACCTAAAACCCATTTTTTATAGATATTTGCAAGTTAGAAATTTTTTGTATAATAAGTTACAGTCTTTTCCGAAACTATGTCCATTGGACATTACGGAAAGAATTTTAGCTCTGAATCCTTGTCAAAAGGGTTTAGTAGCTGTCATTTATAATATGATTATGAAAATACAGCCAGAAGTATCAGAAAAAATTAAGAAGGAATGGGAAGAAGAACTTCATTGTCTTATATCCACTGAGCAGTGGGAGAAAATTTTACTATTAGTCAATTCGTCCTCTACTTGTGCTAAACATGCCCTAATACAATTTAAGGTTGTACATAGAGCTCACATGTCTAAGGATAAACTTGCTCGATTTTATTCTCATGTTAATCCAACCTGTGACAGATGTCATTCTGATGTTGCTTCATTGACCCATATGTTTTGTCTTGCCCTTGTTTGCAAAATTACTGAAAAGATATTTTCAGTATTGTTTCAAGAGTTCTGAATATCAATTTCCAACCGCATCCTATTACTGCAATTTTTGGTTTACCAATGGTGGATAATAGTCGTTTATCCTTTTCATCTCGACGAATGATTGCATTTGTTACATTAATGACTAGAAGATCTATTTTATTGAATTGGAAAGAAATTAATCCTCCAACTATATTTCAGTGGTTTTCTCAAACTATCTCTTGTTTGAGCTTAGAAAAAATTAGAAATGTTGTTTTTGATCCTTCAGTTAAATTTGAAGAAACTTGGAGACCATTTATTCAACATTTTCATATGAGTTAAATTGTCTTTTCCTAAACCTCACTTTTATTATCCTTAATTATTTGGATGGAGGTTTGGAGTTATTGGCACTACTGTATATATCTAACATTATGCAATGGCCCATGTTGGTTAGTGGTTTTTTTTTCTTCTCTTTTTTTTGGTTTTTTTTTCTTTTTATTTCTTTTGTTCATATATACTATGAGTTTGGGAGGCTATATATATTGATTATTATATATTTGAATGTCTACTTAAACTATCAACTATGTGCTCTCAAACACTTTGTATTCATATTTCATTTATGTTTGCTTAAAAATTAATAAAAAGATTTAAAAAGAAAAAAAAGAATTATAACATTGTAGCCATTAGTGAGCCTTGGGTGTAGAAGGGGCAGGATTGACAGCTCAATGTTCCACGGTGCTGTTGTATTATACATGATAATATGGAAACGATTAAAGAGGGAGGAGTGGCGTTACTAGTCAGGAAAAATGTCACCACAGTGCTCAGAGAAGGCAAACTGGAGAGCTCATCGACTGAGGCTGTATGGGTGGAACTGAGGCTGTATGGGTGGAACTGAGGCTGTATGGGTGGAACTGAGGCATAAGAAAGGAATGACCACATTAACTGGATCATATTATACACCACTCAACAGTACGTGGGATTTGGAGGTACAAATTTGTAGAGAAACATAGAATACCCACAGCACAATACAGGCCCTTTGGCCCACAAAGTTGTACTGAACATGTCCCTACCGTAGAAATTACTAGGCTTACCTATAGCCCTCTATTTTACTAAGCTCCATGTCCCTATCTAAAAGCCTCTTAAAAAACCCTATCGTATCCGCCTCCACCACCGTTGCCGGCAGCCCATTCCACACACTCACCACTCTCTGAGTAAAAAACTTACCCCTGACATCTCCTCTGTACCTACTCCCCAGCACCTTAAACCTGTGTCCTCTTGTGACAACCATTTCAGCCCTGGGGAAAAGCCTCTGACTATCCACACGATCAATACCTCTCATCATCTTGGACACAAAGAGAGATTGCCAAGAAACAAGGTTGTGATAGTAGATGATTTTAAATTTCCACACATAATGATTCCCATATTGTAAAAGGGCTGGATGGGAAAGAGTTTGTCAAATGTGTTCAAGAAAGTTTCCTTAATCAGTACATAGAGGTCTCAACTAGAGAGTATGTGATACTAGAGTTCCTGTTAGGGAATGAGACAGGGTAGGCGACAGAAGTTTGTGTAGGGCAACACTTTGTATCTAGTGATCATAATGCACTAGTTCCAAATAGTTATGGAGACGGATAGGTCAGGTCCTCGGGTTGAGATTATAAATTAGAGAAAGATTTTGATGGTATCAGAAGGATCTGGGAAGTGCAGATTGAGACAAGTTATTTTCTGACAAAGGAGGACATGATAAGTAGGAGGCCTTCCACTTTTGAGAGTACAGTACAGGGATTGTATGTTCCTGTCAGAATAAAAGGCAGGTATACTAGGTTTATGAATCTTTGTTTTTGAATTGAATTTACTTTATTTCTTACATTCTTCACATACGTGAGGAGTAAAAATCTTTACATTCTGTCTCCATTCAAATGTGCAATGTGCAATCATAGTAATTTATAATAAATAGGACAGTCAATGCAACATAGAAATACACTCAAATCAGCGTGAGTTACTCAGTCTGATGGCCTGGTTGAAGGAGCTGTCTGGGAGCCTATTGGTCCTGGCTTTTATGCTGCGGTACAGCTTCCCAGATGGTAACAGCTGGAATAGATTGTGGCTGGGATGGTTTGGGTCCCCAGTGATCGTACAGACCTTTTTTTCACACCTGTCTTTCTAAATGTCCTGAATCATGGAAAGTTCACAACTACAGATGTGCTGGGCTGTCTGCACCACTCTCTGTGGAGTCCTGCAATTGAGGGAGGTACAGTTCCCATACCAGGCAGTGATGCAGCCAGTCAGGATGCTCTCAATTGTGTCCCTATAGAAAGTACTTAAGATTTGGGGGCCCATACTAAACTTCCTCATCCGTCTGAGGTGAAAGAGGTGCTTTTTCACCACACAGCTGGTGTGCACAAATATTAAGGCCCTGATTAAGAAAAAGCAGGAGGTACATAGCAGGTATAGGCTGTAAGGAACAAATGAAGTACTTAAGGAGTACAAGTGCAAAAGAACATTTAAGCAGGAAATCAGGAAGGCTAATAGAAAGCATGAGGTTACTCTAGCAGACAAGGTGAAAGAAAATCCCAAGACTTCTACAGATATATTAAGAACAAAAGGATACCAAGGGACAAAATTGGTCCTCTGGAAGATCAGAGTGGTCATCTATATGCATAGAGCTGAAAGAGAAGGGGAAGATCTTAAATGACATTTTTGCGTCTGTCTTAACTCAGGAGACGGACGCAAGAGCCTATAGAATTGAGGCAAAACAGTAGTGAGGTCACAGACCTTATACAAATTACAAAGGAGGAGGTGCTTGCTGTCTTGAGGCAAATTAGGGTGGATAAATCCCCAAGGCTTGACAGTGTCCCCTCAAACATTATAGGAGGCTAGTGCAGACACTGCAGAGGCCCTAGCAGAAGTATTTAAAATGTTTTTAGCCATGAGTGAGATGCTGGAGAACTGAAGGATAGCTAATATTGTTCTGTTGTTTAAGAATACGCTAGGAAATCATAGTTCAGTGAGCCTGCTGTCAGTAGTGGGCAAGTTATTGGCAGGTGTTCTAAGGGACCAGATATATAAGTATTTGGTTAGAGAGGGACTGATCAGGGATAGTCAATATGGCTTTGTGCATGGTACATTGTGTCTGACCAATCTTGTAGAGTTTTTTGATAAGTTTACCAGGAAAGTTAATTAAGGAAAGGCTGTGGATGTAGTCAACATGGACTTTAGCAAGATCCCACATGAGAGGTTGGTCAAGAAGGTCCAGTCACTTGGCATTTAGGATGAGGAAGTAAACTGGATTAGACATTGACTTTACAGATGAAGCTAGAGAGTGGTTGTACTGCCCTCACCAAGGTGTAATATCAACTAGACAGTCAGCCAAACTCTATTCAAAAATGACACGAGTGTCAGGATATAGCCTCCCAGCACCCTGATTTTATTGTAGACTCTGTAGCATGACATGGTGAATAAGGAATGAAACTGAAAAACAGCAAAATACAGTGCAATTACTACATTGTTCCATTCACACCAGTAAATAAGCACGGGTAAGAAATAACTCCTGCAGGTAATATTACAAGATTCCAACAACTAAATACTACAGGTAAATAGTCATTAGCATTTAGGTTCATGTCTAATAAACTCAAAAATAACATTCTATTTCAGCAAAATCTTATTGATAACTTTTAGATTAACTTCTTAACAAAGGGCAACAACAGGATGGCATCAGATAGAAACTTCTTTAGCTTCTAAGATAAACCTCTGGCCTTCTGTCAGCCAGTGTGCTTTCCTACTTACTATTTCCTGACTGCACAGGAAGTGACCTAATACAGATCTGAAACTTCTCATTTCAAAATAAAAGCTGAATGTGCTTAATCACATTAAAAAAAAAACAAATGTAAATCAATTGACCAAAGGGCAGAATAGTGATAATAGATGGTTGCCTCTCTGAGTAGTGGCCTGTGACTAGTGGTGTACCACAGGGATTAGGGCTGGGTGCACCGCTGTTTGTCATCTACATCAATTATCTGGATGATAATGTAGTTAACTGGATCAGCAAATTTGTGGATAACACCAAGATTGAGGGTGTAGTGGACAGTGAAGAAGACTGTCAAAGCTTGCGTTGGTATCTGGACCAGCTGAAAAATGGCAGATGGCATTTTTAAAGCAGACAAGTATGAAGTGTTGCACTTTGGGAGGACAAACCAGAGTAGGACTTACACAGTGAGTGATGGGGCACTGAGGAGTGCGGTAGAACAGAGAGATCTGGGAATACAGATCCATAATTCTTTGAAAGTGGCATCACAGCTAGATATGGTTATAAAGAAAGTTTTTGGCACATTAGCCTTGATATAAGATGTTGATGAGGCCTAATTTGGAGTATCGTGTGCAGTTTTAATCACCTACCCACAGGAAAGATGTCAATAAGAATGCAGAGAAAATTTACAAGAACATTGGCAGGTCTTGAGGACCCAAGTTAGAGGGAGAGGTTGGATAGGTTAGGACTTTGCTCCCTAGAGCATAGAAAAATAAGGAAAGATTTGATAGGGATATACAAAATTATGAAGCGTATAGATAGGGTAAATGCAAACAGGCTTTTCCCACTGAGGTTGGGAGATACTAGAACTAGAATTCACGGGTTAAGGGTGAAAGGTAAGATGTTTAAGGGGAACATGAGAGAGAATTTCTTCACTCAGTGAGGTGGTGAGAGTGTGGAATGAGCTGCCAGTGGAAGTGGTGGATGCAGGTTCGATTTCAACATTGAAAAGAAAGTTGGATAAGTACATGGATGGGAGAGATATGGAGGGCTATGGACTAGGTGCAAGTCGATGTGTGTCTAGGCAGATAAATAGTTTAGGCTGGTCTAAATGGGCTGCATGTCCTGTTCTTATGCTGTAGTGTTCTATGACTCTATTGAATGTATATGAATGCTTAAGAATTCTTGTACCAGGTCCTCTGTACAAAGCAATCACAACAACTTCAAATGGGAATGTATGGTTTGAAGTCATTCAAATATACATGTCTGACAAATGAATAAAAACACAAAATGCTGACAGAACTCAGCAGGCCAGACAGCCAGACTAAAATAATAGATAGGGATGAGGGTAAGGGAGGGCAGGGGTATCAACGGAGGTCTGTGAGTTGGATGTTCATGCCGGCAGGTAGGAGGCTACCTAGGCAGGAGATAAGGTATTGCTCCATTGACCTGCATGTGGCCTCATCTTGACGGTAGAGGAGGCCATGGACAGACATGTCGGAGTGGGAGTGGTCTGTGGAATTGAAGTGTGTGGCCGCAGGGAGATCCCGCCACTGCTGGAGGACTGAGCGCCGGTGTTCGGCGAAACGGTCTCCCAGTCTGCGGCAGGTCTCCCCAATGTATAAATGGCCACATCGGGAGCACCGAATACAGTACATCACCCCAGTTGACTCGCAGGTGAAGTGGTGCCTCATCTGAAAGGACTGTCTGGGGCCTGGGATGGTGGTGAGGGAAGAAGTGTGAGGACAGATGTAGCACTTCTTCCGTTTGCAGGGATGAGTACCCGGAGGGAGGTCAGTGGGGAAGGATGGGGGGAATGAATGGACAAGGGAGTCGCATAGGGAGCGATCCCTGCGGAAAGCCAAGAGTGGGGGGGAGGGGAAGATGTGGCTGGTGGTGGGATCATGTAGGTGGTGGCGGAAGTTACGGAGGATTATATGTTGGATGATACCCCTACACCCCCCCCCTTACCCCCATCCCTATCTATTATTTTAGTCTGGTTCTCTTTCTCTCTTTTTTCCCCCCTCACTATAATCTCCCCCCAGCCCTACCTTTCTTTCTCTTTTATTTCCCATAATTCTCCACCTTCCCCCTAGCCCATTTCCCTCCAGCCTATCACTTCCCAGCTCTCTACTTCATCCCTCCTCCCACTTCTTATCCCCCCTCGACCATCCCATGTTACTTCACTCCTGATGAAGGGTTTCGGCCCGAAACGTCGTCACTACCTCCTCCCATAGATGCTGTCTGGCCTGCTGAGTTCTGCCAGCATTTTGTGTTTTTATTTATTTCCAGCATCTGCAGATTCACTCGCGTGCCTCTGACAAATGAAGTTGTGTCTTCACCTTAACTGCTCAAGACAAAGGCATCTGTTATCTTTCACCTTTAAGTGATTTTAGTGAGTGGCATGAAACTAGATGGTGGGATTAAAGCCCTTAGTGCCCCTATTTCCACGTTTCAGCTATTTAATTATCTCTCTATCAAGCACAATCCAGTCCATTCTGCCCAGTTCTCACACTCAAGCAATCCTTTAGCCAGCCAATCCTCTATCTGAAACATTACTGTTCATCAAGCCATATCCACAACAGAAGCACTGGGTGACAAAAGGCCTCAATGTGTGCATTGCCTGTATTGCTGGGCCTCATGAACAATGAAATGTTGTTGTTGGGCAGTCAGGCAGAAGAAGAGAAGTCCTACCCCTGTCCTCAGTACATCAGTGTTTAATGTACCTTTTAAAGGTTCATATATTATCAAAGAACACAACTCAGAAAACCAAGAAAGAAAAGAACATCAGTACAATCAACAACCTCCAAAATCCCTCCTTCCTGCACAAAAAAAATGAACAAAAATGGAAAATACACATCAACCCTCAAATCCCCCTCCTCTGCACACAAAAGAATATCAGGCAAAAAACACAGAATACAAAAAAATCCATGACTGAAAAAAATGCAGTCCAAGTCCACATCCAAAACACAGAAAACCTAGGTAACATTCTCCATCTCCATAGCTGAGCAATCTCACCAATTAAAAGGCAGTTCCCCCTCTCTGTGCAGAGTGATCCCCCAGCGATAAAAAGGCAGTCTCTCCTCTCTGTAGAACCATAGAACATTACAGCACAGAAACAGATCTTTTGGCCCTTCTCGGCTGTGCCAAACCATTTTTCTGCCTAGTCCCACTGACCTGCACCATATCCCTCCATATATCTGTCCAAGTTTTTCTTAAATGTTAAAAGTGAGCCCACATTTACCACTTCATCTGGCAGCTCATTCCACATTTCCACCACTCTCTGTGTGAAATCCAGAGCAACACAAAAAATGCTGGAGGAATTCCCCCACATTCCCTTTAAACTTTTCCCCCTTCACCCTTAACCCATGTCCTCTGGTTTTTTTCTCCCCTTGCCTCAGAGGAAAAAGCCTGCTTGCATGACCATACACTTTCCAATATTGTACTTCATTTGCCACTTCTTTGCCCAATCCCCTAAACTATCTAAGTCTCTCTGCAAGCTCTCTCTTTCCTCAACACCACCCACTCCTCCACTTATCTTTGTATCATCGACAAATTTAGCCTCAAATCCATTAATACCATAGTCCAAATCATTGACATACATCATAAAAAGCAGCGGGTCCCAACACCAACCCATGTGGAACTCCACTGGTAACTGGCAGCCAGCCAGAATAGGATCCCTTTATTCCCACTCTCTGCTTTCTGCTGACCAGCCAATGCTCCACCCACGCTAGTATCTCCCCTGGAATTCCATGGGTTCCTATCTTGCTAAGCAGCCTCATATGCGGCACCTTGTCAAAGGCTGGAAATCCAGAGCAACACAAAAAATGCTGGAGGAATTCAGCAGGCCAGGCAGCATCTATGAAGAAGAATAAACAGTTGATGTTTCGAGCCAAGACACTTCATCAGTCCTGATAACGAGTCTTGGCCTCAAACATTGACTTGAGAATGGTCAGTACTGTCATTCAAAGTTCAAGTGACACATGTAAACTGAAAATATCAAATGGATTTATTTGTCTTTCTTGAAAATGGTTACTATTACTTTATTTCTGAGGTCCTCTGGCAAATCTTCTTTTTCCTAAACATGAGAGATGAGGTTGTGAATTATGATTGATGTTCCTCAATATCAAATGTTAGAACTTCAGAAAGAATTCCATCTTTTACAGAGGCTTTGTTTTCCAGTTGCCAGATGGCCTAAAGCAACTTCTTGTTCGTCGGTTAGTGGGAAAGTTGTGCCAGAGGGTGCACTGTAAAATATTCCATAATTATTACCTCTGAGGTCACTTTTCACCAGCCGTTAGGAACTCACATTCAATAATGAGACCATCATAATGTCTTTGCCAACTCTTCTACACATTACTGTATATAAAAACAACACAATTTTCCAAAATCAGGGGACATAGGCATTGGCCCAAAAGACAGCCACAACTCAAATATGAAGTCTTCCCTCTTCATCCACAAAATACCTTTAGGAATATACAAGAATATAGGACAACATAAATGAGAAAACATCTAGATTTTTACCTGGTTGGTTCCAAAAACAAATACATCTTGTTATGCTTCCCTACGAGCATTTTATTTGATTTTTTCCAACCATTCACTCTCTGCAGGAAGCACTGAAATCTAAACCATGCATCTTTCCTCCTTTATCTTCACTTTCCTTCTGGCAGTATATTCCAAGATCTACAGTATTAGCTGTGTTTCCTGCTGCCATTTACTACTGTATAGTGTTTGCTCAAGTGAGCCATCTAGCAACTCCCCAACTCCTTTGCTTGTGAGATCAACGTTATCAAGGGAGTAACGTTCTGAACTTGCATGTACATCATGCAGCACACTTCCAAAACTTTAGGTACGTTCTATATGATTTTTGAAATATTTTGATAAATTAAGGTGAGATCTTCAGCTGGAGATCAATTGATACACTGCTTTCTTTCAATTATTTTCTTATTTCATTTAAAGGAACTGCCTATATTTGTTCCAAGTTTATTTATTCATATTTACCCATGGTATCTTCTGGAAGGTCTTCCCATCCCGCACATTAACCAAGGAGAGTATGAGTGAGGAAAAATACTCTTCTCGGGCTTCCAGCTGGGTACAGGTATCAATTTTAACCCATGTTTTGATGACAAACTCTGCCATCTTTATCAGGGATAATGCATGGGCATATCTAGTCTGGTGGTATTTATACACTCCCCTCCCCCCCATTGGTTAGTCCGCATCCAATCAGGTTTCTGCTGTCCCACCTTGTCTACTATCCAATTCCAGTTCTTACTTAAGAGTGAGACCTTCATCTTAGTTAAAATTATTTTTCTCTAGCTTTATTTCAATGGCTTCCTTTTCCCAAAAGGCATTTTTCCAAAATATTTACTTCCAAAATGTGCTGACTACCTCTCTTTCCTTGATAAATTCACATTTCCCCTAGGCTTCCAGTGGATTGGGCCCAAGTGTACTTGTGGTGGAGGGAGCTTTGTGTTAAAGAATGAGGGTTATGTCATGGTTATCAGTGAGTTCCTGGATCTCCTATGGTCTTGCTACCCACCATTTGTTGTTGAAGTCATGGGTTTTCTGTTTGACCTCATCTTTAATGTGCAAGTTGGACTGTGCCCTTTCTCCTCAGATGTGGCAGAGCTACCAGTCCAAGAACACAGCTGCTAAAATTACTTCCTGGATTTCCTAGTCATTTTCATCAAACCAAAACTGATGTTCATTCTAACCAAGAATAAGTACATTTTACGCAAGATCAAATCATCCACAGGAGAGATTATTACAAAGAAAACTGCAGCCTTCTACCATTTGGATAGGGATGATCTTCAGTCAGGCCATCTCCTTCTCAATCACATTAATCAGGACATCATGGCCACATAACATCAGAGAACAACCTTTGAATACTCCAGATTCCTGCTTTTGCAGTCTCATGTGCCTCACTTTTGTATGCTGACCAGCAGAACCAAGCTTGAAATAGATCATTCTCACTGCAGGCCTTCATTAAGATTTACTGTCGAAGGTGACTGGTTTGATTTCTGTTAACGACCATCTTTTCCATGCTATTAGCATGGGTTATCCACAGGGACAATTATCCATTAAGTGACCACAACCTTGCCTAGATACATGAGGAGGAGCCTAGATAGAATTAGACCTTTGGTTTTATCCCAAGGGGGCAAGATCAGCAAATTACTTCTTTGTCAGCCTCTTCCTCTCACATCAAGCATGGTATCATAACCACTACTGAGATATATATTGTGCAGGTTTCTCAAGAGCAAAAGTAAACACTAGCTCCTTAAAAACAGATGGGGAATTAATAATAGAAAACATTTTCACCCCATCTTCACTAAAAACATCAAAAGCTATAGGTCATCAAAGAGGTTGCTTCAATTACAGTGAATTTATTGATTCTCATCTTCCAAAATTGCCCACATCCTTGAAAGTGAAAAACAGCATATATAGTAACACCGTTCAAGAGCAGAGGGCCAGAGAAAATAGGGAACTAAGGTAAAAAAAGGTTAGAGTCAAAACAGTTTTATAAAAGGCAAATTGTCTTTAAAAATGCATTAGAGTTCTTTGAGGATGTAACTAGAGGAGCAGATAAAAAGAGAACTAGTTGATGTTTATTTAAATTTCCAAGAAAAAATCTATTAAAATGCCACATAAAAGTTCAGCTGAAGAGACCAAAATCTCAAAAGTTTCTGTGCACCTGATGAGCTGAATGTATCATGATCAGGGTTACCACCATCACCATTACTCATCACTTCAACTGCAACTGGATCCTCGACTTCCTAACCCAAAGACCACAATCTGTGCAAATCAGAAATATCTCTACCTTGCTGACAACCAACACTAGTGCACCTCAAAGCCCACTGCTCTACTCTCTCTTCACCCATGATTGTGCGGTTAGGCACAGCTCAAATGCCATCTATAAATTTGCTGACATACAACCATCAGATGGTGAAGAGGGGGCATATTGAGTGAGTTATGTCACAAACACAAGAACATCTGCAAATGCTGGAAATCCAAAGCAACACACAGAAAAAGAGCAAAGTCATCAGGTCCTGATGAAGGGTCTCAGCCAAAATGTCGACTGTTTATTCTTTTCCACAGATGCTGCCTGGCCTGCTGAGTTCCTCCAGTACTTTGTGAATGTTGTAAGGTATATCAGCTAGTTAAGTGGTGTCACAGCAACAACTTTGCACTCAATGTCAGGAAGACCAAAAAGCTGATTGTGGACTTCAGGAAGGGTGAGACGAAGGAACACTTACCAATCCTCATAGAAGGATCAGAAGTGGAAAGAGTGAGCAATTTCAAGTCCCTGACTGTCAATATCTCTTAAGATTTAACCTGGTCCCAACATATCAATGCATCTACAACAGCAGCTACAGTATATTTCATTAGGTGACCCTGTGATCTCTGTCTCAGAGGCTGACGTTAGGCCGCCTTTAAAGAGAGTGAACCCCTGCAAGGCAGAAGGTCCCGATGGAGTACCTGGTAAGGCTCTGAAAACCTGTGCCAACCAACTGGCAGGAGTATTCAAGGGCATTTTCAACCTCTCACTGCTACGGTTAGAAGTTCCCACCTGCTTCAAAAGGGCAACAATTATACCAGTGCCTGTCAAGTCAAACTTGAGTTTCTAGAAAGTACTGGGACCTAGAGGCAAAAGAAAATTTAAAAGTAAGAGCAAGAATTCACTGATAAACCCAACGGAACCTACCGCCTGAGGGCTGCTTCTGCCCGGAACATTGGGGCGGACTCCTCAGCGTTGGAATCCGCAGTAAGATGCCGAACTTTAAATAACTTGAGACTTTCATGGAAAAAAGCATTGCTGTCACTGCATTTGGGCTAGCTTCATCACAGGGATCATCGGATGCAGGTGCTTCTTGGAGAAACGGTGCGAGGCCTAAGAAGAGCTCGTGAACCTTCGAGAGGGTTCGCCCGGTTTGAAACCATAACGGTCGGAGGCCATGACAGTCCATTAGAGAAACGGAAGTGCAGGTCCAAATTCGTCTACAAAGTCTGAGAGGAAGCCAGTTTTTTACCTTAACTTAATGACAACTTATACCTAATGGCTTATGACTAATGACTTAACCTTATGACTGAGTACTTATGAATTATGACTATTGACTAATAACTAACGGAACTATCAAACTGCCGCACTTGCGAAAAATAAAAGGAAAAGTTGTTTGGTCATTGAGTGGAATCCGGTTAAAAAACCTTCGGGTAGGCGCATTCATCTCTTTCAAGTGGGGAAGCTGCGCATGTTCAAAAAAGAACAAGAACTTCGACTTGACAGTGCCCAAGAAGAGTAGCGTGAGCTACCTTAATGACCATCATCCAGTAGTGCTCTCAATGGCTCTTCACGCGGCCCTAGATCACCTGGACAATACAAACACCTACGTCAGGATGATGTTTATTGACTACAACTCAGCGTCCTACAACACAGTCCTAATTGATAAACTACAGAACCTGGCCCTCTGTACCTCCCTCTGCAATTGGATCATCAACTTCCTAACCGAAAGACCTCAATCCGTGCGGATTGATAATATCTCCTCCTCGCTGATGATCAACACTGGTGCATCTCAGGGGTGTGTGCTTAGCCCACTGCTCTACTCACACATACCCATGAGTGTGTGGCTAGGTATAGCTCAAATATCATCTATAAATTTGCTGATGATACAACCATTGTTGATAGAATCTCAGGTGGTGACGAGAGGGCATACAGGAGTGAGATATGCCAACTAGTGGAATGGTGCCGCAGCAACAACCTGGCACTCAACGTCAGTAAAACGAAAGAGCTGATTGTGGCCTTCAGGAAGGGTAAGACAAGAAAACATATATCAATCCTCATAGAGGGATCAGAAGTGGAGAGAGTGAGCAGCTTCAAGTTCCTGGGTGTCACGATCTCTGAGGATCTAACCTGGTCCCAACATATCGATGTAGTTATAAAGAAGGCAAGACAGTGGTTATATTACATTAAGAGTTTGAGGGGATTTGGTTTGTTACCTAAAACACTCGAAAATTTCTATGGATGTACCATGGAGAGTATTTTGACAGGCTGCATCACTGTCTGGTATGGAGGGGCTACTGCATGGGATTGAAAGACACTACAGAGCGTTGTAGTATCCAAGACATCCTCAGAAAGGCACAGTCCATTATTAAAGACCCCATCACCTAGGACATGATCTCTTTTCATTGTCATCGTCAGGAAGGAGATACAGAGGCCTGAAGGCACACACACAGTGATTCAGGAACAGCTTCTTCCCCTCTGCCATCTGATTTCTGAATGGACATTGAACCCACGAACACTACCTCGCTTTTTTCTTACTATTACTGCCTTTTGCACTATATACACACATGCATCATGCATTTTGTACTGCTGCCGCTAAGTTAACAAAATTCATGACATATGCCGGTGATATTAAATCTGATTCTGATTTCTTAAGTTTAGGAGAGATGATTTCATGAAAACATGTAAGATTCTGAGGTACCAGCAACATACAATTGGCTATAGCAACTGTACACAGACTGGATATTCTGCAGCAAATGACTAACCTCCTGGCCCTAGTGCACATTTGGCTAGATGAGTGTACTTGAACAACTCACAGGAAGCTCAATAATATCAGGATAAAGCAGTCTACCTAATCCATACTCTACCAATTGTCATAAGAATTCATTTGTTCCTCCAAAATGCGTGCACAGTGGCTTCAATGTGCATCACCCACAAACATGCAGTAACGGTTAGTCACGCAGGCTATTCCTGCTACATCTCCAAACCCATAGCCTCCATTGCCAAAGACAATGGAAGCAAATGAGGAATACCATCACATACAAGTTGAAGTCCAAAGCTTTCGGTTTCCTGGCATGGAAATATATTGCCCATCATTCTTCATCACTGACTTTAAATCCTGAGTTCCTTACCCAAAAGCACCTTCACCAGAAAGCAGTTCACCAACACCCTCTCAAGGATGTTAAATGTTAGCTTTGTTAATGAAATCCAGGCCCTAAAAAGAAATGGAAAAATAAAGTTGATAACAGATGTTATGAGGATGTTTGTTCTGGCAGGTGAGCCTGAAATTAACAGGCAATGGTCTATGTTAAGAATTATCTACTTAATATTGAGTTGAGGAATTTCACTCAAATTTTTGAGAATCTTTGCAGCTCTTTATTCTAGAAGACTAATATTGCTTTGGAATTCGCTATTGCCCAAGTGGATGCTGAGCTCTTGGACAGCAAGGGAATCATGGATTGTGAAGAATGAGCAGGAAACAGCATAAAGATCATATCACCTGTAATTTTTTTATATGGCAGAATTTTGAGGGGCTGTATCCTTCTTCATCTCATTTCTTAAAGCATAGTTTTTCTATTCATAACTCAAATAATAATCCCATATTGGTAAATTTAAATCCATAAACTGGTCCTTAAACATACTTGAAGATAGTTACATTTTGGCACGTGGGACAAGTGCCACACGGCTTTTCTTTCAATCAATGATCACACTCTAGTGGCAAGAAATTAAATTACAAGTGGTTTTTAATAATTCAAGTTCATAAAAGGCCTTAAAAAAATGGAGAAATTAACTTCCTGTTTAGTTGTTGGTATCATTCCTAGTCAGTCCTGGCAAATGAATTATGTGCGGCTCACTTTATTTTGAGATGTATTCTTCAGTTGTGAAGCCTCACTTTCCAAATGCAGACTTACACAAGGGTTCTGTTCCTGAGAACTGTCCATCAGCCAGCTTCTGTGAGTTAGACACCCCCATTTTCTAAAGCTACCAATATCACATCACACTTGCTGTAATTCTTTCATTTCATTGTATAATCACCATAGCACTGTCCACAATTAAACTAATGGAATATATACTGTATCTTGCATCAAGGAATACAATGGAGCCTTTTATTCTATTATTAATAGCTTGAAAAATGCTTTAAAAATATGGGAGTATTTGCATAAGGACATCGATAAACAGAGCTCATTCAGATGAATATAAAGGACATTCAAAAGGGTGGATAGGGAACGTTACCATCTGCATTTAAATCATATCTTGGAGTGCATTAAAATCCTATTCCCTCAAGCTGCCCTCCAGATTTTTCACTTCAAAGTGGGACAAGGCAGGGCTGTCTGACAGACACCTCAAGAAAGGCTGAATGAGAAATGCTGATTAATAACATGTTAATGCAGGAAACAGTAAACCCACGTTATCTTAAAAAAAAGACCTCTCAAGTGTTACAAAAGTAGAATACTGCTGAGGTTCAGAAATCTGAAATAAAAACAAAATGTTAGAAAATGATGATCTGAGAACAAAGGCTAGAGTGGGAAATGCTAAAACTATGACCTGATATTGATGAACTCAATGTCAAGATGGAATTGTATAGGATGCTAAGTACAGATGCGAGAATAGGAGCAAGATGCAAGTGAAGTAGCAGTTTTGGTTAATGTTTGTAGAATACGTAATGACAGTCCAAAAGGCAGTCACACAGTAAACACATTGTTTATTCAGTATAGAGGAGACCATGCATGAATAGCAAAGATAACCACAAGTATTCCACATGGAAGAACATTTGTAGTCCTAGACGTTGGGAGAAGAAGCCAAGAACTGGTATAGCACTTCCTGCACTTGCACAGGAAGACACTGAGTTGAAAAATGGGGAATCTGGGTGATGTTGAACCAGTGAGTAATAAAGGGAACAGTTCCCTCTGAATACTAGAAGCAGATACAGGCGATAACCATAGCTAGTTGGTGTTTAATGGTGACATCAGACAGCTGACAGACTATAGGCTGATGAATGTAGAGAATAATTGTTAAAGGAAGGGGTGAGAAGAGAAATGCAAAAATGGTGAGGACACAGATTGGGTCTCCTCAACCACATTGGAGGAAAATTTTTCACTGATGGAAAAGAAAGATCCAAAGCATTATGAAAGTAGCATTGGCCAGACCAATGAGATGAAAAACTGGTAGAATAGCATTCTTTTAGAGACAGGACAGGAGGAAGAACAGTGAGATTCTCTGAGGAAGTTAGCAGACATTGTCAACAATACACCCTCAAAAGTAGACATCAAAGATAGAGAATCTGAGATAGGACGAAAATAGGAAACAAATCTCAAGAATTAGAACATGAACAGGAAAAAGCACTGACAATAACTTCCACTTCTTTCCCCATTTTGTACATGTTTGAAAGACATTAATAATTTTCCTTGTAAATAGCTCTGATGCAAGACCATCTAACTTAACTCTCTACAGATGTTGCCAATCTGCAGAAAATTTCTCGTACAGTGTTTTAATATTAATTCCATTACCAATTCACAATTTTACTGATTCCATACAAGGTCATATTGCTTGTCCAGATATCCTTCCATTTGCATTTTTTGGGATTCCTCAAGCTTTGAGCAGTGCCCAGTCAGAGGTTGGAAGCTTAAGAAGTAGTTCAATAGCCTTTGCCGACCGAGTAGAAAAGGCAGCAACTTGTGGCAGTTGGGCACCTTGAGCAGTGCCCATTCGGAGATCGGAAGCCTGAGAAAATGTAGTTCAGTCAGGTTTGACTAGAAAAGGCAACAACTCGTAGAAATTTGTTGCTTTAATGCCAATCAATGTTTGGGGAACAATTAAAATAATGCAGGGAAAAGCAGAGCAGCCATCGTTTGAGTGGTCAGAGCAAGAGTGGAGATGTTTTAGGCTTTAGGCTTTAGTGAGCAGAGGCTTCCTTCAGAAGGCAAAAAAAGCTGTTAGGTACAGCTCCCCACACCACCCACCATGGTTTATTATTCTTCTTTCTTTATATTTGCTCAGTTAGAACATCAGAGAAGCCAGGTAGGATAGTGGAATGTTCCTCTTTCAGAAAAAGGGAAGGCAGGGAGACCTTCATTGTCCCTGATGACTATACCCGTGAGAAGTGCATCGAGCTGTAGCTTCTATCAATCTGCTTTAAGGAATTGTCGCTTGAACTAGATGAACTGCGGATCATTCAGAAGGCTGAGGGGATGATAGATCGGACAAATAGAGAGGTAATTACACTCAAGGTGCAGGACACAGGAAATTGGGTGACGATCAGGAATGGGAAAAGGGTTAAAAAGGCAGTGCAGAGTACCCCTGTGGTCATCCTCCTCAACAACAGGTATACCATTTTGAATACTATTGGGGGGCAGGGGGGACCTAGCAGACAAAAGTCACTGTAGTGAGGTCTGACTCTGCGATACAGAAGGGAAGTAGGGGTGGGGGGGGGGGGGGAAGGAAGCTGTGGTGAGAGGAGATTTGTTAGTTAGGAAAAACAGAAAGGAAGTCTGCGGATGAGAATGGGATTCCCAGATGGTATCTTGCTCTCAGGTGCCAGGCTCTCAGATCAAGTCCTCAGCATTCTTAAGTGGAAGGGCCAGATGTCATGGTCCATGCAGGTACCAATGACATAGGTACGAAGAGTGAAGAGGTTCTGCAAAGTGAGTTCAGGAAGCTAGGTGCTAAGTTAAAGGACAAGACCTCAGAGGTTGTGATCTTAGGGTTGTCACCAGTGCCAAGTGCGAGTGAGGCCAGAACGACAAACATTATACGGTTTAACAAGTGCATAGGGAGTTGGTGTAGGAGGGAGGGCGTAAAATTTTTGGATCATTGGACTCTCTTCCAGGAAAAGTTGGACCTATACAGAATAGACAGCTTGCACCTGAACTGTAAGGGAATTAATATTGTAGTGGGAGGGTTTGCTAGTACTGCACGGTGGGGTTTAACCTAGAGCTGCAGAGGGATGGGAACCAGAGTGCCAAAACAATTAGTGGAGAGATTGTGAAGAGTGATGTTATCAAGATCTGAGTCAGAAATCAGAAGGTTGAACACAGTGCAACTATTGTCCCAAGCTGCCTATATTTCAATGCAAGAAGCATCAAGGAAAGAGATGAGAGCTCAGGGCATGGATCAGCACCTGAAATTATGATATTATAACCATTAGTGAGATTTGATTGCAGGAGGGGTAGGACTGGCAGCTCACTATTCTGGGTTTCAGTTGTTTTAAATGCAACAGAGGAGGAGGAATTAAAGCTAGTCAGGGGAAGCATCGTGACAGTACTCAGTCAGGACAGACTGAGAACTCATTTAGTGAGGTATTATGGATGGAACTGAGAAATAAGAGAGGTATGAAAACGTTAAAGGGACTATATTGCAGACCACCCAACAGTCCAAGTGATTTAGCAGAACAAATTTGCAGTGAGATCACAGATTGTTTCAAGTTTGTAATAGCGAGTGATTATAGACTATAAAAAGAATAGATGAGACAGAGTTTGTCAAATGTGTTCAGGAAAGTTTCCCTAATCAGTACGTAGAGGTCCCAATGAGAGAGGGTGCAATACTAGAATGAGGCAGGGCAGGTGACGGAAGTTTGTGCAGGAGAACACTTTGCATCTAGTGATTGTATGTCATTAGCTTCAAAGTAAATATGCAAAAAGATTGCTCTGGTCCATGGGTTGAGATTCTAAACTGGAGAAAGGCCAATTTAAATGGTATCAAAAAGGATCTGGCAAGAGTGGATTGGAACAGGCTGTTTTCTGGCAAAAGTGTATTGGGTAAGTGAAAGGCTTTCAAAAGTGAAATTCTGAAAGTACAAAACTTGTATATGCCTGTCAGAATAAAAGGTAAAGATAACAGGTGTTGGGAACCATGGCTTTCAAGAGATTTTGAGGCCTTGGTTAAGAAAAAAATTGAAGGTGCATTGCAGGGATAGGCAGATTGGAACAAATGGGGTGCTTATGGAGTACAAGAAATGCGAGAACACTTAAAGAAATCAGAGGGGATGGAAGGCGGTATAAGGCTGCCCCAGCAGACAGGGTGAAGGAGAATGAATCCTAAAGGATTCTACAGATATGTTAAAAGTAAAAGGATAGTAAGGGACAAATTTAGTCCTCAGGAAGATCAAAATGGCAATCCATGTGTAGAGCCAAAAGAGATGGGGGAGATCTTAAATGCATTATTTGCTCAGGAGAGGGATACAGAGTCTACAGAAATGGGGTAAAGCAGCATCAACTTCATGGACCCTATACAGATTACAGAAGAGGTGTTTGCTGTCCTGAAGCAAATTAGGGTGGACAAATCCCCAGGGCTTGAAAGGGTGTTCCCTCAGACCCTGCAGGAGGCAAGTGCAGTAATTACTGGGGGCCTATCAGAGATGATTAACACTATATATACACATACACACACACACACCAATATTTAGTTAGAAATTGATTAGACGTTGACTGATTAAGGATAGTCAGCAGGCTTTGTGCATGGTAGATCATTTCTAACCAATCTCAAGGTTGTTCAAGAAGGTTCAGTCGCTCAGCATTCAAGATGAATTAATAAATTGGATTAGACAATGGCATCATGGGAGAAGCCAGAGAGTGGTAGTTGATGGTTACCTCTCCATCTGAAGCCCTGTGACTACTGGAGTGCTGCAGGGATTGGTATTAGGTCTGTTGATGTTTATCATCTATATCAATGATCTGGATGTTAATGCGGTTAACTGGATCAGCAAATTTGCGGATGACACCAAGACTGGGGGTGTAGTGGGCAGCAAGGAAGGCTATCATAGCTTGCAGAGGGCTCTGAACCAGCTGGAAAAATGGGCAGAAAAATGGCAGATGGAATTTAATGCAGACAAGTGTGAGGTGTTAAACTTCGTTAGGACCAACCAGGGTAGGCCTTACACAGTGAAAAGTAGGGCACTGAGGAGCATGGTAGAACAAGGCAATCAGGGAATACAAGTTCATAATTCGTTAATGTGGTGTCACAGGTAGATAGGGTCATAAAGAAATCTTTTGGCACACTGTCCTTCATAAATCAAAGTATTGAGTATAGGAGATGGGATGTTATGTTTAAGTTGTGTAAGACATTGGTAAGGCCTAATTTGGAATACTGTGTGCAGCTTTGGTCACCACCCTGCAAGAAAAAAAATGTAAACAAGGTTGAAAGAATACAGAGAAATTTACAAGGATGTTGCCCAGTCTGGAGCAAGGAAAGACTGAATAGGTTAGGAATTTAATCTTTGGAATGTAGGAGATTGAGAGGGGACTTGATAGAGGTATGTGATAGCATCCGTTAGTCTTATGAGACCATGGATTTGCGCCTTGGAGAGTTTCCAGGGCGCAGGCCTGGGCAAGGTTGTATGGAAGATCAGCTGTTGCCCATGCAGCTAGACTCCCCTCTCCACGCCACCGATATTGTCCAAGGGAAGGGCAAGGGGCGATACAGCTTGGCGCCAGTGTCATCGCAGGAGTTGCCAGATCGCGGTTGGAGACAACCTCGGACTGCCTTAGGGACTCCAGCTCCGGATTTGTCCTCAGGGTTTACTCCCTAAGCAGCCATACCCACTCACGGCCTTTCCCATGAGTGGGTATGGCCGCAGGGCAGCGGAGGTTTGAAATCAGAGTTTTCCCTCTCTGAGATGGACTGCCTTCCCAGGCTGACAAGCTCTATCTACCCAATGATAGAGGTATACAAAATTATGAAATGTATGCATAGGGTAAATGCAAACAGGCTTTTTCCACTGAGACTACAATCAGAGATCATGGGTTAAGGGTGAAAGGTGAAAAGTTTAAAGGAAACATGAGGGGAAATTTCTTCATTCAGAGGGTCATGAGAATGTGGAACAAGCTGCCAGCACAAGTGGTAAATGGCAGCTCAATTTCAATGTTTAAGAGAAGTTATGGGTATGGAGGGCTATGGTCTCAGTGTAGGTCAATAGGAGCAGACAGCTTAACTGGTTCTGCATGGACTTCTTGGGCTGACGGGCTGTTTCTGTGCTGTACTTTTCTATGACTATTACAAAAATGTATTCAGTGTAATTGGCCTGTGTAATTGTATAAAGAAACTGATGGATTTTTGAGCCGAATCTGGATACAGAAAAAAAGGAACCACAGGGAACATATGAAAATTCAGTTCAGCATGAAATACTTGTGTGACATATGACCATGAAAGTAGACAGTGTGTAGGTCAGCATGAAGCTGTGAAGCAATGGAATGGCTGGAATTATAACTATTCTACCCAGATTACCCAATGCATACATTTAAAATGCCCTCTCATACTATTGAAAAGGACCAGTCTGGAAATGAGTACAATGCCTTCTACGCATTACTTGTTTTAAAACAGAAAATTCTGCAAAATAGAACAATTGTGCTATTACATGGCTTCAAAGAGCTAGTTTTTGGGACAGAGAGGAACCCAAATAAAATCAAATACAATAGCCACAATACAATAGCCTTCAAAATGAAATATTGGAATAGAAAATAGATATGCGCACATCCTCCAACAGCTTCCCAAGGAAATCACAATTACTGAAAGGAACTAATCTCTACAGCCTCAAAAATTGCACCTAATCTGAAGCAAAATATTTAAAATACATTAAATATCCGATATGCTTTATGTGGAGATGGCTTTCATATTCAGTAGCACTTTGTAAAAATTAAAGCAAACAATAAGTGCACTTGTCACTCAGTTTAATTGATGAAATGTACATTTACAAGACTTTATCCCACTTAACTCTAATCACAGCTAGAGAAACAATAATTTCAAAATTTACAAGTATAATCCAAAGATAAAAGAAACATTAATTAAAAAGATTATTTAGCGCTGACACAGCATTAGCCAAAATTTTCCAAGCATGCAATTTTTTGAATTTAATAAGGTCTCTTTGGAAAAATTCTTACAAGAATAGTTTAACAAATTCTAGCTAACTTAGAAAGCATCACATTTAAAATTTACAATACCTTGCACTAGCCTTCCTAAATATCAAATTATATTCAGTGCATGACTCTTATGGTAAAGCATCTCTCCCGTCACTTGTATCCATTTTACAAAACACCCCTTACAATATTGCCCTACTTCTTTTCCCCTGATTAATTAATAGTATTTGCAAACATTTACATTCCTGGTTGCACTATTTTACCGTTCTTCACAGTATTTTGGTTGTCATGTCTTTGGATGTGCCGCCCAAACTGGAGGGGGAGAAATAAAAATTAGTCACTAAACAAAGTTTTTTGATACACTTAATTGTGTAAAATTCTTGTAATATTGATTACAGTTTAAAATGTAAGGATTATATGTGTGAGTAATCCATCCACTATAACTGTTAAAAACTTCCAACATACAATTTAGTTAATTATAATTACTAGACTTAATTAATAGTAAATAATTACTAATAATTATTACAAAGTCAGTTGAAAAATTGAGGATTCGCTCCAAGCCGGAAAGTAAAACAAAGAAAATAAAATTGGAGAAAAGATACACAGGAGAACTTCATCTTGAAAGACATTATGTAACTGACCCCTCCATCTTGTTCAACTATTACAAGCTATAAATTTTAAGTGCAAGTACTGAATATAAATAACACTACTTCTACCCATTTAAATTTTACTGATAACAGCTTCTAATTAAGTAGCCTCTTTAATATACTACAGCATTTAAGGGTACTTTACAGGAATGTTAGCATTCAAACACAAACTCAAAAATGCATGTGGAAATATCAGGATAATAAACAGATGCTTGGTCAGAGGTAGTTTTTTTTTAAGTGTATTTTAAAGATAGAAAGAGAAGCAAAAAGATTTATGGGAGAAAAAAATTCAGAGCTTAGACACTTGGCAGTTCAAAACACAGCCTCTCATGGCAAAATAAATGCACAGCAATACAGGCATCTCAAAGGCTCATGCTGGAGAGTGGACTAAGGTCACAGAGAGGTTCAGAAATGAAGATGAGAATTAAAGATAAAACAAATTGCTCAGCAGGTCAGTGAGCACAGGGAGCATTTTGTAAACAAAGCCATTTTATGCTAAAGGATCTTTGTCAGAATTGGCAAAAAGGTCTTTGATAGAAACCTTAATTCTGTTTCTGCTTCCATAGATGCTGCCTAACATGCTGAATGTTTCCAGCATTAACTGTTTTTGCTTCATATTTCTACTTCTGCAGTTTTTTAAAAAATTTATTTTCATTGAACATTCCAGATCAATGCCCATCACCAGAATTGGAAAATCGGAAATTAAAATATTGTGAAGAGGGTGAGGAGGAGAGGACATAAAAGAAAGCCAGTTTTATGACAGAAGTCAGGAATGATTAAATAACAAAAGAAACAAACTTTAAGGACAGTAAGGAAGCTGGTAAATATCAAAAAGTTAACCCTATATGAGTGAGATTAATTACTTGAAGTTTTAAAGAAAAAGATTGAATATATCAAATGATTTGTCTGAAAGTTGAATGTGTTTTGAACAGAGACAGGAACATAAGCTTTGATGGAACATTGTTGGAAGACAATAACAAAGATTACAGTAGGAATACAAAGAAGAATTAAAATTATAACCAACTGGAAATGTAGGGGAATGCACTTAAAAGGAGAATATTTAAATTTAGTTGCTTTTAAACATAAGCAATTTACAGTGGTGCTAGAAAGTTTGTGAACCTTGTAGAATTTTCTCTATTTCTGTATATTCCCTAAAATATGATCAGATCTTCATGTAAGTCCTAAAACTAGATAAAGAGAACCAATTAAATAACACTAAAGACATTATACTTGTTCATTTATTAGGAAAAATGATACAATATTACATGTATTTGTTGGAAAAAGTATGTGAACCTTGCATTCAGTACCTGGTGTGATCACCCTTGTTCAACAATAACTTCAGCCAAACGTTTTAGGTAACAGTTGATCAGTCTAGCACATTAGCTTGGAGGAATTTTCAGCCATTTCTTCTAACAAAACTGCTTCAACTCTGGGATGTCAGTGGACTTCCTTGCATGAACTGCTTGCTTCAGGTCCTTCCACAACATTTCTATGGGATTAAGGTCAGGACTTTGACTTGGCCATTCCAAAACATGAACTTTCTTGTTTTTAAACCATTCTGTTGTTGATTTACTCTTGTCTTTCAGATCATCGTCTTGTTGCGTTATCCAATTTTGATGAACCTTCAGGTGACAGAGTGCTACTCTGACATTCTCCTGTAAAATATCTTGATAAAATTTTGAATTCATTGTTATCTCAATGACTGAAAGCTGTCCAGGCCCTGAGGCAGCAAAGTAACCCAAAAGATGATGCTCTTTCCATTATGCTTCACAATTGGGATAAGGTTTTGGTATTGGTGTGCAGTTCCCTTTTTCCTCCAAACATAGTAATGTGCATTTCTGCTAAAAAATGAAACTTTTGTCTCATCTGTCCACAGAACATTGTCCCAGAAGGGTTGTAGAATATCCAGGTAATATTTTGCAAACTTAAGACATGCGGCAATGTATTTTTCTTTGGTGTTCAGTGGTTTTCTCCATGGTGTCCTTCCATAAACATCATTCTGTTAAGTGCTTTTCTTGTAGTGGACACATGAACGGAGACTTTAGCAGGTTCTAGAGATTTCTGCAGGTCTTTTGCTGCTACCCTTGGGTTCTTTCTCACCTCCTTCAGCATTACACATTGTGTTCTTGCTGTGATCTTTGCAGGCTGCACACTCCAAGGGAGAGTAGCAACAATACTGTTTCCTCTATTTAGACAATTACTCTTGCTGTGAACTGAGGAACACTCAAGTCTTCAGAAATGCTTCTGTAGCCTTTTCCAGTTTCATGCATCTCCAAAATTCTTCTACTAAGGTCCTCTGAAAGTTTTTTTGATTGAGGTATGGTGCACATAAACAGATCTTTCTTCAGAAGAGCAGGCTTGATCAGTAATTTGACTTTTGTGTCTTTTTTTTATATATAGGTCAGGGCACCTCTGCAACCCATACCTCCAATCTCATCTCAATAATTGGAACACCCAACTCCAAATAGCTTTTGTATAAGGCATTACCCCAGAGGTTCACATACTTTTTCAAACAAATACATTAAAATGAATTGACTTTATTACTTACATCCTTCATATACAGGAGTAGTAAAAATTTTTACATTACGTCTCCATCTAAATGTGCATTCATAGTAATTTATAATAAATATTATGTACCACAGGACAATCAATATAACATAGAAATACAGTTGCATCAGCATGAATTAATCAGTCAGATGGCCTGGTGGAAGAAGCTGTCCCGGAACCTGTTGGTTCTGTAACACACCTGCCAGTTGTGCAGCGCACATCCTGAGTACCCACCCTGGGATGCTGTCTGGTCCCGCAGCCTTCCGTCTGTCCACCCATTGAAAACACTTGCATACTTCAGCCTCAGATGACCAACCTGCAGGTCACATCATCTGTAGGTCTCCTCAGGGGCTTAGTATTACCGACATCGAATCAAGCATAAAAAAGATTTAGCTCGCCTGGAAATTCACCTGCGTTTATCTTTGAAGTCTGCGATGGTGTGCAGACCTTGTCATAAGCTGCGTGTGTTGTCAGTGGAAAGTTGAGTCTGAATCTTGTCTCTGTATTGTTGTTTCGCTGCCCTGATGACTTTGTGCAGATCATAGCTACATTTCTTGAGCTCCTGCTGATTAACAGCAGTGTAAGCTCTGTCTCATGCAGTAAGTACTGCTCACATGGAACTGCTGATCCAGGGTTTCTGGTTTGAAAGACCCTGACCGATTTCTACAGGCAATCCTCAATGCACTTCCAGATGAAACTCGTGATCCCTTCTGTGAATTCAGAGACATCCTCACCATGGAAGACATTCCAGTTGACGTCATCAAAGTAGTCCTGCAGCATGGAGGTCGATTGGTCAGACCTACAGTGGATGATTTTAACATGGCTGCCTCTTGTTTCAGCTTCTGCCTGTACTTTGGCAACAAAAAAATGGAGGACTGATCCAATTTTCCAAATGGGGGGGGCAGAGGAGCGCTTTGTAAGTGTTGCGGAAGGGAGAGTAGCAGCAGTCAAGTATGCCTTCTCCCCGTGTGCTCACCTGGATGTGATCACAAAACTTTGTACAGACTTTAGTCAGCGACAATGAAGGCAGCCTCTGGGTGTGCAGTCTCCAGGGTGCTGACAGTCTCGTATAGTTCCTTGAGAGGCAGGTCATGTAATATTGGATCATTTTTCTCAATAAATAAATTAACAAGTATAATTTTTTTATGTTATTTGTTGGGTTCTCTTTATCATAGGTTTAGGACTTGCATGAAGATCTGATCACATTTTAGGTCATATTTATGCAGAAATCGCAAAAATTCTATAGGGTTCACAAACTTTCTAGCACTACTATAGAGTAACAAGCACTGGGGTTATTACCAAATGTGACTAATGCAAATTACGACATGGCAGCCATTATTTTAGATAGACTCAATAACAAGCAAAGCCAGTTTTGAAATACATTAGAATATACAAGACTAGGGGATAATTAAAGCAAAAAGCTAGGATTTCACCAGCAAATGAGTTGAAGTTGATAGTCAACTAATGTATCAGAATGAATAAACGGTCTTGTTGGTTGTAAGCACAGTAGTCTAAAGCTCATCATGAAGTTATACTTGACAAACCAGTTGTGAACTGCCTAGTTCAATTTCAGGCAGATACTCAGAAGAGCATGAATCTATAGCTGGGGAATCTATGTTTTGAATTATACATGACAATGGTTTCAATCTTCCTAATATTGGATTAGAAGAAATATTTTGCTAATCCAGTACTGGGTATCCAGGCAATGGAGTTGGTAAAATAGGTGTTGGCAAGGTTCATCAGGATATCATCAGAATACATGGGGAAACTGACATTATTTTCATTCATATGTTGGAGTCCTGGACCCTGATATTGTTTTGTTTTTTTTTGCTGATAATATTGCAGAATTCCCAAAAAGACACAAAAAATCAAATTTAAATATAATCCTCCTAAATATTATGTTTTGTAACAAAGTTACAGTATAAGTAATACATAGGTTAATCATTCACATTTTAGTAGTCAGTCAAATTTCTACAGGTTTGGAAATTCCATGAAGTATAAAAAAAACATTGTGAAATATAGAAAATACTTTCAAGTAAATTTATAACTTCCTTCAAAGATCATGAAACATATGAGCAGAATTATGTTATTTTGCCCATCAAGTCTGCTTCGCCATTCCATCGTAGCTGATTAATTAACCTTCTCAACCCCATTCTCCTGCCTTCTCCCCATAACATTTGATGCCTTTACTAATCAAGAAACTATCAACCTCAGCTTTAAATATACCCAATGTCCTAGCCTCCACAGCCATGTGGCAATTAAATTCCACAGATTAAACATCCTCTGGCTAAAGAAATACCTTCTCATCTTTGTTCTATAGGGGCATCCTTCTGTCGAGGCTGGTGCCCTCTGGTCCTGGATTCACCCACTATAGGAAATAACTTCCCAACATCCACTCAATCTAGGCCTTTAAATATTCAATAGGTTTCAATGAGATCCACCCTCATTATTCTAAACTTCAGCCAGTATACGCCCACAGCCATCAAATGCTGCCCATACATTACCCTTTCATTCCTAGGAACGTTCTCATGAACCTCCTCTGGACCCTCTCCAATGCCAGCACATCCTTTCTTAGATGAGGGACCGAATACTGCTCATAATCCTCCAAGTGCAATCTGACCAATGCCTTATAAAGCCTCAGTGTTACATCCTTGCTTTTATATTCTAGTCCTCTTGAAATTAATGCTAACATTGCATTTACCTTCCTTAACATCAACTTAAACTGAAGGTTAACCCTTAGGGAATCCTGCATGAGGAACCCAAGTCCCTTTGCAACCTCTGATTTCTGATTTTGCTCCCCATTTGGTAACTAGTCTACGCCTTTATTCCTTCTACCAATTGTATGACCATACATGTCTCTACACATTATTCCATCTGCCACTTCTTTGCCCATTCTCCTCATCTGTTTAAGACTTCTAGACTCCCTGCTTCCTCAATACAACCAGCCCCTCCACCTATCTTTGTATTGTTCACAAACTTGGCCACAAAGCCTTCATGAAAATCATTTTTAAGGATTTAAGTCAAAAATTTAACTCAAAGGAGTTAGGCAAGTATATTTATCAAACAACACAGCTATCTAGAAATTACTTGCCTGGGCCTTATTTTCAGGTATTAATCTGACACTTCCTCTGTGGTAGAGGAAATGGGCAACTACATCCATGACCAAAACAGGGGTAAAGGATTATTATGAAACATCATCTTCATAATCTTTCTATTATGTGGCCAAACCAAAAAGAAAAACAAAGTTACCAGGTGAGATGACCATTTTCTCAACTTGTAATACTATCAGAGAACGTCCAACAAGTTTTAACTAAATGTGGAGGTCTCAAGATGGCGCTTATGGAGTGAGACTGTTTTAGGCTTCACTCCAATCCTTTTACTTTTTTCTACCTACAATCACCCCCTAATTGACCTGTTTGTACCTATTCTAAAGGGGTTGATACTTAGGATTTTTTTTTTCGACTGTTTGAATTATTTTTCAACTCGTTAAAATGTCTAAACCACGAGAACCTAAGGAATCGAAACTGGCGAAAGAACCGTTAACTTTGGAAGCAATTGCGAAACTTATGGACGAGAGACTTGGAAAAACTGGAGAATAAACTAACCCCAAAGCTTTCTATGCTCGATGAAACTTTAAAGACAGTCAATGCAAAACTTCAATCACTCACACTGGATTCTCAACAACAAGAAGCAAGATTTTAGCTCTCGAAGATGCCGCTCGCCAGAGAGATTGCAAAATTGAAATTCTGGAACAACAGCAATCTTCGACTTCTCAACTGCTGGATCGTTATAAATCTAAACTTACTGATCTTGAAAACCGATCTCGAAGACAAAATGTCCAGATAATTGGGCTTCCGGAAAATTTTGAGAACGGTGATCTGACTGTATTTTTTTCTAAATTTTTAATGGCCGTCTTTGGCTCAGAAGTTCTGGATACCCCTCCAATAATCGACCGTGCACATCACATTTCTCGTTTTCAACCAGCTCCAGGTACGAAACCACGACCAGTGATTCTCCTGATTCATTATCCTCATACTAAAGAATGTCTGATTCGGGCTGCCCGGAAAAAGGGTATGATCAGCTTTCAAAATTTCAAATTTCGTATTCTGGAAGACTACAGTCCCGAAGTTTTGAGGGCAAGAATGGCTTTTAAATCGGTTATGTCGGAAATTCATTGGAAAGGCTACAAACAAGCGTTGTTATTTCCAGCACAATTGAGAGTTACTCTCAAAGATGAGACTTGTTGGTTGTTCAAATCTCCAGCGGATGCTCAAAGATTCCTTGAAGAATAGCACTTTTTTCATTACGAGTTGACTAATGTATTGTATTTTTACTATTTGTATTAACTTTTTTCTTTATGCTAACAATTAGTCTATAGATTCGGACCTTTTATAATTTGATGATTCTTATAATTTGATGGTTGATAGTGTATTTTTTTTTAAAAACACACTTAAATAAAGGTCTTTTTTTTGTTTATTCTGAGTTCGTTCTTTTTATATTATTATTCTGTTAGTTTTGAAAGTAACTCATTAGATGTCTTTTTAAGTTTATATACACTTTTTTATATCTTTAACGTTTAAATATTAAGGGTGTTTTTTAAAAACTTTTTTTTAAGATGTCGTTTCTTTTTCCCATAAGACCTTAGTGCTTGGATACGTCACATCTGTTTGGATGTGTCTGAACAAGATATGAGGACTTTCTTTTAAAATATTAATACAATATTATCCATTCTTGGGTTTTAACATTTTAGTAATTTTCTTTTGTTTTATATATAAAAACTAATTTTATAGTTTAATCTTTGTTAAACTAACCCTTTTTTTGAATATGGGTGGTTTGTGTGTTTTTTTTACTTTTTCATTTGAGTTGCCGTCTTGAGACATGGGGGGTAAAGTTAGTATTAATTTGCCTGCTTGCCTCTTTCTGGCTTTTTTTCTGGGGTTTTGAGGGTGGGAGAGGGGGATTCTTTTTTTGCTTTGCTTCTTGCTTAGTTTCACTTCATGGGCTGACTCGAAACTACAAAAATGGTTGGAGTGTCGTAACTTCCGGTTCCTCCTTGAACATACTTCCCTCTTCCGGATTCATGAGTTTGTCTTTTTTTTAACCTTATGTGTTAATTGTGATAAATATTAGCAATATGGATAAGATTATCAATTTTATTTCTTGGAATACTAATGGTTTAAATCATCCGATCAAACGGAAAAAAATATTCAAAGTATTCCACAGAATGAATGCTAATATTATCTTTGTACAAGAGACTCATGTGAGGAAGGAGGATAGTCAACATTTTTTTAGGTTTTGGAAAGGCCAACAGTATCATTCGAATTCCCAAGCCAAAGTAAGAGGCGTTTCCATTTTTATAGATTCTTCAACCTCTTTTATACACTATGAAACAATTTCGGACCCACAAGGTAGATTTTTACTTCTCACTGGTTCACTTTTTAATCAAAAAGTTGTTTTAGTTAATGTTTATGCTCCAAACACTGATTATCCTGAATTTTTAAAGTGTTTATTTACATCCTTTCCTAATTTAAATGAGTACATGTTGATAATGGGAGGGGATTTTAACTGTAGCTTAAATCCCTCGATGGATAAATCTAAGCCCACCCAGGTTCTTCCAGATAAATCAGGAACAACACCTTATATACCGGCTGGGTAGCCTCCAACCTGATGGCATGAACATTGACTTCTCTAACTTCCGTTAATGCCCCTCCTCCCCTTCTACCCCATCCCTGACATATTTAGTTGTTTGCCTGTTCTCCATCTCCCTCTGGTGCTTCCCCCCCCACCCTTTCTTTCTCCCGAGGCCTTCCGTCCCATGATCCTTTCCCTTCTCCAGCTCTGTATCACTTTCGCCAATCACCTTTCCAGCTCTTAGCTTCATCCCACCCCCTCCGGTCTACTATCATTTCACATTTCCCCCTCCCCCCTCTACTTTCAAATCTCTTACTATCTTTCCTTTCGGTTAGTCCTGACAAAGGGTCTCGGCCCAAAACGTCAACATCGCTTCTCCCTATAGATGCTGCCTAGCCTGCTGTGTTCTACCAGCATTTTGTGTGTGTTGTAGCCTCTCTTATTTATTCCTTTATGGTTGATTCTGGAATTTCTGAAATTTGGCAATTCTTACACCCCAACAATAAAGAATTTTCATACTTCTCTCATGTTTATCATAATTATTCAAGAATTGACTACTTCTTTATTGATCATCGTTTACTTACAGATGTTATTGATTGTAAATATGATTCCATTACCATTTCTGACCATGCACCTTTGAAGCTATCTATTAAGACAATGGATTCATCTTCTAATGCTAAATCTTGGAGGTTCAACTCCACTTTACTTCAGGACTCAGACTTTCTTAATTTCATTAAACAACAAATTGATTTGTTTTTTCCCCAACAAATTCTACAGAAGAGATCTCTAGTGGAATATTATGGGACACTTTTAAAGCATTTATTCGCGGACAGATTATTTCATACTCTGCTGAAGTGAGGAAACGAACTAATACTGAAATACTAACATTGGTCGATAAAATTAAAGAAATTGATAAGATTTATTCAGTGACCCCCAGTAAAGAACTTTATAAAAAGAGTTGAACTTCAAATGGAGAACAGTTTGTTATCCTCCTCGATTGAAAATCAGTTAATTAAATCTGAAATTATGTCCAATGGACATTATGGAAAAAATTTTAGCTCTGAATCCTTGCCAGAAGGGTTTAGTAGCCTTCATTTATAATATGATCATGATACTCCTTTCCAGGAGTATCAGAAAAAATTAAGAAGGAATGGGAAAAAGAACCTTTTTGTCTTATACCCACTGAGCAGTGGGAGAAAATTTTACAATTAGTCAATTCTTCTTCTATTTGTGCTAAACATGCCCTAATACAATTTAAGGTTGTACATAGGGCTCACATGTCCAAGGATAAACTTGCTCAATTTTATTCTTATGTTAATCCAACCTGTGACAGATGTCATTCTGAAGTTGCTTCATTGACCCACATGTTTTGGTCTTGTCCCTGTTTGCAAAATTATTGGAAAGATATTTTCGGTACTATTTCAACAGTTCTGAATATCAAATTGCAACCGCATCTTATTACTGCAATTTTCGGTTTACCAATGGTGGATAATAGTCGTTTATCCTCCTCAGCCCGGTAGATAATTGCATTTGTTACATTAATGGCTAGAAGAAGATCTATCCTATTGAACTGGAAAGAAATTAATCCTCCAACTATATTTCAGTGGTTTTCTCAAACTATTTCTTGTTTGAGTTTAGAAAAAATTAGAAGTGTTGTCTTTGACCCTTCAGTTAAATTTGAAGAAACTTGGAGACCATTTATTCAACATTTTCATATGAACCAAACTGACTTTTCCTAAACCTTACTTTTATTATCCTTAATTATTTGGATGGAGGTGCGGAGTTATTGACACTACTGTGTATATTCGACATAATGCAATGGCCCATGTTGGTTAGTTTTTTTTCTTTTTTGGGGGGGGGGGTTTCTTATTTACTCCATTTTTCGTAATTACTATGAGTTTGGGAGGTTATTATATATGGATTATCATCTATTTGTATTTATACCTTAACCTATTAATTACGCACTCTCAAGCTCTCTGTATTCATGTTTCATTTATGTTTGTTTAAAATTAATAAAAAGATTTTAAAAGAAAAAAAAGAAAAACAAGTTTTAACTAAATGTTATGGAATGATCAACCATTTGGCAGGCAAACTTGTTCAAATTTCCTTTCTTTCAATAAGTATTTTATTACAAATAAGGACACAAAATGTCAACAGCTTGCTAAAGAAGTTATACTTTAAAAAGAATTACAATATTTGCTTGAAATCTAAAACATGAACTGAAAATAAGAGAAATACTCAGATCAGGCAGCATCTGTGGAAACTGTAAACAAATGTTGTCTGATTTTTTTTTGTTTACATGAATCAACTTACCCTTGAAGTCTCTGGACTTGATAGAGGAGAAAATTCAAAGGATTCATTTTCCTTATCAGAAGAATCATTAAGGTACCTGTGTGCAAACTTTTGTTTTAAAGCTTCAGCAATAAGTGCTGCTGGATCAGAAATATGTGGTTTCCTTGCAGGTTTCTTCCCTACAGGTGTCCCTCCTGGTGACCTTTGAAAATAAGAAACACATTTTGAAACATATGCCAAATCTCTCAAGTGTTCTAGTTCCTTAAAATTACTAAAAGGAATACCTTTCTACTACTCTTAATTTGACATTCTGCATATCCTTCAATACATTCATCATGTTAAAGGAATTTGAGGGTTTCTTAGTTAGCATTGGTTTGATGGTCGCATCTCTAGAACGTATCTTCAAAGCCTGGCAGTCTTGTTTGAGATCTTTAGATGCAGCAACGTTTTTTTCAGTAGTTAATGGTGGTGGTGGTGGTGGTGGTGGTGGTGGCGGCAATGCTTGTTCAGTAGCTGCTACAGATGGATTACTCAGAGCACCAAGTGGTGTTGATGCTAATTTTGGAGGCGGAACAAAGGCAGGAGTACCAGGAACAGAAAAGCCATTTGATTCCAAACCATTTGATTTTAACTGCCTTAAACCTAGGAGAGAAAAAAAAACAACACTATTTCAAAAACCAATTAATGTTTCAATGTGGTAATATGAATCATAACTAATATGTATATTTAATCATTTGCTTTTGAGATTCAAAAGCAAACACTAGGTTCTCTAGTATATTGAAGATGATTCAATAATCAGAATTGATCACAGTATTCAACGTTCAGTGTGATCAAAGCACATTTCATGAAAAGATCCTGCACATTTCGAACACTACATACATAAGAACAAGAATTGCATCAATTATGCCACTGTTCTATTTTTTAAACCTCTAATGGACATTTAATTATCAATAAAAAATTTGCTTACCAACAAAAATATAATCATTTATATAACTCACAATCAGAACCTTGTCCTTGATCTTGTCCTGAAATAATCATGGCAATCTGCGACCTCAGACGAGATAATTCATCTTCAAGTTGAGAGATTTTATTTAAGGCATTTTCATTTGATACTCCATGGTACAAAGTATTGTTCTTTCTTTTTAAATGATTTACCGAAGTTGTAGACTGGTAATGCTCCTGCACTGAACTAATCATACATTGAACTTTTGCTGTGCGTACTTCATTCCTTGGGTGAGACAAAGCAAACAATTTAATCTTAGTTTATCCATAAGACATAGGAGCAGACTCCACCATTCAATCATGGCTGATCCTATTTCCCCCTCCTCAGCCCCACTCCCCAGCCTTCTCCCCGTAACCTTTGATGCTGTGTCCAATTAAGAACCTGTCAAGCTCTGCCTTAAATACCCCTAACAACCTGGCCTCCACAGCTGCCAGTGGTAATAAATTTTACCAGTTCACCAGACTCTGGCTAAAGAAATTTCTCCACATCTGTTTTAAATGGACGCCCCTCTATCCTGAGGCTGTGCCCTCTTGTCCTAGACTCCCCCACCATGGGAAACATCCTTTCCATATCTACATGTCTAGGCCTTTCAAGATTCAAAAGGTTTCAATGAGAACTCCCCCTCCCCACATCCATCAAATACAGATCCAAAACTATCAAATGTTCCTTGTACAAATCATCCTTGTGAACCTCCTCTGAACCCTCTCAATCCCAGCACATTTTTTCTTAGATGAGATGCCCAAAATTGTTCACAATACTCAAGGTGAAGCTTCACCAGTGCCTTATAAAGCCTCAGCATCACATCACTGCTCTTCTATTCTAAACCTCTTGAAATGAATGCTAACATTGGATTTGCCTTCCTCACCAGTGACTCCACCTGCAAGTTAACCTTTAGGTTGTTCTGCACAAGGACTTCCAAGTCCCATTGCATCTCAGATTTTTGTATCTGCAATTTTCCAGTCCTCTGACAGCAGGCCAGTCCAATGATTTTTCAAAGATCATTACTAATGCCTCCACAATCTCTACCTCTTTCAGAACTCTAGGGTCCAGTTCATCTGGCCCGGGTGACTTATGTACCCTTAGGTCCATAATAAGGACTTAGGAGCAGAATTAGGTCATTTGACCCAGTAAGTTTGCTCTGCCATTGATCATCACTGATTTATTTTCCCTCTCAACCTCATTCTTCTGCTTTCTCTTCATAACCTTTAAGCACCTTACTTATCAAGAACCAATAAATCCCCATTTTATACCCAATGATTTGGCCTCCACAGCCATCTGTGGCAATGAATTCCACAGATTCACCACCTTCATCTTTGTTCTGAAGGGACATTCTTCTATTCTGAGGCTGTGCCCTCTGGTCCTAGACTCTCTCACTATTCAAAGCATCCTGTCCATGTCCATTCTATCGAGGGCTTTCAGAATACAGAATGTTTCTTGGGAGTTGGGAATCCTTGAGCAAGATTTCCTAAAGGGTAACTTGCAGGGTCAGTCAACGGTAAGGAAGGCAAATATAATGATAGCATTCATTTCAGGAGGACTAGAAAATAAAAGCAAGTATATAATGCTGAGACTTTTTAAGACATTAGTCAGACTGAACTTGGAGTTTTGTGAGCAGTTTTGGGACCCTTATCTAAAGAAAAGATGTCCCTGCATTGGAGAGGGCCCACAGGAGATTCACAAGAATTATAGCAGGAATAAAAGGTTTAATGTATGAGGAGAGTTTGATGGTTCTGGCCTGTACTCACTGGAGTTTAGAAAAATGAAGGGTGGATCTCATTGAAACTTATTGAATATTGAAAAGCCTAGATAGAGTGGATGTTAAGAGAATGTTTCATATAGCTGGGGAGTCTAGGATCAGAGGGCACGATCTTGGAATACAAGAATGTCCCTTTAGAACAGAGATAAGGAGGAATTTTTTTAGCCAGAGGGTGGTGAACCTGTGGAATTTGTTGTCACAGATAGCTGTGGAGGCCAAGTCACTGGGTATATTTAAAGTAGAGGCTAAGAGTTTCTTGATTAGTAAGGGTCTTCTCTCGGGAAGAAGACAAGAAAATGGGGTTGAGAGAGATAATAAATCTGTCATGATGGAAAGGCGGTACAGACTCACTAGGATAAATAACCTAATTTTGCTCCTTTGACAAATAGTTTTGTGGTTCAAATATTACCTCACATCATTCTTATAAACTCTATTGAGTACAGACCCTGAGCCATCAAACGCTCCTTATACACTAACACTTCCATTCCCATAAACCTCTTCTGTCCCTCCTCAATGCAAACACATCCTTGGTCACTCCAAATGTGGCATGACCAATGTCAGTTAGATAATCTACTCTCCGTACTAGTATTTTTCCTGTAACACCGAGCTTTTTATCTTGCTTTGCGGCCTCGTGTGAGGCACCCTGTCAAACGCCTAGCTTTTTTTTTGCCCAAGAAACAAAAATTAGCTTTTCTAAGTTTTAATTTTATAAATTATTTCATTCCAATACTTACATTAATAATATTCTTCAGTAATTAGTTTAATTATACTGTTTGCAAATTTTAATTACTCACTAAATCCAATGTACATCAGAATCTTATAATCATTCTAGTTTTTAATGTAATTGGACCATATATTTTCAATGGCAAATAAAATGTCAACTACAAGGAATTTTACAGGTAAAATAAACCTGAAAATGTACTTTAATTTCCAGTTTTTGATGTTTTTTATGTCTGCAATGCTCTAATAAAACTACAACTTTTGAACTTGAGGGTACATACATACCTAAATCGAATGAAAGTATCACCTTCATCATCAGCAATCCACGCTGCATCAGCCAGAGATGGAACCGTGGGTTCAGGGGTGTACGTTCTGAAGTCAGGTATATTTAGTCTTTCTAAAAGCTACAAAAAAATATTAGTTTTATAACTCTACGCATATATCAAGGAATGGTAAATACAATTCTATAAGTGTCAGTAAACGACTACAACAATACACTAACTGAAACCAAATTTCAGCAAGTTTGACAAAAAAAGATAAAATGAGAAATTAATCTATAAATTTGGTCTACCTGTTGATCTGCATTTGACTTATTAGTATTCACACTTTAGTGTATATTTCATTCAAGGATGTATTTTTTAGTGTCCTATTTAGGTGGAACCTTAAAAACAAAAATACTGACGCTTGCTTCAAAAAATTTAAAAAATTTATGCTCTTTAAAATAGCTGAGTTTTCTACTAGTAGTTCTTTTTAAATAAAGTAATTATTCACCCACAAATCAAAGCCTCTAACTTTTATATGCCCTCCGTCAGAAAGAGCAACTTTACTGGGAAAGCCAAGGTAAGGTCTCATTTACTGCTTTACATTTAAGTAGCAAATGTCTAGTGAATCATAAGCTTCACTCCTGAAGGAATTGAGTTTGTAATGCAACTGATCTAATATCTAAAATATTATTTATTACTTCAGTTTTGATGTATTATTTTGCTTTAGAAAACATATCATCCACAAAAAAGGTGTCAGCCCATTCTTCCAATAGGTGCATGGCAACTACAAGATTATTCCACATGCAGGGAAAACAAAAAAAAAACCCGACTTGTTATGATTGTGCTCAAACCATCTGAGTTTAAAGTGCAGAGAACTACAATTTGTCACCTAAAGATTGCTGGAAAACAAATTCTAAGCAATGGGTAACTTCTAAATGAAACAAATTAGTCAGTGAAGAAACATACGCATTCATTAGGGCAAGAACAGTTGCACATTCATGGAGGAGAAAGCTAGCAAATAGGAAGAAAGGATAAGTGGAATCTCAATACATGGATCCTGTAAGTTTTAAATGATGTACGTATATTTAGTATGATAGAGAGAAATGGAAAAGAGGTTGGAGAATTACACTACCATTGAGGGAATATATCACTGCAACACTTACGAGAACACTTCCTGGAGGACTGACCCAGTGGGGCAACATAAGTAGAGCTCAGGAATAAGAAAGTTGCTATTACTATGATGGTGTTATATTATTGGGCCAGTAGCTGGTGGGAAAAAGGAACAGATATGTATGCAGATTATGGAAGATGTAAAAACAAAAGGATAATTGTAGTGCAAACACGAGGAAATCTGCAGATGATAGAAATTCAAGCAACACATACAAAATGCTGGTGGAACGCTGCAGGCAGGTAGCATCTATAGGGAGAAGCGCTGTCGAAGTTTTGGGCCGAGACCCTTCATCCTGACGAAGGGTCTCGGCCCAAAACGTCAACAGCGCTTCTCCCTGTAGATGCTGCCTGGCCTGCAGCATTCCACCAGTATTTTGTGATAGTTGTAGTGACAAGCTTAAGTTCCCCAGTATTAGCTGGGACTGCTTTAGAGTCAGAGACTTTGATAGGGCAGAATGTGCTGGGAGGACTTTTTAAGTAGAGTATGTAAATATTCTAGCCGGACGATTGAAGTTTCAGTGACAGGTCATTTTGGGAAGAGCACTGTTATCTCCATAAGTTTTCAGGAAGGCAGGGATTGAGGGGAAAACACTATATTGGGGAAAAAAGCTGTTCAGTATAAGGCAGGGGGTGGAGAGAGATTAGGAGTAACTGTTATTGTGCAAGTCCATATCTGACCTGTGGGATTTATTTAAACTTTAAAAGCTACAATAAGGTAAAACAATGACAATGCAGAATGAAATGTTAAAGCTACCAAAAAAAATGCAATACATGTAAGCTGCAAGTTGCAAAATCATAATGAGGTAGACTGTGAGGCCAAGAGTCCACATCATCATACAAGAGATCCATTGAAGAATCTGGTAACAATGCGATAGAAGCTGACCTTGAGCCTGTTGTATGTGCTTTCAGGCTTTTTTTAAATATTCTGCCCAACGGGAGATGCAAAAAGAGAGAATATCCAGGGTGGGGGGGGGGGGGGTCTGATCATGGTGGTTGTTTTATACATAACGAAAAACACACACAAAATCCATAAAAGGAGATTAGTTACTGCATCCACAACTTTCTGCAGTTGCTTGCGGTCATGTGCAGAGCAGTTGCCCTACCAAGGCATTATGCATTCAGACATAATGGATTCTATGATGCATTAATAAAAATTGGTCATAGTCAAAGGGGATATGCCAATTTCTTTAGCTTCCTGAGGAAGCAGATTTTAACCAGGCCAATCTGGAAAAAAAAATCACTAAGGAAATACCATCAATAGATCACTTGCAATACCAGAGGAAACAACACACTGGACCATTGCTACACCACCAAGAATGCCTTCCGTGCGATTCCATGCCCTCACTTCGGGAATTCTGATCACCTAGCTGTACTTCTACTCCCTGAGTATAGGCAGAGACTGAAGACTGCAGCACCAGCAGTGAAGACCAAGAAGATATGGACAAGGGAAGCACAGGAGCACCTACAGGACTGCTTTGAATCGGTGGACTGGACTGTACTCAGGGATTCATCTTCAAACCTGGATGAGTATGCTGCAGTAGTTACCAACTTCATTAAAACCTGTGTGGATGAGTGTGTGCCCACGAACACTTACTGCACATTCCCAAACCAAAAGCCATTGATGAACCAGGAGGTACATTGTCTGCTGAAGGCTAGATTTGTGGCATTCAAGTCTGGCAACCCAGGCCTGTCCCAGAAAACCAGGTATGATTTGCAGAGGGCTATTTCAAGGGCGAGGAGACAATTTTGAATGAGATTGGAGGTGACACCAGATGCACGGCAACTCTGGCAGGGTCTGCAAGACATTACTTCCTACAAAGCGAAACCCAATAGCATGAATGGCAGCAATGCTTCACTACCAGATGAACTCAACGCCTTCTATGCCTGTTTTGAAAGGGAGAATACAACTACAGCTGTGAAGATCCCTGCTACACCTGAATACCCTGTGACCTCTGTCTCAGAGACCAATGTTAGGCTTTCTTTAAAGAGAGTGAATCCTCGCAAGGCAGAAGGTCCCAATGGAGTACCTGGTAAGGCTCTGGAAGCCTGTGCCAACCAACTAGCAGGAGTGTTCAAGGACATTTTCGACTTCTCACAACTATGGGTGGAAGTTCTCACTTGCTCCAGAAAGGCAACAATTATACCAGTGCCTGAGAAGAATAATAAGGGCTGCCTTAATGACTATCACCTGGTAGCACTCACATCGACAGTGATGAAATGCTTTGAGAGGTTGGTCATGACTAGACTGAACTCCTGCCTCAGAAAGAACCTGCACCTATTGCAATTTGCCTTTCGCCACATTGCATCTGCTGTTGACCTAAACTCAATGGCTCTCCACACAACTTTAGACCACCTGGACAACACAAACACCTACATCAGGATGATGTTTACTGACTATAGCTCAGCATTTAATATCATTCCCACAATCCTTTGATTGAGAAGTTGCATAACCCGGGCCTCTGTACCTCCCTCTGCAATTGGATCAATGACTTCCCAACTGGAAGACCACACCAGAGATGTGTGTTTAGCCCACTGCTCTACCCTCTATACACACATGACTTTGTGGCTAGGCATAGCTCAAATACCATCTACAAATGTGCTGACAATACAACCATTGTTGGTAGAATCTCAGGTGGTGACGGGAGGGCGTACAGGAGTGAGATATACTAGTAGAATGATGCCTCAGCAAACAACCTGGCACTCAACATCAGTAAGTCAAGAGAGCTGACTGTGGACTTCAGGAAGGGCAAGACAAAGGAACACATACCAATCCTCATAGAGGGATCAGAAGTGGAGAGGGTGAGCAGCTTCAAGTTTCTGGGTGTCAAGATCTCGGAGGATCTAACCTGGTCCCAACATATAGATGCAGTTATAAAGAAGGCAAGACAGCGGCCTATACTTTATTAGGAGTTTGAAAGATTTGGCATGCCAACAAATACACTCAAAAACTTCTATAGTTGTACCATGGAGAGCATTCTGACAGGCTACGTCACTGTCTGGTATGGAAGGGCTACTGCACAGGACCAAAAGAAGCAGAAGGTTGTAAATCTAGTCAACTCCATCTTGGGTACTAATCTACAAGGTTTCTAAATGGAAGAAAAGATGGCCAAGGGCTGGAAAATAGGCAAAATGACACTTTGTTCAAAAATTGGTGCAAAAATATGGATAATAACTATTGGTCTGTAAATGTAACCTCCAGACTGGGAAGGTTTTCAGAAATACTAGTCAAGGGGAAAATGAGTCACTTGTAGAAGTTTTGTTGATTAAAAAAAGAGATGAATTTGTTAAAGGCAAATCTTGTTTGTACAGTGGATTCCGGTTAATCAGGTAATCAGGTTAGCCACTTATTTGGGACAACACTTAAAGAACAAAAATTAAATTGAGAAAATAGCTGGAATTCCCTTCATTTATTTGGGAAACTATGCTGCTTATTTGGGGAAGGAGACTGTTACCAAACAGCTTCTAACTAACATTAGTTGGGTGCATTTGTGGTGGTTAGACACTACACCAGTTAGCCTAACCTCAGGTGTTGGGAAAGTGTCGGAGTCTATTATTGAGGATGAGGTTCTGGGGTACTCGGAGACTAATGTTAAAATAAGTTAAAGTCAGCATGGCTTCTGTAAAGGGAAATCTTGCCTGACAAATCTGTTAAGGGTTCTTCGAGGAAGCAACAAGCAGAATGGACAAAGGAGAGTCAGTGATGTCATTTACTTGGGTTTTCAGAAGGCATTTGAAAAGGTGCCACATGAGGCTGCTTAACAAGATAAAATCCTATGGCGTTACAGGAAAGGTACTGTCATGGATAGAGGAATGGCTGACAAGCAGGAAGCAGCGAGCGGCAATAAAGGGGATCTTTTCTGGTTGGCTGCCAGTGACTACTGGTGTTCCTGTGGCCAGTATTGGGATCACTACTTTTTCACATTGTTTGTCAATGATTTAGATAAAGTAATTGTTGGCTTTGTGGCAAAGTTTGTGTATGATACAAAGAAAGGTGGAAGGGTAGGGGTATGCGATGGCAATAGAACTTAGACAGATTGTAAAAATGAGCAAAAAAGTGTCAGATGGAATACAGTTGGGAAATGTATGATATGCATTTTGGTAAAAGGAACAATAGTGCAGACTATTATCTAAATGGGTAGAAAATTCAAACAGAGATGCAGAGGGACTTAGGAGTTCTTGTGCCAGATTCCCATAAGGTTAAGTTACAGGTGAGTGTGTGGTAAAGAAGGCAAATACAATGCTGGCATTTATTTCAAGGGGAATAAAATATAAAAGCAAAGAGGTAATGCTGAAGCTTTATAAGACACTAGTCAGGCTGCACTTGGAGTATTGTCAACAGTTTTGGGCCCCATACCTCAGAAAGGATATGTTGTCATTGGAGAGAGTCCAAGGGAGGTTCACGAGGATGATTACAGGAATGGAAGGGTTAACAAATGAGGAGAGTTTGGCAGCTTTGGGCCGTATTCACTGGAATTTTTTAAAAAAGCACTGAATATTGTCACTGGTAGTTGGCAAGACAATGCGGAACTGTTTTGCTCACTTCAGTTTTAAGCATTCAGGCTTGGAGATGCCAGAAACAGCTGGGAACGAAAATGAAATGATTTCACTTCTTCAACAAGTTGGGAATTATGAAGAACTTGAAGGTATCAACAATCAACTTGAATATTACATTGAAAAATGAAGATTTGGAAGATGCAATCATCTATGGAGTTGTATGAAGATAGTCCATTATCTGCACTAGGTGTCTGCGCTGAGCTTGTTCATTTACAGTCAGTCAGAAGAAAACGGCAGATGAATTCCTCCGTCAATAACTACCAGGAACTAATAGAGTTTTATAGTACTATAGAGGTATTGGTAGTGTTCTAATTTGTTCTGTATTTCATTTAAATACCGTACATTAGTAGTTACTTAGTTAAACAGTAGTTTATCCTTTTTTAAACCTTTTAATTATTTCCATGAAACTTTGGCTAGTTGGTGCAGCCATTTAACTGGACTAAAATGTACTGGTCCCAATTAACCAGAATCCATTGTCCCCTCTTATCTGTCATCACTCTTCTGTTACCTCAAAAAATGCAGAAGATGTTGTTCATGCCAATTTCCAGAGGGCCTACATAAAACCTTGTTTACTAAGGTACAGACACACACAAACAATAATCAGTGGCAGAAAGGATAAAAATCAAACTAATTCAAGGTCAGAAAACAGTAAGATGAAGCAAGCTATTGTTCTTTATTCTGGTGAATGGGAAGGTGTGACATTCTCCAGGGGCCAATCTTAAAATCTGATACACATTAATTAATTGCTGATTGTTACGTACCCCGTAACTGGGTTACCAAACCAGCAGAAATGGAATACACATTGGTGTCAGTAATTACTAGTAACTAAAAAAGTTTATTAGCAAACTAATACAGTACAAAAATAAAATGCAAATATGTATATATTAGAGGTTAGCAATTACATACATACAGAAGTGTGGTAAAAGGAATCAAAAACCAAGCTCCTCCAAAGTCTAGGGGTAAATGAATAGTCTTAGGAGATGATGAAAGTTCAGTTCAGCTTAGCTTAGGTCGAAGTACCGTAGTTGGGGGGGGGGAAGAGAGATGCAGTTGCAGGCAAACCTTCCGTTGTCTTCTTGTTCCATTGAACTAATGGGGTCATCCGGTTATGACCACTCCGTTCTCGGCTAGACTGTTCTTCCGTGACTTTCTAGACTCGTCACTCTGGCATGAGTGGACACACACACAAGCCCCCCCCCCCCCCCCCTCCACCCCCGTCCTGCCGTCACACTGTGAGCTTTGTGACCCATCTCCCGATTCGGTCCTCTAAGGCCCCACCGGTCTGTGGGTGCACACACTCGTTCACTGTCCAAGGACATGTCTCCTGTGTCTCAGCAGACTGGCTTTTTATCTCCCCTGACGGGGTACCAACCATCCATCAACTGTCTGTGTCCATCACCTCACTCCGCCTGGTTGTCTCAGCAGGCACCTAGCACCACTTTGCTGTGTCAGCAGGGATTCACACAAGCAGGCAAAGTCCTTGGAGAAAAAGGTAAACAATCTGTGAAGATGCCAAAATACTGAGTTATGTGTGTCTCTCTCTCCCATCTGTGTTGCATGACTCTCCCTCCCCCTGTTCTTCATCTCTCTCTCTCGTTAGCAGCACCAGTTCACAGGGGGGTCAGTATCCAAAAGCCAGCCTCATTCTCTCATTTTAAAGTGATTGCCCACAGAAAATATGAACCCTAGGGGTACATAACACTGATCACCACACAAACCCAAATGTTGATCCCTGCAGAACAAACTTGGAAGATGTCATTTGACTCCAAAGGGAGAGAAGCTGGAGGAATGGGAAGTGGCAGTAAATGGCAGATAAAATTTAATACAGAAATATGATAAGTACATTTTGGCAGAAAGAATGAGAACAGATGTTATGAATTAAACGGCACAATTCTAAAGTGTGTACAGAAATAAAAGATCTGGGAAATAAGTGGCAGGACATGCTGTGAGAGTGAAAGCACATGGATTACTAGGTTTAATAAAAAGAGACATAGAATACAAACACAGGCTAGGCACAACTGGAGTACTGCATCTAATTCTGGTCAGCACACTCCTAAAAGGATGCGAGGGCCCCGCAAATTTATTAGAATAGTTCCAGAGATGAGGGTTTACAGCATCAGTGTTCAACTGGACAAACAGGGTTTTTTCCTTTGTGCAGCCAGGTAGGCTGAATGAAGGTATTAGCGAGATAAACACAATGTCAATACAAATATACACTCAGGGCCACCTTATTAGGTACACCAGTAGACTTAGTTAATGCAAATCTCCAATCAGCCAGTTATGTGGTAGAAACTCAATGCATAAAACATACATACATTCTATCACTGCTACAGTCAGAAAGTTGACAACTGCTTCAAAAGGACAATTATACCAGTCCCCAAAAAGAGCAGTGTAAACTGCCTTAATAACTATCGTCCAGTAGCATTCACATCTTATAATTCTGGTCAAGATGGTGCCAGCATACGACACTCCCTCGGTCAACATCTTCCAAATAGCTCATGAACGTGTCTTTTTTCACTTCTTTTACATCTGTTTTTCACCTTAAATATGTTTCTGGGACTGTTAGAGCCTGCAATTTAGAGTTTGGAGATTGCTTAGAGTGATCCAGTGCTTTGCTGTCTCTGAGAAGATTCTGGGAAGCGAGTGTATACTCAGACAGCCTCGATGCAAAGAAACTTCGAGACAGGTTGTTAACCAAAGTTCAACTCACTTCGTCGGTTAATCGCCAATTAAAGCATCATGATTGAGACAGAGGCATATGCAGAAGGGCAAGCAAGGGTTCAGTACCAACTGCCTTTCTTTTGATCGCTGAGCGGCCTATCATTTTGTGGCTCACTGTGGCAGGCGGATAGGCCTCTGCCTCGTGTGGTGTCCCTCTCTTTCGATGAATGCCGGTGATATCGTGGAGGGTATCGTGGTTCTGTGTTTATGGATTGGACCACTGAATTTATGGACTGTGACTTCTCAGACTTAGAGTTTTTATATTCTGTGTTTTTTAATCACCTGCGTCTTTTCTGTTCTGTTGTGTGAGGGGAAGGTGTTTGGAGGTGTTGGGTTATTTTGTATGGGGAGGATGACTAATATCGGGGTTGATAATCGGGATGCTGTTCTTCTTTTTGTGCGGGGGGGTGGGGATGGGTTTGATGTTTCTGTCTGAATGATTTTCATGTCCTTTCTTTGTTCTGTGTCAATCTCAAGAAAACAAATTTCAAAGTTGTATATGGATACATGCTTTGATAATAAATTAACCTTCAATCTATGGTGAAGTGCTTTGAAAGGTTGGTTATGGCTAGAATCAACTCCTGTCTCAGCAAGGACCTGGACCCACTGCAGTTGGCCTATTGCCACAATAGATCTACACCAGATGCAATCTCAACGACTCTCCACATGGACTTGGATCACCTGGACAATGCAAATACCTATGTCAAGATACTGTTTGCGGACTATAGCTCAGTATTTAACACCATTATTCCTATAGTCCTGATCAAAAAGCTACAAAACCTGGGCCTCTGTACCTTCCTCTGCAACTGGATCCACAACTTCTTAACTGGAAGATCACAATCTGTGTGGATTGGTAATAACATCTCCACCTCGCTGACAATCACTGGTGCACCTCAGCAATGTGTGCTTAGCCCACTGCTCTACTCTCTCTACACCCACATAGGTCAAATACCATCTATAACTTTGCTGGTGATACAAACATTGTTGGCAGAATTTCAGATGGTAATGAGAGAATGTACAGGAGTAAGATGTACCAGCTAGTCGGATGGTGTCAAGGCAACAACCTTGCCTCAAGTTAGTAAGACCAAAGAGCTGATTGTGGACTTCAGAAAGGGTAAGTCGAAGGAACACAAACCAATCCTCACAGCGGGATCAGAAGTGGTGAGAGTGAGCAATTTCAAGTTCCTGGGTGTCAATATTTCTGAGGACCTAACCCATTCTCGACATATTGATGCAACTATAAAGAAGGCAAGACAGTGGTTATATTTTATTACGAGTTTCAGTAAATTTGGTTTGTCACTTAACACAATCAAAAACTCGTACAGACTGGCTACATCACTTTCTGGTACAGGGGCAGTACTGCACAGGATTGAAGTAAACTGCAGAAAGTTGTAAAATTAGTCAGCTCCATCACGGGTACTAGCTTCCGTAGTATCCAAGACAATTGTAAAGAGCAGTGCCTTAGAAGGGCTGTGTCCATCGCCAGGGACCCCCATCACCCGGGACGTGACCTCTTCTCATTGTTAGCATCAGGCAGAGGTACCTCTGCCTGAAGGCACACACTCAGCAATTCAGGAACAGTTTCTTCCCCCCTACCATCCGATTCCTAACCCATGAACACCACTTCACTATTTTTGTTTCATTTCTGTTTTTGTACTCCTTATTTTATTTTTCAAATATAAATTATATATATATATATATATATATATATATTCATATACACACACACATATATACATATACATATTGTACAGCTGCCGCAAAGTTAACAAATTTCACAATTTGATGATATTAAACCTGATTCTGATTGCAATTCTGACATGTTCAAGAAGTTCAGATGTTGGTTATTGTGTTCAAACATCAGAATGGGGAAGAAATGTGATCTAAGGGAGTCTGACCACGGAATGATTGTCAGTGCCAGGCAGGGTGGCTTGAGTATCTCAGAATCCCCTGGGATTTTCAAACAGTTTCTAGAGTTTATACAGAGTGGTGTGAAAAAGTGGCAGTTCTGTAGATGAAAATGCCTTGTTATTGAGAGAGGTGAGAGGAGAATGGCCAGACTGGTTCAATCTGACAGGAATGTGACAGTAACTCAAATATCTATGCATTACTACAGTGGTGAGCATCTCTAAATGCACAACACATCGAATCTTGAAGTGGATGGTTTACAGCAGCTGAAGAGCACGAATGTACACTCAGTAGCCACAGGAGGTACCTAATCAAGTGGATGCTGAGTGTAGATATCGTAAACAGGGTGTATCTGTTCCTCTGTGCTAATTCAAAAATCAATTGTCACAGATTCAAACAGATAGGCAAAAGACACTAGAAAATACAAAGAATTTAATTATAGACACAATGATGGATGTGATCTGGAATTGATTACTGATAAGCATGGTCAAGACAGAATGAATCTGGTTTTTCAAAAGGAATGGAGAGGCACAAGGAGGAAAATAATTTTCAGGTCTATATGGAATGAGTAAGGTAACAGTATTCATTGCAAACCCATCTGGACGTGAACTGAATCATTCATTCCAAGCAATGATAATTCTATGTTTCAATAATATCACAATCCAGAATAAGATACAATTAAAAGTTTTGTGCAATTTCAGAACTTTAAAAGACCAAGAAATTGGCAGATCTGTCAAAATCTGGAATCAAGACAATGGTGGGAAAAATAATGAAACCTGTAAATTTAATAGTAAAATATGATAGAAAGAACATTAATATACATAATTTTGTTTCCAAACATTAATGCCAGTTTTCTGACCTGAAAGCAGATTCTGGGCCAATGATTTAACGGAAGAGCTGAACCTATTCTTCGTACAATGCTACGAGACTGGCCATACGGTTTCCTCTGCCATAGTGATAAGAGCTGTTTAGAAAGCACAGTTGTTGGCATGTGTAGTTGTAAAACAGTTCTGTTTGAACATCAAGATATAAATAGCATTTGAAAATTTCAAATACAATGACACAATTTCATCGAAAAAAATTTTACCTCCTAAAATTATGATATCTTAAGCATGGATTTTAACTGGAGAATACAAAGTTATATATATTCAGAATTAAAAGTTGGTTTAATTATAGAAACTTTTTCACAAACATATACAGGGTCAACATCAATTCCCTTCACTCAAATTTAACATTTCAGGACATGCTACTCTAGAAAAAGAACTGAGTTCCAGATGTGTTCTTTGATGGCAAACTACTTCACCCTCAGTACAATATATGAACAACAAATGGCAATTGTTCTAAAATACGGAAAGTAACATTTATTCCAGACAATTAAACTTTGTGAACTTACTATGTCAGATGATATTCCAAAGTACTCAAGAACTTCACAAATAACATTTAGTAGAGACATGACATGATTAAAACCATTCAGCACAGGAGAAGAACATAGCTCTGTTCACATTGATTTAGTCAGGGGACCGATTCAGGAGAAAACTCTATGAAAGAAGAAGAAAGTAATCTGTAATTAAATTTTAAGATGCAACCAAATTACAAAAATTCATCTGCAGCATTAATTCTCTGCTTATGAAAAATATCAAGTTAATGATTAGCAGAATTCACTTACAATTTTCTTTGTTTTTTTTTAAAACAAAGATATTTAAGTTATGATAAAACTTTGCTCGACAAACCCTGGAAGAGCAGTCAAAATTTATTAAGATTTGCAGATCCATGTCCACAGAACTGCAGCTGTGTCTGGAGGTACTTAACATCAGCTGAGAAGTGTAGGACTTCATAGGTGAGACCTTTACTGAGGTGATCATACCCAAACAGGCTGCAGAGAGATGGGTGACCACCAGAAGAATTAAGAGAGGGGGCAGGCAGTCAGTGCAAGGTTCATCTCACTAACAGGTTGAATACTGTTGAGGGGGAATGTTCTTTCTGGGTCCAGCCACAGCAGTCTGGCACTGTGACTAGCTGAGGTTAAGCTACAGGAAGTGGTTGAGGCAGGTACAATTGCAACATCTAAGATGAATTTGGATAGGTACAAGTAGGAAAGGATCTTGGAGGATTATGGGCTGAAAGCCGGCAACTGGGACTAGCAGGGCAAATGCTGTGGCTGGCATAGAGCATTTGGGCCAAAGGGCCTGTTCCCATGCTGTATTACTCTATTAAGAAATGAGTGAACAGCATCAATCATTTTATAGCAAGTATGAAAAAGTATCTAATGCTTTCTTGGCATATATGACGAATAAACTCTTCTCAGGTATCGGTTCTAACTGACGTTTCAATGACAAACTCTGCCATCTTCATCAGGGATGATGCCTCCACATGTCTATCTGGTGGAATATATACCCCCATTGTCCATCCCTCCTGATTGGTTAGTCTTCATCCAATCAGGTTTCCGCTATCCCACCTTGCTTACAATCAAATTCTAGTTCTTAGAGTGAGACCTTTTTTGTTAAAATTCTTTTCCTGTAGTTTTATTTCAATGGCTTCCCTCACCAGCCAAAAGCCATTGGCACAGGACAGTCATTTTGTGCTGTCAAAGGCAATCCTATTACCATTGCGAATGCATGCTTTGCTACCGCCGATTTCTCCGGGTGACCCAAACAGATAAACCTCCTGTGCTCCTTGATACAAGTTTCCACCATGCATCCCATCTGGCCAATATACGCCGCTCCGCATTCCGAATTCTATGAACACCAGTCATCCAGAGTCCATGATTGGATGAGGACTAACCAATCAGGAGGGTCGAACGACAGGTATATCTACAACCAGACTAGACTTGCCTAGGCATCATCCCTGATGGAGATGGCAGAGTTTGTCACCGAAACATTGGTTAAAATCAGTACCTGTACCCAGCTGGAAGTCCATGAAGAGTTTATTCTACACTTAAAATGTAATTAAAAACACTCCATAATCAATGTTTTTTTATATATTCAAACACAATGAGAAAGTGCACTTCATTACATTTCATTAAATGCTTAACAAAAGTTAGGATGTTAGGATGTGTTTTATCACATAGCCACATTCTACAGCAAAGAAAATACAGTAAATGCCCCCCTTTGAAGTTTGATTCTAGCAGTGCCAATTATTGACCATGAAAACAAATTAAATGCTTTGCCATTCAGCTCCTTGTCCTCTCTGCTGTTCATGACATTTACCTCAGTACCATTTTTCCTGCACTAATCCCTTATCCTTTGATTCCCTTAAGTATTGAATAAACTTAATGACAATACCTTCAGTTTCCTTAGACAGAGAATTCCAAAGGTTCACTACCCCTTTGGGAAAGTAATTTCTTCTCCTTATTCCTCATCTTCTTACTCCTCCACCTGTCTCCTTACACACAACCCTCTCAAATCATAAAGCATAGGCACAACCACGTCTATGTTGACCATCGAGCATCCATTCAAAGTAATAATTCCAGCACTTGGCTATAATCTTCTTTTGCAGTTCAACCGCTCAGCTATTAACTTCTAAAATATTCTGCAAGCCTCTGCTTCCACCACCTCCCCAGGCAATGCATTCCAGATTCCAAGCAATCTTTCTTACTATCTTATCTGATTTCCTCTACAGCAATCAGGTTCACACCTCAACCTCCTCTGCTCCAAAGAAAATAAACCCACCCTATCCATTGTCTCCTTCCCAAAACACTGCCATTTTCTCCCACCTATCCACCTTCACATCTCATTGAAACACATTGGATACCTATGGAGCTAAACAGAATAAATGCTGAGAAGTGTGTTGAATCATGGGACGTGGTCTCAGAACAAGAGTGTGGTCATTTATTATTATAGGAAAAATAAATCTCTCTCAAGAAATTCTTTGCAATTCTTTGTCACAGAGAGCTGTGAGGGTATACTTAAGGCTGAATTGATAGATTTCTTAACAATATGGATAAAGGTGAACTTGAAGAATGCTGGATCAACTGGCATCCCATCAAAAGGCAGATTAGGCTCAACAGGCTGAATAGCTTACCCCTGTTCCCAATTTTTATTTTTTAGTTTTCACCCTGCCCTCCCATTTTCCCCAGCTCTCTTCACTTCCACCTTTCCCATCATCCTTTCTTTCCCCATACAACCCCATCCCCAACATCCCAATCCCTTTCCCATTTCTCACTGCCTTGTTTAAGGAAGAGAGTAAACGTGAGAAACTACAAACCTCTGTGCACAAGATGCTAGAGCCAATAATAAAGGAAGACATCGTCTGTTCACATTGAGAAACTTGGCCTTCAATATTTATCACCTATATTAATGTCTTGGGGTGAGGCAGGAGCAGGAGAGAGAGAATACAAGTTATCCAAGTTTGATACCTTGAGAGAGAAAATAACTCGCTGAGAATATTTGGACTCTGCAACAGGATATAGGTAGGTTGAGTGACAAAAATCTGGTAAATTGCATTTAATGTAGACTTCCTGAACTTTGGTAGGAGGGATCAAAAGCCAATATCTAAGTAAGAAATATACAAATTAAGGAATATAGAGGAGTCTGTCTTTATGCACAACACACTAAAAGTTAACATGCAACAAGTCATGACCTTATCGTGATGCAAATAGAGTTTAGAAATAGAGAATTGTTACTACTTTTGGGCAAAGTTTGGTGAGACTATAGTGGGAATCTGTTTTGATTTGGTCAATTTACAAAAAAAAATACCAGGAGTGAGGATGTACAAAAGAGATACATTAGACCAATTCCTGTGATGAGAGTTATTCTACGTGAGCAGCGAGATGTTAGATCGACATTTGGTCCTCAGAAGAATAACGGATGATCTTACTGAAGCCAGTGTGTGATTGTGCAGGGGGTATAAGAACAGGTGTCCCAATAGGTGAATGGGGCACAGGATTACGGTTCCTAGTGTGATATAGGGGCAGGAACCAAGGCCTTAATGAGTGAAACACACACGGTAATATCATCTACTGAGCCAGATGCCAAACATTGCTGAATCAGAGCTGTACAGCACAGAAACAGACCCTTCTGCCCAACTCATTTATGCCAATCTATTTACCCATCTACATTAATCCCATTGGTCTAAATTAGGCCCTTAACCTCTATATCTTGCCTATTCAAGTGCCTGTCTCAACACTCCTAAATGTAGTGAATGTATCTGATTTCACCACCTACTATAGCAGCATGTTTTAGGAATCAATCACTGCAAAAACCTACCCTTCATATCCCATCTAAAACTTTTTCTCTGCACCTTAACCTACACCCTCTTGTTTTCGATTCTCCTACCATGGGGAAAAAGATTCTAACTACATACATGTTGGGGTCAGCTACTCCAAATGCAGCCTCCTCTACAACGGTGAGACCTGATGTAAATTAGGGGACCACTTTGTCAAGCACCTCCTCTCCATCCACAAAAAGCAGGATTTCCCAGTGGCCAACCATCTTAGTTCTCATCTCCATTCAAGTTCTGTCAATTCGGTCCATTGCCTCCTCTTCTGCCATGATGAGACCACACACAGGTTGGAGGAACAACCTCCTACAATTTTTTCTCAACCCACCATTCCCTCTTCAATTCCCCATTCTGGCCTCTTAGCTGTTCTCACCTGCCCATTACCTCCCCCAGTGCCTCTTCTCTCCTTCCTCCCTTTCTCCCATAGTCCATTCTCCAGCCCTTTACCTTTTTCACCTATCACCTCTCAGTTTATTCCCCACCCGCAGACTTCACTTATCACCTGCTGAAGAGTTTTGGCCCAAAATGTCCACTGTACCCTTTTCCATTGATGCTGTCTGGCCTGTGAGTTCCTCCAGCATTTTGAGTTACTTAGGTTTCCAGATCTGCAGATTTTCTCTTGCTCACCTATCACCTTCTAGCTTGTCGTCCTTCCTCTCCCCCCCCCCCCCCCCCCACCACCACCACCTTCCTTTTCTGGCTCTGTCCCCTTCCCTCCCAGTCATGGCTCAAAACGACCCTTCATTTCCACATATGCTACCTGACATTTTGTGTTCCTCCTGCATTTTGTGTGTGTTGCTTTGAATTTCCAGTACCTACAGAATCTTTCACTTGCTACATTTAAATCTGAAGTCCAGTGGAATTAACACAAAAAAAAGGAACTCAGATCAGGCAGCATCTGTGGAGGGAAATAGTCGATGCTTTGGGTCGTGGCCTTTCATCTGGATTCGTCCATTTCTCAGATGTGGACTGACTATTGAATTCCTCCAGCGCGTTTCTGTATTGCTTCAGATTTCCAGCATCTGCAGTCTAATGCGTCCCCAGTGTGCACACTGCAATTTCTTCTCTGAAGAATCCCTTAAATTCTGCACACCAGTAGACGTTGTGGGCATTTAAAGAGACCATGGATGCCGTCTGAAAAAGCAACTACAATGAGGGAGGGCTTGGGGAACAAGCAGAGGAGAGCATAAGCAAGTCCACCAGGTGGGCTCGGCTTGCGAGACAGATATCTTCCTCCTGCTCCGATTTGCGGATACCTGCGTTCCTTCGAAACCCCTACCCTCAACCTACCTTCACCTCCAGAGTCGGCCTCAACTCTTCCTCCGAAGAAAATTCAAATTTCGAGCCAGTAACCGAAGGAGAAATACCCGGCAGTGAAACCTCGCGTGATCCGTCACTTGGACCGGAGATCGAAGCGGACCAATGGGGAAGCGAGTTGTTGCGAGGAGGAAGAGGAAGCGCCGTTGCTCGCGGTTAGCAGCCAGGCGTGGTCGACAGCTCTTTTCCACCAATGCTGTTGGACTTTTACAGCATATGATACTTTTAAATGCAGTCTTGGAAATCTGAAAGGTTTTACATTTCGTGTTTTTTTTTAAATCTTACTTGCTTGCAGTTGTTCTCAGTGCAACGACCAACGATGTGTGCAGATCTGTCCTACCCGGAGAGAACAAAATTGATCAAGTATAATGCGGTGAATTACCATCGAATCTGGCGCACTAAACAAAGAGAGATGTGGGATGTAGGCGGAACCCACTCATTGATGCAGTTTGGTTTAACCAGGACTACTTGCTCCAGACCTCAGCACAATCTTGGTCCAGTCCTGGACCAGCGGCGAATTCCAGAGGTGAGTCAAGAACGTAAAAGATTTATGCAACAGTCCATCTGGCCCTTGAATGTGTTCTGTAACTCGTAGATAACATAAGGCACTTTAGTTAGTGCTGCTTAGTCAGAGACACGGAATCAATTTTGACTGTGACAGCTCGATATTTCTCCAGGTACTCTGGTTTCGATCAACAAACCAAATACGTACTGTAAGTTAACAAATTTCACGACTCATGCAATGATAATAAACCTGATTCTGATTCTAAATTAAACTTACAGGTGGCATAGTAGACAACAGTGTCTAATCTAAGGCAAGTACAGTATATCCCTTTCTAAATAAGTAGACGAAAACATGGTATTAGGTTTCACACAATTGCTGTTATTACGTAATAGAAGATGGTTTGGGACCCTTTGGCCCATCTTATCCATGCTGACCGTTGGCCTGCGAGCTAGCCCCATCGTCTGAATTTGTCCCATAGCCTTCTAAACCTCGCTTATCCTTGCACTTATCTGGATGGTTTTTAAATGTTGCAAATGTGCCCTCTTCAACCACTATTTGGCAGCTTACTCCAAATACACACATACCACCTTTTGCATAGAGATGCCTTTATGGTCCTTACAAATCTTTTGCTTCTAATCTTAAACCTGTACCTTCTTGTTTCCAGCATCAAGCCCGGCCCCCTTCACCCTGTCTGTGCCCTCGTGATCTTATCTACCGCTATCAAGTCATCTCACAAACTCCTACTTTCCAGGGAATAAAGTACTATTCAACAGTACCTCTCCTTGCGATTCAGACCCACAAGTCCAGATGCCGTACTTGTAAACCTTTTATGCATTTTATGTTTGATAACATCTTTTCCACAACCGGATGACAAAAACTGTACCCAATACATCAAGTGCAACTTCAACATCTTGCATAACTGCAATTCCCAACTTCTATACTCAGTGCCCTGACTGATAAAAGTCAGCAAGCGAAACGCCTTCTTCACCGCCACAGTATAATTGCCGATTATACAAGGACAGGTGGAGGAGTGAGTAGTGTTGAGGAAAGAGCCAGCAGAGAGACTTAGATGGTTTAGGGGAATGGGCAAAGAAGTGGCAAATGAAATACAATGTTGGAAATTGTATGGTCATGCACTTTGGTGGAAGAAATAAACGAGCAGACTATTACTTAGATGAGGAGAGAATTCAAAATGCAGAGATGCAAAAGGACTTGGGAGTCCTTGTGCAGGACACCCTAAAGGTTAACCTCCAGGTTGAGTCGCTGGTGGAGAAGGCGAATGCAATGTTGGCATTCATTTCTAGAGGTATAGAATATAAGAGCAGGGATGTGATGTTGAGGCTCTATAGGGCACTCATGAGACCACATTTGGAGTATTGTGTGCTGTTTTGGGCTCCTGATTTTAGAAAGGATATACTGACATTGGAGAGGGTCACAGAAGATTCACGAGAATGATTCCAGGAATGAGAGGGTTACCGAATGAGGAATGTCTGGCAGCTCTTGGGCTGTATTCCCTAGAGTTCAAGAGGATGAGAGGGGATCTCATAGAAACATTCGAAATGTTCATTTTTAAAATTTTCAACTTTTTTAATTGATTTTTTTAAAACAATGAAGAGATACAAATCAGGAGAATTTATATCAAATACATAATGCAATAAATGTACAAAACAACGAAAGGGATGTATACTGTCAAAGTCATGTAAATATTATATTGAGCTATTATGTTAATGTTATGAAATGTTAAAAGGCCTGAACAGATTAGATATGGCAAAGTTATTTCCCATGGTAGGGAATTCTAGGACAAGAGGGCACGACTTCAGGATTGAAGGACGTTCATTTAGAACAGAGATGCTGAGAAATTACTTTAGTCAGAGGGTGGTAAATCTGTGGAATTTGTTGCCACAAGTGGCCGTGGAGGCCAAATCATTGGGTGCAGTTAAGGCAGAGATAGATAGGTTCTTGATTAGCCAGGGCATCAAACGGTATGGGGAGAAGGCAGGGGAGTGGGGATGACTGGAAGAATTGGATCAGCCCATGATTGAATGGTGGAGCAGACTCGATGGGCCGAATGGCCTGCTTCTGCTCCTATATATGGTCTTGTAATCTAATCTTCCAAACATATATCCTATGAGGAATTATGTCAAGAACCTTGATAATGTCGATATAAACAACATCCACTGCCCATGTGCTCAATCTTGTACTCTTGCATTTACTATAAAGTTTAACCTTGTTTGCCACCTTAATTACTTGTTGAACCCACATGCTAGTTAGTCATCCTACCAAAGATATAAAATCTAATTTCTTACACTATCTGCCACCTTTTAACCCATTCATTTACCTTTCTAGAACATGTCCTCTTATTTTCTGATGTTTAGCAAAAAAATGAAGAATTAGACTTCGTAAATTTGCTGATACAACCATTGATGGTAGAATCTCAGATGGAGATGAGAGGGTGTACAGGAGCAAGATATACCAACTAGTGGAATGGTGTCACAGCAACAACCTTGCACTCAATGTCAAGAAGACGAAACAGCTGATTGTGGACTTCAGGAAGGGTGAGACGAAGGAACACTTACCAATCCTCATAGAGGGATCAGAAGAGGAGAGAGTGAGCAGTTTCAAGTTCCTGGGTGTCAAGATCTCTGAAGATCTAACTTGGTCCCCAACATATCGGAGCAGTAATAAAGAAGGCAAGACATACTGTACTTCATTAAAAGTTGGAAAAGATTTTATATGTCAACAAAAACAGTCAAAATCTTCTATAGGTGTACCGTGGAGAATATTCTGACAGGCTGCATCACTGTCTGGTATGGGGGAGGGGGGTTACCGCACAGGACCGAAAGAAGCTGCAGAGGGTCATAAATTTAGTCAGCTCCATCTTGGGTACTAGCCACAAAGTACCCAGGACATCTTTAGGGAGTGGTGTCTCAGAAAAGCAGCGTCCATTGTAAAGTACCCCCAGCATCCAGGGCATGCCCTTTTCTCACTGTTACCATCAGGCAGGAGGTACAGAAGCCTGAAGGCACACACTCAGAAATTCAGGAACAGCTTCTTCCCCTCTGCCATCTGATTCCTAAATGGACATTGAACCTGTGAACATTACCTCACTTTTTCAATATGTATTCTTTCTGTTTTTGCACAATTTTTAATCTCCAATATACATATACTGTAAATGATTTGCTTATTTATTTTTCTTCTATATCATGTATTGCATTGAACTGCTGCTGCTAAGTTAACAAATTTCACACCCGTGCTAGTGTTAATAAACCTGATTCTGTTTCTTAGTACCTTCAAGGTCATTAATATATAAATAGCCAAGATCCCAACACTGATCCTGAGAAATTTCTCTAGTTACATAGTCATTTTCTGAAAATGATCTGTTTATTCCCAATTACTATTTTGTGTTTGCTAGTTGATCCACACTAAAATGAATTTCTGCATGCTTTTTTGGAAATTCAAATGCAATTACCAAACTGGCTCCCCTTTGCCTCCACTAACTTTCATCAGACCTACTACACATTGCCAAGTCTTCCTGTTATTTTAGTTTCCCCAACAAATGTTATGGGTGAATGACTCTGCTTCCCTGTTTTATTTTCACTTCCTTTCATGTTTAGCAGTATTGATACTCAATATTTTCTGATACATTGGAACCAAACCAGATGGAGTATGATCTGAACCAAGTATTTGTTTTCTGCAGAACCCAAGGATGCATAATAATGGATGTAAATGTTATCTTACTTTGATTTTAATAGCTGCCTTTAGGGCAAATTTTCTTAAATGAATCTAAGACAAAATCTGCATCTTTGGGGTTTCAGATATTTAACTATTCAGATAATGTGAATGAAGTGATTCCTTCCAACACTAACGTGAGCATGAGGGAAGTCCTGTTGATTTCATATGAGCAGGAGCACCTACTGTTGCTCCAACCAAGGCACAAAGGACATGAGCAGAGCAGGTCGTATGGGCTTCAGACAGGCTCACAATGCCAGTTTCGGTGAATTGCAAAATGAAATCACTAACCATATCTTAGTAGGCTGAATGAAAATGGCAACACTTGAATAGATAAGAGTACTTTGAGTAAAGAGAGAATAATCAGTTTTGAATACTTAAATCATGTACTCTCATTTTATAGGTCACGATTTCCCTTATCGTGGTATTGAAGTAGGAGAAATCCTGAATCTGCCTGATAATCTTCCTAAAGCTAAGCCAAGAAAACAAGCTATTTCACCAAGGAAAAAGAATTGGGATAAAGGATGACACTTCCACGTGGGTTCTGAAGTATCCACCGAGACCAAATGAGAATTGCGGGCACTTCTACATATAGTGTAATGGCATGGGCATGCAGTTTTGCATCCCCATGTAGCTTAGGAGGTGGTGAGATCCAATTACTTTTTTCCAGGCTTTTCTCTGGTCACAGGTTACATCCATGGCCTTCAGGATTTGTAGTTAATTTAACATGAATTATTCTTTTCTAAAATGCAAAATGACTGAAGTTCTGGACACCTGTAAGCCAGGTAGGGTTAAAGATAGAGGGGTGAAGGTATTATATCAATATCTTAATGGTTTCCACTTGCAGAAACTTCTTATAGTAAACATTTATATATTCCCTTGAGACAGTCCCTTAGGATTGAGGAGCATATCAAGGCCTCACTAGCATTCTCCTAAAGTCTGAAAATCATTATCGTTATTCCTCAGTCCTATCCTAATAAAGTGTACAATACACTCAGTGGCCAATTTATAAGGTACACCACCTGTTTATTAATTCAAATATTTAAGCAGCCAGTCATGTGGCAGACACACAGTACATAAAAGCATGTAAACATGGTCAAGGGATTTAGTTGTTCTTCAGATCAAACATCAGAACAGGGAGGAAGTATGATCCAAGCGACTTTGTGTAATGATTTTTAATGCTAAACACGGTAGTTTGAATATCTTAGAAATTGCTGATCTACTGGGATTTTCATACACAGCAGTCTCTAGAATTTACTGAGAATGGTGTGAAAACAATGAACATCCAATGAATGGCAGTTCTGGAGGTATAAACACCTTGTTAATGAGAGAGGTGAGAGGAGAAGTCCAAACAGGCTCAAGCTGACAGCAAGGCAATAGTAAGTCAAGTAATCTCATGTTATAACAGTGGTGTGCAGAACAGCATCACTGAATGCACAACATGTCCCACACCGATGTAGATGAGCTACAGCAAAAAACCACAAACATACATTCAGTGGCCACTGATTGTAGATTTCCACTGTTCAATGTGGGAAAGTGTTGTGGGGAGGTAGGGTGGCTCTCAATGGCAACACAGATGTTGCTATAATAGTCACTGCATTTCTTACACTGTTAGTGACATATATTTTCCCCCATGGTTTAATTACATCATGTCTTACCTGGTGTATTTTTATGTTTGGGCTTAATTTGAAAATCCACGATGACCGTCAAACACCTATTTATACTAATAATATTAATCCCATTCGTTCTCCATACATTACTGTCTCACCTCAGATTCTATTACTCACCTATATTATGGACAATATTTACAGTAGTGATTAACCTATCAACCTACGTATCTCTACAGTGAGAGGATACCACAGCACTCAGATTCTCAACCCACATGGTCACTCAGAAAACATGCAGTCTCCACAGGGAGGAGCCAGTCACAACTAAAAACAGGTCTCCAATCACAAACACAAAATCTACAGATGCTGGAAATCCAAGCAACACACTCAAAATGCTGGAGGAACTCAGCAGCTATGGAAAAGAGCGAACAGTCGACATTTTGGACCGGGATCCTTCATCAGGACTGGGGAGAAATGAGACGTCATAGCAAGAAGGTGGGCGGGGGGGGGGGGGGGAGGAAGAAATACAAGGTGGTAAGTGATAGGTGACACTAGGGGGTGGGGGATAGGGGTGAAGTAAAGAGCTGGGGAATCTGATAGAAGAGGGTAGAAGACAAAGGAAGAAAGGAGAGGGAGAGGAGCACCAGAGAGGGGTGATGGGCCGATAAGGTCTCTGATGCTGTGAACCATCAATTCTATTTGCTGCACCAGTGTGCTGCCCATGTACCTAGTTATTTTAAGATTCTAACTACCTGTATTCTATTCAATTAACCATACAACCTATCACTACTAGTTCTTTTGAGTAAATTATAACTATAGAAATGGTTCTAGACTTCATTTCTCCTAACACTAAAGAATCTTGCACTGTATCCATGCATATTTTGACAGCTGAATCTGCAGTCTGATATCTGTCTAATTACATGATTTGCAACACCCAATGAAATCTACACAATATGTTTGAATTCCCAAGTAGTGACAATTAATTTACATACTTTATCACTTTATTTTATGAACCCTACTTATTTTGCATGAATGCAAGCAAATAATTATCTAACTGGACAGAAACAAACACAATCAGCCTAACTTTAACTAGTGAGAAGTTACATAAGAGCACCAGAAATTCATTGGCTGGACTGAATGATAAACAATATACAAGAAAGAGACCAGACAAATGTTTCAGTAAGCAGATATTATTTAGGAAGCAGAGAACAAAAGAACCAAGGATAGTCAATGACATTGAAAAACATGTTTTTCTCCAAATGCAAGATGTTTATTGTCTAAAATGTGCTTTTATGCCATACATCAACCAGCCATGCAGTTATCAGCATCTAAAAAAATACTGCTATATACTCAATAGATAGTTAGTAGCCAACAATTAAGGCAGACAAGTCGCACATTTGTACCCTTCAAAACTTGAAATTTTGAATTCTGGTTTACAAGACTTTACAATTAATGTTAGAAATTAATTTAAAGGCTAACATCTTACAATAAATCAAAAGGTGAGTAAATAACAGGAGATGGATAATCCACTCGTATAATTCCAACCAAGGGGCTCATTTCATTTTCTGTGGCGAAACAGGTTTAAATGTGGTGTTCCTGTGAAACAAAAGGAAAAACTGAATGCATGCAGAATTATACTGAGTACCATCTACCACATTTAAGTTGTTGAATTTGAAGTTTTCCATTGTAATAGTTGGAGGCATTATTTTCTTGGAATTTATTTTCAAGATTTAAATCTCCCAGTGTGTCAGTGTACAGAATTAATAGTTCAACGATGTCTAAACCCTAGTTATAAGTATTAATGGAGCTCGCACACTAAAACTATTTGCTGCTGTCTTCCAACACACTTCATCCGATAATCTGAACTTTTTAAATGATTTTTCCATCATTACTACAGTTAAGTATAGTGATGTTTACCCATGGTCATTCTCTTCAACAGTTATAAATCATTACCACACAAATTTGAGCATGATTCTTGATTATACTAATTGCTATGAACAAGAAAAATTCCAACTTATTCAACACTTTCCCATTGTAATGACTATGTAGTTAATTATTGAAATGAATATAAAACAACCTGTTTAGTTTTACAGTAAACATGGTTAAAATGATGGCAAACAATAACAATTAATAAAAAGTAAAGTACCGGTACATATTTTGTCAAATATTCCAGTCTTATCAATAGCCGACCAATATAATTCAGTACAATAAAACACTACAATATTGCTGAACAGATATTTAAATAAACTCAACCCTTGAGAAATATTGGATAGCTAGTGCGAAAAAGATACTGAATAACCATTATTTGGAGTTAAAAATTCAACACTATTGTCTATTGTTAACACAAATGTAACTACATAATTGCACAATATTACCAGCACTTAAATAATTACTTTGAACTAAGAGACACGTTAATGTAACTTTACCAATCTATGTGTACTGTAGCATTTTGTTATCCCTATTTTACAAATTTATTTATCTTCTAAACTTTATAGTAAGTAGGTTGCCAAACATTCAATAGTGCAGCACATGCTGCTAGATCCATTGTGTCAAATGTAATGCTGATATGTTTTGAACAATATGCCCTCAAAGTAAGTTCTTCCCACCCACCCCCCCCCCCCACAAAAAGACAGAAAACCAACAAGCTTCTAAACGTTGTGGTACTGCAGTAGCTTCCTACCCCTCCCATGAGGCAAATCCAAAACTGGGACCTAGAAGGCAGTGGTTGAGTGAAAGAACTGAGAAATTGAGACTAAAAATATGAGCACCAGTAAATGAATTAGTATTGTAGATAAATAACAAATGCTAAGTGAGGATAAAGAAGAAGAATGTGTGAGTGTTTCAGGAGATTCATGTGCTTCAATATTGGTAGGTCAAATATGGGCAGAATATAGAATTAATGGTAAGACTCTTGGCAGTGTGGAGGATCAGAGGGATCTTGGGGTCTGACTCCATAGGACACTCAAAGCTGCTGTGCAGGTTGACTCTGTGATTAAGAAGGCATATGGTGCATTGGCCTTCATCAACCGTGGGATTGAGTTTAAGAGCCAGGAGATATTGTTGCAGCTATATCGGACCCTGGTCAGACCCCACTTGGAGTACTGTGCTCAGTTCTGGTGACCACACTACAGGAAGGATGTGGAATCTATATAAAGGGTGCAGAGGAGATTTACAAGGATGTTGCCTGGATTGGAGAGCATGCCTTATAGAGTGGTGGAGGATAAGAGGTGACCTGATAGAGGTGTATAAGATGATGAGAGGCATTGATCATGTGGATAGTCAGAGGTTTTTTCCCCCAGAGCTGAAATGGCTAACACGAGAGGGCATAGTTTTAAGGTGCTTAGAAGTAGGTACAAAGGAGATGTCAGGGGTAAGTTTTTTTATGCAGAGAGTGGTGAGTGTGTGGAATGGACTGCTGGCGACGGTGGTGGAAGCAGATACAATTTAGGGTCTTTTAAGAGACTCCTGGATAGCTACATGGAGCTTAGAAAAATAGAAGACTATAGGTAACCCTAGGTAATTTCTAAAGTGCATACGTGTTCGGCACAGTATTGTGGGCCCAAGGGCCTGTATTGTGCTGTATGTTTTCTATGTTTCTAATATATTGAACAGCAAGATGCTGAAGGACCAACTTGTACTATGATGGTAGGAGGAGCCATCTTGTAATTCTGCTTTTTAAGGAATCACCAAAATACCCTTATTTCCTCAACAAATCCTTTAAGTATATTTAGGCTGCTATGTAAATGAAGAAAACATTAGTTTTGGACACATGCTCTGCCTAGTTTTACTATGTCACAAACAAATTTTGAGCAGATACAGAGTTCTTTGCATATTTAAACTAATCTGCTTCTACTTATGGCAACCATCTAATGAATCTAGAAAATAATTAGGATCAATGTGACTAGAATATCAAGCAAACATTAGTATAAAATGAACTAATGTTACATTCTTGTCAAAAGGCTAAATTTTATTTCAATTTTCACCATTGTATATAAATAATACTGGTTTTGACCGATAGCATATGCCAAAATTTGTACAAGGGATGCTAACTGCAAATTTGGCATTGCAGACTATATAATATCAAAAATAAGCTCTGAACTTTGTTTATATTTGTAGAAACATTACTGATAAATGATGCCAGTCATACCAACTTAAGTTTCCAACACGATTAGATATCATAAATAAATCAACAAATTGATAACCCCATTTTCACACACAAGGTTCCCAGACAATTTACATCTCTGAAAATGATCATTCCCAAGGTTACTCAAAGGTCTGCTAGTGTTGTTGCTGTTTCAGAATGTGATACATACCACAACAGCTAGTATTTAGTGAGCTGTGAACTGTATTGTACAACTATCAGATCATTGTGATACTCTGCACAAACTCCAATTGACCTTAAGCGAGCATCTCATGTTTTGGAAACAACATGACCGTGGAATATTTTAAGCTCTGGACAAGAGTTAAACATTGATGACAATAAACTGGATTGAATCTTATGAATTGAATCTTGGAAATCGTTCTGTTGTTATTCAAAACAAGTTACCAATTTTCAAAGTTCATGCAAACATTTGTCTAAATGATGTGAAGACAGTCATGTTTCTGCTGACAAGGCATGAACATATCTTAGCATTACAGCCTAAAAACTACTGTCTGCATAAATCCTTAACTGAATTCAGATATAAGATTGTTGAATTACACTTACGAAACATACCTAAACATGGTATACCACTACCTTTATATATGGCAAAATTCTTGATGAATAGTTATTAATAACTAAAGTTTATTTTATCAAACTGAAATAATCTTAATTTGAGCCCTGCTACCAGTGCTCTCCCTTCGATGGATAGATCTCTGACAATTACCTTAAAGGATGACTAAGATTTCTATTTGGATGGGTTTGTGGGTTGGACTACCTTTCCTCCCAAATTTAGGTGAAAGTGCAGTGAAATACATATATAAAGAAAATAATGCTTGTCTAGGCATCTTTAAATACAAATCTTAGAAAATCCAAGCATTAATCCAGCTCTCATCAAAAGGTATACCTTTTACTCTTTGTGTCTGTCCTTTCTCTCCTCTTCATCTTCTATTCCTCCATTTTCTTCCTCCTTTTCATCGCTTCCCTGATATTTGTCATGTGTCCACTTTGGACTGCTGCTCGATTTTTTGAAAATAAATCGCCCACGTCCTCTTGGAAAAGTACCTCGCCCCCTTCCCCTTTTGGCCCAGTAATCCACCCCATCATCTCTGTCATCATGCTACCATGAAGAGAAAAGAGAGGAAACACTTCACCATTTTATCAGGTTATGTCTTTTCTTCTGGAATTCCCCAAATTATAATATACTCAGACAAGTAAGAAAAGGCACATGCATATCAGTATTATAAAGTGCACCAAAAACTGTAACAATCTAAACTAGTTCTTCAAACATAAATCAGCTCCTGCAAGCTTAGGTAAATATGCATCTGAGTAGCCATAGGGAGCCACTAAGCAGAATGTTGCAGATGAGCCATCTTAGGTCAAAATCAGGCAGCCATAAATATATGAAGAGACTTCTTGGAACATGAATGAACAAATGAAGAATTGAAAATTCAGCAACCATCAGCAAGTTCAAATATTAGAATGGAAGGTAATTTCTACTTTACAAGATTAAAATAGTTCAAAAATATAAAATGTCACCAGAAAGATCTGAAGAATTTTAGCCATCCTGGAAACATACCTTATTTGATGATTCATGCATTATAGCAGCAACATTGATGCTGGTAAATAGTTTTCTTAAATGTTTGCATAGCAATTTTTTAGAATTTTGCATATTTTTCAAAATCTGCCTAATAATTCTGCACTGGCATTTCAAGTCTTTTTGATCACAGTACTGTGCAGTGTCTCTCAATGACTGAGTACAAAATATAATGGATATAAATGAGAGGAGCTAAAAACTGATTTACCATTTTAAATATGAACATTAATAAAATCCCAGTTTAACCAATAAATCAGTATGAACTAAATATGAGAAAGTGTGCGTGGCAACATTTGTTGTTGTGGGGTGGTTGAAGGGAGGAATAGAAAACAGCAAATTGTAAAGAACAATGACCCTACCCACCAAGAAGTATTTCTTGCTCTTTGGAGTATATTCAGGATCCCACTCCTCCTCCTTGGATCGCTTTTGAAAATTTGGATTTGTAGTAGTGGTGGAAACAGTACTCAAACCAGAGAAAGCTCCCCTGGCTCTCCCTCTGCCACCTTTTATTCGAAACTGCTAAATATTCAAAGCATAGAATCTGTTAGACATGTCCAATTAGCAATATCTGCAAATATTTCAGAAAGTGAGAAATTAGTTGAGAGGTGATGGGGTGTAAAGATGAAAAACCAAAGCCAATAAGTTTGAAGGTAGTATGAGAAAATAGGAACCATACTGATTAGCTACCTAATTTACATTATTGAAACAAAACTATTTACATTGCTCTTAAGTGTTCTAATCTTTTCATTCATTTATTCACACAAATGTTCAACTTCCTTGCATGTTTCTTGATTCATTTAACAGAAACCACTAACTTTTACTACAGTCTATTTAATTTGCATGTTAGTTTGAAGGTTTCTTAATCCTAACCCTAAAAATAAATAGTAAATAAATGTATCTAGCAAGCGTTTTTCTTACATGGATATATATGAGATTGCAGATTACCTGAAATTCAGTGTTCCTACCAGGTGGAGTATAAAGCATTGTCTCTCTAGTTTGCACTGAACCTCACCCAGCCAGTGAAAAATGTCGAGGACACCCAGGTCAGTGTGGGAATGGGAAGGGAATTTGTTAAAGTATAGGAGTTTGAGGTGGCTACTGCAAACAGAACATGAGTACTCTGTAAATTGGTTGCCTGGTCTGTACTTAAGTCTCACCAGTGTAGAGTAGGTCATACCATGGGCAGCAAATGCAATAGGCAAGGTTGGAGAAGGTGCACATGAATCTTTGTCTCACCTATAAGGATTGTTTAGGTCTTTGGTCTTGCACTTCTTGCAGTTGCAGGGCAAAGATTGAAAGAAGGAGTGGTCACTGCAGAAGGCAGATAGGGGTGATGGGGAGACATGGCTAATGATGGAATTGTGTTACAGCTGGTAGAAATGACAAAGAATGAGAAGTCTTGCAGGGTAGATTACCGAGAGCAAGGATTTACTAGATTTTTAAAAAAATCATGTCTCTAGAAATTTAAACACCTTCAGAAAGACAACAAATACAGATATCTCCACAGCCTTTGTCAGTTCACCAAAACGAAACAGATCCTCCCACCACTATCCGCAAGGATCACTCTCTCTCTGATTCCCTTGGCAAATTTGTCCCTCTCCATTAATCTACCTCAAAGTTCAAAGTAAAATTTATTATCAGAGTACATACATGTCATCACATACAAACCTGAGATTCTTATTCTGTGGGCATACTTAGTAAATCTATAGAACTGTAATTATAAGAGGATCAATGGACAACAAACTATGCAAATGCAAATATTAAAAAAAAAATAATGAGCATGAAATAACAAGATAAATAGTCCTTAAAGTGAGACCATTGGTTGTGGGAACACCAGAAGTAGAATGTGTAGTCCTTGAAACTGGTGGTGCAAGTCTTGAGGTACTTGTACCTTCTATCTGATGGCAGCAGCGAGAAAAGAGCAAAATCTGGGTGGTGAGGATCTTTGATGGATGCTGCTTTACTACAGCAATGTTTCATGTAGGTGTGCTCAATGGTTGGGAGAGTTTTACCAGTGAGGTACTGGGCTGAATCCACCAACTTTTGTAGGATTTTCCATTCAAAGGCATTGGTGTTCCCATACCAGGCCATAATGCAGCCAGTCAGCACACTTTCCACCACACAGCTACAGAAGTTTGCCAAGACTTTTGATGACATGTCAAATCTCCACATTATATTTATATGATGGATCCAGGATGGGTCCTCTGAGATAGTGACACCCAGGAATTTAAAGTTACTGATCCTCCGAAGATTACTGGCTTATTTTACTTCTGGTTACCTTCTCCTGAAGTCTACAATCAGTTCTTTGGTCTTACTGACATTGAGTGAGAGGTGGTTGTTATTACACCACTCAGCCAAGTTTTCAGTCTCCCTCCTGTATGCTGATTCATCAACAGTTTTGATACAGCCCCACAACAGTGGTGTCATCAGCAAACTTGTATATGGTGTTGAAGCTGTATTTAGCCACAAAGTCATAGGTGTAAAGTGTGTAGAGCAGGGGGCAAAGCACGCATCCCTGTGGTGCTCCAGTGCTGATTGTGATGGAAATGTTTTTGCCAATCCAAACTGTCTACTAGGAGGATATCTAGGATTCAATTACCCAAAGGGTTATGAGGCCAAGGTCTTTGAGTTTACTGATTAGTTTTGAGGGGATGATGGTAGTAAATGCTGAGCTGTAGTGGATAAAGAGCATCCTGATGTATGCATCTTTGATATCTAAATGTTCCAGGTTTGTGTGAAGAGCCAATGAGATGGCTCCTAGCACTTAACCCTGCAAGCAGAAAAAGTGCTATCCTGCCCATTCACCTCATCCCTCAGGAGTGAGTAATCCCTATTTACTGTCACCTCCATTCAGGATCCCTCCAACTTTCCTTCCAAGTGAGGCAACACTTCACCTGCAAGTTTGTTGAGGTCATCTGCTGTATCTGGTGCTCCTGATATGGCCTCCTCTGTATTGGTAAGACCTGACATAAATTGGGGGACTGCTTTATCAAGCACCGTCGCTTCATCCACAACAAGCAAGATTTCACTGTGGTCCACCATTTTAATTCCAACCCGCATTCCCATTCTGACATGTCGGTCCATGGCCTGCTCTACTGCCACAATGAGGCCATTCTAAATTTGAAGGAGCAACACCTCATATCCCATCTGGATAGTATCCATCCTGATGGCATGATTATTTATTTCTCTAATGTCCTGTAATTTCTCCCCCTTTTCCCACTCCCCACTCTAGCTCCCCTCCTATTTCTTAACACCTGCCTGGACCCCTCTTCTTCCCTTTCTCTCACAGTCCACTCTCCTCTCCTATCACACCTCCCAGCTTCTCACTTATTCCACCTCCCCCCCCCCCCCCCCCCCCCCCCCACCACCTGGCTTCACTTATCACCTTCTAGCTTTCCCTCCACCAACGTTCTTATTCTGGCTTCTTCCCCTCTTCGTTTCCAGCCCCGATAAAGGGTCTTGACCCAAAACATCATTTATTTATTCCTTTCTATAGATGTTGCCTGACTTGCTGAGTTCCTCAGCATTTTGTACGTATTAAACTAAATAAATTTCTGTTCCTAGCCAAGTCCCATATTCTGGATTTACCATTCTGAACTCTCACTGCTTCTCAAGAGCTTCATAAAAGCTCACCTCCCTGGTGTTACAATCTTATTATTATTAATTGTCTTAGCAATCATTTCCATTCATAATAGTATTTTTAAAACACTTTGGCATTTATCTACATTAAAAGTTAAAGTCTGTCCCGAGCCATATAGGCTCATCAGGCCAGTGCTTATTTCTGGTTTCCGTGGCGTGAAGCGACTGAGAGTACGAGACTCTCCCCCGGATAGGACGCCAGTCTATCGCGAGGTTAACCCCCAGCATTTTTGCCGGTACCCATTTTCAGCTGGGTGGACTGGAGCAATGTGTGGTTAAGTGCCTTGCTCAAGGACACACACGCTACCCTGGCTGGGGCTCGAACTCACGATCTTCAGATTGTTAGTCCAACACCTTAACCACTTGGCCACGTGCCACACATCTCCATTAAAAGTGCTCTGTTAAATGATTTTTTTTTAAACTTTATTTAATAGTTTTCCTTCATTTTCTTGTCCAGATTAAGTCAATAAACCATCTCCTGCTTCAAATGAAAATAAAACCTTAATGATTTATACAAAGTTAAACATCATTCTGAACTTAATTTAAAAATTTGCAAAAGTTAGTAATGACCAGATTCAGTAGTTAATCCAAATGAAGCTTCAAAATTGAAAGAAATTTTAAGCGATTAGTTGTCGAATTAAATTAAGCGGAAAATGCTTAATCATTTAGTAAATTAAAAAACATTAAAATATTAATTGCTGATTAATAAACCTATTCAACACCATGCTTCACTTACAAAATTTCCTCTGGATCTTCCTCGCCCTTGAAAAACTGCACTATCTGTATGTCCTTGGAACGACTTAAAGCCAGTTGGTCCATCATCCCTTTCTTTTCTGACTTCTCTATCTTCATGAGGTTCAGGTGAAGGTGAAGGTGATGATGAGCAACTGGAATGATCCTGATCTTTATTTCTATACTTGCTGAAGGAAACATTATTAATAAAAATCTCAAATGGCACAAAGATCACACACTCATTATCAGAAAATCTAATTGTCACTACCAATATAATACCATAAACAAATTAACTAAAACAACTATTAAAGATACAGACAAGACAATTGAAAATTCCATTTTCCCATTATTCTCTTCTCTAAATAAATGCAACTTGGCAAAGAATTCTTTTTAAAAAATCTCTAATCTGTAAGTATCGGGAAAAAAATTGAGTATTGGAAAGGTTAAATCTCGTTGAAAGTTGCACAAAAGAGGAGAGATTCCCTCCATCAAACAAATCCTGAAATCATTTAATACCTAATCTATCCTATTCTTTAAAAGATAGGTCAATTAAAGGTGGTTTAAAAAAACAATTAGAAAAGATGGGACTCAAGAGGGAGAATCTTAATAAACCAAAATGTTTTCTAAACTGTAACCAAATCCTCAAAGTATGTTTGACCACCACATTGTCAGTTAGTTTATTTAAGGATAAAGGAAGCGAGGATGCAAGTAAAGAAATAATGGAAAATTTCATAACAGAGTTGAATTCCAAAGAAACCCATATAGGGCAATTCTCGTGGTTAATGTAATATATCCAGAACGGAATATTTCGTACATACATTTCCTACAAGTCCAGATAAGTATACAATTTTTAATCTGAAACCCTTTGACAACTGTTCAATAGCTTACATTTACGGTCTGCTGTTGGGACTGGAAAAGGCCTCTTTAGATAAAATTAAAGGAGACTGGGAAAAGGATTTACAGATTTTCATATCTGAAGACAGCTGGAAGAGTATTTTAAAATTAATTCTTCATCATTATGTGCTCGTCATTCTTTATTACAATTCAAAGTGGTACATAGAGTTCATATGACTAAAGTCAAGCTCTCTCGTTTCTACGCAGATATTTCCCCCTGCTGTGATAGATGCACTAATGGAGTGGCCACACTAATTCATATGTTTTGAACATGTCCGAACCTTGAAAAGTTTTGGACAGATGTATTTCAAACTTTTTCTGTACTTTTTAATGTTAGTTTTAAACCCAATCCCTTGACTGCCATGTTTGGCACTGTTGAGGATAGTATTACAAAACTTAAGCCATCTAATGTCTCTTGTGGCCAGGAGGGCGATCTTGCTCAAATGGAAGGTGGATGCCCCACCCACTCATGTTCAATGGCTATCTGAAATTATGTTATGCCTTGATCTACAGAAGATTCGTTGTTTGATTTCTGATTCTAAACATGATTTTCTAATGTTATGGGGACCCTTTCGAAGTTATTTTCATAATCTTTGAACTGTTATTAAATTATGGGTCTGAGCCTTTATTAATATATCATATGGCAAGGCATTTTTTTTCCTCTCTTTTTTTTCCCACCAACCAGCTCATTTTGGTAGTGGGGGTAGATTTTTCTTTAATAAAATACAATTATTTTATTTCATTCCATTTCATAATTCAATCTTTTTTTCTACATGATTGATTTGGAATATGGGATACTGTGATCATATTACTGTGATTTAAATGTAATTTGTATTACTTGTATCCTTATGAATTTTGTATTTGTATTTGTACAATATTATTAATAAAAATATTGAAAGGCAAAGAATTCTGACATTAAGTACAATACCACATAAAATTTCACATTTGAGTTAATTTGCCATTTACAAAGTTGACAGACTATTTCCAGATTGTTTGTACTGAAAGATCTGCATTTGAAAACATGATATTCATCCAACTACAAGGAAATGCCAAACTCCAGGCTAAAATAAATGATGTGTAAATTAACAACAGAAAAAGTTTAAAAAGACAATCTCACCTTCCCTCCTTTAAGGACTTGACATCTTTGTACTCTTTTTGGTCTTTCCCTGGTTTTTCTAAGGAAAGTTTCTTTGATGTACTGGATTCTAGTGAACCTTCACGTTCTTTACTTTTCTCTTTTCTGCGTCGATCAATATCAAGGCGCAAGTCAGCTGCATCACATTTCAATTTTTTTTCTGCCTATTTTTGAAAGAAAATACATAAGTCTTTCATTTACCTGGAATTACAATGACACTTAAAACAGTTAGTCGGCCTTCCTTATCCGCGGGGGATTGGTTCTGGGACCCCCCCCCCCCCCCACGGATACCAAAAAACGTGGATGCTCAAGTCGGTGGACTTTAGGACCCGGCAGAGCTCTGGACCTTATTTAACCTGTCTCAGTGCAGTAGATTTTAGGACGCAGCGGATCTCAGGACCCGCTGCCCTCAGTGTTTCTGTTCCAGAAAGCGATCACGATTGAAAATAAAGTGGAAATAATAAAGCGATTGGAAAGAGGTGAAACGCCATCGGTCACTGGAAAAGCGTTAGGCTACAGTAGGTCAACGATCAAAACAATTTTAAAGGATAAAGTGAGAATAATGGAACACGTGAAGGCCCTGCCCTGATGAAAGCTACAATTATTACTAAGCAACGCAGTGGTTGAATTAATAAAATACATATGTTTCTTAAGTGTTTTATATACATAGAAAGATAAAATATATACTATATATTAAGGCAAACATTTGACTAATTGACGCTAAATAATACCGGATGTACCTGTTCCGACTTACTAAGAGAACTTCCGATTTTTTTCGATCCCAATCCACAATAACCCACGCACATCCTCCTGTATACTTTAAATCATCTCTAGATTACTAATAATACCTAATACAATGTAAATGCTATGTAAATAGTTGTTATACTGTATTGTTTAGGGAATAATGACAAGGAAAAAAAATGTACATGTTCAAACAACAAGTGCTGGAGAGAGAACTTCTGTGTTTTCCCAATCCGCGGTTGGGGGCCGACTGTATATTCTTTAAAACTGTGACTTTATAATTAAAGGATATTACAAACACTGCATGTAACTTAATTCTACTACAGTATCCAGAAGGTTAGTAAATAATTATGTGGTTTCTACTCCCAGCACCCCCATCTTACATGAGCCAACTACATCAAAATAGGAACATGCAGAATGTTTTAAGCTAAACAATTTTTTCCAACAATAAAGTGAGGTATTAAAGATGACCCTAAGAAAGGAAGGTGCTTTGATGCACTCTAAACAAAAAAAATCTCAAAAGGTAAAGAACACATAAAAATATATGCACACATTGGTACCAGAGCATCAAGGATGTGCATTCCTGCAGTTTAAAGGCAAATGAATTTGTGAACCAGTCTCTGATGCAAACTACTACAAAAATCAAATTCATTCAAACTTTGGATTCGATGAGAGAAAAATGCAACACAAGTACATGATAGCAAAGAGAATTTTTTATAAGATTTGAAATAGTAAATGTAAGGTGAAGGTGAACTAATGAAATGATATTCACTAGAAAATTATATTCTGAAACTGGAGATTAGGGCAGATAAATTAATTACTTCACATTCACTTCATTTATAGGAAAAAAGTGCTGAAAACAATTAGCAGATTTCAAAAATGAGTGCAAAATTTAAGAAAATAATTCTAAGCATTAGAAAAAAATGAAGTCTTAATATCTGTCCAAATGTACGAGAGATCCCAACAAATGCCTGCCAACCAGCATCCAACCATAGGAAAGGCAGGGAGGCCTGCAGACATGAGTTGTTTCTCAGCAGTGGCAGCATACAGTGCAATCCTTGGACAGGTAGGTCAGAATAGCAACTTGCTTGATGGATCAGTGTTAAGAAAGTATGTGGGTTTGCCTTGGGGGATTGTGGAACATAGAACCATAGAACACTACAGCACAGTACAGGCCCTTCAGCCTTCCATGTTGTGCCAACCCATATAATCCTTAAAAAAGTACTAAACCCACACTACCCCATAACCCTCTATTTTTCTTTCATCCATGTGCCTGTCCAAGAGGCTCTTAAATACCCCTAATGTTTTAGCCTCCACCACCATCCCTGGCAAGTCATTCCAGGCACTCACAACCCTCTGTGTAAAAAAACTTACCCCGATGTCTCCCCTAAACTTCCCTCCCTTAATTCTGTACATATGCCCTCTGGTGTTTGCTATTGGTGCCCTGGGAAACAGGTACTGACTATCCACCCTATCTAAGCCTCTCATAATCTTGTAGACCTCTATCAAGTCCCCTCTCATTCTTCTACGCTCCAAAGAGAAAAGACCCAGCTCTGCTAACCTTGTTTCATATCACTTGTTCTCCAATCCAGGCAACATCCTGGTAAATCTCCTCAGCACCCTCTCCATAGCTTCCACATCCTTCCTAAAATGAGTTGACCAGAATTGAACACAATACTCTAACTGTGGTCTCACCAGAGATTTGTAGAGTTGCAACATGATCTCTCTACTCTTGAACTCAATCCCCCTGTTAATGAAGCCTAGCATCCCATAGGCCTTCTTAACTACCCTATCAACCTGCGCAGCGACTTTGAGGGATGTATGGATTTGAACCCCAAGGTCCCTTTGTTCATCCACACTCTTAAGTAACTGACCATTAATCCTGTACTCAGTCTTCTGGTTTGTCCTTCCAAAATGCATCACCTCACACTTATCCAGATTGAACTGCATCTGCCATTTTTCTGCCCAACTCTGCAGCCTGTCTATATCCTCTTGTAACCTTCGAAAACCTGCAGCTCCTTCCACAACTCCTCCAATCTTCGTGTCATCCGCAAACTTACTCACCCATCCTTCCGCCTCTACATCCAGGTCACTTATAAAAATCACAAATAGCAGGGGTCCCATGACAGATTCCTGCAGCACTCCACTAGTCACCGACCTCCAGGCAGAATATTTTCCTTCCACAACTACCCTCTGCTTTCTTCCTTTAAGCCATTTTTTTATCCAAACAGCCAAGGTTCCACATCCCATGCCTCATGACTTTCTGGATGAGTCTCTCGTGAGGGACCTTGTCAAATGCCTTGCTAAAGTCCATGTAGACCACATCCACTGCCCTAACCTCATCAATTTCTTTTGTTACTGCTTCAAAAAACTCAATCAGGCTCATGAGGCACGATCTTCCCTTCACAAAGCCATGTTGACTATCCATGAGTAGACTGTACTTCTCCAAATGCTCGTAGATCCTATCCTTAAGAATCCTTTCCAGTAGTTTGCAGACCACCGACGTAAGACTCACTGGTCTATAGTTCCCAGGTTTCTCCCTATTACCTTTTTTAAACAAGGGAACTACATTTGCCATTTTCCAGTCCTCCAGCACTTCCCCTGTAGCCAAAGAGGATTCAAAGATCATAGCTAATGTTCCAGCGATTTCTTCTCTCAATTCCCACAACAATCTGGTGTGTATCATATTCGGCCCTGGGGATTTATCAGGATGGAAAATTTGACAGGTAGGAAAACAGGTATTTAACAGGTAGGAAAATTCCTCTTTTTCCTAACCCATAAGGCCATACTGACAATACAATCACTTACTGAGACATGTCATATCCCTTCAGGTATCCTGTTTACCAAAACCAAAGAAATTTAGTAACAATGAGAAATTTCTTTACTCAACAATCTTTGGAATTCTCTAGAGAACTGAAGTCTCAGCACATTCAGGAAAGGCATCAATAGATTTTAAGATCTTAAGGATATTGAGGGAATATGAAGTTACGATGTGGGGAATCTTTAACAAATTTCATGTAACCAGTATTGTCCATTCCCATTTGTCATTTCTAAGGAAAGTCAGACCAATCTTTCTCATCACTGTCAGTTACACCAAAATAAATTGCAAAGACCATTAAACCATATTATATAGGCAGACTGAATGGTTGGAACAAGCCTTTTGAGTTTAATGACGGTTTCATTTTCAAAGGATTTTTAACAAGAACATAATTAGCATCAAAAATGCACAAAATATAATTAAGACCTGATAATAAAATTGAAAGCCTATAGAGAAATGCTTACCTTTCGGTTCTCTTCCTTGGAGCACAAGTCTTCCTCTGTGATGCAAGTATGTTTTCTTAGAGAGTTGGGAGAAATGTCAATTCTCCTAAAAGTCAATAAAAGCAGTGGGTGAACCCTCAGCAACACAGCTTTGATTTTTCCTTCATTCCATACCCACCCTCATCAACCCTTCATGCAATATGAAGACCAGGAATGAGATGTCAAGGTAAGTGCACCATGAGATTGTGATGCATTCTCAGGCATGCCTTGCCAATAAAGGAGGTCACAAAGGATACCATCTCCATGCTCTCACAGAAGATCAAAACCTCCCTTCTGAAGGCCATGTGCATTTTATTACATAGTTCAGAGTGACATTTCCATTTGAAATCGACTGCAGTTTATTATTTATATATGAAATGCTTTTAAAATATAAATCCTCCTTGGAATTTTACTCAAAGATTTAATAATAATTAGCAACATACAGTCCATGACTTTTCTATACTGAGAACAGTATGAAGTTTGAAATGTTATACCTATGGATTTCAGGACTTTTCTGCCTAGTTCCATGATCTCCTGCTGTCTTCTGATGCATTGTAAAGCGTTCATTTATGGTCATTCCTGATGACTTGAAATAATGCTCTGTTGATTTTAAAGAAATGTTTTTCCATTAGTTCAATTTCATACTAGACAATATTTTTGAGACGTGTTAGTATCTATACACACAAGAAACCTGGCAGATGTAAAAGATAAGTGAAATCATGCAGTAAATGTAATGGCTGCAAATTAACTTTCTTAGCTGTATATGTTAGACTCCTTGTGATAATCTGAACCATATACGTACACATCCTTCAATACGATTTTCATAATATAATGCATTACAGCAAAAATGGTTCCAATTGCCTTTATCTCAATTGCTGCATCACATGAAAGTAACAATGCAACATTTTGATTTTACAGTGAACAGACCAGCTATTTACAACATAAGATTTTTATTGCTTGACCCATATTGTATACTAGTTTGCAAACTGAGTAGAGATTGATAACCACTGTGCTGAAAACTTATCCTGGATCTGGATGAATTATCATGTCTACTAACTCCTCAAAAGCAAAACAAGAATATTTCACACTCATATGACTTTTCAACTTAACAATGCCAATAACACCTTTTTATTTTGAACAATAAATCCCATTATCAACATGACAAATTTGGCTATGGAATAAAATCTGGTTAATAAAATCACGAGTACAATATCTATGGGAAAACTTACCGCCTGAAATCCAGAAACTGCCTCACAACCAACCATAAACACTTCAATGGGTCACTACAACAGTAGTGCCTCGATCATAATTCCATGAAACCCAACAAGGAGTGCAGAGGAATTTTGTTGTTAGCAATTCAGTTATAAGCCTTTTTTCCAGGAAGACAGAAGCTTCAACTTTGCCTGTGATTTTTGCATCTGTATCTTTCAACCGTTATTATATTTTTTAACATGGGAGTTGGCATTTCAATACATGAACACATCCCAGGATTGCCATGACCTATTTGCAATGAAAAAGAAAACATCACTGGGCTTTTAGCTCAGCACAAAAATTGCACCTGTAACAGTGTATTGGTGTACTAACATTATTATGTATTTGGTTTTCATAACTGTTTCACGAGAAAATGATTAAGGTGACTAAAGACTGGTGGACTTATAAAGCACTAAAGGCTCAACTTCATGTACTTTTGAGATTAATAATATTGGTAAAAGTAGGGAGCTTCGAGTTTTCTCTGCTTTCCTGTAGGTTTATGTTAAGCATGATGTTCAAAAACAGCAAAATAATAAAAAGCTTAAGATTATATACTATTACATTGTACATGCAAGGGGAGTGGTAAATCAACTTACATCTATTTCAAAGCAGTGTGATGTTAACGGTTTCTCAGAATATATGCAATTGTAAATTAAATATTTTAACTGAATCACAAGTTGCAGTTATTTACATCCAAACAGGAAAAAAACCAAAATTCCAACAGTGAAAGATATTTACAAAGGCTATTGAACAGATTTGATAAATAGTCATTGGAGAGAGAAAAACTCTTTTCTCCTCCCTTCCCTTCCATTTGTAAAGTTGGTATTATTGTTTAATATAACCTTACGCAATATTTATGAGCGTGTTAAAATTAAGGATGTTTCTAATGCCTAAAGAAAATACATTCCAGAAGAAAAATGCTATATTTTAAAATAGTTCCAACAATGGCAAAATTAGACCCTCATATCAAGAAGGCTTAAAAAGTAACATTTTAGCATGCAGGCTAGGTCAATACAAGTTCTTGCTTAATCATTTATTGTGTGCAGGAAACTTTCCACTTCTCTTCAGGAAGAACAGTTCTCATTCAAACTGTAATACTAGCTGAAGCTAATTAATTCTTATGGTATACCATTGTAATTATTTGACTTTTATAAACAATATTCCTTTTGATAATGAAATTTCAATATACAAAAGGAAAAATGTTTTCCTTTTCACATTTTAAGCTTCATAATTGAGTAATAATTTGTTGCCTCATCATTTACATAAATCTACTCAATAGCAATAAATTTTACAATTATTTGTTGTACTTTTCCTTAAAACTAACTTTTAAAAGATTCAAATGTAATTATACTGAAATCCATCACTTTTTAAACTCTGGTTTTATATATATATATATATACACACACACACATATATATATATATCATTAATTGCAATTACATTTACATGAACTACAAATTAAAATCTATATACCACAAATAGATTAAAAATTACTTAGACACTGAACCCACTGTCAATTCATTGTGGTCTTTTTAAACTAACAGACTTGAAATGGATTGTTCCCAGATTCTTGATTGAAAGCTAAGAAAATGGTTTATTATTTATTCTATATAAAGTCAATAGAGTGATATTAGGGTTTAAAATTGAATGCCTACATAGTTCGACCTAATACTCCACATCATTGCTGTATCATGAAATGCTGGATATTGGTTCAAATTGGTGTCATCAATGATAAGATACCTGTGAATGATGTGAGCATTACACATTCTTAATTTAATAAACCTGTGTTCTCAGAAGTTTATAACCATATAACAATTACAGCATGGAAACAGGCCATCTTGGTCCTTCTAGTCCGTGCCGAACACTTACTCTCACCTAGTCCCACCGACCTGCATTTAGCCCATAACCCTCCATTCCTTTCCTATCCATATACCTATCCAATTTTACTTTAAATGACAATATCGAACCTGCCTCTACCACTTCTACTGGAAGCTTGTTCCACACAGCTAGTAAAGAAATACCCCCTTGTGTTACCCCTAAACTTTTGCCCCCTAACTCTCAACTCATGTCCTCTTGTTTGAATCTCCCCTACTCTCAATGGAAAAAGCCTATCCACGTCAACTCTATCTATCCCCCTCATAATTTTAAATACCTAAACTTTAAAGTCCCCCCCTCAACCTTCTACGCTCCAAAGAATAAAGACCTAACTTGTTCAATCTTTCCCTGTAACTTAGGTGCTGAAACCCAGGTAACATTCTAGTAAATCTCCTCTGTACTCTCTCTATTTTGTTGACTTCTTTCCTATAATTCGGTGACCAGAACTGTACACAATACTCCAAATTTGGCCTCACCAATGCCTCATACAATTTTAACATTACATCCCAACTCCCATACTCAATGCTCTGATTTATAAAGGCCAGCATACCAAAAGCTTTCTTCACCACCCTATCCACATGAGATTCCACCTTCAGAGAATGCCCTACCATTTACCATATATGTCCTATTTTGATTAGTCCTACCAAAATGTAGCACCTCACACTTATCAGCATTAAACTCCATCTGCCATCTTTCAGCCCACTCTTCTAACTGGCCTAAATCTCTCTGCAAGCTTTGAAAACCCACTTCATTATCCACAACGCCACCTATCTTAGTATCATTTTTATGAAGCACCATGTTCAGTATATGATGCAATTCAAGGGCTTAATTGGATTATTTATGGAGTATTGTGAGCAGTTTTTACCCCTTATCTAAGAAATGATGTGCTGGCATTGGAGGATCCGAAGAGATTCCTAAGATTGAGTTCAGCAATGAAAGGGTTAACATATGAGTCCCGTTTGATGGCTCTAGGCCTGCACTCACTGGGAGGGAATCTCATTGAATCTATCAACTATTGAGAAGTATAGATAGAGTGGATGTGAGAGGATGTTTCCTTTACTGGGGTGGCCTAGGATCAATGAGGATAGACTCAGAATAGAAGGATATCACTTTAGAACAGAGATGAAGAGGAATTTATTTACCCAGAGGGTGATGAATCTGTGGAATTCATTGCCAGTGACCTGGCTGTGGAGATCAAGTCTTTGGTCTATTTAAAGCAGTTGTTGATAGGCTCTTGATTAGGAAGGGCATCAAAGATTATGGAGAGAAGACAGGAGAATGGAGTTGACAGGGTAATAAATCAGCCAAATGGCCTAATTCTTCTCCTATGTCTTATGGTCTTAAATATGGTTGGAGTATTTCATTTCACAGCTTAGCTCTGAACCACAAAGAGTAAATAAAATTATATGTGTTTTACACGTAAATTCTTGACTGATAATTAAGAATTTATTTAATGCATACTCAATGACAAACCTACAAATAGCATTGTGATAGTGACTTTTCAAAAGGCACATAGTTTAGTTATAACAATACCATATTATGATCAATGCAAAATATGTAACATAAGAAATTTTGCAAAGCACAAGGCCCTGTTCATATCGACACAATACCCTCAAAAACAATGCGAATAAACTTTACAAACAATAAAAGCTACTGTCCTACAAATGCAAGGAAAATGCAAGCGAAAATATCAGTTGTGCAGCTAAATCTATGAACTTGAATACTCACTCATTTTTACCAGTCGTGGGGAATTAAAGGTAGTGCTATTATGAAATTGTCAGTATTAATAAAACTAGGGACAGAACCTAGTGAAAATTTTATTACTAATTACCTTTTCTACTTCAGGAATATATTATAGTGTACACCTACAAATGGAATATACCTTTACTCAATCTGGATAGAAATTGAATCTCCTTTAGAGAGCCTTTGATACTATCCACAATTTTGTCATGGTAGAAAAAAAGAGGAACAGCAATAACTAACAATTCTGAATCTCCAGTGCCTGGCTCCAAATGGTTAACTAGCAGTCTGTATCAATATAAAATTTACATGACAATGATACATTTCAAAATGAAATAAGCAACATACAGAACCTGCGTTATCTTTTGCAATAAAACGCTGTCACCAACAGCGGAGATTATTTGACAATCACAGTATTCACTGGCTACTAACAAACAGTGTCAGCATTCTTTCCACAACTCAACCTTCCCAATTACCAGCATACCCATCCCACCACCTTCCCCCCCAAAAGACACTAACTTCTAAACAGTAGTGTTCACTATTAAAGGCAAAATGGTAAGGATACAAGACTGAAGTACTATATTCCAATGATGCTCAACACACCGAATTTAATAACTTTTAAGTATTCCTCTATGCCTGAACGATAAAATTTAAAACCAACTTCTGTCAGCAGCAAACTAACTTAGTTGCAAAGTAATATGTTTTCAACAATTCCATCATCATAAGAGTCATCATCTCTGCTCTCCATTCAATCATGGTGGATTTTTATCCCTCTTAACTTTATTCTTCTGGCTTCTCCCCATAATCTTTCTGAGCCACATTAAAATGACTTAAGTAATAAAATATCTATGTATCTAAGTATCTTCTAAGTAAGATTCTTCCCAAATAATCATCCTTCAGTCATTTGTATTAAGCAAAAAACAGAATTTAAAACAGAAAGAACAGTAATTACAAGTCAAACAGTTTTTGAGATAATCTCGACATTAGTTATTCTAATAACATACATACACTATTATATTTAGCAGTTCTAATATTTCAAAATAATTGAAATGATATCTTCTTCCAAATTTTGTATGGCACATAAGGGAACTTCAAATCTATAGTTTTATTTTCACATAATTTAAACATTTCCAACTCATCTTCCTGGAAAGAAAATGAGGAAACTGAAACAGTACAACCAACAAGTACAGCTAATTAGATTTTTTTAATCCAAATGAAAGCAATAAAAAAATTAACTATTTCAAAACCATATTTGTCAGAAGTTCGTTAAACTTCATTTCTTACAATGTGTGACTCCAAACAGAGTTTGGGGCTTTTTGTTGATCTTACTAAATGATATATGTAATAGTACAGATGTTCATATAAAATGACAGCTGTGTTTGGTATAAATTGTAAATTCTTTTCAAGAATTACCAACATGACTGCTTCATTGTGCATCAATAAATGATAGAATATTTAAAGAAATTATGGAAATCAGTGTAGCCTTTGGATACCTGAAAACATTCCCCATAAAATGGTGGTAATGTAGCAAATGTGCACAGCAGGATACCAAAAACAATAATCAAATAAATGAACGGAATTTCTTTAGCAATACTGAAGAATAAAGGTTACTGAGAAAGATGGTAGAACTATTAACTATTTTTCAAATTAACTTTCAAGTTCCACCAGACTTCTGACCACATTTATCCTTTGATCAATAATCAGAACATAAAATGTTTATGCTTTTGATTAAAACATTAAGGTAAAAACAACTAGCTCCTCAAACCATCAGTTATTTCATATAATAACCATGGAAGTATTTGAGCCCCATTTCACTTCAACAATGGATTTACTGTTCAAATGTTCTTCTCAATCTAATTCAATATTTATCCTTATTTTAAAAAAATTGTGAAAGTTTCTCTCCATGGAAATCTATTTTCTAAATCACAAATTTGAAATTCCAATTCCAATAGTAATCTTGATGAATTCTAACATCTTATAATTCATCGATTGCTATTAGAAGTTAGTTAAAAATAAATCTTTAAATATCATACCAGTTCTTTTTTTAAAAGAGAAATTTGCAAAATATGAAGACAAAATATTATCACCTCAAAATGGTTATAATGAAATTAAGAAAGTCAGCTTTGACAAATAAGTACAAAATTGAATTCCTACCTATCTTTTGTTAGGATAATAGCACATTTTCCAAATTTAAAATGTGACAATCTAATTCAAAATTGCAATGATCTGAGGGTTCAGTGGTTTAAAGCAGCAAATAGGTAACGGCCATAGGATCTGTATTTTGCCACAGCTACCTCAATATTCCTTGACAGGAAGATGGAGCCAAAATCCCTTATTCGCAGTATTATTCACACAGGTGATATTACACTTCGTTTATGATGACAATCCATGTAGAATAGACTACCAGCATTCATTATACACCATTACATATTACAACAGAGTTAAGGACAATATACAGACCCAAAGATTATTTTCTGTCTCGAAGTATCAAATGTACAAAAAAATTGATTTGTCCTGGGAATGATGCAACGCTGTTGACCTGGACATTATTTTTTCTTACTTAAGGTCTGGTTGACAAGTATTTCCAACATTTTCTATTTTACTTTCAGATTTCTAGTATCTCCAGTGCATTGATTTTGAAAAAGAAGAAAGGATTATGAGTAAGTGAAAGGCAAAGAGCCAACTCAAATTGTGAGCAACCGTGAAAGCTTGTTATTTTACTGAAGACCAAGTTACTGCACTCAATACTCTAAACAATAGATTACAATGTTATTTTCATTTCCCTGACCTTCACGGAAAACAATGTTTTAGAACAAATAAATGGCTCTTTATAGGATGTCAACATCAAGAGCTAAATATCAGGAAGTAAATATGCACATATACTTTTTCTTAAACTGAACAGCAACACAGAACAAAGACTTGAGTTTATCAATCTAAATGCAGTTCCATTACTTTTAATCATGTGCAATAAATATTAAAAGAAATAAAATAGTTCTGGCATGCTGTTTACAATGATGCTTCTATCCAGGTACCAACATACCTTTAACATGATGAACCAGGGTCACAATATGATGAATAAATGACTCTGATGAACTTCTGTAAAACTGAGGAAACTTAAGGTGATCAAAGATAGAACGGAATCCTTGCTCTTTCGTGTTGGAGTGGACAAGAGCACTGGATAGCAGTCTTTCAGTTGTCAAAGAACTTCCAGGTCTGCAAAAATAAAACTATATTCTAATGAACGTGTGCTGTACTTGAATAAAACTATACAAATACCAATGTACATTCTGAAGCAATTTCTTAGCAGGCACAGAAGTCAGCACGAGTCTACTGGTCTAGTAATCCACAGGCAGCGCATTCAAATTCCAACAAGGAAAGTAGGCAAAATTTAATTTAATCAATATAGTAATTTAGGAGACGGCACTTAAATTGTTATAAAATAACTTTTCACTAGTGAACTAGTAACCTCTAAGCTAGCATGATTGATTCTAAACTAAAGTGATGTCATAAAAGATTACTTTTAATGGGAGGCAAAGACAGTAAGACAATGAAACAGTAAAATCATGTTCAAATCATGCACAGCCTCAAAATAGAAGGATGTCCCTTAAGAACAGGGAAGAGGAGGAATTTCTTCAGCCAGGGATAGTGCATTAATTCATTGCCACAAACAGCTGTGGGCAAGTCACTGGCTAAATTTAAAGCGGAAGTTGATAAATTCTTGATTTAAAAAGGCATCAAAGATAACAAAAAGAAGGAAGGAGAACGGGGTTGAGAAGGGAAAGAAATCCAGCATGATTGAATGAGGGTTGAGAAGGATAAGAAATCCGGCATGATTGAATAAAAGAGCGAACTCGATGGACCAAATAGCCTAACTCTGCTCCTATGTCTTATAAGCAGACTAGCTGTCATAGCCTGATGGCTTTAAGGAAAAAAGCTTTAGAAACAATGGAGCCATTAGTTGGCCATTAGTTGACTTTATAAAATTTGTTTGGCTTCCGTGAAGGTGCCAGTAAATTAGAAAGCCAAATATTGATCCTTGCCTGTCAGCAGGAAGGCAAAAAGAAGGAAACTATAGGCAGGGTGCTTAAGATCTGCCAATGGCATAGGGTCAGCTCCACCATTCCATCATGGCTGATTTATTTTTACCTTTCCACCCTATTCTATCTCCTACTTCCTGTAACCTTTGACACACTTAACTAATCAAGAACCTGTCAACCTACACTTTTAAAAATTCCAATGGCTTGGCCTCCACAGACATGTGTGGGAATGAATTCCTCTGTCACCCTCCAGCTAAAGAAATTCCTCTTCATCACTGTTCTAAAGGTACATCCTTCAATTCTGAGGCTTGGCCCTAGACTCTCCAACCGTAGAAACCATCCTCTCCACATCCACTCTATCTAGGTCTTTCAAAATTCAATAGGTTTCAATGAGATCCTCTCTCAACCTTTTAAACTCCAGTGACACAGGCCCAGAGCCATCAAATGCTCCTCATATGTTAACCCTTTCATTCTCTGAATCATTCTCATGAACCTCCTCTGGACTCTTTCCAATGCCAGCACATCTTTTCTTGGATAAGGATCCCAAAACTGCTCACAATGCTCCAAGTGCAGTCTGACCAATGCCTTATAAAGCCTCAGCATTACATAATTGCTTTTCTATTCTAGTCCTCTTGAAATGAATGTTAACACTGCACTTGTCTTCCTTACCCTAAACAAGGACTCCCAAGTCCCTTTGCACCTCTGATTTATGAATTATTTCCCAATTTAGAAAACAGTCTAATCACGTGCATAACCATACACTTCCCTACACTATATTCCAGTTGCCATTTCTTTTCGCATTCTCCTTATCCAGCAGATTCTCTACTTCAATACTACCTGCCCCTCCTCCTACCTGCATATCGTCCACAAACTCGGTAACAAAGCCATCAATTCTGTCATCCAAATCATACACATACAATGTGAAAAGAAGCAGTCCCAACACCAGCTCCTGTGGAACACCATTGAACACCAGCAACTAACCAGAAAAAGCCCCTTCAATCTTCTATCCATGCTAGTATCATTCCTGTAATATCATAGGTTCTTATCTTGTTAAGCAGCCTCATACATGTACCTTGTTAAAGGCCTTCTGAAAATCCAAGTAAACATTATGCACTCACTCTCCTTTGTCTATCCTGCTTATTATTTCCTCAAAGAATTCCAATGGATTTGTCAGGAAACCACACTGACTTATAGCCCAATTAAGTTTTCCAATACCTTTACCCATGCAGTAAACATTCTTACAAGTTCTTCTATATTATTTGTATCTAGCCCTTCTTTTATCTTTGTGATATTTTAGTATTCTCTGTGGTGAATAACACATAATATTGACTTAAGTTATCTGCTTTTTCCTTGTTCCCCATTATTAATTCTACAATCTCATCCTCTAGGGTTTGCATACTCATTTTGTTAACCCCTCTTCCTTTTTATACATCCTTAGAATGGCTTGCTGCTCATTTTGAAATTGCTTGCCAGCTTTCTCTCACAATCAATCTTCTCCCTCCTTATTACACCTTTTGTGTTTTGCTGCTGATTCCTGAAAAGATTTTCAGTTTTCTGGTACACCACAAACCTGTGCCACCTTGTTTATTCTAGTTTTGGATTTACTATTTTCTGTGACCTCATCTGGTAATCACAATGTTTGCCTTTCTCTTTGGATTCCTCCTTACAACTGGAATAAATTTCTGAACATTGTGTAAATAATTGATTCAATTTCTAACACTGCTCATAAACCAGCCTATTTTTTTCCACAAGTTCTTTTCCCACAGTACCCTTTCGAATTTAATTAGTTCAATTAACAGGCAGATAAATGTTGCTTCTATACAATTTGTAAAATCATGCCTACAATGGGAAAAAATTCCTTATTTGTTCAATCACCTTCATTTCCAGCTTCCCTTTTTTCACTATACAGCTCTTTATCCAAACTACTTTCACACTCCTTCTGAAACCTACAAGACCTTCCACTCATACCACATAATTAATTGCACAATTTTCATCATACTTTTAAAAAAGTAGGAGCTTGAGATGTCCTACACAAGTCTGAAACTTCCTATTGCTTTAAGTAAAATTTCTCAGCAGTTCCTTTTATTCACACCCATGAACAATTCCCAGTTGTTCTTTGGCCTACCAAAATCTTCAAAAACTGATACATTGGAGCTGTTTTCTCCTCGGCCTATTACTGTCACTCCACTGGAATCTTTTTGCTATGGTATGAAGTCTACATTATATGAAATGAAGCTTGTCTTGCTTAAGGATGACTTCTACAGGACAGTATCCAAAAACTTTTTATAAAGAAACATGCAAGATTTTGTTCAAAAGGTTTCTAAGCAATGGCAAGATAGTTAGATTGTTTAAGTTTAATATATGATAAAGAACTATTTAGTCTAAATAATTCAAAACGATAGGATTATTACAAGATTCTTTTTCCAGAGGAACTGTCAACCAGTGCTGTTTTTATTCAGGACAGATCTGGACTGGTTCCTGACAAATGCGGAAACTGTGTTATAAATTATCTCAATACAAAAACATTGCCTCCATATTTTTCCCTAATTAGCTTTTAATTGGTTAAGGGGTTCAAGGGGAAGATAACGGTAACCTTTGCTGACCTTTGAATATTTTATATTTTCAGGCCTCTCCTACACACCTATATCACTGCAAGGACAGAATGGAAAAATTCAGTTATTATTATTCAGCTACTATGGTGTCGGGAGATTCAGCTGCTCTACTCCTACCCATCCACCGTATATGTTTTATTTTTCAGAATAGCACTATTAAGTAACCAAAGGCTGATTTGAAGTGACAATTAATTACCCACATTGTTGGGGATCTGTCCATTTATGTTTATGTTTACACTGAATGGCAAGAGAAGCAGATAATGAAATCACACAGTAAATAACAACATAATTTATAATTTTCTAAGTTAGTTCAAAGACCAATTTTTGTTTAAATAATCACAGTTCATTAAACACCGGCAATCATTTCTTATTAATAAACAATTTAAATTTTCATCTTAACTAAAAGGAATACAATGGAGATATCGTGAGCACTTTTCGGCCCCTCATCTTAGAAAGAATGTAGCTGAATCTGGGGGAGAGGGTTCAAAGGAGGTTCACAAAAATGATTCCAGGATTGAACGGCTTGTCACACAAAGAGTGTTTGATAGCTCTGGGCCTGGAATTCAGAAGAATGAGGGGTGACCTCATTGAAACCTATTGAATGGTGAAAGGCCTTGATGGAGTGGATGTGGAGAGGATGTTTCCTATGGTGGGGAGTCTAAGATCAGAGGACATAGCCTCAGAATAGAGGGACGTCCTTTTAGAACGGAGAAGAGGAGGAACTTGTTTAGCCAGGAAGTGCTAAATCTGTGGAATTCTTTGCCGCAGGCAGTTGTGTTAGCCAGAATATTTACGTATACTTAAGACATAGGTTGATAAGATTCTTAATTGGTCAGGGCACGAAGGGATACAGGGAGAAGGCAAGAGATTGGGGCCAAGAGAAAAATTGGATCAGCCATGATGAAATGGCAGAGCAGATATGGTGAGCCAAATGGCCTAATTCTGCTCCTGTATCTTATAGTCTAATGGTCTTATAAAGGTACGTTTAAAAACTACAAATTGGTAACTAAAATCACAAGTAGCTTTTTCAATAAATTGCATTTTGTAAGCATGCATGCAACAGTTCAACAACGATCTGTTGCAAACAAAACTACAGTATATCACAAATGTAAGAGTGCTGACTTACAGGACAGAATCTTCCAGCTGGGAGGCTGACATTTTCAATTTCACTTCAGGTTGAGAGGATGCAGCAGGCAAGGTTTTCATTCTAGGCAGGCTTTCCTCTGTGAAAGACATTTTATCCCTTTCTCTGACATCCATGGTTTTTGGTTGTGGCAATGAAGAGCATGGATCAAAGAACTCTTTGAATATTTCACCTTTCACTGGCTCAGGTGAGATAGAATCTTTCTTTGGTGCTGTTCTTTCCTCATATTTTTTCTCTATGTACTTGTCGTCTTCCCTAAGTTTCTCTTTAATTGCACTAGATGAAAAGCTAGCCACATTAAATTTAAAAAGTCTATCATCTTCAAACCTATCGTGGTCTTTCGTTCTTCTGATTACAATTTTTGTGTTATATTTATCTTCCTCACAGCCAATATCCCAATGAGATTCATAGTCCTTTTCCTTTTGATTTGTCACGGTATACTGAAATTTAGATCTATAATTATCTAATTCAGCCATTTCGTCAGATAACCCAACTAAACTAAACTGTCTGTACTTCTCTGGAGACTCAGTTAAATGTATTTTTTCAGCTTCCTTCCTCATATACTCTCCTTTAGAGCTACCATAATCTACTCCTCCTTTATTCCCCCATTCCCTTCCCTTTGCCCTGTCTTTCTCCAAGCCTCTTTCCTTTTGAGCATCTTTCTCTCTTCCATCTCTATCCAGCACAAAGGTTCTACTCTCCTCTTTCTCGACATATCTATATAAAAGAAAAAAAACAATGTGAAATACAAAACATACCCTTCTGCAGAAGTACATGCAAGATTTCAAAACGTTTGAATGCTATTGAAACAAGAATTAAAGTCCATAATAGAATAAAATGTCCTGGCAGCTTATAAAATTTCCAGTTCTTCTACGATGTGTTTTACCCCCCCCCCCATTGAATTACTATAAAATTGATAAAACTGATACCCTTTTAATTATCAGTGGAAAATTTTAAAGCCTATTTAGCACAATTTACACACATCTAATTTGATGATTTACTAGCTTTTCCAATTTACATACAAATTATCTCTTATTATGCAAAAGAGCTTTATCAATGTTGACCAGTTAATAGCACCCTAGGTTTAAAATGCATTCCAAAGGGCCAACAACACAAGTAGTTAGAGTTGCATAAATATATGTATTTTTATTATTAATTCATGCACAGGACATGGACACTGCTGGCAAAGCCAGAATTTATTGTCCATCTTGAGCAGTCCCAAATAGAGGCCAATTGAGAACTAGCTACAATGGTGAGTCTCGAGACTTAAAGCCCAAGATGGCAGCAGATTTCTTCCCTAATGGACATTAGTGAACTAATTAGCTGTCTGCTAATCCACTAGTTTCATGATTTCTATTAATGACTTTGTCCATGTATAACAATTGAATCAACTTTTAATTCAATTAAAAGTTTGACTGATTTACAAAGAGTATTGCTAGTATGAAAAATCTTGTTCACGTGAAGTAAAATGGTATTTTAGCCAAATGGAATCCACCAAATTCTATAATAATTGTGATAACATCAGCTTTTACCATTTCTCTTCTACAACAGTTCCAGAAAACAAACTAAACTTCTTTTGAAAGGAAAGCTTGCCAGAGATCAAGGTAAACAACAATAATCGGTTACCTTTTCAGGTACTTGGATTTACTCAATTTCAGGTCCAGGGCATCACCAGAAAAGGCAAACTGTTTCAGTCGAGCATCTTCTCTGGGAACACTGTGTTGAGCTGAAACAACTTTAGTAGGACTTTTTCGTATTGGGCTGCACTGAGAAGGGCTGTATTGTGATGCACTGTGTGCTGAGGAGCTATGCTGTTCCGGGCTGTGTTGCAGACTTGAGGATGGTGGACTGGTCTTAGATGTACTCCGTCTAGGTGGCCCAGTCTGTGAGAAACTGTGCTGAGAAGGAACAGAACGTGTAGGGCTAAGGCTACATGGACTGGGAAGTGAAGATAAACTGTGATGGGATCTTGGACTATTGTCATTGTAGGTTGAAAGCCCTGCCCAGCTTTCACTTCGAATGGGAGGAGTTTTACGAAACTCACTTTGCACCTTAGTAGAATCAGAATCACATTTAATGTCAGTTGCAAGTGTTTCTATTTGCTTGTTCTTTCCAGATTCCCCTTGTGGAAAAGATACATCAATTTTCTTTGTATGCTTGTCAGTGGACCTGCGCTGTTTTGAAGTTACTGGAGATCTGCTGTGACGTGAAGAAGAACAGGAAGATGATGAAGCAGGTGACCTTGCAGAGGACGATCGGCGTGATTGTCGAGATCGACTTCTGGATCTTTGAGACATAAATCTATGTTTTGGTGTTCTTGATCTTGAACGGCCTCGCCGTGGACTACGAGACTGTCTTCGATTCTGCCAGTTAAGCCTATAGCCACCTCGATAATACCGAGGTCCTCCTTGATAATAGCCTCTCCCTCTTGCACGATGACCATAGGGACGTCTCATTCCTCTGTTACCACGAAAATCTCGATAATCTCGGGAATAGTTACGATCCCTACTGCGAGATCGAGAGTAGGATCTAGAACGAGATCTAGAGCTGAGAATCCACAGAAAAGATGTCGCAACAAATAGCATTATTTAATCCAAGGAACAGTCCCAAATACAAAATATTTAATTATAATACATACTTTTCATTATACTCTATTTCTGGGCTGAAACTTAAACAGTTTTGAATTTTTTCCCATTTACAGCAGAAGGGCTTAATATCATAGAAGGGCATTAAGTGATGCACAAGACTAGTTTTACTTCTGGTACTTCAGGGCAATTGGATGAACAGCAAATAAACTGCTTAGTAACCAACTATCAAACACATTAAATATAGCACAGCAGAAAAACCCGAGTTTACATTCTTTTTAAAAACATAAATGAGCTGTATGAAAAAAACTGAAAAAGTGAGGCATATAGTAATAGACAGAACAGTAATAGACAAGCAGAATGTGAGGACCAAATTTAATATAGAAAGGTGTCAAGTAGTGGATTTTGATAGAAAAAAAGAATGGATAATATAGATTAAATAGCAAAGTTCTAACAAGTGTGCAAAAAACTTAATACCACCCACATTCAGAGAGTATTTAGTGCAGCATATGCTATTTTGGGCTTCAAATATTCACATACAAGGACAAGAAGCAGACGTGTATGTTAAATCTTTAGAAAAATAAACATAAATTAGGCATATGTCTATTTTTCTCTTAACAGTATTTTCTGCTGCCCTCATTGTTATGGCTAAAATTTAATTTGTTACATCTTGCCTAAAATAAATTGTTCAGTCTGTGATCCTCTCACATCTTTTCAAAAATGACAAATACTTTTTAAGATTTCTTTTCACCATTGTTGTTGATTATGATTCCACCTTTGTACTGAGCAAAACAAAATCTAGTAGGAGGTACCCTTCTGTTGCATTGTGCAACACAGAAGGTGAAAATCTGCATCTGACATAGGAATGCTGACCCTAGACAATGAAAGGACAGAGCCATCCTATTTCCAGCTACATTCTTCTAAAATCTATGTTTATCAAAAGAAGCCAAAGTTTTGTAAACCTTTGGTACCTACAGTTCTACTTATATCTTAAGAATTTAGGATAAAAATATTAATGGCTATCCCACTAAGCAGAATTCTGAGGCTCATAATTTACCATACTTAACAACTACCACAACCATCAATTTAGAAGTAAACAATATCTAAAACCATTACCTGTATCTCTTTTTCCTGGAACGGGATCTAGAATGAGATCTTGATCTAGAACTTGAGCAAGAACGAGACCTTGATCTCGATGAATGAGATCTAGAATTAGATCGAACCATTCTGATCTTCAGGTTCACTTCAAAATGTTGCACACCTACAACAGGAAAAATAATCATGCTGTTGTATTTCATGTGCTGAAACATCTATTACACCTACTATGACAATCTCACTGAATACTGCTCAGCTTTTTGAAGTTATGCATATTTAAGGATGATACTGAACACTGTGCATATGATGCACTTTCCACCCATACATAACTATGCATCTTGTCACAAGTTACCACTGCATTTTTACTGATCAAGGTAGTGGGTTATTGCAGGTGAAAGTAAGTTCCTGCTGACATTATATACATCCAACTATGTGGCTAAAATCTTACTACTATTTGCTCCCTTGATGAATCAGTATATCACAGGAAGTCTTCAAGTCATACTAAATCGTTGTGGAGGAATGAACAGAAATATAGACTGTATAGTTCCAAAAGATAGAAACAGAAAACCTAAAGCACAATACAGGCCCTTCGGCCCACAAAGCTGTGCCGAACATGTCCTTACCTTAGAAATTACCTAGGGTTACTCATAGCCCTCTATTTTTCTAAGCTCCATGTACCTATCCAGGAGTCTCTTAAAAGACCCTATTGTATCCGCCTCCACCACTACTGCTGGCAGCCCATTTCATGCACTCAGCATTCTCTGCTTAAAAAACTTACCCGACTTCTCTGTACCTACTTCCAAGCACCTTAAAATTGTGCCCTCTCGTGCTATCCATTGTAGCCCTGGGAAAAAGCCTCTGACTATCCACACAATCAATACCTCTCATCATCTTATACACCTCTTATCAGGTCACCTCTCATCCTCCATCGCTCCAAGGAAAAAAGCCAAGTTCACTCAACCTGTTCTCATAAGGCATGCTCCCCAATCCAGGCAACATCCTTGTAAATCTCCTCTGAACTCTTTCTATGGTTTCCACATCCTTCCTATAGTGAGGCGACCAGAACTGAGCACAGTACTCCGTGGGGTCTGACTAGGGTCCTATATAGCTGCAACATTACCTCTCAGCTCCTAAACTCAGTCCCACGATTGATGAAGGCCAAAGCACCGTATGCTTTCTTAACCACAGAGTCAACCCGCGCAGCAGCTTTGAGCATCCTATGGACTCGGATCCTGCACACTGCCAAGTGTCCTACCATTAATACTATATTGTGTCATCATATTTGACCTACCAAAATGAACCACCCCACACTTATCTGCGTTGAACTCCATCTGCCATTTCTCAGCCCAGTTTTGCATCCTATGTCCCACTGTAACCTCTGACAGGCCTCCACACTATCCACAACACCCCCAACCTTTGCGTCATCAGTAAACTTACTAACCCATCCCTCCACTTCCTCATCCAGGTCATTTATAGAAATCACAAAGAGTATGGGTCCCAGAACAGATCCCTAAGGCACACCGACGTCCATGCAGAATATGACCTGTCTACAACCACACTTTGCCTTCTGTAGGCAAGCCAGTTCTCAATCCACAAAGCAATGTCCCCTTGGATCCCATGCCTCCTTACTTTCTTAATAAGACTTGCAAGGGGTAGCTTGTCAAATGCCTTGCTGAAATCCATATACACTACATCTACTGTTCTACCTTCATTAATGTGCTTAGTCACATCCTCAAAAAATTCAATTATTGAGGGACAGGTTTAGATTGCTAGAGGATTAATGTTGATGAGTTGAAATATTTCTCTGTGATCTTTCTTCTGTCCTTTTGAATTTGTAGAATACAGGCATTGCTCTTTCAGTGAGGTTATCAGATAAAGAATAACAAATCCACAATTGGTCACTGTAAGTGGAACCAGGAAGTGTATTCTAAAAAAGTCGCAGAGCAGACAGCTGACAGAATGGTATTAGCAGCATAAAGAAAGCTACTCATCTCACTCTTCTTATGAATTTCCAATATGTTCATAGCACTGGGAGTACAAGTGTAAATGTCATTCTTCTCCCTAACATTATGCAAAAATCTTTTGGTCATATATTAAAGGGGACATCTGTAAAGAATGTTCCCTTAAGCCCAGAAAGTCTGACTGACATAAGCACCCACAGAATTTAACCATTCCTTAGATAAAGTACTCTATGCTGGAAAAGGCCCATTAATTTTAACTTTGGATCAGCAAGTTTACCCCATGGAGTACAATGATTAGACACAACAATAAAATTATTTTGGAACTTCTTTGAAACATTCTGTTTTGTGGAGATATTCTTTACAATCTGGTTTAATGTAAAGCGTACATACTATTATTAAATAGACAAGATGGCAGTTAATTTGCACACACTAGTTAACAATAAACAGAATGATTAATTGTAATTTTGGGTATGTACTGGTTGAGGAAGAATGCTGATGAGGATACTGAAAGAATTTATTCTTCTTCAATAATTCATGGCAAATTATGTCTCAGCTTCATTCCTTCAGTACTTAATTCGCAAAATGGGACATGGTAATATTTAGTCAAAAATTAAAGATTATTTCGGCTAGGTGGACATGAATACTAAACTTTACATGATTAGGAATGTCACAATGTAGAACATACGTTACAGCTGCCAGTACCTTTCCCTCTAAGCAGAGTGGGTGCGCAGTTAACTGAAATGCTCCCACTCACATAGCCTTTGTTGCCGCGCAGCTGAAACTTTCTTTTAAATGTTTATTTGTCATTTCTGAGAAAGTTAAGACAAGTTCCATTAAGACGTTCACTGATATGTTGAACTATGTGCTTAGAAATGAAGAATTTGAAGAACTTCTAGTGCTGATTGTGAATGTGGATTTAGTCTTATGAATTTGATCAAATGTAAGTCCAGAAACAGACTAGAAGTGGCACATTTGGATAATCTAATGAAGATTAGATAGATAGATAGATAGATAGATACTTTATTCATCCCCATGGGGAAATTCAACTTTTTTCCAATGTCCCATACACTTGTTGTAGCAAAACTAATTACATACAATACTTAACTCAGTAAAAAATATGATATGCATCTAAATCACTATCTCAAAAAGCATTAATAATAGCTTTTAAAAAGTTCTTAAGTCCTGGCGGTAGAATTGTAAAGCCTAATGGCATTGGGGAGTATTGACCTCTTCAACCTGTCTGAGGAGCATTGCATCGATAGTAACCTGTCGCTGAAACTGCTTCTCTGTCTCTGGATGGTGCTATGTAGAGGATGTTCAGAGTTATCCATAATTGACCGTAGCCTACTCAGCGCCCTTTGCTCAGCTACCGATGTTAAACTCTCCAGTACTTTGCCCATGACAGAGCCCGCCTTCCTTACCAGCTTATTAAGACGTGAGGCGTCCCTCTTCTTAATGCTTCCTCCCCAACACGCCACCACAAAGAAGAGGGCGCTCTCCACAACTGACCTATAGAACATCTTCAGCATCTCACTACAGACATTGAATGACGCCAACCTTCTTAGGAAGTACAGTCGACTCTGTGCCTTCCTGCACAAGGCATCTGTGTTGGCAGTCCAGTCTAGCTTCTCGTCTAACTGTACTCCCAGATACTTGTAGGTCTTAACCTGCTCCACACATTCTCCATTAATGATCACTGGCTCCATATGAGGCCTAGATCTCCTAAGATTATGACGTATCTTTCATCTGGATGCAAAATTAATCTGGATAGTGTTTATAAACAATGGATTTGTAATAAAGACAGGCAAGAAAAAGTTTATGAAGCTTGAAAGATTTTCTTTGTTGTGATTTTTTCAATTTTCATTTTAAATATTCATGGTATACATATTACAGTTTCCAGGCCGTGTAAAAATTTTCTGCTCAGAACAATGGTTGGACCGCACAGCTGTAAAATAAATTAGAGGGAACCTTGGCTGCCAAAAATGTTACATCTTCCTTTCAGATTTCAAATTAATGCAAAAACAATTTAAACATATTAAGTGAAAAATATACTGAGAAACACACAAGGAAGAAATCATTTTTAGCATTCATGTTGGAATACAGAGGGAAATCAAGCTCAAGTGAATTACAGATTTTTTTAAGGGTTTCCAGGTTGGCATTTAAGATTTTCTAGGCAAATGATTTAACAAAAACCTAGATTGTCAGTGTTGTTCTGAAATTAGAACTGAGGAATGGATGCAAACACCAAAGTTAGAGCACTGAATGAGGCTGCCAGTTGGATAAGGTAAAATTCTTAAAGATCCACAGCTATGAAGAAAATCCATAACAGAGAAAACTATTTCAAGTCAGCAGGGCTCAGAGTAAAGTGCATGTGGCTGAGGGCTGAAGAATTTGGAATTTTATGTAAAAAAAAATTACAACTAAAGGTGATATGAACATGGTCAGGTGTCAATGACAAAATAGCGGCGATACAGAAAATAGACAAGGTCACTCAAAGGGTTTTGCTATTCAGCTAGAGGTCAGACTTGGGTTTATTCATGGTGAAACAAAACGACTATTAAGGCGATGATACTTTCTCAGAGGATTCTTCCCTGCAGATGGCAAATGACGACTTTTGTTTCTTTCTTTAAAAAACTGGACGGCATACATTGACTGAACCAAGCAAAGTGGAGCAAATATTAACTTACCGGTAACTCTTTACATGGACACTTGGAATGCCCACCCTTTGTCATTGCTGCAGACCGAGCGTTTACTCTCTGCAGCACAACAGTTTAGGTATATAAAATATAGTTGTTCTAGTTACGAGGGTGATACAATCAAATGCAGTGGTCACTCTAGGTCCAATCAAAAGGTATATTTGTTCGACTTGTACATCTTTTTCACAATTTGCAAGTCATTGCTGGATATTAAGAACAGCAGGACTATCCCATCAGCATGCTACTCGATATCGATGGAGCTGGACGTATTGCTTACCATTGTTGTGTTGTTGCCTAGATTTGTTGCGCACCATTGGACATTGCAGTCCAAAAAAAGGTGTGAGTGATGGTCTTGGACATTTTTATTGTGATGGTAAAACCGTGATGGACATTGGTAACGTAGATCACTACAAGTCTGGCTCACTGGTAAGACCCACAACGGGGAAAGCTGCATTGTCTTGGTTGTGGTGAGGCCTAGGCCTAGGCCTATGGTCATCTGTTAAGAGTTGCCCGGGAAGGAGACGCTGAAGCAGTAGGGGAGAGACCTCCATGGGCATGCTCAAATCCCTTCTGGGTTGGGGGCTGCCTTCCAGTGCTCGCTTGGTGCAAGAACAAGCTGAACACTCAGGGACTTGGTCTATATTTGTTTTCATTTTGACTGTATGTTTTTCTGAAACATACGTGCTACATACCAAGGCCCTGGAGGAACGCTGCTTCATTTGGCTATATTCATGTATGATTGAATAACTAAACAAATGTAATTAGTGTAAATATATTTACTCATTTTGAAAGAAAAATCTAGTTCTTTATGTTTTCCAAGTTATTAAACTAGGTATTGATTAATGTTAGAAAGATGCACCCAAATAGTGGATTAATTGCATCAGTGCTCCTTCTGATTGTTTCATCATCCACCATTTAACCTACACTTTTGCTTATAATGCTATATATAACTGAGTAAAAGTTAATTTAACAGTCCTAGTGAAAGTGAAAAAGGAAATTCCTGTCTTAATTATGTGAACACAAAATCACAAGTGAAAATACCACAGAAATCCATTTAATATTGAACTCAGTAAAATAATTGAAAAACAATTATGCTGACATGACAAAGGAAGAATATACCTGTTATTTCTCCCACTTGCTGCAGCCCCATTCTAACAAAGTGAGTTTAATTTTGTTTACAGCAAATGTATAAATGTTTTAAATCTCATTTTGGCTTCTCGGTTCAAGACCGATCAGTGTAAGAATGGTACAGAAAATAAGCATTGTTTGAAATCCTAAGTAGATATCAGATGCAGAAAATTAATGGGAATTTGAGATCAACATAAGAAAATGCTAAGAATTTAAAATTTGGCAACACAACTAATATTCATCTGCAATGACAATTAATAGTAATTCAACCCCCAAAATAACAAATTGATGAATTTAGCATAATACCACTATACAAAAAAAAAGTACTTGCACAAAATGTGATTTTGCTTTCTGAAGTTTAGTTAAACAATTTCTTTACTGCCACTCTTCCCAAGGTATGTTTGCCTGAAAATGAGGTCCTCTAATCCAAATTGCCTCTCACCATGCTTCACAACTCAGGAAGGTCTTACACCATTTGACACACACAAAATGCTGGAAGAACTCAGCAGGCCAGGCAGCATCTATGGAAAAAAGTAGTCAACATTTCGGGCTGAGACCCTTCAGAAGGACTGGAGAAATTTCACACTGTGCCTTTTTTACCTCACAATCTCTCTGCATAAGTTTCAGAATACAGGAATAAAAATAAATTAAACCCACCCGGAAGAGTGGATTACTTCAGTACTAAAAAGGCAATTTCTTTCACTGACAACTTTTGATAATTGCGAGTTAGTTTTATTCTAACCTCGGAGAATATCACATTTAATCCTTAATAGAATAATTTTGAAAATTTAACAAATAAAACTTAAGAACATAAAAAGTAGCAGCCCATTTGGCTCTCTGTGCTCTTTGCACCTTTTAGTAAGATCACAGGAATCTTTTATAAAATAAAATAACTACAGTTGCTGGAACTCTCAAAGCAGAAAAGACATTAAGAAGCACTCAGACCTGGCAATATTGGCAATAGTTGATCATTTACCTCAGTACATTTTACTGCATTAACCAAATATTCTTTGCTTTCCTTAGTATAGCAAAGTCCATCAAACTGTTTTGATTACACAAATTAGCTGAGCCTTCAAGGGTCTATGGACAGAGAATTTCAAAGACTCACTCTTCTCTTGGTGAAGTAATTTCTTCTGATCTGTCTTGAATGGCATTCCTTTACATTGATGCTATGATCCCTGTATATAGACAGCCTAACCAGAGAAGACATCAGCCTCACAACCATGTCAAGCCCCCCCAAAAAATTATGTTTCACAGAAATTCTCATTCAATACTCAAAAGAGAATATTGACCAGTTTGCTTAATATCTCTCCTCCTGCAACCAATGCACTAAAAATAAACCACAGAACCTTCATTGCAGAATCACTATTAAGTTTTTTTAAGTTGGAAAATCAAACTTGCACACATACTCTAAATAGATTTCACCAGGCTCCTATATAATTGAAGTAAGGCAATTCAACTCAATCCACATGCCTGGAAGGAAAATCTTAGTATGTTCTCCTTAACTTTCTCAACAAAGCAATACATTTACTGAATGGGTCAAATCCTAATCTTTAACAAAGTCCTTCTGCCAAATCACCTCATTTTCTGTTTATTGGTGTGTGCACAAAACTTTCTATCTGCACAAGAAGTTAATTTAGAAATCAGGTTGCTTTACTTTTTAATAATCAACCAAGGTTTTACTTCTGCAGACAAAATATAAATTCTGAGTTGTTCTAGTGACTAGACTAAAATTTAAACATTAACTATTATAGATAATGTATTCTTTCAATAGATCAAATTCTATTTTAGTTGTAGGTTATTTCACTACTGTTACCAATTTACTTGCATTGCATGATTAGTTTTTAAAAGTGATTTACCCATATGATCAACACTTGTAGTTTAAAAAAGGTATAACTAAAAACCCAAATGACCAAAGCTAACTTATAATTGTTGAAATTGGACCATCCTTCAAATTATAATTTTGTTCAGTGTAATCCAATCAAGCAAGTTAAATGTAAAAATAAGTTTTAAACTGAATATCCAAAATTACACCAATGACATCTAGAAGAGACAAAAAGGAATCTTCTCCCAGTTCCAAATTTAAAATAGACCGCAATGCACAAGATAAAGTAGCACTCAATATCAAGTTTCCAGCAATTTCAATCGACCAAGTTAATTAAGGCAATAAGAATTTTTGTATGTGTCATATAAATTATATTTGTGTGCATGCCTGCTTGCATTGTGGAAAATTCAAAATTCAACACATTCCAATTTGCTTAATTGCAGAACAAAACAATATTTCAATTCCAACCAGGATTTTAAATGAAGAGAATCTTTTGCCACTCCTCCAATCCAAGACATATTCCATCCACCAGAAAAAATGGGATCTTCTAGTGGCCACTCATTTTAATCCCACTTCCCATTCCCATTCTGACATATCAATCTATAGCCTCCTCTACTGTCGCAACAAGGCCACTCTCAGGTTGGAAGAGCAACACCTTGTATTCTGTCTGGGTAGCCTCCAACCTGATGGCATGAACATCAATTTCTCAAACTACCACCAAGCAAACTAACTAATTGTTGAACAGATTTACTGGACAAACTAAGTTTTAAAAAACATTGACAATAAACTTTCAAAGTGTAACATTTGAAGACGATAGAAATTTTAAATCGAAACTTAACACAGTGTCTTGAATGCAATATTAAATTAAACTCATCATGGCACAATGTTATAAGAGCTTGTATGTTAATGATACATACCTCCTTTCAGACGATATAACCTGTTCAAAATGGATTATTAATAAAAACACAACTAATAAGTAAATGTTGTTTCACATAATTCCATCTGTAACAAATGCCACATGCACAAATGGAAAATTTTGGATAAATATTGCTATTTAAATAGAATAGCTCAAAGAAAGTGTGAGCCTTCTCTTAATGGCTCAGTGTTTATCTTGTATCTGTGTCATGCAAACGACAACTGCAGGTATAGATCTCAAATTACGCTGAAATAGTTTGTTTCACTTGAAGATGAGTGTTAAAGGAAAGTAAACCACATTTTCATTCATGATAACCTTTAATAAACATATATCACCCCATTTAGACACTGAGCAAAGGCAGAATTAATATTCTGAAATAAATATTAATAAATATTAATGTTCTGAAATAAACCCAGAACAGAACAGTTTTGCCTAATCACACACAAAAGCCACTAGGACAATGAAGCCATTGGATAGATCAGAACCTGATCCATCGTTGGCTGGCATCACAATTTTCTCTAAATACACAAATTTTAGGAGAAAACATTTTACGTGTACTTCATGTACATTTTCTCTTAAAAATGACTACACTGCCTTCAGAATGGGAAAATGAAATAAGATAGCTAAAATATTTCACCAGTAAACATCAACATTGAAACATTACAATGTAATGAATATTTTAGCTGAAGGAAACACCTTTTAAAGTTAAAAAAAGTACTCAAAATAGAGTGTATTTTGAATAAGGGAGCTTCCTGCACATTTGTTCTCTCTGACTTCGTAATGTGTCAATCACAAATTCATATTTACCATTTCACATGAAAATCACAAACTGTGAATGCTGTCACAGATCTAAAATAATTTTAAAACTTAAGTAGTAGGCAAACATACCGAATCGCCACGTCCTGTTGATTCACAAAGGGCTGATGAAACTAAATTTATAAAAGTGTCCATGTGAGTGTCCATGCAACATTCATAAATTGCTCTTGACAATATACAGTGGATTCCGGCAAACTGGAACACATCGGGATAAGTACACTTTGGCTCCATTAAACAGCTGCTTCAAATATCCAAAGTTTCATGGGAATAGTTAAAAAGGTATTAAAACAGAGTTAAACTATGTTTAACTGAGTAACAAATTATGTATTTAAATGAAATGCAGAACAATTAAGAACACTAGCAATATTATTACAGTACTAGAAAACTGCGTATTAGTTCGTAATGGTTACTGACAGACAAATTCATCGAGAGTACGCTGGCTTGTTCTTTCGATTGACTGTAAATTAACAAAATCAGCATACCTAGTGCTGAAAATGGACTGCTTTCATTGCCTTCCTGCATGAAGTAATGTCATAATCCAACAATAAATTTCCTTGCATCCTGTGTAGTCACTAGCTCAGGTTCAGTTATGTCATCCTCATCACTTTCTTCATCTTCATATTCCTCACCTTGGTGCTTTGATACAATATTTTCGACAACTGTGTTGCCCAAATCTTCATTTTTATCATAACGTTCAAAGTGATTGTTGATCCCTTCAAATTTTTTAGTTCCTAACTTGAAGTGATGAAATAATTTGTTTCACTCCCAGCTGATTCTAGCATCTGCAAGCCAGTGACAGAACACCTCTGAATTAAATTGCTGCTTATTTTTTTGCCAACTCTCACTGACAAACTGCACTGCTTGTAAAATGTTAACCCTTGCACTCACTTTCTTAGCTGTGGAAGATGTCAGTGGATTCTCTTCAATTGCTTTGAGAATGTGGTTCACCAACTTCTTGTGATACACCACCTTTAATTTAAGCAGAAATTCCAGGTGGATGTTTCTCAAACATTCTACATTAGGATGTACTGCACAATTGTCAACAAACAAGAGAATTTTGCTTGATTTCTGCTGCAACTCCATATCCCAACTCATCAGCCATCTCTTAAACATTTCAGAACCAATCAAGGTAATCTTATTTGCATAGTACTCAACTGGTAAACTATCTATTCTAAGCCCCTTAAAGCATAGAGGTTTAACACTATTCCCAATAACCAATAATTTTTCTCAGTTCCTGGCATATCTGAACAATGTGATACATTGCTGTCCTTGAACCTGATAACATTTGCACGTTTGCAGAAAAGTCAACCAGCCAGGCACGATAGAAAAGGCCTTTTCATCAGCATTGTAGAAGTCATCTACACTAACCTTCTGAAGCAAGTCTAAGAGTTTTGTAGATTTCCATGTTTCTGCACTTACAGCATCAGCACTACCTATTTTGTCATGAGCACTCTTGAATTTAATGTGGTGCCTACATTTCCATTGAGATAATCAACCATATGTTGCTTAAAAATCTTCGTGACCCAGCTTCTTCGCTAACTCCTCTGACTTGTTTTTCTAACATTGGTCCACTGACACGTACACCTCGTCCAGTTACCACTGACTGAGGTCCTCTTCAACATCTGGATGCTTACCTTCAATCACAATCTGTTTATGCAATGTTCCCTGTTGTCCCTCGCGTTATACCCATTCTTCTAGCAGTTTATCTTAACTGATAGTTCAACGTGCAATTGTAGATTTCGGGACTCTGCCAGCTGACGATGAGTGGTGTTAGAAGGATGGCTTTTAATTTGGTCCAATAAAGTAATTTTTTCGACTAGTGCCAATCTTTTGGTAGCATCTTGGCCAAGGGCTTAAAATGTTAGTCAATTTTTTTTTTAAATCACTGTTTGAATCGGCGTCCTTCGGCCCAAATGGATAACACAGGAAGCAGACGTAATCTTTCGCTCTCATCACGGTGCAGTGTCTAACGGTCATAGTGACCGACCGTCTCCCGCCCCAATTAAACGGTATTCTGTCCCAATAAACGGATGTATTTGCTTTGTTCTTTAACAGTTAACCCAAATTAGCGGTTGCGCCGATTAACCGATGGCCTAATAAACCGGAATCCACGATATATGTACTAGATATATATTTTAATATAATGAAACGTTATTTTTAACCGCCTGTTGAAAGAGCTTAACCACTAAATTGCAATAAACGCGGGTTTCAGAACTGACAATAAGCCCCAAGTCAGGCCCTAGCAGCAGTAAATAAAAACCAATTATGGCAAGGGAGCGCGTCGACAAGAAAAAAAGCTTCTGTATGTCAGGATAAGACGCATTTTGTTCACAAAGAGCATTTTAATTCCTCTCCCCTTCCCCTTTCCCCCGAGTGCCCCGGCGGGTTGGCTGGAGATGGCGGAGATCGACATTTATTTCGGCTTTAAATCGACTGCAGGCGAAGAAAAGCCATTTTGAACGGTCTGATCCGCACGGCGCTGCGCTGCGCTGCGCCTGGGAGCAGAGCAGAGCTGAGCGCCTTTTACCGACAGCCCACCGCCGAACCCACTCGCTTCACCCAGTCGCTCTCCCACGACTGCTGAGGCTCCTAGATCCACTCTCCCCCTCGCGTCTTGGCCGCAAACCTACCGATTCCCAATATCCATCAAACGCAACCGCACACCAGCTTAATTCCTGAGCAACAGGGGTGAAGGGGCAGAGCTTCTCGACGCCAAGCCGGGGCATTTCCCACTCCCGCCAGGGAGGGGCGCTCCGGGTGGAGTTCCATCCCGGTCCCCGTGTGGAAATCCGAGAGCAGCACTCGTCACAGTTCTGGCCTTCCTAAAGCAATCGAGAGGGACTGGGAAGTCAACCTGCAGAAAATTATTTGTAGTCCATATTCATGATGGCTTGTAAGCCTTGATCCTGAAGCAATGCGCCCATAAAAGCTACAGTTAGGTGAGAGTAAAAGTCCAATCTCTTGGTGGCTACGACAGGAAATATTTTCTGTTACTTTTCATGGTTGTGTATCAATGAGTATGCCCATACGGTTTTGCGTGCACCTGGTTAGAGGCCGTGGCCTAGGAAATGTCAGGATCAAATAAAAGCTAAATACAAAACACGGTAGCACGAATGTCTGCACCAACCACGGTGCTACTCTGAACTAATCCTATCTGTCTTCATAAGATCCTTGTACATATGCCTACCTAAAAACCTTATCTACCTATTATTGTTGAAATTAGCCTTCCCCAAATTCACCATTTTACCCAGGGATCTGAGTAATCCATATTCATCACAATGTTAAACTTTAAGGAATTAATGGTCACTTTTCCCAAAATGCTCAACTTCTGAAACACCTGGCCAAGCTCATTTAAAAAATATAAGGGTGGAATGGTAGCATAGTGGTTAGCGTAATGCTGCTGCAGTGCCAGGTGTAAGTTTGGGGTTCAATTCACTGCTGTCAGTAAGAACTTTGTTATGTTCTCCCTGTGACCACATGGGTTTCCTCCAGGTGCCCCAGTTGCCTCCCACATTCTAAAGACATGGGGTTAGACTTATTGAGTTGTAGACTTGTTATGTTGATGCTGTAAGTGTGGTGATACTTGCGGGCTGCCCAGCATAATCCTCGCTGATTTGATCTGACGCAGTGGTGCACTTCCCTGTATGTTTTGATGTAAATGTGACAACTAACAGATCTTTTTAATAATCTTTAAAGCTGAGTATAGCTGCATCTCTAATAGGACGATTTATCTATTATTTCAAGAAACCTTCCTGAATGCACCAAACAAATTCTGTCCCTTCTCAGCCCCTGGCACTAAGGGAGTCTGAATCAGTATTGAAAAAGTTAAAATGGATCACTACAATAACCCTGTTATTTTTAGATCATTCCTTGATTAACTGCATACCTGTTCCTTTGACTTCTATTTGATATCGGGAGGTTTACAGTTTAACTGTGATTGCACATTTTCAGTTCCTGAATTTTGCCCATACGGCCTCATTGGACGAGCCCTCCAGAAAGTCTCCTCTTAGTACACCCATGCCATTTTCCCTAATCATTAAGCAATCCCCTCTAGTTTAGACACAACCCATCCTTGTATAGGCTCCACTTGCTCTGAAAGAGATCCCAGTGATCCAGATACATGAAACCCTCTATCCAGTCACACGTTCATCAGTACAGTCTTCCTATTTCTGGCCTCACTAGCACGTGGCACAAAGAGTAATCCTGAGATTACAACTCTAGAGATCCTTTTAACTTTCTAAGTTCCCTGTGAAGAACCTTATCCCACTCTTGCCTGTGTAATTAGTACTAATATGGACCAGGACCTCTGGCAGGGAGTCAACCTGCCATAATGGAGACCTGCTCGTGGTCACAGAAGCACTTATTTATGCTGAATAAACTCTTCCTGGGCTTTCACCTGGATACAGGAATCAATTACAACCGACATTTCAATAACAAACTCCACCGTGGCAGAGTTTGTCATCAAAACGTCAATTATAATTGATACCTATACCCAAGCTGGAAGCCCAAGAAGAGTTTATTTGTCATATACGCTGGGAAAGCACTAGATCCTTTTTCACTTATCTCTGCTCCTCATTATCGAGTCCCCTATCACTTTCACACTAATTATTGGTTTTGAACCCTTTCCATACACACTAAGCAGCTTAATTTTCATTTGAAGCTTCCATGAAGACTTGTATTATAATATGAATTCAGCAACATCAGTATTATGTTTAGTTAAGTGTACTGTTCAAGACTAGAACTATTGAGGTGAGATATCACAAAGCACTCAACTGAATGTGGAACCAAAAGAAGCAGAAAGGTTTGTTCTTACCCCACAATAAATGAAAGTGGCCTGCACATTCTCCCACTTCTAGGTATCACCTGGACACTCAATGATAACCTTGGTTTCAGTCTTCTTCTGATGGCTTCAATCACTGCTATCATCCTGTGCTGAATCCCTTCCTTCCACCCACCCCCAACCATTACTATCAAGTTCCTTTCTTGTCTGATTTTCTAAATCGCAATTCCTGGCAAACATACTTTTTGAAGAAGTATAATCTGTGAACAAATCAAATGGCTCCTGCTCAGACTTCATTCTGAATGCTCCTATATATCTGTGTCTCACCTCTTCTATTTGTAACTGATCCTCCTCCTGCACAGAACAATATACCAGGCTGTTGCTTGGAAAGAAGTGAATGACTATTTTGTCTTTCTTTAGACACACCCAGAGGAGAAATAATGATGCAAATAACTTGCTTAAAAAAGTGTTCTCGTGCCTTTTATCAGAGGAAGTGATCTGAGTTTCTTGAGAAACAGTCTATTCCTAATTTCTACCAAATGGTATACGTACTTCATTATATTTAACATTTATAGTTTGTGCTGAAACCTTCAGCCAAGGTGTACTAGTAGGCCTTAGCTTGTCTGAGCTGAAAAGCATCATTATCCTCTGCTAGGTTTTATGGGAAAAAGTTGGATGTTTCTCTGAAGTACTTGATTCCTCTGTATTCTTCTCATTGATCATGTGGCATTCTACAAAAAGCAATCTTTATGTCCTATAAAGATCTATAGCCCTATAGATCTGTTCTATAGCCCTGCTGTAGGCCTTATAGGTTGTCATTTGCTTGTGGTTAGGCCAACAAAGCAGAAAGGGAACAATGGGCAAATTTCCAAAACCAGCCAAATGAGCCAAATCTCCAGTCCAAGTGAAAGAAATGAGGGTTAGCTTGCAATCATAGCAATAACATCAGCAATGCCTATTTGGACATTCATTTGTCTGGTTTGATGTCACACCATCACCAGGCTTATATTTAAAAGATTTGAATAGCCGTTTGACTATGTGCAAACATTAGTCTAATGATCAATTAAGAATCACATTATGTATGAGATATTCGAGGAACGATTTGTTTGAAACTAACATTAGTGGCTACAGAGTTCTCTTGTTCTTTTCCAGTCGCTTTGCTGAATTCATACTTTGATGAAAGACCCAGTCCCAAACAAGATGAAATCTGCAGATGCTGAAAAACCAGTCCTGTTGAAGGGTCTTGGCCTGAAACATTGACTGTACTCTTTTCCATAGATGCTGCCTGGCCTGCTGAGTTCCTCCAGCATTTTGTGTGTGTTATTTTAATGAAAGACACAATCAAGGCATTTTCAGCAAAAGCATAATGCACTGGGTGGGGGTGGAAAACAACCAGACAAAACATTAGCTTATCCACAGCATCAGCTTTCAGATCGCTGTAATTAAAGAGGCAAAGTGAAGTCTCAAGCACAGCTGCCTGCAGATATTTTCAGTTGGAGGGGGAGGAGTATTGGTTTGGAGGTGGGCAGCGGGACTTTCCTAAAAGGAGGTGAAAGAAGGTTTACAGTTAATTAAATTACTTTTGGCACTGCCTTTACAGGATGTCCAAAAGGATTTGTTTGTTTCCAAAATAGAGATACTTGGAAATGTTACTTATTATTGAAACATAGAAGGAATGAACACAAAAAAAGATTACTTAAGTCATTGTATTCATATTTTGGCTCGCAGAGTCACAGAGCAACACAGCAAAGGAGCAAGCCCATTGACCCATCTAGTCTGGTGGCTACTTGCATCAACCCGCACCTAGCCACCATACCCTTCCCATCCATGTGCTTAATCCAAACTTGTCTTAAATGTTGAAATCAAACCCGCACCCACCACTTCCACTGGCAGCTTGTTCCACACTCTCATCACCCTCCCAGTGAAGAATTTCCCCCTCATATTTCCTTTAAACATTTCACCTTTTATCCTTACCATTACTAGCTCTAGTCTCACCCAACCTCGGTGGAAAAAGCCTGCTTGCAGTTACCCTGATTATTCTATCAAATCTCCCCTCATTCTCCTATGCTTCAGGGAGTAAAGTTCTAACCTATTCAACCTTTGCCTATAACTCGGGTCTCAAGTCCCAGAAGTATCCTTGTAGACTTTCTCTGTACTCTTTCAATCTTATTGCTTTCTTTTCTGTAGGAAGGTGACTCGAACTGTACACCTATACTCCAAACAATACTCCAAATTGGGCCTCACCAATGTCTTATACAACTTCAACACAACATCCCAACTCCTGAACTCAGTACTTTGATTTATAAAGGCCAATGTGTCAAAAGCTCTGTTTGTGACTTATGTTGCCACTTCCAAGAAATTATGGATCTGTATCCCTAGATCCCTCTGTTCTACCGCACTCCTCAGTGCCCTACCATTCACTGTGTAAGTCCTACTCTGGTTTGTCGTTCCAAAGTGCAACACCTCACACTTGTCTGCATTAAATTCCATTTGCCATTTTTCACCATTTTTCCAGCTGTTTCAGATCCCACTGCAAGTTTTAATAGTTTTTCTTGCTGTCCACTAAGTTCACAATCATGGTGTCATTTGCAAATTTGCTGCTCCAATTTACCACATTATCATCCAGGTTGTTAATATAGATGACAAGCAACAATGGACCTAGCTCTGATTCCTGCAGCATACCAATTGTCATAGGCATTTAGTCAGAGAAGCAACTATCTAAAACCTAGCTCTGGCTTCTCCCATAAAGCCAATGTCTAATCCAAGTTACTACTTCATTCTGAATGCCAAGTGGCTGAACCTTCTTAACCAACCTCCCATGCAGCACCTTGCTAAAGTTCACATAGACCTCATCCATGTCCTTCATCAATTTTCCTGGTAAATTCATCAAAAAACTCTGCAAGATTGGTTAGATATATCCTACCATACCATGTACAAAGCCACGTTGACTATCCTTAATCAGTCCCTGTCTATCCAAATACTTCCATATCTGTCCCTTAGAATATCATCCAATAATTTACCCACTACTGATGTCAGGCTCACTGGACTATAATTTCCCAGTTTATTCTTAGAGCCTTTCTTAAACAATAGAACAACATTAGCTATCCTCCAATCCTCCAGCATCTTACTCATGGCTAAGGGCATCTTAAATACCTCTGCTAGTGCCCCTGCAATGTCTGCACTAGCCTACCTGAAGGTCCAAGGTTCAAATTCTGGGCATTTGTCCACCCTAATTTGCCTCAAACCAGCAATCACCTCCTGCTTTGTAATCTGTATATGGGCCCTGACCTCACTGCTGTTTTGCCTCATTTCTATAGACTCTTGTGTCCATCTCCACAGTAAATACAGATGCAAAAGTGTCATTTAAGATCTTCTCCATCTCCTTTGGCTCCATGCATGGTGACCACACTGATCTTGAAGAGGACCAGTTTGTTCCTTGCTATCCTTTTGCTCTTAATATATTTGTACAAGCCCTTGGGATTCTCCTTCACCTCGTCTAGTAGAGCAAATTCATGTCTTCTTTTCCCCGCCTGATTTTCCTCTTTTAAGTATTCTCTTGCATTTCTTATACACCTCAATACTCCGTTAGTTCCTTAATGCCTATACCTGCTATGCCCCTCCTTCTTCCTAACCAGGGCCTCAATATCGCTCAAAAACAAGGTTCCCTGAACCCGTTAGACTTGACGTGTATTCTGACAGGAACATTCATATTAAGGGAAGTCTCAATATTCCTTCATTGATGTTTGGAGCAACATCTCAGTGAGAGAATATAAATCGGGGTATGTAAGACCAGATAGAAAGGGTATTAATAGCCACCTTTGCCCCTGCGTGTTTTCCTGTTCATCACATCTGCTCAGCACAGACGTGCTGTATTGTGTTACCAGTGGAGGTGCCAGACTTTGTGGAAACAGCACCAGCAGTTTATCGCCCTCATGCTCTGGGCGCTCACAGGCAGCAAGCAAGAAATTAGAATGTTACCTGGGGCACCAGTAGATACAGCAGCAATTCAGGAAGTGTAGTACTGCAGGTTCTTTAAAACCACTCTGCTATAATGAGCCCACAATGTGTTTTTTTCGGTACTTAGCACCTTTCACGACACCTGCCTATCCTGAAGCACTTTAAGGCCGATGAAATCATTTTGAAGAGTTGCAATGTGGGGAGTGTTATGTTTTTGTGTAATCAGACATGCTGCTTTTTTTTCCATCATAGCAGTCATTTTTGCATTTTTATGATTATCACCCAGTACTCGCTGTTTATGAACCCACAAATTCTTCTGTTTACTTCCTTTCGACCGTCTCTGCACATGCTGCACTGCGTTCTTTCTTACTTCGAACGCCTCGCTGCGCTTTAACAGGTCTCGGGTTCATTTTAAAAATACCTCGTCGCCAATGTTATGTTTTGTAACAAAACTTTAAACTAATTCAAAGGAAGACACAAAGTTAGACCCTCATTTTGGACTCCAGTGTCTTCCTTTGAATTAGTTATAAAACATAACAGGGAGCACAGCAGCCAATTCATCACACAGTCAGCTCTTGCAACAGAAATGTGATAGTAGCAGATTAATTGTAATGTTGGATGAATGATGATTATTAGTCAAGGCAAATAAGTATTCAGCTCTTTGATTTGTGTCTTGAGATCATAAACATCCATGTAGAAAGTGACCACTAATCATTACTAACGTCAGTGCAAATCTCCCTCACTACTGCATTGAAATCGAGATATCTGTAGAGTGAGACACAATAAACAAATATTGTTCACCCATACCTGACCTTGAATAACATTCAACTAATGTTGGTGGAATTTCCTTTTAAGGAAGAAATTGTATCAGTGAGATGATATCCACATGGGGTTCCTTTCCAATAAAACAACTTTCAGCCTACTGTTAATCAACATAGAAGTTAAGTGATTATATAACTGCATATCAGATCAGCTTTGGTAGAGAACACACCAATAGGACTTACAGAAATTTTTTTTTAAACTTTTGTTTAAAGTTCTAAAAAATGGAGCAAAATTTTATTCAAGCACCGTCAGCCTCTCAACTGAATAAATGCCTCGTTTTTGTTTCGTATGTGTGGGCTGGATTTGCCGGACAGTTTGCACCTCCCTATGACATAGGAGTAGTTCAGGCCACGCCTCTACTGTTTACAGCGGAGGGCAGGTTGGTCGTTGTTATGTTTGCGTTGCAAATGCACTCTCTATTATGGAAGCATGGTGAGTGTGTGGCGATGAAAGAGGAGAAGCACACTATTTAAACCCTTAGAAGCTGTTTTTTGCCAGCTGGTTAGGAACATCGTGATTCTCTGCTTCTGTAATATCTGTATTAAGCAAATGTGTTTACCTTAAAAACTTTGCACATTCATTCAGGCAAACAATTCAAGATGGCATGTTTGCTTAGTGTGCTGATTTGAAAGTTGAAGTTATAGCTGTGTGGAACAAAGACGAAGTTAAGCCATGGCAACAATCTGTGACTCATGTAGACAGTACCTGAGGGATTTTATGGAAATGATAGAGAAAGCTGCAGAAGAACTCCTGGAAAAAATAAAGGAGTTATTTCAGAAAATACAGAGCTGTTCCTGTTTAAAGCGAAAAAGAAGTGAGCCAGACCGTCTTTACAATCCAGTTCTACAGCTACATGAAAAAGAGGCTGCTGAGGAGTTCCTACAGCACATTGAAGAAGGTAAATTTGAAATAATCTAGTACCTTTCTTCTATTGGCATTACATTTCTTTACACTAGATTTGATTTTCTACCTTAAATTTATGCTACATGAGAATTGTGGCCTAATTCCCAACAGGGCTTTGCAGACTCATTGTAGAATTCTCCAGATATTTTTATTAGGCTTTGTTTTTCCAGTGTAATTACTGCATAATTATGAAGGATTTTAAATATTCAGTTTTCTCAAGTTAATACATTTGACTATCATTGTAATTTCAACATGAGATGCATTAATGTCCTTATACAAAAGTATTATCTTCAGGTTACTTTAATTGGAAGAGAAATCTTGATATGAACCTATAGAAAATTGCATTTTAGTGTGGCTTCAGACATAAATAATTTCTTAGATCATATTAATTCTTACTTTGCCTTTGGGCAAGGTTAGGTTATTTATCTAGGAGAAGGATCTCATATTTTTATGAGTTATGAGATCATGTATCCAAGTCCTGCTCTTTAACCACATTCGGCAGGCCTGATGCACAGTTTTGACCCAAAATGTCTATAATTACTTTCCTCCCACAATATGGCTTCCGCTTTATTCTTCTGCCAATTTTTGATCTAGGTTCCAGCTTCTGTGTTCTCTTGATTCTCCATCAGGAAAATCAATGTCGAAGCACCACAAAGACCTGAAGGTGATTAACAAGCCTCAATCTAGATTCATTCCTAACTGTCGGTCATTTATTAATAAAATGTTTTATATTCTAAAATATTAAAAGAATTATTACATTTTTCAACACATTCAATTTAGACCAAGTTTAGAAAATCACAAGGTTGAGCATTTAAGACTCACTGGAAAATACCGCGAAGAGGACCAATAAACCCATTCTGACAACTTTTGCTGAAAAGGCTGATACTAAATCATGAAATCCGGATATAAGTTACTACTAGAGGTTCTGTATTTAATGGACCTGATAATTTTCTGTTTAGTTAATTATAGTGGGAGTAAGAACGGAATTAATGCCCCCTCATCGCATTTATTTTCCATTTTAAATTTAGTATTGCTCCTTTAATATTGCTCTGAAAAAGTTTGGCAAGTTTAGAAACTGGGAAGTGTTTTCCTCAAAAGTATGTTGGGTAAAATCATTGCTCATGAAACAGCAATCATGACACTTTCACATAAATGTTAATCATGTGGACATTTATTACTCAAGGCACCATTTCAATCAACATGATTCACATATAAGATAATAAGTCTGGTTATCTGTTTGTCCCTGCAGCTTCAGAAAATAAAGTGATTGACTGGAAAAGCTTGAAGGCCTTGCAGACACTAGCTGCTTCTGAAAATCCAGGTCTACAACAATCTGCTGCTCTCTACTATTTGCATATCAGCGAACAGTGTGAGTATGGTATTCAGAAACAAAAACAGAGATACCCAAAAGGGATTAATTTAAATGATGCAACATTGCATTTTAAAACCAGATGGTTAGCAGTAGTCTTAGGTACACACAAATTGAATTGTGTAACTTTTGCATTCAGTTTTCTGAACTATGACTTGGAAGACAGCATCAATAAGGAAGGATTTGGGATTAATATGGGAACTGGTTTTGTGATTAAAATGACCGGATTGACTGCAATCTCACTAAAACACACCAAGAGAAAGATATTTTAAACACTGTAAAGTCAAAGCTAAACATCATTGCTGTTGAGTGAGATATGATGGCCCTTGTATGTTCTGCAGAGATAGGGAGTAGAAATTCCAGAAATTCAGTCAAGATCCTTCGTGTATACGATGCAGGTAAACTGTGATGTCATTCTTGCAACTTCACAACTGCAAACATCCAGGAGGAGGAAGTCTTCTCTCTACTTGGAGCATAGCCAAGCAGAGAAGCAGTTAACGCCACACCTTTTTGGTGCCTATTGTCCTTTTTGAAGGCAAGTTCCACTTTGTTGTTTCTTCTTTTTGCCTGGGGGTCCTGGCCAGAAATATCCCTGCCTAAGATTTTCTATCTTTGTTTGAAAAGGCCCACCATGATGAATATCTTTGTGCCTACTATGTGTTTTGTGTGATTACTTGAACAATGCTAGGAATTTATGATTCTAATGAAGCATTGCATGTCACGTGTTTAAAATATTGGTCCCTCTTGTCTTTGTGGGCTTATTGCACAATTCAAGGCATATTTTTCTACTTGGAAATATTTCTGTGCTTCAGGCATCCAGTGAGCAGTCCAAATTGTAATTTATGCAATTCAATCTAAAGAATGAACATTATGGTTCTAATATTCGATAATCTGGTACACAACCTGTAGAAATGCCATGAAAACAGGATTTAAGGCTAAAATTGTCTGCTTATGTTATTTTCTGTTTCCCCATTGGTGTAACTTTGGGTGATTGGGAGATGATTCAGAATATAAAACACAAGCAAACCATGCCCCTTATGTAAAGGTAAGGAATGGAAGAGCACTGGATAATGAATTAGTGCAAGACTATGCTATTCTTACTGGCAGCACTATGTACCCCTACCAGCCAAAGAATGGTTAAAGGATACAGAAGACAGAAGTATTGTTGGAAAGGAGAGGAGAGGAGAGATACTGCTTCTACCTCTTCCAACGATTCTGAGTGAGGCACAGAGAGATCTGTATTTACTGACAATTACCTTTATTGTTCAAACTAACAAATATGTGAATTTATACACTAAATACCTTGTGCGCACACCTGCTGAGTACCCCTGACTCTCCTGGATAGTCAAAGAATAGCAAAGGTATTACCCGGGCGGAGGAATTCACGCTGGCTAGGCGCTCCTTGTTCTTCGTGGTCCCGACTCACTCTCCATGTGCTTCTCTTCACGTAGGGTTCTTCTCGCTTGTGTCTGCGATGGTTATTCTTCGAAGTTACCGCCACCGGCGCACACAAAGCATCCACTTTTATATCCATTGCTTATCAATTCAAATGTCACATTCCCGTGTCATTGGCCGCAGGTCATGTGTCTGGCCTTTAACACCTGGTCATTGGCTCTGGTCCAAGCAGCCTCCATCTGTTGTCCTCTTCCCATCAAGGGACAGTTGCTGACTCATGGCTCTTTGTTCTCAGTCAGCAATGAGCTCGAATCACCTCAGGCATTCACAAGTCTGCATGTTATAGCCAACCAAAGAACACCTCACAAACAACTCCTGATTTGGAAATGACCTCCAGTCCAGCAGATTACCTGGTCTTTGTGTCTTCTTTAAAACACTAATCAAATCCAGCATGTCAAGCTCACAAAATGGAGAATCGAGTGTCTTCACAAAATGGCAGCCTCCATCCCCTAAGCATACAGCAAGAACAAAGACTGTTTCCACTGTCCTTGATTCATTTGAATTCATTGATTTGAAGATTGTCATTCTTTCTGGCCAACAGTATGTAATCAATTAACCAACTATATAGAGATGCAAGCAGGAATTTTAAAAAGCTGCAAAAGTCGATTTCTTAGACTAAGCACTCCTGAGGACGTGTCAGATTGGAAATGGGTACTGAAGGAACTGAGCATAGAAATTGTGGCTTGTTTATGGATCTTCTTTTTCTTCTTCAGAAGTTTCTCTGTTTCAATGACAACTTCTGTTCTATTTCTATGGATTCTGAGACACCTGCAAGTCAGTGTGGGGTCCATAGAATCTTCCAAAGAATGCTGAGCAGGGCATTCATGCAGGTAGTTTAGGAAATGAGGTCTTCCTCTAGGCTGCTACATGGTCCCAATGAAGAGACGTAAGGTCCTCCATGCCATCCTCAATAGTCCTTTATTTTGAGTGCTCAATGACCAGGGATTCCTACAAGTCAGTGAAGATGTTGCACATTTTCATAAAAGGTGTAATCTTTGCAACTCAGATTAGTGAAACCTAGCTGAGGGATGAGTCAAGGAATAATGTGAGTGGAGTTTGGAAGAATTCATATTCAGTTGCCTTAGATAAACTTGCTGTACAATACCTTCTGCACAATACCTTCGTACAATGTTTCTATCAAAGTCAATAAAATGGAATTGCAGAACTAGTCATGGCAACAACAGAATAATATTTACTGAGTTGTAAAATACACAAAATGCTGGAGGAACTCAGCAGGCCAGGTAGCATCAATGAAAAAGAGTAAACGGTCGATGTTTCAGACTGAGACCTTTCATCAGGACAGGAGAAAAGAGATTAGAAGTCAGAGTAAGAAGGGGGAAGGAGAGGAAGAAATACAATGTAGTAGGTGATAGGTGAAACCGGGATAGGGGGATGGGTGGCGAGCCCTGTGGCACCCCACTAGTCACCACCTGCCATTCCGAGAAACACCCATTCACTGCTACCCTTTGCTTTCTATCTGCCAACCAGTTTTCTATCCATGTCAATATCTTCCCCCCCAATGCCATTAGCTCTGATTTTACCCACCAATCTCCTATGTGGGACCTTATCAAATGCCTTCTGAAAATCGAGGTACACTACATCCACTGGATCTCCCTTGTCTAACTTCCTGGTTACATCCTCGAAAAACTCCAATAGATTAGTCAAGCATGATTTGCCCTTGGTAAATCCATGCTGGCTCGGCCCAATCCTATCAATGCTATCTAGATATGCCACTATTTCATCTTTAATAATGGACTCTAGCATCTTTCCCACTACTGATGTTAGGCTGACAGGATGATAGTTCTCTGTTTTCTCCCTCCCTCATTTCTTAAAAAGTGGGATAACATTAGCCATTCTCCAATCCTCAGGAACTGATCCTGAATCTAAGGAACATTGGAAAATGATTACCAATGCATCCGCAATTTCCAGGGCCACCTCCTTTAGTACCCTAGGATGCAGACCATCTGGACCTGGGGATTTGTCAGCCTTCAGTCCCATCAGTCTACACATCACCGTTTCCTTCCTAATGTCAATCTGTTTCATTTCCTCTGTTACCCTATGTCCTTGGCCCAAGGGAAGGGGGAGGAGTACCAGAGAGAGGTGATGGCAGGAATGGAGATAAGATGAGAGAGCGGAATGGTGAAGGTGAAGGGGGAGGGCAATTACCGGAAGTTTGAGAGATCGATGTTCATACTATTAGGTTAAAGGCTACCCAGATAGAATATAATGAGTTGCTCCTCCAACCTGAGTGTAGCCTAATTGCAGCAGTAGAGGACTGACATGTCAGAATGGGAATGGGAATTTTTCCCCTGCAGGACATTATTGAGTTTTTACAACCCAGGCAAATCACCAACAAAAGAAAATCTGCAGATACTGGAAATCAAAGTAATTCACATAAAATGACGGAGGAACTCAGTAGGCCAGGCAGCATCTATGGAAAAGAGTAAACAGTTGACATTGTGGGCTGAGATCCTTTATCAGGACTGGAAAAAGAGAGATTAGAAGTCAGAGTAACAAGGTGGGGGAGGAGAGGAAGAAGTACAAGGTAGTTGATGATAGGTGAAACCGGGAGAGGGGACGGGTGAAGTAAAGAACTGAGATGATCTATATATATATATATATATAGCCCCACTAATAGGGTTGAATTTCAGATGGTCGAGCAAGGGCAATTTATGATAGTCAACAAAGTACCCAGGATATCTTCAAGGAGCTCCAACACCCAGGGCATGCCCTTTTCTCGCTGTTACCATCAGGTAGGAGGTACAGAAGCCTGAAGGCACACACTCAGTGATTCAGGAACAACTTCTTCCCCTCTGCCATCCAATTCCTAAATGAACATTGAACCTGTGAATACTACCTCACTTTTTAAATATATATTATTATTTTTTATCTATTCAGTATATATATATATATGTACTGTAAGTGATTTATTTATTTACTATTATTATTTTTCTTCTATATAATGTATGGGGGTGATTGATAAGTTTGTGGCCTAAGGTAGAAGGAGTCAATTTTCGAAAACCTTGCACATTTATTATTCACCCTCCCCTAGTGTTGCCACCATGTCCTCGTGGACCTCCTTGGGTGATAAGCCCTTGAGACTGAGGTAGCAGATGACTGCACAAAGGCCGATGTTGTCCATTTTCTCAGACAGTGCTTACTTGCTATTTTCTTCAAACTTTCTGCATAATCACTCAACAACCCCTGCTGTGGACCACTTTCTGGAGGTCCCAGACGTCGACTTCTACAAAGAAGGGATCCGTATGCTCCATGACCACTGGACTAAATGTGTAAATGTAGGAGGGGACTATGTTGAAAAATAAATGTGCTAGGTTTTCTAAAATTGACTCCTTCCACCTTAGGCTAGGAACTTATCAGTCACCACTCGCATTGCATTGAACTGCTGCTGCTAAGTTAATAAATTTCACAACACATGCCGATGATAGTAAACCTGATTCTGATTCTGAAATGTTGGCCTTGTCAGTGGTGCCCAGATCTTGAATAATAAAGGAATAAAAATACTGCAGTGAAGAAGATGAAATCTGTCCAGAGTTTGTGTTCAGTAATGTTTACAAATTGCATTTATTAATTAATCTTATATTTTTACTAGTGAAAAGTGAGTTGCCTGAAGAATACTTGGAACCATATCGTAATTTGTTACAGTCCAGCGACTTGGAAGTGCAAAGGAAGGCATCTCTATCCCTGGTGAATCTCTTAGTAGAGGGCAATGGTGAGTAAAGCTGTGGAGGGTAAATGTGCTCGTATCTGTTAAAGCAATATACTAATGGAGCTCTCAGCTGATCTCAATGGTTTTAAAAGCATTCAATGAAAATATTAGCAAGTTCTACAATTTCTTCTACAAAGAGGTTTAGGGTGCAAAAGAAAACCAGAAAAGATATTGCCATAAGAATTATCTGTAGAGAGGAAATTACAAGGATGCTGGAACATTTGGCCCATGAAAGGCAGTACAGAGATTGAGGGGGTTTCAAAGTTCATATATGTCACCATATACTATGCCAGGATTTATTTTGTTGCAGGCATTCACAGTGGAACAAATGAATAAAAAAAGAATCAATGAAAAAATACTTATAAACAAAGACTTACAAACAACCAATGTGGAAATGTAGGCAATATGTTAAAATACACAAATAAATAAATAACACCGAAAACATGAGTTGTAGAGTCCTTGAAAGTGTGTCCAAAGGTTGCGGGATTCATTCAGACTAAATGTGAGTGAAGTTATCCATGTTGGTTCAAGAACCTGATGGCTGGGGGGTAATAACTCTTCCTGAACCTGGTGGTATGGGACCTAAGGCTCCTGTATCTCCATTCCAATGGCAGCACTGAGAATAGAACTTAGCCTGGATGGTGGGGGTCCTTGATGATGGAATCTGCTTTTTTTTTGACACTGCCCTTGTAGATGTGCTCAGTAGTGGGAAGGTTTTATATGTATCTCAGTACATGTGTCAATAATAAACCAATCGCCAAAGAGAAAGAACAAGTTATTGTCACTACAGTGGATGTCATTAATGTTAACCTAGCATCAAAAATAGTTTATCTTTGATCTCCTTTTCCTCTTATCCCAAACTTTCATTTTACTATGATTGTCTTTCAATCCATAAGACGATCCTGCTTGATAAACATATGGCAATGGGCAAAATTGTTTAAACACGTCTTGCCAATTTTAGACTCCCAGAATAAGATAGATAAGAACAGAATGAAGCTATTCAGTTGATCACATCTGTGCAGATTTAAAAAGATTAGCACACTTATCTCACCTTCCAGCACTGGTTGAACTCCATGTCTAAATATTGCTTAAGCTTGCTGAAGATTCTGCCTTTACTGGGTAGTGAGAGTCAGATTGTCTTATATCCTGCCACCCACCGGCTTCCTAACTGCTGGCAGGTCTGGGTTTCCTAGTGAACGCTAAAGCCATAATCTTACTGGCTGAGCTTTGCCAGTGAATTCCTGGTTTTCCTCCAGAGCTGAACTCCTCCAAAGTCTAGCAGCACACTAGGAGCTTGCTGAATTCCTCGCAGGTTTATGCTGGGAAAGGTGAACTTATTGTATCATTGTGATAGCTTTTAATTATTTATGGCTGTTCTAAATGTTCTCTTTTTGTTTAGAGTCATTAAGTTGTAGAGCTATACAGCATGCACACAGGTACTTATCCAGTGCTTCTGAAATGATGCTGTTGTACCGGTCTCAGACACTTTCTCTGGCTGCTTATTCCATATACTCACCACCCTCTGCATGAAATATTGTCCCTCAGGTCCCTTTTCAATCTTTCTCAGCTCACCATAAGCTGATACCCTTTAGTTTTGGTCTCCGCTACTATGAGAAAAAGACTATTACCATCCACATTTTCTTTGCCTGTTATTTCAAACACTCCTTAAGGTCACCTTTCATTCACCTCTGAGGATTAAAGACCTATCCTGGCCAATCTCCCCCTATAACTCAGGCCCTCTATTACACAGTGCACAGTACTCCAAGATACAATGTGGAAAAGGCCCTTCTGGCCCTTTGTGCTGCCCAGCAACCCTTGACAATCCACACTTACTCCTAACCTAACCACGGGACAATTTACGATGACGATTTAACCTAGCCAGTGCATCTTTGGACTGTGGGAGGAAGCCGGATCACCTGGGGAAACCCCACACATTCCACGAGGAGGACGTACAGGTTCTCCTTACACAGGCTGCCGGCATTGAACTCCGAACTCTGATGCCCCGAGCTGTAATAGCTTGGTGCTAACTGCTACGTTACCACGACACCCACACTTATCCTACTGCAACATAATGCTGCAACTCCTGTGCCCAGTACCTTGACCGAAGAAAATCCACCTGTGACTCTGCTTTCAATGAACTGCCCTGGTACTCCTAGATCCCTCTGTTCTATTACACTCTCTAGTGCTCTCCAATTCATAGCATTAGTCCTATGCTAGCTTGACTTTTCAAAATGCATTACCTCACACTTATCTGTATTGAAATCCCTATGCCATTCTTCAACCCATTTCTCCAACTGATTAAGATTCTTTGTGTAATCTGTGGTAACTCTCTTCATTATCAACACCCAATTTCTTTACCCTTGTATTTTTTGAAAACAAGAATCTCCTTGACAGCATCACACTATTTTGATAGTAACTTACCTTTATGTAGCTGTTTCCAGTCTACGTTCACTGAGTCACTAATTAGTGCACTAGACTTACTCCATTTCAGAATATCTACTACTATTTTAATTTTTTTTCTTTTCCAAAAATGTGCTAAATCCAGCAGAATTATTATCGCAGCCACAAAATTTTCTCACACTAATGCTTGTTCCACCAACTCAGCCTCATTCCTGAAAATTAAATCCAGAATTAGACCCTTTTCATATTGGACGTGCTACATACTGGCTATAACACTTTCCCTTAGTGCTGTTTCGGAGTTCTGTGCCTCTTTCACACTAATGGTATTCCTCTTAATAACAGGAAAATGATTATCTCCCTTTTTTTTGCTTACAGGTTTGCCCTCTCCTATGAAGTGTTGAGTATACTTGTAATACTGTTGTTTTTTTAGTTCAATGAATAAAGATCATCTGGTGATTCTTCTAACGCTTCGTCCTTTCTTATCCAGCACTTGCTTCTTTAATATTTCCAACCCTCCCATTCTTTTTAATCCTCCTCTTCTTTGGCCTATAACCAACAAAATTAAGTTGGAGACAGAAAAGACTGAAGATATTGGAATCTGGAGCAGAAAATCAAACTGCTATGGGAACTCAGTGGGTCAAGCAACATCTGTGAAGGGAAAGAAATTGTCGATGTTTTGAGTCAGGACCCTGCATCAGCAGAACATTAAGCTGCCATTTCATTTCCTTTAAGCGATGTTTGATTTATTCTTAAAAGTCTTAAACTTCCACATATCCTCAAGTTGTCTCCCGTGACTACTATAATTTTACCTTGTACAGCTTGATTCCTTTGTATTTTGTTTGCAAATGTTTTCTCGCTTTGCAAACTTTGTACATGAATCCCAGCTTCTTTCCATTCCTTGCCAAGCTATTTAAAACTCTCCCATAAACTCTAACCCAATCTGCCTCACACTCCCTAAGTCACGAGGGTGTTAGTCCCAGTCTGGTAAAGATGGTGCTCATCTAACCTGAAAACAGGTCTTGTACTTTTGTAGAGCTGTTCCTAATGCTTCTAACATCTATCTAAAGCCTTCTTCTAAATCATTGTTTTAACAACGTACTAGATTTCACTGGCCTCCTATGCAGTCTGGGGTGTCCTATTTGGGGGGAGGGGGGAGTCTCGTACTCTCAGTCGCTTCATGCCACGGAAACTGGCATAAGCACCGGCCCGATGAGCTTATGAGGCTCAGGACAGACTTTAACTTTTAACTATACAGTCGGGGCATGGCACTAAGTACAATCTAGAAATTACTACCGTTGAGATACTGTATGCTTTGTAATGTCCTTACTAAATCTGCCTGCAGGATCTCATCCTTTTTGGTGCCTATTTCACGGGTATTGATTTAGACCACAACTTCGGGCTCTTCAGGATAGCTGCTTGCTCAGCGTGGCAGAGCCAGCAGAGCCACTGCCTCACAGCACCAGCAGCCCAAGTTCAGTTCCGAACGCTGCTCTTGTCTTTCTGAAGTTTGCACACTTTCCCCGTGACCAGGTGGCTTTCCCTCAGGTACTCTCGTTTCCAGCCACCGTAAATTGCCCCTCATGTGTAGGTGAGTGGTAGAGCTTGGGCGGAGTTGGTAGGAAGAATAAAATGGAACTAGTCTAAGTGGGTGCCTGGTTGTCAGTACGGAGTTGATGGGCCGACTTCCGGTAACTCTGACTCTCTGCAGTTGTTGCCATATCCTCAATCCTGGCACCATGAAGACAACATATTATACTAGAATCATGTTTGTAGCTGCACCCGTCTGCTTCCCTAGCTCTAGAATCCTTTACAGGTATTGTTCTTTTAAACCTTCTCGCTCCCTGTTCAAAGTGAGTTGTGATGCTATGGTTTTGGCTCTGAGCGAACTCCATGGGGGAATCCTCTGCAAATCCCCTCTCCACTATCCCCTGAGTATTCTGCAATTTTGCTTAGGGAGTGAAATGCCCTCAGGAATCACCTGAGCTACCTGTCTGTTCTTTCTTGTTCCCTGATAATTACAGTGTCTGTACTCTCTTAATTTCTGCCTTCTGTGTAAACCTGCCATCACTTAAAAGGCATTGTTGTGTAACTGAACAACAAGACGAAGGCAATTTGCACTAGGCTTAAAATGAAGGAAATGCTGGTCATAAGGCATAAATGATACCATCTGAACCCTACTTTAAAATTAATTTGAATGTTAATGCCATTTTTAAAAATTGCGTGAGAGCTGCAATACTATCTGGAATCAGTTCATGAAGAGTTAAACTTGGCATTCCTGCTTCCCATCCTCTTTTTTTCTCCCCCTTGTGTTGCTGCCAGAAACACGAGTATTATTGTCAGCTACCAGTAGAAAATCAGCTACATCATCTGCACTCAATAACTTTTCATTTATCAAAGCTCAGGTGACAAGACCCATCTGTCTGACCTTCTAAATAGGTTGTACGTCCTCCTCACATTGCTTGCTTTTGTTCATGCATAAAGGATTGGGTGAGGCACTGTTTTCATTTAATTTCCATTTCCAGTTTTAAGTAATTTTCATATCAGTTTTGTTAACTGCAAATTATTACTAAATGTACGCAGACTGTCTTTTTTGTTTTAAGCACTGGTTTATGGTAATAATATATGAAATGATTTCCTAACACTCATACAGCTGTGAGAGCCTGTTCTGTTCATCATTTCCATTACCCCTCTACACTTGTTTTTTTCCCCACCTCTTTTCTTAAGTGAACAAAGAGAAAGTTGTCCAGATTGGTCTGCTGGAACCTATACTGGAACTGCTTGGCTCTGGAGATGTCACTGTGCAGTGCAGCTCGTGTGCAAGCATTGCATCTTTAGCCACCTCAGGTACAGTATGTTTATAGAAACTTTCAAGCAAGTAAGGGTGCCTTTGAAATGCTCAATCATCATCATCATACCAGAATTTCTAAATGGAATAGGACGGCATGTCTCAAATTTCTAACATGCACTTACATCTGCCCAAAGCTTGGTGTCAGGACTGTTTAAATCAATGCACAGGGGCAATAAGTAATTAGGAGAGCTAACAGAATGGGATTGTTCATTGCCAAGAGGACTGCATTCCAAAATAGGGTGGTTATGTTTCATCTGTAACAAGGCATTAGTTCAATCACATCTGAAGTATATTGTGTACAATTCACCTCCTTACTTAAACAAAGATGTTAATGAGTAATGATTGGGAAGGTTCACGAGACTGCTATCTAATGATGGAAGGTTGGACAGGCTTGTCTTCGGTGGAGTTTAGAAGAGTGAAAGAGACATTGAAGGTTCTGAACAGTTTTGCCAGCATTGGTCAGGTCTGTCTGCCCTGACAGACTGGTGCCGCTGTCTCACAGCTCCCGTGATCTGAGCTCCGGCAGGGAGTCTGCAGATTCACTGCGTGACCACTTGCATTCCAGCGGCTTCTCACAGCCCAAAATGGGTCAGCTGTCTCTAGTGTGTGAGTGAGTGGTGGAATGTGGGCGGAGTTGATTGGAACATGGAGAAAATAAAATAGGTTGAGTAGAGGACTATAGAGATTACAGTATATAATGTATATAGATTATAGTATAGGATTAAAAGCATTAGTCTAAATGGGTGCTCGATAGGCAGCATGGACACAGTGGGCCAAAAGACGTGTTTCTGTGCTATGACTGACTTTAGTGGGAGAATCTCGAACTGAAACATAGAACAAAGGTCAAGCAAAATATTTGCTTTCAGAGGATTATCAGTCATACTTCACATTTATCATGATGCGTTATGACATGGAAGGAGGTTGTTCTGCCCATCAAATCTATGCCAGCTTTAAGTGCATTTTCATTCGTCCCACTTCTGCTTATTTCCCTATAACCTGTTCTCTCTCACATCCCACCAACCTCCCTGGACTCTCCTGTCATGCACATATACTAGGGGTAATTTGTAGTAGCCAATTAACCTGCCAGCACATCTTCCGGATGTGAGAGGAAACCAGAGAACCTAGCGCAAATCCAGGATATCACAGAGCATGTGAACTCCATATAGACATCACCTAAGATCCGGATTGAACCTGAGTTGAGAAGCCGTAGGACAAGTTGTTGACCAACTATGTTGTCCTTTAGCTATGCTGTCATTGTCCTTGACAATGACAGCAGATTCTTTAAATAATCTTAAGGCAGGCATAGATATATTCTCAATAAGCAGGGAGGTGTGAAAGGTAAATAGGGGTGAAGAGGAATGTGGAATAAAGGTTACAATTAGCTCAAACATGATCTTATAAAATAGTGGAGCAAGCTCCAGGCCTGAAGGGTGTTTTCTTGTTCCTAATTTGTATATTCATTTGTATGTTCTTATTATATGGCTTATACTGGCTTGAATACATTGAGTTTTTGTGATTTCTCTCATACATTTTAACTACTGGAGCCCATTGAAGCCATTACTTTCCATCTTGTTATAATTTCTCCATTGTTCATACATTAAAAGACATTGTAATGCTTTCTGCATAACTTCATAAGTCCAATTTATTTGTGTTAACATGTGAACTAAGACCTTTAACAGGCAAATTGAGTCTAATCCCAGCCAAATGTACATTCACAAGACATAATGAGACCATAATCTGTCACTATCCTAGATGCAATGAAATAATCAGGATTATAGATATTATATTTTCAATTTATTTGTTATACTTTTTATTTTGTGAAAAATCAGCAAGTTTTTGCAAAGGCTAAAATGTTATGTCAGTGTGGCATGTGGATATCTGTTTAAATATCCTCAATTGATTCAGTACATTCCCATTACCAGGCTAGTTCCTGTACGTTATAAAGTATCAGACATTCAAATTGAAAATAAATAAATTAGAAATCTTCTGCTCCATGATGTTCAAATATAAATTTTTCATGTTGACTCTTGACTTTGTTTTGTATTTTACTGTTATTCATCTTTGCTGTTTATCTGCCAGCATTAAACAGACAAGCTATTGCTTCTGAAGGAGGAATTACTCCTCTGCTAGTTCTTTCAAAGTCTTATGACCCTAGAGTGCAACAGAATGCAGTGGGTGCCATCCTCAACCTATCAAGATCAGGTAAACAGAATGACAAGCTTTGCTTTAACTTAGCATGCACTCTCTTGCTGTAGAAAATGCAGATTTTATCCAAATGATTAAACAGTCTGCTGAACCTTAGCTCTTCAAAATAACACATAAGCACTTTATCAGCTTTCAAATCTGTATTGACTACCTCCCTATTTCTGCCTTTTGTCAACAGTAAAGCTTCACATATTAAAATCTCCCAATGCAATTGGTAGAATTTCATTAAACAGACATTGATCCTGAGCAAAGACTGAAGTATTAGAGACGTAATAAAAAACTTTGTTATATACCGTACTTTGTTTTTAAAGAGGATTTTAAAAGGAGAAAGTGAGGTGAAAAATGTTATACAAGGAACTCCAGAGCTCAAGAGTATGCACATTAACATAGCCTGTTGGGAACAGGCAATCATTATCCATGTGATGTATGTATATATACTGTATGTATCTATATGTCTAAAATGGATGTGTTAATGTGCTCTCAACGCTGACAAATTTAGAATTGCTACTTAAACCTTATGTTCTGGAGAACTGAAGGCATATGCAGAATTTAGGGGTAAAAGAACTGAGTTAGACTCAAGGACCTGGAGTTATAAAAATACAGAGCTTTTAGAGGTTTGTTGGGCTGGAGCAGGTAACAGGGCTGCATAATTGATGGAGGTACTTTAGTGCATGGGTGACAATTTTAACTCAGAGGCAAGGTGGGAATGAACATTGTCCACAAGGCCATTTTAAATAGAAAAAACAAGATGTGATGGATAAGTGCTGCAGGTTAAGACATGGACATTTTAAACAAGCTCATTTATAACATGACACAGAAGGGGAGAGCAGCTAGGAGAGTACTGGAATCTTTGACAAAGGCCTATGTAAGGACCTATGTAAAGTATAAGCTAAGACAGGTTGAAGAAAGGAGTAGACAGCCTTCTTGATAGAGAGGAAAAGCAGTCAGAGTAAGTACAGAGGATTATTGGACACAGAGTTAGGGTGTTGGGGGATTCATTAGGGAAGTGGGTAAAGTAAATGATTAACTTTGATTTTATCAACAGGCTTGAGGAATCTTTAATGTTTTATGTTCAGATCATGATTTTGAACAATCATTATCAATCTGTGGATTGAAGTGAGGTGTGATCATGGGGATTAATGGAAGGACGGAATATCTTGATAGAGAAGAAGTTGATGGCTTCAATCTTCCCTTTGTTGAGAGGAAGGAAATTATTCAGGAGTAAATTTCAGACAGATTGTCAAATGTCCATTCTGAGTAGTTTTAAATAAGTTAAACTTATATTTTTATAGAAAAGATTCAACTTCTCCTGTGCAAAGAGGGAGCATTGCCAGTCCTGATCCTTCACCTACAATCTCCTGACTCCGAGATCCAGGTAAGTTGCATTGATGATCTCATTCTGTACGTAGGTGTCAAAATAAGAGAAAAGGATAGTGTTTTTCCAATAAAAGTGAATTTTTTTTAAATCCTGCACATTGTAGAGGATCAGATTTTTTAATGTTTTCCAATAGTGTCAAATACTGTATTTACTGTGGGTCAGGTTGTGCTGGATGTTCTTAAGCAGACGAACAATGTCAACAAAAATACACTGTGGCTAGCCAAAAGAAAGTGGTGATCATTCATGACAAAGCATTTTGCATGTGCTCTTCCTGAAACGAGTTAAAAACTGATGTCAGTTCTGCTGGAGCCTTGTTACATACACCTGTTAGGGTGCATTCTCCAGATATCTTATGAGGTAACCGTAGCCTTCAGCCAGGAGCAGATGTCATCAGGTGGTTCCCAACCTTCACGGAGTGTTTCAACCCTTAACCACGACACTGTCCAGTTGGTGGGCCGGCAGTGGTGGCCAAATCACTGCCCATCTGCTCCTGGCTTCAAGCTTCCCTCCTCTCGTCTACTCCAAATCCAGCAAGAGGCTCATTCTGCCTCTTCCCTCATCCTACGAGCTGCTTGTTTTTTGCTCCTTTCATCCAGACCCAGAGCTGACAACAACTGCCATGCTGATTTGGCTGGGAAACCTCTGTAGCCGATCTCCATAGGGAACAACCATGCCTGCCATCTCTTGACTTTGCACTCCTGCACTAAGGGCTGATACTTCAAGGCCTTTCTCTCATGGGCCTCTTCCCATCCCTCCTCCCACGGCACCGTCAGCTCAACCAGAAATATTTTCTGGTCTTCAGTTGACCACAGTACAATGTCCGGGTGGAGGGTTGTGTGCACCACCTCCAGGAACTGCAGCCTCCTTCCCACATCGACCCTCATCTCCCAGGACCTGGCCATTAGCAGCAGATTTGGCTTTGGTTGTTTGGTAATGAAAGACCTGGCTCCCTCTTTGGTGAAGGTGATGGCCTTTCTCAAATCTGTGCCAGCATCTTGTTGTTTTTTTTTTCTCTTTCTCTCTCTCTCTCTCTCTCTCTCTCTCTCTCTCTCTCTCTCTCTCTCTCTCTCTCTCTCTCTCTCTCTCCCTCTCTCCCTCTCTCCCTCTCTCCCTCTCCCTCTCTCCCTCTCTCCCTCCCTCCCTCTCTCGTGTCAACAGGAGCCAGCAGCACCTTATCATGGCACCACCTATACCATCCTTGAATTAGAGCTGTTTTACACCCGGACAGTATATGGGCCAGTGTCCCCTTTTGACCACAGAGCTTACGGTTCAGGTCCTCTCTCATCCCCCATGTGTACAGATGTAATGGCGAAGGAAGGGTGTCATACACAGATTGCAAGAGGAAGGAAATACGGAGGGGCTCCAGTCTCCATAACTCTGCCCATGAGATCTTGCACTTGGGCAGATCCCATTTTGTCCCAGCACCCTGGGACACTTGTTCCACTGCCTTTGACATCCGCTTCTCTTCCTCACAGATCCGTACTTCTGCCTGTACCATGTCTCGCCTGTTCCTTATGCTTGCGTTTCCCCACTGCCGGAAGTGAACTGAGCCGAGGCCTTGCTGCCCGACGCTGGGGTTGCCGATGGTATCTCGCCGCTTCAGAGAGCACACTGCCTGCTCTACTGCTGCGTTGGCTGCCCACTTACACCCAGATCTGGTTGTACCACCTGCTTGCTTTACCAGGTCGTCATTGGAATCTCTCAAGCTTAATAAGGCTCTCCAGTTAGCCACCTTGAATTCCTCCACAACAGATGACAGGGGAAGCTGCAGTTGCCCGGATCGAATATAGAGGCCCACTGAAGAAATGCTTGGGGGAACTCCTAACCATCTCTGGAGGTGCTTGTTAGTTTTCCTGTCAATGCCCTCTACGGCAGTCATCGGGCACTTGTAAAGTGTGAAGAGCCAGAGAAGCCTGGCCAGAAGACCATATTGGTAGAGCCAGGTCTTGAATTTAGCAGGAAGTTCAAATTTGTCGATCTTCTTCAGCCATTCGTCTATCTGCTTCACAGCATTGATGATATTGGCCCCATCTGTCAATGACGCATTAAATCACTTCCCCAAGCATTTTATCGGGTTATCTTCGATGGAAAGGTTGACTTCACCCTGAACTTGGAGGCTAAACTTTGTAGTTACTTTGCCCTTTCTGATCACCATACACCTGGACTTCTTGGCCTTGAAGGACATCCTCGCCCAAGTGGCTACATTGTCCAGGGTTTCCAATACCCGTCTTGCTTGGACATGTGACACAGTTGTTATAGGGATGTCGTCCATGAACCCTCGTAGAGCCGGCTGGGCAATGCCCAACTCCAGCGTCGGGCCGCGGGTTACGTCTTCTGATGCTGGTATTAGGAAGTTCACTCCCATATTAAATAGGGTGGGGGAGATGGTGGACCCTGTTGGAATCCCCTTTTGGAGGTCCTGCCAACTAGTTGTGAAATGGACTGATGCAAATCTGAGTTTGAATCCACCTAGGCAGCTGGTGATCATGTCTCAAATAGCCATTGGGATGTAGTAGTGGTCAAGTCCTTCTAGGATGAGGTCATGTGGAATAGATCCGTAGGCGTTTGCGAGGTCTAGCCAGACCACTGTTAGGTCACCTTTTTTCTGCTTGGCCTCACGGATCAAATGGCTAATCATTGAGGTGTGTTCCAGACACCCCAAAAAGCTTGGAGTGCTGCCTTTCTGGGTGGATGTGTTGATATAGCAGTTCCGCGTCATGTAAGAAGTCAGCCTTCTTGCAAGCACACAAAAGAAAATCACATCCAGGAGAGAAATTGGCCTAAACTGGGCAATTGTGGAAGAATCCTCTTCCTTTGGAAAAAAAGCACCCCCTTTGCCAATTTCCAACTTGATGGAATAGTACCTTTGGCCCAGATCTTTCTCATGACCTTTCACAACCTCCGAAGAAGTTTTGGGCATTTCTTATACACCTTATAAGGTATGCCACTTGGGCCTGGGGCAGCTGATGCTTTAGCTTTCCGGATGATGTCCTGGATTTCCTGCCACATAGGCTCCTTCACACTCAGCTCAATTGATGGTTTTTCTGGTCTACGCACAGCCCCATTGTTCCTAGTCCCTGACCCCTCCGTGGATCGCTGTGTGCCTCCCGCAGGAACTCCTCTACCTCTGGCTTCGAGCTGGATAGTATACCAGATCTTTGTTGGCCGAGAAGAGCCCTGGTGAAGCTGACTGGATCTCTCACAAACTGCGCTCGCCTTTTCTCTTTCTTCCTTCTTTGCTGTCGAAGATGTTCTGCCCTCCAGAGTTTACACAACCGTTCCTGCAGCATGCTGGTTAAGTCCTTGATACCTTCTTTTTCGGCCAGTGAGCTGATTTTAAACCTCTTGTGGAGTGTCTTTAATTTGCCTGTCAAGCGACGAACCTCCCTTTCCCTCCTATTTGGTTGCCGCAGTAACTTGGGCTGGCTTCTCCGCTCCATTGGGCCAAATTGTTCCTTAGCTAGATTGTGAGTGAGTCGATCTTTCTGTGTACTGGACCTGCTGAGGCAACTTCCAGGTTGCCGTCTAGATCATCATCGAACTGCGTCCAGGCGACGTTGTCTGATGATCTAGGCCATATGATCCTGTCTTTCCTTGACGAATGGATTGGGATAGCCGAGGGGGAACTCACTTGGTCTGTTGTTCGGTGCTGAGGCGGAGAGATCTTCAGCTCTGTGGGGTGCTTCCTGGCCGACATTCTCCTTCATCTCACCGGATACTAAGTCCGTGCACTGCACTTGGGTCACCACTGATCCACACCTAGACCTGCTCTGGTGTATCTTGAGCCCTCTGATCTTTTAATTGACTTTGGAGTGTCACAGAAATATGCCCCAGGTTTTGTTTATGTTGAGACTTCAGGTGGAGTAGATTGAGTCTCAGTAATCTTGAGTATGATAGGGTTGCTGCTGCATTAATAATCCAGTGACATAAATCCAAACTAGCAAATTATCTAAACCTGGTATAAATAACCAGTAATAATATGGTGATCATAAATCTATGAGATGGTCATTAGAATCCATTGTTGTTAAATTAGGTTCCCTAAAGAAATGGAAGTTGTCTTCCTGTCCTGGACTTGGTTTATGTCACTCTCGGCACTCAGCAGTTTAGTCAACTCCCAATTGCCTGAAATAACCTAATGAGTAAACTGCTTTAAAAAAGTATTTCTGGAATCAACCTGAACAGGCTTCCACTTACCTTTACCTACTATTTCCCAGATGATCTCTGGCAGCTGGTAGGCTTAGTTGTTTATGATTCAGAGCTCCACGACTCTTTGTATAATAATGACACGTCTACAATTATTGGGATTTGCTGTGGAGGCCGTGATGGTATAAACATTAAACTATAATCTAGCTGAGTCACTAATAGAGAAGAAGAAAGCCCTTAACTCCCAGTGGAGTCAGCGTTTTTTTTAGCAGGCTTTCGATGCTCTGCTCAGCACAGATGGAATGTGTGCAAGGGAGCCGGCTGGATTCGAACTCGGGACTTCGCTCCGAAGTCTGGCGCTGATGCCACTATGCAACCAGCCGGCCTAGTCACTAATAGAGGAAACATGAAACTAAACTGAATTTTGAAAAGTTTAAAAAAAAATTATAATTGCACCTCCAGGTTGGATTTAGTTATGAGTCACTCATAATTTGAAAATCTCTAGCAATATATGCAATGTGCTGGAGGAACTCGATGGGTCAGGCAGCACCTATGGATGGAAATAAACAGTCGAAGTTTAGTACTTCACTGTGGCGTCTAAAACTAGAGGATATTGATTTAAGGTGACAGGAGATATATTTAAAAAGGAACTGAGGTAATGATGTGTATATATATATATATAGATCAAACTGCCAGAAGAAGCTCTTGAGGTAGGTAAAAGTGTAACATTTAAAATATATTTAGACAGGAGCTTGTATAAAAAAGCTTTAGATGGATGTGGCTGAACTGCAGGCAAGTGGGACTGGTTCAGATAGACACTTTGATCAGCATGGAAAGTTGGACTGAAGGACCTGTTTTCATGCTATATGGCTCATGACTCCAAGAAAGGAATATGAGAATGGGACATACTTGCTTTAAGAAATTGGTTTATGATTTTCATGCATTATGAGATATAGAAACTGCCAACCTGATGCAGACATGTTTGTTTGGCAGACCTAGGCAACACAATCCATCTGCTGACCCCACAGGAAACGGGCTACCACTGTGGTATGCCATGACTGAAGCTTTAATCTGGGACATGATATGGGACAGTGTATATAATATGTCTATTTAAACTGCATCCTCAGCAGGAACTGTAAATGCAGTGTGTGGAACCAACAGCTTGTCTGAATTTCAAATGACTCTAAACATATTACAACAATAGTTTGAAGGAATTACAACTGTCAGCCACTTATCCTATTTATTCATGTTTTATGGTTTTCTCTTGATGTTATTCCCCAGTGTCTCATTATCAACTGAAAAGGATAGAAAACTCTTTCTATATTTACATATGTCATTTCAAAGCTACAGCAAGCAGCTAATTTGATACACTAGATACCCAATGCAATAAGTCCAACTGTGCAATCATTGTTGTTGTCACTTATATGTTATTGTCACTCTAAGTATTACAGTTGTGCTGCATTGACCAACATAGCATTGAACCCACGTCACCATCAGTCCATGCTTCAAACAGGTGATGGCATTCTTCTTAAGATGCTACTGTCTCTTATGTCTTCCTCTGTGGAAAAGGTAAGTTATTAATACAATCCATTCTTGTTCTGGTTGTTTAAAATTACGTCAAACCAATTTCAAAGAGACAGTAATAATTTATTTGATATTCTAGTCAAGTTTCCCAAGCTTATAAAGCCATGTAAAAATTGTATAAAGGAATTGACTTCTGATGAAATACCAAGTCACTTCACCTTATTAATTTTTCTACTGGCTTCTTGCAAAGGTTTATCTCTAATTCTGAGCGTCCTTTGGTACTTTGAACTAATGAGCATTACTCATGTGTAAAGTCTATCAAAGAGTTCTTGTAGACTACACAATAACTCTAATGTTATTGTCTCTCAACATCAACACTTCTCTAATTTAACCACAAATCTACCTTAAACTATGGCTCTTCAGGAATGATATCCCTTATTACATTATAGTTAATGCTATAGACTTCATCAGATTGCTTGCAAACCTTATCCTTGATTTATTTTACATTATTTGCAACATTCTTCAGAAGTGCTCACCAAACCCTTAATGTTTCCTAATTCAATTAAGTCAGATTCCACTGAATATCACATCAATAGACATTTTTCTTTACTCTATTTAATTGTGGTTACTTCTTAATCTTCTTTAAAAATGATGCCTAAGTAAGATACTTATTTTTCAGCTCAGACTAAGTCAGTGTCACAGCCAGTGTACCATGGGTTAGTGCTTAAAATGAGCCAAAATTAACTTCATGTGTCAAGTGGTCTCTTTTACTGCATTACTATTCTACAAGTAGTTACCCTTTTTTATTATTATTATTACTTCATCTAGTTTCCAATGCAGTTAGTCTATTCATAGACTTTGCTTTCTACATTTTTCTATTGGTCCATTGTTTATTCCAAGCCATTCTGCAGTAAATACCTTTGTGGCCTCTTTTTGAATCCTTCTTGATGTTTAATCCTTCATGATGTTAATTCTCCTATTGCTCTAATTTAAATCCTTTATTTTTCCTCATGAAAAGATAAGAGTACCAATAAGGTGTAGATAGAGTGGACGTGGGGAGAATGTTTCCTATAGTAGGGGAGTCTAGGGCCAGAGGGCATAGCCTCAGAATACAAGGGTGTCCCTTTAGAACAGAGATGAGAAAGAATTTCAGAGTGTTGTTGGCTTTGTGGAATTCATTGCCATGGATGGCCATGGAGACCAAGTCAATAGGCACACTTAAAGCGGAGATTGGTAGGTTCTTGGTTAGAAAGGGTGTCAAAGGGGAAAAGGCAGGAGGATGAGGTTGAGAGGGATGATAAATCAGCCGTGATAGAACGACGAAGCAGACCTGATTGGCCAAATGGACTAATTCTGCTCCTGCATCTTATGATCCCAATCTATCATACCTCATTTAGCACAGGTTTTTAGAAAAACATTCCAAAAAAGTAAGACATCTCCAAGACATGTGAAAAGATACAAGCAAAGAACACCAGCAGCTTTGTTAAATGGATTCCCAGGTTTGTGGATCATCAGCAATTGAGTATTTTTAATTAAATTTTGTAATTTTCAATAGGTTTGCTGTCAAGCTTGCTCCTGCCTTAAGAACTTGTCTCTAAATGGTAAGAATTCAATTTTACACTAAATGTAAATAATTATAAATTAATATCTATAACTCCTTTTGTAAGAATACTTTTACTCTTATTTTTTTAGAGCATGATATTTTGTTTCTATTTGATCCAATGTACTGTTCATGGTGGGTTAATTGTACAAATATGGATTTCTGATCATTTGCACAAAATACTTTCCTTTGAATTTTGTTGTCAATGAAGTGCTGCAGTTGGTATCAAATTAGTGTTTTGTACCTATTCTCATATTTCCTGCCTCAGTCAAAGGAAAGTTTTTGAAAATCTTGGAGGGAATGTTTAGGAGAGGTTTGTCAGGTGCTTTGATTGTCAGTGTTAGAAGAGATGATCATTAGCATGTTATTGTTATATACGTAGTTTGTATTTCTGAGACTTCTACACGCCAAAGCAAAATACTGTGGCTGCTGTAATCTGAATGATAAAAGCTCTCCTCAGATCAGGCAGCTGAGTGGAGAGAAAGGAAATGCTTCAGGCAGGTGACGTTTTACAATGCATTTTCTACTTGTGTTTTAGTTGTTCCTTTTTGCACTTTGTGGCACATCAGGCAGCATTTTCTGCCGTTTCTTTAGCATTTTGTCTGCACTTTTACGAGGCGAAGTTGCTTGTTTGACGCTCAACCTAGCATGGATGGAAAGCGTGCACGGAGCTGGCTGGATTCAAACCCAGGACCACTCGGCTCGAAGTCCGGTACGGATGCCACTACACCACCAGCCGGCTTATGTATCTTAGTTAGTCTTTACATATCTTAAATAGTCTCGTAACTAAGCTCTCAATGAGTTTCCAGAACAGAACGGCTTGCTCCAAATACAGTAACTTTCTGTACTTGATAGCAACTTGTTATATTTGCTATGGCTGAATGCCAGGAACACAGAGTGAAAAAAATCTTTTCACAGCTATTCTTAAGATTCTGCCAACTATTATTTTAAGTTATATTTCTCAGAAATTGTTAACAAAATATACTCCCCATCAGTATAAACTCATCACCAACAAGTTTGACTTGGTGTAAGTGTAAGGAATGGGAGGAATAGGAGGCACCGAGCAGGACAATATAATGTTCAGTAATACATACAGTGCCTTGAAAAAGTATCCATTCCCCTTTGCTCCGTACTTAGTGGAACCACTTCTCGCAGCTATTATAGTCAGTAGACTTTTTGGATAAGTGTCTATTAGCTTTGTACAACGTGATGGAGCAAGATTTGCCCATTCTTCCTTGCAAAATTGCTCAAGCTGTGCCAGGTTTGTTAGGAAACGGCAGTGGACAGCAATCTTGAGGCCTTGCCAGAGATGTTCAGTCTGGTGAAGTTCAGGACTCTGACTGGGCCACTCAAGGACATCAATTTTCTTCATTTGAAACAAGTCCATGGTTGCTTTAGCAGAGTGCATTGGGTTGTTATCCTGCTGAAAGACAAACTTCCTCCCCAGTTTAAGCTTTCTGGCAGAGGCTAGCAGGTTTTTATTCAGGATCTCTCTGTATTTAGCAGCATTCATCCTCCCATCAGTCCTGACCTGATTTCCAGTCCCTGCTGCTGAAAAGCATCCCCATAGCATGATGCTACCTCCACTGTGCTCTGCAGTGGGAATGATGTTACCAGGTTGATGCGCAATATTAGATTTACACCACACATACCACTTAGTGTTGAGGCCAAAACAGGCCATTTTAGTCTCATCTGACCACAAGACTGTCTTCCATGTCTTTACAGTATCTTCTAAATGACACTTTGCAAGGTCTTTACAGACAAGGATATTCTTATTTTTTGCAGAATGCGTGGTGTAAATTTAATGCTGCGTATCAGCACCGTAACACCATCATTGCTGCATCTAGCTTTGAGAGGCCCTCTATTAGTCGCGGTCAACCATGTTGCATCCCAGCTGTCTACATGATACGCAAGCCAGGGAGGGACCGAAACAACTTGGCACCAGCAGCGTCACAGGAGTTTCCAGTTAACAATGAACGGAACATAGGGCAGGCTTGGGGACTCCAGCTTCGGATTTTTCCTTGGGGTTTACTCCCAAAACCTTCCCCATGAGTGAGAATTGCCACAAGGCAATGGTAGTTTAAATCAGAGTTTTCCTCCGAGATGAGCTGCCAACCATAGCTGATGAGCCCCAGCTGCCTGAAGCCACTGGTTTTAAGGCCTTTGGCCTTTCTGTCAGAAGAAATAGTTCCACCAGTCCCAGTAGCTAAGCCACATGTGCATGCCAGGAGCTGGACTTGATTGTCAGAGGCTATTTCAGTCACACACCATTGATTTATCCCCACTACCACCCCCAGTTATAACAACCTTAAGGAACCTTGCATCCAGTTTTATAGACTTTAAAAAAAATGGAGATGGAGGCCATAACACTGGCTTGAAATGTAATGCATTCTTAAGACTACACGTGTTGATGTACTTCCAACTATTTTTTTTGCAAATCACAAGCACTCTACTTGGTAAATAGTTCGCAGGGTAGCATGTGTTATGTTTGCTGATGTCAATCATCTTACAAGGCAATTAATCACCAACCCTGTAAACTGATTTGATAAAAACCAGCTAATGTTAAAATGTTAGTGTTATCCTGGCATTTATTTATTTAAGAGAACCCTTCCAGCCAGGGTTAAGATGCCTAGGGTTAGAGTATATTCCACAAGTACCAAAGCTGTTTGGTATGTTACCCTAGCAGATATTCTTCCTGTATGAGGGAGCTACTATGATCAGATCTAGTATTTTCATGGTACATGGTCCCAACCAATGATTGGAGGCAAAATATTTGTAGATTCCACATTAGAATGAACTAATTATGCATTTTCTCACCACAGAAGGTATTCGAGCCGATATTGTGAGCTTGAACTGTTTGGCTCAACTGCATGAATTGCTGAAATCCTCCAGTGAAAATGTGAATGAAGCAGCACTGATCTTACTCAGCACTCTGTCAGAGAATCAGTCCAACATGGTAGGAGATGCTTTGTTTTCAACTTAAAAGTTTAAGGGAAAACAATGAGGAATTATCGTTTTGTGATCTCAGTACAAACAAAATATAGATACATTTTTGGGAGCATTTCATTTGGCTGCTAGTTATCTTAAAAAGTTATCCAAGGTGATAAAAATAAAATTTATTTTAGGGACTAATTGGTACAATTGTGGATTAGTAGATATTCCAAGATGAAGTGTAACCTCCCTTTTCAATGCAAGTCCACAAAAAAACCAGTTGCTTCAAGTTGCAATTGGGCAGAGTGCAAAATCCTCCATAATTAGGAATGTATGTAAATCTCTCTTGGAAAATGCCTTTAACTGTACGAGGAGGGGAATGGAGCTATATCGTATCCTTTACATTTGGGGCTTAGGAATAGTGGTGAAGCTGATAGCAAGGGGAGATTATTCTGTAAATTAATATAATATTATGTGATGAGGATATACATACACTGAATGTCCTGACCTATAGCCATTCTTTTCTCTTGGGTATTGAGGGGGAAACAGATTACTGAAAAGAAACCTACACTATTTAGATAAAACCCTCAGTAAATTTGTAAAGAGTAAATCATATCTAATGAATGTTTTGAGGAAGGAAGGAAGTAGTGAATAGTGAAAAGTCTTTATATGTAGATGATCAGCACTTCCATGAGCTTTTGCACAGGACAATGTTTAATAAAATTAAAGGCTTTGTAACTGAAGAAAAAATAATTGATCTGTTTAGGAAATTGGTTAGGTGCTAAAAGGGAGAACATCAATAAAGAGTACAGGAAAACTACTATAATCCACGATTGGACCAGTCGGAAATCTCAATGGTTTGGCTTCTGGTTCATCAGATACTGCATGTCACTCTTCCTTTTGATACCCAGGTGCAGGGATTCCTACACCCCCTTCTGACTTACTAGGATCCTAGTCTTCACACTCCATTCAACTCAGTGGGGCTCCACTCCCACTGCCCTTTCCAATTGCCAAGGGTCCCATGACACTTACTGCCCAAAACAAGCTAAAGTAGGATGGAGTGATACTAAAATCATACAGGAAGCTTTCCTTCTATATTCTTGGAATATGAATATAATAGAGACTGGTCCCATTCAGAATCAAGTATATGTCTAATTTTTGAAACACAAATTTCTGATAATTTAATTAGTATTCATGACTGTATCTTACTGTATTTTGCATGCCAAATGGTAAAATATTATTTATATCAATAAACATTCTTAAAAGAATTGGGCTCAGAAATGACTTTTAATTATTTGATGGGAGAAAATTTAAAAATTACATCAGGGTATGGGATTAATTAGATGGCAAGCTTGGATACAGTAACGATGAGCAAAATAGCCATTGTGAATAGGAACAGTTTATCATCCAGCTGATGGAGGCTTATCAACTGCCAGAGTATTTGGAAGATATATTAATAAATTTAAAACAAAAAATATGAAGGTTATGATTGGTTCAGTTGGATTAAGTGTTTTATTTAATTTACAGGTTGCTATTGTGTCAGAAAATATCTTGAACACCTTAGGAAAGTTACTGTTGGTTCACAAAACAAGTCCTGGAATCACTTCCCTTGTTTCAACCATTATCCACCAATTAGCTACAAGTGACACTCAACAGGTACGTTCCTGCTATTTAAAAGGATAGCACTTTTCTTGGGAGCACCGTACAATTTTAGGATTATGATTAAAGGGATTATTGTGGCAAATAAAGGAATAATCTAAATATTGAATCTTGATGTTAAAATCACCAGTTTATGTACTGCCCTGAAGAAGTGAAATGCTAACATTGCACAGGTTAGAGAACGTTGCACAACGTAAATAAATAACTTCCCTTAAATAAACTGAGTATCTGTTTCAGAGTGTATGGAACATACATGCTCTGTTTGTTACCTGTTACAGCTCTCTAACAATGAATTAACAAAAGAGAAAATGTATTGATGTGGGCCCTACAGTTGATGTGATCCATGTGACTTTAACAAGGCCTTTGACAAGGTCCCAAATGTGGAACTGTTTGGACAGGTTAGAGCTTTTAGGATCAAAAACGAGTTACAAATTGGATCCAAAATTGGCCTGGAATTAGAAGTCAGAGGGTGAAGGGGGCAGGTTGCTTTTGTGATTGGAAGTATGTAGACACTGATTCAGCCAATGACAGTGGTGTCATCAGCAAACTTAAAGATCAATCAATCAACTTACCTTGTTCTTGTTCTGGTATTATAATTCCCCTGTCTTCCATCAGTATTTCCTCGTATCCACTACTTATGCCCTGAGCTCTATTATCAGGCTCTTCTTGCATCTGAAAAACTGTTTCCTCTGATGTCCCTCACATGTGCAGGGAAAAAAGTCAATCTTCCTTAGTTCCTTTACAAACATGTAAAAGGTTTTCACGACAACTCTCCTGTTACCTAATCACAAAACTGTTTCCTCTGATGTCCCTCACGCGAGCAGGGAAAAAAGTCAATCTTCCTTAGTTCCTTTACAAACATGTAAAAGGTTTTCACGACAACTCTCCTGTTACCTAATCACTGCCTCACAAAGTCCCTAATTCCATAAACAAGTCACTGTTCCCCATCTCTTTGTCCTTGATTTTCCCATCTGTTCCTGCAAGTGCGTGGTGCTCAATACTTTCAACTCTACAACTTTGGCCGTTTATAACCAGACCTTGGCTTGGCCACATCAAGAAGTATGTTTCTTTTTAATTATAAGTTGAGAAGAGTTTTGTATCAGAGTCACAATGCAATACAAGGACAAATTCAGCCTCCTTTGCTAATAACTTCTGCCTTTAGTTCAAGCATTAAATGTTAGCAGCTCATGTAAAACTACACTAAGAGGCACGACAGTCCTTGGCCAGTAATTTGGATTTTCATTCATCAAAGGAACATGTGTTTCACATTCACATTTGTGTGTTTCAGGCCATCACTGACAGTCGATGTGCTGTGGCTCTGCTTCAAGTCCTGAATTGCTTCAGAGTTGAGTCTGGCTCCTTGCTGCAGGTGACAGCTTGCTTGGCTGAGCTCACGAAGTATGGTGAGGATATTATTTTAATCTTGTAATTATGCAACAATTTAATCAGCAGATGGTTGTAATATTTTAATTTTGAAAAGCTAAGCACTTTAAGGAAAAATAGTTCCTAATTACTATAGGTAGCAAAATTGTTAATACAGACTTAAAAAATTATCATTATCGTGTAAAGTGCTGTGAAAATGTAAGTCTTTTATTATGAAATTAGGAAGAGGTAAGGAACTTCAGTGATACAAATTACCTTTAATCTTGGAGAAGTGGGTACACCGCTGAAATAGTCTGTGGAACGTGGAGCAAAACTAAAGGCAGAAACACATGAAACTGTTGGCAGCATCTGTATAGAGTGTCCTATTCTGCACTGTGTAACTGTGATTCTATACTGAAGACATTGAGCTATTTGAATGCCTATTTTTAGACATGTCCATGTATGAAAACACAACAATGAAATTTGATCTTATCTTTAAGGATGTTTAAAATGAAGATATAAAACTTTTTTTTTCATTTGTATTTGCAACAGAACAAAAAACATGCATTAGCAGATTATTTCTTGGAACAGTTGGTTCCCAAATAGCTTCTGTTAATGGGAGAACTCCAACAGTTTAAAAAATAACACCATGCTGAGTTCAGCAAAAGTAGCAAGGCAAACCAACCATACATCTTAGCTGAATTGTCATCTAGGCTTTGAGCTGAACTGCATTCGTTCAACGTGCAGTCTGAGGTGAAACATGATTGCAAATAATCTGATGTCATAGATATTGAACCTAGTGACAAAAACATTCTTCTTGTTTCTGCAGAGACAATAGGAACACAAATAATACAAGAATTAGATGTGAACAAAATCGCCCATCTACTAATGCTTGCAAATCAGTCGGAAAATAATGATCTCTCCTTTCAAGCTGCTTGTATCATCTGCTACCTTGGAGTAGACGGTAAAGTGGAAAATAACAATATTTTAATGGTTCTAAAATCATTTAATGTCTAAACATGAATTTAGACTTCGTTTTTTTAAATATTATTTATTTATTGAATTTTAGAGATTACAAAGAATAAATGTGATAATGAAATAGTAAGAAAAATGATATTAACCCTCCCCCCTCCCCTTAACCTTTCTCTAAAGAAAGAGAAAAAAAAAGAAAGATTGCCTGGATATCGGAGGATCCCCACATGCTCCATGGAGTTCAAAATAATTTTGATATTTATTTTCACTTCCCCCAATTACTATAATTTTATCTTCAAAGGACCTATGTATCTAATCCTATCTTTTGTAAGTATGGTGACCAAATTTTCAAAAATATATCATATTCATTTCTTAAATTATACGTAATTTTTTCAAGTGGAATACAACTATGTATTTCATTATTCCAACGATCCATAATTAAATTTAAATCAGATTTCCAAGTAACTGCGATAACTTTTTTGGCTACTGCCAAAGCAATTTTTATAAATTTTTTTCTGATACTTATTCAATTTAAATTTCGTTATTGTCCCTTCAATGTCTCCTAATAAAAATAATAATGGACTATGTGGGAGTTGTACTCCAATAATTTGTTCCAATAAAAGTCTTAAATTAATCCAAAATGGTTGAATTTTAGAACAAGACCAAGTAGAATGTAAAAAAGTACCAATTTCTTGTTTACATCGAAAATATTGGTCAGACATATTTGAATTTAATCTATTTATTTTCTGTGGTGTTAATATATAATGTAAAAATTATATTGTATTAATCTAAGTCGAACATATATTGTATTTCTCATACTATCAGAACATAATCTTGACCAATTTTTTCCATCAATTTTAACATTCAGATCAGATTCCCATTTTTGTCTTGATTTATGAATTCCTAATTTGATTGTCTGCTTTTGAATCAAATTATACATACAAGATGTAAATTTTTAATTTTTCCTTTCTGAATTAATATTTCTATTTCACTAGGTTTTGGCATCAACATTGTTTGACCCAGCTTTTCTCGTAAATAGGCTTTTAATTGAAAATAACAGAAAAGAGTATTATTTGATATTTTATATTTATTTTTTAATTGATCAAATGACATCAATATACCTCCTTCAAAACAGTCACCTATATATTTAATCCCCTTTTGAAACTAATTATGTAAAAGTTTATTATCCATTGTAAAAGGAATAAGCCTATTTTGAATTAAAGTCCTTTTTGCTAATAAAGATTTCTTTATCTCATCGTCCATATTTACCTTATTCCATAAATCAATCAAATGTCTTAATATAGGAGATTCTTTTTTTTCCCGTATCCATTTGGATTCCCATTTATATATAAAATCTTCTGGTATGTTTTCTCCTATCTTATCTAATTCTATTCGAATCCATGCCGGTTTTTCTTCATCAAAAAAAGACACAATAAATCTAAGTTGATTTGCTTTATAATAATTCTTAAAGTTTGGAAGTTGTAACCCTCCTAAATCAAATTTCCATGTCAATTTTTCCAATGATATTCTTGGCATCTTTCCTTTCCAAAGAAATTTCCTTACATATTTATTCAGTTTTTGAAAAAACTTCTGAGGTAATTGTATTGGTAAAGTTTGAAATAAATATTGCAATCTAGGAAATATATTCATTTTTACAACATTAACTTTACCTATTAATGTTATTGGTAACATCATCCATTTATCAAGATCCTCTTTTATTTTTTTTAATAATGGCAAATAATTTTGTTTATATAAATTTTTTACATCATTATTAACTCTAATACCTAAATATTTTATCCCATTTATTGACCATCGAAATTGAGTTGCTAATCGACATTGATTATAATTTCCATTGGTAAGGGGTAAAATTTCACTTTTGTCCCAATTTACTTTATAACCCGATACTTCCCCATATTCTTCCAATCTAAAAGATAATCTTTGCAAAGATTGCAATGGGTTTGTTAAGTAAATCAAAACATCATCAGCAAATAAGTTAATCTTATATTCTTCTTGATTAACTCTAAAGCCCCCAATATCTGAATCTGTTCTAATTAATTCAGCTAATGGTTCTATTGCCAATACAAATAAAGCAGGTGATAATGGGCAGCCTTGTCTAGTTGACCTCGTTAAACAAAATGGTGTTGAAATCTGACCATTTGTAACTACTTTAGCTTGAGGATTAGTATTTAAAATTTTAATCCATTGTATAAAAGATTTTCCTAATTCATATTTTTCCAATACCTTAAATAAAAAATCCCATTCCAATCTATCAAATGCTTTTTCTGCATCCAAAGCAACTGCCACACTCATTTCCTCTCTTTTTTGTGCCAAATGAATTATACTAATTAACTGGGTTATATTATCCATTGATTGTCTATTTATAATAAAACCTGTTTGGTCCATATGTATTAATTTTGGTAAATATTTAGATATTCTATTAGATAAAATTTTTGCTATTATTTTATAATCTGTATTCAACAAAGAAATAGGTCTATATGATGCTGGTTTTAAAGGATCTCTATCTTTTTTTGGCAGTACAGTTATGATCGCTGTTAAAAAAGATTATGGGAGTTTATGCATTCTTTCCACTTGATATATTAATAATTTAGACTTAGTTGAAGCTTTGTTTGTAGAAAATGCCTGACAGAAATATATTTTCCCAAAAAGAACAGCAAAAATGCACTCTGAGTTGAGGTGAGTGAGTAGTAATGAGGCACTGCACACACTCGAAATTTGGAGCAATACACAAGCTGGAATACTAAACAAGTTCAACAAAGTCCTTGAATATTTTTATAATCTAAAATTAACAAAAAAAAATCAAAAACATCAGTTAGCTTGGTAATTCCTCTTGCCTTTGGAATGACAAACACCTTTTACTAGGCTTCTGTTGAGAATTGTGTCTCAAATGCATAGCACCAAATTTATTGAAGGAAAAACTACACAAGCCTTTCCAAAATACTCTTTATAAAATTCACACCTTTCATTTAGAAAGGAGATATAAATACCATAAATTCCGGTGTATAAGTCAAGAATTTGGCCCTAAATTTTTGTCTTAAAATTAGGGGGTCGGCTTATACAGAGGGTGCCAACTTTGGAAAAACGAATACACAGAAGACAGGTCGTATTTATTGGCTGTTTTGAGTCAAATTCATTCCACTGTCGATGCATGAATTCTTTGGATGGTTTGTTTAAACTAATCTAGTTTAATCTAGTGGCTGGAGCTCGGACATCAAACTACTGGGGATGGCTAGCACAAAGTACACTGCAGATGCTGTGGTCAAATCAACAGGTGCAAAAGCTGGATGAATTCAGCAGGGATCCGTTGAAATGAGCAGTCAACGTTTTGGGCCGAGACCCTTCGTCAGGACTGAAGAAGGAGGGGGCAGGGGCCTTATAAAGAAGGTGGGGGGAGGGTGGAAGGTGAGAAACCAATCAGAGGAAAGATCAAGGGGTGGGGGAGGGGAAGCAGGGAGGGGATAGGCAGGAGAGGTGAAGAAGGAATGTAAGGGGAAAGCACTATGGGTAGTAGAAGAAGACAGAATCATGAGAGAGGTGATAGGCAGCTAGACGCGGAGGCAGAGTGAAAGTGGGATGGTGGAAGGGAGAGGGAGGGAATTACCGGAAGTTGGAGAATTCAATGTTCATAAATATACACCTCCTCTCTTACCACCATTCAGGGCCCCAAACAGTCCTTCCAGGTGAGGCAACACTTCACTTGTGAGTCTGTTGGGGTCATCTATTGCATCCGGTGCTCCCGGTGTGACCTCCTCTACATCGGCGAGACCCGACGCAGATTGGGGGACTGCTTCGTCGAGCACCTACGCTCCGTCCGCCACAACAGACAGGATCTCCCGGTTGCCACCCACTTCAACTCTGCTTCACATTCCCATTTGGAGATGTCCATACATGGCCTCCTCTACTGCCATGATGAGGCCAAACTCAGGTTGGAGGAGCAACACCTCATATACCTTCTGGGTAGTCTCCAGCCCTTTGGTATGAACATCGAATTCTCCAACTTCCGGTATTTCCCTCCCTCTCCCTTCCCCTATCACACTTTCACTCTGCCTCCTCTTCTGGCTGCCTATCACCTCTCTCATGATTCTGCCTTCTTCTACTACCCATAGTGCTTTCCCCTTACATTCCTTCTTCACCTCTCCTGCCTATCCCCACCCTGCTTCCCCTTCCCCCACCCCTTGATCTTTCCTCTGATTGGTTTTTCACCTGACACCTTCCACCCTCCCCCCACCTTTAAAGGGCCCCTGCCCCCTCCTTCTTCAGTCCCGACGAAGGGTCTCGGCCCGAAACGTCAACAGTACTTCTTATAGATGCTGCCTGGCCTGCTGTGTTCTACCAGCATTTTGTGTGTTGTTTGAATTTCCAGCATCTGCAGACTTCCTCGTGTCTGCTGAGTTCATCCAGTCTTTGAACGTACTGGGGACGGCTGCAATGTCTATATTTTCAGCTTTCAATGCTGCTTTTGTCTCACCTGACAAGTGCGCTTTGAACATGTCCCAGACAAGTAGTGACTTTTCCTTCCCGAAACCTTCGGGACGTCGACGCCACACCTCTTTAACCCACTTCAAGCAACCGGCAGCGTTCTTGAATGTAAACAACAACACACCCCGGAAATTTTCTGAGCAATCTTTGTTTTTTGTCTCAACACAAGATCACATCTATTCATAAATCGGGTGCACTAACTTCGCGTAGCTTTGAAATTTTTGCTGACCTTACGGTGTTTTTTGGCCCATTTCAACGCTTGAACTCAAATCATTTCTCTGTTAACAATGTATCCAGATGATCACTGGTGATTCACCCACTCTAAATCTTTTTCTTCAAGTTCTGGCCACTGGCATGTTTTCCCGTGGTTTGCACATTTCGTCTTTGGCATTTCCCTCAGCGTGTCCTCTGCCTTTCTCCACTCTTTCACTTGTTTCTCATTTACACTAAATTTCTTAGCAGCTGCAGAATTATTTGTTCCTTTAGCAAAATCAACAACCTTCAGCTTGAAGCCAGCATCATATTGCATTCGTTTTAATCTTTTGTACATGGTGGTCGCAAACTCAATATTGAGTACACGTACTGATCCCGCTACCCCGTGTTATGTTTTAACGAGATTACAATGGGCGCTAAATGGTTTCACGAGGGCTACATTTCAGAGGATTCTTTACCATTAGAAACCTACTCCAAAACTTCCCTCCCTGATTTATTGATTAAGAATTCTCTTATAACGCTCTACAATGTGTAGGCCTGTTTTCTTAGCAGGTACTGGTTCACAAAATTTCCAGTTCCGGATCCAGCAAAGCTGAGTACCGGCATGTGAGATCTTGTGATGTTTTCTGGTTAAATCAAAAACCTCTACAAAAGGGGTCGGCTTATACAAAGGTAACATGAAAAAGTCACTTTTTTAACCCTGAAAATGGGGTGTCCGCTTATACTCCGGATCGGCTTATACACTTGACTTTATGGTAATACATTTTTTTATATTTACAAATATTAAAATGTCATTCAGTAATTTTAAGTAGGTGTATCATTTCAATGTCATGAGTGCATTTTAAAAGAGAACTCATCAGTTATGGATAATAATTCATGTAATTTGTTTCCAATGCAGAAAATTTTACATTGCTGTTGAGACCACATGCAAAAGAGGTTGTTGATTACATCTTGTATTTCCTCAAGCATCAGGAAGTTAGATTTCAACATCTGGGCCTTTTAACGTTACGGAATCTAAGTAGAGGTGAAAATAAGCAACTTTAATCTTCAAGTTGATTTCTAGATTGTTATTTGATTTGTCAGTTGATTTGAATTACTCTAGGTTATTGAGGTATATACGTGTTACCTTATTCGTCTCATGGTACCTTTTCATTGCATGGATTTCTCAGATTCACAGATCACTCCACCTGCACAGGCTCTTTGAATGGACAGGCATACTTAGGCTTTATGTTCACATTGATCAATGTGCTCAAGTGAATACCACCTCACTCTTAAAGTAACCTATCAAATCAATTCTCCCCCATCTTTTCAGGTAGAGAATTTAGATAGGCTGAGCAAATCAATAAAAAGCTTCTCATGTGCCTTTTTGAACAAAGATTGTAACTCAAGACTCCCTTGCCAAAGGGGATATCTGCATTGCTTTTTTAGATTGGAATTTGTCAAAACTTACTTTGAAAAACTTCTATCACGTAATTTGTTAACTTTTTTTCCAAATAATAACACAGAGGAATTTAAAACTACTGACCCTCTCCACCTCTGATCCTCCAATGAGAAAAAGTCATGGACCTCTTGTTTCCTTCTCCTGAAGTCAATAATTAGCTCCTTGGTCTTGCTGACATTGAGAAATAGGTTGTTGTTATGACACCACTCAACCAGATTTTCAATCTCCATTGTATATGATTCATCATCTCCTTTGATTCAGCCAATGACAGTGTGTTGTCAGCAAACTTGAAGACAGCATTGGAGCTGTGCTTAGCTACATATCATAAGTGTAAAGTGAGTAGAGCAGGGGGCTAACCACAAAGCCTTGTGGTACACCATCAGGATTTAAGCCAGCTAGCAAACTATCAGAGTTTTACTATATTTTGTTTAAATACGTCCACCGAGCACCAACATGATTATTGACTGTCCTTTGAAGCTGGTTATACATTAGCTGTATCAGGCTTATTTCAAACCAACTTCAATCATTTAAGGTAGTTCACCATCTGCTTAGAACAATTTGGAGTTTACATTTACTCACAGATTCTCAAGTATTAAAATAGATAGCTAAACAAACAATTAAACTTGTACTACTTTGGAATGGCCTTCAATTAATTCATATTTGCTCTTTTCTTAGATTCCTACTTTGTAGCAGTGTTTGATGAATCTGAACTGAAGGTGCAACTCAGAAGGGTTTTTCAGCAGACTGTTGAAACACAGGAACTGCTCCAAGCTGTTTTATTTCACAAGGAATTCGAAAAACACAAATGATAACACTTAAGTGTTTATTAGTGTTACAGTCAGCTAAACGCTGAAGAGCATAGGAAAAAACGATGATACATTTTGTAACACAAGTTGTAATGAGGTCCAATATGTATTGACAATTAATGAGGTCCAATGTGTATTGACAATTAGGTATGTTTTAAACATAATTATCAGTAAATTTTAAAAGTTGGTTTCATTAATGGTGCAATCTTAAAATAATATGTATGGGATAATGAACATTTTGTTCTTTTCCCCTCAGACTTTAATCGTCAGATTTAAGAGATAATTTATTTACCTGAAAACTACACAAATGAAATAAATTAAGATAAGCGCATGGGCCCTGAACTGATCATTGCTTCATAATAGTAGTGTGACTTCAGACATATTTCACTTCTACAGTTTACCATATTACTGAGCTTCATAATGTGTGGCTTAGGTTTTGCTATTTACTAACTTTAGTATTAAGTAAATTGCACAAAGTTGATCAACTGCGTGATGACAGTGTACGGTAAAGCTAATATTATAAATATAACTTTGATCCATTTCCTAAAAATAAGCTTTTCACTTTTGTTTTCAGAGTTCTTTTTTAAACAACCATGCTTACAAGACTTCAAATTCTTAGGCTTCTGGCCTTTTCACTTTGGAGTACAGAGAGTGAGAGCAGAACCATTAATGTCTTGTTTCGTGTGAATTTCATTTGGGCCAATAAAAAGAAGTGAAGTTTAAGTGGAATGGCCAGTGTGGGAGTGGACAGTTAGAGTGAGGAACTGAGACTTTGGCTTCAGTGAGAGGAGGTGGGGCATTTTGGATCAGCCATTGTGTGAATGGGCTAGTGCAGCACTCTGATCTCTGAGGCTTTGACAAGGAGATAGAGGCAAATATCAGGCATGTAAAGATAAGTGTCTTTTAATAAAAGATACCAAATCACAATTAATTAACTAGAGTGGGGATGCTGGATCAGGTGATGTTTTGCAGCAGCATGACGTGGGAGCTGTTGGACCCCATTGTTTTTCCTGATTACCAGATCTGCAGCAAGTGGAACTCGAGGAACTTCGGCTCAAAGTTGATGAGCTGAAATCTGAGCTTCAAACATGGCAATGCATCTGGGAGGGAGAGTAACCTGACACGGTGTTTCAGAAGGCAGTCACACATATTAGATTAACTACTTCAAGTTCAGTCTGTGGCCAGAGACGAGAGTTTGACTGAGTGAGGGGATTCAAGAAGAGTGCTGAAGAGGCTTTGAGCTTGCCCAGCAGGTCTGAGATTGTTGCTCCCTATGAGGATGAGAGTGGAGGCTGTAGAAATGATGAGGAACCATGGAACCATGATTCAGGGAGCCATTCAACAGAGAGGATAGAAGAGAATTGTAATTGATGATAGTATAGTCAGGGGAATAGACAATTTATTGCCACAAAATCAATAGTCCCAAAAGCTGTGTTGCCTGTCTGCTGCCTGGGATTGGGAAATCTCATCTGACCTGCAGAAGAATTTGGAGTGGGATGGTAAGATCTAATTGTTATGGTCTATGTAGGTACAAATGACACAGGAAGAAAAAAAGATTCTGCTGAGGGAATTTGAGCAGCTTGGCGCTAAATCAAAACGTAGAACTAAAAGGTAATGATTCTGGATTGTTAGCTGAGTTTGTGCAAATTGGCACAGAGTTAATAAGATCAGAGAGTTAAATATGTGGCTGTAAGATTGGTGTGGGAAAAGTGGGTCTGAATTTGTAAGGCATTGGCACCAGTATTGGGAAAAGAGGAAGCTGTTCTGAAGAGACAAGCTCCAACTGAACTATTCTGGGACCAGGGTTCTGGTGAATTGCATAACCAGGGCTATGGATAGGACATTAAACTAAATAACAGATTGGTTCAACAGCTTGGAAAAGGATGGATAAAACACAAGAGGTAGAGAGCGCAGAAGAGATTGCTGAAGTCTCCAGAATAACAAACAAGACAAAAAATTCAGAACAGATAAGAATTTAACTTCAGTCAATATGGAGACAAAATTGAAAAGAAAGGTGGTGAATACAGGACTGCGGGTGTTATATTTGAATGCACACAGTATACGGAATAAGGTAGATGAACATGTAGCACAGTTAGAGATAGACAAGTATGACATCATGGGCAACACTGAGTCTTGACTGAAACAAGATCACAGTTATGAGCTTAACATTCAAGGATATTTATTGTATTGGAAAGAGGCTGGTGGGTTGAGAGGGGTGGGGTAACTTTGTTGGTTTTTAAAAAAAATAATTCTTTAGAAAGTGACATAGGATCAGAAGGTCTAGAATCCTTGTGGGTAGCATTGAGAAACTGCAAGGGTAAGAAGATCCTAATGGGAGTTACATTCAAGCCTCTGAACAGGAGCCAGGATGTGGGGCACAAATTATAACAGGAGATAGAAAAGTCATGTAAAAAGGATAATGTTCAGATGGTCATGGGGGTATTTGAATATTCAGGTAGATTGGGAAAATCAGGTTAGTGCTGGATCCCAAAAGGGCACAATATAAATGCATTTGTTTATTAAAATAGGATTGAGCAGTCAGTATGGATTTGTAATCAGGAAATCACGTTTGACTAATCTGTTCAAAGTTGTGACTAGAGTTAAGAAGACCAGTGCAGGTGATGGTTTTAGACTTTCAGAAGACTTCAAATAAGATCCCACAGAGAAATTCACTGGAGAGGGTGAAAAGCACAAGGTTCCTTGGTGTGCATCTAATGGATGATCCAACTTGGACCCAGAACACCACCTCACTAGTCAAGAAGACACAACAGCGTTTACACTTTGAGAAGACTGAGGTGTACAGGGCTCACTACCCCCATTTTAACAACTTTCTTTAGGAAGCACCGTCAAGAGTCTGGCTGCATCATTGTGTGGTACAGAAGCTGCAAGGCATCGAACCTCATGACCCCACAGAGGAGAAGATCATAGGGGTCTCCTTCCCCTCTATTTGTGACATTAACTGGGAGTGTTACCTATGAAGGGCCTAAAGGCATTGTTGAGGATCCCTACAACCCGTCACATGATCTTTGACCCACAACCATCATGAAGGAGGTACAAAAGCATTAGGACTAGGAGTTCCTGACTGAGTAACAGTTTCTTCACTCAGGCTGTGAGACTAATGAATACCCTGCCACCACCAAGGTCTCATCCCTAGGTCAGAGAGCTGTTTACCTGTGCTACACTTTACTACATGCATTTTGAATTATATTTTATTAGCATATTTATAGCATAATATTCTGGTTTATGTGCTGTGCATGATATGTTATTTGTGTGCACCATGATCTGGAGGAATGTGTGGGTGTACACGTGTATGTACGTACGTACGTACAATATAAATAACAAGAAACTGGAATTTGAGCTTGTTACCATCACTGAGACATAGTTACAAGTTGAGGACTGGAAACTGAATATCCCAGGATATAGAGTTGTCAGGTAAGATGGCAATGTAAAAGAGGAGGCAGATGTGAACTGTTGCTTCATGGAATGCACTACTTCAATCTAGAAAGAGGATATGCAAGAAGACTCCTCAAATGAGGCCATGAGGTAGGGATTAGGAACAAATCAGGTGTTGTCACTCTGCTGGGGTGTATTACAGACCTCCTAGCAGTCAATAGGAGAGAAACACACATATATGGCAAACAGCAGAAGGATATAATAAGATTTATTACAGCAATAGATTTCAGTTTCCCAAATAATAATTGAGGTTAATTAACAATGTTGTGGAGGACTCAGTTGGTTGAGTTCCTCCAGAAGACTGTTTGCTCCTCAGATTCCAGCAGTTCGTAAACCCTTATCCAACTCTCTAGAATGAGATGGGAGAGGCCCATCAAAGGTATAAATTGTGTAAGAGATACTTAAAAAGGAGACTTGGAAGGCAAGGAGTCATGAAATATCTCTGCTAGAGAGGAAGTAAATCCAAGGGGACATGGAGCTCATTCACAACTACAGAGTCAATATGTGTTTGGAGCCCTAAGGTACAAGTGAGGTCCTGATGAATACTTTTCTTCAGTATTCAAAGAATACAACTTTGTTGTTGAGGAACTCGGGGAGGGGGGTGGATTCTGGTAAGAATCTCCATAAATTAAGAGGAATACCCAGTATCTAAACAGACTTAAAGGCAAATTTGATGGGAGTTTAAGGTAAAGGAACTCTAAGGATGCAATCATCATATGATAGAATACCCTTTGCAAATTGAGAGGGAGTAGCTAAAATCAAGTGTATTGGTATTAAGTATGAGAGAGGAGCTGGACGCAGTTGATTGGAAGGGTACAGTGGCAAAATTGATAGAGTAGCAATGGTTGGAGTTTCTGGAAATAATTCAGAAGACACAGGATCAGTTCATCCCAAGGAGGCATTCTAAAAGGAGTATGAGGTAACTATGGCCGATGAGGGAAATCAAAGACAATTAAAGCAAAAGAGAGGTTATTCAATATAGCAAAATTTAGTGGAAGCTTTTAAAACCAACAGAGAGCAAGTAAAAAACATGAAAAATGAAGGTATACATATAATGAGTAAAAGAGGCAAGAGTGGATATCGGAGCATTTGAAAATATTGTTGGAGAGGTAGTAATGGGGAACAAAGAAGTGGGAAACGAACTGAATAAGTAGCTTATGTCAGTCTTCACTGTGGAAGACACCAGCAGTACGCTAAATATTTGAGAGTGTCTGAGAGCAAAGTGTGTGTAGTCGCTATTAAAAAGGAAAAGGTGTTTGGGAAGCTGAAAGATCTGAATGTAGATAAGTCACCAGGACCAAATGGTCTGTACTGCAGAGTTCTGAAAGATTTTGGGAGCATTAGTAGTGACTTTTGAAGAATCATTAGACTCTGGAAATGTTCTGGTGTACTGGAAAATTGGAAATATTATTCCACTCCTTTAGAAGGGAGATAGGAAATTATAGGCCTTTTAGTCTGACTTCAGTGGTTGGCAAGATGTTAAATTTTGTTATTAAGGATGGGGTTCTAGGGTATTTGGTGCACATGATAAAATAGGAGGAAATCTAGCATAACAAATGTGTTGGAATTTGAGAAAATAACAGGCACAGCAGACAGAGGTGTCAGTGGATGTTGTTTACTTTGGACTTTCAGAAGTTGTTTGACAAAGTGCCGCACTTGAGCCCACTAAACGAGAGCACATGTATTACAGGAAAGATACTAGCATGGACAGAAGTTTGGCTGACTGGCAGAAAGCAAAGAGTGGGAATAAAAGGGGCCTTTTCTGGTTGGCGGCTGGTGACCGGTGGTGTTCTGCAGAGGTCAGTGCTGGGTGTGCTGGTTGGAGGCTGGTGACCGGTGGTGTTCTGCAGAGGTCAGTGCTGGGTGTGCTGGTTGGCGGCTGGTGACCGGTGGTGTTCTGCAGAGGTCAGTGCTGGGTGTGCTGGTTGGCAGCTGTTGACCGGTGGTGTTCTGCAGAGGTCAGTGCTGGGTGTGCTGGTTGGCGGCTGGTGACCGGTGGTGTTCTGCAGAGGTCAGTGCTGGGTGTGCTGGTTGGCGGCTGGTAACCGGTGGTGTTCTGCAGAGGTCAGTGCTGGGTGTGCTGCTTTTCATATATGTCAATGAGCTGGATACAGAAGTGATGGCTTCATTGCCAGTAGTGCTGAGGAAGCAGGGAGTCTGCAGAAGGACCTGGACAGAAAAATGGGCAAAGAAGTGGCAGGTGAAATATAGTGTAAGGAAGCGTATGTCCTGGATAGATAGGTTGAACATGAGAGTATATTTCAAATATAGGAAGAATCTATGACATAGGGCACAATCTAAGAAAAAAAGGACATTCCTTTTGAAGGAGATGGAGTGCAATTTCTTTAGCCAGAGGATGGCGAATCTGTGGAACTCATTGCAATAGTCAGTTGTGGAAGCAAGTTATTGGGTATCTGTAAGCTGAGTTTCATAGGTTATTGATTAGTAACAGCATCAAAGGTTAGGGGAGGAAGAGGGAAAATATGGCGGAGAGAGAATTGGACATGGTTGAATGATGGAGCAGACTTGCTGGGCCAAATGATCTAATTCTGCTCCAATGTCTTATGGCCTTATGATTTTTTAAAATCTAGATTTTGCAGTTCATAAAAGCAAACATTTTTGCCTTTCAGAAAATAACAGTGCTATAGTTGCTCAAAACATTGACAGCACAATTCTCCTTTTATGAATCTACTGTACTGGGTTGCGAAATGAAGCTTAAAGTTGATTCTAGGTTCTGTATTACCATTTGCACTTCCAGCACTGCCAAGTACAGGCATTTGAGTTTTGACTACACAGGGATGAGAACATTTACTACTTGTTGTCTTAATAAGGAAAACAGCCAGCTCAATACTGAGAGTTTAACTTAACATCAGCACTTAATAATGTGAATTAGCATTAATGACATTTGCAATATTGGGACCTTAACAAGAGGCAAACCATTGACCCCATTTAGTTGAATGTTGGAAACACAAGTCTCCTGCATATGTTAAGAACATAGAAAACCTAAAGCACAATACAGGCCCTTCAGCCCACAAAGCTGCGCCAAACTTGTCCTTACCTTAGAAATTACCGAGTGTTACCAATAGCCCTCTATTTTTCTAAGCTCCATGTACCTGTCCAGGAGTCTCTTTAAAGACCCTATCGTATCCGCCTCCACCATCGTCGCTGGCGGCCCATTCCACGCACTCACCACTCTCTGCGTAAAAAAACTTACCTCTGACATCTCCTCTGTACCTGCTTCCAAGCACTTTAAAGCTGTGCCCTCTTGTGCTAGCCATTTCAGCCCTGGTAAAAAGCCTCTGACTATCCACACAATCAATGCCTCTCATCATCTTATACACCTCTGCAGGTCACCTCTCATCCTCGTCACTCCAAGGAGAAAAGGCCGAGTTCACGCAACCTGTTTTCATAAGGCATGCTCCCCAATCCAGGTAACATCCTTGTGAATCTCATCTGCACCCTTTCTATAGTTTCCACATCCTTCCTGTAGAGAGGCGACCAGAACCGAGCACAGTACTCCAAGTGGGGCCTGACCAGGGTCCAATATAGCTGCAACAATATCTCTTGGCTCCTAAACTCAATACCCTGATTGATGAAGACCAACACACTGTATGCCTTCTTAACCAAAGTAAACCTGTGCAGTAGCTCTGAGTGTCCTATGGTCTCAGACCTCAAGATCCCTCTAATCCTCCACACTGCCAAGAGTTTTGCCATTAATACTGTATTCTGCCATCATATTTGACCTCCCAAAATGAACCACCTCATACTTATCTGGTTTGAACTCCATTTGCCACTTCTCAGCCCAGTTTTGCATCCTATCAATGTCCCTCTGTAGCCTCTGACAGTCCTCCACACTATCCACAACACCCCAACCTTTGTGTCATCAGCAAATTTACTAACCCATCCCTCCACTTCCTTATCCAGGTCATTTGTAAAAATCACGAAGAGTAGGGGTCCCAGAACAGATCCCCAAGACACACCACTGGTCACTGACCTCTCTGCAGAATATGACCCGTCTACAACCACTCTTTTGCCTTCTGTGGACAAGCCAGTTCTGGATCCACAAAGCAATATCCCCTTGGATCCTTTGCCTCCTTACTTTCTCAATAAGCCTTGCATGGGGTACCTTATCAAATGCCTTGCTGAAATCCACATACACTACATCTACTGCTCTACCTTCAATGTGTTTAGTCACATCCTCAAAAAATTCAATCAAGTTCATAAGGCACGACCTGCCCTTGACAAAGCCATGCTGACTATTCCTAATCATATTATACCTCTCCAAATGTTCATAAATCCTGCCTCTCAGGATCTCCTCCATCAACTTATCAAACACTGAAGTAAGACTCACTGGTCTATAATTTCTTGGGATATCTCTACTTCCTTTCTTGAATAAGGGAACAACATCGGCAACTCTCCAATCCACCGGAACCTCTCCCATCCCCATTGATGATGCAAAGATCATCGCCAGAGCCTCAGCAATCTCCTCCCTCACCTCCCATGTTAGCCTGGGGTACATCTTGTCCAGTCCAGGTGACTTACCCAATTTGACACTTTCCAAAAGCTCCAGCATATCCTCTTTCTTAATATCTGTATGCTCAAGCTTATCAGTCTTCAGTAAGACATTCCTACACACCAAATCCTTTTCCATAGTGAATACTGAAGCAAAGTACTCATTAAGTACCTCTGCCATCTCCTCCGGTTCCATACACACTTTTCCACTGGCACACTTGATTGGTCCTACTCTCTCACGTCTTATCCTCTTGCTCTTCATATACTTATAGAATGCCTTGGGGTTTTCCATAATCCTGTCCGCCAAGGCCTTCTCATGGCCCCTTCTGGATCTCCTAACTTCATTCTTAAGCTGCTTCCTGCTAGCCTTATAATCTTCTAGATCTCTATCTTACCTAGCTTTTTGAACCTTTCGCAAGCTCTTCTTTTCTTTTTGACTAGATTTACAACAGCCTTTGTACACCACGGTTCCTGCACCCAACCATCCTTTCCCTGTCTCATTGGAAAGTACCTATGCACAACTCCATGCAAATATCCCCTGAACATTTGCCACACTTCTTCTGTACATTTCCCTGAGAACATCTGTTCCCAAATTATGCTTCCAAGTTTCTACCTGATAGCCTCTTATTTCCCCTTACTCCAATTAAACATTTTCCTAACTTGTTTGTTCCTATCTCTCTCCAATGCTATGGTAAAGGAGATAGAATTGTGATCACCATCTCCAAAATGCTCTCCCACTGAGAGATCTGACACCTGACCAGGTTTATTTCCCAATACCAGATCAAGTACAGCCTGTCCTCTTGTAGGCTTATCTACATATTGTGTCAAGAAACCTTCCTGAACACACCTAACAAACTCTACCCCATCTTAACCCCTTGTTCTAGAGAGATGCAAATCAATATTTGGGAAATTAAAATTTCCCACTACAACAACCCTGTTATTATTACACCTTTCCAGAATCTGTCTCCCTATCCACTCCTCAATGTCCCTGTTTCTATTGGGAGGTCTATAAAAAACACCCAGTAGAGTTACTGACCCCTTCCTATTCCTAACTTCCATCCACAGAGACTCTGTAGAGTCTCCTCCATAACCTCCTCTTCTGTAGCCATGACACTATCTCTGATCAACAGTGCCAAACCCGCACCTCATGTTAGTATGTTAGACTTCTATGCTTGACAAAAATGAACCTGTTCTGCCAAATAGTTAGCAAGTTGTCCACCAGTATTCTTGACTGTCTATCTTAGGTAGGTAAGTTTTACATAGATCTTTTAGTCCATTGATCTATTCAGACTGAAGTTGGATTTTTTTGGGATGCACATAGAATAATGGCATAATTTAGTTTCATTCATTCAAGTGTAACCTTCCCACCAGGCTCCTATACAAATTGGGCTCATTAGCTAACTCTGCTAACGTTCTGTTTCACAATCATGTTTTCCTCCTAATTTCTCTGAGTTACTCAGTAAAAGATGAAAGCGGGCGCATCTTGTGGGTCATTCAAATACATAGCGCAATCACATCATGTGACAGCACACCCTTTGGAACTTGCTCCATCCTCAAGCAATTTCTTTCAAACAGCTGAATGCCCCCTTTGTGGCACAAACAATACAGCAGTTTCTCCAACCTGAAAAGATAGGCAGACATCTTTTCTGCTTCCTCATGGAATTTGTGTCTGAACTTCATCCTAAGATTGGCTGCACTTTCAGCAGTGCCAAAAGCATTTTCCAGAGCTTGCAGGTAATCAGCTGACATAGCTAATGGGTTTTCTGCCTTGAGGACCCCCTTCCCCATTGAGTGTGGGTTTAACTCCAGAGAAAATTCTCAGCCTACAATAACTTTGGCTCTCCACAGGTACTCTTTGAAATTTATCAACCAACGATGTAATAGTTGAAACCTGCTCAGAACTTAAATCAACAACTGAAGGACTTATTTCGGCTTGTCACATCAGACACCTCCGTTCCTTCACTTTGCAGAAACGAGAACAACTTGTCTTTAAAGTTTCCACCCTCCGCTACATCCCACCTTCTCTAAAAATATGGACTGCCCATGGTCCCACTCTCCAGGCTCCGCTATCTTATTGGGCAGCACGACTTCAGTCATGTCATTGGTAGCCTGGACTTGCATGGTATCCTTATCAGCTGATTGGTCAAAATATTGTTCAACCAGTGTAACTTTCCACCTTATTTTTACAGAATTCAGTAGCAATTCATTTGGGGATTCGAATATCCATTCCACTCAGAACACAAGCATTACTTGTGGATAACCACTTCAAATCGCATCAAATCTTAATCCTCGTGGCATCCATAATAAAGTCCATTAATTACAACACACCTCACTTTCCACCAACATTAGTTTAAATGCTAGCTTAAACAACAAATAAACCACTTAATCAATCTTTAGACAGCAAACAGTATCTGAAATCCCGGATGAGCCCCCACAAATCTTCTCACCAGGTTTGTATACAAACCTGGCCTGCAAGCTAACTCTGCTAATAGCCAAGTGACTCAGCAGTGAGAAAGCTACCTTTCATTAACAATATACGTCTAGGGTATGATTTGGAGTTTGACCAAACAAAACAGTTGGGATATCCCGATTAAAGGAAATTTGAGCAAATACTGTGTTTAATACTGCCCATACATTGTTATCGGTAGCTCAAAAAATGACAGATCGTACAGCAGCATAAAATTGTAAAGTAAGTATATTTACCAATTTTCAACTTTATCAAGCTGGCAACAAAGAAAGAAAAAAAAGGGCCCTTTACAGCTAAACCAGTCTAAATGCCCACGTAAACATTAGAGATAATTTCTGTAGTAACTTTACTCGAGGTGCTTAATTCTCATCACCAACCACAGATAGAACTTCCCTTCTTGGAATCCTTTGTCTTGTGAAGTACTCCTTGCAATAGGGTCTCGCCCTTTGGGTGGGATCCTCCAGGTATCTTCCCTGGTGCTCTTCTCTATGCACTTCCCACCAAAAGACCGTCTTGAATAAACTGGCTTTCTCGGGAGTATTGGCCCTTCCTCCTTGGAGCCATTCATCTGCACAAAGCACTTCTTACAATGGGGTTTCTCCTTCAAATGGCATTCTGTGGCATTTTCCCTTGTGCCCTGCTCCACAGCTCCTGGCAAAAAGACCCCAAGTCAGACTACTGTCCTTCGGAAATCTGATCCTGCCCAGCTCTCCTGAATCTTCCACCAGGCAGAAAGTTACAGCTGACTGACAAAATGTCATGGCTCCTTATCTTTAGCTGAAGACAAACCACTATTACTAACAGGATACACTGCTTTTGCAGAAAACTGCTAAAATAAAATTACCTCACAGCAAAGCAGTAGAAATCTTATCTAGGGCATTGCACAAGTATGCACACATCTTTTAATAAGTCAAGTTAACTAAGCTAAACTTTTGGGCTTTATACACTAAGAAGCAGAAAGTAGCTTTTGGTTGCTGGTTTTGAATGTGGTTCTTTTGGCTGCAAGCTGAAGACAGTGGAATAACATTTAGATTTCTTAGTTCTTCCAGTTTAACAAAATGTTAAGTAATGTAACCCTCTCACTAAGGGCTTGTATGCAAATTTGGCTTGTTAGGTAACTCTGCTAATGGCCACGTGGCCTAGAGGTGAGAAAGCCACTTTTCATGAACAATATACATCTAGCATTGGTATGATTTGAGGTTCAACCAAACAGGAACATCGTGAAATTCTGATTAAAGGAACCTCAATTTGAGTGAATGCTGTGTAAATACTGCCCATACACAATTATCAATCGGCAAGAAACGACAGATCGTACACTGCATACAACTATAAATAGAGTATACTTAATCAATTTCAGCTTTTTCAAACAGTTAAAAGGAAAAGGGCCCATTACAATTAAACCAGTCCAATGTGGAGCTCACTCTGGAGTATTCAGGGCTGTATCCCTTTACTCACATGCTGGCTTGCGTGAAAGCACCCGCCACATTCCAAACTTCCCTCTGAATCCATCTTGAACAAACTGGTCCTCTCTCAGGAGTATTGGCCCTTTTTCCTTGGAGCCATTCATTTGCACAAAGTACTTGCAATGGGGACTCTCCTTCCAACAGCATTCTGCAGCATCTTCCCCTTGTGCCCCACTCTGCAGCTTCTGCTAAAAAAAAACCCAAACCAGGCTGCTGTCCATCAGAAAACTCTTCCCCACAACTCTCTCAAAACTTCTCCCACATCCCACAATCCTGATTGGCTGACACAGCATTCCTAAGTTGGACAACACAGTCCTTATCTTAGCCTGAGTCAAAACACACTTTCCAGAATGGTACACTGCTTTTACAGAAAACTGCTAATATAAACAATCTCACAGCATCGCAGTGGAAATCTTAATGAGGGCATTATACTACCCCCTCCCCCCCCCACCAAAAATAGTCATGTCCTCATGTCTTTGGGACTTATTAAACCATTTTTAATGACACAATTAATTTTGTGATTTCAGGACTCCCAATGCCCTTGTATATGGAAGTGACATATCTCACTATTGGGATGGACTTAACACTGTTTCCCCGGTTCATCATGGGTCAGCCTGATTCTCTGAGACCCTATCTCATCGTCAGCTTCTTCAGCCTCAGGCACTTTTTGTGACCTTTCCTGTCTACTAGAGGATGTCTCCCCGTCCATCACTTGTACCTTCCAGTGGCTCAGGTCCCCTGCCCCATGATCACTTGGCTTCTTTCAGTGTAAGCAGGTGCTTCCAAACATCTTCAACCTCCACTGGTGCTAACCAGCAAAACCTCTCTCGGAAAGGTGTGTCTTCTGTCAGTCTAATAGTGAGGCAAGTACTGCACAGGAACAGGAGATTCAGCTCAGAATGTTGAGCCAAACCAATTAAATTAGTAACCAAAAACTCAACCGAACTAACTCCTTCTGCCTATACAACACCCATAACCTTCCATTTCCTGAACATTCACGTCCCTATCTAAGAGCATGGAGGTACCATCATGAACTCCCACATCTTGATTTCAGTGTCTGAGACTGACGTGTGAGCAGGCTTCAGGAGGTGAAGCCATGAAGAGCATTCAGCCCAGACGGGCTACCTGGCCAAGTACTAAGGACCTGTGCTGTTGAACTAGCTATAATGTTCACAGAGATCTTTAACCTCTTGCTTCGGCAGTGTGTGGTACCCACCCGCTTCGAGCAGGCTTCAATTACACCGGTGCTCAAGAAAAGCACAGTGACCTGCCTCAATGACTGTCAGCCAGTAGCACTTACATCCCCAGTGATGGAGTGTTTTGAGAGGTTGGTGATGCCTGAGAAGCAACTTAGATTTGCTCCAATTTGACTACCGGGATAACACGTCCACAGTAGATGCTCAACCTGAACATCTGGACAGCAAAGATGCATATATCAGGATGCCCTTTATTGAAAACAGCTCAGCATTCAACACTATCATCCCCTCAAAACTAATCAATAAGCTCCAACACCTTGGCCTCAATACCTCCTTGTGCAATTGGACCCTAGATTTCCTCACTTGCAGACCCCAGTATGGAGGCCATGGGGTCAACGGTGGCCAGCAGCTGGGTGCTGTGGTGTTCAGACCTGGTGTGGCCGTCACTCTTCATGGAAGAACTGAGTTCGTGCAGCCACCATCCTCGATACTGACAGAAGGATGTTTTCTAATTTCTGAGATTTATATGATTATTAGTCAGTAGTTTAAATTGGTCAATTTTCCAGGTTTTCTTTCTTGTTGCCGATTAGCAGGTGGGAAGTAGGTTTTCAAAGCTTGCAGAGAGATTTAGGCCAGTTAGAAGAGTGGGCTGAACGATGGCAGATGGAGTTTAATGCTGATAAGTGTGAGGTGCTACATTTTGGTAGGAATAATCCAAATAGGACATACTTGGTAAATGATAGGGCATTGAAAGATGCAGTAGAACAGAGTGATCTAGGAATAATGGTGCATAGTTCCCTGAAGGTGGAATCTCATGTGGACAGGGTGGTGAAGAAAGCTTTTGGTATGTTGGCCTTTATAAATCAGAGCATTTGAGTATAGGAGTTGGGATGTAATGTTAAAATTGTACAAGCACTGGTAAGGCCAAATTTGAAGTATTGTGTACAGTTCTGGTCACCGAATTATAGGAAAGATGTCAACAAAATAGAGAGAGTACAGAGAAGATTTACTAGAATGTTACTTGGGTTTCAGCACCTAAGTTACAGGGAAAGATTGAACAAGTTAGGTCTTTATTCTTTGGAGTGTAGAAGGTTGAGTGGGGACTTGACAGAGTTATTTAAAATTATGAGGGGGATAGATAGAGTTGACGTGGATAGGCTTTTTCCATTGAGAGTAGGGGAGATTCAAACAAGAGGACATGAGTTGAGAGTTAGGGCGCAAAAGTTTAAGGGTAACACGAGGGGGAATTTCTTTACTCAGAGTGGTAGCTGTGTGGAACGAGCTTCCAGTAGAAGTGGTAGAGGCAGGTTCGGTATTGTCATTTAAAGTAAAATTGGATAGGTATATGGACAGGAAAGGAATGGAGGGTTATCAAGCATTTGGCACGGACTAGAAGGGCCGAGATGGCCTGTTCCCGTGCTGTAATTGTTATATGTTTATATAATGTTATTTTTTTGTGTGAGGAGGGGATGGGGATTTGGGGTCTGATTTGCTTGTTGGTGTTTTTCCATGTGGGCAATCCGTTTTTTTGTGAAAGGGAGGGGACAGGGATTGATGTCTCTTCTTTCCACAACAGTTTTTCTGTATTCCATGGAGATGATGATTAACAGAGTTGTATTGTACATGAATACTTTGACATTAAAATGAATCTTTAAGTGTAATTACAAAGAAAGCATGGCAGCTCCTCTACTTCCTTAGGAGTTTGCAGGGATTCAGCATGGCATCTAAAACTTTGACAAACCTCTGTAGGTGTATGGTGGAGAGTATATCGATTGGCTACATCACAGTCTGGTGTGGAAAAAACAATGCCCTCAAACACAAAATCCTACAAAAAGTAGAGCAAAGCCTCCCCCCTCCAGCCACTGAGCCAATCTACATGAAATGTTGACACAGGAAAGCAGCAACCATCATCGGCACCCCACCTCTGGAACAAACCTAACATGCTCTCTTTTTACTGCTGCCATCATGAAGGTGGTTATAGGAGTCTCAGGACTCATACCACCAGGTTCAGGAACCGTTTCTACATCTTAACCAACTGGTTCTTGAACCAAAGGGGATAACTTCACTTGCTCCATCATTGAAATCTTCCCACAACCAGTGGATTCACTTTTAAGGATTTTTCATTGCATATTTTCAATATTTATTATTTATTATTCTTTCTTTCCTTTTTATTTGCTCAGTTTGTTATCCTCTACACTCTGGTTGAACATGCAAGTTGGGTGACCTTTCACTGATCGTTATGATTATTATTCTATAGATCTATTGAGTATGCCTACAGGAAAATGGTCGTAGATGATACATATATGCATTTTGATAATAAATTTACTTTGAACTTTGAGCCACTTGAATCCCTCTATTTTGTCTTCACTACCACCACCCTGGGAGTGCATTTACAGGCACCCATCACTCTCCAATCACTTGCCTTGAAAATCTTCTTTGCACTTACTCCCCGACCTTAAATGCATGCCTCTGGTATTAGACAAGAAAAAACCCTCTATCTATGCCTCTCATAAACATCTATCAGATCTCCCCTCAGCCTCTGCCATGCCAGAGAAAATAACTCGGGTTTGTCTAACCTTCCCTTATAGTACATGCAGGCAGAATCCCCCAAGCCTCGACACCCTTCCTATAATGGAGTGACCAGAGCCGCATTCAGTACTCCAGATGTAACCTAACCAGAGTAATCTGCAAACTATTTCTAATTTTAGATCTTCGGCAATGCACCTGTGCATGAAAACCAAATTAAATAGAAAGCAAGAGAATTTAATTTTGAATTGAGTTAATTTATAGGATTTGCTAATAGTGGACAGAATTCAACTGTTGTGTTATGCTTCCATGTGTTATACTTCCAAGCACCATCATAAAAGCAGTCTTCAGTATTTATATTCTGAAATATTATCGGTAATAAATTGATCAGCATAATGGGGGGGGGGGGGGTGCAACGGGAAAAATATTGTGCCAGAGGGAAATATTCAGGTTGCAATAAGATCTAATGGTCAAGATATACTTGTTCTTAAAATCATGTTATGCACGCTCCCTAATGACTGCTCATTTCATTAAAATGTGAAGTGGCATTTATTTAGTGTGTGCCTTAAAGACAAGCTGACAACAAAAGCAATGATATTATGATCACTTTCTTGTTGATCTTCTAGAATGGGAAACAAAGGTTATAGTCTCAATTTATAAATTCCATTGTTCAAAATACAATGTTATGTGGCAAACAAAATTTAATAAGGGAATATTAGAGTAGCAAGGAGAAAAAAAGTGAAGACAAATGACAATGATTGAGAACAGATTTTGTTGCACTTTCAGCATATGTATTAGCAAAACCCACAATATGTACACAAGAGCTTCTTTATTCTCAATGTTGTAAAAGTGGAATTGTAATGTAATTCAAAATGGTGCAAAGTGCATTCAAGACAAAGTTTTCAAATCAGTCCACCAGAAATAGATATTGCCACACAGACTAGTTACACAAACTATTTTATTGCATTTTACTTGTGTAAATTATCAAACTTTTCTCCTCCAAATTTCAATCTTTTTAAGTTACAAAAATCAGGTGGGATGGGGAAATGCATAATAATGGAAAATGAAAGGTCACCTCTCTTCAAACGTATGCAGATTTTACTGAGCCTTTCGTTCTAGTTTCTCATACAGAAAAATGTCTTGCTGGGCATCCTCAAATTAATATTCAAAATCATATACAGCTCATTTAATCCAGCATATTTAAATGAGACAAAAGGTACCAAAAAAACTGAAAGTCAAATTTTCAGCATTCTCTGGATTAGAAAAATTAAATTTAGAACATTCCCCTTGTAAAAATTAACAATAATCACATCTGATTGATTCAGTGAGCCAACTATCCCTATACAACTGCAAATTAATTTAGAATTTTAAAATAGTAACTCAAAATCATGTTTTTGTACATAATCTACATAGATTAAAGCAAAAACAATTTAAAGTAATTTTTAAATAATTTCTATATACATGGATATGAATAGACAATACAGAAAAATAGAACAAACTATGCAACTATGCCGTGATCACTGAACGTCCCACTAAATGGCTTTTTTTATCATTCATAATGGATGAAGGTTTTCAAAGATTAGATTAAGTGTTTGCCACAAAAAAATATACCATCTGGCCTTAAGTGAAACTGCTAAACATACTCATTTCAGTCTCTGGCCAATTGCAACAGAAATCCTTCTGTGAAGGCATTTTATCTTAGGACAGAAAAAAACAAGCTGACACCTGAACATGTTTCATTCCGCCTGCAATAATTTCAGTAGTACTTAAAAAGGGAAGAAAGTGCAAAGTTTTTTGTCATGCTCTCTAGCAGCAATATCTAAACTTGAGATAGCGCAGTAACATGTAATTGAGTTAAATTTAAATCCTCCAACTCTAGTAAGTTGAAGTCACAGACAAGGAATGCCTTTCTTAAATACCAGGTTTCTTGAGATTATATATATAACTTAAGTCATTTTAAGTTTGTCTCATGATCTTATCAGATCACAAGTCATTATAACTACTTGTCTGCTCACAAACTGAACCAGTATCAATACATTGAGATACTTCATTAAATGATTCATCAGCCCAAAATTAGTTTAATAACCAGCTTATGTAAAATGGGTGCATTATTTATCAATTACAGATTTACTATTAAAAATTAATATTCTCTATTTCAACATTTTTTTTCATAGTTGGTGTTAAAAAAGGTTCTGAAAAGGAGGTAACAAGAGAAGCTTCTAAAAGAATTCTATTAGTATTTAAGAGATTATGTGGAACTCAGCTGAGTTCATTGTGCCATATTAAACCAATTGGTTTATAACTCAATGCCTATTGTCAACTACTTGCAGCACAACAAGGCTTATTCAAGTAATAAGTGCTCCAAAACAAATAAAGGTACTGCTAACTTAAAGTAATTCCCTGCACCATCACAAAATCGCTATTGTCATTCTTGTCTTATTATAAAGAATGCCAATTCCCTGAAGCAGCATGTTCGAAAAGCAGTTTATATACAATGCATACTAAGCAAGATTAACCAGTGATCAGAATTAACTAGAAGTTCAGTTAGCAATGATGAATTTCTCTCTACCCACATTTTGCATATTTATTATTCCTGTTCTCACTGTTGTGGTTAGATTCCAGTTCTGGATCTTAGAAAGGCTGCACTGCAATTCTTCATGGCGTGAAACAAACAGATTCCCAATTATTCTGAGCGTGCTCACTGAACTCCACACTTTGTCGTTCCTGCTCAACACTGTCAAATGACTTCTGGAAGACAGACAATAGAGGATTGCAAAATTAATGCAAGCCAAAATATGAAATAGAAATATGGAACTTATTTAAAATTTAATTGGGGATAATTATACTCAAATTTGAAATCAGACATTAATCTAATTCATTGTTCAAAGAGCATCATTCAAAACAAATATATTAATTTTCCAAAATCAGAGTTCTTTTGTAGCATCCAGTAAATCACAAGTTGAGGCGTACACATGCATAGAGACGACAGAACTTGTTGGGAGTTACTTCATTTTTCGTAAAGTCAGTTTTACTTGCTCCAGAACACTCCTACCACACATGGAGATTTAGTTTGATCATTATTGCTTTATGAACAGAAGTGGAGAGAATGGAACATGGAAATACAGCTTCAGCTCATAACCCTCCAAGAGGGATGCCTACCTAAGAGTATTTTAAATGGCCTTATCATATCAGCCTCTGCCACTACCTGGATGCGTTCCAGGTACCCACTACTTCCTGTGTAAAAAACCTACCTCTGACATCTCCCCTAAACTTTCCTCCACTATCACCAATGGATGATCTCTGGTATTGCCCACTGCTTCCCTGTGAAAAGATGCTGCTGGCTCTCCACTATTTACACCTTGCATAATCTTACATGTCTCTAATAAGTCGCCTCTCATCCTCCATCGTTCCAAAGAGAAAATCCTGAGTTTGCACCTTTCCTCATAAGATATGTTCTCTCAGCCAGGCAGAATCCTGGTAAATCTTCTCTGCACCCTCTCTAATGCCTCCACATCCTTCAAATAATGAGGTGATCAGAATTAAATACAATACTCCATGTGGCTAACAAGAGTTTTATAGAGCTGTAACATAACCTCACAGCTCTTGTATTCAATCCCCAAATATAATTAAGGACAGCCCACCATACATCTTCTTAACCACACTATCAACTTTTGCGGCAGTTTTGAGGGATCCATGTATCTGGACTCAAGATCCCTCTGATCCTCCACACTAAAGAATCCTGCCCTAACCTTGTACTACTCTTTCAAGTTTGAAAATAGCTTGAATGAATTAACTGTGACCTGCTGCAAAGATGTGGTGGAGAGAAGAAGTTTAGAGCAGGGATATTTAGATACCCACTAATTTATTTTTGGTATGTTTCAGCACAGATTTTAAATCAAGGGAATTAGTATCTGATGAAAAAAATCCATTAAATAAGTGAAGTTTATTATAGGTGACTGAACCTAGTAATCATTACAAATACAAGTAGAATTTTCTTTTCAAAAGAAATGTTCACTAAATATAGTTTTCTCTTCAATTAAATATACTATCATCAATGATTTCAGAAAAATTGCAGTAACACCAAGTCCCTTCCAAACAAATAAATATTAATCCATATGAATTCCTATTATGCACTAAGATGTTGGCATATAATTTTAAAGATGGGCTTCATTTTAATATTTTGACATGATGAATTTCACAATTAAACATAATCAGTTGAACTCTATAGGGTGAATGCAAAATAGATAAATAGAAACTCAACTTTCCTCATCTAAACCCAGCAGCGCATTCTCTATTCCATTCTCCCATTTGCGCAGGTGTAGAAGATGGCTCTTCACAAAGCGATTCAGCTAGTCCAGTAATGGCAGCTACTCATCTCACTTACCAATACCCTCGCATCTTTAAAGTCATTGTTTTTGTAAAACTTACTCAACTTTGTCAAATAACATTTTTGCTAGGTGTAAAGTATTTCATGTGCAAAAGATCAATTTCCCCTTCATTCTTCATGATGATTCAACAGTTTTGCCTTTTATCAAAGGCTGTTTAAACAATTACTTTACAGTTTAAGATTTTTTGATGTGAAGTCAAACCACGCCTTTGCATTATTGATTAAAATACAAGTTAGATGGAAGACTACTTGTCTGTAATGTTCCTTCTACTATAATTTCCCAATCAGAACCAAGATCTTTTTAGATGCTGCTCTAGAGCTGGTGAACCATGCTGACTTCCAATAGAGTTCATCTGACAATTATCATTCACACTGTCAAATTTCTCCAAAGCTTCATCAGTTCATAATCATTTAAACTCCCAATCCTCAAGAAAATTGATTCTTCTAGCTCAGGCTTCCATTCTGAAAGCCCCATTATTGGTCTCATGCAATCATAATAGGCATTATTACCTTGGATTCACAACATGGTTGTGACCACATCAACCTTTATGACCTTATTAACTTGTTAAATACTAGCAGGGTTAAAGGACTTCATACCTGCTGTTTTTTGAGTTTGAATGCCATCTACTTTGGTTAATAACTCCATGGATCCATTTTCCTCAAATGCAATAACTGGATTCACAGGAATTCCAACTTCATCCTGACAATTATTAATGGGTTCTGTAGTTACTCTGGGAGATTTTATTCCAAATGACAGATCAATGTAATCTTCAAAGCTTTCATCCTGCATGGGAATGCCATTCTCTCTGATAATTTTCTGAGCAGAAGAACTATGGGGTTAAAAAAAAAGGATCTGTCACATACTTTATATAGAGGCTAAGATTCTAGATGATTTGCTGTGATTGTTGACATTTTACACCAATCAACACGATTAAAACGTTTAGCCTGTCAAAATATACACAGACCCAAAAGTTGTTTATTCTGAAAGATGGAACAATGTGACCCACATTTGTGGAACCCATTTATACACAAGATCATGGTATCAGAAGGAGAATAAAGTAAAAACTGCAGATTCTGGAAATCTGAAATAATTACATAACATACTTGAAAAATTCAGCAGGTGAGGCAGGTTCTGTGGAAAAAGAAATAGTTAAAATTTCATGTCGAAGGAACTTCATCAGAACTGAGAAAGAATGAAAACAAGGTTGCCACAGACAACCGGGTGAAACAACATAAACAGGGGGAAGCAATGTAACAACTGAACGGACACTTCTTTGTCTCCAAACTGTGCATGAGGTCATTTACAGATAATCAAAATTAGTAATATGATATTGGTATAATTACAGCTAGAAATAATTCTTCTTTCATTCAAATATTTGGTCTGCAACTCAGGATTGTCTGGAATTTTCCAGCTATTGCAAGGGGCAGCAAGAGGCTGCAAAGGACTATAGACCCATCATGGGCGCAACCATCTAAATCACTGAGGACAGCTTCAAGAGGCAGCATCTCAAGGTGGCATCTATCACTATGGACATGCACTCATCTCGTTTCTATCAAAAGGGAAGAGGTACAGGAGCCTGAAGACCCACACTTAACTTTTTACTTTGTTCCCTTTAGCCATCAGATTTCTGACCTTGTTATTCCTTTTGCACTTTTAGTTTTGTAATTACTAAATTTTTATGTCTGTACTGTACTGCCACAGAACAAATATCACGTTAGTGATAATAAATCTGACTGATTCTGTTAGGTTACAAATTACTTAAATCTGTGGTACAGAAAATCATGACTTAAATTCAGATATGTCTACAACTTCAAACCTAAAATTGGAATGGTGATAAATAAGTACAGTGTTATATAGTTGGTGTCTAGGAGATTAAACATAAAATGTTAAGGTGTAACTGCAATAGCTGTGGTGCTCCTGGCAAAAAGTACATTGTCTGGGTAGTTGTTTGAGGAGGCCACTATGTTTCTGAGCTCAACAACACTCATTTTATATTGTTCTTAATATAGTATAAGCATTGCAAATTGTTTCACACAAGTATTATAAAAGAGAAAACAATTATTGCTGAGGGACACTAGAACAGCTGATTAAGAGCTTTGTCAAAAATTGTTTTAAGGTTAATCCTAAGGGAGGAAATAGAAAAGGTGAAAGAGATTCTATGGGAGGGAATTGCAGAAATATATGTCTTAGGAAGTGACTAATAATGGATTAGGCATCCTCTAAAGTCCATTGAAATCAATGGATATTTAAAAAACACTGATTAACCAGAAATCAATACAAGTCAGTGAGCAATAGTTAATGGATTAAAGAAATGAATGAACACATTTATGGAGTGTATAAATAAAGGTGCCCATGAGAAGAATGAAACAATCAGATCTGTGGATAACAGAAACTTGGATGGGATCTTCGGGGCAAATAAAATGAGGTACAATAATTATATTTATCGAGGAAAAGTTTATCTGTATGGATGGCATACTATTTTACATGCCATCCATACAGATCATTTCATTACATTGGTACATTATGGTAGTACATGGTAAAACAACAGAATTCAGAATAAAGTGCTACAGTTACAGAAAGCGTAGTGTGCACTGACAATAAGGTGCAAGGCATGACAAGAGATTGTGAAGAGTGCATCTCATCATACAAAACGTTAATTCAAAAAGAAGTGGAGGTCAGTGGATTCAGTGACAACATAGGTACATAATCTAAAAATCAACTTGTAATGAAATACGACACCAATTGCCCACTTTGGTTTCAGACAGCTACCAGAAAAAAGGAATGGAATAGGTAAATAGAAAAACAGGATTTTTAAAATGAGTGAATAAAGAATGATGAAGATAATATAATTTAAGAGCATTTTGCTGATAATAGAGTAACACACAAAATTCTGGAGGAACTCAGCAGGTCAGTCAGGATCAATGGAGAAGAATAAGAGACGTCATTTTAAGTTGAAACCTTCATTGTGACTGCTGACACTAGGATAATTAAAATGTAAAATGTAGGTAATTAAAATGTATTGAGGCGACAGCATGATCACTTTTGTAACAACCAGAAACATCTTAGTTTGTGAGAACTGCAGGAATACAAATAGAAATCAAGGCCAAACATAAAGAACAAAATGCTTAATGAGTGAAATGGAAAGAAAAAGGGCTGAGTCACTCTCATAAACACTGTACTTCTACGCCGAAATGCCACAAAAAGGTAATCAAAATCACACAAAATCAAGCAGTTTTAGTAAGAAAGGACTCCTATTCACAACTAGCAATGAGCTTAACATGTATACAATCCTCTAGCATCAAAAATCACTGGAGTACAATAGCCTAGTGAACAAATTAATGGACTGGAAGCCTGAATTTTGGACCACTGATTCAGAAACAAATTGGAGTTCTCCTATGACAACTGAGGAACTCCAAAACAAGTAACAAAATAAATTTGGAATGTAAACTAATTTTAGTAACAAAAATGATTTAGTTGCCCAAAAAATCCATTTGGTTCATTTATGTTTTTCAGGGATGCAAAACTACTACACTTAACCCAGTTTGACCTAAGCCTAACAACGAATGTGGAAAATAAAATCTTGGCATTTCCAGTGAAGCTCACATTCCAGAATAAAAAAAACTACAAATGTGTAGCAGCAGGATGATTAATAAATAATCCTAACATGGAAGTCTAGTATGGGCTACATCATCTAAACAGTTAAGAGTGAAATCATGCACACAAGGTATCTCAAGTGATAGAATGAATACAAGTGACCAAAATGAAAGGTGGTCAGATTTTTCAGTGATTCTTATATTTTTACTGATTCAAGAGTTCAAATTAGCAAACCAGTTTACCCATCTGATCATCCAGTTTATGCATCCTTTTAGTAAATTTCAGTACAAAATTTAACTATTTTTAAATATTTGAAAAAACTAATTCGTGAATTAGTACTGCTCTTACCATTCTTCATCTGTTTGCGATTGATCTGCAAACTCTCCATTATTGCCCATTTCTGACTGCTTATTGGTTTCTTCCTCAGGGATCACTGACACTGCTTTTGTTTCAGTTATGTAATCAGGGTTCTGGTTGGTTGCTGGAATATAAAGTAAAGATATCTTATTAACTACAATAAGAAAGGACCGAGTAAGTTTTACCTACAATAGTATAATGCAGCACCTCGGAGGTAGAAAGAACATTATATATAAAAACAATACTTAGAGCACAAAATTCTTTGGGCATAAATGGTCCAACACTAGGAATTATGCTGTATACCATTCCCTTCCCACTCCCAACAATCAGCATCCCTAGGCTTTTAAGATATCTTCAGGCTGCCTAACTGACTTTTCCCAAAAAATTCCATACAGCCCTATCAGTAAATGGGAACAACTACTAATCCAAATGACTTACCATGTACTTTCAAAGTCAAAAATTCTAAGAGATCATTGACATGATTCATCACAATCATCTGGATAAAACACAAAATTCCATCCATTTAGAAGAATGAGGTCAAAATGATTGACCTCAAGTGGGGTTTATGAATTCCTGTGAGATATCCAGCTACATTTTGGAAACATGGAAATCTCCAGCACAAAAATTAATTTGGCAAAAATTTTTCTCACAAGAAAATTTTGCCCAGTTGCTTCACATAATACTTAGTCACAATTTAATTCTTCCATTGACATTGCTTTCAATCTTAGCCACTTGAATGTTAATAGAAAACTTTATGATAAATACTGGGATACTAGGTCAAAGAATACTGTAGAATTTCATGAACAGTAAAGATACTTAGAATGCTTTTTGATTCTGGAAACTCTGCAGGTCAGCAACAGCCATGGGCAGAAAAAGAAACTGACATTTTATGAAGGGCATTTTACCTAAAACACTGATTTTCGTTTGCTCCCCATGGATTGCATTACCCTGCTTAGTGTTTTATGCACGTTTCTTTCTGATTCATTGGGCAATAGCCATACTGAATTGCAAAGGTGATAAAATGGATTCAAGATTTTTAAATTACATAAACAAGATGGAGTGGCATGGAGGGTCTGTAATAAAATTAAATTAAAAGAAAAGTCAGTGAGAAGCAATTGTAGGAAGGATTACAAATGAGCTAGTCAGTCCTGTGCCCAATCTGGTGATAGCAAATGCATACAGTATTTATTTCTGGCTGTGTAATTGATTTACAATGCATTGTAAGGGAATGAAGGGAAACAAATTTCTTGAGAAAAAAACAAACTGCTGGAGGAACTCAGGTTCAAGTAGCATCTGTGGAGACAAAAGATGGTTGATGTTTTGGATTAAGACCGCTGTCCTGATGATGTTTTGGGTTGAGCCCTGCATCAGGACAGAAGTTTCAATCCAAAAAAGATCAAACATCCATTTACCTCAACAGATGATGCCTAACCTGGTAAATTCCTCCAGCAGTTTGCTTTTTGTTCCAGATTCCTACAGTAACTTCTTTAGATATTCTGTGGAAGGAAGTTCTTATGCTAAATCTTTACAATGTCTCATTAACAATACTGGCACAGTTTTGTTTATTTCAACAGACACACTGATACAAGAACAATGACAACTACGCCCAAATCATATTGGAGAATAAGGTTGCATTGTTTGCTGTGTAACCAAAACTATGTAACCAGCTTTGTGTTTGCTATTTGCTATGTATGTATCCAATTTAGTAGGAGAATGAAATCTCTGTATTGTCTCTGTACTATTGAACACATCAATGCCTTGAGAATGTAGCTAACAGTGAAAGTAAGCAATGTAGAGATAACGGTGGTAGACGGGATCGTGGAGTGGTGTGATGGTATGGGGACCAGTCAAAGCCAGGAAGGGGGACACATGTTCCAAGGAGTAGACTAGAGCAAGTATGGACTACTGAGCAGAAATATTGGTGGCGAACGGAGAAGCTAATGTGCTGGTGATAAGCGTTGCAAGCGGATAGGGTATGCTAATGTAACTGAGATAGGGGACGAGGGTATGCTAATGTAACTGAGATAGGAGACGGGGTATGCTAATGTAACTGAGATAGGAGACGGGGTATGCTAATGTAACTGAGATGGGAGACGGGGTATGCTAATGTAACTGAGATGGGAGACGGGGTATGCTAATGTAACTGAGATAGGAGACGGGGTATGCTAATGTAACTGAGATAGGAGACGGGGTATGCTAATGTAACTGAGATGGGAGACGGGGTATGCTAATGTAACTGAGATGGGAGACGGGGTATGCTAATGTAACTGAGATAGGAGACGGGTTATGCTAATGTAACTGAGATAGGAGACGGGGTATGCTAATGTAACTGAGACAGGAGACCGGGTATGCTAATGTAACTGAGATAGGAGACGGGGTATGCTAATGTAACTGAGATAGGAGACGGGGTATGCTAATGTAACTGAGATAGGAGACGGGGTATGCTAATGTAACTGAGATAGGAGACGGGGTATGCTAATGTAACTGAGATGGGAGACGGGGTATGCTAATGTAACTGAGATAGGAGACGGGGTATGCTAATGTAACTGAGATAGGAGACGGGGTATGCTAATGTAACTGAGATAGGAGACGGGGTATGCTAATGTAACTGAGATAGGAGACGGGGTATGCTAATGTAACTGAGATAGGAGACGGGGTATGCTAATGTAACTGAGATAGGAGACGGGGTATGCTAATGTAACTGAGATAGGAGACGGGGTATGCTAATGTAACTGAGATAGGAGACGGGGTATGCTAATGTAACTGAGATAGGAGACGGGGTATGCTAATGTAACTGAGATAGGAGACGGGGTATGCTAATGTAACTGAGATAGGAGACGGGGTATGCTAATGTAACTGAGATAGGAGACGGGGTATGCTAATGTAACTGAGATAGGAGACGGGGTATGCTAATGTAACTGAGATAGGAGACGGGGTATGCTAATGTAACTGAGATAGGAGACGGGGTATGCTAATGTAACTGAGATAGGAGACGGGGTATGCTAATGTAACTGAGATAGGAGACGGGGTATGCTAATGTAACTGAGATAGGAGACGGGGTATGCTAATTCGACTAAGATAGGAGACGGGGTATGCTAATGTAACTGAGATAGGAGACGGGGTATGCTAATGTAACTGAGATAGGAGACGGGGTATGCTAATTCGACTAAGATAGGAGACGGGGTATGCTATTGTAACTGAGATAGGAGACGGGGTATGCTAATGTAACTGAGATGGGAGACGGGGTATGCTAATATAACTGAGATGGGAGACGGGGTATGCTAATGTAACTGAGATAGGAGACGGGGTATGCTAATGTAACTGAGATAGGAGACGGGGTATGCTAATGTAACTGAGATAGGAGACGGGGTATGCTAATGTAACTGAGATAGGAGACGGGGTATGCTAATGTAACTGAGATGGGAGACGGGGTATGCTAATGTAACTGAGATGGGAGACGGGGTATGCTAATGTAACTGAGATAGGAGACGGGGTATGCTAATGTAACTGAGATAGGAGACGGGGTATGCTAATGTAACTGAGATGGGAGACGGGGTATGCTAATGTAACTGAGATGGGAGACGGGGTATGCTAATGTAACTGAGATAGGAGACGGGGTATGCTAATGTAACTGAGATAGGAGACGGGGTATGCTAATATAACTGAGATGGGAGACGGGGTATGCTAATGTAACTGAGATAGGAGACGGGGTATGCTAATGTAACTGAGATAGGAGACGGGGTATGCTAATGTAACTGAGATAGGAGACGGGGTATGCTAATGTAACTGAGATAGGAGACGGGGTATGCTAATGTAACTGAGATAGGAGACGGGGTATGCTAATGTAACTGAGATAGGAGACGGGGTATGCTAATATAACTGAGATGGGAGACGGGGTATGCTAATGTAACTGAGATAGGAGACGGGGTATGCTAATGTAACTGAGATAGGAGACGGGGTATGCTAATATAACTGAGATGGGAGACGGGGTATGCTAATGTAACTGAGATAGGAGACGGGGTATGCTAATGTAACTGAGATAGGAGACGGGGTATGCTAATATAACTGAGATGGGAGACGGGGTATGCTAATGTAACTGAGATAGGAGACGGGGTATGCTAATGTAACTGAGATAGGAGACGGGGTATGCTAATGTAACTGAGATAGGAGACGGGGTATGCTAATGTAACTGAGATAGGGGACGGGGTATGCTAATGTAACTGAGATAGGAGACGGGGTATGCTAATGTAACTGAGATAGGAGACGGGGTATGCTAATGTAACTGAGATAGGAGACGGGGTATGCTAATGTAACTGAGATAGGAGACGGGGTATGCTAATGTAACTGAGATAGGAGACGGGGTATGCTAATGTAACTGAGATGGGAGACGGGGTATGTTAATGTAACTGAGATAGGAGACGGGGTATGCTAATGTAACTGAGATAGGAGACGGGGTATGCTAATGTAACTGAGATAGGAGACGGGGTATGCTAATGTAACTGAGATAGGAGACGGGGTATGCTAATGTAACTGAGATAGGAGACGGGGTATGCTAATGTAACTGAGATGGGAGACGGGGTATGTTAATGTAACTGAGATGGGAGACGGGGTATGTTAATGTAACTGAGATGGGAGACGGGGTATGCTAATGTAACTGAGATAGGAGACGGGGTATGCTAATGTAACTGAGATAGGAGACGGGGTATGCTAATGTAACTGAGATAGGAGACGGGGTATGCTAATGTAACTGAGATAGGAGACGGGGTATGCTAATGTAACTGAGATAGGAGACGGGGTATGCTAATGTAACTGAGATAGGATACGGGGTATGCTAATTCGACTAAGATAAGAAATTACTATAAAGAATACTGTGAACTAGGGTTCAGCGGACAATTAGTGACACGCTCATTAATTGTCTCAGCTTTTGTTTGCAAATAAAGGCTTAAACTTCTTGAAGAATCTTCTGCGTCTCCTGGTTATTTCAAGAAACCACGACAATCATAATATAAAGCCAGAGTGCATAACCACACAACTATACAGCAATGCAATTTTAGTGTTTCGACATTACCTTCATCAAGTATTATTTGTGCAGGATCTTCCCCATTTCTCTGTTCTGTAGAACTTAACTGATTATCCTTCTGTTAGAAGAAAAGAACTTAAGTATGAACCAAAACTGTAAATGAAGTAGCACAAACTTTGTGGGTTAAGTGGAGGATACCTTTTCAGGAGTGTTGGACCTTCTTGTTCTTTTCATAATTTGCTCAAGTCTCTGGAAAATACACATTCAATAAACACAGTAAATGCTTTATTTAAGAAAGAGTTTGTTTCAATGCAGCATTTTATTTTAAATTAGTACCTAAAGAAAAACAAGTGACGTATGATAAAATGCTGTTTAAAATTATTTCAAAGGCCGTCACTATTCAGCCAATTACAGTGACAGAGGTATAATCTCCTCAGTAAAGTGCATTTAGTTTAAACTCATTTTAAAGTTTTTTCTCCCTTCTCAAATAAATTAGAATTTATTTAAATCTTACATCCATCCCACAAGATGAGAGAGTAAAACTCTTTGCATTATGACTCCGTCGCAATGTACAGACATCTGAATTTAAAAGTCTGATGGCTTGTAGAAAGAAGGAAGCTGTCCCACAGTCAGTCGGTCCTGGTTTTAATCCTGTGGTACCGTTTGCCAGACGGAAGCAACCGTAACAGTCTATGGTTGGGGTTACCCAAAGACTGGATTGACTAGGCTTATACTCACTGGAATTTAGAAGATTGAGGGGGGATCTTATTGAAACGTATAAAATTCTAAAGGGATTGGACAGGCTAGATGCAGGAAGATTGTTTCTGATGTTGGGGAAGTCCAGAACGAGGGGTCACAGTTTAAGGATAAAGGGGAAGCCTTTTAGGACCGAGATGAGGAAAAACTTCTTCACACAGAGAGTGGTGAATCTGTGGAATTCTCTGCCACAGGAAACAGTTGAGGCCGGTTCATTGGTTATATTTAAGAGGAAGTTAGATATGGCCCTTGTGGCTAAGGGGATCAGGGGGTATGGAGAGAAAGCAGGTACAGGGTTCTGAGTTGGATGATCAGCCATGATCATACTGAATGGCGGTGCAGGCTCAAAGGGCTGAATGGCCTACTCCTGCACCTATTTTCTATGTTTCTAAGATTGCTTTGTAAAATTAGATAATTATTCACTTCAGGTAGCAGTTGAACAAGAAAACAAGTGAAGTTTTCATATGTCTCACTGATAACTTGAATATATTTCTACCCCTTCACCAATGAAAATAATTTGTCACTATTGTTTTTTTAAACCATTTCAAATTTGATACCTGTATTCAATCATTTAAGTGTTTCTGTTCCATTGAAAGTAGACCCCCACCCCATTCCCTAAATTCTGCTTAAGATTATATCTTTTTTGAAGAACAATGTAGTGAATCCTATCTGTATCTATTGTATGGCACTTCTTCAATTGGATGACTAGAACTGTTCTCAATATTCAAACTATTCAGTCAGTGTTTATATAATTTGAGGTGGCATAGAAAATGTCAATTTCGAGTCATTCCTACATGCTTAATAATTATAACAAGCATGACTGTTCATGTGAAGGACTTTTTCCATCTGGTTTGCAAGGGAACATGCATACACTCCACCAAACTTCAATGTATCTGTAGGCATTGGGGTAAAACAAATGCACAGGCCAAATAATTTAAAAGACAGCCTTAGAAGTTTGCGAAGATTCACCATTAATCATCTACAGCTTTGACTAACTTCTATAGATGTGTGATGGAGTATATATTGACTGGTTGCATTACAGCCTGGGGTATGGAAACACCAATGCCCTTGAATGGAAAATCCTACAAAAAGTAGTGGATATAGCCCAGTCCGTCACAGGTAAAGCCCTCCCTACCATTGAGCACATCTGCGTGGAGCATTTTACAGGAAAGCCACATCCACTATCGGGAACGCCACCACCCAGGTTATGCTTTCTTTCTTGCTGCTGCCATTAGGAAGGTACAGGAGCCTGGGACTCACACCATGGGGTTCAGGTACCAGAAGGGATAACTTCACTCAAACTCACTTACCCCTTCACTGAACTGTTCTCACTTTCAAGGACTCTTCATCTCTCTATACATTCTCCATACTCTATTATGTTCTTTCAATGATTCTATTATTGTTATTAGATTTATTGAGTATGCCTGCTAGAAAATGAATCTCAGGGCTGTATATGGTGACATCTATGTACTTTGACAATAAATTTACTTTGCACTTTTGAAGGAAAGGAACTTTCAAATCAGCAATCATTCACTTGCTGACTTGAAAGATGATTCAGGATTCAGCTTTGTTTAATATAATTTCCAGTATTCAAGTGTAAAGGAGGATGAAAATATTGTTACTCTGGATCTGAAGAAACAAAGAAACCCAACAATAATAGACATATATACATTAGATAATTTATATACATAGCTAGATCATATGTACATAAACTGATGCTAGGTACAGAAGTGTCTATACATAAAACAAGTAGTAGATTAGAGGGTGGAAGTGTTGTTCAGTCTTACTGTTTGGGGAAAGTAATTTTTTGAGTATGGCATGGAGCTACAGAGCCTCCTCTCTGATGGGTGTGGGACAAAGAGTTCATGAGCAGGGTGGGTGGAATTCTTCATGCTGGCCTTTTTCCAGCATCCTTCTGTCTATATGTCCTTGATGGCAGGTAGGCAGGTGATGATGCGTTGGGAAATTTTGACCACTCATTGTTGAACCCTCAGTTTCATACGATGCAGTGACTCAGCATGTTAGGATGCTCTCTACTGTGCATCTGTAGAAGGAAGTGAGTCTAGATGTGCATAGCCCAGCTCTCTTCAGCCTCCTCAGAAAATAGAGCCATTGGTGAGTTTTCTTGATTGTGTAGGATGCGTTCTGGAACAAGAGAGGTCGTGCGAGATGTGAACTCCCAAGAATTTGAAACTGTTTGCAATCTCCACTACTGTGTCACTGACGTAAAAAGGGGCGCGAGTGCTGCAAAATCTCCTGAAGTCAATAACCATCCCCTTTGTCTTGTTGGTGTTGAGGAGGAGGTTATTTGCCTGGCACCAAGCCTCAAGCTCTTCCACCTCCTCTCTTGTTGTTGGTGATGAGTCCCACCACTCAGGTGTTTGGATGTAAAGTCATGTGTGTCAGCAGAGTTTCTAAGCATGTTTTGTTTCAATGTCTGCTCCTTCTTTGAAATGTAAATATTGAAGGACCATGATTACTTACAGTTTGGGTGTATTTGGAACTGGATTATTACTGTCACATGTACCAAGATACAGCAGTGGGCTTAGCACACAGCCCTGGGGGCACTGGTGTTGAGGGTGATGGGGGAGGGGAGGAGCATTTGTGCATCCTATGAAGTCTGTTGGTTAGGAAGCCGACACAGAGCATTAAATACCAGTGTATTTAGACCGAGGAGTACAAAGTATATTTATTATCAAAGTACGTATACTATTTGCAGCCTTGAGATTTGTCTCCTTACAGGTAGGCACAAAATAAAGAAGGCCAACAGAACCCATTAAAAACAGCAGACCATCAAACACCCTTGCCTGCAGGAAAAAAGAACAAATCATGTAAACATAAAACCCCTGCCTCAGAAATTTACAGCAGAGTTAAGATGGCACTAAACGGCGACTCCTTTGCTTGCATCTTCGCTCTATTTCCATCTTTAATTTTCCCTTTCAGGGTTCTCTTGAAGACCCTGACCTGGAGTTACACACAGACTTTAGTTCTTTGCAGGTATGGGACCTGTTCTCGGGTTTTCAGGACCGGCCACTGTTCGGCACGCCTAGCGTTCGGCCTGAGAGGAGGCCTAGTATTTGGAAGCCTAAGGTCTTGGGGCTCTGGAGACGGGCGCATTGAGGGTTGGTGTCATGGCAGGAGACTCGGGTCACGGGGGAGGCCCGGAAATCTTTCGCTGTGGGCCCGAAGACCCAAGATCTTTGCAATCTTCAGGGACAGAGCTCGTAAAAAGCAACGAAACAGACTTTTTAACATCGTAAACCTGCGGGTTGTTGTTATGTCTCCCGCTCGCTGTGAAAATGGTTGACACCTTCCTCTCCCTTATTAGGGAGAGAGAGAACCTGTGGGTTGCTGAATTACGGATGAAATGCGATAGTCTTTGGAGTAACCGCGAAGTCTGTATCTTCGCTATCGCTTAGCTGACGCTTGTGCTCGGTAGCGGGTATGCTTTATTATGCCAGGGGGAGGGGGTATCGTTTCCTTGCTGCTGCTGGGGGGCACTTTGGGGTTCTCACATTTTAACTGTCGTTCGTTCTTTGGGGCACTTCTCTGTTTTCATGGATGTTTTGCGAAGACAAAGCATTTCAGGATTTATACTGTATACATTACTCTAACATTAAATTTGAACCTTTGAAAAGTAAGCAATTAACATTCAGAACTGAAGTTCACAGAAGAGAACCCACAGCCACGAAGCCTGTCATCACCACGGCGAATTCAGGAGCCCATTAGTTGCAGGCCACAGCCTCAGTTCAGTGCAGAGAAGAGTAAACCTCGTGGAGCAGCAAGCTGAACTGGCCTGTCCCTTGCCTCTGACTCCGACACCATGACCTTTTCAAATTGGCCCAGCGTCTAAGTCGTCCAAACCTTGGGTTGTTCCCTTTGATTCGTTCTCAAGCCGGGACATCACTGCCTTGATTCAGCCCATAACCCGATCTTTCCAATTTGTTCCAGCATATAAATCAAATAAACTTCAGGTTTTCCTTGTTTTCGGGCCCAGGCCCCGCTGCCTCACCTTGGTTCTGCCACATCGAATTGCCCACAAGTCTGCTCCAGCAATGGGAAACCATTGGCCTATTCCCTCTCAGGCCTGGGCTCTGCCACCTTAATTCAGTCCACACATGCCACTCCGCAACTATCCTGCACCTTTGAGACTCCAGTTCCCACCTCGAAAATGCCAGTTCATACAGGCAGTTCAAAACCTCAACTCCAAAAGGGAAGTTAACAAGCTATTGATTGCAGAGATCATACTCCAGAATTAATACAGTAGCTTGTAGTTTTGTTTGCTATTGGCATGTAGTGGCTATGCTTCACCAGTGCCATCTTAAACCAGAAGATTTTTCACCAAGGTCTGTGGGACAATAACATTAAATACTGAACTGAAATCAAGAAACAGCATTCTGACGTGTCCTTCTGTCCTCGGCTTGTCAGGGCCAAGCGCACGACAGATGATATGGCATATGTTGTAGAGCAGTACTGCTGATAAGCATATGGTGAGTGCCCAGTGTGGCAGGAATGGAGCTTTAGATGTGTCCCATTACCAGCTGTTCAAAGTATTTCATGATGATTGACATCAGTGCCACCGGGTGGTAGTCATTTCATTCTGAAGGTGTAGAATTCTTTGGTACAGGGATGATGGTGGCTGATTTGAAGCATGTGGGAACAGCAGCTGGATGAGTGAAACATTGAAGATTTTTGTGATGACATCAGTGACACACTCCCTGAGCACTTGGCCTAGCTGCCCTACAGAGACTGACTCTCTGGCAGAGTCCTTTTCAAGTCTGCTGCTTTTGCAGGGCTTGAAGCATGCATAAAGTTGCTTAGAGCGCCAGGGAGGGAGGCATAACTTGTACAGTTCACACTATTTTTCCTTATGTAGTCAGTAATGCCCTTGATGCCCAACCAAATATGCCAAGGCTCATTATTGGACAGGTGTTCCTTTTTTGTGTGTAGAGAGTCTTTGACCTCTTGATGCCCAAAATACTCTTTGCTTCAGGCTGCTCTGAGAGCTGTTCTATCTCCAGGCCTGAAGGCAGCATCCCAGGCTTTCAGTGTGGAGCGTACCTCTGCATTCAGCCAGGGCTTTTGATTGTAGCCAGTGACAGATAAGGCATATTCCCCCGAGGTCTGTATCTTTTCTGTTTGTGGTGATCTCTCGAATATCTGCCAGTCAATCCGTTGAAAACAGACCTGAAGCACAGAGGTTGCCTCATTAGGCCATACAGTGATCATCCTCTTGACTAGCTTCTCCATTTTCAGCAGTAGTCGTTATGCTGGGATTAACAGTATGGAGATGTAGTTGGGGCCAAGATAAGGACATGGGGTGGTAGGGGGGGAGCTTTGTAAGTACCATGTCTGTTTGTATTAAACAAGGTCTTAACTGTCCTAGTGGCCACGTTGGTGGAATTGGGATAAAATGTCCTGAAGGTTTTGTAGAGAGCTGATGACACTGACATCCTTGGTATTCAGGCATGTAGACAGTGGTGAACATAACCGTCATATCCCTGAGCAGGTAACGTGGCCAGCATTTCATTGTAATATGTTCAGTTGCCACAGAATGGTGATTGCTAATTACAGATGAGTTTGTGCACCAATCTGTGCTAATGCACACACAGATTCCATCTCCTTCGGATTTCCCTGACAGGAAATTCCTATCTGCACGGAATAGAGTCATCTCATTAAGCTGAAACACTGAATATGGCAAGTTCAAAGCTTAAAGGAGAGGTCTGTTCAAAGCTTACTACAATGGCTATTAAAATACTTTGGTGAATAGTACAGTATCACGCATAAAGAAAGTCAGGCAGCCATCTGTGGAGGGGAATAAACAGATGACATTTCAGGACAAGATTTTCATCCTGATGAAGGACCTCAACCAGAAACATCATCTTTTATTCCCCTGCACAGAGAGTGCACAGCTTGCTTCTATTCCAGGTTGTAGATTCTGATCTAGCTGATGAGACCAGTAGACAGATGGATGTGTTGAGACATGGTACACTCCTTCCATTTTAATGTTCGCCTTCAGTCTGCTCTTTTGAATGTTCTTCCCCATTTCCGGGATTAATGGGCCAAGGGTTCCATAAATTGATTGGGATGTTACATGTCTGAGGAACCTTTGAGAATATCTTTATCTTTACAACTATCCATCTGTAATCTATTGTTGTAGCAAAGCTTTGCAGGAAGAGTTCATTTTAGGAACCTGGCACTGAGCATATGGATGACGTATCCTTTGGAGTAGACCCGGTGTGATTACAAATGAATAAGTAGTAGAAGACACTCAGCTCCTCTTTTCAATAAGATCATGTTTAATCTGTCCAAGTCGAATTCCCCATTCCAACCTTCTATCGATAGCCTTTTACCCATTATCAAAAATATAGACAATTTTAAGGCAAAATGAGACAAAGACTCTCCTTCCACCATCACCTGAAGAATAAAAGTTCCACAGATTAACAACCATAGATGAATACAGCACAAGTAAGGCCCTTTGGCCCATCATGTCTGTACCAACCATGTTGTCAATCTAACTAACCCTATCTGCCTGCAAATTGATTATACACCCCCAGTCCCTGCCTGTTTATATGGGTCTAAGTACCTCAATCATTGCTATCACATTCACATCCACTAATTCCTGGCTCTTCTTTTAAATCTCTGTTTCCTAGTATTTGACATATCCACTCAAGGAAAAAAAAGACCATCTATAACCAATTGTAATTTTATATATTTTTATCAGGTTGCCCATCAGCCCACAATGTTCCAGATAAAACAATCCAAGTTTGTTCAGCCTCTCCTTATAGCCAATACTGTCCGATCCAGGTAACATCCTGGTAAATCTTTCCCACATTGCCCCTTCAGTGTGGTGACCAGAATTGCACACAACACTCTAAATGTGACATTATACAGTTTTATACAGCTGCAACATGACTTTTATACTCAATGCCCTGTCCAGTAATGGTAAGCAAGCCATATGCCTTCTTTACTATCCTATCCACTTATGTTGCCACTTTCAAGAAGCTATGGGCTTACACCCAAAGATCCCTCTGTATAACAATGCTCCCAATGTTCCAGCTATTTATTTGCATTTGACCTTCCAAAACACAATACCTCGCATTTGGTCCAACTAAACTGCACCTGGCATTTCTCTGCCCACATATGCAACTGATAAATCATATATATTCTGCTTTCCTCACTATTCACAACTTTGCCAATTTTTGTGTTCGCAACAAATTACTAATCAGACATTAGTAATTGCATTTTTATAGTAATTTTATAAACTACTATATACACTAAAGTTAACCTGATTCAGTTGGTTAGCAAATTTAATAAAGAGTGGCCAAAGCTGTCAAAAAACAACTCCTGCTAGAGAATGCAGCTGTAGAAAAATTGAATATGAATATTCTGAACTTCATTGTTTAAATTGTGGGTCACCTGGAGAAGGGTGTATGATGTTGAAAGACCCGAAACACCCGATGACTCCAGGAACATCACTGATGATGTGTCCAGAAGCATCAGTAGATGTATGCACACAACCATTTGCTAATGGAAAATGACCTGAAAACTAGAGAATGGCAAACAACTGAATAAAGTTAACATGATTATAGTCCCTCGCCACCCTGAGGATGAAAATTACGACTTTCATTATCGCCAATAGTAAAGGACATCATGCTGATGAAGGACCTCAGTCTGAAATGTCAACTCTTTATTCCTTTCCATAGATGCTGCCTGACGTGATGAGTTCCTCCAGCACTGTGTGTTACTTTTATTGTTAAATTTTACCTTCTTTCTTTCCATACGTTCTAGTTCTTCCTTTTGAAAATGTTCCTCACGTTGTTTCCTTAGCTTCTCAGCCTCCTCTCGAGCACGAGCATCTTCCTCTTTCTACAAAAACATCAAATGCACTCAAGCTTTAAATTGAAACCTAATGAGGTAGAAATTTAGATTGATAATCAACAATCAGGCTGATTAAATGGAATATCACCAAGCCCTTTCCAATATCTTGCTAATAACAGGCATTTGTTCAGGTCCAGATAGACCACTGTGCTTTATTATAGATCTTACTGTGTTTTCTTGCTTAGCGGTTTAATATTTTCATTTTTGAATAAACTTAGAACATTTAAAAAAGATTAATTTTGTCAGATTGCAAGATTCTGGCCCAGCCTTTAGTCCTAATATTGCCTATCAGATCATTCAAGGGAAGGGTGTCAGTGGTGTGCTGTCAGTAGCCTACTCACTACCACGCCTTACCTCTCATCTCTGAGGGTTGGACAGTAAAATGGATGGTCAGTTACTGCAGATGAGGAGCTGAACCCAGTTTTATTTAGCTCATATATTCTTGGGAAGGACTGAGGAACAATCACATTTGTTAAATATCCAGAGAAATACACCAAAATTAGTTTTAAAGCACTGCATCTTCAAGAGGTCCCAGAATTGAAATGGAGGAACTATGCATAAGATGACCTTAGGAGTCATAGCCAGTGCTGTTCTCAATCATCTCTTAGCATCCAGGATATAAAAAGGTTTCCAGGTCTCAGCAAGATCAAATGAAATCTCAGTTTGTCACTGTTACATAATGCTAGTACTTGTTTGACACCAACAAAATCATCAAGACTCATGATAGTGCTACATTTTTATAAAATAAATATTTAACCCTTTGACATAATGACAGAAACAAAAAAAAACTGCTAGACAGGCCATACGAAATCTGGTAAAGAAGAACTGTTTTGTGTCTGGGATCCTTTGACAGAAAAGGTAAAGGGAGAAATAGCACCACGAAGTTGTACAACACTGATAAATTCCCTTCAGCACAACTCGTCCCTGGTGACACAGATACCTTTCTAAGCTAGTCCATTTCCCTTCATTTAACTCGTATCCCTTTACATTCGTATCTATGTACCTGTCAAAAATTCTTTTAAACATTGCAATTGTACTTCTCTCTCCAGCTTCCTCCATAGACCTACTACTCTCAGTCCCCTTTAAACCTCCCCCTACTCAGCCATAAACCTGTGCCCCCCAGTCCCAGCAACATTCTTACAAATCTCTTCTGCACTCTCTCTAATCTGCAGTATGGATAGAAATGCAAGCAATACTCCAGATGTTGTCTTGTCCAGCTGTAACATGATATTCAAACACTGGTACTCAACGCCCATCCAGTGAAAGCAAGCACTTTCAGGCAACCATGTTCTTTTACTCCTAGCTCTCGCAGTTCTACAACAGACCCAGCACCCTGCCATGCATTGTGTACGCCTTCCCTTAGTGTATCTTCCCAGAATGCATCAATTCACTATTGTCCAAGTTAAATTCCATCTGTCCAATGGCAGGATACTTGGTAGTGTGGAGGAGCAGAGGAATCTGGGGGTACATGTCTACAGATTCCTGAAAGTTGCCTTACAGGTAGATAGGGTAGTTAAGAAAGCTTATGGGGTGTTAGCTTTCATAAGTCGAGGGATAGAGTTTAAGAGTCGTGAGGTAATGATGCAGCTCTATAAAACTCTGGTTAGGCCCCACTTGGAGTACTGTGCCCAGTTCTGGTCGCCTCACTATAGGAAGGATGTGGAAGCACTGGAAAGGGTACAGAGGAGATTTACCAGGATGCTGCCTGGTTTAGAGAGTATGCATTATGATCAGAGATTAGGGGAGCTAGGGCTTTACTCTTTGGAGAGGAGGAGGATGAGAGGAGACATGATAGAGGTATACAAGATATTAAGAGGAATAGACAGAGTGGACAGCCAGTGCCTCTTCCCCAGGGCACCACTGCTCAGTACAAGAGGACATGGCTTTAAGGTAAAGGGTGGGAAGTTCATTAGAGGAAGGTTTATTACTCAGAGAGTGGTTGGTGCGTGGAGTGCACTGCCTGAGGCAGATACGCTAGTGAAATTTAAGAGACTACTAGACAGGTATATGGAGGAATTTAAGGTGGGGGTTATATGGGAGGCAGGGTTTAAGGGTTGGCACAGCACTGTGGGCCAAAGGGCCTGTACTGTGCTGTACGATTCTATGTCCTATGTAGACATCCTCCTTCACTCTCCACCACTACCAATTTTACTTTAATCCACAAAAGAACTTAATATGCTACATATTTTCTAAACTATTAACATACATGACTAACAGTCGGGGAGGGACCCATCACCAACCTCTGCAACACACCATTAGTTCTAGGCCTCCACAACCACCTTCTGAATCCTCCCATCAAATCAATTTTTATACCCAATTAGCTAGCTCACCCTGGATTTAATCTCCCAGACCAGCCTTGCAATGCCTACCTTCCTGCTCTAAATCTTTTAGGTAATCTCAACACTAAACTCAAATCAGGAGACACCATTTTCCTATGCTAAAAGTCAAGCCTTCTGACCCTAATCAGTGCTGTCCATTCCAATTTCAGATAGATCTTATCTCTCAGAATCCATTCCAATAACTTATATACAACTGATATTAGACTCTGTGGCTTGTAGCTCCCTGGCTTGACCCTGCAGTTCTGATATAAAGGCAAAACATTAGCCAGCCTCTAGTAATTTACCTGTAGCTAAGGAAGATTTAAAATAATCTCTCAACAGTTTCATCCATATGACCATAAAACATAGGAATAAATTTAGGCTATTTGGCCCATTGAGTCAGCTCCACCATTTAATCATGGCTGATCCTCTCCTTCTGCAACCCCCCCCCCCCACCCCCCAAAGCACCACTCCGTGGCCTTCTTCCCATAACTTTTGATGCCGTGTCCAATCAAGAACCTAAGTTCTGCCTTAAATACACCCAATGACCTGGCCTCCAAAGCTGCCTGTAGTAACAAATTCCACAAATTCACCACCTTCTGGCTAAAGAAATTTCTAAGCATCTGTTTTAAATGAACACCTCTCTATCCTGAGGCTGTGCCCTCTTATCTAAGATTTTCCCACCATAGGAAACATCCTTTCCACATTTACTCTGTCTAGACCTTACAACATTCGAAAGGTTTCAATGAGATTTCCCCCACCCCCAACCATCCAGCGAGTACACACCCAGAGCTATCAAACATTCCTTGTATGATAACCCTTTCATTCCTGGAATCATCCTTGTGAACCTCCTCCGAACCCTCTCCAATGCCAGCACATCTTTTCCAGATGAGGAGCTCAAAACTGTTCACAATACTCAAGGTGAGGCCTCACCAGTGCCTTATAAAGCCTCAGCATCACATCCTTGTTCTTGTATTCTAGACCTCTTGAAATGAATGGCAACATTGCATTTGCCTTCCTAGTGAGGAACCTGCAAGTTAACCTTTAGGGTGTTCTGCACAAGGACTCCCAAGTCCCTTTGCATCTCAGATTTTTGGATTTTCTCCCCATTTAGAAAATAGTCTGCACATTTATTTCTTCTACCAAAGTGCATGACCGTGTATTTTCCAACACAGTATTTCATTTACCACTCTCTTGCCCGTTCTCCTAATCTAAGTCCTCCTGCAGCCTACCTGTTTCCTCAACTCTATTTGACCCACCACTAACCTTCATATCATCTGCAAACTTGGAAACAAAGCCATCTGTTCCAACATCTAAATTATTGATATACCGCATAAAAAGAAGTGGTCCCAACACTGACCCCTGCGGAACACCACTAGCTGCCTCCAATCAATCAACCAGTATTCTAACCATGCCAGTAACTTTCCTGTAGTACCATGGGCTCTTAACTTCATAAGCAGCTTCATGTGTGGCACCTTGTCAAAGGCCTTCTGAAAGTCCAAATACACAACATCCCCTGCATCCCCTTTATCTGTCCTATTTGTAATCTCTTCAAAGAATTTTAACAGGTTCTTCTGGCAAGATTTTCCCTTAAGGAAACCATGCTGACTTTGTCCTATCTTGTCCTGTGTCACCAAGTACTCCATAACCTCATCCTTACCAATTAACTCCAACACTGAGGTCAGGCTAACTAGTCTATAATTTCCTTTCTTCTGCTTTCTTCCTATCTTAAAGGGTGGTGTGACATTTGCAATTTTCCAGTCCGCTGGCACCATGCCAGAGTCCAATGATTTTTAAAAGATCATTACTAATGCCTCCACAATCTCTAACACTACCTCTTTCAGAACCCTAGGGTGCAGTTCATCTGGTCCTGGTGACTTATGTACCCTTAGGTCATTCAGCTTTTGAGTACCTTCTCTCTGACTCACTCTCACTCTCAGTGAATGAGTTACTGCACTCACTTCTCTTCTCTCACACCCTTTAACATCTGGCACACTGCTCGTGTCTTCCCGAGTGAAGGGTGATGTAAAATACTCATTTATTTCATCTGCCATCTCCTTGCCCCGTTACTATTTCTCCTGCTTCATTTTCTAGCAGTCCTATATCCATTCTCATCTTTTTTTTACATACTTGAAGAACTTTCACTATCAACTCTGATATTGTTTGCTACCTTGCTTTCACATTTCATCCTTTCCCTTCTAATGATTGTTTTAGTTTCTCTCCGGAGGTTTTTAAAAGTTTCCCAATCCTCCGTCTTGCCACTAATTTTTGCTTTGTTGTATGCCCTCACTTTTGCTTTTACGTTAGTTTTGACTTCCCTTGTCAGCCATGCTTGTATTATTTGGCCATTTGAGTATTTATTTGTTTTTGGAATCCATTTATCCTGCACCTTCCTCATTTTTCCAAGAAACTCACACCATTGGGGCTCTGTTGTCATCCCTGCCAGTAGCTCCTCCCAACTTACTCTAGCCAACTCCTCCCTCATACCATTTTAATTTCCTTTACTCCACCAAAATACCCCACTGTCAGACTTACTTTCTCCCTATCAACTTTCAAGTTGAACTCAGTCATATTGAGATCACTGCTTCCGAAGGGTTCTTTTTCCTTAAACTCCCCAATCACCTCTGGTTCATTACATAACTCCTAATCCAGTATAGCTGATCCCTTTGTAGGCTCAACAACAAACCGCTCTAAAAAGCCATCTCGAAGACATTCAACAAACACACTCTTGAGATCCATTACCAACTTAATTTCCCCAATTGACCTGTATGTTGAAATCGCCCATGACTATCATAGCGCTGCCCTTTTGATATGCATTTTCTATTTCCTGTTGTAACCTGTGGTCCACACCCCAGCTACTGCTGGGAAGCCTGTATAAAACTGCCATTAACATCCTTTTACTCTTGCAGTTTCCTAACTCAACCCACAAGGATTCAACATCTTCCAGTCCTATGCCATATCTTTCTACTGATTTGATGCCACTCTTTACCAGCAGAACCACGCCACCACTCTGCCTACCTTCCTATCCCTCCGATACAACGTGTAACATTGAACATTCAGCTCCCAGCTACAACCATCCTTCAGCCACAATTCAGTGATGGCCACAACATCATACCTGACAATCTGTAATAGTGCAACAAGATCATCCAACTTATTTCTTAAACTCCATGCATTGAGATATAACACTGAGTACAGTACTGCATTTACTACCCTTTTTGATTCTGCATCCTTAAAGCACTGATAATTTAGTCCCATCATCTGCCTAACCTTCCTGACAGTTTGACTGCATGCTATCTTTGCTTTTTTACCATCCGTCCTATCCTGAGTCCTTTCACTTCAGTTTCCACCCCTGCCATATTAGTTTAAACCCTCCAACAGCTCCTCCAAACCTGCCCGTAAGAATATTGGTCCCACAAATGTATCTAGGGTACACTTGGACAGGCCTAGAGATATATCCACATTCAAGCACCTCCAGGGCACCAACATCTACTCATCTAGCTTTAATGTCAATCACCACCCCTTACCAGAATTGTCTCAATTCCAAAACTCTCTTTACAGTACACACAGATGTGAAGTATTCATTTAAAATCTTGCTCATCTCCCATGGTACCACACTTAGATGCGCACTCTGATCATCAAGGGCCTCATTCTTTCCCTTGTTATCCTTTGTTTTTAATATCTTTTGAGATTTTCCATTACCTTATCTGCCAGCTTGTATCCTTTCTCCTCCCTCCCTCCACACCTTCTTGTTCTGGCTTCTCTCTCTTTCCTTTCCAGTCCTGATGAAAAGACTCAACCCAAAACAACAATTGTTTATTCTTCTCTACAGATGCACCCTGACTTGCTGAGCTCCTTCAGCATTTTCTGTTTGTTACACTTAAATTCTGCTCTATCTTAATCACTTAGCACAACGGCAGTCCTAATTAATACTGGGGAAGTTAAAAATCAGCTACTACTACATCTCTATCATTCCTCCAAGTATCTGTGATCTCTTTACATTCCCAGTGACAACTGGAGTGCCATACTACGATCCCATCAGTGTTTCGAAGTTGTACCCACATAGCCTTACTGGACATTCCCTCGAGTTCTGCTCATAGTACTACCATGATGTTTCCCCCCCCCCTATCAAAAACACTATTTTCCCTCTCTTACCTCCACTCCTATCATGCCTGTATCATCTGTACCCCAGAACACTGAGCTGCCAGTCCTGCTTATCCCTCAGCCCTGCTTATGTAATACCTATATCACAATCACATTTATTTATCCATTCCCGATATCTTTTGCCTTAATTGTCACTCCTTGCATTGAAATAAATGGTAGTTTAGTCTATGAGACCTTACCTTTTCTCTCCCTGTCCTGCCTATAGACTTGCTTTCTTGAATTTCTTTATCAACATTCTCAACTGCCACACTACCATTCCACTGTGGGGTTCAATTAATCTTTCCTGGAATAATCTACCAAATTTCTCCTTCATGATATCAGCCTCACTCAGTTCAAGTCCAATTCATCACTCTTCCACAGGTCACTGCTGCCCCAGAATAGATCTCAATGGTCCAAGGATCTGAATTCTTCCCTCCTGAACCATCTCCAGTCATACATTCATCTGCCTTCTCCTCCTACTTCTACCCCAACTAGTGCATGGAAGCTGGAGTAATTCAAATATGTTAGTTTACAGGAAAAGGGATATTTTTGATAAGTCCACATGACTTAATGAGACATTTACCAGCACATTAAGCTTCATTGTCTATGTCGTGTGTCATATACTGTGCAAAAGTTTTAGGCACCCTAGAATTTTTTTTATATATGTTTTTAGATGGTAAGGCCTCCACAGAGCCCTGAGTTCAACATCATCGAGGCTGTCTTGGAGAAACAAAAGAAAGCCAAAGTCTGTAGAAGAACTGTGGCAAGTTCTCCAAGGTGCTTCCAATAACCTACCAATTGATTTTCTTATAAAACTGCATTAGAGTGTACTTAAGAGAACTGAGGCAGTTTTCAAGGCAAAGGGTGGTCACACCAAATACTGATTTGATTTCACTTTTTACAGTTTATCATTTTTATAGTAATTTTTTTATATTTTAGAAGCTTTACATTTCATTATTTTTGAAAGCATCTTCGCTTTACATAATTTTTGTTTACATGTGACTTTTGCACAGTGCTGAATGGTGAGGCTGAGGGACATGCCTATAAACCCAATAATATAGGAGCTCTATAAACCCAATAAGTGAACACGAGATTCTGCAGATGCAGGAAATCTAGAGCAATGCACACAAAACGCTGGAGGAACTCAGCAGTTCAGGCAGCATCTATGGAAATGAATAAAGAGCCAAGACCCTTTAATCAGAACCACAAAGGAGAAAGATGCCTGAATAAAAAGATGATCAGAAGGGAAGGAGGACAAGTTAAAGCTGATAGCTAACGCCAGGTGTGTGGGGAAGGGGAGGGGGCGGTGATGAAATAAGAAGCTGAGAGGCGAAAGATGGAAAAAGCAAAGGGCTGGAGGAGGAATCTGACGGGACAGGTGAGTGGACCATAAGAGAAAGGGAAGGAGGAGAGGCACTTGGGGGGGTGGGGGGAGAGATAGACAGATGAGGAGATGAGAAGTAAGGGACCAGAGTGGGGAACAGAAGAGGGAATGGGGAGAAAAAACAAAGTTACCAGAAGGAGAACTTAATGATTATGCTATCAGGTTGAAGGAGGCTACCTGGATGGAATATGAGAATGGCCTCATTGTGGCAGAAGAGGAGGCCATGAACTGACATGTTGGAATGGGAATGGGGATAGGAATTAAAATGGTTTGCCACCGGGAAATTCTGCTCTTTGCAGATGGAGTGGGGGTGCTCAACAAAGTGGTCCCCCAATTTATGATGGGCCTCACCAATGTAAGGAAGCCCCAGAGGATCAGCTGATATAGTAGGAGACCCCAACAGATTTGCAGGTGAAGTGTTGCCTCACTTGCAAGGACTGCTTGGGGCTCTAAATGGAGGTGAGGGGAGGAGGTGAATAGCCAGGTGTAGTATTTGTCACTTGCAGAGATATGTACCAGGAAGGAGATTAGTGGGGAGGGATGGATAAACAAGGGAATCACTGTGGAAAGCAGAGAAAGGGGGGGGGGGGGAGGTACAGATATGTTTGATGGTGGGACCCCATTGAAGATAATGGAAGTTGTGGCAAATGATGTGTTGGATGCAGAAGCTCATGGGGACAGGTGGAACTCTATCCCTGTTAAGGCAATGGGAAGATGGAGTGGGTGTCTGCGAAATGAAGGAGCATACACATCACCGAGGATCTCACGTGGTCTGTACATACCGGCTGTGTGGTGAAAAAGGCACAACAGCGCCTCTTTCACCTCAGACAGTTGAAATTTGGTATGAGCCCCCACATCTTAAGAACTTTCTATGGGGGCAGAATTGAGAGCATCCTGACTGGCTGCATCACTGCCTGGTATGGGAACTGTACCTCCCTTAATCGCAGGACTCTGCAGAGAGTGGTGCGGACAGTCCAGCACATCCGTAGATGTAAACTTTCCACTATTCAAGACATTTACAAAGACAGGTGGGTAAAAAGGACCTGAAGGATCATTGGAGACCCGAGTCACTTCAACCACAAACTGTTCCAGCTGCTACCATCCAGGAAATGGTACTGCTGCATAAAAGCCAGGACTAACGGACTTCGGGACAGCTTCTTCCAACGGGCCATCAGACTGATTAATTCATGTTGAAATAATTGTATTTCTATGTTATATTGACTCTCCTATTGTACATACTATTTATTATAAATTACTATAAATTGCACATCGCACATTCAGATAGAGACGTAACGTAAAGATTTTTACTCCTCATGAATATGAAGGTTGTAAGTAAGTCAATTCAATTCAGATGTAGATGAGGGCAGCATCAATATTCGAGGAAGAGAAACCCTATTCTTTGAAAAACATCTCTAATGTCCTAGAAAGGAAAACCTCATCCTGGGAACAAATGCAATAGAGATGGAAGTGAGAAAAGAGAATAGCAATTTTACAGGAGAAAGAGTGGAGAAGGGTATAAGTCAAGATAGCCATGGGAATCAGTAGGTTTATGAAAGATATTGGTGGACAATTTGCCTCCAGAGATGGAGACAGAGTGATTGAGAAAGGGGAGAGAGATGTCAGAAATGGACCAAGTGAATTTAAGGGCAGGGTGGAAGTTGGAGGCAAAGTTGATAACATTGACGAACTCCATATGGATGCATGAAGCAGTACCAATGCAGTTGTCAATGTAGCGCAGAAGGAGTTGGGGAGCATTACTAGAGAAGGCTTGGAACATGGACTGTTCTACATAGCTAAAGAGGCAGGCATAGCTTTAGCAGGTGACCAGAACCATCGCTACCCTTTGAGTTTGGAGAAAGTGAGATGTGCCAGTTCCGCTAGGTGGAGGATGATGGTGAAGGAAAAGGAGAATTGGTTGCATCTGTTGCCAAGAAAGCAGAGAACATTAAAGCTTTCTTAGTGTGGGGTTGTAAGTATACAGGGACTGGGCATCCATGGTTAAAATAAGGCAGTCAGGGCCAGGGAATTGAAAGCCGTTGAGGAGATTGAGGGCATGTGAATTGTCGCCATTGTAGGTGGGAAAGAAATGAATTCAAGGGAGATAGAATGGAGTCAAGCTATGTTCAGTGGAGCAGGAGCAGGCAGAAACAATGGACCTTCCTGGACAGACTGGTCTTTGGACAAGGTAGAAATGAGCAATGCAGGGTAAGGGAACTATAAGGTTGGTGGCGGTGGAGGGGAGATCTCCAGTGTTGATGAGGTTAGTGAATTGAGAAAGAAGCGAAGAGCTTTAAGGTGTCCAATCTGTGCTTGGTTTCTCCAGTGCACAGAAGACCACATTACAAGACCCAAATACAATACACCAGATTGGAAGAAGTGCAAATGCAGACATGGTAATTTAACTTTGCAGCAATGTGGATGAATTTTACAAGCATCATGTCACGCGATGCATTATCAAAAGGATATTGTCTTTTTCTCCTTATTTGTTTGCTTTGAATGGTGAGGAGGATTAAATTAATTAGACCATAAGACATAGCAGCAGAATTAGGCCATCTGACCATTGAGCTTGCTCCACCATTTCATCATGGCTGATCCATTTCTGTCTCAACCCCATTCTCCTGCCTGCTCCCCATAAAATGCCAGAAATGGAAATGAAACAATTTCACTACTTCAACAAATTAGAAGCACTAAAGAATTCAAAGGTATCAACAATTATTTTGAATGTTACAGTGAAAATGAAGACTTGGAGGATGCAATAATCAAAAGCATTGCATAACTGCAGTCCATTTTCTATAGTAGGTGTCTGCACTGATTTTGTTCAGTTAACCTAAAGAACACGGCAGCATACACTATGGATGAATTCCTCAGTTGATAACTATTAGAAACTACCATTTTATATAGTACTGTAGCAGGGTTGTTAGTGCTCTGCATTTCATTTAAATACATAATTTGTTACTCAGTAAAATGGTAGTTTGGCTAATTAGAGCAGCCACTTAATTGGGTCAGAATGTACTGGTCCTGATAAGTCCCAATTAACTGGAATCTACCATACTCATAATATGGCATGACAACAAGTTGCAATCCTGCAGTAAGATGAGCATATTATTAGATGAGAATGGCTGCTAGTACGTGATTGCATATCATGATAATTTTTGACGGCTGAGTTGTGGCAAGTGTTATGACCCCAGCCCCCTCATTTGTGAGAATCGCAAGAGCCTAGTGAAGGGGGGGGGGTCAATGACCCAAGAGAGAGAGCGACGTGCTGAATTGGACTCAGGAGAGTGAGGGAGAGGCCTCAAGGTTTTGGAATGTGGTCTGGCCTCTCAGCCAGACAAAAGCCACGGAAATGGCCATTGTCTCTTGGAGACACCTTTGTGGAATGGGGACTGGGTTACGTGCAAACCCTCAGGGCAACGTGGGCTGGGAGATGAGGAGAGATTGCCTCACCCCACCCTGATTGACAGCTACAACCCTGCAAGTCCCAATAAAAGGTGGGCTGCCGAGGCGGCCCTTGAGACGCACCAAGAAAACACACTAAGAAAACACGAAAGCGCTTCCCATCAGAGCGGGAAGCCATTTTGGAGGCCACGTGCGTTAGATTCCGGATCGGGAGTCTGTGGCTGAAACCAAAGGAAAAACCGTTTTTAACTAACAACAGGGATTTGCTTCGCAAAGACAACGGGCAAGTGTTCCTTTCTCTCACCAATCCCTCTCTCCAACACGTGAAATGCCAGCGGTTCCCAAACGGAAAAGCCTGCAGATTTCTGAGTGACTTTTATATTTCCATTGGACTCAGTATTATCCCCTAGACAATGATAGAGCTTATTTCTGATTGATTATTACTATACCTGTGCTTTAGATTGAGTATTGATGACGTATATGATCTGAATGTTTTGTATTAACCATACGTTTGTGCCCCTTTATAAATAAAAACGTTTGAAAATAGTACCATCAGACTTCAGCGGACCTCTCTATCTTTGCTGGTAAGTCACCCAGTTACGGGGTACATAACACAAGTAAGAACTAGTTGTTATCCATCATAAAGCACAAGAATGAAACTTGACAATGAGTAGCAAGTTATGATGGAGCAAATTGTTTACGTTTGTTAAAGGGACAGAATACCCACTAGGGTGAATTTGTTCAATCTTTTTTCTTTATTTTATCTTGTTTTGGTGAAATCTTGCTAGAAAGATTATTCAAAATATGGCAACAATCTTATAAGCTTAAGCAATCTTTAAGTACAGATGCAATTTCCCTCAAATCACATGGATAATTAACATTTACGTGATTAGTTTGCAAGACAAGTTACTTTTCAGATTACACAAATGATGACACTGCAAGAATGCAAATCTTGTATGCAGAAATAATAAAATAAACTCACTTGCTTTTGTAAGCGCTCCCTTTCTTCTCTGTCTCTTTCAGCCTTTTCCAGTAGAAGTCTTTGCTCCTCTTCAAGTTTTTGCTGTTCTTCTTGAAGTCTCTTTTCCTCTTCAAGTCTTCGCGCTTCCTCTTCACGGCGAGCTTTCTCTTCTTGCTTTCGCCGCAGTATTTCTTCCTTCATTTGCCTTTATTTAACAGGAAACCAAAAAAGTTTTCATGTTTGCAGAATAAAAGAGCCACCACATTGAAACTATTTCTCTAAAGAACATGCAGATGTCTAAAGGATACTTCCATTTTAATAATTACACCAAACATTAGATAATCTGTACTCATCTTTGAAAATGCTGACAAATACATGCTATGAATGCTCAAACTGAAAGCCAATGACTCTCTGTACACAAAAATAAAACAAATTCTTGAATCCACAAGGTCTTACCCACTCATCCAAAGTGCAGCCATCACTAACAATAGCCTCCCAAGAAAGTGAAAACATGGAAAGCATCCAGCCCAGATGGGGTGCCTAAAGCCATGTGCTGTTCAACTGACTGGAGTATCCACCAAGATCTCTAACCTTTCGCTTCTGCAGTCTGAGGTACACACATGCTTCAATTATACCGTTCGCCAAAATGAACATGGTAACCTGCCTCAATGACTCATGTCCAGTAGTATTTACATTCACACTGTTGAAGTGTTTTGTGAGGTTGGCGATGAAACATAGCAATCCTGTCTGAGAAGCAACTCAGATCTAATCCAATTTGCCTACCAGCACAACAAGTCCACAGCAAATGCCATTTCATTGGCTTTTCACTCAATGCTCAAACATCTGGACAGCAAAGGTGCATACATCAGGATGGTCTTTACTGACTATAATTCAGCATTCAATACCATCATCCCTTCAAAACTAATCAATAAGCTTCAACACTTTGGCTTCAATACCTCCTTGTGCAATTGGATCTTCAAATTCCTCACTTGTAGACCACAATGAGCGCAAATTGGCAACATTTCCTCCTCAACCTCCATCAGCACATGTATCCACAAAGTTGTGTGCTTAGCCCCTCCTCCACTTGTATTACACTAATGACTGTGTGGCTAAACACAGCTCTAATGCTATATTTAAGTTTGCCGATGATACCACTGTTGTAGGCTGAATCAAAAGTGGTGATGAATCACTGTATAAAAGGGAGATTGAAAATCTGGCTGAGTGGTGTCTCAACAGCAACCTCTCACTCAATGTCAGCAAGACCAAGGTGCTGATTATTGACTTCAGGAAGAGGAAATCGGAGGTCAATGAGCCAGTTCTCATCAGGGAAGAAGAGCTGGAGAGGGTCAGCAACTTTAAATGTCTTAGTGTTATCATTTCAGGGGACCTAATCTGGACCCTGCATGCAAGAACAATTACGAAGAAAGCACAGCAGCACCACTACTTCCTTAGGAGTTTGTGAAGATTTGGAATGACATTTAAAACTGCGATGAACTTCTAAAGATGTGTGGAGGAAGAGTATACTGATTGGCTACATCACAGTCTGGTATGGAAACATCAATGCCCTTAAATGAACAAATCCTACAAAAAGTAGTGGACACAGCCCAGTCCATCATGGGTAAAGCCCTCCCCATCACTGAGCACATCTACATGGATCATTATTGCAAGAGAGCAGCATCCATCATCTGGGACCTCCACCACCCACATCATTCTCTCTTCTTGCTGCTGCCACCAGGTATGCGATATAGGAGCTGCAGCACTTACACCACCAGGTTCAGGAACAGTTATTACCCTTCAACCATCAGGCTCTTGAACCAAAGGAGATAACCTCACTGAATATTCCCACAAGCTACGGACTCGTTTTCAAGGACTCTTCATCTCATGTTCTCGATTATCTATGGCTAATTTATTTATTGTTATTATTTTTCTTTTTGTATTTACGCAGTTTGTTTTTTGCACACTGACTGAACCCCCATTTGGTGCAGTCTTTTATTGATTCTACTACGGTCATTGGATTTATTGAGTATGTCCACAAGAAAATTAATCTCAGTGTTGTATATGGTGACACACATGTGCAGCACTGTAATAATAATTTACTTTGAACTCAATTCAGGAAAAAAAAAGGCTATGGAATGTACCTGTCCAACTCCAAAAATTGTGGAGCATAACCAAAGTTATGCTCAACTAATGGCACATGCATGCAGAGACTTTACAGGTGATGCTCATAGCAATTTGGTGTAACACCCACAGAAGTGTGCTTCTTTCCTTACTCAGTGTGTTTTTATTTTGCATTATTCAACAGATGGAAAGGTGACAATGATATATTAGTGTTCAGCTCTGGAGATGGCACCAATATATTCCATGACAATACTCAATATCTTTTCCATGAAATGTCCCATTAAAGAACTTGGATATGATCCACTCTAGTAGAGAATTGTGCTAGATTCTTTACTGACTTAAATGCTAAAGGTACTTAAGAGTGTCACGAAGAATGACAATGCCTGTTATCAAATTCTATTCCAAAGCCTTTAAAGAGTAACAAATACAGAAGCTCAAGCAAGCAATACACTGAGATCGGACACCTAACTCATGAATAAGTTAAATCACCCAATGTCCAAAATAACAGGCTGATCTGTAGATATTGTATCACTGACCAATTTACATTACCTACATCTAACAGAAAACATTCAAATTCAAAACTGCCTATGACTTTGTCTGGCTCAGATACACACTCAATGGCCACTTTATTAGGTACAGAGTTGAACCCAGTGGAATCTTCTGCTACATAGAATATTCAGTTCAAGGTTCAACATGTGGTGCATTCAAAGATGCTCTTCTGCACACCACTGTTGTAATGCATAGTTATTTGAGTTACTGTCGCCCTCCTGTCAGCTTGAACCAGTCTGGCCATTCTCTTCTGACCTCTCTCATTAACGTGGCTTTCTCACCCATAGAACTGCCAATCACTGGACTTTTTTTTGTTTCTCGCACCATTATCTAAACTGTAGAGACTGTTGTGTGTGTGAAAATCCCAAATTAGTAGTTTCTGAGATATTCAAACCACCCTGTCTGGCACCAACAATCATTCCACAGTCAAAGTCACTTGTATCACATTTCTTCCCCATTCTGATGTTTGGTTTGAATAACAACTGAACCTCTTGAACATGCCTCCTTTTTTTATGCATTAAGTTGCTGCCATGTGATGGCTGATTAGTTATTTGCATTACCAAGCAGGTGTACCAGCATACCTAAGAAAGTGCCCACTGAGTGTAAACTCAACTATTTTCAAATTACATGGTATCATCAGGATCTTTTATATTTCAAAAACCAGAAGAAATAGCAAAGAATGAATCCAGAATTATGCAGGTCAGAAGTCTTATTTTGAGAGCCTGATCCATACAACATATAAACCACATGAAATAAACACCAGGGGCAAGTTATCTAAAGAGAATCCAATCAGGGTCAAAAGCATATTCTTTCCAAGTCTGTATGCTGTTAAAATAGCTATAACAATTAAAATATCTAAATAGCTTATCCTGAAAAACTTTTTAAAAAACCTCCTTTAAATTTTGTCTTTAGTTGTTTATTTTTCAGAATGTGGGCAATCATCAGTAGGACCGCCGATTATTGCTCAAATTGCCCTTGAAGTGTTGGTGTTGAGCCACCTTCTTGAACCACTACAGCCTACCCAAGAGAGATAAACCATCTGTTTGCTGGATATTCAGTGATATTGGTCCAATCGTGATGGAAGAATGACGATATATTTCCAAGGCTGACCAGCCTGCAGCTTGAAGAGAAAATAGGAGATGGTAGAGTTTCACACATCTATCACCTTTGATTTCCTTGGTGGCAGATGTAGTGATTTTGTGAAATGCAGTAAGAGATGCCTAGGCAACCATTGTGAATTTTGTAGATGGCAGGCACCACCATTGTGCATTGTGTAAACTTCAAATAATATCTCTGCTTCTCACTTCATGATGTAAGGTAATTCATAGAAGTAGCAGCTGAAGATGGCTGGGCCAGGAAATCTATTCTAAGGAACTTCTTGGAGATGGGTTGCTTGATTCTCAAGAACCAAAATTCTTTGCACAAAATATAATTTCAACCGCTGGAGTATTTTCTCTTTCATGCCTACTTATACTGACACCATCTCTCCTTGATCAAATGATGCCTTGATACTAAGGGCAGTCATTTGCATTCTTTTTCTTTAATTCAGCTGTTGGGGGAGAAGGCAGGAGTTTAAGGTTGAGGGGGGAAATGGATCAACCATGATGAAATGGTGGAGTAGACTTGATAGGCCAAAAGGCCTAAGTCTATATCTTATGTTTGGAACAAGGCTCTAAAGTGGTCCAAAATCAGGTTATGTTGAAGAAACCCAAACTAAACACCAGTGATGAGAATGTTAGTTAGTACCGCTTAACAATGATATCTGCTGTCATTTTGCTAATGTTTGAAATCCAATTAAATATTAGTTAACCAGATTAGATCTGTCCTTCCTCCTTCAGAAAAGCAAATGCTTTCCCATTAATAATTTGGCCCTACAGATCCGACAGGAACCTTTGCCTTTTCCTTTATCTCAAGATGGTTTTGTATACCTGGGAATACATGTTACTTGCTCTTTTACATCTCTGTTTGAAGCTAACTACAGGCCTCAGGTTAGCCAAATGAAGGCTGATTTTGAGAGATGGTGCAGTTTACCCCTTACTATAGCTGAGAGAATTCAATCAGTGAAAATGACTATACTTCCCAGATTTCTTTATTTGTTCCACTGCTTGCCAGTTTTCTTATCCAAGTTATTTTTCAAATCAGTCAACCAAGCTACAACCTCCTTTATTTGGGAAAATAAGGTCCCAAGGGTTAATAAGCGCACTCTCCAAAGAGGTCATGACATAGGTGGAATGGGCCTTCCTAGCTTTATTCATAATTACTGGGCATTGAACATTCAAAAGGTATTATTTTGGATATAAACTGGTGCCTGCTTGAGACATGGTCTTGCCACTCTTCGTCTCTCCCAGCTTTAGTGTATTCTTCCTTGCCATTGAAATCCTCTCAGTTCACATCTAACCCGGTCGTGCTCTCCATCCTCAAAACTTTTAATCAATTTTGCTGCCACTGTAAGTTCACATCAGCTTCAGTTTTGGGTCCCATTCATAGAAACCATCTATTTCTTCCCTCCACACTCAATTTCAGTTTTTAGAGGGCAATGGGGTTTGAGCTGTTTTAAATGCATTAAGGATTTGTACACTGATAATATATTTGATAGTTTTGATAACCTCTGCAGTAAATATGGCCTTCCACGTAATCATTTTTTCTTAAATACCTGCTGATTCGCTACTTTGTCAAGGAAAAACCTATCCATACTATTTATAAAGAAGGGCTACTTACTAGTTTGATAGAAATAGTAAAGCAAGGCAAATGCCCGGCTGTGGTTATAGCTGACAAACTGCTGCTACTCCTTATGATCCAGAATATTTTATGGATACCCAGTTGAGCTACAAGATCTATTTTAAGTCCACTCATTTGGTTTGATTTTTGCACCAGAGAACATAATGTTTGAACTGGGTGGACAGTGTCCCCAGAAAGTTTGCTCATGATGGGGAAACCAATTCATTACCTCAGGAGCATTTTATCCCAAGTCAGACTTATTTCGAGATACACCACAGTTACAGGCCCTTCTGGCCCTCAAGCCCAAGCCACACAATTATACCCATGTGACCTATTTATCTACTAACCCATTCTTCACCAGAATGTGGGAGGAAACCAGAGCAGCTGGAGGTTACCCAAGAGGTTATGGGGAGAACATTCAAACCTCTCACAGACTGCAGGGGGAGTTGAGCCCAGGTCGCTGGTGCTGTGATAGTGTTACACCAGGGGTCACCAACTTTTTGCACGGTGGACTGGTTTAATATTGATAATATTCTTGCAGACCGGCCGACGGGGGGTGGGGGTGTTAATCACGACCGGAATATAGATAAGTCAACTACAAGTCACTTATAAGTGGCTAATACACTCAATTTTGTTTCTAAAAGGGTTTATCTACTGAACTTAATTTAAACACACAGCGCATATTTTCCTCGCATGAATATAGTGGTAAGTCAATTATAACTCACTTATAAGTCAATAGCATCATAACATTTTAAGTAATGTTTGGATATTAAACACACTGCTATTTTCCTCGTATGAACATATAAAATCATTGCTACACACCAATATTGCTGAATCAGTGGGAGCCCTGGGCTTGTTTCCCTGCAACAAGGGGTGATGGGAGACAGTGATACTCGAAGGGGGTTCCTTATATCCAGTCTATTCCACAATTTAGTTTCGTGGCTCTCAGCACTTGCTTCTGTCCCACTTGCTCATGTATTTTTTCGCTCAAAAAACTCAACAGGTTTGTCTTTAAGTGCAGGGTGCTTGGACTCAAGGTGTCGAAGCAGTTTTGAGGGCTTCATTGCCTCATTAGACAGCCTCCGGGCCCGAACTCCAGCCTCCCACCCGCCGCTAGACGCCTTGGCCAGGTGCGGCTGGTCGTGGGTGGGGTGAGAGGACAAGGTAAAGGCCGGAGGTCCCCATGCCAGGGCTGCAGTGGTCACAGTCCGGAGAGAGTGACCAAGCGATGAGTGCGACAGGGCGTGTGCCCGCCCTCCTTGTAGGTAGGTAGGTAGGATCTATCAGATGACAAAAGTTTGGCTCGAGGGATGACTTTCAGTAGATCGCAGCAAGGAAGCTGCTCAGCTACTTACGAGAAACCCTGAGCCCGAATTAGGTCATCTGCAAATATTTTAGCACCGGGTTCTCCACGAACACTCAGTGTGCTAAACAGGTTCAGAGGCAGTGCCCATCTGTCTGTGCTCCAGGCCAGTAGCAACTGCACTTCTTGCTGGCCACATGAGGCAGCCAGTTACCCGAGGCCAACCAGTGATCCCTTGAGCTAGGATATCACCACGTTTAGGCGACTGATGACCTCGCGTGGGTAATGACTTCGCGTGCATTCAAGTTCAACAGTGGGCGTGACAGGGAATGAGGAAAGGTGCAGCTGACTCATATCGTTTCCTCGTGGCCCGGTAGCACATGCTTTGCACATGGTTGGGGACCACTGTGTTCCACTAACCACTATGCTACCGTGCAACCCCAAGCACAGAGCCCCCCTTCTGTAGTTACTAATGATAAATTCCAGAGCTACCAGAAAGGTACTGCCATCTCTGCCCTTGGTGTGTCTGTCCTGTGAATGGGATTGTGATGGAATCTAGCATACTGTTTGTAAGGTGCAATTCTCAGAATACAATTAGACTGCTGTTTGATTCATCACTCAGATAACTCTCCCAAATTAATCATCTGTCGACACACATTTAGGGTGATAACTTTGATAGCACTAGGGCAGCTTTGCCACATTCAGTTCATTGCCCAAGTCAGTAGATGGTTTAACATCTGATTTGAGTTAAGGCTTCCATCAAGAGACCATTTTTATAGTTTAAGAACATAATGATACATTTTTTATACTTTGGTTTCAAAATCCATGATACAGTTGTTTTTCATCTTTACATTCCTATCCTTTCATTAAAACATTGTTCATAAATAGTATTTGCAATCACTCTGGGAAATTTCTTCCAATACCACCATCTCAATCACGTTCCCACACTTGGAACTGATTTACCATAAGTTTCAAAGACTTAATAATGTCTTTATATTTGCCAATTTCTTTTTATTGACGTATTCCCAGAAAAACAAAAGATTAAAAGCAATGATTTTTAAGGATCATAATTATTGCGTTAGTTTTAATAGTAGTTTTGAAACGAACACTAGTTCAGGAAAAAAAATTGCAGCTACAGGGCTGCAAATAGAGAGGTTTTATATGTTGTCCTGCTTGGCAGAAGACGAGCTATATTGCATTTGACTGAACACTGCTGTAACATTTATGGACTCAGGGGCTTAGACTATTTTTGTCTATTAACTGTATTTTTTTATTATCTTATTTGTGCTCTATGTGCCTTGAGCTGTGTATGATGGTTAGTACTGTACTTTGCACCTCAGCTCTGAAGTAACCAATGGGTATTCGTGTATGGTTCAATGACAATTAAACTTGAATTTCTGAACTTCAGGTTTGAGACTTGGCAGGAATCTGAAAACAAGGATAAGAATTTTACTGGACTGAAAACCAAAATAGGTCTGTAAAGAGTGAAATATGAAACCAGGCCTTGGTGCTAGTTGGGGAAACATTAAGTTCCCAATTAAAATCCCGTTAGCTAGATTTCTGAAAAATGCAAACCCACCTACATAGTTGACAAATTTTGGATTTATATTGATTTCACATTGTATTACTGGAATTTGAAAATAACAAGCCCTTTAACCTACATCAAAATAATAGCATACCTTTCTTTCTCCTCCTGTTCTCTTTTCTCCTCTTCTTCTCGTTCCCTCTGCTCCCGTGCTATTCGCCGTTTCTCAGCCAGAAGCCTCGTGGCCTCTGCTGCGTCAGTGGTACCTGCTGTGATCTTACCAGGAGTCGCAGAAATTATGACCGGAATGCTTTCTATACAAATAAAGAAAAGGTGTTTGAATTAGGCACAAAGTTTCAATGCAAATAGTTAATAAATATGTTAACAAACAAATCATTCATTCACAGACGGATCTATACTTTCCCAGTTTATAAAATCAAAGACACAAACATAAGCGGGACCACTCAAGCCTGCTCTGCCATTTAATAAATTATGAATGAACTTGGCCTCAATAACACTTTTGCATGTGCTCTTCACCCCCTGCACCACCTTGATTTCCTTGTACTTACAACATTTGAATATATTTAAGACACAGGTCTAAAATAACATTTCAGTGTTATCTCTCTAATTTCATACCTCTGAGATTAGATTAGATTCAACTTTATTGTCTCTGTGCTGAGTACAGATACAAAGCCAAATGAAAAGCAGTTAGCATCTAACGAGAAATGCAAAGAATAGTGTTACTTACAAAATAACTGAATAAAAAGTAAGTGCTACAGCACACAAATATAAAAGTACTGAGACAGTACAATATGGGTGCAATACTGCTTAGTGCTTGTGATGTGAGGTTCAGCAGGGTCACAGCCTCAGGGAAGAAGCTCTTCCTGTGCCTGCTGGTGAGGGAGTGGAGGCTCCTGTAGCGCCTACTGGATGGGAGGAGAGGAAAAAGTTCATGATTAAGGTGAGATGCATCCTTCATAATGCCTTTCGCCCTGCCCAGGCAGCATTTATGGTAGATGTTCTCAGTGGTGGGCAATTGAGTGCCGATAATCCACTGGGCAGTTTTCACCACAGGCTGGAGTGCTTGCAGTCCGATACGGGACAATTGCCATATCACACTGAGATGCAGTTGGTGAGTATGCTCTCACTGGTACAGCAGTAAAAGTCTGTCAGTATCCTGGGACAGAGATGAGCTTTCTTGATGCTCTGCAGGAAATAAAGGTGCTGTTGTGCTTTTTTGATCAGGATGGGGGAGTTCAGGGACCAGGTGAAATCCCCAGAAATGTGAACACCAAGGAATTTGAAGCTTGATACACACTCCACTACAGCTCCCTTGATGTAGATTGGAATGTGAGTGTGGTTCCTAGCATGCCTGAAGTCCACAATGATCTCACTGGTCTTCTGGGTGTTAAGGTTGTGTCGGCACACCACACGACCAGGTGCTGGACCTCATCCCTGTAGGCCATCTCATCATCCCTTCTGATCAGGCCAACCACCGTGGTGTCGTCTGCAAACTTGATTATGGAGTCAGAACCATGTACAGGAACGCAGTCATAGGTGAAAAGGGAGTATAGAAAAGGGATAGAGAATTTCAATGAGTCATGACCCTTAGAGGAAAGAGTTCTTGTCTTTCCAGTCTAAGTGGATGATACCTTACTCTGAAACTGGCCCCCTCGTTCAAGATACCACCTTCCTTCCCTGCCCCCACCTCACAGCAGAGGGAAACCTCCTCTCAGCATCCACACTCCCAACCCCTCTCAGAATCTTATTTCAGAAAGATCGCTTCTCATTTATCTAAACAATCAATATAGAATTCAAACCAATGCATTTGGAAAAGCTTCTGATAACATATGTAGAAGGATAAATGTCATTGCTGCCTAGTAAACCACATGCTTACTGCTGGGTTTAAGCACATGGTTGTTCTTCCAATACTTCTCTACAAAAAGAAAGTGTTTCACATTCTACAATGCCAGTGTCTGGTTATTGATTTTTATTGTCAGAGGTGCAGGGTTTGGTACTAATCTAGGGGCAGGTTGATAAAGCGCCTTTGCCTCTGGACATTTAATAGAAAGACCTATCCATATGTATGCTTTAAGAAAGGATTCTGTAGTTTGAAGTTAGTCCTTCAAATGAGCACATATGCAAGAATCACCTACGTACTTCTATTCTGATGACTGAAACTGTTCTGGTTTTGAGTTTGGTTCTGGAAAGGAGATGATAAATGTGGTACTGTGTATCATCTCAATTTCTTTTGCAAATTAGGGAAGTAATGAAACCAGAAGGATTCATAACTAAGGTGGTGTAAGGACACTGGCTTGCTTTGATTACAGTCTGCACTGGCTTTGGATCTGTGGTGATTCCATTTGCCAATTATCAAGGATTGTACGTCAGGTAGTGCAGTGCTGAGACCCTGCAGTACTGCAATATAACAGCAGAAGAAATATATGGATCAAGGGAGGTTTTTTTTTTAAAAAAAGAACAATAGAACAGCTGTTCTCAATATTGCTTTGGGCTATTGCTGAATGAAGGGTTTATGGAACGCAAATCTTGGTAAGAAGAATTGGACTAGTCAAGTAATAGTAGTCATAGAAACAGCTGCACAACTGCCAGCTATTTGGCTTAATCTGGTCTGGTAACATTCCACTTACCATGCTAATATATCAGTAAAACCACATCCTTAACACTCGACCCCAACATCTTCCCAACCACTGAAGTCAGACTAACCGGCCTATAATTTCCTCTCTTCTGCCTCTCCCCCTTCTTGAAGAGTTTTGCGACATTTGCAGTTTTCAAGTCCTCCAGAACCATGCCAGAATCAATTGATTCTTAGATCATAACTAATGTCTCCACAATCTCTTCAGCCACCTTTTTCAAAACCCAGTGGTGTATACCATCTGGTCCAAGTGACTTACCAACCTGCAGAACTTTCAGTATCCCAAGAACCTTCTTTTTAGTAATGGCATACAATTAGTAATCACATACTCCAACCCGACACTCCTGAACTTTTGGCATACCGTTAATATCTTTCACGGTGAAGAATGATGCAAAATAATTATTCAGTCATCCACCATTTCCTTGTCCCCCTTGACTACTTCTCCGGCATCATTTTCCAGTGCTTCGATATCCACTCTTGCCTCTCTTTTACACTTTATGTATCTGAAGAAACTTTTGGTATCCTCCTTAATACTACTGGCTGGCTTACCTTTGTATTTCATCTTTTCCTTCTTAATGATTTTTTAGTTGCCTTTTGTTGATTATTAAAAGCTTCCTATTCCTCTAACTTTCCACTAATTATAGCTCTATTATATGCCCTCTCTTTGACTTTTATGCTGGCTTTGACTCCTCTTGTTCGCCACTGCTGTGTCATCTTGCTTTTAGAATGTGTATATTCTGCACCTTCTGAATTGCTTTCAGAAATTCCAGCCATTCTTCTGCCATCATTCCTGCCAGTGTTCTTTTCCAATCAATTTCGGCCAGCTCCTCTCTCATGCCTCTGTAATTCTCTTTACTCCACTGTAATACTGATACATCTGACTTCAGCTTCTCCTTCTCAAATTTCAGGGTGAATTCTATCATATTATGATCATTTCCCAAAGGGTTCCTTTACCTTAAACTCTCTAATTAATTCTGGTTCATTGCACAAGACCCAATCCAGAATATCTAATCCCCTAGTGGGCTCAACCATGATCTGCTCTAAAAAGTCATCTCTTTTCAGAATTCTCTCTTCTAATTTTAGAAGACATCTCTTCTAAAAATCACCCTCTTTAGATCCAGCACTAACCTGATTTTCTCAATATACCTGCATATTAATATCCGCTACGACTATTGTAACTTTGTCCTTTTGGCACACGTTTTCTATCCCCTATTGTAATTTATAGACTACATCCTTACTATTGTCTGGGGGCCTGTATATAAATCCCATCAGGGTCTTTTTACTTTTGCAGTTCCTTAGCTCTACCCACTATGATTCAACACTTTCCAACCCTACATCACCACTTTCTAATGACTTGATTTCGATTTTCACCAACAAAGCTACAGCACCCCCTCTGCCTACCTGCCTGTCCTATCGGTAAAATGTGTTTTCTTGGATGTTAAGCTCCCAGCTGTAATCTTCTTTCAGCCACAATTCAGTGATGCCCACAAATCCTACATGCCAATCTGTAACTGTGCTACAAGTTCACCGATCTTAATCTGTATACTGCGTGGATTCAGATATAATACCTTCAGTCCAGAAATCACCTTTTTCCAATTTGTCTGTCTTTTACATTTCAACTCATCCTGTTGACTGCAATTCAACATCTAAAGAAAATTGAAGCCTGGATTACAGAGGAGGTAGTGTAGTCCATGAAAGAAAACAAATGCGTAGGATGTAGGTAATTCTAATGTAGCCAAACAAGATAAGAAAGACAATGAAAAAGGGAAAAAAATGAACAAGGAGCCAAATGAAAAGGAAATCCAGAAGTCTATATGCATACAAATAATGAGTAGATAAGTGAAAGGAGGGGTAGGGCCTGTAGTGATATAGAAAGTGATCTAAGGAAATTATAAAGCAGCATAGCTGAAACACCAAGTTAGTATTTAATATGGGCCTTTAACCAGGCAAAACCCCACAGCAAGGAAAGGTGATAGAAGATAAAGAACAAGGAGGACAAGGTAAGCTATTATTCTTTTCAGTAACTATAGCTTAATATCAGTTAATTTTTAAACTAGAAATGCTTGATACCAAAGCAACAATTTAAAAAATATTTTAATAACATTAATGTCATTTATCAAATGAATTTTTGCTTTCATTCCAGTTTTGGGAGTTCTGATGTGACTAACAAGGTTCAAAACGATGGGCTTTTCCCACAGAGCAGGGAGGAGGGTAGGTACTTTGCATGGCAGTACTCTTCTCTTGCTGTTTATGCAGGACTTTGTGGGACCATGAAGTACGGGCTTGAGGTTCCTAATACCATTCTGAATGCTTCTACTCTACCTTGATGTGTCATATCATCAGCAATTTCCAGGGTGGAGGTATCGTAAATGGTCCATGTTTTTCAGGATCTTGTCATGAATATTTATTGTGAGCGAGCTAAATAGAGCTGAAGATTTATTGGAGGCCAGATGTGACACTCCAATGCAAAAGACTGAGAAAAATTTTTGGGCAATGATTTATTTGACATCAGTCTTTATTAAGAATGACTCTGTTGTATATCTACTGCTAAGCATCAGATTGCATGAAGTTGTGGAGCAAAAGAAAGATACAAACTTCTGCAAGCCATCAAATTTGAGATGTTACACAGTACTTTCTGATCTAAGGAAACAAAGACTTTAGAGATGTTGAAAAGCAAATGCAATAGCTTCTGAGAACTGTGTCCTTACTTTTCCTGCAAAGACTATAGATCTGTATTAATATTCACACAAATCCAACTTTTTCAATTGCTTTAGGCAAGACAGAAGTGATCTCAAATTGATTTCTTCTGCAGTGAAGATATATTAGTAATAATCCAAGTCCAAGTACACAGGAATATTACAATTCCAAATGCACAGAATTACACTAAAAAGAATTGTTAGGTATGGCACAGCAAATGAATATGTGAAGATCAACAGGAAAGTAGTGTGGTAAAGAAAACTAAACCCTGTTTCTATAAAATGCTTATTGAGAAAGTCTCTCCCTCTCCCTCCCTCCTCCCCCCCCCCCCCATAGGACTCATAAAGCCTGAATAAATGGAATATCTGGAATATTTTGGTATAGATTATGCCCAGTTCAATCAATACACAGTGAGCTTCCTTTAGCGATTGTTAAATGGGTAGACCATCTGCCACTCAAAATAGATCAAACACAAAAGGATGCTGCAAACAGATCCATTTGCCACTACAATGCTGCTTGACTGCTAAGTTCTTCAGGCACTCAGTTTCAATACATCTTGTGACAATGTAGTATATTCATAAAAGATTGAAGATATTCATATGTTAGAATGTTGTTCTTAAACTACAGTTCAGTATTCAACACCATAATTCCCTCCAGACTTGACAGGAAGCTCAGAGACCTCAACCTGCACCCCACCTTGCACAGCTGGATTCTAGACTTCTTATTAGATCGCCGACAAATGGTAAAGATGGGCTCCCTCACCTCTGCTCCTCATACAGGTGTCCCCCCCCCCCCCACCAGGACTATGTCTTGTGTCTCTTTCTCTAATCCCCTTACACCCACGACCTACTGCCACACACAGTTCCAATCTGCTGATCAAATTCGCAGATGACACAACTTTGACTGGCCTTGTTTCTAGAGGTAATGAGACAGCCTACAGAGGAGAGGTCGACACTCTGTCACAGTGATGCCAGGATAACAACCTCTCCCTCAATGCCCAAAAAACAAAAGAGCTGATTGTTGACTACAGGAGGAATGGAGACAGGCTGAACCTGATCAACATCAGTGGGTCTGCAGCTGAGAGGGTGATTAGTTTCAAGATCCTCAGTACACACATTACCGATGATCTCACCTAGACCGTACACACTGACTTTGTGGCAAAATAAAAGCACAACAGCCTCTCTTCCATCTCAGGCGACTAAAGAAGTTCAGCATGGGCTCCCAAATCCTCAAAACCTTCTACAGGGGCACCATTGAGAGCATCCTGACTGGCTGTATCACTGCCTGGTACAGGCACTGCACCAACATTGATTGCTGGGCACTTCTGAGAGTGATATGGACAGCCCAGCACATCTGTGGATGTGAACTTCCCTCCACTAGGATATTTACAGCAGGAGGTGCAGAAAGAAGGCCTGGAGGATCATCAGGGGCTCCAGTCACCCCAAACGTAGACTGTTTCAGCTGCTTCCGCCTGACAAATGGTACCGCAGCATTAAAACCAGGACTAACAGGCTATGGGACAGCTTTTTACAAGCCATTAGATTTTTAAATTCACATGCCTGTACATGGAAACTGAGTCATATCGCGAAGATTTTTACTCCCTCACGTTGTGGAATAGTTTTAAGATTTTAAACAAATTCTGAATTCTGAGAAATTTGTACCTTTAAACTCTGATTTTGCACGAGTTGAAAGGACATCAGCTGTTTAACTACTAACATAAGATAATTTGTGTTTAACATAAGATATGGCATGCTTACCTTCATCCTCCTGATTTTTTTGACTCATTTCTTCCTCCTTTACTTCACACTCAGATGCTTTGGCTGGACGAACATTCCCAGGAGAAGATGGCCTCTGGATTGTTGAATTTTTCACTGAGCCAGGTGGTGACACGAGTACTTTTGGAGTCGTTGGTTTTGTTGATAATCTATTACAAACAAAAGTAAAAACTGTACAAATATAACAAAGGTATCAGTTGCTTACTTCATACAACCCCCCTCCCAAAATGCCAATCATAACTCCCTCTAAACTATATTTAAATTTTGACATTTTGCAAGCCTGTATAAACAATGTTGTTGCAGTTAGCAGAATAAACTTGTACTTTCCTCACCGAACTGTGGATGGCATTGGTGACTTATTTTTCACATACAAAGGTGAATATGACCTCTTCGCTGCTGTACTTGTAGCTAGAGCTACAGCTGCATTTTTTTCCCTTTCATTTTCTCTCTCCTTTTCTTTTTTGTCCATCTAAGACAATTAAAAATCATTTCAGAAAAAAATTACCATATTTTACATTACTATTGAAAAATATATTGGTATCATAACAGATGAAATATTTGAAAACAGACACTGGACTGATAAATCTTTAGCTAAAGACTACCTTCAAATCTGCCTTCAGCAGTCATTGAAGATTATTGGGTCACATTGTGCTGTGCTTTAGTGAAGATTTATCAAATTAAAAATTCAAAATTATCATTCTTTAGGCACTGCATATATTACAGGTAATGAACTTATTTGATGCATAAATGGGCATCCAAGTACAAAATTAATTAGTACATCACCCATTGGTTCCTTATTTAGAGCCAGAGTCAGAGAGTTGTGTAGCACAAAAAGCAGACCCTTCAACCCACCACAAGCATGCTAATCTTGTTGCCCATCTACATTAATCTCATTTTCCCTCATTAGGACTGTATCTTCCATGCTCTGCCTACTTTGTATGATCATCGTAATATCTTCAAACCATAATGATTGTATCTGACTCCAGCAAGCTCCAGATATAAACTTCTATGTAGAAAAAATATCTTTTCCTTCAATTCCTCTTTAAGACTCGAGGTTTTGGCAGACCTAGGCAATGTTTTCCAGCTCATCTGCGAAACGGCTTATTCTTTTTTTTTTCCTCCTGTCCCTCTGTGGTTGGGGTCCTGTCGGAGTCTGTGATCCACAGCTATAGCTCGGACTACAGTTTCCACGTCCAGTGGATACTCATTCTCGGACTAACTAACTGTGCAGGGCTAGAAGACATGCACCTTCGCAGATGACCCAGCTGTTCACTGATGTCGCCAACTGAAGTGTCACAGGAGACAAACAGAGACAGCAGCTGGTGTGCACTACTATCAGAAGAAGGCCTCTACACTTGAGCAATCCTCTCCCTCTCTCTCCCTGTGAGTGAGAGCCTGTCTTGTCCTCAAGTCAGGGTGACAGATCTGCTGGTCTATTGCAGGAGCTCTCTCTCTCTCTCCCTCACGAGTGAGGGAGAGCCTGTGAGATACCAAAGTGTTGAGATGTACTGTAGTTTACGATGGACTCTGGATCAAGATCACTTTGGGGTCTTTGCTATTGCTTGCATGGTGGGGGAGAGAGAGAGGTTTTGATGCTTTTGTTGCTGCTTGTGCATGGGGAGGGGGTTGGGGTTCTGATACTTCTGTCATTCATTCCTTGGGCTTTTTTCCCCGTTTTGTGGATATCTGTGAAGAATAAGAATTTCTGGTTGTATACTATATACATTCTCTGATATTAAATTGAACCACTCAACCATTAAAACTCCTTCCTACTACCTTAAACTCAGGCTCCCTTATTTTTGGTAAACTTACTACAGGAAAAATAGTAATCTATTCTAAGCCTCTAAGAGACCTTGTTGTGGTTTGGAGGCTTGTGTGCTTCAATGACCTGAAGAGCTATTTTGGCTGGCTCCAGCCAAAATAATTGGAGTGCTTTATGTTTTGGCTTGTGGTAGGGTCATCCATGTCAAACAGATCAAAGGGTAGAGGACAGACTAAGAGTGGTCCACCAGTCCAAACCAAACTGTTATAGAAAGAGCAATGAAGAATCTTTCTACATCTGAACGTGATGGTATTCCTGAGTCTCCACCTGGAACTTGCACAACTGACGGTAGTGAAAACTGAGCTACTGACAAGATAAAGGAAGCCCCGAGCAGTGCCAGAGATGGAGGACCTTCATTGCTGCCCTAAATGTCAGCAGCTTAACAGGCAGTAGATAGATCTATTCTAAAACTATTTTAGTTTTATATATTTCTATCACCTTGCACTCGTCTCCTCTCCTATAAAAAGATCACCCTATTCAACCTCTTCTAAAAACTAAAGTTCTCCACACCAGGCAACACCTTGTACAAGACAACAGAGAGGCTATACCTGGAATACTGTGTATAGTTTTGGTTATCCTTTTATAGTAAAGACGTCATTAAGTTGGAAAAAGTACAAAGAAAATTATGAGATCGTCTGAATTCAAGAGCCTGAGTTAGAGGAAGAGCTTGGGCAGGCGAGGACATTATTCCTTGAAGCACAACGGACAGGGGAGAAAACAGAATGGGAAGAAGGAATAGGAGAAGTGGATGGGGAACCCGAGGAGAGATGTATAAAATCATGAAGGGCATAGTTAGCATGAATGCAAAGTGTCATTTCCTAGGTAAAGAGAATCACTGCTTCTAAAACAATGATCAGGGAAAAATATAGGCATATGGATTAATGGACCATCAGTATGGATTGCTAAGTAGGTCCTGTTTGGCTGAGCTGATTTAATTTTTTGATGAGATGGCAGATGAGTGAATGAAGTGTAACAGATGTTACACATCTTCAGAGAATTGCTGGTCAGAAAATACGGGGTGTCAATAAAAATAAAAAGCAATTAAAAGTAATTGGCTTATAAAAAATATTAATGTGTTGGATATGAATGCACAAGGTAAAATCTCAAAATCTGTAATTATCTCAAAATTGAAAGGATAAAAAGAGAGGACAAAGAACTTTTATAAGTCAGCAGACTGGGCAGATGAAACTTCAATACAGAGAAGTATGAACATAAGAAGATATGAAATAGAAGGAGTAGGCCATCTGGCCTGTTGAGCTCCACCTTCAATAAGATCATGGCTGCTCTGGCCCTGGACTTTATCTATCTGCCTTTTCCCCATAACTTTCAATTCCCCTATAATGCAAATATCTCTCCAAACTTTGTCTTAAAAGAATTTACTGAGGTATCCTCTGTTGCTTCATTGGGAAAGAATTCCACAGATTCACCATTCTCTGGAAAAAGTAGTTCCTCATCTCTGTCCTATATTTACTCCCCCGAATCTTGAGGTTATGTTCCCTAGTCCTAGTCTCACCTACCAATGGAAGCAACTTTCCTGCCTCTATATTATATTATCTAACATATATATATTATATATTAGATAATATATATCTATATTATATTATCTATATTATCTAACACTTTCATAATTTCATATGTTTCTATAAGATCTCCTCTCATCCTTCTGAATTCCAGTGAGTACAGTCCCAGACGACTTAATCTCTCCTCACAGTCTAACCCCCTCATTTCTGGAATCAACCCGGTGAATCTCCTCTGCACTGCCTCCAAAGCCAGTATACCCTCCATTAAGTAAGGAGACCAGAACTGCATGCAGTACTCCAGATGTGGCCTCACCAGTACCCTGTACAGTTGCAGCTTAACCTCCCTGCTCTTAAGTTCAATGTCTCTAGTAATGAAGGCCAACATTCCATTTGCCTTCTTGAAGAGATACACTTTGGCAGAAAGACTGAATGAATAATATAGACAAATTGGCTCAGTTTCAATTGGATGCCAGGCAAACAGAACACAAGAATTTGGATGTATATGTATGCACATCTTTGAAAGTGGCAGAAGATACTATTGTCCTCTCTTTGGTGACATACCAAATCTCCTGGCATTCCTAATAACATACTGCTGTTGGTGTGATTACATCAATATGGTGGGCTCAGGATAGATCCTCTGAGAAATTAAAGCTGCTCGTCCCTTCCATCGTTGAGCCCTCAATGAGGACTGGTGTGTGTTCTCCCAAATTCTTGCTCCTGGAGCCATAATCACGTTCTAGGACTTGCTGACTTTGAGTGCAAGTTTGGTGTTGTGACACCACTCAATCAGCCTATTTTGCTTCTGTCCACTTTCTCATCACCAAATGAGATTCTGCCAACAACAGTTGCGTTATTCGCAAATTTATAGATGGTGTTTGAGCCATGCCTGGCCACAGTCATGAATGTAGAGAGGTTACAGCAGGGGACTAAACTCGCATCCTTAGTGACGGTGGTCTCCCAATGAGGAAGTCAAGATCAAATTACAAAGGCCCAGAGTTTGTTTATCAGTACGGAGGAGTTACGGTGTTGAATGCTGTTGTAATCGAAAAACAGCAGACTGACATAGGCATTGCTGTTGTCAGGTGGTCTATAGCCCAGTGAAGAGCCAATGAGATTATGTCTTATGCAGACCTGTTGTAATGGAAGGCAAATGGTAGTTTGTCCAGCTTCACATCCTTGCTCAGCCATGAGTTAATTCTAACAATGACCAACTTCTCAAAGCACTTCATCATCATAAATTAGAGTACTGCTGGGCGATAGTCGTTGAGGAAGCTCACTCCCTGCTCTTCTTGGTCACCGGTGTGAATAATGCCCTTTTTAAGCAAGTGGGAATCTCCATCTACAGTAGTGAGAAGCTGAAGATGTCCTTGAACATTCCCACCAGTTGATTGGCATAGGCTTTTAGTACCCGGCTTCTAGTTTGGGTACATTTGGTATGTTATTGGAGGTACAATTATTCATGCACGTCTTCAAGTTAGTGACAACGATGGCATATTAATTCAGATCTGAAGATTAAACTCTGAGTACAGTCCAGTCCAGTGATTCAAAGCAGTCCTGCAAGCAATCTTCCACCTCCCTTCACCATACCTTAGCAGTCCTCAGGCTCTACCTATGACTGGACTTGCCAAAGGCATGGTAAGTGTTCTTGATGGTGCTGTAAAAGTAATTAAGTTGGATGGCTCCTCTTCTTCCACAAGTAATATGTTAGTGATAGTTTCATCAAGCTGACCTATGAAGCAGAGGGCCTATCTGGAGTACTATGTATAGTATTGGTCTCATATAATATGTTGGAAGCAGATCAGAGTGCTTACTTGACTAACACCTGTAAAGACCAATAGGTCATCTTGTGAGGAAAGGTTGAACAAAATAACCAGGCTGGAATTTGACTGAATTTTAAGATTCTGCATGTAGAATGAGCAGTTCTATTGTGGAGAATAGAGGACCAGGACTCCATGCTTAAAAGTTAGATCATTGCCTATTGAAGACAGACATTAAATGAAATCATTTATTGAAGGTTCAGAGCCTTTGAAACTTTTCTTCTAAGAAGCAATGATAGCAGAGTCTTTCCACTTTTAAGGCAGAGGTAATATTGATTCTTTAGAAAGGAGGCAAAAGATTATTAAAGAGAGATGCAAATGCAAAGTTGAGATGACAATCAGATCAGCCATGACCATATTAGATGGTGAAGCAAAGGTAAGTGGATAAATAACCTACTCCTGCTCCTAATTCATATGTTTACATGTACTTCTGGTTATCAACTTAAGGATACGAAGGTTGTAAGGCAAAAAGAGAAAATGATCCTTATATTTGGCAACTTGAGGACCAGGAACCAAAATTCCAAAATGCTGCAAAATGCTAAGAAATACATGCAAGCACTTGGTGAAAGTATATCAAAACTACAAGGTGGTTACAGGCTATGACTTTGTCTTTAACTACAATGAGACTAATCAGAGAACTAGAGGATTTGTTGAGACATTGGAGGAAAAATAATTTGTAAAGCTATGGAGAATGTCTGAATAGATTACTCAAAAAGCTCTATTCGTGCTCGCTTCGGCAGCACATATACTAAAATTGGAACGATACAGAGAAGATTAGCATGGCCCCTGCGCAAGGATGACACGCAAATTCGTGAAGTGTTCCATATTTATAAAAAAAAAGCTCTATTCTCCACACTTGTTTATGACATTTTAAAAATGCACATGAACTCCTCAAATTTCTTTGGACACACAATGGTTCCTTCTTTTCATGGTTTACAATGTATACTTTTATTTCCCTTTAACTGCAAGTGGATGATCTCAAATTTGCAGAAATCAGTGTTTGCGCGCGTGTTGGAGGGGGCATGGTGGGGGAGCAAGGTGGAATTTTTAAGGAAATGTTGTGCAGGGTGTGATTTTTACACATGGGGGTGGTAGCTGCTTCGAACAGGCTGCTGAAGCAGTGAGCGAAGCAGCTATGATAGGAGACTGGAATATGAATATAAAGTGAAAGATATGTAGGCAGAAGAGATTTAGTTTAATTTGCCATCATGTTCAGTGAAGACATTGTGGGCCAAGGGCCTTGCTTCTGTGCTGTACTGTTCTATGTTATTTTACTTCTATCAGCATCTGACATGGCAGCAAAATCAATCCAAATTTGCCCAACCTCTCCTTACAGCTCCAATTCATGCAACATTGTGTTAAAATGCTTAGGTGCCCTCTCCAAAGCCTTCACATCTTTTCTGCAATGTAGCAACTAGAACCGCAGTCGCCGCAGCTTTGGCTAGCTATTGTATAGCATTTGGACAGCACTGAATCCTTTTGTAATTTTATACTTTCATCTGTTTAGAATGGTGTCCTAAATGCATCATTGATAAAAATAGATACGCAGCTTCCCATTTCATCATAAATCCCTTTATAAATGAAGCGAGTAATTGCAGCCTCAACACAACTCCTTCCGGCACAGAATCAGCTACGGTTACCCACTTTGTGCTTCCATAGAACATTACAGCACAGAAAACAGGCCACTTGGCCCTTCTAGTCTGTGCCAAAACTTTATTCCACTAGTCCCATTGACCTGCACCCAGTCCATAACACTCCGGACCTCTCCCATCCATGTATCTATCCAATTTATTCTTAAAACTTAAGAGTGAGCCTGCATTTACCATGTCAGATGGCAGCTTATTCCACATTCCCACCACTCTCTGAGTGAAGAAGTTCCCCCTAATGTTCCCCCTAAACCTTTCCCCTTTCACCCTAAAGCCATGTCCTCTCGTATTTACTTCTCCTGGTCTAAGTGAAAAGAGCCTATTCACATTTACTCTGTCTATACCTATCATAATCTTGTAAACCTCTATCAAATCCCCCCTTCATTCATCTACACTCCAAGGAATAAAGTCCTAACCTGTTCAATCTTTCCCTGTAACTCAATTCCAGGAGGCCCGGCAACATCCTAATAAAGCTTCCCTACAGTCTTTCAATCTTACTGATATCCTTCTATAGTTAGGTTACCAGAACTGTACACAATACTCCAAATTTGGCCTCACCAATGTTTTATACAACCTCACCATAACATCCCAATTCCAAAACTCAATACTTTGACTTATGAATGCCAGGATGCCAAAAGCCTTCTTTACAACCCTGTCTACCTGTGACACCACTTTTAGGGAATTATGCATATAACCATATAACAATTACAGCACGGAAACAGGCCATCTTGGCCCTTCTAGTCCGTGCCAAACGCTTACTCTCACCTAGTCCCACCAACCTGCACTCAGCCCATAACCCTCCATTCCTTTCCTGTCCATATACCTATACAATTTTACGTTAAATGACAATATTGAACCTGCCTCTACCACTTCTACTGGAAGCTCATTCCACACAGCTACCACTCTCTGAGTAAAGAAATTCCCCCTCGTGTTACCCCTAAACTTTTGCCCCTTAACTCTCAACTCATGTCCTCTTGTTTGAATCTCCCCTACTCTCAATGGAAAAAGCCTATCCACATCAACTCTATCTATCCCCCTCATAATTTTAAATACCTCTATCAAGTCCCTCAACCTTCTATGCTCCAAAGAATAAAGACCTAACTTGTTCAACCTTTCTCTGTAACTTAGGTGCTGAAACCCAGGTAACATTCTAGTAAATCTCCTCTGTACTCTCTCTAATTTGTTGACATCTTTCCTATAATTCGGTGACCAGAACTGTACACAATACTCCAAATTTGGCCTTCCCAATGCTTGTACAATTTTAACATTACATCCCAACTCCTATACTCAATGCTCTGATTTATAAAGGCCAGCATACCAAAAGCTTTCTTCACCACCCTATCCACATGAGATTCCACCTTCAGGGAACTATGCACCATTATTCCTAGGTCACTCTGTTCTACTGCATTCTTCAATGCCCTACCATCTACCATGTATGTCCTATTTTGATTAGTCCTACCAAAATGTAGCACCTCACACTTACCAGCATTAAACTCTATCTGCCATCTTTCAGCCCACTCTTCTAACTGGCCTAAATCTCTCTGCAAGCTTTGAAAACCTACTTCATTATCCACAACACCACCTATCTTAGTATCATCTGCATACTTACTAATCCAATTTACCACCCCCTCAACCAGATGATTAATGTATATGACAAACAACACTGGACCCAGTACAGATCCTTGAGGCACACCACTAGTCACCAGCCTTCAACCTGACAAACAGTTATCCACCACTACTCTCTAGCATCTCCCATCCAGCCACTGTTGAATCCATTTTACTACTGAACTCCTAGATCTCTGTTCCTCAGTGCCCTACCATTTACTGTGTATGTCCTACCTTGATATGTCCTTCCAAAATGCAACACCTCACACCTGTCTGCATTAAATTCCATCTGCCATTTTCTGGCCCATTTTTTCAGTTGGTCCAGATCCCTCTGCAAGGCTTGAAAGCCTTCCTCGCTGTCCACTAAACCTCCAGTCTTAGTGTCATCAGCAAACTTGCTGATCCAATTTACCACATCATCTAGATCATTAATATAAACAACAAACAATGGTCCCAAGCACTGATCTCTAAGGCACACCACTAGTCACAGGCCTCCAATCTGAGAAGCAATCATCCACTACCCACTCTCTGTCTTCTCCCACACAGCCAATTCCATTCTATATGCTTCCATTCAATCAGTTCCTTCACTGCTATGGCTTCTGTATGTCCTCCTCGTGGAATGCATAGGTTTTCCCCGGCTGTTTCAGCTTCCTGTCAGTCCAAAGACATACTGAGTAGGTTAATTGGTCATTGTAAATAGTCCCATGGTTAGGTTGGGGTTAATCAGCACTGTCAGGGGTTGCTGGGCCAGCACAGCTCTAAGGGCCAGAAGGGCCTACTCTGCACTGTATCACTAATAAATTATAACCAAATTTCTTTTTTGGTTCATTAAAACTACAGTCAAATATGTTTCTACGTATGCTACTAGGAACTTTTTGAAGAGGCATTAATCAGGTTTGTTTGACAACAGATGTTTCCGTTAATGAATTTTACTCAGCAATTCAAGTTTGTCCTGTCCAGGATTTTTAAATGATTTCTCCCTTAAAGGTCACAAATTATCTTGACCTGGAAATACATCCCCAGTTCTTCACTGTTTCTGGGTCTAAATCCTGGAACTTTCCCACAACTGTATATATTCAAAGTATTTTCACACAAAGACCACACTGGCTTAGAATGATTGCACACCATCACATTCATGAGTAATTAAGGACTGAAAAGGAATACTGGGCTTGCCAATGAAAGCCACAATTCTTAAATTAAAGTCCTCCAAAACAAAAGGTGTCTTGAATGTCTTCTTACTTGAACCAGCAGAATGGACTAATTGTTTGCAGGCTTGGAGCCAACTTTTTGAATAAAATTTATGTAATCAAACAAAGGAGGCATTCAGACTAATATTGCAATAATACACCCCTAAATTTCCCTCACACTAATATTTCTAAGATCTCTACTCTAGTCAATTCAGTATTCTGCCTCAGTCGAAATTGTTCAAGTGATACTACATTCCACTGAGATTCCAAAAGTTTTCTTTTATCTTCAAACATAGATTTCCTTTCCACAATAGGTGATTGGCTCTCAAATTTGTAAGCTTTCATTTCCTGTAATTCTGGTCATGCCACTTCTTCCCCCATGACCAGAATGAGAGATTTCCCTTGTCCTTTCTTTTCACCCATCAACTTCCACAAGCAGATCACCCTCCAGAATATCCAACGTACAAAATACATTTGCACAAACAATTAATCTTAGATCCCCTTTCAAAGGGATGCAATTTCCAGGATGCTTTGGTTCTATGTTCCACTTCCACCAATTCTCATTCCATTCACATGGCACCACACCATGTAAATTCTGAAGACGGGAGACCTGTTCACATGTTTGGCACAGCTTTGTGGGCTGAAGGGCCTGTATTATGCTGTAGGTTTTCTGTTTCTACCTGCCTTTTCACTGCTCCCTTTCCACCACTCAGGGCTCCATCCTGAGATGGAGTTTTTTACTTCTCAATTTTCTGTATCCTACATTTGATGCTCACAAAAATCTATCCAAATTAGTGATCCATCTTTATTCAGTCTATGAGCATAACACAAAGGTTATTATCTATTACCTTAATTCTCCATTGCATTCCCAATCTGAACCTTTTCATACACTGTTCCAAATCCACACATACTTCTTGTAATTCATTTTTAGCATCTTTGCCACCTGCTCCACGACAACTTTCACCATGTCTCCTATTCTCCATCAAGTTCACACTTGCCCTTTTGTTCTTTGCCTCTCCCATTTTTCCACATAATTTAAAGAATTGTTCTATCACCAACACTGCTTCCTCCCAATTAAACATCACCAGAATATTAACTATTTTCTTCTCCAAGAAGCTGCCTGGCACATCTATTTCTTGTCAATATGGAAAACCTTGATTAAAAGTTCAATACCTGCAAATGAACAAAAAAAAACAAACCTACTGAAATTAATTTTTTGTCAGAAATCAAGTACATGTAGAAAATTTGAAGAGGAATGCTGTACAGACCATTAACCTTAAATGTTCATTCTGTTCTGTTCACAGGTAGAGTATCCCAACACTTTTACTGGAAGTTACACTTCATGTAATAAATTCTAAGGATTTTTTTTGTACAATAGCATTTCAATTAAACATCCTTTCATGCAAGCTAAAAACAGAAAACTATTTAAAATAAACAGCTATTCAAGGCGGCAATATTGCCGATAGCTAGCTTTTGTTTTGCACCAAGAATGCGAAACCGCTGTGTACCTTTGCAGGATTAGCTGGTCTACTCCGGCCACGAACATCATGTGTGCTAACAGCGAGCCTTGGCCAGTCAGACATCCTAGCATGAAGATTCTTGCAGGTTGGTGGAGTTGAGTTGGCAGATGCTGAACGAGGACAAATTGGAACAACTGCAGTATTATGTGAAGTTGAAGCAAGGAGGTGAAGAATAAGAGCAGAAAAGACAGCAAGCATTAGCTTGAAAGGAATGCAAATGGAAAGTTATCAAAACCATTTCTGATGTTGCATTAATCTACTTTTGCCAAAGCTCAAAGATGGTTTCAGTTTCCAAATGAAAGACTCCTTCACAAATCAAACTGAAAACTAATTTTAAAAACTTCCTTTAAATTTTTTTGTCAGAAGTATCTAATTTTTTTTATTTTGCCAATAATCGAGATATCTTTGCACTCAAATTTTCTGATACGGATTTTTTCAGTGTCAAACAAATGATATGACACTTAATAACATTGAAAGATTGTTTTCTTTGTAGTTGAATTTTGAAAAGCAAAAAATCAAACCAGTGCACTGCTCCAACATGGGAATTGAGAATGAGTAAAATGGAAAAGCAATATACAGGTTTAATAGGAAGTAAAATGGGATTATGAGATGAGAAATGGGGAGATAATAAATGCTGGCCTTGCCAAACATGATCCTTCATCTGAAGAAGAGAAGATTAATGTAAAAAAATAGTAAATTTCCAATAAAGTTGAAGTAAACATATGCCAAACTTGAGGGGCTGTTTAGTGTAATTATGGAACAATAAGATGCAGAAAATGTGTTCAACTCATCTGTAGCAATAACTACTTTTATGAAAATTTTTGAGGCAGAGGTCTGCATGTAATTAACTTCTGGGTCTTCAAAAATCAGCTCTCTCAACCTTCTAACAAACAGAAATGGTTTTGGTTTTATAGTGCAGTTAAAGTCAGGAAACACATCACACACATACAGAATGATAAAATAGCACTACAAGCAGCTAACAGGTTGGTAAAGATAAGAGATTTCATAATTTATTTGTAAACGTCCCATCCTTTCAGCTGCCAGAACACAGAATGCATAAAGAACGTAGATACTGCAGATCAGCAGGAGTGTGTATTTGGAAGAACAAGAGCAGGTTTTGCTAGAAAAGGTCAGCAGAATAGGCCTTTCTTTATATAAAGACAAACACTATGTAACAACACTGAAGGCAATTAAAAACTTCAACTGAGCAACCGTCAAGATGAAAAAACTTCAAATATGATTGTTAATTGAAATTGCACTTAAAATTTAACTTTCAACATACATAGCTAAAGCAGTCAACTTGCTTCAGTGCCATACTTCAAAATTAGTAAGTCCTAAAACTCCAATTTTAATAAAACAAAACCTGTTTAATCAGGAAAGGATTAGTTTGAAAAATATGATAATTGGGTGACTTTATAATAGGCATGGTTTTAATAGCTTTAATATAACATTTTTATAAATGTGCTTATCAGATGAAGGCTGGCTACGATTTTTATTTAGCCAAGTAAAAAATGTCAGAACTTTTCCCAATATCTATAGTATTTTTGCTTTCAGATAATTACACAGCTGAGCCTTGCGGAAATATCTCTTCTGAAATATTAAATGTTTCTCTAACAATAAATGCTGCCTGATGTGACTATTTTTCCTACTTGACAGGAAAAGTTGCCCATTAAAATTTAAAGAGGTCTTGGAGTCCAGTTCATGGCTCACTCAAAATGGTCAGGCAAATCGATCAATAGGGTGGTTTAAAAAGATGTAGGGCATGCTGACCTTTATTGGTTGGGCATTGACTACCAGAGTCAGGAAATCATGTTCTAGCTATATAAAACTTCGGTCAGGCCACATTTGGACTATTGGACACCGCTCTGGTTGTTTCAGTACAGGAAGGATCTAGCAGCTTTGGAAAGGGTAGAGTAGAGGTTCACTGTGATTCAGCTTGGATTAAAGGGTTTGAGCTAGGAAAGGTTGGAGAACTTGGGTTGTATTTCCAGAGTATCAAAAGCAGAGGGGAGACCTGATGGAAATTTATGATGTTGAGAGGCACAGAGAGAGTCATAACACTTTTCTCAGTAGAGTATTTCAGACATCGTTCCAGCAACCTTAGACGTAAAGTCCAAATACAGAGCAGTCTCCTGGCTGTCTTTCATGGGCCTCCTAAACTGTTTCCTGCAGAAGCTGCAGCACTGCTATACACATAGATTTTGTGGCATGTGATTATGTGATCATACATACATAAGTGAGCATTCCATAGTCTCACTTAAGCAGGGGCTGATTTTCCAGGAACATCAGAGGACTCTAAAAAGGGCTAGAAACCTTGAATAATTTAACATTTTGTCCATTGCATTTGAGTACTTCAAAAGCTGCATTATTGATAATATTCATTGAAGTAAATTTCACCTAACAAGATTTACTCAGGTGCATCAAAAGTTGTAAATTACCTCTCCATTTCATGCATTAATGGCATAAGCTATTCATATTGAGAGTGTTAGCTCCTTCTGATAGCTGATGTAAAAGTGTTTTTTTTTTAATTGAGGTTATGTCTAACATAATTTAGTTTTAAGTCTGGTAATGCAATTGGAAAAAAAAAGTAAAATACTTAGAACAGCTAACTTAACACTTGCTAAGAAATCTGGAGCCACCAATGTTTGACTAGTTTTTCCCCATCAGCTTAAAGTAATTAAAAAATCAAGTGTGATAGGCCTGTAGTTTTCTAAATTGGCATGTTTTCACCAACCTCTTTCATATGCAACAAAAGAATCACTTTCAGACTAAAACAACAGGAAAGATACACTGAATTCATATTAATTCATCATTCCTTTCAACCATGGATCTCAGTGACCCAAAATGGGAAAAAAACATCCCTTAAACTGCTAACAATCTGCATAATTACTTGACTTATATCTGAGTGTTGTTGCATTATTTTAGATAATGCCAAATTTCCAATGTAAATAATTAGCAGATTTAGTTTCCTTAGACTCCAGTAGCTACAAATTCCCTTCAGATTTCAAATCTAATATCACTAATTAATGTATTCCTACTTCATATTCATAAAAAGTGTAGCATTTAACTACATTAAAAATTAATTAGAATTGTACTGATTCAATCTGATTCCAACTATGTATTGTACTTCTTACCAGTATTTAGTTACATGTAATCAGTTCCCAAGTGTTCATAAATATTGTAAATTCACTAATTTGAACAGTCTATCAATATATAAAATGACTGAATATTTGAATATTTTAGTATCATAATTCTGTACAAAGCTGAATTACCTGCATCTAGACTACTCCCATACAAGGCAGCAGTGCTTCTGCTTCTAGCTAAGAATGAGTGCGTAGGAGTTAAAAGACGAGTGACAATGCTGCTTTCCCAGGGACTCAGCTGCAACCGTCGTGCTGTACAAAATAAATAGACAACTATGCATCAAATACTTCAACCCATTTTAAATATAAATACTGTGAGACCAGAAGACTTGGAACAGTGGTAATGAAGCCTTACAATAAATTACTTTTCAGGTTAAACTTCATGCATGAATGCATTAAATGGATTATTGAGGCTTTGGATTAAAGTATAAGAAAGAAGTGTTTTGAAAATGAAGTTTAATTCATAAATAAAAGTCATTGGGCTTTGTTGCACACATCACAGAAAAACTTCTGCAGGCATGCTGCCAAAATGCACTCTAATTTACAAATCAATTAGATGCTTCAGAAATGTGTTGATATGCCCAAAGGAGTATTTAAAAGTAAAGTAACCAAAGTACCAAAAAGATTAACTTTAGTTTAAATACACAAATAGTTGAAAACATACAGAACAAGCAAAGTAAGATTTGCTTCATGCAGAGCAATGTACAGGGATTACCACATTAATGCATCATCTTCAGAAGCCACACACAAGCCTTCCAAAAATTGTGCATTGAGCCTTACTATCATAATGTGAAAATAATCTGGAAATCAAATCCTTTTGTTACACAGGTGGATAACTTTCCTTTGCATTTTTAAAATTTTATCAATGATAATCCTTGAACCAAATAATGCTTATGTTCTAACAATTCCCATTTGCATTTACTTACTAACATTTCTGCAGTACACCAAGCTTCTACAACTGCTAATCACAGATTTGCCTATAGTTTGTAATACCTATAGCATTACTTTCTGGAAACTGGAATTCCAGATATGGGGAAAGAGTTAAACAGTGATCTTTAAACAGTGTGTTTGAAAACATTCAACGGTCAATTTATAACATGTGTTCCTCACTAGTATCACGCACAGAAAGATAAATATACTTTTTCACAGTAGCACTGTCTCAGGCAAAGGTTGCAATGTTCCTAACTGTCAGCACTACCAGAGGACATGTGGTTGAAAGCACAATTAGTCAGATAAATTGTTTAAGTATCTTGTTGTTTGGATGGAAGAGCTTAGCAGGAGTAGTGTACCTAAAAGACACTTGACCAGGATGGAATACACAGGTATTTTGTTGGCACGTGACATGGAGCGCCACCCCTCAATTCTTTATATAATTGGGGGGGGGGGGGGGGTGGGCGGGGGGTTAAAGTTTTGCAATGATTATCTTTACTGGCAAATGAAGCAGTGAATGATTTTTTGCAAGACAAGTTATTTTCACAGGAAATGTCTCATGCCAGCTTGGCACCAGTTATTCAGTTCTGAGAATAAATTACATTGGATGATAAGACTTGAAATCCTTGCAGACCTGGTGTACGTATCAGTATTTTTATGGTGCAGTTGGTCCAGTTGGCATTGGTTTTGCTCTGTTTATTTTTTTTTCCTTCTGTCATTTGTGAGTGAACACTGGACTCTCAGAGCTAATATGCAGTTTAGTTTCCTTGAATATAATTCTTTCACAATAAACATTTTATTTATTTTAGTAAAACTATGTTAATTTTATCAATGAGCTTTTTAAATAGTGCTCATCCTTTTCAGCTTGTTCAGACTATCAAATACACCAGCAAAGATCAAATGATGGGTGAAGCAGCACATATTTAATAGTGGTGAAGTGAAAGATTTGCCATGATTAAAAAGGGTGCTAAAACATTTCTCATCTTACATTCTGAAACAGTGGTGTGCAGGACTTCCTCCATAAAGCAGCATTAACAAAAATAACACATTTCTCTAGAAATCATCAACAAAAAACACATCAAATATTTTGATGATATTTATTTCAGGTAGTTCCAACATAGTTGATGGTAGTTTTGAGGTTTCAAAGATTATTGCTCCACATGGAAAACTACTCAGTGATGTGGAATATGTCAAAGAATTATTCATGGAGTGTGCTCCTTTCCTTTTTAACAGTTTACAAGAAAAAGGAAAAAATATTCAGCACCTTATGCATTTTCCAGTGAGCAGAGTAAAAAAAAATATTAATGATGGGAACAAATACAGTATAGCACAACAACTAATAAAAGAAATTAGTTGATGTAAATTTCTTTCCATTTATTTTGATGTAAGCACTGATGTTACATCATCAACTAGGCTAGCCCAATCTTGTAGGAATGCATATAACTCATTACCTGAACCTAAACCTTTGAGCATCAATTACTGAACAATTTTCTTTAAGATTCACTAACCTCAGGCATTCAAAGAAACTGCAAAATTCATAAAGTAACATTAGACAAACTACAAACAAATTTGGTAATGTTGCACTGGATTGATTAGGTTAATTTTGAAATGCAATTGATTGATTTACAAAGCAGCTCAATTTGGAGACAAAAATTGTCGACTTAAGAGCTTGACAAGAAAATATTGAAGGAGATTGATTGGTTAGTGACCTGAAACCATAAAATCCAGACAATGAGGTTCTAAAACTCTGGAAATCGATTCCTGACATTTTAAAATGCCTGAAAAATCTTGCAATGGCAATATTAACAGTATTTTCATTGACATATGTGTATGAGTTATTGTTTTCAGTGATGACCTTGGTCAAGACTATTTATATTAGATTTACTTATAAAACTAGTGCTACATGCATAGTTCTCAAAACAACCAAATACAAGCTGGATATAAAATATTTGTCATCATTAGTGCGGCAACTAAAGTCTCACTGACAGTAAAGTTTGTTCAGTCTACTTCACATGATCTTTTATGAATATGCATCAAAGTTTATACTTTCACGTTCACATTCCTTATATGAGGTACAATGACACAGAAAATGTTATTTTTCAATTGCTTTTTTAAAAAATATGAATAATTTTAACATTTTCTAAAATGTTTTATTTCAATCTGTCTGTTATACTTTTATTCATGGTAAAACAATGAATACATGTAAATAATAGGACTCATTGTTTTTATTTAAAAATAAAAGTCCATTCATTAATCAATGATAATCGCTGCTCAAAGTTACCATGGAGTAAAAGAGAAATTTTTTTAGTAAATTATCACCAATTTGAGTACACACACTCATAAAAGTTCACCACCCCGGCTTCGAGACTGATACCTTTCACTCTTCACTTTAACACTGCTAATTAGATGGTTGTTTATCACTTGCCATTTGTGGTCTTATTTGCTGTCTGGACAGATGAAAGTCAAGACAGTCTATATAAAATATAAGTTTGTTATTAAAGTGTTTTTCCCCATGACCGAATTGTTGGATTTTGTGTTTAATTTATGGAAAGTAGGAAGGGAAGGATGTGTATGGGAAGGAGAAATTAAATTTCAAATCTACTCCATATATCACTTCCATCTGATTATTGTCCTGATTAACTACCTCAATTATGATCTCCATTGCGCATTATGAAGGGCCAGGAAATGATACTTGAAACTAAGCTGGAGTTTTATACATGGTAGTGAAAGGCAAGATTGGCAATAAATTGTGAGCTGCCATCCAGATTTTACACCTACATTTGAACCTGAGGTCAGGGGGTACAGTAGGTGAGGAGAGGCAATGCTTTAAATGTCAGGATAAGTATTTCAAAACAGAGAAATTACCACACTGTATTGTCTAAATGATTACAGGGGTCATCAGTGAATAGGTAATGAGAAATTAGAAAAGCAACAGAGAAAGCAAAGAATGGGCTGAGGGATGTCAAGGAACACTGAAACAAGAGACTAGAGAAAACACACAACACTTGTTTCACCCAAAATGGGCAGGAGATGGAAATTACTGAGGATTTCCATGTCCTCATAATCTGAAGTCAAAGACATCAAGACGTCCTTTATTACATTCAGGTAGAGCAAGGGGGAGTAGGTGGGTTGACAGAAAAAAAAAAGTGGTAGAGAAGAATCATTCTGGCCAAATGGCTTTGGTATTCCAATATAATGATACTACAAATAATACCTTGGTTTCTAATATTAAAACAGATTGAATATCATCAATATCCTTACTTTTTGAAATTGTGCAGCTAATTGCTTCAGAAATACTGAACTGATCTCTCATTAAACCTGACCTGGCTGGCTGTAAAGTCAGTTACAATTCGATCTGTAGAAGCATGGTGTAGTAACAGAATTATTAAAAACTTTCAAGATTCTTTTTGCTCCTTTTTCTTTATACATTTTGTGTTCTTCAAGCAATTTTAATAAACCAACTAAGGTGAAAAGCAACCAGTATCTATTTTGTAAAACTTGATTGGTTTGCTATACAAATGTAAAAGGAAGTGCTTCCCAGATAATTTCACAACTGAAGTCATGTTGCAGTTAATGAGTAGTTAGGTGATAAATACAAAATTCATTCACGTCTTAGAAACACCTTGTTTGGATTCAGAGCAGAATTTTTCTGGCGTAGATGAACGTGGCTTAGAGGGCTGTTTAATAAAGGATGAAATCCTTTGCTTGAGAGCTGAACAAAAATTAAATATGCTGTTAAGTAGTCTCTCCTATTTTCTCATATGCCCTTCCATTATTAACTCATGGTTAAACATTCAAGATTACTTAATGTCATTTCCAGTACACAAGTGTAAGGGAGTGCAGAATAGTTGTTACTGAGCATATTAAAAAAAACATTGAGAACACAATACTAAAAAAATACAATAAATATAAATTCAAAGATTCCAAATGTACCAGGTGGCTTATATACTTAGATTGATTAGATGTACATAAAGGGACCCTAGATACAGGAATGTCTGCATGTAGGTGACTGACAGGAAATGACAAGGTAGTAGTGGTGGGGGTTGTGGAAGGATAGGGTAATGGGTGGAGGTGCTGATCAGTCTTTTGCTTGGGAAATGTAATGGTTTTTGAGTCTGGTGATCGGGGCATGGATGCGATGTAGCCTCCTCCCAAGATAGCGGCACGACGCAGCTTGCAGCGGCCACTCCGGAGCTGATATGTTATTTATTTTATTTGTTAAGCGGGGTGCCGTGCACAATCCTAATCTGATGAAAAACAGACGTGGGAGCACGGAGGAACATCTGGAAATCTCCAGGAAGGCCTTCTTCGTTGCTGCTGCTGCAAGGTCCGGGTCTCTGCTGAGAAGAACAGGCCCCCAGTCCTCGGGGTCGCATTGCCAGTGGCTGTTGGCGGAGGCGTCTTATACACTCGGCAGAGGATGGTGCTCGGAGAAGATGTGCCGGAGGGGATGGTCGGAGGCTCGGAGGTTCGACGGACTCGGAGTCCGCTGCAGTCGGGGCTCTTTCACTGTGTGCTGTGTCTGCGAGGCTGGGTTCGACGGAGCTTTCATTGTGTGCTGCGTCTGCAAGGCTGAGTCCAGCGCCGTGGAAGTCCATAGCAGGGGTATTCCCTTCTGCCACCTGCGTGGGATAACGAGTCTACCGGGACCCTGAGGACTTGTGGAAACTGTGTGGTGGTTTCTTTCGAACTTACAGTCTTGTAACATCTTTGGACTATTCTTACTGTGCCCATGGTCTGTTTTTTTAAATCAATTATGCTATTGTTTGCACTGTTGTAACTATGTGGTTTTGTGCAGGTCTTGCAGCTTTAGTTTTTGGTCTTGTTTTGTCTGGTGGGTTTGGAGCTCTTTTCTGGGGAACGCACTAAGATGGTAGCATGATATTAATACGCAGCAGCCTCTCCGGACTCTGGATTGGAGATTGCCAAACGTTATGTGGATTTTCTGGTGTAGTCTGTTTTGTCATGTGCTTTTGTGATATCATTCTGGAGGAACATTGTCTCATTTTTTAACTGCATTGCATTTGTGGTTTCTAAATGACAATAAACTGAATCTGAATCTGATGGGAGTAGGATAAACAGTCCACGAACAAGGTGGGTTGGATCCTTCATGAGCCTTTACCATGAGGCTCCAGGTAACATCTAAGACTAGCATTAAAAAATACACCTTTTCCAATATGGCATGGAATAAAATGTGAACTTATCAACTAGTTACAATGCTGGAAAATAATTTGGAATACTCAAACATACTTTTGATCAAAGCAACAAATTTGTAAAGACAAAATATTTAAGTTTTACAAAAGTTATATATTTAAAAAAAATCAGAGCATCTATAATGACCAACTGAAGGATGTTCATTAGGCAGAGAAGGTGCTGCCTTTACCCATATCTCCTCCTTTTCGCAGACATCACCTGCACCCCATCTTTCTGCTGCCTTAACAGAAACAGAGATCCCCTTGACATTACCTGTCACCCCATGAGCCTCAGTATCCAGCACATCATTCTCCACAGTTTCTGCCATCTTCAACAGGATCTTGCCACCAAACACATTTTTACCTCCCCACCCACACTCACCACTCCCTTCCAGGGTCCCTTGTCCATTCATTCCTTCCGTTAATCTCCCTCATGGCACTTACCTCTGCAGGCTGAACAAGTACTACATCTGCCCATTCACCTCCTCCCTAACCAGTGGCCAATCATTTTAATTCCACTCCCCACTCCTATTCCAACATGTCCACCCCATGCCTCCTTTACTGCCACAATGAGGCCACTCTCAGGTTGGAGAACAACATCTCATATTCCATTGAGATAGCCTTCTACCTGACATTGATTTCTTCAACTTCTGGTAATTTCTGCCCTCTCCCCCTCCTTTCATTTTCCATTCCCCATTCTGGCTCCCTTTTTACCCCTTCTCTTCACCTGCCTCTCATCTCCCTCTGGTGCCTCTCTTCCTCATTCTCCCATGGTGCACTCTCCTCATCTATCAGATTCCTTCTACTTCAGCTTTACCCATCACCTCCCAGCTTGTTACTTCATCCTGCCTCCACCACCCATATACCTTCACCCTCACCTGACCACATCTATCAGCTTCCAGCTTGTACTCCTTCCCCTCCCCCCACTTTTTTTATTCTGGTTTCTTCTCACTTCCTTTCCAGTCCTGATGAAGCCCTAAGTGTTGACTCTTCATTCTTCTCCATAAATGCTGCCCGACTTGCAGAGTTCCTCCAGTATTTTGTGTGTGTTACTCTGGATTTCCAGCATCTTCAGAATCTTGTGTTTATAATCAAATTTCACAGATTTTCCAAATATTTTTGTACTACTCAAAGGAATATTCCATTTTATACATCATTTAATGATTCTGGAATGTAAAAAAAAAATGCAATGTCCCAAACCATTCCAGTGACAGAGAAAAACTACCATGATAACCATCAACAGATTTGTGAAAAATTATAGAATTATAATAACACTCAAGAAACATTTTCATTATTTGTACATTTATAGTTTAAAACTGTAAGTATTTGGCTGAAACAGTACCTTTGTCTGGAGAATTTAATAATGTTGCTGAAGATGACGATAACCTCTTGTTAATGATTGGATCAGCATGCTTCGCAAGGTTCACTGTAGATACTGAACGCCTATCTGAATCTAAAACAAACAGAAATATTTGCAGATGATTGCCTGTGCATGGTACTGCTCTCTTTGCTAACATTAAAATTCAATAGACCAAATGCAATATTTCTGATCTACTGTTAATAATTAGAAAGGTTATTAAGCATTACTCTACAGGTAAGATTACAAGATTTAAGTCAAATTAAAGAACACATAAATGGCTTTGTTGAACTTGGTCCTTCCAATGAGTAAGAAGTTTGAAGATTTCTGTAATGCAAAAATCAGCTGTCTACGTAGTCTAAGAGAAAACAAAGTAAATAAAGTACCGTAGATGTCGGATTATAAGCCGCTACTTTTTTCCCACATTTTGAACAGCTTTGAACACTGCGGCCTTTACTACGGTGCGGCTAATGCATGATTTTTTTTCATGCCGCCAAAAACATTTTGCCTCGTAACAGTAGATCAATAAAATTGATGAGTAGTTCACAGAGGTCCAATGAAATTGTACGATAAATCAAGCGCACTTTCACAATTAAATTATTGTAAATCAGTCATTTGTACTCACCCTCATCAACATGGAAAACACTCAAAGAAAAGCATTGTGCTGCCTTTATGGCAGTTATTTAGTTTATAATATTTTCGCTTAGTAATTCATTTGTTAGTTAAAGTTAGAAGTGTTTTAACTATATTTGTTTTCTGTACTACATCCCGGGATGCTATGACGTCACACCCGGTTTCGCCGCGTCTTGTGGGAAAAATACCGGTTTGCGATAAACGGAAAGGCGGGGGGCGAGCGGCGGAGCGAAAACGCTGCTTTTAAGTTAAAGGCGATCAATAACTTTTCCTGGTAGGCTGCAGTATATATATTTTTTACCAGTCGTTAGGAGATATTGGAATGTTGTTCAGTAAAAAAGTATACGCAACGTATATTTAAAAGTAGCCGCGTTACAGGCACGGTTCGAAAAAAAGCATTTGCAATATGTATTTGTTTATGTTACCATATGGATTTAATTAAAAGTTAAAAAATCCTCACGTGTAATATCTTTCTGTGTAAATATCTCATATTACAACATGGGACACCTGCGGCCGAAAATCCGATGCGGCCTAAAATCCGGTGCGGCTTGTACAAGTACAAAATTGATTTTATTTCTAAAATTAGAGCCAGCGGCTTTTAATCAGGTGCGCTCTGTAGTGCGAAATCTACGGTAGCTTGACCTCTACAAAATCAGGATTTTTTTTAAATTAGTTTTTTCTATACATATTACAAATTAAAAAAACCCAAATCACAATAAGGAACATTGATACAGTGCAAAATTAAGCATACAATGACAATATGCTACAAAGGAAGAGAATTTAACAAAAAAAGCACCTAAATTAAAGACAAGTAAACTTAGTATCCTCCCCAAGCCCCACAACACAAAAAAAAACTCCAGACCAACCACAACACAATATAGAGAATATAAATCAGGACAATCAAACTCCCAGACTGTGAATACACTTAGCAACAGAGGATAATAATGCCTACTACCAGAAAAAAAAGGGAGCTGAAAGCAAGGGACCGAAAAGGGAAAAAAAACCCTAGTCAAGAGGAAGGTTATGAAAGTACTCGATAAAAGGTCCCCAGACCTTATGGAACTTTAGATCCGAATTAAGAACTGAGTAATTAATTTTTTCGAGGTCCAAGCAGGCCATAATGTCGTTAAGCCATTGAGCATGGGTGGGCGGGGCAACATCTCTCCATCTGAGGAGGATCAAGCGTCTAGCCAGGAGAGAGGCAAAGGATAATATTCGGCATTTGGTCGGAATCAGAAGTAAATCTGTCTCGCCCCAGAAACTGAACAAAGCAATTAAGGGGTTTGGTTCTAGGTGCTGATTCAGAATATACGATAACGTAGTGAAGAGATCTTTCCAAAATTTCTCCAAGCTAGGACAGAACCAGTACATATGAATGAGAGAGGCCACGCCCCTCTTGCATTTATCACAGAGTGGACTAATGTTAGGGTAGAATCGAGATAGTTTAGATTTAGACATATGGGCTCTATGAACAATCTTAAACTGTAAAAGGGAATGGCGCGCACAAAGAGAGGTTGAGTTAACCGATTTGAGAATTGAGTCCCAGCTCTCATCAGATAAGGAGGTATTTAAATCCTGCTCCCAGGCCATTTTAATTTTATCCACAGGGGCCCATCATAAGGCTGCTAATTTGTCTCGAATAATTGATATTAAACTTTTACCTAGTGGATTAATGGAAAGAAATAAGTCCATAGCATTTTTCGCAGGCATTTCAGGAAAGTTAGGAATTAAAGGAGCAATAAAGTGTCTAATTTGGAGATATCTAAAAAAATGAGCATTGGGCAGATTGAACTTTACAGAGCTGCTGAAAGGAAGCGAAGCGATTATCAATGAAAACATCTTCAAAATGTCTAATGCCCTTCCTATACCAAACATGGAATGCTGAACCGTACGTAGTAGGTAAAAAAAAAGATGATTATGTACGACAGGGCTGGAAACGGAAAAACCATGGAAACCATGGCATTTCCTAAACTGAGCCCATATATGCAAAGTGTGTCTAACAAGAGGATTAGCTATTAATCTGGACAGACTACTAGGGAGTGCAGAGCCAAGAAGTGCAGAGATAGATAATTCTTTAGTGGAGCTCAACTCCATTGCCACCCAATTAGGGCACTTGGGTTGGCCATGGAAGAAAGACCAAAAGGTAGCACAACGTATATTAGCTGCCCAATAATATAAACGAAAGTTAGGTAAAGCCATGCCACCCTCTTTTTTAGATTTTTGGAGATGGATTTTATTAATTCTAGAGCGCTTATTCTTTCACAGACATGACAAAATAATAGAGTCTAAGGAATCAAAAAAAGATTTAGGAATAAAAATTGGGATAGATTGAAATAAGTATAACAAAATCAGGATTTTCATCAGACATCTTGTATGGTCCATTCAATTCACATCAGAAAGAAGATACCGACTTGCAAAGCAAGCATTACAGAATCCACCAATACGATTCATGGTCTAGAAGGGCTAAATTATAAAAGTGATCTAGAACAGAATTAAATTAGTAGATCGAGTTATACGATTGAGATAGCAAAGTTGACTATAAGATCTGTTGGAGCTGATAGAGACAAAGTAGATCATCTAAATCGAGAACCACAGGACAGAGTCTCAAAATTTGAGCTAATCCAGATATCAACGGTCATTTATAAATTTGGGGAACTTCCCTACCAAGAGTAAAACAGCTGAAATCTTCAAAACCATGGCCAACATTTTTTCCATAAGTGCATGAAAAGATAAGGAACCAAGACAGATAAATTGAGCTAATCCAAAAATAAGTGACTGATGGAGTAAACAAGACAAAGATTTCGTCCTCTTTTTTGTTGTTTTGAAATAAGGGCAATCTCAGTTCTTTAAAATAGAATGAGATTCAATATAGGATGTGCTATTAGATTTTTCTCATGAGGAACTATATGCCATCTTACTGAAAAATTTAAACTGCATGCATCAGGATTAAACTTCTGTTTCACACTTTCAGATTTGGCATACTTGCAAAAGTATTGCTATCTCTATAAAGTAATAATAGAAGAATGGGATTTAAGAAACTATGTGAAAGCAGTTAATATATGTAAATAATAACATGCAAGAACAGACTGGTTGTCTGGAAGGTGATATTATCCTATTAAAAATGAGAAAAATTATTATTGTTTTAATATTACCTTTAGGAATACCATCCTTATTTCTTGAGTGGCAATTAAAGTCTGCCAAATCAATATAGGATTACGAAGATTCAACAAAATCAACAAAACAAAAAACTAAACAGAAGCAAATACAAGGAGCATTTCGTGAAGTTGAATACTAAGAGCATAAGAATAAAATATGATACAACATATGCCAATTTACATTATTGAAATTACACAAAGTTCACAGAACAGAAATCCATTTGACAAAGAAACTGTAATAGATGCACTGATCAACTTTCCTGGATTCTACCATAAGACATTTTTTCCCCACTGTCATGAGAATTTAATGGAAGACAGGTGTGCATTTAAGTCAAAGCATTTTAAAGATCACTGTTTAATATGTTCGTTTCCAGGAAAAACATGGCAGGAAAATTAACCACTTTCTCAAAAAGCAAAAACATTTTATAACGGTTAATTTTCTCAAGTTTCACATTACAGGTTTTTTTCAGCATTAAGAACTATCCTATGACATGTACCATCTCTATTGAAGGTTGAATTGCTTTGTAGGGCTCCACCCCATGACCATCTGCCGGACTTCTGTTTTATCCTTTGACTTCTTTCAATTGTGCGACGTACAACTGCTTCATGTCGTTCCTTCAAGAAGAAAGGTTTATTTAACTCAAGATAGTTACTGTCTAATTTGCTCTATAAAACAACATTTGCCACATTAAATAATACAAAACATTAATAATTAATATGGGAAACTAAATAAAGAAAGCATGCTGCTTTTCAAGTGATTTTGAAAAACGGCCATTTCACTCCTTCAGAGATTTTCACGTTCAAACTTCCTATTTTGTTTTCCATTTAATTTGGCTCAGTCCTTCAAACCAAATACTTAAGACAATTTTTTAAAAGATAAGGTATAGTAAAATCAAAATCAGCAACAAACAACATTCCATGTGGGAGGAAAGAGTACAATAGAAAATAGACTGCTTATGATAATTGTTCACAATAAACATACTCTGTCTTCTTGAAGTTTTTGTTTCCGTTTTTCTTCAACAGCAATACGCCTTCTTTCTTCCTTTAGTCTCTGTTCTTCAAGTTTCTTTTTTCGTTCTTCTAGTTGTTTCTCATAATGTTGTCTTGCTTTTTCCTCCTTTTCATGTAATAGCTGTTCTCTTGCAGCTAAATAATAATAAAATGTATTGTTAGTTACAACAATTGTTCTGAAACAAACTTAAACAATAACATTGCAAATTTATTACATAATTAATATATTAATGAACAAGTTAGCAATAGGATAATCAATAAACACCAACTAACATTTCAATAATGGATGATCAACCTGATATAATCTTTAGTCTTCAAATGATTTGCTTACTTAAAAAGCTATAATTTACTGCTGTTAATTCTTATATTGGCTTTAATATATCAAAAATTGTTTAGAATGACAAATTCGCACTCAATATTTGATCTTTCAAATATAAGCAGCGCTTCATCTGGTAGTACCCTTGCCTAGGGATCTGAAAGTCGAATTCTACAGACTTAAGTGGAAAACCTAAGCTGATATTCGAGTGAAAGATTAAGGATGTGCTGCATTGTTAGAGCTGCTTATTGTAAAAGCAGATATTAGGCATATTCTAGATGCTCAGCTAACCCCAAATGATCATTTCTGTTAAAGAGCCAGGGAATTATCCATTGGGTTGTGGCCAATCTACAGTATTCCTTACCACCAGAAATAGATCTGATCATTTCACTGTTGCATTTAAATAACAGCCAAAACTTGTATACAACAATGACAATTGGTTGCTCAAACATCAAAAATATTTTGGAACAAATTATAAAAATAAATGGTATATAAATGCAAGTTTTTACACATGATACTTACAGGTCACATCTTCAACTCCATGCTGGAGCTAATACCGGGATCTACCCAGATATCCCCGAAGGTCTGATTTCCGAAGTTGGCAGTGACCAAAACAAGTGCTGGCACATTTCACCCTATTGCGTGTGTTACTGACTGCTGTCCATTCACCATGGAATCTAATGTGCAGGACATCAAGTACTTCCTAGTTATTAGTTTGGGAAATCCAATGTTTTAGAAGGGAAGTGGGTTAGACTATGACAGCATTAATAGTATGTTGAAACTAGCAAGTGGGATTAACTCTGTTATTCAATAATCATTGCTTAATGTTTTTCCAAAAAGTCTAACATCAGCAATCCCACAGGTATTTTGGATAAAATTATGTTCTTATTGACAGTATTACATTGGAAAATATTGTGTTGCCAGTCCAAAACCAATTAATCTCACAATATTATTAACCTGAAAAATATTGAAATTAACATTTGTAAATATAAGTGGAACAATAATGTTTGAATATTTAGGACTGCTGTTGTCTCTCATGTAAAGTGAGATTTATGCCTAGGATACAGCCCAAAATTTCACTTAATTTTGAAAAAAAATTGGTGATCGCAGTGCCGTTCATGGAAAACTGCTATGAAAATTGGCAGCTTTCTTAACATCCAACAGCATCTCCGTGTCTCCAAGAAATTTCCCTTTTTAGCCTTAATTCAATGTGATTCATGGTATCCTGAGCTACCAAAAGATTCTGTGTAAACAAAGTCTTTTTTAGTTGGTTACAAACAATTAGCCTCTCCAGCATTTAAAAATAACTTAATTTACATGTGGTTTCATTTGTTCAGCTCTTAAATGTTTTTTTAAATTAAAGTTAAAACTGTTCTCTTGAATCCAATAGTTCCTTCCTTCCCTTCAGTGGATTTAATACTGAATTCATAATGATAATTGATAGTTCCCAAATTCAATCTAATTTGGTTAATAAAAAAGTCTGCTCTATTTTCACAGGATATAGATGTTCTCTAGAGGGCACCACAGTGTTTATCTTACATGTTCAATAATTCACTGTGAAATACAGCTCACAGAAATGAACTAATCAAGATTAGGATTAAAGAACAGGAAATCCTGCTTGCTTGATATTGAAGTGCAATCTGGCTCAGTGGTGTTAACTAAATTTAAGTAAATACTTAGAACTATTTACTGGGGAAAAGAAAGATTTTACAAACACAGATTAACTGTATTTTCTTACCCAGCTGTTTTTGTCGTTCCTCCCTGCGTTCCTTGGCAAGTCTTTGCTTGTCATCAACACGAAGAACAGGGAAGTCTATAAAACAAGTAATGTTTTTTTTAAATATAAAGCCTCAGAATACAAGGACATCCTTTAGAATAGAGATGAGGAGGAACTTCTTTAGCCAGGAGGAGGTAAATTTGCGGAATTTATTGTCACAGAGAGCTGTGGAGGCCAAGTCATTGCATATAGTTGAGGCAGAGGTTGATAGGTTCTTGATTAGTAAGAGCATTGAAGGTTACGGGGAGAAGGCAGGAGAATGGCGTTGAGAGAGACAACAAAACAGCCATAATGGAATGGCAAAGCAGACTCTATGGGTCAAAAATGTCTAATTCTGCTCCTAAGTTCCCCCCCCACCCCATTTCCAAAGCAAGTGTGCCTTCTCTAAGTTTATTCCCTTTGTTCAAAAAGTTTAAAAATAATTTATACCATGGCATATTACAATGGCTCTGATTTTGTTGAGTTTTGCAGGCAGTTCTGCATTGCTTCCCAGCTATGCTTTGTCTAATGATGCCTCAGAATGAACAAGGATTGTGGGACTGCACAGAGGAAAATGAATTAGGTTAGTTACATTTTAAAATTTATTTTGTGCATTTACTTATTTTAAATAAGTCGTTTCTGAATAGATCAGTTTTTAAATGAGGCATTGAGAAATATTGTTAAGCAGACCATTTTAATAGCTAGCAAAGTTAGGAGTAGGGTTTTATAGTCTGTCGAAGGCTTCCTTCCAGTTGAATTTTTTGGGCTAGTGCTTGTTCTGGTCTGCCCAGGTCATCTCAACATTTTAAGCCTCTGGCATATATTATGAATTGACATATAATGGATAGTGTATAGGCAGCAGACACCAATGAACAAAATTCAGACCACTAATAACTCCTATGAGAACCTTTTACATATTGAGCAAAAATTTTAGATGACATAATAGGCCAGTTGTTCAATGTTATTCTTTGCAGCTGCTCTTTCAAAAAAAAAATTACAGATTTGCTTTCCAGTTAGGAATGTCAGATTCTCATCATCTGTACAAATATTATTTACCTAATAGCTTGCTTTTGGCTTAGGAACAGATGAAAAGTCTATTTGTCATCATTAAACTCTCGACTTTATAAATACTAATATAACTACTTAATCTATTCTGAATCATTAAAAACTTAGTATTTCACTATTATTTCATAAATGTTACATTTCATTCCATGCAACAATCCTACTTCAAAATTGTTAATGATGCTTTATTTTTAAAAATCCTGTAAAAATAGTGTATAATTAGTTTTTTTGAGCACATTGCTTATCATTTGCCAATGTGCCTGTCACACTGCTGCAAGTTTTTCATTACACCAGTGTATATGACAATAACCTTTCGTCATAATCATTTACATCACCACCTCTTCAATCATGTGTGTTCAGCACTTCATACTTACTAGACTGCAAAGACTGTTGCATTTCTTAAATTGTATTTATCAAATTCTCCTTTTCTCATGATAAGTGATCTACATTCTCTTCCTTCCGTTGGGGAAACTAATTACCTTTGGAGTGCAATTATGAATACTTCAAAAATTCCCCAACCTGCTTGCCCATACAATACAAAATCTCTCTCAATTGGTTTTCCCAAGTTCAGTTGCTTGCATTATCCATGGTTTACCACTGCCATTTACAACAGGAAATCTGGTTTTATCCTCTCTGGTCTATAGACATTTCTTAGGCTTATAGCAAATGATTGTCCTTGAATGCTTTGGTAAGCAACAATCCATTAGGTACAGACAATAAGCACCAACGTAACCAACAAACTTCATATCCCCAACCCAAAAGGAAAAGAAAATTAAAATGCTAAAAACACTTGACAGGACCTACATTAGAGAAAAAGAACTAAATCTCAGGGCAGAGACCATTCATCAGAAAGAGGACATTTTAAAAAATGATGCTTTTAAGTTGCATAGCTGGCAAGAGGGATAGTACAACTAAAAAAAGCTGTAAATAGGCAAGACCAAGTCAAACAGGTTCATGTAGCGTTGGAGAGTATTACACTTCATAATTTGTTATTAACATTGAGGAATATTGAGAAATACAGATGTAATATTTGATAATCTTTGACAGCTTATGAAATCTGAAAAAATTACACTTCTAAATGTAAGGTTACTATAAGATTTAAAAGTCATAAAAGAAATCTGGAAAAACAAAGTTCACACACCTTGCTTTGGTCCAGAGTTCACACTTTGCCCAGAAGTAGAAGTCACATGGCTGCTTTTTATGTCCTCCACCTTCGCTTGTGCCTCAGAAGCTGGAGAATAAAACAAACACAACCTTAAGCAAGAGTGAAAAGATAGACACTGTTAGTCAAGAGGACCAAGTTCTTTTGAATGAGGCTCACGACCTGGAAGTAAATAAAGTTACTTTAAAACTATGATTATAATGAGTTCCACACTTTAAATAACTATAAAAATAAAAGTCTGTTTCAAAATGCCTTCAGATTAACTAATCTCGGAGAATAGTACTCTCAGATCTAGACAGGAAACAAGTTTCTGTCCCAATGTGAGCCCCTTTACAAGGAAATCAAATGATTCCAGATACAAGGCCTCAGCAGTATGACACTTGAGATCTCAATAGCAGGCTCACCAGTGATTGTGGATATAGAGACAAGATACTGCAGATACTCAAATATGAAGCAACAAGCAAAGGAAATCCGGAGGGGTGGGGGGGCAAGAATCATCTGTAAAAGGGATGGAATTTTGGGTTGAAACTATATATCAGGACTCTTGATTGACTCTGGATTGTGGACATCAATTTGGTCCACACTGCAATAACTTCAGGTAACACTGGTTTTCTGATTATGCTTAGCATACACTACTGAGAAATTAAGTACATAAGCATCATCACTGCAAGAAAATATCACTCAGAGTTCATCCCTAATTTACAACTGCAGTGAAACTCAATGACAATGTTGTGTAATGCTTGGCTTAGATCATGCAGCTATAGTACGAAAGTGAAGTTTAAACAATTTAACTCCATAAATAGTTGAGCTTATCAAATAATCAAATGACATTTCACTAAATTGGCAAACTAAAAATGATTAAGCAATCTAATGAAGGCATGAGAACAGCTAAGCCATACTGGAATAATGACCATAGTATACCAGATTTTTTCTTAACTTTCCCTGTGTAAATTAGTAGGCTTGGCAGGTCAACAGACAAAATTTTATAAATACTCGCACCATTCTGGGTTACTTGTCTGCTTAAAAATATAGTAGTTTGAAAATAAAGGTGTCACAGACATCTCCATTTCACTAAAGAAGCCTGACAGAATCTTGGCACAGAATGTTATCATGATCTAGAATGAACCAGTGCAATCATTGCACTTTTCAAGGCTACAGAGACCAGAATAAATCAAATAAGTTTCTGTATAGGAAAATCAGCACTCACAAGCAAATGTCAAATCTTCACAATGCCTTTACTTTGTCGGAAATTTGCAATGATTCAGCATGTCATCTAAAACTTTGACAAACATCTAAAATTTTTGGTGAAGAGAATATTGACTGGTTGCATCACGGCCTGGTATGGAAACATCCAATGGCTTTAAATGGAAAATATAATGGATACAGTCCAGTCCATCACAGGTAAAGTCCTTCCCACCATTAAGCACATCTACACAGAGCGCTGTCGTAGGAAAGCAGCATCCATCAAGGACTCCCATCTTGCAGGCCGCGCTCATTTCTGCCATCAAGAAGAAAGTACAGGAACTTCGATTAACTCCTCAACCATCAAGTTATTGAATCAGAAGGGATAACTTCACTCGCCCAATCACTGAACTGTTCCCACAACCTATGCACTCACTTTCAAGGACTCTTCAGCTCATGATGTCAATAATTATTGCAGAATTAGGACATTTCCATTGAGTCTGCTCCACTATTTCATCATGGCTGATCCAATTTTCCTGCCAGCCCCAACTTCCTGCCTTCCCCCCTTATCCCTCCATGCCCTGACCAGTCAAGAATCTATCAACCTCTGCCTTCAATATACATACAGACTTGGCCTCCACAGCTGCATGTGGCAACAAATTCCACAGATTCACCACTTTCTGACTAAAGGAATTCCTCCTCATTACCATTCTGAAAGGACACCCCTCTATTTTGAGGCTGTCTTCTCTGGTCTTAGACACTCCCACCACAGGAAACATCTTTTCCACATCCACTCCAAGGCCTTCCACCATTCGATAGGTTTCAATGAGGTCACCCTCATTTTTCTAAATGCCAGTGAGTACAGGCCCAGAGCCATCAAACACTATTCATAGGACAAACCGCTTAATCCTGGAATCATTTTTGTGAACCTCCTTTGAACCCTCTCCACTTTCAGCACATCTTTTCTAATATAAGGGGCCCAAAATTGCACACAATACTCCAAAGTAAGGCCTCACTAGTGCTTTATAAAGTCTCAACATTACCTCCCTGATTTTATATTCTAGTCCTCTTGAAAAGAATGCTAACATTGCATTCGCCTTTCTCATCACAGACTCAACCTGTAACAAAACCTTTAGAGAATCCTGCAAAAGAACTCCCAGATCCCTTTGCACCTCAGGATTTTTGTATTTTCTCTCCATTTAGAAAACAGTCAATCCTTTCATTTCTCCTACCAAAGTGCACGACCATACACTTCCTGGCACTGTATTCAATCTGCCATTTCTTTGCCCATTCACCTAACCAAGGTTCTTCTGCGGCCTCCCTATTCCTTCAAAACTATCTCCCTCTCCACCTGTCTTCATAATGTCTGCAAACTTTGCAACAAAGCTATCAATTCCATCATCCAAATCATTGACATAAAACATAAAAAGAATCAGTCCCAACACAGACCCCTATGGAACACCAACAATCACTGGCAGCCAACCAGAAAAAGTTTCCTTTATTTCCAATCTTTGCCTCCAACCAACTGTTTTATCCATGCTGGACCCTTTCCTGTAATACCATGGACTCGTAGCTTGTTAAGCAGCCTCATGTGTGGCACCTTGTCAAAGGCCTTCTGAAAATCCATGTACACATCAACAAATTCTCCTCTGTCTATCCTGCTTGTAATTTCTTCAAAGTATTCCAACAGACTTCTCAAGCAAGATTTTCCCTTGTGGAAACCATGCTGTCTATGACGCATTTTATGATGTCTCTTCAAGTACCCCAAAGTCACATTCTTAAGAATCAACTGCAACAGCTTCTCAACCACTGAGATCAGATAAACTTGTCTATAGTTTCCTTTCCTCCGCTTCTCTCACTTCTTCAAGAATGGAATGATTTTTCCAATTTTCCAGTCTTCCGGAACCATTCCAGAATCTAGTGATTCTTGAAAGATCATTACCAATGCCTCACAATCTCTTCAGCCACTTCTTTCAGAACCCTGGGATGTGCACCATCTGGTCCAGGTGACTTATCTACCTTCAGACCTTTCAGTTTCCCAAGAACCTTCTATCTAGTAATGTAAACTTCATACACTTCATGACCCCTAACACCTGGAACTTCCACAATGAAGACTGATGCAAAATACTTATTCAGTTCATCTGCTATTTCCTTGTCCCCCATTACTACCTCTCCCAAATCGTTTTCTACCAGTCCAATATCCACTCTCGCCTTTCTTTTACACTTTATGCATCTGAAGAAACTTTTGGTATCGTCTTTAATATTACTGACTCGCTTATTTTCGTATTCCATCTTTACCTTCTTAATGCCTTTTAGTTGCCTTCTGTTGGTATTTAAAAGCTTCACAATCACCTAACTTCCCACTAATTTTTGGTCTATTCTATACCCTCTCTTTGGCTTTCATGTAGGCTTCGACTGCCCATGTTAGCCACGGTTATGTCATCTTCCCTTTAGAATACTTCTTCCTCTTTGGGATCTTTATATCCTGTGCCTTATAATCTGCACTTTCCGAATTGGTTCCAGAAATTCCAGCCACTGCAGCTCTGCCATCATCCTTGCCAGTGTTCTTCTCCAACTAATTTCTGGCTAACTCCTCTCTCATGTCTCTATAATGTCTTTTACTCCACTGTAAGATTGATACATCTGACTTTAGCCTCTTCTTCTCAAATTTTAGGGTGAATTCGAACATATTATGATCACTTTCTCCCAAGGATTCTTTGACCTTAAGCTCTCTAATCAATTTCAGTTCATTGTACAGAACCCAATCCAGGTTAGCTCAACCACAAGCTGCTCTAAAAAACCATCTCATAGGTATTCTAGAAATTTCCCCTCCTGTAATCCAGCACCAACCTGATTTTCCCAATCTACTTGCATATCAAAATCCTCCATGACTTTTGGCATATATTTTCTATCTTACATTGTAACTTGTATGCCGCATCCTTACTACTTTGGGGGGGGGGGGGGTCTGTATATAACTCCCATCAGGATCTTTTTACCCTTGCAGTTTCCTTAGCTCTATTCACAACTATTGAACACCTTCCAACATTATGTCACTTCTTTCTAATGATTTAACATAGACCATAGAATAGTACAGCACATTACAAGCCCTTCGGCCCACAATGTTGTGCCGACCCTCAAACCCTGCCTCCCATATAACCCCCCACTTTAAATTCCTCCAAATACCTGTCTAGTAGTCTCTTAAACTTCACTAGTGTATCTGCCTCCACAACTGACTCAGGCAATGCACTCCACGCACCAACTACTCTCTGAGTGAAAAACCTTCCTCTAATATCCCCCTTGAATTTCCCTCCCCTTACCTTAAAGCCATGTCCTCTTGTACTGAGCAGTGGTGTCCTGGGGAAGAGGCACTGGCTGTCCACTCTGTCTATTCCTCTTAATATCTTGCACACCTCTATCATGTCTTTCATCCTCCTCCTCTCCATAGAGTAAAGCCCTAGATCCCTTAATCTCTGATCATAATCCATACTCTCTAAACCAGGCAGCATCCTGGTAAATCTCCTCTGTACCCTTTCCAATGCTTCCACATCCTTCCTATAGTGAGGCGACCAGAACTGGACACAGTACTCCAAGTGTGGCTTAACTAAAGTTTTATAGAGCTGCATCATTACATCGCGTCTCTTAAATTCTATCCCTCGACTTATGAAAGCTAACACCCCAGAAGCTTCCTTAACTACCCTATCTACTTGTGAGGCAACTTTCAGGGATCTGTGGACATGTACCCCCAGATCCCTCTGCTGCTCCACACTACCAAGTATCCTGCCATTTACTTTGTACTCTGCCTTGGAGTTTGTCCTTCCAAAATGTACCACCACACACTTCTCCAGGTTGAACTCCATCTGCCACTTCTCAGCCCATTTCTGCATCCCATCAATGTCTCTCTGCAATCTTCTACAATCCTCTATACTATCTACAACACCACCAACCTTTGTGTCGTCTGCAAACTTGCCAACCCACCCTTCTACCCCCACATCCAGTTCGTTAATAAAAATCACGAAAAGTAGAGGTCCCAGAACAGATCCTTGTGGGACACCACTAGTCACAACCCTCCAATCTGAATGTACTCCCTCCACTACAACCCTCTGCCTTCTGCAGGCAAGCCAATTCTGAATCCATCTGGCCAAACTTCCCTGGATCCCATGCCTTCTGACTTTCTGAATAAGCCTACCTTGTGGAACCTTGTCAAATGCCTTACTAAAATCCATGTAGATCACATCCACTGTACTACCCTCATCTATATGCCTGGTCATCTCCTCAAAGAACTCTATCAGGCTTGTTAGACATGATCTGCCTTTCACAAAGCCATTCTTACTGTCCCTGATCAGACCATGATTCTCTAAATGGCCATAGATCCTATCTCTAGGAATCTTTTCCAACAGCTTTCCCACCACAGACGTAAGGCTCACTGGTCTATAATTACCTGGACTATCCCTACTACCTTTTTTGAACAAGGGGACAACATTCGCTTCCCTCCAATCCTCCGGTACCATTCCCATGGACGAGGACATAAAGATCCTAGCCAGAGATTCAGCAATTTCTTCCCTCACCTCGTGGAGCAGCCTGGGGAATATTTCATCAGGCCCCGGGGAATTATCCGTCCTAATGTATTTTAACAACTCCAACATCTCCTCTCCCTTAATATCAACATGCTCCAGAACATTAGCCTCACTCATATTGTCCTCACCGTCATCAAGTTCCCTCTCAGTGGTGAATACCAAAGAAAAGTATTCATTGAGGACCTCGCTCACGTCCACAGCCTCCAGGCACATCTTCCCACTTTTATCTCTATTCAGTCCTACCTTCACTCCTGTTATCCTTTTGTTCTTCACATAATTGAAGAATGCCTTGGGGTTTTCCTTTACCCTACTCGCCAAGGCCTTCTCATGCCCCCTTCTTGCTCTTCTCAGCCCCTTCTTAAGCTCCTTTCTTGCTATCCTATATTCCTCATAGACCCATCTGATCCTTGCTTCCCAAACCTCATGTATGCTGCCTTCTTCCACCTGACTACATTTTCCACTTCACTCGTCACCCATGGCTCCTTCACCCTACCATTCTTTATCTTCCTCACCAGGACAAATTTATCCCTAACATCCTGCAAGAGATCCTTAAACATCGACCACATGTCCATAGTATATTTCCCTGCAAAAACATCATCCCAATTCAAACCCACAAGTTCTAGCCTTATAGCCTCATAATTTGCCCTTCCCCAATTAAAAATTTTCCTGTCCTCTCTGATTCTATCCTTTTCCATGATAATGCTAAAGGCCAGGGAGCGGTGATCACTGTCCCCCAGATGCTCACCCACTGACAGATCTGTGACCTGACCTGGTTCATTACCTAATACTAGATCTAGTATGGCATTCCCCCTAGTCGGCCTGTCAACATACTGTGACAGGAATCCATCCTGGACACACTTAACAAACTCTGCCCCATCTAAACCCTTGAAACTAATCAAGTGCCATTCAATATTAGGGAAGTTAAAGTCACCCATGATAACAACCCTGCTATTTTTGCACCTTCCCAAAATCTTCCTCCCAATCTGCTCCTCTGTATCTCTGCTGCTACCAGGGGGCCTATAGAATACCCCCAGTAGAGTAACTGCTCCCTTCCTGTTCCTGACTTCTACCCATACTGACTCAAAAGAGGATCCTGCTGCATTACCCACCCTTTCTGCAGCTGTAATAGTATCCCTGACCAGTAATGCCACCCCTCCTCCCCTTTTCCCCCCTTCTCTATCTCTTTTAAAGCACTGAAATCCAGGAATATTGAGAATCCATTCCTGCCCTGGTGCCAGCCAAGTCTCCGTAATGGCCACTACATCGTAATTCCATGTATGTATCCAAGCTCTCAGTTCATCACCTTTGTTCCTGATGCTTCTTGCATTGAAGTACACACACTTTAGCCCTTCTACCTTACTACCTTTACACCCTTTATTCTGCTTCTCTTTCCTCAAAGCCTCTCTATTTATTGGATCTGGTTTTACTCCATGCAGTTCTTTCACTGCTCTATCGCTCTGGGTCCCATCCCCCTTGCAAATTAGTTTAAACCCTTCCGAACCATGCTAGCAAACCTACCTGCAAGGATATTGCTCCCCCTCGAGTTCAGGTGCAACCCATCCAATCTGTACAGGTCCCACCTTCCCCAGAAGAGATCCCAATGATCCAAAAATCTAAAACCCTGCCCCCTGAACCAACTCCTCAGCCACGCATTCAACTGCCACCTCCTCCAATTCTTACCATCACTGTCATGTAGCACTGGCAGCAATCCTGAGAACGCCACCCTTGAGGTACTGTTCTTCAACCTTCTGCCTAGTTCCCGAAACTCACACTTCAGGACCTCATCCCTCTTCCTGCCTGTGTCGTTGGTACCAACATGTATCACGACTTCTGGTTTCATTTACCGGTAGTTTCTTTTTTTTTTAAACCAACAGAGCCACGCAGCCTCCTCTGTCTCCCTGCCTATCCTTTCAATACAACGTGCATCCTTGGACATTAAGCTCCCAGCTATAATCTTCTTTCAATCATGATTCAATGATGCCTACAACATTATATCACGGGGCCACGGGAGGCAGACAGGTGGGTCACGGTTACAGTTAGGAGGGGGAAGGGGAAGAGTCAGGTACTAGAGAGTCCTCAGTGGCTGTACCCCTTGACAATAAGTACTCTTATTTGAGTACTGTTGGGGGGAGGGGGCGGGGGAGAGACAACCTACCTAGGGGAAGCAACAGTGGCCGTGCCTCCAGCACAGAGTCCGGCCCTGTAGCTCAGGAGGGTAGGGAAAGGAAGAGGAATCTGTGGACGCAATCAGGAGACCCGGATGGTAGTTTGCCTCCCTGGTGCCAGGGTCCGGGATGTTTCTGATCGTGTCCAAGATATCCTGAAGTGGGAGGGCGAGGAGCCAGAGGTCGTGGTACATACAGGTACCGATGACATAGGTAGGAAAAGGGAAGAGGTCCTGAAAGGAGAATATAGGAAGTTAGGAAGGCAGTTGAGAAGAAGGACCGCAAAGGTAGTAATCTCGGGATTACTGCCTGTGCCACACGACAGTGAGAGTAGGAATGGAATGAGGTGGAGGATAAATGTGTGGCTGAGGGATTGGAGCAGGGGGCAGGGATTCAAGTTTCTGGATCATTGGGACCTCTTTTGGGGCAGGTGTGACCTGTACAAAAAGGACGGGTTACAGTTGAATCCTAGGGGGACCAATATCCTGGCAGATACATTTGCTAATGCTACTGGGGAGGCTTTAAACTAGAATGGCTGGGGTGTGGGAATCAATTTGAAGAGACTAGGGGAGAGGAGATTAGTTCACAAATAGAGAAAGCTAGTAGACAGTGTGTGAGGGGGGATAGGCAGGTGATAAAGAAGGGGAGCACTCAGACCGAAGATGTAGGGCAGAAGGAAGAAAAAGATAATAAAGTTGCTTGCACCATTAGGGATAAACAGAGAGGAAGAGGGGGAGAGTTTCTTAAATGCAATTATTTTAATGCTAGGAGCATTGTAAGAAAGGTGGATGAGCTTCGAGCATGGATTGATACCTGGAAATATGATGTTGTAGCTATTAGTGAAACATGGTTGCAGGAGGGATATGATTGGCAACTAAATATTCCTGGATTTCGTTGCTTCAGGTGTGATAGAATCAGAGGGGCAAGAGGGGGAGGTGTTGCATTGCTTGTCTGAGAAAATATTACAGCGGTGCTTTGACAGGATAAATTAGAGGGCTCGTCTAGGGAGACTATTTGGGTGGAATTGAGGAATGGGAAAGGTGTAGTAACACTTATAGGGGTGTATTATAGACCACCTAATTGGGGGGGGGCAAGAATTGGAGGAGCAAATTTGTAAGGAGATAACAGATATTTGTAGTAAGCACAAGGTTGTGATTGTGGGAGATTTTAATTTTCCACACATAGACTGGGAAGACCATTCTTTAAAAGGGCTGGATGGTTTGGAGTTTGTAAAATGTGTGCAGGATAGTTTTTTTGCAGCAATACATAGAGGTACCAACTAGAGAAGGGGCAGTGTTGGATCTCCTGTTAGGGAATAAGATAGGTCAGGTGACGGAGGTACGTGCTGGGGAGCACTTTGGGTCCAGTGATCACAATACAATTAGTTTCAATATAATTATGGAAAAGGATAGGACTGCACCCAGGGTTGCGATTTTTGATTGGAGAAAGGCTAACTTTGAGGAGATGCAAAAGGATTTAGAAGGAGTGGATTGGGACAATTTGTTTTATGGGAAGGATGTAATAGAGAAATGGAGGTCATTTAAAGGTGAAATTTTGAGGGTACAGAATCTTTATGTTCCTGTTAGGTTGAAAGGAAAGGTTAAAAGTTTGAGACAGCCATGGTTTTCAAGGGATATTGGAAACTTGGTTCAGAAAAAGAGAGATCTACAATAAATATAGGCAGCATGGAATAAATGAAGTGCTCGAGAATATAAAGAATGTAAAAAGAGTCTTAAGAAAGAAATTAGAAAAGCTAAAAGAAGATGAGGTTGTTTTCGCAAGTAAGGTGAAAATAAATCCAAAGGGTTTCTACAGCAAAAGGATAGTGAGGGATAAAATTGGTCCCTTAGAGAATCAGACTGGATAGCTATGTGTGGAGCCAAAAGAGATGGGGGAGATTTTGAACAATTTCTTTTCATCGGTATTCACTAAGGAGAAGGATATTGAATTGTGTAAGGTAAGGGAAACAAGTAGGGTAGTTATGGAAACTATGATGATTAAAGAAGAGGAAGTACTAGAGCTTTTAAAGAATATAAAAGTGGATAAATCTCCAGATCCTGACAGGATATTCCCTAGGACCTTGAGGGAAGTTAGTTGTAGAAATAGCAGGGGCTCTGACAGAAATATTTCAAATGTCATTAGAAACGGGGATGGTGCCAGAGGATTGGCGTATTGCTCATGTGGTTCCATTGTTTAAAAAGGGTTCTAAGAGGAAACCTAGCAATTATTGGCCTGCAAGTTTGACGTCAGTTGTGGGTAAATTAACGGAAAGTACTTATAGAGATGGTATATATAATTATCTGGATAGACAGGATCTGATTAGGAGCAGTCAACATGGATTTGTGCGTGGAAGGTCATGTTTGACAAATCTTAATTAATTTTTTTGAAGAGGTTATTAGGAAAGTTGACGAGGGTAAAGCAGTAGATGTTGTCTATATGGACTTCAGTAAGGCCTTTGACAAGGTTCCGCACGAAAGGTTAGTTAGGAAGGTTCAATCATTAGGTATTAATATTGAAGTAGTAAAATGGATTCAACAGTGGCTGGATAGGAGATGCCAGAGAGTAGTGGTGGATAACTGTTTGTCAGGTTGGAGACCGGTGACTAGTGGTGTGCCTCAGGGATCTGTACTGGGTCCAATGTTGTTTGTCATATACATTAATGATCTGGAATATGGGATGGTAAAGTGGATTAGTAAGTATGCAGATGATATGAAGATAGGTGGTGTTGTGGATAATGAAGTAGGTTTTTAAAGCTTGCAGAGAGATTTAGGCCAGTTAGAAGAGTGGGCTGAAAGATGGCAGATAGAGTTTAATGCTGATAAGTGTGAGGTGCTACATTTTGGTAGGACTAATCAAAATAGGACATACTTGGTAAATGGTACATTGGAGAATGCAGTAGAACAGAGTGATCTAGGAATAATGGTGCATAGTTCCCAGAAAGTGGAATCTCATGTGGATAGGGTGGTGAAGAAAGCTTTTGGTATGCTGGCCTTTATAAATCAGAGCATTGAGTATAGGAGTTGGGATGTAATGTTAAAATTGTACAAGGCATTGGTCAGGCCAAATTTGGAGTGTTGTGTACAGTTCTGGTCACCGAATTATAGGAAAGATGTCAACAAATTAGAGAGAGTACAGAGGAGATTTACTAGAATGTTACCTGGGTTTCAGCACCTAAGTTACAGAGAAAGGTTGAACAAGTTAGGTCTTTATTCTTTGGAGCATAGAAGGTTGAGGGGGGACTTGATAGAGGTATTTAAAATTATGAGGGGGATAGATAGAGTTGATGTGGATAGGCTTTTTCCATTGAAAGTAGGGGAGATTCAAACAAGAGGCCATGAGTTGAGAGTTAAAGGGCAAAAGTTTAGGGGTAACATGAGGGGGAACTTCTTTACTCAGAGAGTGGTAGCTGTGTGGAACGAGCTTCCAGTAGAAGTGATAGAGGCAGGTTCAATTTTGTCATAAAAAAAAAATTGGATAGGTATATGGACAGGAAAGGAATGGAGGGTTATGGGCTGAGTGCAGGTAGGTGGGACGAGGTGAGAGTAAGCGTTCGGCACGGACTAGAAGAGCCGAGATGGCCTGTTTCCGTGCTTTAATGTTATATGGTTATATTATACATGCCGATCTGTACCTGTGCTACAAGTTCATCGCACATTTAAATATAACACCTTTAGTCCTGTATTCATCTTTTTTGATTTTGTCCACCTTTTACATTGGAACTCATCCTGTTGACTGCAATTTTGCCCTATCAATAGCCTCTCCTTGCTAGGAGTTTCACTACAAATTGCCTGTTTGTAAACCAACTACCTCATCCTCAGCACCATCAATCCAGTTCCCACCCCCCTGCCAAATTAGTTTAAACCCACCCAAACAACTCTAGCCAACCTGCTCGCAAGGATATTGGACCTCCTCAGGTTCAGGTGTAACCCATCCAGTTTGTACAGGTCTTAACTTCCCCAGAAGAGATCCCCATGATCCATAAATCTGGAACCCTGCCACATACACCAGTTCCTCAGCCACACATTAATCTACCAAATCATTCCATTCTTGCCCTCACTGGCGCGTGCCACAGGCAGCAAACCAGAGACGGTTACTGTGGAGATCTTGCTTTTCAGCTTTCCAACTAGCTCCCTAAAATCTCTCTTCAGAACTTCTTCACCTTGACTACCTATGTTATTGGTGCCAATATGTACCAAGACTTCTGGTTGCTCACCCCTCCCTCAAAAATGCCATGGACACGATCTGAGACGTCCCTGATTCTGGCACCAGGGAGGCTACCACCTGGGCTTCTCTATCCCACCCACAGAACCTCATCCCTGTTCCTAACTAAGGAATTTCCTATCAACACTGCAGGCCTCTTCACCTCTCTGCTCCTCTGAGCCACAGCACCAGACTCAGTCCCAGAGACCGTGTCACTGTGGCTGCCAATCACTGGTAGGTCATCCCTCTCAAAAGTATCTAAAATGATATACTTATCACTGAGGGGAATGGCCACAGGTGTACTCTGCACTGGTTATGTATTTCCCCTCTTTCACCTGACACTCAGTTACCTGTCTCCTGCAAGCTGAGGGTAACAACCTCCCTATAGCTCCTGTTTATCACCTCCTCATTCTCCCGTATGTGTCGAAAATCAAGCTGCAGCTTCAGCTCCTTAATACATTCTCTCAGGAGCTGCAGCTCAGTGCACCTGGTGCAGATGCATTTTATTATTATTATTTCCTTTTCTTTATATTTGTATTTATACAGTTTATTGTCTTTTGCACATCGGTTGTTTGTCTATCCTAGGGTGCGGTCTTTCATTGATTCCATTGTGATTCTTGTATTTACTGTGAATGCCTGCAAAGAAAACAAATCTCAGGATTGTACATGGTGACATAAGTATGATGATAATAAATTTACTTTGACCATTGAATTGTTGTACAAATCCCTAAATGACTGTACTATAACAAGCAAGATACCAAGGGTCATTGTTGGCATGCGGGGATTATTATCTTCAGTAGAGTAATAGGTTCAGTACATACATTTTAAAAAGCTTTGAAAATTGCTGGAGTACATTTTATAAACAGAACAAGTTGCAACCACAGTAAACAAGTGTGGAAGGGGTAAACGTTTGGACTAGTGGATCAGGTCCAAATCCATTTTAGTGACTTTTCTCGGAATAGTTCTGAGCTTCCCCAATTGTTGAAACTGCACTTTGGAAGTAACATAAATTTTCTTCACTATGCAGATGTGCAATTTTTTCCCCAGCAAAGAATTGAACAAATATTGGAAATTACAGTTAACAATGGATCTGTTTTCAATATTAAAACTTTATATTATAGTTATCATTTAGAAACCAAAACAAAGTTGGTTTCCAAATTGGTCTTTTTTTGCCTCAGAAGTTGATTGCTCTTTCAGTCAATTGTTCCCCACAAACTTTTCCTTTCCTGTCTGTAAGTGCAGAGCAAGAAATAATCCAATTTACAGAAAGTAAAAATATTCAAGAACAAGTCATGAGAACTAAAATATATGAAATTGTGGACAGCGTAAAAAAAAGGGAAGAACAGCATGTTGTAAAGGAAGTTACAAAATAGAAAGTAGGACCATTGACAAATCCTGTTGTCTGATCTTATTCCAATGTTGGAATAATCCAATTCAGTTGTGCTTTTCAAGCTGAATTTTCAAGGACAGGTTGATATACTGATTATGGCACCAAGCCTACACAGAATTAATTTAAAAAGCCATTTCAAATGCAAACTCAAATGAAGCAGCAGGATAAGGGGCTAAGAGGAAAGCATGGGATGAAGAATGCTATTACTAAAAAGTGAACATTACTATTCAAATGTTAATAATTGGGTAAAGGAGCACAGAGAGGATGCAGAATAAAACCACTTTATGCAAAGTGGGTCACTTAAAATGCAGGTGACAATCTCCCTCCCCAAAAAAAAAATCAATGCTCATAAACAGAGTACAAAAAGAAAGTTTTCTACAACATTAGATAGCAAAAAACATAAGCAATAATATTGGGGAGAAATTAGTAAAGTATGTGTCAGGAATGGAAAATAACATACCTGTATACAGTAACAAAATAATGTTATGAAGAAAAAGAAATAAGCAACAATTATAACTGTAGGAAGTATACTTCTCACCTGGAGCACCGGATATAATAGATGACACCGACAGACTTGCAGGTGAAGTTTTGCCTCACCTTTAAGCCCTAAATGGTGTCGAGGGAGGAGGTGCAGGCACAGGTCTAGCACTTGACATACTTGCAGGTACAAATGCCAGGACGAAAATCAGTGAGGAGGAATGTGTGGACAAGGGAGTCACGTACTGATCCCTCCATAGATGTTGTGCAACTTTCCGAATTCCTCCAGCACTTTTATTTTTATATATATATATATATATATCTCAAGATTTCTAGCATCTACAAAACCTTTTGTGTTTTAGATGTTTTCTTTAGCAATCCCTTCAAAGATGACTTCCTTCAGTTCCAATTCTGAGAGTTGCGGAGTTGCTGGTGAGGTTAATGTGGAACCCCAGACAATATCACAGATGGGGCAGGAGGTAACAGTTCCGTCTCTTCAACTTGTGACTTTCTGACAAATTAATTCTCAACGCAATCACAAATAACCCTTATCCATTTTGAAAGGTTACAGTCCATACTTTCTTTTATTAAACTGCCAATAGTTTCTCACTGCTTATTGGATCAGCTCCTTGCATCACTTTACCTGGGCAGAAGATACAAAAGTCTGAATGTCAGAGAGAGGGCACATAATAGAGCAAAAACTAATGGGAAGATAGATGATTGGGAAGCTTTTAAAAACTACAGAAGGCAACTAAAACAGTCATACAAGGAAAAGATGGCTAACCAATATTAAAGAGGATAGCAAAAGTTTATTCAGATACATAGTGTTTAAAAAAAGAGGCAAAAATGCATATTGGACTGATGCTGGAGAGGTAGTAATGGGGTATAAGGAAACGGCGGATCAACTGAATAAGTATTTTGTATCAGTCTTCACTGTAGAAGACACCAGCAGTATGCTGGAAGTTGAAGTGTGGCAGGGGGCAGGTGGTATGTGAAGTTATCATTATTAGGGAGAAGGTTCTTGGGAAACTGAAAAGTCTGAAGGTAGATTAATCACCTGGACCAGATGGTGTACACCCCAGGTTTCTGAAAGAGGTGGGCGAAGGGATTGCAGAGGCATTAGCAATGATTCTGGCACGGTTCTGGAGGAATGGTAAATTGCAGATGTCACTCTTCTCTTTAAGGAGGAAGCAAGGCAGAAGAAAAGAAATTACAGGCCAGTTAGTCTGACCTCAGTGGTTGGGAAGATGGAGCCAATTGTAAAGGATGTGGTTTCAGGGTACTTGGAGGTACATGATAAAACAGGCCATGGTTTCCTTAAGGGAAAATATTGTCTGACAGATGTATTGGAATTCTTCGAAGAAATAACAAGTAGGATTGCAGTTAAATTGCAGGTTGAGTCTATGGTGAGGAAGGCAAATGTAATGTTAGCATTCATTTCGAGAGGACTAGAATATAAAAATAAGGATGTAATGTGAGGCCTCGCTTGGAGTGTTGTGAGCCATTTTGAGACCCTTATCTAAGAAAGGCTTTTCTGACATTGGAGAGGGTTCAAAGGAGGTTCACAAAAGTGATTTCAGGATTTAAAGGCTTATCATATGAGGAGCATTTGATGGCTCTGGGCCTGTACTCACTGGCATTCAGAAGAATCAGAATCAGGTTTATTATCACCAGCATGTGACGTGAAATTTGTTAACTTAGCAGCAGCAGTTCAATGCAATACATAATCTAGCAGAGAGAAAAATAAAATTTAAAATAATAATAAATAAGTAAATCAATTATGTATATTAAATAGATTTTTAAAAACATGCAAAAACAGAAATAAGGGGTGACCTCATTGAAACCTAGTGAACATTGAAAGGCCCCGACAGAGTGGGTATGGAGAAGATGTTTTCTATGCTGCAGGACTCTAAGACCAGAGGACACAGCCTCAAAATGGAGGGGCGTCCTTTTAGAACAGAGATGAGGAAGAATTTCTTTAGTCAGAGAGTGATGAATCTGGAATTTGCTTGAGACCACTTCATTAGGAATATTTACACAGAGGCTGGTAGATTCTTGATTAGAATGGGCATGATAGGATATGAGAAGGCAGGAGATTGAGGCTGAGAAAGAAAGTGGACTAACAATAATGAAACGGCAGAGCACACTCAATGGGCCAAATGGTCTAACTCTGCTCATACGTTCTCATGGAAAGCATGCGCCACCAGGCTCAAGGACAGCTTGCATCCCACTATTATAAGACTATTGAATGGCCCCCTAGTACGATAAGATCAGAATCAGGTTTATTATCAGTCTTATATGTCATAAAACTTGATTTGCAGCAGCAGTAGTAGTACTATGCAAAGACAAACTTACTAGATATTACAAAATAAATAAAAAGATGAAAAACAAGTAATGAGATAGTGTTCATGGATCATGCAGAAATCTGATTGCAGAGGAAGAAGTCATTTTGAATTGTTGACTGTGAATCGTCAGACTCCCGTACCTTCACCCTGATGGTAGTACTGTAATGAAAAGAGGGCAGTCCCCAGATGGTTAAGGTTATTAGTGATGGCATTGTCTTTTGAAGACCTCCTCAATAAGCCCATGATGAAGCTGACCAAGTCTACAGCCCTCAGAAGCCTCTTGTGATCCTGTGCATTGGACCCTCCATACTAGGCAGTGATGCACCATTTAGACTACTCTCTATCAAACATCGATAGAAATTTTCAAGTCTTTGGTGACTTATGACCTCAATGTACTTCATTATGGCCTTGCACCTTGCTGTCTGCTTACACTGTTCTTTCTTTGAATTGTACCACTTTATTCTACATTCTGTTATTGTCTTTCCTTGTACTACTTCAATGGACTGTTAAAATGAAATTATCTATATGACAAATGCTAAACAAGGCTTTTTTTTAAAAAAGACTATAATGTGACAATAATTAACCAATTTACAATTTAACCAGTCTGCATTCAGACAATCATTTGTCATAGTTCACTTGCTGGAAACAAATTCTATCACCTATGCTGACCTTCACCTGTCTACTCTTTGCAAGTCAGTCCCCGAGGGCTCTGAGGGTAAATATTGCACATTACAATTTTGGGTGGTTATTAGTTTCCAATTTGTAGAAAATTCAGTTTACGGACAGATCACAGGAATATAGCCACGCGAAACTTAGAGAAGTTAGCATTAAATATCATCGGAGGCAAAAATCCCTATTGCAATATATCCATGGCTACACTACAAAGGAAGGGAGGAAATATTTACTGAGTACAATTGAAATGTCAGATTACTCGAAGACAGAAAACACTATCTTTATTCAAGGGCAACAAGGATAAATCAGGTAATTATCGGCCAGTTAACAAAGGTCTATCAGCGGTTAGATTAAAAAAATTAATAGAAAAGAACCTGAGACACTTCTGATAATCATCTTGGGAGGTGCAAAATTGTTTTGAAGTGTTAATTAAACATAATGATGAAGACAGTATGGTTGATTTGGTTTACATTGATTTTAAGGCTTTTAACAAGCTCTTTCATAGAAGACTGGTTAAGAATGCCTAGAGCTCATGGATCCAATGCAAGTTGGCAAACTGAATGCAAAACAAGATGAGGGTGATGGTGGAGGGTTGCTTTTGTGATTCAAAGTATGTGATAAGCAATGTATTACATGTAGCAGTGCTGGAACTCATTTATTTTAAAAATATGAACATTAATATATGTCATGAAATTTGATGTTTTGTGACCTAGATACCAGGTGGCAAGGTCATTAAGTTTGTGGATGACAGCAAAACTGGTGATATGCACGGTGAAGAAAGTTCACCAAAGCTATCATAGGATCTAGATCAGGGGTGTCAAACTCATTTTAGGTCACGGGCCAGATTGAGCAAAATGCAGCTTCATGCGGGCCGGATCAGTCGGACACGTGCGAACGCAGCTTTCGTTGCCTCCGTTTTTTCAGCCTGCTCTCATGTGTCTCAGTCTCTGCTATAACTACAAAGTGTTTCACTTTACAAATTCCGTTTTTTATGAAGAAGACTGCCGAGCAAGACTGTCGAATAAACACTAAAAACCCTGAAAACCTGATACCTGAATAAACTCAGCATTAGCCATATCATTCGCCATAGGCGCTTCGATTACTGGGGCCAGCTTTAATAGTAATTAGATATTATCTCGCGGGCCAAAGATAATTCCACCGCAGGCCAGATTTGGCCAGCGGGCCTTGAGTTTGACATATATGATCTAGATTAACTGGTAAAAATGGGCTACGGAATGATACATGGAATCTAACCACACAAGTGCAAAGTGCTATATTTTAGGAAGTTAAAACCAGTAAATGGTAGGGCCTGGAGAGATTTCTACCACAGATAAGCTTACATAGTACATAGTTCCCTTAAACTGGCAATACAGACAGACAGAATGGTGAAGATGGCATTTGTCATGCTTTAGTCAAGATACTGAAGAGGTACAAGAGTTTGGACATTGTGTTACATTTGTACAAGACATTAGCGAGACCACATTTGTAATATTGTATGCAGTTGTAGCTGTTTAGCTACGAGGAATGATGTCATCAAGCTGGAAAGGGTTCAGAAAATATTCACAAATATGTTACTAGGACTGGAGGGTTCAGTTATGAGGAGATTCAATCTCAGTAAGTGTGATTATGAAACTATCAGATGGTTGTTTGAAACTATATAGTTTACTCCAACTCCATCAAGGAAGAAAATATCCCATCCTTGGCCAATCTGCCTCTGTTTGAATTCTCCCAACCCCACCAATTGTGATAAATTCTTCAAAGTCTCCTCAGTTCAATGAAGGATAATATTTCTCCTGCTGTGGTCATCAATCAAATTCTTCACATTTTTGCCAGATGTTTATACAAAACACTTACTTGACAAGATTCACTCCTACTTTGAGCATTTATCCTGCCTTTTTCTTATATTAATGAACCACTAAAGAACTGATTTTTGAACAATTATATCACTTTATTGAAAAATATCCCTGCTGCTTTCCAACATACATTAAAATATTTTGTTGCACAGATCTGCTGTTGTGTCACAATGTTTAACGAAGCCCATTGTTTTCTGCTCTGTTCCACGCCTATCGAGACAGAAATAACTTGTTGCATATTTTAGCTGCATGCAAATAGATTACTGGTTTATCGAGAATTAAAGTTCTCATGACCAAGTGCTTATAAAGACCAGTCAGGTATATCCTGGGCATTTGCTAAGCCTTTCCTGCATTTTCACAATACCCAATTAACTATTTTAAAGCACACATTGAGCCAAGAATTAACCATTCCTTTAAACTGCCAAAGTTTTCCATCTAAAAAATAGTTCATGTATGAGAAGTAGTACCTCTGCAGCACAGCTGTATCTGTAACAGGATTCAAGTTACAGCACATGACACGCCCCTGTAGAGTAAATGTTAGCTGTATGCAAGAAAAAAAATCTGCCATTTAACATGGTGGCCTTCATCCCCAATTCACTGTAATCTGTTCCCACCAAGCTACTGACAAAGCTCTCTTGAATGGCACAGAGAAATCTACCTCCACTACCATTGCTGGCCAACTTGCTTCTGCAAATCTTGTTAAAAGCAACGCTAACCTCCATTATAACTATGCCAAATATACTGCTCTCAGGCAATGAAGAACCAAAAACTGAAATCAAGTTACAGGCAGTACCTAGGTCACGACAGGGTTCTGTTGCTCAGAACCATTTGTAACCCAATAAGTCAGAAATGAACAAAGTAGAGGATGACAGGAACAGCTGTGATGGGAGAGTGAGGAGGAGTCTGTTTGGCTTGGTTGATGCAGCTCAGGGATATAAGGGTGGAGGAGAAAAGACACATGGGAAGTGTTCTGCTTAACTTGGCAGAAGATGATTCACCCCATTCATCCTGCTGCTTAATAATCACTTACACTAGAATCTAATAATTTGCCCACCATGACTCAAGAAAAACACGGAGCGAGGGATAACGTCTACTTCATTCTTACTTTAGTGAGGCACACACATATGATGTGGTGGCCTAATGATGTATGCCATTCACATACTTTTACATATAACCTGCAATGAATTATGTAAACAAAGAATGCTTAATCAACTATATCTACAATATCACTCAAATACTAAATGCACAACACTTTAGCATAAGAAACAAGTCTCTTCTATGAAAATCTGGCTGAGTGGTACCACAACAACCACCCTATTGACTTCAGGTGGAGGAAACTAAAGGCCCATGAGCCAGTCCTCATCGGGGAATCAGTGGTGGAGAGCGTCTCCAACTTTAAATTCCCTGGTGTTATCATTTCAGGGGCCCTGACCTGACCCTAGCACACAAGTGCAATTATGAAGAAAGCACGGCAGAGTCTCTACTTCCATAGAATTTTGTGAAGATTCGGCATGGTATCTAAAACTTTGGAAACCTTCCATAGATGTGTGGTGGAGAGTGTATTGTCTAACTGGATCACAGTCTGGTATGGAAACACTAATGCCCTTGAACAGAAAATCTTACAAAAAGCAATTGATATGCAGTCCATCATGGGTAAAGCTCTCCTCACCATTGAGCACATCTACACAGAGCGCTAACGCAGGAAAGCAGTTTCCATCATCAGCAACCCCACCACCCAGGTTATGCTCATTTCTCGTTGCTGCCATCAGGAAGGTGGTACAGGAGCCTCAGGACTCACACTACCAGGTTCAGGAAGAGTTATTATCCCTCGGCCATCAGACTCTTGAACCAGTGGGGACAACTTTACTCAATAATACTTGCCCCATCACTGAACTGTTCTCACAACCTTTGGAAGCACTTTCAATAACTCTCCATCTTATGTTCTCGGATATTAATTGCTTATTCATTTATTAATTATTTTTTCCTTTTGTATTTGCACAGTTTGTTGTCTTTTGCACACTGGTTGCTTGTCTGAAAGATTTCTCGTCAACAGCTTACATCTATAAAGTGTATTCTCTGCTTAGCATTAATATCTATTATGCATTTCATCTAAAAATTATTTAACATTTTCATTTGTTTTTGTCACCTTTTGGGCAAACTATTCCAAATCCTACATTAATTAAATTCACCTTAGATAATTTTGCATCTTAACTCTCCTACAATTCTAATGATTGTCAATGACAATGTTCCTCATTCCAGTGTCCAACAAAGGGTATAAATTAACAAGGCAGTTAAATTGTGCGTAACCCTGAGGTTCTGTCGGCTGCGTAAGTCTAGGGAAGACTGTCTCTGGCCCCACCAAACATATGAGATTGAGGTGCAAAACCTCCTATTTGTGTGGATGCTGTGTGATGTGTTACCCTGTTACAAATGTGCCACGAAATAACAGACAGTATACCATATGCAAATAAATGATTTAGCTTTATAATTCTTAATTTGACTGAAGGGTTAGTAAAGTAAAACAAAAAGGGTCCATTTTAATGAAACAGTCTAATGTGCACAAGTTGGAGTTCACGGCTTCTCTTGGTCCTCCGTCGATTTCCCCGGGGTTCGTCAACTCCCAGCTCCACTCCAAGACCTCTCCTTTCTGGCATCTTTTCTCTTCATCTTCCACTGAACAAAAGACCCAGATCACCTTGGCCACAGGCACACAAGAAGAAATAAAACACTCCCTTCATTGGATGGCGCACATTCCAAAGCCCCCATTATCTCTAGCCATACCACAAACATTGCTACTACAGAAAGACCATTACATTAGCAGTGAAAACTTTCTCAAGGTGTTACATGTACAAGAATAAACTTACACACAGAACCCTAACAAAAGTACATTAAAAACAAAACCCACAAGCTTTATCCAAAAGTGGGTCACTGGCAACAATGAAAGCAGCTTTGATTCTCATTTCAGTCAAGATGATAGAAAGATCTAGACACTGGGTTTCAGAGATATTAAAACTCAGCAACTATGTTATAACACCCATATTTCATAGCAAATTCAAACCAAAGGCAAAAAAGTCAACTTTAAAAGGAAGCAGCTCCAATTCAAGCATCCTGATAGCAATCAAACTTCTCTGGCATATTTTTGATTCACTGCTATGGACTTGCTTAAAAGAAGCAAAGACAAAGCTATCACCTGGCCCACCTACTTAAACTACTATAAAGGCTCAAGACTATCCCTCTGAAACATGAGACACCAATTTTTCATACGCAGCCTACCTGGAATAAAAGTTCCACATGTACAGTGCCTATAGAAAGTATTTAACCCCAAACCCCGGAAGTTTTCATGTTTTATTGGTTTACATATTGAATCACAGTTAATTTAATTTGGCTTTTTTTTTACTCTGATCAACAGAAAAAGACTCTTTCGTGTCAAAGTGAAAACCAATCTCTACAAAGTGATCTAAATTCATTACAAATATAAAACACAAAATAATTCATTGCATAAGTATTCACCTCCCTTTAATATGACACACTAATCTATCGCTGGTGCAGCCAATTGGTTTTAGAAATCACAATTACGGTAGTTAAATGGAGATCTGTTTTTTGATACCGTTGTGTGGTCAAAGTGTTGAAATACATCTGTATCTGGAAGGTCTAACTGCTGGTGAGTCAGTATCCTAGCAAAAACTTCACCATCAAGACAACAGAACACTCCAAGCAACTCCATGAAAAGGTTACTGAAATGCTGAAGTCAGGAGATGGATACAAGAAAATTTCCAAGTTACTGAATATCCCTTAGAGAACAGTTAAGTCAATCATCAAGACATGGAAAAACTATGGCACAGCTGTAAGTCTGTCTGTCTACAGCATGCTGTCCTCAAAAACTGAGTGACCATGCAAGAGGGGATTAATGAGGGAGGCCATTGAGAAACCTATGACAGCTCTGGAGGAGTTACAAGCTTCAGTGGCTGAGATGGGAGACACTGCGCATACAACTGTTGCCCAGGTGGTTCACCAGTCACTGCTTTATGGGAGAGTGACAAAGAGAAAGCCACGGTTGAAAAAGACTCACACAAAATCTCAGCTAAAGTTTACCAGAAGGCATGTGGAAGATTCTGAAGTCAGCTGGAAGGAGGTTCTATGGTCTGATGAAACTAAAATTGAGCTTTTTGGATATCAGACTAAAACAATATATTTGGCACAAGCCAAACACAGCACATCAAAAACACACCATCCCTGCTGTGAAGCATAGTGTGTTTTTGCATCATGCTATGGGGATGCTTCACTGCAGCAGGCCCTAGAAAGCTTGTAAAGGTACAGGGTAAAATGAATGCACCAAATTACAGGGAAATCCTGGAGGAAAAGCTGATGCAGTCTGCAAGAGAACTGAGATTTGGGAAAAGACAATGATCCCAAGCAGAAAGCCAAAGCTACACAGGAATGACTTAAAAACAACAAAGTTAATGTCCTGAAGTGGCCAAATCAGAGCCCAGACCTCAATTTAATTGAGAATTTGTGGCCGTACTTGAAGAGGGCTGTTCACTCACTAACCCCCCTGCAATCTGACAGAGCTTGAGCAGTTAAGTAAAGAAGAATGGGGAAAATTGCAGTATCCAGATGTGCAAAACTGATAAGAGACCTATTCACACAGACTCAGGGCTGTAATTGCTGGCAAAGGTACATCTTCTAAATATGGACGTGAAATGAGCAAATACTTAGGTAATCAATTATTTTGTGTTTTACATTTGTAATTAACTTAGATCACTTTGTAGAGATCTATTTTCACTTTCACACACAAATCTTTTTGTGTTGATCAGTATCAAAAAAGCCAGATTAATTCCACTGTGATTCAATGTTGTAATGTTTTTATAGGCACTGTATCTTGACAAAACTTACTCAATCTCATTCAGATCCATCTTTGTCTCAGACTTTTCATGCTATTCTTCTGACATCAGTATGAGGTGAACATATTTTCTCCATCTCTGCCAGGAGCAAATGCAGTGTTGCTCCATGCCACAGTGTCCCCATTTACCAATTCAAACTCCTGTTGTCTGAGGTCACATCAATATATTTACAAACATTCCAAAACTTTGTGCTCCAAGTAGAGTTCCTTCCAACTCTAATGAAGCATCTTCCATCTGATACATGATTGACGTGAGATGCTGGAGGAACTCAGCAAGTCAGGTAGCATCTATTGAAGAAAATGGACAGTCAACATTTCTGGTTGAGAACCTTCATCTGGATCTCTGCAACATTAACTATGTTACTCTTTCTACAGATGCTGCCTGACTATCTGAACGTTTTCATGCCTGTTTGATATCAGTCATTCCATTTCTACACTTTTGGCACTATCCACCATTGATGGATGTGCCTCCAAAGTTAAATTCTTTATGAGGTTCCTTAATAAAGACTACCTCATTTGACCTAGCTTTGACTATGCAACCCACCCAATATCTTCTCTATAGTTGCTTAAAACTTTGTTTGATATTGCTCTTATAAAGCAAAAGTACAACTTTTGGTTACATTTTTAGTCTTTCTACCATATCTTCAACAAATACTTCATCATAAAGTTCTACAATTTATCACATAATAATCCGCTTGGAATCTGATGAGAAATAAAACAGATACTTTATTTTGCTATAAACATTTATAAGACCAAATAATATAGGAGCAGAATTAAGCCATTTGGCCTATTGAGTCTGCTCCATCAATTCATCATGACTGATCCAATTTTCCTCTCATGCCATGACCAATCAAGAATCTGTCAACCTCTGCCTGAAATATACATAAAAACTTGGCTTCCACAGCTGCCTGTAGCAAAGTAGTCCACAGATTCACCACTCTTTAGCTAAAGAAATTCCTCCTCATCTCTGTTCTAAAACGATGTCCCTCTATTCTGAGGCTGTGACTCTCTGTGACTGGTCTTAGACTCTCCCAACATAGGAAACATCCTTTCCACATCCACTCTATCAAGGCCTTTCACCATTCGATTGGTTTCAATTAGGTTACCCGTTACGAACGTGTCACAACTCTGAGGGGCCAAAGGGTACAAAGTAGCCCCCTCCTTTTTGAGAATCGCAAGATCGCTATTAATTCAGGTCTGGGGACCCAGGAAATGAGAGAGAATCCTCATGGGTTTGGAATGTGTCCTGGCCTCCGCAATACAAAGCCACGGATAACGGCCATTGTCTCTTGGAGACGGAATTGTGTATTGAGTACTGTACTATTCATTGAAGCCCTCAGGGAATGACCATAGTGGTGTTACGGTTAATGTTAGGGTTAATTCGAGACTGCCATTACAGGTCAGGAGTGGCTCACGTAATAGTAGGAGACCGGAATGCAAGGGAGGGGGGAAGCGAAACTGGGGATTCCGCTACACCGAAACTGCTAGTGTCACACGATTTAATAAACAAAAGAAACAGGTAACACGTGAGTGAATGGCATCGGGCCAATAAGGGGGACACAAGTGCCCGATATCACCTAATATGTACAACAGAGTTCGGCCTTACCAAATATGTGTAGCGAGGGGTTGGAATGGGGAAAAGGGATATAAATAAGAGCAGATTGTAAGGGGAAGACGGAACACGCCTTCTCCAGCGACTCCATGTATTCGCTGTGCCAGTTACGAATTCTGCAATAAACCCAAGTTTTGTAATATTCCGGTGTTGGTTGTCTCTCTTCCTAAACGAACACAGGGCAGAATTTCAAGCCCAACATTTGGTGACCCCGACGTGGGGAGGGAGAGACAACACAGGCTGGCGGGTCCGACAGCAGACAACTTGCGGCCGCAACCTCTACTAAGGTCAGGAAGTGCCTGTTATATCGAAGACTTCCACTAAACAGTTAAATCACCAAGTTAGATCTTGTCTGCTGACGGATCCTCACCAACCCCAAATTACCCTGGGAGAGATCATTCCCGGTGCAGAATCGTGACTGGTAAGTACTAACTCTTATCAGTTTTTTAGGAAGATCCTCCGCCCGTGGAAAAGTCTTCTGAGTGAGGGTACCCGCCGCCCACGAAGGGCATAAAAGTCTCAGGAGTGAGGAGGAGAAAAGTGTCGCGGTACACCGTAGTACACAGGGATACTGACGGCGCCTACCTTAGACTGGTTGTTAAGAGGAGAAATCTCCCACGCAAAGGTCAGGTTTTGAAAGGCGACTGTCCCACATTTGATCCTCTCCGTGTACTAGGGAGCCATGGAGTACTTCAACTTCAAGTTACCAAAACTCAGACGTTTGCGTGTTGAGTGACAGAGTATATGAGAGTTTTTAGAAATATGGTAAAATTGATAACTGTGCGAGTTCAATAATCTAACAGTGAGCAGCCGCAGGGGTCGGACACCATCAAGGTAGGAGTGGAAGTGTTCCTCCGAGGCCCGGGGAAGCTCACCTGGAACGGAAAACGGTGGCATGGTCCATACCCTGTCACCGAGGTCTCCAACAGGGCATTAAAAGGTAAGAAGGGAGGGGGACAATAATTGGCATCATTTTCTACTGGCTAAATAAGACCTCTGGCAAGTGGGGAGCGTTTCTGGGACAGTCGGCTCTAGGACTGTCTATTTCAATTGCTATCTTTATCACGTGTGGTTGTTGTTGCATACCCTGTATCAGGACCCTAGTCATCCGGACTATAGATCGAGCCTTGACTGGAAAGAATGGACCTCCACCGGCGTACCAGGCACCCTTGTTCCCGATGGAGAGGGAGGACACGGCCCTCCCGGAAACGGACGCACTATGGGAGAACACGGACTGGAATGGGCCGTGCAGAGGGGGAAATTGAGAGTTGCTTTTGAATAAGTCTTCTGAAATGTTGCATGCTACTTGTAAAAATTGCCGATGTTTAGGGAACCCCTACCCATATTTTATGACCCTAGGTCGGACAAATCAGGATATGCAAATAGGGAGGACACGCCAAAGAGTGCCGGGGGACGCTCACCTCCCTGCCTGATCCCGGCAGCCGCGGAAAAGCTTGTAAAGGATGTGGCCTCTGGGAGGCCAAGGGAGGGAGTGTTAGGGTTAATGTTAGGGTTAATTCGAGACTGCCATTACAGGTCAGGAGTGGCTCACGTAATATTAGGAGACCGGAATGCAAGGGAGGGGGGAAGCGGAACTGGGGATTCCGCTACACCGAAACTGCTAGTGTCACGCGATTTAATAAACAAAAGAAACAGGTAACACGTGAGTGAATGGCATCGGGCCAATAAGGGGGACACAAGTGCCCGATATCACCTAATATGTACAACAGAGTTCGGCCTTACCAAATATGTGTAGCGAGGGGTTGGAATGGGGAAAAGGGATATAAATAAGAGCAGATTGTAAGGGGAAGACGGAACGCGCCTTCTCCAGCGACTCCATGTATTCGCTGTGCCAGTTACGAATTCTGCAATAAACCCAAGTTTTGTAATATTCCGGTGTTGGTTGTCTCTCTTCCTAAACTAACACAGGGCAGAATTTCAAGCCCAACAGTGGGCTGGTTGAGGGATGGCATCATTCCAACCTGATTGACATCTGAGACGCCGTAAGGATAAAAGGTCTGGGGAACAACCCCTTTAGACGCACCAGGAGAAACGTTAGAAATCCCGTGACAGCGTTTAATAGCGACAGCTGGTGGGGCCCGCGTGCGTCCTTTCCCGTTGCCTGGGATTGGCGGGACTGACCACGGAAGAACGGCTTAGCTAAAAGGAAAAGGACACCAACGACATTTCGAAGGATCGACATCATAAAAAAGGAAACTCTGGCAAGTTCCAAAATCTCTCTCTCTTGACTCCAACCAAAGGCTGCAGCCTGAATGAACTAAAATGACTCTTATATTTCCATCGGACAATACATTATCCCCTAGACAACGATAGAGCTACTTCTTATTGATTATTATTATACCCGCACTTTTAGATTTAGTATTGACGACGTATATTATCTGTATGTTTGCACTGATATTATTTGTGTATTGTTATAAATAAATACTGTTAAAAATAGTACCATCAGACTACAACGGACCTCTCTATCTTTGCTGGTAAGTGACCCAGTTACGGGGTACATAACAACTCTCATTCATCTGAATTCTAGTGAACACAAGCCCAGAACCATCAAATGATCTTCATATGATAAGCCATTCAATCCTGGAATCATTTTCATGTACCTCCTTTGAACCCTCTCCAGCTTCAGCACATCCTTTCTAAGGGGCCCAAAACTGCTCACAATACTTCAAGCATCACCAGTGTTTTATAAAGTTTCAACATTGCACCCTTACTTTTTTATACTCTAGTGCTCTTGAAATGAATGCTAACATTGCATTTGCCTTCTTCACCACACTTAATTTACAAATTAGAGAATCCTGCACAAAGATTCCCAAGCCCCCTTACACCTCAGTTTTTTTATTTTTTCTCCATTTCAAAAATAGTCAACCCTTTCATTCCTTCTACAAAAGTGCAAGACAATACACTTCTCAACAATGTATTCCATCTGCCATTTATTTGCCCATACTCCTAATCCATCCAAGTCCTTCTGTAGCCTCTCTACTTCTTTTAAACTACATGCCCCTTGACCCATTTTCATAAGATCTGCAAACTTTGCAATAATTCCATCATGCAAGTTATTGACATGTAACACAAAAAGAACAAGTCCCCACACATACCCCTGTGGAATACCATAAGTCACTGCCAGCCAACCAGAAAAGGTTTCCTATATTCCCACTCTTTGCCAATCAGCTACTGCTTTATCCAGGCTGGAACCTTTCCTGTAATACCATGGGCTTGTAGCTGTCAAGCAGCCTCATGTGTGGCACTTTGTCAAAGGCTTTCTGAAAATCCAAGTACACAACATTAACTGATTCTCCTTTGTCCTGCTTGTTATTTCTTCAAAGAATTCTAACAGATTTCACAGGCAAGATTTTCCCTTGAAGAAACCATGCTGACCACAGCTATATTATCATGTGCTTCCAAGTACCCTGAGACCTCATCCTTAATAATCGACTCCAACATCTTCCCTACCACTGAGGTCAAACTAACTGGCCTATGGTTTCCTTTCCTCTGTCTTTCTCCCCTCTTGAAGAGTACAATGACATTTGCAATTTTCCAGTACCCCGGAACCATTCCAGAATCTAGTAATTCTTGAAAGATTATTACTGATGCCTCCATGATCTCTTCAGCCACCTCTTTCAGAACCTTTGGGTGTACTCCACCTGGTCTAGGTGACTTATCTACCTTCAGATCTTTCAGTTTCCTAAGAACTTTTTCTCTAGTAATGGTAATTTCACACACTTCATGACTCCTGACACCTGGTACTTCCACCATACTGCTAGAGTTTTCACAGTGTAGACTGATGCAAAATAGTTATTCAGTTAGTCTGCAATTTCCATGTCCACTACCATCTCTTCAGCATCATTTTCCAGTGGTCCAATATCCACTCTCACCTCTCTTATACACCGAGTATCTTATGAAAGTTTTGGTATCCTCTTTAATATTATTGGCGAGCTTGCTTTTACATTCCATCCTTACCTTCTTAATGACATTTTTAGTTGCCTTCTGTTGGTATTTAAAAGCTTCCCAATCCTCTAACTTCACACTAATCTTTGATCTATTATATGCTCTTTGGCTTTCATGTTGGCTTTGACTTCTCGTTAGCCATGGCTGTGTCATCTATGCTATAGAACACTTCTTCCTCTTTGCAATGCATATATCCAGTGCCTTCCATAAGAACATAAGAAATAGGAGCAGGAGTAGGCCATCTGGCCCATCGAGCCTGCCCCACCATTCAATAAGATCATGGCTGATCTGTCCATAAACTCAGCTCCATCTACCTGCCTTTTCCCCATAACCCTTAATTCCCCTACTATGTAAAAATCTATCAAACTGTATCTTAAATATATTTAGTGAAGAAGCCTCAACTGCTTCCCTGGGCAGAGAATTCCACAGATTCACCACTCTCTAAGAAAAACAGTTTCTCCTCATCTCCATCCTAAGTCTTCTCCCCTGAATCTTGAGGCAATGTCCCCTAGTTCTAGCCTCACCTACCAATGGAAACAACTTTCCTACTTCTATCTTATCTATCTCTTTCAAAATCTTGTATGTTTCTATAAGATCCCCTCTCATTCTTCTGAATTCCAGAGAGTATAGTCCCAGGCAACTCAATCTCTCCTCATAGGTTAACCCCTTCATCATCCCTGGAATCAACCTCCTCTGCACTGCCTCCAAAGCCAGCATATCCTTCCTTAAGTATGGAGACCAGAACTGCACACAGTACTCCAGGTGCGGCCTCACCAGTACCCTGTATAGTTGCATCATGACCCCTCTGCTCTTGAATTCAATCCCTCTAGCAATGAAGGCCAACATTCAGTTTGCCTTCTTAATAACCTGTTGTATCTGCAAGTCAACTTTTTGCAATTCAAGCACAAGCACTCCCAAGTCCCTCTGCGCAACAGCATGTTGCAACCTTTCACCATTTTAATAATAATCTGCTCTTCTATTATTCCTTCCAAAGTGGATGATCTTGCATTTACCAACATTGTATTCCATCTGCCAGACCTTGGCCCACTCACTTAACCTATCTATATCCCTCTGCAGACTCCACATCCTCTGTACAATTTGCTTTTCCACTCAGTTTAGTGTCATCAGCAAATTTTTCTACGCTACACTCAGTCCCCTCTTCCAAATCATCAATGTAAATTGTAAGCAGCTGCGGGCCCAGCAGCACCCTACTCACCACCAACCAGAGAAACACTCATTTATACCAACTCTCTGCCTTCTATTGTTAACTAATCCACTATCCATGCCAATACACTTCCTCCAACTCCATGCATCCGCATCTTATTAATAAGTCTCTTGTGTGGCACCTTGCCAAACACCTTCTGGAAATCCAATTGTACGACATCCACCCCTATCCACTGCACTCAGTATGTCCTCAAAGAACTCCAGCAAGTTTGTCAAACAGGACCTGCCCTTTCTGAATCCATGCTGCGCCTGTCTCATGGAACTACTCCTTTCTAAATGTTTCGCTATTTCTTCCTTAATGACAGCTTCAAGCATTTTCCCAACTACAGATGTTAAGCTAGTTGCCCATCTTTTGCCTACATCCTTTTTTAAAAAGTGGCATGACATTTGCTGTCTTCCAATCTGCCGGGACCTGCCCAGAGTCTAGAGAATTTTGGTAAATGATTACCAACACGCCTACTATAAGCTCCGCCAATTCCCTCAGCACCCTGGGATGCATCTCATCAGGACCTAGGAACTTATCTACCTTCAGGCTCTCTAGTTTGCTCATCAAATTGCTTCCAGAAATTCCAGCCATTGCTGCTCTGCCATTATCTCTGTCAGTGTTCTTTTCCAAATAATTCTGGCCAACTCATCTCCCATGCTTCCGTAATTCCCTTTACTCCACTGTAATCCTGATTCATCTGACTTTAGCTGCTCCTTCTCAAATTTAAGGGTGAATTCAATCATATCTATGAAGACTTTCCCCCAAGGGTTCTTTTACCTTAAGCTCTCAAATCAATTCTGGCTCATTGCATAAGACCCAATCCAGAATAGCTGATTCCCTAGTGGGCTCTTGGGAGTGATCTTGCAAGTACGACAAAATAGTCACTTGCATCAATACAGACCATGCGACCCAATGACTTTTTTCTAAGAAAAGGACAAATGATTTCTATTTGATCACTTGGATGAGTTATTTGAAGCAACAAAATGTCGTAATCAAGACTTATGCACATGAAATGAAACATAACAAATTTTAATAAAACTGACAACTGGGAACAAGGTTTGTGGATACAGGATTGGTTACAGGCAAAAGAAAGCAGTATTGTGAGGAACTGCTTTCCTTACTGTAAGGTATCACAAAACACTATTATAAACTTTCAGCTTTAAAGCACCTGAATAACAAGCTTGGGAATAGAATATAATTTCAAAAGCTCTTCTCAGACATAAAATGTACACTGTGGCCACTTTATTCCATACACCTGCAAACCTGCTGGTTAATATAAATATCTAATCAGCCAATCATGTGGCAGCAGCTCAATGCATAAAAGCATGCAGATATGGTCATGAAGTTATTGTTATTGCTCAGACCAAACATCAGAATAGAGAAGAAACATGATCCAAGTGACTTTGATCAGGGAATGACTGTTGGTGTCAGATGGGTATCCCAGAAACTAGTGACCTCTTAGGATTTTCATGTACAAGTCTCTAGACAGAGAATAATGCAAGAACAAAAAAAGATGCACCGAAGGGCAACTCTGTTTGCAAAGATGCCTTAATAATGAGGGAGGTCAAAGGAGATGGCCAGACTGGTTCAAGCTGACAGGAAGGAGACAGCAATTCAAATAACTATAAGATACAACAGTGGTGTACAGAAGAACATCTCTGAATGAACATATCAACCCTTGAAGTAGATAGGCTGCAGCAGCAGAAGACCCACCGGGTTCCACTCCTGTACCAAATAAAGTGGTCACTGAGTGTAGAAATACAGCAATGAGGAAAAGTAACAGATCAGAAAACAGGCAGATGAACAAAATAATCTTTTAAAATCGCACTTCTAAAGATGAACAACAACTTACTGGCAGTTCCCAAAGAAATACAACTAAATACTTTATTAATAACACTTTTTCAATTAAAAATTACAATAAATGATCACCACAAACAATGAAGAAGCAAGCGAAGGCGAGGCTGACTCAATGGTCAAGACATGAAGGTGCGATGCAAAGTCGGAGCAAGGACGAGACAGTGTTGGGGTGTGTGAAGCTGAAACTTGGCGGTGGGGCTAGGCTCAGTGCATATCGATACGACAGGACCCAGGTCCTAATGCGAGGGACTACCGGATGTTTGGATGATTTAAATGCTGGGCTAGATGGATTCAAAAGGCTGGGTTTTGGGACCGGAGGCAAGGGTCAGGCCAGTTCTGCTTGCTGCTCCACAAGCTTGCTCTGCTCTTCGCTGTGCTAAGGCTTAGGCTGTGGGCCTCCTCCAGGCTTCGTGTCTATGGACTCACTTTCATTCTGAAGGTGTTGCTTGCTTTCATTGTTTGCACGATTTATGCTTTGTTTTCTCTCTTGGTACACTGGGTGTTTGTTGGTCTTTTTTTTTAATTGCTTCTTTTGATTTCTTTTTTGTGGCTGTCAGTAAGGAGTCGAATCTCAAGGTTGTATAATGCATACAGATATTTTGCTAATAAATGTACTTTAAACTTTGAATTAAATACAAAACTATAAAATTAGATATTTTGATGAGGAAGAATGAGGGAAGCTATGAACTAAATTGAACAATTTTAAAACAGGTACAACAATTACATGAGAATGAAAAGAAGTACATTTTCTTTATAGCTGGGGTTTCAGGAAACATGAAAAAGTGGTCATGTTAGTGTTATCAAAGATATGCTTTGGCTAGACATATTCAAGGAAAATTCCTTAAATCCAGTAAGCCTGGGACTGGCAGCTTTTCTAGACTAGAGTATTGAATCTTATACTGCATGTATTACCAAATGTAAAGAGAATATCAATGCAGAGGAGATTTATTAAAATATAAGAGGAAAATTTAGAGGGAAAGGTCAAAAATGCTCAGTATCTTGGAAGTTTTCAAAATAGAGGAGGAGAAAGATTCCAGGCAAAAGGCATTAACCAGACAACAGATAAAAAGCAAAGAAGCATTGTCAGGCACATTTTGGCAACAAATTGTGATGATCTGATGTATTGGTTGAAAACGACATTTCCGGATTGGAAATTGCAACAGGGTAGAACCAAGTGCATATCTTACTAAAAAAAAAAACAGGTTTACTTTGCTTTATCATTAGTTAAATTTGAATCTACACTACAAATCACAAGCTCCAGCATATGAAATATCTGTTACGTACCCCATAACTGGGTCACTTACCAGCAAAGATAGAGAGGTCCATTGAAGTCTGATGGTACTATTTTTAACAGTATTTATTGATAAAAATACCCAAAAATAACATCGATGCAAACATACAGATAATATACGTCGTCAATACTAAATCTAAAAGCGCGGGTATAATAATAAGCAATAAGAAATAGCTCTATCGTGTCCGATGGAAATATAAAAGTCACTCAAGTTCATTCAAGCTGCAGGCTGCAGCCTTTGGTTGGAGTCAAGAGAGAGAGTTTAAACTTGCCCATTCCTTTTATGATGTCAATCCCTCGAGAGTCGTTGGGGCTGATTTCTCCTTTGTGTTAGCTAAAGCCGTTCTTCCATGGCAAAGCCCACCAATTCCGAGGCAAATGGAAAAGGACGCACATGGACTTTCCACCGGCTTTCGCTATTACGCTGTTACAGGATTTCTAGCGTGTCTTCTGGTGTGTCTGAGGGGCTGTTCCCACAGACCCTCTTTTATCCCCACTCACGGGGTCTCAGATGTCAATCAGAGTGGAATGATGCCATCCCCCAACCAGCCCACGTTGCCTGAGGCTTCCACGAAGCACAGTACTCAATACACAATTCCGTCTCCAAGAGACATTGGCCGTTTCCCGTAGCTTTGTATCGCCGAGGGGCCAAGACATTCCAAACATCTCTCTCTCATTTCCTGGGTCTCCTGACCTGAATTAATAGCGATCTTGCGATTCTCAAAATGGAGGGGGCTACTTTGGGACCCTTCGACCCCTCAGAGTTGGGCACAGGCGTAACATATCTAACAAAATACTTCAAATTGCAGGAGGGAAATAGCTTAAAAACCTTTGCTTTTCAAGCCGGAAACATCTTATCAATTCTCACAAGCAGTGCATTAGTTAACACAGAGGAAGTTTAACTTTTAAATTTCCAGGTCCGGTTTAAAGAACATTTAAGTTTTAAAAATAATGAGAAACAATGGAGAAGTTAAAGCTTAAAAAGTTTAAAGTATGAGTTACATAAACATATGTGTCCATTATATATGGCCAATCTCATGGCCACAGAAAGACTGCATTTCAAATAAAGGACAATTCTATCATTCACTAGTAAATCGTCTGTAGTAACCCAAGATACAAATGTGAAGAATTCCCCTCATGTAGGGACAGATATAACAAGCTTTTTTAAAAAAAACTTTGCCCTTCAGGCTCTTCTGATCAATATAATGATCCTGTTTTGTAAGTCAAACAATAAAAAAAAGAAATGTGTCAGCAGCCACATTCTGACCAGAAACCAGTGTGAATTTAAAAACAAACTCCCATCTTCAAAGTCATATCTATTAAGCATTTTTGCATATTTTGCTTTCATAGACACCTAAAACTACATTATTGCAAATAAATAAATCTGCTGCTCTTGCTTGGCTATCTTTGGCCCAATTTCTTCATATCCTGGCCTTTGCATTAAATTATTCACATCTGCCAAATTCTACAACTGCAGTTAACCAAAAATATGTCAATCAACTAAAAATACTTTACTATGCAACCAAATAAGAAGATTATGCTAAAAGTATAACATAGAGCCCACATTAATAATGCCACAGAATCAATTCTTTTCAAAATAATAATCAAGTATAATAGAGTATGGGACACTGATTTTTTTGTAAACACGATATTTACTGTAATAGGAGGCAGATAAAGCTTAAAAGCTCATGAATAATATTTTTGTAAAATACACTGAAGAAACCTTTGCTCAATAAAAATAAAGCATCTTCAAAGGAGACATTAAATTAATAAAAAGTAATACATTAGTGTCATATCAGACATTTGGAAACTGAATTCATAAAAGAACTTTATTAATTTTCTTTGAAGTTATTTACAAAAGACAAGTTCAACTGACTATCTGTATATTTTGAATTATGATGTCTACATCCACTGTGCTAGCAAGATAAACAAACCAAAACCAATGACTTCACTGAGAGTCTAACTCAAGGCAAGTTTATTCTATGGGGTAAATGGCAAATATAATACAGGCATACAGCAGGAATGGTTTAGTTAAATTTGATTTTGATTTTTAGTTAAAAAAATAATTTCATTTGATTTTTCTTGCAATAGTGAAGCAAAATAATGACTCAGTAAACCTAGCTCTACATTTTATCAGCAACTATAAAAGAATGAAGGTCAAACTAGAAATGCAAAATGTTCCTGGGCACTCATCTAATGCAATATCTAAACAAAAACAGCAGTATGTTGCAATTTGTAGCTCTGGGTCGACTAAAGCACCAATTATATTGTACAAAGCTAGCATACTGTCAGAGCCATCACTGCAGGGCACTGCTGCTAAGGATAAACAATTGTTCAAGGCTACTCTTCACATTCCGAATAGCAGGATTTTACTGGACTGAATGGTGCATCAAATTTATTTTAAATGTACTTTTCAATTTGCTCAACATATTAACAACTTCCTCCAAAATAAAGGCAGATAAACTTATAATATAGAAAGGAAATTGGGATCATTACCTTTTAGGCTATGCAATAATTTATGTTCTCACCATGATTAAAAATAAAATTAGTACATTTGGAAGAGAATCCCAAGATCAGAAGACTACAACATAGCATCATTAAAATTTCTGAAATATTACTTGAATTAGTTTATAATGAGAAGATATCACATGAATATATCATTATAGAAATTACTGCTTATAAAACAATCTGATTTGTACATACCTTCTTCAGTTCTGGAATTTCTAGTTCGATGCAGTTCATCTTCTTCATTAATAGTGAACAAACCATGAAGCCTTGACTTTGCACTCGTCTTCTTCAACCTCTGTTTGCCAACAGTGGTTGAGCCCGGCATGCTGTTATGACTGTTGTTGATAATGAACCACTACAGCCACTGATACAGCAGCTTAATAAAATGGACTTAAAAGAGGACCACCACAAAGCTCCACACATCTGTGCATGTTGAACAGATTTTTTTTCAGGGTGAATGGTGACAGCTGACAAATATTAAATAATTAGTGCAGATTTCATGTTTACAGCTTCTCTCCTTTCATGTCTAATTAACCACTGCTTTAGCAGGTTATCTCTCCAGACTTTGACCTGCAGCAATGCTCACAATTAGATCCTGGTGCACGCCTTTCTCCTTCCTGCAGAAGCACTTAAGCCAGAGGAAAAAATGATGCACAAGAAAATAAAAAACACATCTATTAAAACAGTTGCCACAACAACAGTGACATACACAAATGCAAAGAATCTATAAATGTCCCATCAGCTGGATATCACAGCCTGCCTAATGCTGCTACTTCATTTCCAATGTTCAAACAATTTACGAATAAGCACTATTAAATTCAGGGCATTGCCTTTCCCTTCAGCCACAGCAGTTAGAGGAGAGGATAATGCCTGCATAAACAGCTGACTGCTGGACAGAGGCAGAATTATAAAAAGCTCAAGACATCACATATAAAGCAGCTGCTCAATATGTGAAAACACAACCTATACAAGACCACTAGATTTTTAAAAAAGCATTTCAAGCAAGCTACAATACAGTTCATTTCAACTTAGAAGACCAGCAAGAGTATATGAAATTCAAAGCATTAGTCTTACAATTTATGTTTAGAAAATCCAAATCTTGTGCGGTAGTCATATTGTTTTCCTGCCAAAGCTTAGCAAAATCAACTTCCAATCTTCCTAATGAGCTTTATCAAATACGACAGTACACTCAGTTAGTTTAAATCATAATCTTTACTCGCCTATAAGCTATATTTCTCGCAAAAAAATGTTAGTGTTAAGAACAATGAACTCGTGTTTAATAGTACTAATCTAATTAGGGCGTCACAGTAATGTAGCAATTAGAGTGACACTATTCCAGCTTGGAGCATCGAAGTTCAAAGTACAACATCGGCATCCTCTGTCCTCCCTGTGAAATGTGTGGGTTTTCTCCAAGTGCTCTGGTTTCCTCCCACAGTCCAAAGACGTACCGGTTAGTAGGTTAATTGGTCATTACAAATTGTCCCGTGATTAGGCTTGGTTTACATTGGTGGATTGCTAGTGGGTAGGCTCAAAGGGCCAGAAGGGCCTACCCTGCACTGTCCCTACAAATAAATAAAAATAAATAACCAAAAAAACCTAGCCTTCCAACCCAAGTTCTTTTAATCAAAATAAAGAAAAGCTTAGGTGTCAAAATATGTTGCATCAGTGAACTCTACTGAAATAAATTTTCTACTGAACATAGTGGTACAGCACAAGAATGTGCCTTTCAGCCTATAATGTCTGTGTGAGTCATGATATCAAATGAAAATCAAACCCATCAGGGATTTCCCTCACATTCATGTGCCTGTCTGAATGCCTCTTAAATGCCACTGTCATGCCTGCTTCCAACATTATCCCTAGCAATACATTCCAGGCACCGACTGCTCTGTAAAAACCTTGCCCTTGAAATTTCACTGCAAAGCCATGCTCTCTTGTATTTGACATTGCTATCCTGGGAAAAGCTACTCTATTTACCCTATTGATTCCGCTCATAAATGTATAAGCTTCCATCCAATGTTCCCTCAGCTGCCAATGCCCCAAGTTGGTCCAACCTTTCCTTCCACATAATACACTCTAATCGACAATATCCTAGTGAACCTCTTTTGCAGCTTCTCCAAAGCGTCCACATCCTTCCTGGACGGTGAAAACAGAACTAGACCAAGTTCATTAAATGCGGCCTAACCAAATTATACAGTGGATCCCCCACTTACCAAGGGTGAAAAACTGAGTACTGATTTTTTTGAAAAAGGCTCAAAACAGCATTTGATCATATTTAGCATCATTATGTAGTCAAACATCTAAGTGTGTTTGACAGTGGTAATTAGCAGAAATGAAGAAGTCACCATGGAAATACTTAAAAACATGACCAAAAGCTTCATCACAGCATTCTAAAGGGGACAGAAAGGCAGGAAGTAGAGAAAGGACATTCAAAGCTAAATACATTTCTGGTTCAATGCTGGTGACTAGTTGATGCACCATCAATAACTCTCGGAGACGTGAGGTGAGAGATAGGCTTTTATTAGCTGGAAGAGAGAGCACCATCAGCAGCAAGAGACCATCACACAACATCCTGGAGACTGAGGGAGGAGCAGTGCCTCCAATCGCCTTTATACAGGGGTCTGTGGGAGCAGCCACAGGAGCAGGCAGCGGTGGGGGGGGGGGGGGGGTGTCCAGACAGGTATATGTAGTTCACCACACTAGTGGCCTTGGGTCCCCAATTCTTTACACTATATGTTAATGATCTGCATGACAGAATTGATGGCTTTGTGGCCAAGTATATAGATGTTACAAAGATATATGGAGGGGCAGGTAGTGTTAAGAAAGCACAGAGTCTGTAGAAGCACTTGTACAGAAAGAGAATGAGCAAGGAAACGGCAGATGGAATACAATGTAGGGAAGTGTATGGTCATGCACTTTAGTAGAAGGAATAAAGGCATAAACTATTTTCTAAATGGGAAGCAAATTCAGAAAACGGGGGTGCAAAGGAATTTGGGAGTCTGAGTGCAGGACTCCCTAAAGGTTAATTTGCAGATTGAGTTGTTAGTAAGGAAGGCAAATGTAATGCTAGTATTCATTTCAAAAGAACTAGAATATAAAAGCATGGATGTAATGATGGGCAAGTCCAATCACAAACAAGAGAAAATTTGCAGATGCTGGAAATCCAAGCAACACACACAAAATGGAGGAGGAACTCAGAAGGCCAGGCAGCATCTATGGAAAAGAGTACAGTCGACATTTTGGGCCAAGACCCTCCATCAAGACTGGAAAAGAAAGATGAGGTTAGAGTAAGAAAGTGGGGGAAGCAGAGAAATAACCACAAGGTGATAGGTGAAACCAGGAGAAGGGAGGGGTGAAGTAAAGAGGGGGAAGCTAGTGAAAGTAGCACAAGGCTGGAGAAAGGGGAATCAGATAGGAGAAGACAGAAGGAAAAGGGGAAGGAAGGAAATGGTAATGGGAGGGGGGAGATTACCTAAAGTTCAAGAAATCTGTGTTCATGCCATCAGGTTAGATGCTACCCATATGAATATAAGGTGTTGCTCCTCCAACACGAGGGTGGCCTCTTCACGACAGTAGCAGAGGCCATGGCCTGACATGCTGGAATGGGAATAGGAATGGGAAGTGGAATTAAAATGGGTGGCCACTGGGAGATCCTGCTTTCTCTGGCAGATGGAGCATAGGTGCTTGGCAACGCAGTCTCCTAGTCTGTGGTGTGTCTCACCGATATACAGGAAGCCATGCCAGGAGCACTGGATACAGCAGATGACCTCAAAAGACACACAGGGGAACTGTTGCCTCACCTGGAAGGACTGCTTGGGGCCCTGAATGGTAGTGAAGGAGGTGGTGTCGGGGCAGATGCAGCACTTGTTCTGCTTGGAAGGGCAAGTGTCTTCCTTCCTACATCCATGACACTTCACATACTCTTGATTTTTTCCACTGACTTCAAGTTCCCTGGCCCTGATCATCTCATTTTCACTATGGATGTCCAGTCCCTATACACCTCCATCCCCCACCAGGCAGGGAGGCCTCAAAGCTCTCCATTTCTTTTTGGACTCCAGACCCAACCAGTTCCCCTCCACCACCACTCTCCTCCATCTGGCAGAACTTGTCCTCATTCTTAATCATTTCTCTTTTGGTTCCTCCCACTGCCTTCAAACAAATGGTGTAGACATGGGTCTCAGCTATGGCTGCCTGTTTGTCGACTATGTGGAACAGTCTACGTTCCAAGTCTACACCAATATCGCTCCTTAACTTTTCCTATGTTACATCGAGGACTGCATTGGTGCTGCTTCCTGAACCCATGTGGAGCTTGTCGACTTCGTCAACGTTGCCTCCAACTTCCACCCTGCCCTCCCCTTTTTCAATCACTAGAATTTTGAAGAATGCCGGTGGAGGGGGGGGGGGGGGGTGATCTCATTGAAATCTACTGAAAGTTGAAAGGACTGGATAGAATGGATATGCAGAGGATACATCCTCTGGTGGGGGTATCCAGAACTAGAGGGCACACTCATAAATTGAGGCTGACCCTTTAGAAAAGAGGCAAGGAGGATTGTTTTCAGACAGAGAGTGAATCTGTGGAATGCTCTACCACAGACTGCTGTGGAGGCCAAGTCTGGGGGTATATTTAAGGTGGAAGTTGACAATTTTCTGATCGGTCAGGGCATCAAAGGATATGACAGGTGTATGCAGTGTGTGATCAAAGATCAGTCATGATGAAAAATGGCAGAAAAGACTTGATGGGCTAAATTGCCTAATTATGCTCCTATATCTTATGGTCTTTTCTCCAGTGGGATCCCATCACCAAGCACATCTTCTCCCCCCTCCCCCTCACTTTCTGCTTTCCACAGGGATCACTCCTTCAGTGACTCCCTTGTCCATTCATCCCTGCCTACTGATCTCCCTCCTGGTACTAATCCTTGCAATTGGAACAAGTGCTGCACCTGCCCCTACACTACCATTCAGGGCCTCAAATAGTCCTTCCAGGTGAGGCAACACTTCCCCTCTTGAGTCTGTTGGGGTCATCAACTGTATCTGGTGCTCCTGGTGTGACCTCCCATATATTGGTAAGACCTGATGCAGATTGGCAGACCGCTTCGCTGTGCACCTACGCTCTGTCCACCAGAAAAAGTGGGATCTCCTGGTGGCCACCCATTTTAATTCCACTTCCTATTTCCATTCCGACATGTCAGTCATTGGCCTTCTCCACTGTCGCAATGAGGCTACACTCGGGATTGGAGTAACCACGCCTTATATTCCATATGGGTTGATGGGTAGCCTCTAACCTGATGGCATGTACATGGATTTCTCAAACTTCCAGTAATCTCCCCCACCCCTTCACCATTCTCCTGGTACTAATCCTTGCAATTGGAACAAGTGCTACACCTACCAGTTCCCTCTCATCATATCGCCTCTCTCTGGTGCTCCTCCCCCCTCGTTTCTTACTTCCACGGCCTTCTGTCCTCTTATCAGATTTCCCCCTTGTCCAACCCTGAATCTCTTTTACTAATCAACTATCCAGCTCTTAACTTCACTCCCCAACCCCCCTCCCAGTTTCACCCCCACCTTGTGTTTCTTTCATCACTCCCCCCAACCTCTAACTCTGACTCATCTATTTTTTCCAGTCCCGACGAAGGGTCTCAGCTTGAAACATTGATGCATTCTTTTCCATGGATGCTGCCTGGTCTTCTGAATTTCTCCAGTATTTTGATGTAATGATGGAGCTTTATAAAGCATTGACCAGACTGCATTTGAAATATTGTGAGCAATTTTGGCCCTGTATCTAGGAACGAATGTGCTGACGGTGGAGGGGTCCAGAGGAGATTCACAAGAATGATCCCAGGATTGAAAGCGTTAACGTATGAGAAGTGTCTGATGGCTCTAGGCCTGTACTCACTGAGATCTAGAAGAATGAGGGGCAATCTCATTGAAACTTACCAAATATTAAAATAATCAGATAGAGTGAACGTGGACAAGATGTATCCAAGAAGTGGAGAGTCTAAGACTAGAGAATGGAAGATAATCTCTTTATTCGCTGATGAGGAGCAGCTTCTTTAGTCAGAGGGTATGAATGGAGCCAAGTCATTGGGTACATTTCAAACTGAGGTTAATACGTTCTTGATTAGTAAGGACATTAAATGTCACAGGGAGAGGGCAGGACAGAGGAGCTGAAAAGGGAAATTGAATCAGCAGAGCAGACTCAATGAGATGAACAGCCTCATTCTGCTTCTATGTCATGTGTATCCAGAAATGACATTTGACCTGCTGAGGTCTGCCAGTTTATTTATTGCTCCAGCTTCCAGCATCTGTGCCTTACATCTCCTCTTGAAGTTGAACAAGGTGACCTTGAAAGAGTAATGGAATTAAGTGTTCAATCCTGTGTCAAGAGGATTGCAAGAAATTTGAACAGTACAGCTTTAGGAAAAATATATTCATGATTTTAATTGCATACCAAAAAACAATCTTGCTACCTTGCTAAATTGACTACATATTACTAACAGAAGAGTTAAAATGCCAAAATTGGCATACTTTAATTTCCAGTTAGTAAAAGCTTCCATTAATTACAAATACTACCAGTCTCATTACAACTAAATTTATTTAAACTAGTTTTGTAACACACTATTTGACACCTCATTTTTCTGTACATATAAAGGTCAGAAACAGTAATTGGCAGCACAAAGTTAGGGGAAGCTGATACAGCAGTAAACCACCACCTGCTCCCTTTCTAATCCTCATAACATCCTAAATTGGAACTAAATTCCTTTTTCTTTCTATGATCACTGGGTGTTACAATTTGCTGAGCTAGGTCATGCTTACCCCTGACCGTTGGTTTATTGGAGAATTACCAGCTTGAAAAAGTAATCAGCCCCCAAACCATGATTTTGATCAAATTAACTGAGAATTTTTATTTGTGAATCACTTGCTCCTTTTTAACAATAGAGCCTAAAATAAAAACAAGGATAACTGTAAGGCATAAAAAACTAAAAATTCAAAAACTGAAATGTCAGCACTTCAAAAGTATTCATCTCCCTTTGCTCAGTATTTAGTTGAACTACCTCTCACAGCTATTAGAGTCAGAGTTTTTCTTGGATAACTTTGCACAATGTGATGGAGTAAGATTTGCCCATACCACCTTACAAAGTTGCTCAAGCTGTGCCAGGTTAGTTGGCAAGCAGCAGTGGACAGCAATCTTGAGGTCTTGCCTAAGATGTTCAATGGACTTCCGGTAAGATGGCGACTGCTTAGCTGCTTCGAACTTTTGCTCCATCATTCTTTCTATCTTTGCACTACATGTCTCCATTCTTAAACCTTAGTTAGGTATTTTATTGGGTTTCTTTTACTTGCCTGCAAACACATCTATCTTATAATGTCTAGCAAAAGTGCTAAAACCGGGAAAAAAGAAATTTCTACGACTTTGCCGGTTGACATTCTCGCTGCGTTGGAACAGCATCGACAAGATATTTTAAAGGAATTTAGAATTTATTTCAACCAGCTGGATGCCAAATTGGATCGGATCAACGCTAGAGTGGAAGAACATGCTGAACATTTATCTCGCATCGACTCAACTTCTGAAGATTTAAAACGCCGTGTTCTTTTTTTCGAGACTCTATGCTCCAGCCTAGAGGAAAAGAATTGTAAACTTTTTTCCAAAATGGTGGATCTTGAAAACCGTAGCAGACGTTGTAATCTACGAATTCTTGATTTGCCAGAGGCCACCGAACAGGGCTCTCCCGTGGAATTTTTTTCCGATTTTCTCTGTGAGATTTTTGGGAAAGAACTTCTTCCGACTCCACCTGAGCCTGAAAGGGCACACAGGATCTACGTTCTCCGTGCAAATCTGGGTTCCCGTCCATGGCCGATTATTTTATGCTTTCATCAATACCAGGTGAAAAACCGTTTGATTATGGAGGCACGCCGCAGAGGTACTTTTGCGTTTCAAAATACAGTCATTCGTTTTGTGGAGGATTTTGCCCCCCAGGTTCTGAAGATGCGTGCTGAGTTTAAAGGTGTAATGAAAGTGCTTTTTGATCGTGGTTTCAGACCCTCCCTTCGTAATCCAGCCGACCTGCGAATTACGCTTACTACTGGAGAATGTAAGTGGTTTAAATCAGTGAAGGATGTTGAGGCATTTGTTGGAAGTCTTCCGGCCAGCCCATCTCATTAGGAACCCGGTCTGACCTTCTAAAATGGTGGATAAGTACTTCTCGTAGTAAAGCTATTTTTTCCGGACTCAGACTTTTCTTGAATAATTCAGACATTATTTATTGAAATTCTAAGGGCTGTACACAATCCCTCCCTGGACTTGGTGCATTTTTTCTAAATAGATAATCCGAGTTTAATGTTCCCCTGCGGACGTTTAGATTGTACGTGTGTAATCCATTTTATTCTTGTATAACTTTATCTATAGAGATCTACAAGCGACTTTAACTTGTTTTGGAGGTTTGGAGTTTTTATTGAAGGCCTCCCTGTTGGTTGATTCATAGTTTAAGTTTTGCTCCCTTTTTTCTCTGTAAATGGTTGATAAGTACTCTCTTCGAATCTACAATTTCCCCCTTTTCTCCCTCCCTTTTTTTTTCTTTTAATCTTTTATAATTTTTCGCGGGTAGGTTAGTTTTGGTTTTCTTTTGATTTTCTTTGTATTAAGTCTTATACTTCTGTTGAAGTTGTTCCTATTTGTAATTATGTTTTCTAGTGCATAAACTAGCTACCATTTGCTATAGTATTTATACGGAACTGTTGTTAACGACACAGAACTGGAAGTCATACTTGGGTTAATTTTTTTGGTAGAGCTAGCTGCTTTTTTTGGTAGCCGTCTAGTTTTGGGTTGCAAGGGTGGGGCGGGTTCTCCAGTTCCAACACTACTCACTGTTTCCTTTGTTACTCAGGACGTTTCTGTTTTGATTCTACAAATCTATGTTTACATTTTTGCTCCCAGACTGTTTTTGTACTGCTTGACCTTTTATATACCTGCTGCCTTCTACGCACTAACAATTGATCATGGTTAATACACTTAAATTTGTGAGCTGGAATGTAAAGGGATTGAATCACCCTGTTAAAAGAAGGAAGGTCTTCTCACATATCAAACAACTCAAAGCTGACATTGCTTTCCTTCAAGAAACTCATATTCGTTGTTTTGATAACTCCCGGCTTTTGTCAAAGTGGGCGGGTCAGCATTTTCATTCATCCTTTGCCGCCAAAGCTAGGGGGGGTCTCCATCCTTATCAATTCAAATATTCCTTTTGAACTTCATAATAAGATATCTGATACAAATGGCCGTTTTATTATTGTTTCTGGTAAACTATATAATACTAAAGTTGTACTAGCAAACCTGTATGCCCCCAATTTCGATGATGTTAATTTTTTTGAACGTTTTTTCTCCTCACTACCAGACTTAAACTCATACTCTCTTATACTGGGTGGTGATTTCAATTGTTGGTTAGATCCTAATTTGGATCGATCGTCCTCTGTTACTAGACCACCTACTAAATCTGCCTTAGCTATTCAATCGTTTCTCTCTAATTATGGTATCTGATATATGGCGTTTCCTTCATCCTACTGAGAGAGATTATTCTTTTTTTTCACATGCTCACCATACCTTTACTAGAATTGACTACTTCTTACTCGATAATCAACTCATTCCATTTGTCTATTCTTGTGATTATCAGAGTATACTGATTTCTGTCCATGTCCCAATTACTCTGTCTTTAAATTTTCCTGGTCTCCCTCAGAGGAATAAACACTGGCGGTTTGATTCGACTTTATTATCGGATGATGATTTTCTAAAATTTATTAAGGATCAGATAATCTTTTATTTTAACACCAATACATCATCTGAAATGTCATCCCAGATTGTCTGGGATGCCATGAAAGCATATTTGAGGGGCCAAATAATCTCCTATACAGCAAATCTTAATAGAAAGGCCTGTGCAGATTGATTAGACCTCATTAATCAGATTAAAGATTTGGATCAACTGTATGCTCAAACTAAGAACCCTGAACGATACAAGAAGCGTGTAGAACTTCAAGCTAAATTTAACCTCCTGTCTACTCAACCTGTCGAACGCCAACTTCTTGAAAGTAAGAGTCGCTTTTATATCCATGGCGACAAATCTGGTAAATTTCTAGCCAATCAGTTGAGGCGTTCCAAAGCCAAACAACATATTACAAAGATCTGGAAGGAGAATGGTGACCTTACCTCGGATCACCTAGAAATCAATAACACATTTAAAATTTTTTACTCTCGACTTTATTCCTCTGAATCTTTGAATGACAATATCTCTGTTGACCATTTTTTAAATAATCTGAATATTCCTTCGCTTTCATCTGATTTTAAAGCCAAACTTAATGCGCCTATATCATCAGAAGAAATATCTTTTGCAATTTCTGCATTGTCTTCAGGGAAATCTCCTGGACCTGATGGGTTCCCCGTAGAACTTTATAAATCATTCTCTTCACTTCTCTCTCCTCAGTTACTCTCAGTATTATCTGACTTGTTTAGGTGTGGCCAATTGCCACCCTCCTTTAATGAGGCATCTATTATTCTTTTATTAAAAAAGGGTAAAGACCCAACAGAGTGTTCCTCGTATAGGCCGATTTCTTTGCTTAATGTTGATGTTAAAATCTTGGCCAAAGTCTTGGCTTATAGATTAGAAAGTGTTATTCCCTCTATTATTTCCGACGACCAAACTGGTTTTATTAAAAACTGTCTCCTTTTTTTTAACATGCGACGCCTATTTAACATTTTATATTCACCTCCAACTGGGATTCCTGAATGTGTTATTTCCCTCGATGCGGAGAAAGCATTTGATCGTATAGAGTGGAACTACCTTTTTGCAGTTTTAGAAAAATTTGACTTCGGTCAAAGTTTTATCTCTTGGATCAAATTGCTGTATTTGTGTCCTACTGCCTCCGTTTTAACTAATTTCCAGAAATCCCAGTTATTTAACCTCAAACGTGGCACCCGTCAGGGATGCCCTTTAAGTCCCTTTCTCTTTGATTTGGCTATAGAACCCTTGGCGATAGCATTTCGAAATTGTCCTGAACTGACCGGGATTTGGAGAGGGGGTGTTGACCATAAAGTTTCTCTTTATGCCGATGACTTATTACTTTTTCTTTCAAATCCGTCTACATCCTTACCTCCAATGTTTTCACTTCTTGACCAGTTTAGCCAGCTCTCTGGATATAAACTTAATTTACATAAGAGCGAACTTTTCCCAATCAATACAGAAGCACAAGAATTAACATTTCGTGATCTCCCTTTTAAAGTAGTTCATAATCAATTTACTTATCTTGGGATTACAGTCACAAGGAAGTTTAAAGATCTCTTTCATGAAAATTTTGCCAATCTTTCATATACTAGTAAACAGAGTCTGTTACAATGGTCACCTCTTTCTATGTCTTTGGTAGGTCGTATTAATGTTGTTAAAATGTATGTTCTCCCTAAACTTTTATATTTATTTCAATCAATCCCAATTTTTATTCCTAAATCTTTTTTTGATTCCTTAGACTCTATCATTTTGTCATATCTGTGGAAGAATAAGCGCTATAGAATTAATAAAGGTTATCTCCAAAAATCTAAAATGGAGGGTGGCATGGCTTTACCTAACTTTCGTTTATATTATTGGGGAACCAATATACGTTGTGCTACCTTTTGGTCTTTTTTTCATGGCCAACCCGAGTGCCCTAATTGGGTGGCAATGGAGTTGAGCTCCACTAAAGAATTATCTATCTCTGCACTTCTTGGCTCTGTACTTGCTAGTAGTTTGTCCAGATTAATAGTTAATCCTCTTGTTAGACACACTCTGCGTATATGGGCTCAGTTTAGGAAATTTTATGGTTTCCATGGTTTTTCCTTTTCTAGCCCTATCTTACATAATCACCTTTTTTTACCTACTATGTATGACTCAGCATTCCATGATTGGTATAGGAAGGGCATTAGACATTTTGAAGATCTTTTTATTGATAATCGCTTCACTTCTTTTCAACAGCTCTCTGCTAAATTCAATCTGCCCAATGCTCATTTTTTCAGAATCTCCAAATTAGACACTTTATTACTCCTTTAATCCCTAACTTCCCTGAAATGCCTGAGAAAAATGTTATGGACTTATTTCTTTCTATTAATCCACTAGGTAAAGTTTAATATCATTTATTCGTGATAAATTAGCAGCCTTACGACGTGCCCCTGTGGATAAAATTAAAATGGCATGGGAGCATGATTTAAATACCTCCTTATCTGATGAGACTTGGGATTCAATTCTCAAATCGGTTAATTCAACCTCTCTTTGTGCTCGCCATTGCCTTTTACAGCTTAAGATTGTTCATAGAGCCCATATCTCTAAATCTAAATTATCTCGATTTTACCCTAACATCAGTCCGCTTTGTGATAAATGCAAAAGGGGCGAGGCCTCTCTCATTCATATGTACTGGCTTTGTCCTAGCTTGGAGAAATTTTGGAAAGATGTCTTCATAACGTTATCACATATTCTGAGTCACCACCTAGAACCTAACCCTTTAATTGCTTTGTTCGGTTTCTGGGGTGAGACAGATTTACGTCTGAGTTCGACTAAGTGTCGAATATTATCTTTTGCCTCTCTCCTGGCTAGACGTTTAATCCTCCTTAGATGGAGAGATGTTGCCCCGCCCACGCATGCTCAATGGCTTAACGATATTATGGCCTGCTTAGACCTTGAAAAAATTCATTATTCAGTTCTTAATTCGGATTTAAAGTTCCATAAGGTCTGGGGACCTTTTATTGAGTACTTTCATAACCTTCCTCTTGACTAAGGTTTTTTTTCGGTCCCTTGCTTTCAGCTCCTTTTTTTTGTTGGTAGTAGGCATTAATATCTTCTGTTGCTAAGTGTATTTACAGTTTTGGGGGTTTGATTGTCCTGATTTATTTTCTCTATATTGTGTTGTGGTTGGTCTGGAGTTTTTTTTGTTGCGGGGCTTGGGGAGGATACTAATTTTACATGTCTTCAATTTGGGTGCTTTCTCAATTATCTTTCTTTGTATCATATTATTATTGTATGTTTATTTTTGCACTGTATTAATGTTCATTTTGATCTGGGTTTTTTTTTACCTGTAGCTATGTAGAAAATGTATAAAAAAACTAATTAAAAACAAAATGTTCAATCAGGTTAAGTTCAGGACTCTGACTGGGCCACTCAAGAGCATCAATTTTCTTCGTTTGGAGCAACCCCATGGTTGCTTGGCAGTGTGCTTTGGGTCATTGTCCTGCTGAAAGATGAATTTCCTCCCCAGTCAAGTTTTCTGACAGAGTCTAGCGGGTTTTTATCCAGGATCTGTGCACTTAGCAGCATTCATCTTCCCAAAATCCTGACGAGATTTCCAGTCCTTGCTGCTGAAAAGCATCCCTATAGTACGATGCTACCTCCATCATGCTTTACAGTATGGATGGTGTTACCTGGCTGCTGTGCAGTATTAGATTTATGTCACATGTATCACTTAAAAAAAAGTAATATATCTTTGCCTGTAAAGACTTTGCAAAGTGACCCTTGAGAAGATACTGTAAAAATATAGAAGGTCTTATGGTTAGGTGAGACTTAAGTGGAACTTTTTGGCGTCAACACCAAGCCAAATTAAGTCCTAACTATTCAAACTTTACCTGTAACTTATTACTTAAAGTCCCTATAACATGTTTGTAAATTTTATCTGGACTCCTTCGAGTTTATTAATATCTTTTCTGTATGCAAATAACCAGAACTGCACACAATACTCCAAATTCAGCTTTTACAATTTCTGATATAACTTCACCATAACATCCCAACTTCTGTACTAAATGCCCTGATTATGACCCGCTATGCACAAAGTCATGTTGACTATCCGTAATCAGACCCTGCCTATCCAAATACTTATGTATCCAGTCCCTCAGAATATCTTCCAATAATTTACCCATGACTAAAGTCAGGCTCACAAGTCTATTATTCCCCTGTTTATTCTTAAAGCCCATTTCAAATCTATTTCAGAGTTCCAGCATCATCTTTTTGCTCTCCAGAGCCTCTTTCATGTCCTTTCATTTACATCTCCTCCAGCCAAATCATCTGCTAATAATACATTTCCATGCCCTCACACCATCTTCCAACTTTTGCAATTTTCACCCTGCCAGCTCCTGTCCATGAAATTGACAGCAGAAAGAATATTTTGCTTTTTTGAAATAACCTTTGTCCCTTCTCTGAAGGTTCCAGAGTGGGAAACTGCCAACCTGCACAATGGACACTCCTACAAACAACATTGTGTAGTGAATGGATTATCTGTTTTAGTAATGTTGACTGAAGGCTAACAATTGTCCAAATAGATTACCCATGTACTTTATATTGCCATGGCACTCTACACCCATCAGAGAGGTGGTTCCGTGGTTCTGGTTATGTATCTTATGAAAAGACACAAATAGAAAACAGAACAATACATGCCCTTTGGCCTCTGCTATATGTGCCAAACAGGATGTCAAATAAAGCTAAATCTCTTCTGGCTGTACATGATCCATATACAACCAATCCCTGCATAGCCATGTGTTTATCTAAAAGCCTTTTAAATAATGATTGTATCTGCTTCCACAGGTACCCCTGGCAGCCTCTTACAAACACCTAACAACAGTCGACATTTCAAGCTGAAACCCGTTATCGGTACTAGGGCGGGGGGGGGGGGCAAAAAGCAAGAGTAAAAGGTGGGAGGAGAGAAGGAAGTAGTACAAGATGGTAGGTGATAGGTGAAACTGGGAGAGGGGGAGGAGTGAAGTAAAGAGCAGGGAAGTTGAATGGTGAAAGAGATAAAGGGCTGGAGAAGGTGGAATCCAGTAGGAGAGGGTAGAAGACTAAAGAAGAAAGGGAAGGGGAAGGAGCACCAGAGGGAGGAGATAGGCAGACAAGGAGATAAGGTGAGAGAAGGAAATGATGAAGGGGTGGGGGGGGGGCAATTACCAAAAATCCGAGAAATCAATGTTCATGCCATCAGGTTGGAGGCTACCCAGATGGAATAAGGTGTTGCTCCTCCAACCCAAGTGTGGCCACATTGCGGCAGTATAAGAGGTCATGGACTAATATGTCAGAATGGGAATGGAAAGTAGAATTGAAATGGGTGGCCTCCAGAAGACCCTGCTTTTTCTAGCAAAATCTACATCGGGTCTCACCAATATACAGGAGGCTATATCGAGGGCACCAGGTACCGTAGATAACCCAAACTCATCAGGTGAGGTGTCACCTCACCTGGAAGGGCTGTTCTGGGCCCTGAATGGTAGTGAGGGAGGCAGGTTTGGCACTTGTTCTGCTTGCAAGGTTAAGTACCAGTAGGGAGAGACAATTAGAGAACGGAATCACCAGGGAGTGATCCCTGCAGAAAGCAGAAAGTGGGGAAGTGGCAGATGTGCTTGGTGGTGGGATTCTGTTGGAGATGGTGGGAGTTGTGGAGAACAGCATGCTAGAAGTGGAGGCTAATGGGGTGGTAGGAAAACTACCCATTTTGACAGGAAAATGAAATAAATCTAAATGTTAGAAGACTTCAATGTTCTGGGTGTCCTACTAATCCACAAGGCTTGTACAAAAGCTCAGCAAATAACATTATGGTTTATTGTTAGAATGACTGAATACAAAAGTCACCAGATTACACTTCAAGTATACAAGTCATTGGTGAGAGAACATCAGTACTACTCTGTACTCAGTACTGGTCTCTCTCAGTAAGGACTTTAATGAATTAAAGCAGTTCACTAAAGGTTTACTAGTGCAATACCTGGAATGGACAGGTTGTCAGGATGAGAGGTTGTACAGGCTAGACTTTCTACTGATAGAATTTAGAAACATGGCTGAAATACAAGATCCTGAGGAATCCTGAAGGATGAAAATTTAGTGGTGTTACGTAGGAAAATGGCATTGAGGTTAAATTCAGATCACAATCTTACTAAATAGCCATGACAGCTCAAGAGACCAAATGGCCTACTCCTAGTTCATGTTTCTGTGATTTGACAGCATCATTTAAAATCATGAAGAGTATAGCAGTTTGAGAGCTGTTCCTATTGATGAAAAGACCAAGAACTAGGGGGCATTAAATGTGCTATGGATTTTGTTCTTTTTCTCTCCCATTATGGTTAGAGTCTAGATAACATTGTCAATGGAATAGTGAATGTTAATTCAACTGCAGCATTCAGAAGTGGACTGGACAGGAATATGAAAAGAAAGAATTTATGGCGATAGGGAAAAGGCCTAGGACTGACCTATTTGATCTCACATGAGCTGGTATGAACTCCACAAGCCAAATGGAATGCTATGCTATAAGCACTGCAATTTTATAACACAAATAAGCATTTGAAGAAATGCAAACATTAGCATCAAGTTTTGTTGGACCTGAAACTTTTCAGTATTTAGAAAATACTTTGTTCCATCCTCCAATTTAGCCTTGTATCTAAAAATCAAAGATACTGATTTGAGATATTGAGATATTTGAGATATCTCAATATTGAGATATTGGAAAGCGGCCAGTGAGTGAGTGGGCCAGTGAAGGAGTGGAGATTTGAGGTTTTGACTCAATAGGCTTCGATGAGAAGAGGCTGAGGACGAGCTTCACTCCAAGTGAGGTAAGGCCGGGTAAATTCCTTTCAAAGGAGAAAGTTTCAAAAACAAGTATTGGGTAGGTCATGGCAGCTGAGATCGGCCCCGTGGTTTGTTCATCCTGCAGCATGTGGGAAATCAGGGATACTTCCAGTGTCCCTGACGACTATGTGTGCAGGAAGTGTGTCCAACTCCAGCTTCTGGCAGACCGCATTGAGCGTCTGGAGCTGTGATTGGATTCATACTGGAGCATCCGCGATGCTGAGAAAGTCGTGAATAGCACGTTCAGTGAGTTGGCCACACCGCAGGTAAAGGCTACACAGGCAGAAAGGGAAGGGGTGGTCACTAGACAGCATAGCAGTAGACAGGTAGTGCAGGAGTCCCCTGAGGTCATCTCCCTCCTAAACAGATTATACTGTTTTGGATACTGTTGGGGGAGATGTCTCATCAGGGGAAGGCATCAGCAGCCGAGTTCATTGCACCATGGGTGGCTCTGCAGCACAGGAGGGAAGGAAAAGGAGTGGGAGAGCTATAGTGATAGGGGATTCGATTGTAAGGGGAATAGATGGGCGTTTCTGCGGCCGCAAAAGAGACTCCAGGATAGTACGTTGCCTCCCTGGTGCAAGGGTCAAGGATGTCTCTGAGCGGCTGCAGGACATTCTGGAATGGGAGGGTGAACATAGGTACCAAGGATATAAGTAAAAAACGGGATGAGGTCCTACAAGGTGAATTTAGGGAGTTAGGAGATAAACTAAAAAGTAGGACCACAAAGGTAATAATTTCTGGATTACTACCAGTGCCACGTACTAGTCAGAGTAGAAATAGGAGGATATTTCAGATGAATACGTAGCTTGAAAAATGGTGCAAGGGGGAGGGATTCAAATTTCTGGGGCATTGGAACCAGTTCTGGGGGAGGTGGGACCGGTATAAACAGGACGGTCTGCACCTGGGCTAGACTGGAACCAATGTCCTAGGGGGAGCGTTTGCTACTGCTGTTCAGGAGGCTTTAAACTAATGTGGCAGGGGGAATGGGAACAAGTGCAGAGAGACAGAGGGGTGTGAAATGAGGGTAGAAACAAAAAGTAGTAAGGTGAAAAGTAAAAGTGGCAGGCAGGCAAATCCAGGGCAAAAAGCAAAAAGAGCCACTTTTCAACATAATTGTATAAGGGCTAAGAGTGTTGTAAAAACAAGCCTGAAGGCTTTGTGTGTCAATGCGAGGAGCATTCGTAACAAGGTGGATGAATTGAATGTGCAGATAGCTATTAATGAATTTAATATAGTTGGGATCACAGAGACATGGCTCCAGGGTGACCAAGGATGGGAGCTCAACATCCAGGGATATTCAATATTCAGGAGGGATAGACAGGAAAGAAAAGGAGGTGGGGTAGCATTGCTGGTTAGAGAGGAGATTAATGCAATAGAAAGGAAGGACATTAGCTTGGAGGATGTGGAATCGATATGGGTAGAGCTGCATAACACTAAGGGGTAGAAAACGCTGGTGGGAGTTGTGTACAGGCCACCTAACAGTAGTAGTGAGGTTGGGGATGGCATTAAACAGGAAATTAGAAATGCGTGCAATAAAGGAACAGTAGTTATAATGGGTGACTTCAATCTATATATAGATTGGGTGAACCAAATTGGTAAGGGTGCTGAGGAAGAGGATTTCTTGGAATGTATGCGGGATGGTTTTCTGAACCAACATGTCGAGGAACCAACTAGAGAGCAGGCCATTCTAGATTGGGTATTGAGCAATGAGGAAAGGTTAGTTAGCAATCTTGTCGTGCGAGGCCCCTTGGGTAAGAGTGACCATAATATGGTGGAATTCTTCATTAAGATGGAGAGTGACATAGTTAATTCAGAAACAAAGGTTCTGAACTTAAAGAAGGGTAACTTTGAAGGTATGAGACGTGAATTAGCTAAGATAGACTGGCAAATGATACTTAAAGGGTTGACGGTGGATATGCAATGGCAAGCATTTAAAGATCACATGGATGAACTACAACAATTGTTCATCCCAGTTTGGCAAAAGAATAAACCAGGGAAGGTAGTGCACCCATGGCTGACAAGGGAAATTAGGGATAGTATAAAGAAGAAACATATAAATTAGCAAAAAAAAGCGGCACACCTGAGGACTGGGAGAAATTCAGAGACCAGCAGAGGAAGACAAAGGGCTTAATTAGGAAAGGGAAAAAAGATTATGAGAGAAAGCTGGCAGGGAACATAAAAACTGATTGTAAAAGCTTTTATAGATACGTGAAAAGGAAAAGATTGGTCAAGACAAATGTAGGTCCTTTACAGTCAGAAACAGGTGAATTGATCATAGGGAACAAAGACATGGCAGACAAATTGAATAACTACTTTGGTTCTGTCTTCACTAAGGAGGACATAAATAATCTTCCGGAAATAGTAAGGGACCGAGGTTCTTGTGAGATGGAGGAACTGAGAGAAATACATGTTAGGAGGGAAGTGGTGTTAGGTAAATTGAAGGGATTAAAGGCAGATAAATCCCCAGGGCCAGATGGTCTGCATCCCAGAGTGCTTAAGGAAGTAGCCCAAGAAATACTGGATGCATTAGTGATAATTTTTCAAAACTCCTTAGATTCTGGATTAGTTCCTGAGGATTGGAGGGCGGCTAATGTAACCCCACTTTTTAAAAAAGGAGGGAGAGAGAAACCGGTGAATTATAGACCGGTTAGTCTGACATCGGTGGTGGGGAAAATGCTAGAGTCGGTTATCAAAGATGTGACAACAGCACATTTGGAAAGAGGTGAAATCATCGGACAAAGTCAGCATGGATTTGTGAAAGGAAAATCATGTCTGACGAATCTTACAGAATTTTTTTGAAGATGTAACTAGTAGAGTGGATAGGGGAGAGCCAGTGGATGTGGTATATTTAGATCTTCAAAAGGCTTTTGACAAGGTCCCACACAGGAGATTAGTGTGCAAACTTAAAGCACACGGTATTGGGGGTATGGTATTGATGAGGATAGAGAATTGGTTGGCAGACAGGAAGCAAAGAGTGGAAATAAACGGGACCTTTTCAGAATGGCAGGCAGTGACTAGCGGGGTACCACAAGGCTCAGTGCTGGGACCCCAGTTATTTACAATATATATTAATGATTTAGACGAGGGAATTAAATGCAGCATCTCCAAGTTTGTGGATGACACGAAGCTGGGCGGCGGTGTTAGCTGTGAGGAGGATGCTAAGAGGATGCAGGGTGACTTGGATAGGTTAGGTGAGTGGGCAAATTCATGGCAGATGCAATTTAATGTGGATAAATGTGAGGTTATCCACTTTGGTTGCAAAAACAGGAAAACAGATTATTATCTGAATGGTGGCCGATTAGGAAAAGGGGAGATGCAACGAGACCTGGGTGTCATTGTACACCTGTCATTGAAGGTGGGCATGCAGGTACAGCAGGCGGTGAAAAAGGCAAATGACATGTTGGCATTCATAGCAAAAGGATTTGAGTACAGGAGCAGAGAGGTTCTACTGCAGTTGTACAAGGCCTTGGTGAGACCGCACCTAGAATATTGTGTGCAGTTTTGGTCCCCTAATCTGAGGCAAGACATTCTTGCCATAGAGGGAGTACAGAGAAGGTTCACCAGATTGATTCCTGGGATGGCAGGACTTTCATATGAAGAAAGACTAGATCGACTTGGCTTATACTCGCTGGAATTTAGAAGGTTGAGGGGGGATCTTATTGAAACATATAAAATTCTAAAGGGATTGGACAGGCTAGATGCAGGAAGATTGTTTCCGATGTTGGGGAAGTCCAGAACGAGGGGTCACAGTTTAAGGATAAAGGGGAAGCCTTTTAGGACCGAGATGAGGAAAAACTTCTTCACACAGGGAATGGTGAATCTGTGGAATTCTCTGCCACAGGAAACAGTTGAGGCCAGTTCATTGGCTATATTTAAGAGGAAGTTAGATATGGCCCTTGTGGCTAAAGGGATCGGGGGTATGGAGAGAAAGCAGGTACAGGGTTCTGAGTTGGATGATCAGCCATGATCATACTGAATGGCGGTGCAGGCTCGAAGGGCCGGATGGCCTACTCCTGCACCTATTTTCTATGTTTCTATGTTTCTATTCCCCATTCCCTTTAACTAAAATTATGATTGGAGCTTAAAGATCACGTTCATGTAATCTTAAAATTGTAAATAATCTAATTTTTCAATTCCAAATCTCATCTGGTCAGCGCCCTTACTGTTTCACAGAAACCAGAAATTCACCATCTTTTTAAGCATAAACTAAACCCAATTTTTCATGCATGTTAAAAATACCATAATGAAATTGAAAGTAACACACACAAAATGCTGGACAAACTCAGCGCATCAGACAGCATCTGTGGAAAGGAAATGTTGACTGTTCGATACTGAATGATCTGCTGAGTGCCCCCAGCATTTTCTGTGTTACTCTGGATTTCCAGCATCTACAGAATCTCTTTTGTCAATGAAGTTCCCAACTCAATAAAACGTCCCTGTTTACTTGTCCTATCTCTCAGAGGGAAATAAAATATGAGTAGCTGTTTATCTGAGAACACACAACCAGCTGTTCAGGCAAAAACAAAAGAAAATTCAGTGCTCCAAATCATTATTCTTACAAATTACTCCATATTTACATCAACATTATTCTGCTAAATTTTATCAAAAACACACAACAGTGATAAGAACACATGACTAAATTTCAGGCAATCTCACTGGTTCTCCAATTAGCTTTGTAACGACTGGAGAACAGCAATACATACATCAGGCTGCTATTTATTGATTGCAACATAGCATTCAAAGGTTCATTTATTATCAAAGGTATGTAGTACAAAATTCTGAGATTCATCTTCTCCAGATCGCCATGAAACAAAGAAACCACAGAAGTCCTTCTGGATGGATTTCCAGCATTTAAAATCCTACAAAGGTAGTGGATTCAGCTCAATACATCAAGGGTGCCACAGAGTACATCGTTGAAGTGCTTTTAAATTAATTCAATGACTGATCCTTGATAATCTCCCAGAGTAAAGATGACAAAGATTTACAATTCTCTGTATGAAGGCATTGCTTTATCAAAATCAAAGTTGAGATTATTATACATGTGTACACAAGTACAGTCAAAAACCTACTTGTGGCAACATCACAGGCACATAGCATCACATAATCACGTAATCAGCATTCACAAGAAACACATATTAAACATAAAATATAAACTTTTTTTTACATAAAAGAACATGAGTAGAACAAGGAAAGTCCATTGTAGTGCAAAGTGGTAATAGAGTTGCTAAACTGTGGTTCCAGAAACAAATGGTTCAAGGGAAGTACCTGTTCTTGAACCTGACGGTGTGGGACTTCAGGCTTTCCTCCTGCCTAATGGCGGCTGGGAGTAGATGACAAGGGCCATATGGTGGTGATTTTGATGAACAAATGAGATCAATTCTACAATCGAGCCATCACCTTTGTGATAGGTGGAGAGCAACCAGAAGAGTTAAGCCACCCAAAGGGATTCTGGTAACCACTCACAACTGGCAGCTCATAACTGATCTGGAGAAACAAGTACAGTTCCCACAGCACATTGTCAAGACCACCTTGAGACCAGACATCCTCCTGGTCTCAGAGGCAGCAAAACACATCACCTTGCTGAAGCTGACAGTGCCTTGGAAGGAGCATCTGGAAGAGTCCCATGATAAAATGCTTGCCAGGTATTGGTCAGTGACTGTCAGAGACAGGGATGGAAGGCAAAGAGCATGCCCTTTACAGAGAGTTTACAGAGAATGGTGCAAAAAACATAGTGAGCAGCAGTTCTCTGAGTGAAAACATCTTGTTACTGAGAGTGGTCAGAGGAGAATGACCATATTGATTCAAGCTGACAGGAAGCCAATAGTAACTCAAACTATAATTACAACTTGGATACTATAGAGAGAGTGTAGAGGAGATTGACAAAGGTATTGCCTGGACTGAAGGGTGCACCTTATGAGAATAGGTTGTGTGTCCTTGGCCTTTTCTTCTTGAAGCAACGGAGAATGTGAGATGACCTGATAGAGGTGTATAAGATGATGAGAGGCACTGATCACATGGATAGCCAGAGGCTTTTCCCAGGGCTGAAATGGCTAACATGAGGGGGCATAGTTTTAAGGTGCTTAGAAATAGGTACTGAAAGTTTGTCAGGGGTAAGTTTTTACACAAAGTGGTGGGTGCGCGGAATTCACTACCGGTGGTGGTGGTGGAAGCAAATACAATAGGGTCTTTTAAGTGCCTTTTGGATAGGTACATGGAGCTTAAAAAGATAGAAGGCTATGCGCTAGGGAAATTCTAGGCAGCCTCTAGAGTTGGTTACATGGTCGGCACAACATTGTGGGTCAAAGGGCCTGTAAGGTGCTGTAAATTTCTATGTTCTGTGTAAACACATATTACAATAGTGCTGTGCAGAAGAGCATTTCTGAACATGTACCACATCAAACATTGAAATGGCTGGACTACAGCAGCAGTGGACCACACTGGGCTCCACTCCTGTACATAATAAAGTGACCATTGAATGTATATCTCAATTGTAGACTCAGAAATTGATAACTTCATTTGCCTCATTGAAATGTTCCCACAACCAATGGACTCACTTTCAAGGATACTTTCAAATGTTGTCAATATTTATTGTTTATTTATTCATTATTATTAGTTTTTTTTGCATTTGCACAATTTGTGTCTTCTGCTGTCTGGCTGAACAACCTAGTTAGGCAGACTTTATTTGATTCTGTTATAGTTATTATTCTATAGATTTGTTGAGTATGCCCACAAGAAAATGAAAAATATCTGCAGATGCTGGAAATCCAAGGCAACACAGACAAAATGCTGGAGGAACACATCAGGTCAGACAGCATCTATGAAAGTAAAAAAACAATCGACATTTCAGGCCGAGACCCTTCACCAGAGTTGTATATGTACTTTGATAATAATGTACTTTGAATCATTAGCTACTCAAAGTTCAGTTACAGCAAAAGATGATGGGAGCAGAAACAACATTCAAGGACATTTTCAAAGCATCCTTGGAAAGAAAAGGAATATCCACACCAACTCATGGGAAGCTGTGGCAGAATTACTCAACATAGAGGGGCATCAGGGATAGTAGTGAGAACCTCAAGTCAGTGTTGGAATCAAAAGCAAACACAAGAAAAATGTATAATGAGAGCATACCAATTCCATTATTCCACACACACAAAATGCTGGAGGAACTCAGAAGATCAGGCACCATCTATGGAAGCGAAAGAACATTCAATGTTTTAGGCTGAGACCCTTCTTCAAGACTGGAAAGGAAGGGGAAAGAAGCCAAAATAAGAAGATGGAGGATATGGAAGATGAAGATAGAAGCTAGAAGGTGACAGGTGAAGTCAGGTGGGTGGGAGAGGGAGGGATGCAGTAAGAAGCTGGGAGGTAATAGGTGGAAAATGTAAACGGTGAAGAAGGAATCTGATAGGAAAGTGAACCATGGGAGAAAGGAGCGGAATCAGGGGAGGTGATGGGAAGGTGAGAAGAGACTTAGTAAGAAGTGGACTAGAGAAGGAAATTGAAGAGGAATGGGGAGGGGAAATATACTGGAAGTTGGAGAAATCAATATTAATGCCACCCAGTTGGAGACTTAGTATTGCTCTTTCAACCTGAGAGTGGCCTTATCACGGCAGTAGAGGAGGCCATATACCAACATGTCACAATGGGAATGGGGAATGGAATTAAAATGGCTTGCCAGCAGGAAATCCTGATTTTTGGAAATGGAGCAAAGGAGATTAACAAAGTAATCCCCAAATCTACGTTGGGTCTCACCAACGTAGAGACTACCACATCAGGAGCACCGGATACAGTAGACGATCCCAACAAAGTGTTACCTCAGCTGGAAGGATTGTTTGGAGCCCCGAATGGAAGTGAAGATGATGATGAATGGGCAGTTGTAGCACTTCCTCCACTTGCAGAGAAGTGACAGGAGGGAGATTAGAGAGGAGGGACAAGTGAACAAGGAAATCATGGAAGGAACAAACCCCACAGAAAGCAGAGATGGTGGTGGGGGGGTGAAAGAGATGAGTTAAGGATACATTTTGTGCTAGGGTCCTGTTTAAGATATCAGAAGTTGCAGAGAACGTTGTGCTGGATGTGGAGACTCATGCGGTGGTAGGCGAGGACAGATGTCACTGAAATGAAAGAGATGCATGTGAGGGCAACGTCAATGGTGGAGGAAGGGAAACCCCATTCTCTGAAGGAGGACATCAAAGATGTTTTGGAAAAGAAAGACTCATCCTGGGAACAGATTCAAGATTGTTTAATGTCATTTCCAGTTGCATAAGTACAAAGGAGAATGAAATAATTGTTACTCTAGATCAGTTGCAGCACAAAACAAAATACTAAGAATATAACAATAATAAATAAACACAACACAGTGCCTTTAAAATGTATTCACCCCCCAACCTCCAGAAGCTCTCATGCTTTACACTATTGAATCAGTGGATTTAATTTGGCTTTTTTGACACTGATCAACAGAAAAAGACACTTTCGTATCAAAGTGAAAACCAATCTCTGCAAAGTGATCTAAATTCATTACAAATATAAACCACAATAATTGATTACGTAAGTATTCACCTCCCCTTAATATGACACACAAATCATCACTGGTGCGGCCAATTGGTTTTAGAAGTCACAATTAGTTAAATGGAGATCTGCTTTTGGACACTGGTGTTTAAATACACCTGTATCTGGAAGGTCCAACTGATGGTGAGTCAGGATACTGGCAAAAACTACACCATCAAGACAACAAAACACTCCAAGCAACTCCATCCGTGAAAAGGTTATTGAAAAGCACAAGCCAGGAGATGGATACAAGAAAATTTCCAAGTTACTGAATATCCCTTGCAGTACAGTTAAGTCAATTATCAAGAAATGGAAAAAGAATATGGCACAGCTGTAAATCTGCCTAGAGCAGCCAATCTGCAAAAATTGTGTGACCATGCAAGAAGGGCACTAGTAAGGGAGGCCACCAAGAGACTTATGACAATTCTGGAGGAGTTACAATCTTCAGTGGCTACGTGTACAACTGTTGCCGAGTGCTTCACCAGTCACAGCTTTATGACAGAGCAGCAAAGAGCCACTGTTGAAAAAATTTCACATGAGAAATCTCAGCTAGAGTTTGCCAGAAGCCATGTGGGAGTCTCTGAAGATGGTTCTGTGGTCTGATGAAACCAAAATTGAGCTTTTTGGCCATTAGACTAAAACGCTATGTTTGGCATAAGCCAAACACTGCACATATCAAAAACACACCATCCCTATTGTGAAGTCAACCATCTCCTTTGTTTTGTTGCCATTGATTGAGCCACAGCTTCTCGTGTCTTGGTGTGGATGGCCTATGTCAGGATACTGTTCATCGACTATAGCTCAGCATTTAATACTATCATTCCCACAATATTGATTGAGAAGTTGCAGGACCTGGACCTCTGTAATTGGATCCTCGACTTCCTAAATGGAAGACCATACATAGTCTGTGCGGATTGGTGGTAGCATATCCTCTTCGCTGACTATCAACACTGGCACACCTCAGGGGTGTGTGCTTAGCCCACTGCTCTACTCTCTCTATACACGACTGTGTGGCTAGGCACAGCTCAAATACCATCTTTAAATTTGCTGACGATACAACCATTGTTGGTAGAATCTCAAGTGGTGACGAGAGGGCATACAAGAGTGAGATATGCCAACTAGTGGAATGGTGCCGCAGCAACAACCTGGCACTCAACGGCAGTAAGACAAAAGAGCTGATTGTGGACTTCAGGAAGGGTAAGACGAAGGAACACATACCAAACCTCATAGAGGGATCAAAAGTGGAGAGAGTGAGCAGCTTCAAGTTCCTGGGTGTCAAGATCTGGGTGACAATCTCAGGATTGCTACCTGTGCCACGTGCGAGTGAGGCAAGGAACAGAAGGATTATACAGATTAATACGTGGCTGAGAGGATGGTGCAGGAGGGAGGGCTTCAGGTTTTTAGATAATTGGGCTTTGTTCCAGGGAAGGTGGGATCTGTTCTGACTGGACGGTTTACACCTGAACTGGAGCGGTATTAACATTCTTGCAGGAAAGTTTGCTAGTGCTTCTCGGGGGGGTTTAAACTAAATTTGCAGGGGGCAGGGATCCAGAATGCGAGAGAGGATAGCGAGATGAAGAATAAAGGACAGGTGGGGACTACACGGTTAAAGAATATTAAGTGTGTAGTAGAGAAAGGTGAGGCGGAACAAGTGATAAGGAGGACACATGCACAGAGAGATGGTCTGACAGAACATGGAGTTAAAGGTGCTGAAAGAATAAGTAAATTTAGGAAGGACAACAAAATTCTAGGGGCGTACAGCCCAATGGGAGTTCGGGGAGCTGGGTTAAGCACAATAGGCAGCGATTTAAACAGAGAGAGGAGAAATGGGCTAAAAATTCTATATCTGAATGCACGAAGTGTCAGAAATAAGGCGGATGAGCTTGAAGCTCAGGTGCGAATGGGTAACTATGATGTTGTTGGGATAACGGAGACATGGCTGCAGGGAGATCAGACCTGGGAAATGAATGTACAAGGGTATACGTGCTATTGTAGGGACAGAAATGTGGGCAGAGAGGGTGGGGTGGCCCTGTTGGTGAGGAATGAGATTCAGTCCTTTGCAAGGGGGGACATAGGATCAGGAGAAGTAGAGTCTGTGTGGATAGAACTGAGGAACAGTAAGGGCAAAAAGATCCTCATGGGTGTTGTCTACAGGCCACCAAACAGTAGCATGGATATTGGGTGCAAGTTGAATAGGGAGTTAACATTGGCATGTGGCAAAGGTAATGTCGCAGTAGTTATGGGGGATTTCAACATGCAGGTGAACTGGGAGAATCAGGTTGGTGCTGGACCCCAGGATAGGGAGTTTGTAGAGTGCCTACGGGATGCATTCTTGGAACAGCTTGTATGACAGCCGACCAGGGACAAGGCTATTCTGGATTTAGTGTTGTGTAATGAACAGGATTTGAAAAGTGATCTTGAAGTAAAGGAGCCATTAGGAGGTAGTGACCATAATATGATGTTTTTATCTGCAATTTGAGAAGGATAAGGGCAGATCGGAGGTGTCAGTGTTGCAGTTGAACAAAGGAGACTATGGAGCCATGAGGGAGGAGCTGGCCAAAGTTAACTGGACGGATATCCTAGCAGAAAAGACAGTGGAACAGCAATGGCAGGTATTCTTGGGAATAATGCACAAGTTGCAAAATCAGTTCATCCCCCAGAGAAGGAAGGATTCAAAGGGGGGGAAAGGGGCCACAGTGGTTGACAAAGGAAGTCAAAGATTGCATAGCATTAAAAAAAAAGTATGACAGAGCTAAGGTGAGTGGGAGGACAGATGATTGGGAAATTTTTAAGGAACAACAGAACTTAACTAAAAAGGCAATACGGGGAGAAAAAATGAGGTACGAACGCAAGCTAGCCAGGAATATAAAGGAGGATAGCAAAAGCTTTTTTTTTTATTAAGGTATGTGAAGAAAAAGAAGATAGTTAAGAACAATGTTGGGCCCGTGAAGAATGAATTGGGTGAAATTGTTATGGGAAACAGAGAAATGGCAGAAGAATTTAATAAGTACTTTAGATCTGTCTTCACTAGGGAAGACACAGGCAATCTCCCAGATGTATGGATGGGCCAAGGACATAGGGTAACAGAGGAAATGAAACAGATTGACATTAGGAAGGAAACGGTGATGAGTAGACTGATGGGACTGAAGGCTGACAAATCCCCAGGTCCAGATGGTCTGCATCCTAGGGTACTAAAGGAGGTGGCCCTGGAAATTGCGGATGCATTGGTAATCATTTTCCAATGTTCCTTAGATTCAGGATCAATTCCTGAGGATTGGAGAATGGCTAATGTTATCCCACTTTTTAAGAAAGGAGGGAGGGAGAAAACAGAGAACTATCGACCTGTCAGCCTGACATCAGTAGTGGGGAAGATGCTGGAGTCCGTTATTAAAGATGAAATAGTGGCATATCTAGATAGCAGTGATAGGATTGGGCTGAGCCAGCATGGATTTACCAAGGTCAAATCATGCTTGACTAATCTATTGGTTTTGAGGATGTAACCAGGAAGTTATACAAGGGAGATCCAGTGGATTTAGTGTACCTCGATTTTCAGAAGGCATTTGATAAGGTCCCAAATAGGAGATTGGTGGGTAAAATCAGAGCTCATGGCATTGGGGGGAAGATATTGACATGGATAGAAAACTGGTTGGCAGATAGAAAGCAAAGGGTAGCGGTGAATGGGTGTTTCTCGGAATGGCAGGTGGTGACTAGTGGGGTGCCACAGGGCTCGGTATTGGGACTACAGCTGTTTACGATTTACATAAACGATTTAGATGAAGGCATTGAGAATAACATCAGCAAGTTTGCTGATGATACTAAGCTGGATGGCAGTGTGACATGTGATGAGGATGTTAGGAGAATTCAGGGTGACTTGGATAGGCTGAGTGAGTGGGCAGGTACTTGACAGATGACGTTTAATGTGAATAAGTGTGAGGTTATCCACTTTGGGAGTAAGAACAGGAAGGCAGATTATTATCTGAACGGTGTAGTTAGATAAGGAAGAAATACAAAGATCTAGGAGTCCTTGTTCATCAGTCACTGAAGGTGAATGAGCAAGTGCAGCAGGCAGTGAAGAAGGCTAATGGAACGTTGGCCTTTATTACAAAGGGAATTGAGTACAAGAGCAAGGAAATCCTCTTGCATTTGTACAGGGCCCTGGTGAGACCACACCTGGAGTATTGTGTACAGTTTTGGTCTCCAGGGTTAAGGAAAGACATCCTGGCTGTAGAGGAAGTGCAGCGTAGATTCACAAGGTTAATTCCTGGGATGTCCGGACTGTCTTACGCAGAGAGGTTAGAGAGACTGGGCTTGTACACGCTGGAATTAAGGAGATTGAGAGGGGATCTGATTGCAACATATAAGATTATTAAGGGATTGGACAAGATAGAGGCAGGAAATATGTTCCAGATGCTGGGAGAGTCCAGTACCAGAGGGCATGGTTTGAGAATAAGGGGTAGGTCATTTAGGACAGAGTTAAGGAAAAACTTCTTCTCCCAGAGAGTTGTGGGGGTCTGGAATGCACTGCCTCGGAAGGTAGTGGAGGCCAATTCTCTGGATGCTTTCAAGAAGCAGCTAGATAGGTATCTTATGGATAGGGGAATCAAGGGATATGGGGACAAGGCAGGAACCGGGTATTGATAGTAGATGATCAGCCATGATCCCAGAATGGCAGTGCAGGCTTGAAGGGCCGAATGGTCTACTTCTGCACCTATTGTCTATTTATCTCTGAGGATCTAACCTGGTCCCAACACATTGATGTAAGCATAAAGAAGGCAAGACAGTGGCTATACCTTATTAGGAGTTTGAAGCGATTTGGCATGTCAACAAATACACTCAAAAACTTCTATAGTTGTACCATGGAGAGCTTCTGACAGGCTGCATCACTGTCTGGTATGGAGGGGCTACTGCACAGGACCGAAAGAAGCTTCAGAAGGTTGTAAATCTAGTCAGCTCCATCTTGGGCACTAGCCTACAAAATACCCAGGACATCTTTAGGGAGCGGTGTCTCAGAAAGGTAGCATTCATTATTAAAGACCTCCAGCACCCAGGGCATTCACTTTTCTCACTGTTACCATCAGGTAGAAGATACAGAAGTCTGAATGCACACACTCAGCGATTCAGGAACAGCTTCTTCCCCTCTGCCATCCGATTCCTGAATGGACTTTGAAGCTTTGGACACTACCTCACTTTTTTTAAATATACGGTATTTCTGGTTTTGCACACTTTTAAATAATTATTCAATATATGCAATTGATTTAACTTGTTTATTTATTATTTCATTTTATTTTATTTATTATTTTTTCTCTCTCTGCTAGATTATGCATTGCATTGAACTGCTGCTGCTAAGTTAACAAATTTCATGTCACATGCCCGTGATAATAAACTTGATTCTGATTCTTTCCAAGGATGCTTTATTGCTATTGATGGAAGGTCTCAGCCTGAAAAGTCAGCTGTTTATTCATTTCTATAGATGCTACCTGATCTGCTGAGCTCTTTGTGTGTCTTGCTCCAGATTTCCAGAAACAATAGAAACTCTTATATTTATAATTCATTATCCAATCAAGTTCTGCAGATCCTACATTGGTCTCAAACATCTAAGAAACATAGAAAAAACCTACAGCACAATACAGGCCCTTTGGCCCACAAAGCTGTGCTAAACATGTCCTTACCTGAGAAACTCCCTAGGGCTACCCATAGCCCTCTATTTTTCTGAGCTCCATATACCTGTCCAGGAGTCTCTTAAAAGACTAGCCATTTCAGCCTCTGACTATCCACACGATCAATGCCTCTCATCATCAAATACATCTCTATCAGGTCACCTCTCATCCTCCGTCACTCCGAGGAAAAAAGGCTGAGTTCAATTGACCTATTCTCATAAGGCATGCTCCCCAATTCTGGCAACATCCTTGTAAATCTCCTCTGCACCCTTTCTATAGTTTCTACATCCTTCCTGTAGTGAGGCGACCAGAACTGAGCACAGTCCTCCAAGTGGGGTCACACCATGGTCCTATATAGCTGCAACATTACCTCTCAGCTCCTAAACTCAATTCCACGATTGATGAAGGCTAATGCACTGTATGCCTTCTTAACCAGAGTCAACCTGATGAACAATCTCACATTTATCTGGATTGAACTCCATCTGCCACTTCTTAGCCTATTTTTGCATCCTATTAATGTCCCACTGTAACCTCCGACAGCCCTCCACACCATCCACAACACCTCCAACCTTTGTGTCATCAGCAAAGTTACTAACCCATCCCTCCTCTTCCTCATCCAGGTCATTTGTAAAAATTACGAAGAGTAGGGGTCCCAGAATAGATCCCTGAGGCACACCACTGATGACCGACCTCCATGCAGAATACGACCTGCCTACAATCACTCTGCCTTCTGTGAGCAAGCCAATTCTGGATCCACAAAGCATGTCCTCTTGAATCCCATGCCTAACTTTCTCAATAAGCCTTGCATGATGTACCTTATCAAACGCCTTGTTGAAATCCATATACACTACATCTACTGCTCTACTTTCGATGTGTTTAGTCATAGCCTCTCCTCTTGTAGGTTTATCTACATATTGTGTCAAGAAACTTTCTTGAACACACCTAACAAACTCCACCCCATCTAAACCCCTTGCTCTAGGGACATGCCAATTGATATTTGGGAAATTAAAATATGCCACCACGACAACCCTGTTATTATTACACCTTTCCAGAATCTGTCCCCCTATCTGCTCCTTGATGTCCCTGTTACTGTTGGGTGGTCTATATATTTTTTTAAAAAAACACCCAGCAGAGTTTTTGACCCCCTCCTGTTCCTAACTTCCACCCACAGAGATTCCGCAGACACCCCCTCCATGACTTTCTCTTTTTCTGAAGCAGTGACACCATCTCTGATCAACAGTGCCACACCCCCACATCTTTTGCCTCCCTCCCTGTCCTTTCTGAAACATCTAAAGCCTGGCACTCAAACTAACTATTCCTGCCCCTGAGCTATCCAAGTCTCTGTAATGGCCACAACATCATAGCTCCAAGTACTGATCCACGCTCTATGCTCATCCATTTTGTTCATAATACTTGTGAGCCAACCGCCTCTTCCTCTATCTCTTTAGTTTGGTTCCCACCCCCCAGCAATCCTAGTTTAAACTCTCTTCAATAGCCTTAGCAAAACACCCTGTCAGGATATTGTTCCCCTTGGGACTCAAGTGCAACCCATCCTTTTTGTACAGGTCATTCCTGCCCCAAAAGAGGTCCCAAAGATCCAGAAATCAGAATCCCTGCCACCTGCTGCAATTCATCAACTATGCATTTATCCTCCACCTCACACTATTCCTATACTCACTGTCGCATGGCACAGGCAGTAATCCTGAGATGACTACCTTTATGGTCCTGCTTCTCAACTTCCTTCCTAACTCCCTGTAGTCTGTTTTCAGGACCTCCTCCCTTTTCCTACCTATGTCATTGGTACCAATATGTACCACAACCTCTGGCTGTTCTTCCCAATTCAGGACATCTTGGATGTGATCAGAAACATCCCAGACCCTGGCACCTGGGAGGCAAACTACCATCCGTGCTTCTTTCCTGCATCCACAGAATCGCCTGTCTGACCCCCTAATGAAAGAGTCCCCCATCACTGCTGCCACTCTCTTCCTTTCTGTACCCTTCTGAGCCACAGCCACCATTGCTTCCCCCAGGTAGGCTGTTCCCCCCCCTCCCCCACCAACAGTACTCAAGCAGTACTTATTGTCAAGGGGTACAGCCACAGGGGTGCTCTCTAGCCTGATTCCTTCCCTTCCCTCTCCTGACTGTTACCCATTGATCTGTCTCCCCAGGCCCCAGTGTGACTATAGCTCCTCTCTATCACCTCCTCACTCTCCCTGACCACAGAACACCAGCCTCACACATACACTTCCTGTCTGTATTCTACTCAGGCAACCTACCTCGCCTCGACCAGTTATCGCCGAAGACCTGTTCTGCCAAAGCCTTCCTACTCTGTCACCCACTCTATTAATCTGTCTCCTTTTAAACTCTTCTCACTGTTCTCACTGGCTGACGTCCATGCGCTTGCGCAGTTGTGCCCCAATCAACTGCTGAAATAACTGAAACAGAAGCAATTCTTAACCCAAGGGTGTGCTTTAAAAGACTGATGCAAAGACAAATACAACATGAATTTCAATTTCCTTGAGAATACATTTCAAAAACTTCAGGAAGTGAAAAAGTACATTTCCCCATCTGAATTAATGGTGCTGTTGTGGAGATGGTTAAGAGCCAAGTTCCTGAATATGAATATCACCAATAGCTTGTTCCTGGTCATCTGCATAACAATATGGCAAAGAAAGCATAGCAGCACCAATCAGCATACCCTCCATGACCCTCCCCAATTTTAATAGCTGCACCATCCTATCCACATGAATCACAGCTTGAAATTATAAGTGCTCTGTCCAAGAAATTCCGGAAAGTTGTGAACACAGCCCAGTAGATCATGGAAATCAACGTTGCCCCCTAATGTCTGTCTACACTTCCTGCTTCCTCAGGGAAACAGCCAACATAATTCAATACCCCTCTTATTCTCATCAATCTCACTTCTCCCCACTTCAAAAAGGTACAAAAGCTTGAAAACACACACCTCCAGGCTCAGGTTCAGCTTTTATCCTGCTACCAATTCACTGAACAGACCACCACCTGATAAAGATGAACCATTCAACTCTCAATCCATCTCATCATGGCCCTTGCACTTTGTCTAAATGTAAGACTATATTCTACATTGTTTTTGCTTTTCCTTTTACAGTACCATGATGTACTTATGTTTGACATGACGCATCCAGTAGTATCTCAGTACATGTCAATATTAAACCAATTACACAACAGTATTAAACCTTAATAAATCAATAACTTTATTAAAATGGCTACGTAGCTATACTATGCTGAAAATTCAGCAAAGCACACAGTTAAAATAAAGGAAAATAATTTTACATTCATAAAACGGAATTTAAAATTCTGCACGCAAGTATGCTCTTGCACTAATTACAGACTATTTTGTAAAGTGCATGTGAGGCTAAACTTCAAAACCTAGCTCAAGTTACAGTACAGTACTCAAATACTGTTTTATCTCAGATGAGGTTGATGAATATTAGGACTGTATAATACATCAACATGCAAAGTTGTCAAACAAATTTGTATTTCCAGTACTGTACCTCTGCTCTACAAGTTCTTCCCCTTTTTTTACCTTTACCCCTTTTTTTACCTTTTCCCCTTTTTTTACCTTTACATGGTAACCATATAGAAAAGATGCCCCACATTAAAATATACTAGATTTTGTTTTTTTGAGTTGTGTTCCAAACTGTACTCCTTTCCAAAAATGAATGGCACAAATCAGTGAAGAAACTAAATACTAAATTGTCCTTCAAGTGCAATGAATAAAAATGTTTCTGTAAACAAGCTTTTTATATTATTTAAACTCATTGGAACTGGATCTTTACGGTTTAAATTAGGTAAACTGACACAGTTTAACACAGTTACTTGTCCGAACAAGTTCTAAAAAATGTTTTAAGGGCTTTAGTTTGTGTTTCTCCTTTCTCTCATGATCAGTCACAAATTCAAAGATCAATATTACAATTCAATTTAATTTACATGAATACAGGGTAATGAGACTACAAGCGTGATTCAAATATATTTTAATTGATATATATCCTCCTGTACTATTATTTTATCTAAGAAATCAATAAAAAATATTGAAAACTTTAACAAAAACAGTTGAAGATACTTCCTTGCTTTATTTACACTTTGAACCATAATAAAACTCACTGCAGAAAACCAATCAATAAAAGAAGTTGTAAACCTACTCCCGAGTTTGAAGTTAATTTCAAAACCGGTTACTAATTGGTGACCAGTGCACTTTGACCATGATTGCGAGGCTTGTCACTTTGAAACCTCTTTTTAGTGATTATGAATTCCAAATCTCTTCTAACAAGCAATAACAATCCAGTCCCATGCAAAGTGACAACATAGCATTTACATACAATATTTGCTTCTTTTCTCTTCAACTCATCCAAAAAATAATCTCAGACCCAAGGCCGGTTTATTAATATTCTCAATGACAATTTTCAAAGTAATTTTAAAGTGAATCGAAAGTAGCCATGAAACTGAGGCCTTTCTTACCAACTTGACAAACATTTTTTTTAAATGCTCGAGAGACAATTTGGTAAAGGATTGTTTTTTTTTTAATTCTGGCCAGAGCCTAACTACCAATAGTGCCTCAATCAATGGGCTTACTATCAATTGTGGAACACTGTTTACCCTGTCTCTACCCCCAAAAAGAAATTCACTAGACTTTACGTAAATCCAAATGCAATAAGTTGTCAAATAATATTCATTAGTTGTGAAGTTTTAAAGAACATCCTGAAACAATGAAAACTAACAGTGACAAGAGATTCTACTTGACCCAAGCTGATAGATACAGTTGGCCCTCCTTATCTGCGAGGGATTGGTTCCGGGAACCCTCGCAGATACTAAAATTCGCAGATGCTCAAGTCCCTTATTCAACCTGTCTCAATGCGGTGGACATTATGACCCGGCAGCAGAACTCTGAATCCCCAGTGTTTATGTTCACGAAAATAATCACCATCACGACTGAAAATAAGGTGGAAATAATAAAGCAATCAGAAAGAGGTGAAACGCCATTGGTCAATGGAAAAGCGTTATGCTACGTCGGTCAACGATCGGAACAATTTTAAAGGATAAAGTGAGAAAGGCCCTGCCCCGATGAAAGCTACAATTATTACTAAGCAACGCAGTGGTTTAATTATTGGGTTTTGGGGTTTTGGGTTTTTGATCCTCCACATCAACCCAGCACGGATGGACAGCACACTCGGGAGCGGTCTGACATTCGATCGAACTCGGGGACTTCCGTTCCCGAGCCTGGCACTGAAACATATATTCTTAAGTGTTTTATATGCATAGAAAGGTAAAATATACACTATATACTAAGACAAACGTTTGACTAACTGACGCTAAATAATACCGGATGTACCTGTTCCGACTTACTTAGTAAGAGAACTTCCGATTTTTTTCGATCCCGATCCATGATAACCCACGCACATCATCTCTAGTATACTTTAAATCATCTCTAGATTACTTATAATATAACCATATAACAATTACAGCACAGAAACAGGCCATCTTGGCCCTTCTGGTCCGTGCCGAATGCTTACTCTCACCTCGTCCCGCTGACCCTAATACAATGTAAATGCTATATAAGATAGTTGTTATACTGCATTGTTTAGGGAATAATGACAAGAGAAAAAGTCTGTACATGCTCGAACAACAAGTACTGGACGAGCATCTCCAGGTTTTGCGACTCGCGGTTGGTTTGAATTCGCGGATAAGGAGGGCCGACTGTACCTGCTTCTTCACCTAGATCACCTACTTCTGCTTCCATTACAATGAAGGTTTGTTTCTGCTTAAGCATTCTAGCTCCAGATTTAGCAATTCCAGTGCATTCTTGGACAGTTTTCTCACCACATCCAAGATCCGGCTGCTCCTTTCCTGAACCTTCCATTTTCATGCTTGTGGACATACAGTATATTGGTTCTCAGTTTAGCTCTGGTTTTAACGTTCTTAGCCTTGCTTACAAGTGCATCCATGTCTTTGAACCATATTTCACTACAACCTCTTCTTGCCTTCCAAACATCCACTGCTCTATCTTTAAGCCTAGCCTTAATTTAGTTCTTCTATTTGCAGCCATACCTTAAGCTGCTCATGCCCAGACTTCTTCCCCACCTACTTCTCTCCTCTATCCTATGCATTTTTAAACATACTTTGTGTTTTGGTGAAGGGTCTAATTTCTTTTAGTTGTGTATTCATCTGGATTTAATAAGATTCTCATAAAACTCTTAAGAATATTTTACTGCATTAGAACAAGTTTCTGTAGGGACACCACATCACACAGCTAATTCCTTTACCAGGCAGTCCCAAAAGCCATTGGCACAACTCAGTAATTTTGTGTCAAAGTCAATCCTATGGCCATTGCAAATGCAATGTTCTGCTCACCGCCGACTTCTCTGGATAACCCAAACAGATACACCTCCTGTGCTCCTTGATGCAAGTTTCCACCGTGTCCCCCATCTGGCCTAGAATTGAAAATACACGTGGACTAAGATGTTAACTGTCCTGTGCTATATCATCAGTGGAATCATCAGTTGATCTGCCACCTGTCTTCAGGAGTTTTGGCCCACTTATGATCAAGACTCCCTCAAGGTGGTGGGCCAGCAGTGCTAAAGCACCACCTCCCACTATATACAGTGGCATGCAAAAGTTTGGGCACCCCGGTCAAAATTTCTGTTACTGTGAATAGCTAAGCGAGTAAAAGATGACCTGATTTCCAAAAAGCATAAAGTTAAAGATGACACATTTCTTTAATATTTTAAGCAAAAGTTTGGGCACCCTGCATGGTCAGTACTTAATAACACTCCCTTTGGCAAGTATCACAGCTTGTAAATGCTTTCTGTAGCCAGCTAAGTCTTTCAATTCTTGTTTGGGAGATTTTCGCCCATTCTTCCTTGCAAAAGGCTTCCAGTTCTGTGAGATTCTTGGGCCGTCTTGCATGCACTGCTCTTTTGAGGTCTATCCACAGATTTTCTGTGATGTTTAAGTCAGGGGACTGTGAGGTCTATGGCAAAACCTTCAGCTTGCACCTCTTGAAGTAGTCCATTGTGGATTTTGAGGTGTGTTTAGGATCATTATCCTGTTGTAGAAGCCATCCTCTTTTCATTTTCAGCGCTTTTTTTTTAAACAGACAGTGTGATGTTTGCTTCCAGAATTTGCTGGTATTTAATTGAATTCATTCTTCCCTCTACCAGCGAAATGTTCCCCGTGCCACTGGCTGCAACACACACCCAAAGCATGATTGATCCACCCCTGTGCTTAACAGTTGGAGAGGTATTCTGTTCATGAAACTCTGCACCTTTTTTCCCTCAAACATACCTTTGCTCATTCCGGCCAAAAAGTTCCATTTTAACTTCATCAGTCCACAGGAATTGTTTACAAAATGCATCAGGCTTGTTTAGATGTTCCTTTGCAAACTGCTGACACTAAATTTTGTGGTGAGGATGCAGGAAAGGTTTTCTTCTGATTACTCTTCCAGGAAGGTCATATTTGCAGGTGTCGCTGCACAGTAGAACAGTGCACCACCACTCCAGAGTCTGCTAAATCTTCCTGAAGGTCTTTTGCAGACAAATGGGGGTTTTGATTTGTCTTTCTAGCAATCCTACCAGCAGTTCTCTCGGAAAGTTTTCTTGGTCTTCCAGACCTCAACTTGACCTCCACCGTTCCTGTTAACTGCCATTTCTTAATTACATTAAGAACTGAGGAAACAGCTACCTCAAAACACTTTGCTATCTTCATATAGCCTTCTCCTGCTTTGTGGGCATCATTTATTTTAACTTTCAGAGTGCTAGGCAGCTGCTTAGAGGAGCCCATCCATGGCTGCTGATTGTTGGGACAAGGTTTGAGGAGTCAGGGTATTTATAAAGCTTTGAAATTTGCATCACCTGGCCTTTCCCAATGATGACTGTGAACAAGCCATAGCCCTTACAAGCTAATTAAGGTCTGAGACCTTGTTAAAAGTTATCTGAGAGCTCAAATCTCTTGGGGTGCCCAACTTTTGCATGGTGCTCCTTTCCTTGTTTTCACTCTAAAATTGCACAAAACAAAAATAATACACTAATCTGGCTTAAAATGTTGAAAAGAATATTTAATCTTTAACTTTATGACTTTTGGAGATCAGTTCATCTTCTACTCACTTAACTATTCACAGTAGTAGAAATTTTGACCAGCTGTGCCCAAATTTTTGCATGCCACTGTACACTCAACAATAACAGCCACCATCACGCCTCCCAACATACAGTTCTTTCTAATTTGATTAACCATGTGAAAACTATTTCAGACCTGGAAAGTCTCCATGAGGAAATAAGATGATTACGCATGATGTTCCTACAGAATGATGACTATGTGAAGGAGATCAATCAGGTCCTTAAAAGGGCCGATGGAAAACCAGGAAATCAATGAGGAGGAACCCATTGCTACCACCTGTCTTCCCTATGTCTCCATGGCTTCCAGAAAGATCCCCAGGAACCTGAGAAATACCAGATTGATACCATCCCCAAGCCTGCAAGGAAACTCAAACCACAGTTTATGCAGGTCAAAGGTGACCTGGTACTCAGAACATCTGGCATTTACAGGATTCCCTGTGAATACAGTGCAGCATATATCGGCCAGACAGGACATATGGTAGAAACCCGCATCAAGGAGTACAGGAGGTTTATCCATTTTGGGCTACCTGGAAAAATTGGCAGTAGCAGTAGAAATGGCTAATGAGGAGGCATAGTTTTAAGGTGCTTGGAAATAGGCACCGAAGGGATGTCAGGGGTAAGTTTTTCCACACAGAGTGGTGGGTGCGTGGAACATGGATACATGCCAGTAATGTGCTGTGCCAATGGCTTTTGGGTCCACCAGGTGAAGGAAGCCATTGACATAAAACTAGAGGAAATGAATTTTAACAAAAATGAAGTTCTTGTTCCAAGTTAAGAACTGGAATTGGATTGTAAACAAGTGAGACAGTGGAAATCTGATTGGATGAGGACTAACCAATCAGGATGGACGGATGATGAGGGTATAAATACCTCTAGACTAGACATGCCAAGGCATCATCCTGACAGAGATGGCAGAATTTGTCATCGATACCTGTACCCAGATAGAAGCCCGACAAGAAATCTTTTGTTTAAAAGGAATACACTAACTTTTCAGCTCAGCTTTCACAATAAATACTATTATCTGCTCTACTTTGTCATTCACCTCACACCAAGAATGTGACAGTGGTCAGCAATTTGTGATTGTGTACCCAAGCCAGAATCTTCTGTAGTTCTGTCTGTCTTTCACTGCTAGCATCGGTGATAGGAAAAATGATGGAAATGATAACAGAACCTCTTGGAATAAATAATAAGATTGAACAGAATCAATGTTGGTTTATGAAAGAAGATTCACATTTGACCATTCTGATGGACTTCTTTGGGTATGCAACTCATAGAATAGATTAAGGGAACTGTGGATGTGTTGAATTTGATTTTTTTTTTTAAGGCATTTGATAAACTCCCACAAATAAGGATCAACATGGTTACAGCACAAGCAAGTGAGGTCACTATATGTATTGAGAGTTGCTTTGCAGTCAAAAGGTGAGAATATAAAGATTGTTTTGGGATTGACAGGTTGTAATTAGTGGGGTACTGTAGACATCACCTCATGAGCCCTGCCTTCTCACATCAGCTATTTGGTGGAGAGGAACCAAATGTCCTATTTCCAAATCTGCCATTACTAAATTAAATGGAATTTGTAGAGAGGCTTAAAGTAAAGGGGATTATAGTAAAGCTATGACTGGGAATATAGCAGGTGGAAAATAATGTGGTTTGAAGGGATATCATCTATTTTGGGGGCACAAAACAGAAAAGCAAAGTGTTAAAATGGTGAGAATTTGGATAGCACTGATGATCAATTGTGCTTTGTGCACAAGTAACTGAAGACCAAAACGGAGGTGCAGCAAATTATTAAAATAGCAAATGGCATGTGAGCCTTTATCACGAGAGTATTTGAATAAAGCAGTAAGGAAGCCTTATTGTAATTGTGCACAGCCTGATTATGACTGAATATTATATATAGTTTCAGTCTCTTTACTCAAGAGGAAGTGTAGAGCAGATTCATTAGTCTGGCTCCAGAATGACAGCTTGCCATTCAACAAGATCAAGTTAATTAGGGCTGTATTTTTTAAGCTGAGAAGAGAGATCATGAAAATGTACAAAATTCCTGAAGGTAATGACATGCTAGATACAGAGAAGACATTTGCACTCAAACAGGAGTCTTAGTACAGAGTGCACCATTTTAGAATAAGCAGCAATGACTGAGATGATGAGAAATTTTTCATGCACAGCATGAATTCCAAAGGTACATCTCTATCTGACAAAGCTGTGGAGGCTCCATCACTGAATACAACATTCAAAACGATTTCTAGGCAAATAAACTCATCTTGGGTTTCCAATCGGATACAGGTATCGATTTTAACCAATGTTTGATCTTCATTCCTCATGATAACAGAGTTTGTCATTGAAATATCAATTAAAATCAAAACTTGTACCTGGCTGGAAGTCCCAGAAGAGTTTATTCATCTTGCATGTGGGGAAAGCACTACACCCTTTTTGATGTCTAGATATTTAAAAAGGATTCAAGGGATGTGGGAATAATGCTGAAAAATAGCATGGTAGATGTCACTCATGACCTTAGAATTATGAAACAGTCCTTCTTCCATTTCCAGTGTTCATATATTCCACCCAGTATCCCTCCCTCACAATGACCTCTTGGTCTGGCAACACTAGGTGAAATTCTAAGTAACATACTGGGTTTTAAAAAAATGTTATAGCTTAAAATTTCACTCTAGAAACTTTATAGCAGATGATATAATCATAAGAGAAGTGGTGAGGCACTGTATTGTATTGTTTAGGAACAGGTTTGTTCCTTGATGTCCTGGGTAATATTTATACATCAAAAGTAATAAGGGTGGAGGAAAAGGTTCAGCTCAATCATATTGCTACTTGTGGGATCTTGTTCACAAATTGGCTATTTCCTATAAGCTTATTATATAAAAATTGCCCTGAAGTACACTGGGACATTGACATCCTGAAATGATAAAACAACTGCAAATCATTTTTCTAAAGGGATCCTAGGATGTGACAGAAGTTATTTAAACATGTTCTGCATTTCTACTGAAACACCTTAATTGCGACACTATAGTGAAATAGCATTCCAGTTACTAAGGCATAACTCTTTCATGAGAAGCCAGAAAAGCCAGAAGCCTAAAGATTCCTGTCTATTTAAAAACAGGTAGAATTGTAAAATTACAGAGTAAGGCCACCAGGACTTATTCAATACACAAAATGTGCCTGAGGGTCTCAGCAAGTCAGTCAGGAGGAGAGTAAACAGTCAATGTTTTGGGCCAAGACCCTCTATCATTAGCAGAGATAAAATGAAAAACAGAAGTTCAATTTGTCAAAAGATTGCTAAATGCAATTTGTGGTAACATGTTATTTAAGAATCATATGGAGGTGTTGGTGAGAATACCAAAAAATAATCAATTAAACCTATCACTGTCATCACTACTCTCATCACTACTCTCTTGAAAAAGTTGAGGATCAAACATATTGATAAATCTTTAATACAGTAGAAAATGTTTCAATCTCGTGGATGAGCACAATCAGTGAAATGAGTATTAACAAGAAATCAAATAGATAACTCAGGTTTTAATCATAGAATACCACAACAGTTACAATGTACAATGTGATCGAGCTTACGCATAAAAGTCAGAAAAATTGGGGGTGGGGGGTTGTATTATCAACGAATTTCTTATCTCCCGTATTCCCTGTACTTCCAGTTTTTCTTTCCTATTTTTCCACCAGCTTTACACACACACCAATTTTAATTTGTAATTTTATCTTCTCCATACAAACTCTCAAGTAATTTCTTTTATGCTGCACTACCGGAAACATTTTAAATAAAGCAACAGTTGTTCAAATAAATAGCCAATCATGCTGCAAGATGTGCACATTTTTTATCAATTAGATTTTTTTGTGTGAGGAGGAAGAGGAATTGTGTTCCTCTTTGGCTCAAAAAGACCAGAAGTGCAACGCATTTAAGGAGTAGATGAATGGATCTCATTTTAAAATCATCTCCTGTAAAGATGCAATAAAATTTCAAATAAGTACTGAAGAGCTTTTAAAAAAATCCCCGACATTGACCATGGCAGAACAAGTTTTTAACAGTTTAAGTCCTTAATATTAAAACTATGATTTAAGATCTGAAACCAGCTTCAGTTGGCAATATTGACTTGTCAAATGCCAAAGGTTAAAATACTCAGATAATCCAAGTGGACTAAGAACCGCAAACGGCTCACCTGTGCATCTGTTGAAAACACATTTGACAAATGATATTACTATACTATATATTAAATACAAGCCTATTACCACGTCATTTTTTTCAGAACTGCATTATTTGCTCCCTCAAGTTATAACGAAAATGTACTCCAAAATGTTCAAATAGAGGGAAATTTGCAGTAGGTTTATAGTCGCATCCTTTGAAAAGACTAGCTATTCGCGGAAAGCAACTTTTTTTTCGGTTGGAAATGGAGGAAGAGCTGATTGACATGCACAATATATCCCATCCAAGAGTCTTCGACCTGAAGGTCGTTGCTGATTTCCCTCGATGCTACATTGTAATAGTGGGTGTCCATACTGAGTGCCCCCAGCAGTTTTTAAATTCAAGATTTCCTCTTCCGCATATACCAGGTACCCGACGTTTCTTCACCAAAAAAAATCTTACCTCTAAAAAGGATCTTAGAACCGAAAAAAGTTGTCTTGACATAGTAAACTACAGAAACTGGAAGATGGAGCAGACGAACTGCTGAAGTAATTTACCGGGTCAAGTTGCATCTAAGAAAAGGGATGGTCGATACTGTATTTCGGGTCCAAACCAGAATCTGGATACCGCAGGGTCTCGACCTCAAATATCGACTATTCCTTACCTCCACAGACTACCTATCCCGCTGAGTTCCTCCAGAAATTTGACATTTTTTCACTACATTGCGTCTGCGATTAGCAAAACACCACACAAAATCTAGCACACTTTCTGATGTCTGCAATTTCCTACACGGGTTACGTGGGAACCATTTACAGTGTAATTAACCTTAACCTATGAAATCTGTTTACCACTAACTTTCAACAATACACCGCAGTACGAAATAATGCGATTTCAGATCGATTAGGTAGAAATGGATTCGGTTGCTTGTGTTTTATATAAAACCGTACGAAGTATTGACAGATTCGTGCAGTACATAGCTAGGCTTGATACAAGCAGCAAAATTTAAATACATATCCAGCCGCACCCTCCAACCTAAGCCGGGCTAGGTAATAACAAATCAAAAGGAACGACACAGATCTAAGACAGACGGGTAATAATCTTCACGGAACAAATAGAAGACATCAGAGAACTCCATTTGTGAAAACTTGAAGTAACTGATAATTTTATCCATCAAATACTAACATTCAAGCTTCCTTATCAAGCAGTAATTTAAATGAGTTAATTCGCTCAGTAGTATTTGCGAAAACTGATCCAAACAAGACGTAATTAAAAAGCCAACTCGTTCCGGTTTTTATTCTCAAACTAATTAAATCACAAGGTGTCCTGCTGGAAAGATGCCTGAGTTAACTAAAACTTAGCATTTGTGTACTATTATATTTCAGTTAGTTTCCCCTTTCCCAAGCCACTTGTTACACTTTGTACTTTTCCTCAGCAGCGCAGGTACACGCTGCCAGTGTATTAAAGCTCCTCCGGCGGAGAGGTTCCAGCCGCCCGGTTCCGGGTTCCGGCCACTGTTCCGTGGACAATAGGCCGCCCGAGCCAAACGGCCGGGCCCGTTCCACCGGCTTCAGGTGTGTGTCAGCCGCTCCCGTGGGCGCTCCGCTTCCCCCACCACCTCGCAGTAACGCTTCGCCCTCCCGCCGTCGCGCACCGCTTTCTCATCCTGGTACAGAAAAACACCGACTAACTCACCGTCGCCGCCATCCACTCGGGATGCGACTCCCTCCGCCTCCGCCATTACTCCTGACGTCAGCAGCAGGCGAACCCACCTTGGGGCGGCGGGAAATTCAACCAGTGAGAGCGCAGGCCCCGCCTTCGTCTGCGCCAGGTAGGAGGCTGAGGCACGGAGACCAACAGGTGACTGCACCGTCCGCATCATGAGCGGGTCACACAGCTCCAGCTCCAGCTCACAACGGGGATTACACAAACACATCGCAAACCGGCGATCATTACCTAGGTAAACACTTCACGTCGCAGGGCTCTGGACAGACGCTACAATAATCATTAACGTCTTACACATGTAATAACCGCTGTCATACGCAATAAACGGATCATGCAGCAGCTTTAAGATACTAAGTAAGATAAAACATCCTCACAAGTACGATATACTATACAGTGGTGCGCAATGTTTTAAGAATCATAACTCACCACAATACTATTCAGTTGCATTCTCTGTAGTGGAGTACGATTTACTTGTTAACATCACAATTTATTATCTTTTTTAATACACAGCGGCAGACTATTTTCAGAACAAGAAACAACGAACTGTTCATCAGTTAGAGGACAAGCTGATTAAACCGTTTAAATACCATACCAGCATAAAACAACAAAATACTGGAAATATCCTGAGGAAGGATCTCGGCCTGAAACATCGACTGTACCTTTTCCATAGACGCTGCCTGACCTGATGAGTTCCTCCTGCATTTGTGTGTGCTGCTTGGATTTCCAGCATCTGCAGATTTTCTCTTGTTTGTGAAAATACTGGAAATACTCCGGTCAGAGAGCGGTGGTGGAGAGATCATTTCAGGTCGATGCATTTAATCTTAAATCAACCTAACTTTCTATATATGTTATTTATTTTATCAATCAAGTTCTCGAAGTGACACCAGAGACAACAACAAGTATTAAAGACTGTGCCGTTACTTTGAATAGTTAAATGAACACAAAATGTTCGGCCACATTCTATTTAAAATATGCTTGATTTACATTTGGCAATGGAGTTCTTAATGAATCTCGAGTGCAATCACCGGACCACAAAATAAACTCTTTCCAATATTTATTAAAATCTGCATAACGTAAGTCAGAGATAGAAACCCCGCCTTTAACATGCGGTATTTAAATCAATGCTTATCCCGACTTTACTTCTATTTCGCGGGTATAAAATAAAGGTGTTAACCCGCGACACCAGAGGTAATACTTGTATTGCATTCAATACTGCCCATCACAACCTCTGGCCGTTTCTGTCGCTATTTACGGTAGTTCCAGTACTTTGCGCTGGTTCTGGCTTACACATTGGGCTACAATTTCCTTCCCATGGTTATTTTTAAAACGATCAAGAATCCACTGGCGGTGGAACGCCGTTTATTTTTTCTGCTGTCCCAGTAAATAATATCATCAGCAAACTTGTGTTTCGTCGCATAGGCCCAAAAGGCAAAAGAAGCACCTGAACAGTCTTTCGGTGGAGTTGGGTTGAGAAGTACTAGAATCGCTGCTGGCAAGTAGAAAACCCGGCAACCACGTTCTCCGACTAAACTGCCGTATTTTATTACGTTGGTTGAGAGATAAATATCCTGGAGAGCACGCTTATTTTTCCTGTTCTTTTTTTGCAGTCTTCCCAATTATATATCCTGGGCTTCACTATGCACCTCTATCAATGCATCGTGCCTCCCTCCCCCTTTCGTTCTCAGTATTCACAGCCTTCTAAAGTGAAGTGACAACCATTGCAATAAATTGATTGTTTTATTAAAAAAGTGAGAGCAATTATATAGCAGGTGGTTTAGCTGTAGTCGTTTCAGTAGTCTGTTGATTTCAAAAAAGGTGCGTCAGATTGTTTACAAACCTAAGTGGATTACTGTACAAATAATCATTATGTCTGCAGAACGAAAAAGTGACGAATTCCCTTTAACGTGCAAGATTGGTTTTAAACAGGAAAGGTTGTCTTGCTGTTTAGTTTACCGCTGTCGCCGTTCACATCGATTGATTGCAAACAACAACATCCTCTTGTTTGACTGTAGATAGAAAGGAGTATTCTCCTGAGCAGGTCCGAAACCCTTGCTGCAAAAGGAGCTGGATTTCTTTCCAAAAATCAGATTTGTTTTCCTAATTGCAGCATTTTTAAGTTTAATCATTTGTTTCTCAGTAAAATCTATAATGAATGAATTAATTAATAAATTAATTCATCTATAATTATTCAATCACTCTTCCAGCTGCTTTGTAGGGATCTGTTGGCTTGTTAATTAGTTCCTGCTTCCTTATTGCCAAAATCCCTCAAGCAGTGTCACTGTTGGCTCCAGAATACAGGAGCTCGCTGGCAAAAAGAAAGTCAATGTGCCTTTTAAGAAAACGTGTTTCCATACTGATTGGAAAAAACAGAAAATGTCCCTAGTATATAGAGTTGGGCAGTAGAATGTGGATGAATAAAGAAGGTGGCAGAAACTAAATGGGATTACTGTGGGATAGTGTAAAAGTGTGTTTGATGGTAGATGCCGACTCAGTGGGTTGTTCAAGTGTGGTACGACTTTATGACACCATGAGATGAAGTCAGTTACTGTCTGGGAGACAACAACGTCTGATATTCATTAGAAGGAGCATGGTCCAGAGGAAGCTTTGAGGAGGTATCAGAGAACTAGCATTCAGCTTCTGTGGCGCAGGGATCAGTTCACAAACAATAACAATACAGCTCTATTGTAAGAATACAAGAATTATGAGAGGAATGGGTATTGGGTCATCTGTGCTTCACGTCTGTTCCACCATTCATCATGATCTTTTGTTCCTCATCATCCCAGTGTCCTATTCTTTCCATTAATATCTAGAAATCTGGTCAAAATGCTGCTGAACTGTAATCGTGGTTCATACCTAGTTGTATTTTTAAGTTCATTGGGATGGTTTTGGAGGCAGAGAGGGGAGTTAGAGATTAGGGACGGGAACGTAGGGGAGTTAAAAGTCAAATTAGAGTTTAGGGAAGGCAATGTCGAAGAGTTCCGGGTTAGGCTGGAGTTTAGGACTCCATTCCACACTCTGTGTTTGAAGGCTAGCAATGTGGGCATGGAACAAAGGATGTCAAAGTCCAGACCTCCACTCCATGCTCAATGGTCACTGATGTGGACATGTGATGAAGGACATCGTGGATTGGCAAGTATGACATTGAGGCCATCTCTGAAACTTGGCTGAAGGTTGGCTGCCATTGGGAGCTGAATGTCCAAGGATATACGGTGTATTGGAAAGATAGGTTAGTAGGCAGAGGGGGTGGTGCGGCCCTGTGTATAAGAAATAATATTAAATCATTAGAAAGGGATGACATAGGATCGGAAGGTTTAGAGTCTCTATGGGTTGAGTTAAGAAATGGCAAGGGTAAAAGGACCCTAATGGCAGTTGTATACAGGCCTCCAAACAGGAGCCAGGATGTGGATTACAAATTACAGCAGGAGATAAAGGTGTGTCAAAAGTGCAATGTCATGATAATCCTTGGGGATTTTAACATGAAAGTGAATTGGGAAAACCATGCCAGTACTGGACCTCAAGAGAAAGAATTTATAGTAAACACAAAGTACACTGCAGATGCTGTGGTCAAATCAACACGTACAAAAGCTGGATGAACTCAGCAGGTTGGGCAGCATCCGTTGAAATGAGCAGTCAACGTTTCGGGCCGAGACCCTTCATCAGGAGTCAGGAGTCCTCTTTTGCACGTGTTGAAATAATTTATAGAATGTCCAAGGAATGGCTTTTTAGAACGGCTTGTTGTTGAACCCACTAGGGGAATCGGCTGTGCTGGATTGGGTGTTGTGCAATGATCCAGAGGTGATCAGAGAGCTTACGGTGAAGGAACCCTTTGGGAACAGTGATCACAATATGATCAAGTTCACTTTGAAATTTGAGAAGGAGAAACTAAATTCCAATGTGTCGGTATTTCAGTGGAATAAAGGAAATTACAATGTCATGAGAGGGGAACTGGCCAAAGTTGACTGGAAAGGGACACTAGCAGGAAGGACAGAAGAGCAGCAATGGCTGGAGTTTCTGTGAAAAATGAGGAAGTGCAAGACAGATATATTCCAAATAAGAAGAAATTTTTGAATGGAAGAAGGACACTATCATGGCTGACAAATGAAGTCAGGGCCAAAGTAATAGCAAAAGAGAGGGCATACAAGGAAGCCAAAGCTAGTGGGAAGATAGAGGATTGGGAAGCTTTTAAAAACTTTCAAAAGGAAACTCAGAAGGTCATTAGGAATGAAAAGATGAATTATGAAAGGAAGCTGGTGACTAATATCAAAAAAGATACTAAAAGTATATTTTTAAATATATTTTTTAAGTATATAAAGGGTAAAAGAGAGTTGAGGGTAGATACTGTATAGGACCAATAGAAAATGATGCTGGAGATATTGTAATGAGAGATGCAGAGATGGCAGAGGAACTGAATGCATATTTTGCATCGGTCTTCACAGTGGAAGACATCTGCATATACCGGACATTTAACAGTATCAGAGAAGTGAAGTTTGTGCAGTGAAAATTATGACTGAGAAGATGCTCAGGAAGCTTAAAGTCTGAGGGTGGATAAATCTCCTGGACCTTATGAAATGCACCCTTGGGTTCTGAAGGAAGTAGCTGGAGATCATTAGCAATGATCTTTCAAGAATTGATAGATTCTGGCATTGTACCGGATGATTGGAAAATTGCAAATGTTACTCTGCTATTTAAGAAAGGTGGGAGGCAGCAGAAAGGAAACTATAGACCTGCTAGCCTGACATCAGTGGTTGCGAAGTTGTTGGAATCGATTGTTAGGGATGAGATTACAGAGAACCTGGAGGCACATGACAAGATAGGCCAAAGCCAGCATGGTTTCCTGAAATTTTTTTAGGAAATCACAAGCAGGGTAGACAAAGGAGATCAATAGATGTGGTGTCCTTGGAGTTTCAGAAGGCCTTTGACAAGGTGCTGCACATGAGGCTGCTTAGTAAGATAAGAGCCCATGGAATTACAGGGAAGTTACTAGCATGGGTGGAGCGTTGGCTGATTGGCAGAAAACAGAGAGTGGGAATAAAGGGATCCTATTCTGGCTGGCTTCCTAGTGGAATTCCACAGGGGTCAGTGTTGGGACCCACTGCTATTTACGATGTATGTCAATGATTTGGTCTATAGGATTAATGGATTTGTGGCTAAATTTGCTGATGATACAAAGATAGATGGAGAAGCAGGTAGTGTTGAGGAAACAGAGAGCCTGCAGAGAGACTTAGATAGTTTAGGGGAATGGGCAAAGAAATAGCAAATGAAATACAATGTTGGAAAGTGTATGGTCATGAACGTTGGTGGAAGAATTAAATGGGCAGACTATCATTTAGATGGGGAGAGAATTCAAAATGCAGAGATGCAAAGGGACTTGGGAGTCCTAGTGCAGGACACCCTAAAGTTTAACCTCCAGGTTGAGTTGGTGGTGCAGAAGGTGAATGCAATGTCGACATTCATTTCTAGAAGCATTAAGAAGAGGGACGCCTCACGTCTTAATAAGCTGGTAAGGAAGGCGGGCTCTGTCGTGGGCAAAGTACTGGAGAGTTTAACATCGGTAGCTGAGCGAAGGGCGCTGAGTAGGCTACGGTCAATTATGGAAAACTCTGAACATCCTCTACATAGCACCATCCAGAGACAGAGAAGCAGTTTCAGCGACAGGTTACTATCGATGCAATGCTCCTCAGACAGGATGAAGAGGTCAATACTCCCCAATGCCATTAGGCTTTACAATTCTACCGCCAGGACTTAAGAACTTTTTAAAAGCTATTATTAATGCTTTTTGAGATGGTGATTTAGATGCATATCATATTTTTTTTACTGAGTTAAGTATTGTTGTAATTAGTTTTGCTACAACAAGTGTATGGGACATTGGAAAAAAAGTTGAATTTCCCCATGGGGATGAATAAAGTATCTATCTATCTATCTATCTATCTATCTAGAATACAAGAGCAAGGACATGATGTTGAGGCTGTATAAGGCACTCATGAGACCACACTTGGACTATTGAGTGCAGTTTTGGGCTCCTTATTTTAGAAAGGATATATGACATTGGAGAGGGTTCAGGGAAGATTCACAAGAATGATTCCAGGAATAAAAGGGTTACTGTAAGAGGAACTTCTGGCAGCTCTTGGGCTGTATTCCCTGGAGTTCATGAGGGGGGATCGCATTGAAGCTTTCCGAATGTTAAAAGGCCTGAACAGTTTAGATATAGCAAAGTTATTTCCCATTGTAGGGGAGTCTAGGACAAGAGGGCACAACTTCAGGATTGAAGGACGCCCCTTTAGAACTGAGATGCGGAAAAATTACTTTAGTCAGAGGGTGGTAAATCTGTGGAATTCGTTGTCACGAGTGGCTGTGGAGGTCAAGTCATTGGGTACATTTAAGGTAGAGATAGATAGGTTCTTGATTAGCCAGGGCATCAAAGGGTATGGGGAGAAAGCAGGGGAGTGGGAATGACTGGAAGAATTGGATCAGCCCATGATTGAAAGGTGGAGCAGACTCAATGGGCAGAATGGCCTACAACTGCTCCTATATGTTATGGTCTTATGGATGCTGGGCTGTCCCAGATTGGTGGGTCCTGGGATTGGATGTCCATGTGAACAGAAGGCATGAGGGTCAGTGAGTCAGCAAGCCTGGAGTTTGGGGTCTCATCTTCGGCTAATTCAGGGGTCGATACTGAAGCTCAAAGCTTGAAGATCAATTGCAAGCCAAAGCCTGATGGCTGGCCTGGAGACTGGATGCCGCTTTCTGTTGTTGGAGGACTCTCAATGTGTATGGGTGCGTGGGAGGGAGAAAAGGAACTTATTTTGGTGGTGTTTTGTTGCTTGTGTTCTGTGTTGTTCTGCTGAACATTGTGCGCACGCTATGTTAGCACCAAAATGCGTCAACTTCAAATGCAAAAGCTTGTGCACTGGATCCAGCACACCCTAGGGTTGTGTTGGTTGTTAATGCAAATGCTGCATTTCACTGTATGTTTCAATATGTATGATAAATAAATGAATCTGAATCGGAATTTTACAGTCTCTTTTCTGAAAGAGCTCTGTATCCTAGCACCCAGAGTGGAAAGTTCTAATGATTCATCATCTGGCAGGATGAACAGAAGCCCGAAATCCCCATACCACCAGGCTGAAGAACACCTTACTCCCTTCAATCATGCAGCTCTTGAGTCAACTAGCACAATCCTACTCACAACGGTAGAACGACACTCTGACCACTATAATCTTTTTGCACTAAAATGTTTTTTTTGTGTTCTTATTTATTTTTTTATTGGCATAGAGTGTGGAATAGGCCCTATCGGCCCTTCAAACCATACTGCCCAGCAGCCCTCAATTTAACCCAAGCCTAATCATGGAATGACTTACAATGACTAATCAACCTACTAACAGGTACATCTTTGGACTGTGGGAGGAAACCAGAGCACCCAGAGAAAACCAAAGCATTCCATGGGGAGGACCTACAGACTCCTTACAGATGACATTGAAATTGAGTTCCAACCTCCTATGCCCCAAGCTGTATTAGAGCACTGTGGAGCTAATTGTGTTCTTTATCATAAAATTCTTTAATGTAGTTTTTGTGAATGCTGATAATGGCTTTGATTCTGCTGCAAGTAAGTTTTTCATTATATCAGTGCACATTATTTACTTCTGCATGAGGCAATAAGCTAACCTTTGGTTTTGAGTGAATACATTACATGTCATTTCAGTCCTAAAGTGTTTAGCTTTCTCTTGACACAGTGACCAATAGATATATACCCACAGCCAAGAGAAAAATGCTCTTTGCGTCCAACTGATTGAGCCATGAAAGAGTTGCACACTTTTTAATGAGGCCCATTCTTCTAACAAACTCCAGAGAATACAGACCTATTCTTCTCAATTTCCCAACACCCCAAGAACCAATCTGGTGAAACTCCATAGTTCAAAGTAAAATTTATTATCGGATTACATTCATGACACCACATACAACCTACAGAATCTTTTTCTGTGGGCATACTTAGCAAATCCATAGAACAGTAATTGTAAACAGGATCAATGGACAACAAACTGTGCAAATGCAAATATAAATAAATAGCAATAAATAACAAGAGCATTAACTGACAAGATAAAGCATTCTTAAAGTGAGACCATTGGTTGTGGGAACACCAGAAATAGAATGAGTGTAGTTATCCCCTTTTGTTCCAAAGTCTGATGATTGAGGAGTAGTAACTGTTCTTGAGCCTGGTGGTGTGAGACCTGAGGCACTTGTAACTTTTGCCTAATGGCTGCAGTGAGAAAAGAGCATGGCCTGGGTGAGGATCTTTGATGATGGATGCTGCTTTTCTACGGCAACATGTCATGTAAATGTACTCAGTGGTTGGAAGGGTTTTATCCATGATGTATTGGGCCGAATCCATTATCCACTACTATGCCTTCTGCTCAAAGGGACTGGTATTCCCATACCAGGCCATGATGCAGGCTGTCAGCACTTTTTCCACTACACATCTATAGAAGTTTGCCAACGTGCAGGTTCTTGCGATTTATTGCTATTATTTATATTTGCATTTGCACAGTTTCTTGTCTTCTGAACTCTGGTTGATCTTTCATTGATCCTGTTATAGTTGCTATTCTAGAGATTTATTGAGTATGCCCACAAAAAATGAATCTCAGGGTTGTATATGGTGACATGTATGAACTTTGATAATAAAATTTACTTTGAACTTTGAACCCAGTCAGTGTTTATATGCATTATTCTAGAGAATGGAGTTTAAAGCATTGCCTAGACAAGGCTGCCACCTCTGGCTGGATGCACTCTTAGCGATTTAATCTCATAACATCTTACTCACATGACTTCTGAACAAGTGATGCACTTTCACATGACATAGGATTATGTAATTACTGCAAATGCCAAAGGATCAAAGAAACTTCTGAACTCACTGGGTGTCAAGGAATTCTTGTGTAGCTCCCAAACCAAACCAAAACAATTGCATTTGCCAGTGACCCTACAGATTTGTTATACCTGCAGGATGCACCCCCACTCCAATAATTATTGCTCCAAAAGTCAAGGATATGTATTCGATCCTTTATTAGCAATTAGCAAACACACAGTCCTGAAGCAATGAAACTGAAGTGTGTCTGAGTGTAACTGAGCGGTATTGAACATTATTAAATGATATGACATCCACCAGTCCACAGCTACTACTGACAGCAATGAACAAAGCATGAAGACCTAATTTATTCCCTTCACTTTTACCACTCCGCCCTCAAGTGACTAGTTAATATAATAAATGCAAAACACAGACTACAATGCAGATAGAGAACCGATGCGTGGCTCCTACACCTTGGAAAGCTGAAGCCAGCAAGAACTAAGAGGAAATTGCTCCACCTCCAAGGTCACACTGCACACAGGAGGGTGGTTGTGGTTATGTCACAACCATGGACACTGCTGCACAGTCTGGGCACCCTCACAGGCAAGCAGCTATAAGTTGTCGGCAATCATGCTTGTGAGAATGTACATTCCAGCCAATTAGGGTGTATTTGTGGTTGTACTTAACTCCCTTCATTTTGTTACAGTCTTGTCAAGTCTTGACCAAAGCATAGCAATGGCAACGCTCCCTGCTTACCTTAGTCTATGTTCTGGGAAAGAAGATTACAATTAAATTGACACTGCAAAGGAGTGGTATTTCTTTAGTATTTAGTTATTGCTCTGAGCCACAGTGATGACACTAGCTTTCAGTTTGAGAGTTTACATTAGCGGCCCTGTTGGCCTTGCGTTTATTATTTTCCTTTGGCTCTACACAGTTCTTCCTAAAACTCAGTTACTGTTCATTCTGCTGTTGTGTCTCTCCCACCACCGAACACTCAGTCTGCAAGACTCGACCATTGAAATGGACCCACAGGAGAGAGAACAGCTGATCCCCAGCCCTTAAGTTAGTTGGTCAGGTAGGATAGAAGTTACCGTCAGTGAAGGCTAGGTTTGTAGAAGTGGCTTACGTGGTGTGACAATTACTTTCAGAGTGGTAAGCTCAGTCCAAACAGGAAGAACAGGTGTCAGCACTTGCAGTGACATTTCAGCAACTCACCACAAACAGCCAGAATCAGGTGGCAGCCACGGTTTCTCTGGTGCACACTCAAAAACAATATGCTCCCTAGCTGATCAGCTCCACTAGAGACAAGACCTTTAGTGTATCTAGAGTTCTTCTTTTGAGAGTAGTGAGCTGTAAGTTGGCCCATACCACATGGGACCATTTAAAGTGGAGTAGGCGATCAACAGAGCCTCCTATAGGCTGCACCTTACCACCTTCTATGAAGATACACCCAGAATTCCATGTTTTCCAGCTTGAGCCAGTGACCCCTCCCTCCCCTAACTCTCCATTTGGTTTATGCGACCCTGGTCTATTCTGTGCGGCACCTCCTAGCATCTTGGACCCTGCCATGCCCCCGACATTACCTCCTGGGCTGGGAGACGTTTGTGCCAGAGGAACGTTCTTGGGTTCTGGCTCGTAATATTCTGGACATCTCTCACATAGAGGACTACCAGCTTCCATATATTTTTAGTGCCTCAGGAGCTACGCCTGGGGACAGGGGCCCCGTTATGACCACAGACACTGCCACGGTGTCTGATTGCCCTCGCAGGAGGGCAGCTGAAAGCGGTCAGCAATCACGCTTGTAAGAATGCACATTCCAGCCGACTGGTGTTAATTCGTGGCTGTATTTAACTCCCTTCCTTTCATTTCAGTTTTGTTGAGTCTTGACCAAAGCATAGTGACAGCAATGCTCCCTGCTTAGCTAGTCGAGTTCTGGAAAGATTACAATTAGGTTGACACTGCAAAGGATCAGTATTAATTTAGTATTTAGTTAGTGCTTCCGACCTGCAGTGATGGCATTAGTCAAGTCAAGTCACTTTTTATTGTCATTTCAACCATAACTGCTGGTACAGTACATAGTAAAAATGAGAGAACGTTTTTCAGGATCATGGTGCTACATGAAACAGTACAAAAACTACACTGAACTACGTGAAAACAACACAGAGAAAAACAAAATCTGCACTAGACTACAGACCTACCCAGGACTGTATAAAGTGCACAAAACAGTGCAGGCATTACAATAAATAATAAACAAGACAATACACACAGTAGAGGGCAGTAAGTTGGTGTCAGTCCAGGCTCTGGGTATTGAGGAGTCTGATAGCTTGGGGGAAGAGACTGTTACATAGTCTGGTTGCGAGAGCCCAAATGCTTCGGTGCCTTTTCCCAGACAGCAGGAGGGAGAAGAGTTGGTATGAGGGGTGCGTGGGGTCCTTCATAATGCTGTTTCCTTTGCGGATGCAGCATGTAGTGTAAATGTCCGTAATGGCGGGAAGAGAGACCCCGATGATCTTCTCAGCTAACCTCACTATCCGCTGCAGGGTCTTGTGATCCGAGATTATGCAATTTCCGAACCAGGCAGTGATGCAGCTGCTCAGGATGCTCTCAATACAACCCCTGTAGAATGTGATGAGGATGGAGGGTGGGAGATGGACCCCTCAGCCTTCGCAGAAAGTAGAGACACTGCTGGGCTTTCTTTCCTATGGAGCTGGTGTTGAGGGACCAGGTGAGATTCTCCGCCAGGTGAACACCAAGAAATTTGGTGCTCTTAACGATCTCTACCAAGGAGCTGTCGATGTTTAGCGGGGAGTGGTCGCTCTGTGTCCTCCTGAAGTCAACAACCATCTCTTTTGTTTTGTTCATATTCAGAGACAGGTTGTTGGCTCTGCACCAGTTTGTTAGCTGCTGCACCTCCTCTCTTTATGCTGACTATTCGTTCTTGCTGATGAGAGCCACCACGGTCGTGTCATCAGCGAACTTGATGATATGGTTCGAGCTGTATGTTGCAGCACAGTCATGGGTCAGCAGAGTGAACAGCAGTGGACTGAGCACACAGCCCTGGGGGGCCCCCATGCTCAGTGTGATGGTGTTGGAGATGCTGCCTCTGATCCGGACTGACTGAGGTCTCCATCAGGAAGTCTGGATCCAGTTGCAGAGGGAGGTGTTCAGGCCCAGTAGGCTCAGCTTTCCAATCAGTTTCTGAGGGATGATGTGTTGAATGCTGAAATGAAGTCTATGAACAGCATTGTGCACTTTATGCAGTCCTGTGTAGGTCGGTAGTCTAGTGTAGCTTTCTCTGTGTTGTTTTTTTTTACATAGTTCAGACTAGGTTTTGTACTGTTTCATGTAGCACCATGGTCCTGAGAAACATTGTCTAGTTTTTACTATGTACTATACCAGCAGTTATGGTCGAAATGACAATAAAAGTGACTTGACTTGCAAACTCAAGGAAATCTGCAGATGCTGGAAATTCAAACAACAACACACACAAAATGCTGGTGGAACACAGCAGGCCAGGCAGCATCTAAGCTGCCTGGCCTGCTGTGTTCCACCAGCATTTTGTGTTGACTTGACTTGACTTGATTCAAATGTACATGTCTTTTTTGTCCAGGTGGAGGGTGATGGCAATGGCGTCGTCTGTTGAGCGGTTGGGACGGTATGCAAACTGCAGGGGATCCAGTGAGGGGGACAGCAGGGTCTTGATGTGCCTCATGACGAGCCTCTCAAAACACTTCATGATGATGGACGTGAGTGCAACGGGACGGTAGTCATTGAGGCAGGACACTGAAGACTTCTTCGGCACGGGGACGATGGTGGCAGCCTTGAAGCACGTTGGAATTGTGGCGCTGCTCAGGGAGATGTTGAAGATGTCAGTGAGAACATCTGCTAGCTGCTCTGCACATCCTCTAAGCACCCTACCAGGAATATTGTGTGGTCCAGCAGCCTTCCATGGCTTTTAGTTTGAGTTTTAATTAGTGGACCTGAGTTTTCCAGCACCTGCAGATTTTCTCGTTACTTTATTATTTTCCTTTTGTTCCACTCAGTCTTATTAAAACTTAGCGAACAGTTCATTCTGCTGCTCTCCCCCTGCAATTGGACCCTCACTGAACACTGTCAGATTATTTAATAAAGAGACTGCTGTGGGTTGTGGTTGTTTGATGTCAATGATCCATCTCCAGATGCTACTTTCAACCACTTTTTTCAATTATGCTGTTAATGAAGATGTTCACTAATATTCAATATTCAACTTCATTTAGAACTCCTCTGAGAAGGAAGGTGTCCACATCTGCTTGCAACAAGAAGTAAACAACCGTTTAGGAAATGGGTTAATACCCACTGTGACACTGTCACCCTCGACGTCCTGGCAGTCACTGTAGACCAGAAGCTCAACTGGACAGGCAGCACGAATACCATCAGAAAGTAGTACCCTTTGGTGACTGACTCAATTTCTGATATGACCGGCACATTGCAGGCTGCAGGAGTACGTGCTGAAGTTTGGTAGAACCACCACAAAAGCTCGGTGAAGGATGGTATAGGATTCTTCTGCCACCAGACAGGGAGGGACTGGGTTGGGTGGTGAGCCACCCTTGGGGTCCACACAGGTGGCAATATTGCTATTGGTTTTAAGAAATCTAATTGAACCTATGTAACACATTCTCTTATTAATGTAAGAATGAAAAGATATGGCACAATTTATTCTTGTAATTAGTTTTTATTATGAATAAAGTTGATTTTGATATTTTAAAACTTTCTCATACCCCAAGACCTTTCCACTATCTATCAATCTATCACTACCTTTTCACTATCTACAAGGAACAAGTGATGGAGTGCCCTCCACTTGCTTGGTGTTTCTAGCTCTATCTACACTCAACAATTTAGTACCATCCAGGGCAAAGCAACTTGTTCCACTGGCACCTCAACCACCGGGTTAAATGCTCTCTTCCTCCATCACTTGTACACCATACCTGCAGAGGATTCAAAATGCACTGCAGGTACTCACCCAAGCTACAACAGAGCAGCTTGTAGGCACATCTGAGAAACTTAAAGTCACAGTAGCTACATACAAACTAGATTGCTGAAAGGCTCAAGAGCTTGGGGATAAAAGATGAAGATAATGCTAAAAGAAACAAAAATGACATGAAGAAAAAATTATTACCACACAATGCATAGTTAGGGTCTGGAATATACTGTCACGTGTAGGAGATTCAAGCGTAGCATTCTGAGGGAGCTGTGTAACACTGTGAATGGGAATGATTTGTGCAACAATGAAGAGAGGGTTGTAGTGTGGGACAGGTGAACTCATTTACATAGTGCCAGTGGAGACTCAACATGCCAAATGGCTTCCTTCTGTTCTGTAAATATTTACAATTCTGTAACTCTATAAATAAAATAATGGCAGTGCAATAAAACTCATGTGTTTGTAATTTTCTTTAATTTATTGCTAAAAGTGGCTATCAAAGTATTTATCCTTAGAACAGGTCATTTGTGACACAAAGATCAACAATAAAAGTGAATCATAATATGATGATTTAAACATATTTCACCATCCAAAGGGAAATGGGACTAACTGTATTTATACAATATAAAGCCATATAATTTACATTACAAAAACTGGGACAATTACATATATAACCTATGTGCATTTACAAAATTTACTACAGTAACTCAGGTTGTTCAAAAGCAGAAAAAATTTAAGACAACTTATTACATTACAAACATTGTAAAAAAGTTATGTGCAGTTTTGCGCAATATACATTTAACAGTACTTCAGCAAAATGTCATCCAAAAGAGCACAAAATATATAAAAAACAGAATTTAGTGCACAATTGTTTCCCCCTATGTTTAAAAGAAAAATTCAAAAATAGAACAAAATGTAATTTGGATTCTGTGCTCTCAGCACAGAGTTTAAACCCATTGGGACTGTAGATACTTTGTAAATTCAAAATGTCTGCACATCTTTAATTTAAGGCTGGCAAATCATTTACACCCTGTTCATGGGTATCCAATTGATATTAACTGTGAACGAGGGTCTTTGATCCTTGTTCACAGTGAATATAGATGTTGGAAAATTACTCCTTAAATACCTGTTTAATCACTTTTTCAGATATGGTTATTTTGAATATAAACAGCCAGCTAAATTGAACATCTGTTGGCAACACACGTGCGTTTGTCAGTGTTTCAGGTTTTTCTTCCCCCCCCCCCCCCCCCATTTATCAGTATTGCAACAGACTCACAAACAAGACATTGTCAAACTTTCTTTTAAAGTGCTAGTACCTCATGGAGAGATACTTTTGTGTATCCCATTACAGGCTCCTTACACATGACCTACTGGGGAAGTAGATTCCAATTTCTTCCTGTTCTCAACAATTGCTTTCCACAATTTGCAAAGCATTCCACCCCTAGAGAAGGGAAAAAACAATCATTGATCAATCAGAAAATTATTGACATTCAATTTATGCAATAGTAGTATATTGCAGAGAAAATAACCAATGAGTGAGAGGTAATATAAATAAATTATTGTATCTGAAGATTATAGCCTATGTTCCAGAGTTGTTACAGATTGGAAGTCAGTCAGTCCACAGTTCTTTATCTTAATGATTCAGAATTAAAATGACTTAAAATTTTACATTAAACCCTTTAAATGAAATATATTTACTAAATTGCAATAAACAACCTCAATACATAAACATAATGATTGAACTGAATGCTGAATCACTCTGCAACATAAGCTGTAGAGGCTAAGTCATTGTTACTTAAAGTGGAGCTTGATTGGTTCTTACTAAATACATCATAGATTATGGGGAGAAGGCAGGAGAATGGGGTTGCGAGGATAATAAATCAACCATGACGGAATAGCGGAGCAGACTCAAATGGATGAAAAGTCTAATTCTGCTCCTATATACTTAAGGTGTTATGCTCATACACATTCTCATTTAGGAGACCACATTTCGAATTGCAGGACAGACATGAAAGTGTAGACATTGCATTGAAAAGAACGATAATGACCAATCAATATACGTTTCTTTTTCCTTCCCTCCAGGGTTTCAAATTATCCATAGGATTAGTAAAAACAATGAGTCAAAAAGACACAATTAGAGAAATATTATTATGTATTTGACCATTCAAATCTTCTTAGGAAATTCAAAATTTAACCTAATCTGATCTGATAAAGAATATTGAAACTCTATATTTTCCCTTTCACAGACACATACTGAGTATTTTTAGCATTATTTGTTATTATTTCAAATTTTAAGCATTGAAGTGTTAGATTCAAAAGAAAGAAGGGTGAAGATGCAGCTATAACAGCATGGTTATTATGACAGAGAAATCTGACTACGGTATGTTGTGCTGTGTTTCTTTTCAGCATTTTGCCATCTAACATTGCCTTTGAAATGTGGTTTTGTTTATTTACTAGTTATTTCACATCAGCTTGGAAAACTCCACCAGGCACTTCCCAGTTTGATTAGCTTCAGTTGCAGACATTTCTTGTGCAATGGTCCCCTGAGAGGATGTTAGAAATTATGTTAGACCTGGAACAAGCACCATTGGTTGCTCTGAGGACAACCACATTTTACTAACACAGCTCCAACCCCCTGACGTTCCTGAACACTCGTAGTTCATGTCTTTTGATTTCTTCTTGTTCTAACCCTCCTATTTCATTATACTTCAGAGTCATGATTCCTTGATTTTTCAGACCCTTGCTCCGCCTCGACACAAGTCACTGGCCCATATTCCCAATGACGTATTCAATCACTATGCTTGCCCCCATCCCCCACCTCCCCACTGTATCCATCAGAACAGCTCCACGCGGCTCATCCTGAATATGTCACTTGCTCCTTTTTGACGACAGGTCCTAACCTTCATCCTCACCATCTAGGATATGCATGTTCTCTTCTTGTTTCTACCATCAGGGAGGAAATACAGGAGCCTGAAGACCCATACTTAGTGAATCTGAAACACTCTCTGCCATCAAATTTCTGAATAGTCTATGAACCCAACCCTATTATTCCTTTTTTTTGGTAGTTTATTTATTTTAATTTATTGTAATGTTATGTCCTTGCACTGTACTGCAGCAAATAAGAAATTTCATGCCAATAAGACATTGGTAATAAACCCGATTCCGGTTCCTGCCACCAGTCCTTCTGACTCCCTCCTAACACAAGCACAATCCCAAATGACATTTTCCAACTCTCATTTAGTAGCGTGCCTGAAATTTCAGTGGCAGACCTTTGACTTAAATAGTACAGCAATGCTAATATGGCACACCCAATTGGTGGCACGAGGACTTCAACGTATTTAGGGATTAGGATAGAAAGTCTAGGCCCAAAAATTCTGCCACACAAAGAGCAGTTTCTCTCAGTCGTAGGAGGGATCAAACTGTAAGAGCTGAATTTGGGTGGAGTGAAGTTTAGGTCCAGAGTTTGTGTACGGCAAAGGGGAAGGGAGGATTTAGAGCTGTGGCATGCCAAACCAATACTGTATGTGAGCCATAAAATAACCGGAGGCATTATGAACGGGTGCTTATGAATGGTAACACAGCTGCATTCTAAATAACAGTTATTCATGCTGATCGGTCATTTCTGCAGTCAAACATCACTGAATAATAATGAGATGAAAGGTATAAGGCTGATGTGAGAAAACTCAATGTTGATAGAAGTGCAATCAACAACGCCTTGACTTGTCGGAACTCGGTAACTCAGTAAAAAGCTTTCTGCCCACCGAGCCTCCAATTCACAAAGAAAGTTATGAATGTGGTGTTCTCAGAAAACACCTTATTTGTTATTTGTTAGACAAATGTTGGCCAGTCAGCAGGCTGATTAAACTGAAGGCCCCTTTCGAGCACTTGGTAGAATAAACGCAAGGTTATCTTTACTGTAAGAAATGCCAGCCATGTTCCTGATTTTGTCTGTATATTTTTGTGTCTTTGGAAAGTTTTTTTCTACAGACAAGGTAAATTGACTCATAGAATCATAGAGCATAGAAAGAGAGCCTTTAGCTTACCAGACCCTTGCCTATCTACATGAATCCAATTTGCCTCCATTAATTCCATATCCCTCTATACTCTGTTCATTCAAGGACCTGTTGAGACCTCCAGCATCTCCTCTGATAGCTCCTTTCAGATACCAACTACTCTGTGTGTGAGAAGTTTACCTCACAGATCCCTTTTAAACATTTCCCCCTCCCACCTTAGAATATTAAGTCAGAAAGCTATAAAAAAAATTCCTTCCGCCCAACTCATCCACTCCAACCTAGGTGCCTTTGCTTGGCCCGTATTCCTCTAAATTATCTCTGTCTTTTAAACAATGCTCTCTAATTTTAAACACCCTATCATGGAAAGAGACATGGGATTTCTAGCATCTGCAGCATTTAACGTGTTTACTATATCTATGCCTGTATAATTTTATGTATCTCCGTCATGCTGCCTATCAGTTTCCTTCACTCTGGGAAATAATGGTTTAGCCTGTCCAATGCCTCCTGATAACTCAGGTCCTCCAATCCAACCAACATCCTTGCGAATCTTATTTGCGGCCTCTTTAGTTTACTCACATTCCTCCTATGGTGTGGTGGCCAGAAATGTGCACCATACTCAGAGACAGCCTAGCCAACATTTTGTACAACAGTGACATGCCATCCCAACACTTAAAACTCAATGCCATGGCCAACAAAGACAAGCATGTGAGATGCCTATCTCACCTGTGTCTACCTGTGTTCCCATTTACAGGGAACTTGTACCCCATTCTCCAGGGCCCTTACATTTGCTGTGGCCTGATTTAAATTCCCAAAATGCAAACACTTCTCATTTGTCCAATTTGAGTTCCATCTACCATTCACTTGCCCACTTTCCCAGTTGCTGTAGATCCAGTTATAACCGGAGTCAACCTTCTTCATAGTCCACAATACCACTGATTTTAGTGTTATCTGCAAACTTACTGATCATGCCAGTTGTATTCTCATCCAAATCATTAATACATATGACAAACAACAATGGACCCAGCACAAATATTTATAGTCTCAGGTGGCCCCCGTTTTTCGAACGTTTGCTTTATGACATTCTGGCAATCGAACCGTTTCATAGGAACCTTCGAATGGCGGGGGAAACCTGTACACCACTGGTCATAGGCCTCCAATCTATAAAAACATCCCTCCACTACCTTCTGGCTCCTTTCACCAAGGCAATTTTGTATCAAATTTGCTAATTCACCATGTGTTCTAACCTTTCGGATCAGTCTACCATACGGGACCTTGTCAAAGGCCTTGCTAAAGTCCATGTAGACAATATCTACAAGCTCCTTCATCAATCCTCTTGGTCACCTCTTCAAAAAAAACTCAAATTCATGAGAAATGATTTCCCGTGCAAAAAGTTATGCAGACTACCCTTAATTAATCTTTGATTTTCTAAATGCAAATAAATCCCATCACTCAGAATCCCGCCAATAACTTGCCCTCCACTGATGTAAGGCTCACCAGTCCACAGTTCCCCAAATTATCCCCGCTGTCCTTCTTAAATAAAGTGACAACATTAGATATTCTCCAGTTTTTCAGAACTTCATCTGTGGCTAACAAAGATATAAACATCTCTTGCAAGGCTTCAGAAATGTCTTTCCTTGCTTCTTACAATGTTCTGAGATACAATTGGTTAAGTACTGGGGATTATCCATCTTTATGCATTTCAAGCCCTCCAACAACTCCTTCTTTGCAATGTTGATATGTTTCAGAATATCACAGGTCCCTTCTCTGAGCTCACTGGCTTCTGTGTCCTTCTCCACAGTAGACACAGATGAGAAGAATTCATTTAAGACCTCACCCCTTTCCTGCGTTTGCACACATAGATCAGTGTTCTGATCGGTAAGGGGACCTACTCCCTTTTTATTCTTAATATAGTTATAGAATCGTTTAGGATTTTCCTTCACCTTGTCTCCCAGTATGGCCCTTTCTTCCACTCTAGAGTCATAAATACAAGGAATAATACCACACAGAAACTGGCCCTTCAGTCCACTGGTCCATGCCAACTATAGCATCATCCCTGCTAGTCCCAGATGCCCACATTTGATCCATAACCCTCATGCCCCTCCCCTCCATGTACCCATCCAAATGCCTCTTAAATGTTGTAATTGTACCTACCTTGACCACCTCCTCCGGTAGCTCATTCCAGGTACTCATTATGTTCTGTGTAAAGACGTTACCTCTCAGATCTCCTTTAAATCTCTCCTCTCTTATCTTATATCTGTGCTGTTCTGAAAGTGTATTCTGAAAGTAATTTCCTTCTTAAGTGTACTCCTAAATACCTTATGCTTCTCAAAGGGCTTACTTTATCCAGATGCATATACCTAACATATGTCTCCTTTTTCCTAAAAAGACCTTCAATATTCCCTGTCAACATAGTTTCCTCATGCCTGCCTTTCTCTTCAATCTGAGAAGAACATCCTGGCAATGAGCTCATTCTATCTCAATTTTAAAAGCCCCACCCCCCACTTGACAGACAATTTCCTTACATGCAAACAGCCTTTCCCAATCAACTTTTCAAGTACCTGTATGATACCATCAAAATTGACTTTTTCCCAGTTTAGGATTTGATTAGGACCGGTTTTATCTTTTTCCATAACCACCTTGAAAATATGTTTAACTATAGTCACCAGTCTCAAATGTTTCCCCAATGGCATTTCAATGGCACCTGTCCTGCGTCAATTCCGAAGAGATCAGATGAACGTTCAACCTGCCTAACGCTCACTTTTTCAAATATCTCCAAATCCAACACTTTATTGCTCCTTTAATTCCTAACTTTCCTGAAATGCCTGCGAAAAATGCTATGGACCTATTTCTTTCCATTAATCCACTAGGTAAAGGTTTAATATCAATTATCCGAGATAAACTAGCAGCCTTACGACGGGCCCCTGTGGATAAAATTAAAATGGCCTGGGAGCAGGATTTAAATATCTCCTTATCCGAGGAGAGCTGGGACTCAGTTCTCAAATCGGTTAACTCAACCTCTTTTTGTGCTCGCCATTGCCTTTTACAGTTTAAGATTGCTCATAGAGCCCATATGTCTAAATCTAAACTATCTCGATTCTACCCTGGCATTAGTCCGCTCTGTGATAAATGCAAGAGGGGCGTGGCCTCTCTCATCCATATGTACTGGTTCTGTCCTAGCTTGGAGAAATTCTGGAAAGATGTCTTCACTACATTATTGGGTATTCTGAATCAGCACCTAGAACCAAACCCCTTAATTGCTCTGTTCGGTTTTTGGGGCGAGACAGATCTATGTCTGGGTCCGACCAAATGCCAAATACTATCCTTTGCCTCTCTCCTGGCTAGACGCTTGATCCTCCTTAGATGGAGAGATGTTGCCCCGCCCACTCATGCGCAATGGCTTAACGGCATTATGGCCTGCTTGGACCTCGAAAAAATTCATTATTCAGTTCTTAATTCGGATCTAAAGTTCCATAAGGTCTGGGGACCTTTTATCGAGTACTTTCATAACCTTCCTCTTGACTAGGGTTTTTTTTTCTTTTTTTTTCTTCTTTTCGGTCCCTTGCTTTCAGCTCCCTTTTTTTTCTGGTAGTAGGCATTACTATCCTCTGTTGCTAAGTGTATTCACAGTCTGGGAGTTTGACTGTCCTGACCTATACTCTTTATACTGTGTTGTGGTCGGTCTGGAGTTGTTTTTTTTCTTGTGTTGTGGGGCTTGGGGAGGACACTAAGCTTACTTGTCTTTAATTTAGGTGCTTTTTTGTTAAATTCTCTTCCTTTGTAGCATATTGTTATTGTATGCTTAATTTTGCACTGTATTAATGCTCCTCATTGGGATTTGGGGTTTTTAATTTGTAAAATGTTTTGAAAAACTAATTTTAAAAAATTTAAAAAAAAGAGATCAGATGAACTTCTCCAGAAGGGCTAGTCACACATTCCTTCAAAAAGCTTTCCTGGATGCACTTAAATTCTAGCCCTAGCACTAAGGCAGTCCCAGTTAAAAGCAAAAGTGAAAGGAAGGGCATATAATTGAGCAAAAATTGGTGTGAAGTTAGAGGACTGGGAAACTTTTAAAAACCAACAGAAGGCAACTAAAAAGCCATGGGTAGGGGGCTGGTGAAATATGAAGGTAAGCTTGCCAACAAGTATCAAAAAGGATACCAAAAGTTTTCAGATATATGAAGAGTAAAACAGAGTCAAGAGTAGACATTGGACTGCTGTAAAATGATGCTGGAGAGGTAGCAACAGAAGAGGGGGAACAAGGAAATGGCGGGCAAACAAAATTAGTATTTTACATCAGTAGAAGAGACTAGCAGAATGCTGTAAGTTAGAGAGTGTCAGGGGTAGAAGTGATTGCAGGTGCTATTACTTGATGCTTGAAAACTGAAAGGTCTGAAGGTTGCTAAGTCACCCGGACATAATGGACTACACCTCAGGGTTCTGAACAAGGTGGCTGAGGAGATTGTGGTGGAATTAGCAATGATCTTTCAAGAATCACTAGATTGTGGAATGGTTCCAGAGGACTGGAAAACTGCAAATGTCATTCCACTCTTCAAGAAGGGAGGAAGGCATAGGAAAGGAAACCTGACCTCAGTGATAGGGAGGATGTTGGAGTTGATTGTTAAGGACGCGGTTTCAGGGTACTTGGAGGTACATGATAAAATGGGCCAAAGTCAGCATGGTTTCCTTAAAGAAAATCTTGCCTGACACATCTGTTAGAATTCTTTGAGGAAATAACAAGCAGGATAGACAAAGAAGAATTGGTGGATGTTGTGTACTTGCATTTTCACAAGGTCTTTGACAAGGTGCCGCACCTGAGGCTGCTTAACAAGACAAGAGCCCATGATATTACAGGCAAGATACTGCGCATAGATAGAGCATTGGCTAATCAGCTTGAAGCAAAGAGTGGGATTAAAGGGAGCCTTTTCTGATTGGCTGTCAGACCCATTCTTTTTACATTGTATGTCAATGATTTGTATGATGGATTTGATGGCTTTTGGCCAAGTTTTCAGAGGACAGGAAGATAGGTGGAGGGACAGGTAGTGTTAAGGAAGCAGGGAGTTTGCAGAAGGACATGGACAGCTTAGGAGAATGGACAAAGAAGTGGCAAATGGAATACAGTGTTGGGAAGTGTATGGTCATACAATTTAGTAGAAGGAATAAAAGCATAGACTATTTTCTAAACAAGGAAAAAATTCAAAAACCTGAGGTGCAAAGAGATTTGGGAGTCCTTGTGCAGGATTCCCTAAAGGTTAATTTGCAGGTTGAGTCATTGGTGAGGAAGGCTAATACAATGTTAACATTCATTTCGAGAGGACGAGAATATAAAAGCAAGGATGTAATGCTGAAACTTTATAAGTCATTGGTGAGGCCTCACTTGGAGTACTGTGAGCAGTTTTGGGCACCTTATTTAAGAGAGGATGTGTTGACATTGGAGAGTATTCAGAAAAGGTTCAGGAAAATGATTCCTAGAATGAAAGGCTTATCATATGAGGGGCAATAGATGGCTCTGGGCTTGTACTCACCAGAACTTAGAAGAATGAGGGGGAATCTCATTGAAACCTATTGAATGTTGAAAGACCTAGATAAAGTGGATGTGGAGACAATATTTCCTGCAGTGGGGGAGTCTAGGACCAGAAGCACAGCTAAAGAATAGAGGGACGTACATTTAGAAATGAGATAAGGAGGAATTTCTTTAGCCAGAGGTGGTGAATCTGTGGAATTTTTTTGCTACAGGTGGCTGTGGAGGCCAAGTCATTGAGTGTACTTAAAGTGGAGCTTGATAGGTTCTTGATTAGTAAGGGTGTCAAAGGCTACAGGGAGAAGGCAGGAGAATAGGGTTGAGATGGAAATGGCAGAGCAGACTTGATGGGCCAAATAGCTCAATTCTTTTCCAAAGTCTTATGGTCAATATTAGGTAAGTTAAAATCACCTAAATCACTTCCTAATCTAACTCATCTCTTCATTATTTATTTCTCTAAATAGCTGCACCTCTAATTCCTGTTGTCTATCAGGGAGATTATTGTATAAACCCAAGTACTTTCTTATTTTTAAATTTGATCCACCTGACCTTGCAAAACAATTTCACCTGGAATATTTTAAGTGGTGCTGTGACGTTCTCTCCGATAAATAACACAACCCCTCTTCTTCCCCTACCCCCACCTCTGTCATAATGCCAGAAGCATTGATACTTCAGAACACTGTTGCCTGTCCCGCCCATCCTTAAGCCATGTTTCCATAATAACTATAATATCACAATCCCATGTGCTGAACCATGCTCTGAATTCATCTGCTTTACCTGAGTGACTTCCTGTATTAAAACAAGGCAGTTTAGTCTATCAGACTTCTATGCTGCCTGTCCTACCAACTGGACCTGCTTGCTCTAACCCATATATCTGTTCTAAATATTTCATCTGGTTCTTTGAGTCCCAGTTTAAACCCTCCTGAGTAGCTCGAGAAAACCTTCCCTCAATTCAGTTACAACTTGTGACTTGTGTATGGGTCACTTTTGCCCAAAAGGGGTTTCCAATCGTCTAAGTAGCTGAGACCCTCCCAAATGGATCATCTCTTTAGCCACAAACTCATTACCCCTTTTTCTACCCTCTCCAAGCATGTAGCACTGGGAGTAATTCAGAGATTACAGCCATAGAAGTTAGGATGGTCACTTTTCCAGACCCCCACTCTTCCTACCAATATGGATTAGCTACTTGCCCCCCCCCCCACCCCTTTCAAAATGTCCTTCACCTTCTCCAAGACATTCCTAAGTTTAGAACCAGCGAGGTAATACTCCATCTTGGAGTCTTGCTTGCAGTCACAGACAGTATGAGGGTTTGGACATTTGATATCCCCTTCTCAGAACATCAGCAATCAGTTACCCATCATGGTTTCCATGGCAGGCTCTGACCTGTGATTCACTGCCTATCAGATCTTCCATCCTGCCAGCTGGACTCGCCTGCTGTAACCTCTATACCTGCTTCAACAATCTGATCTGTTAGACGAGTCCCAGTCCAAGCTATGCCAGTCTAACCCCTCCCGAATAGCTCCAGAAAACCTCCCCACAAGAATTATTGGTCACCCTTCAGTTCAGTTGCAAACTATACTCTTGCACAGGTCACCTTTGTCGCAAATGGGATTCCAATGGTCCAATTAGCCACAAATCCACCAATTCAATGATACCTTCAGCTACCCCCCCCCAGCCTGAAGTTACCATACAGGACAAAGGGATCTAAATGTCACTAATGTCATTTATACTGATTTGAAAAGAAAAGGAGCAGCATCCCATGTTTAATGAGCTTGACAGAACACTGGGCTGAAGGAACTGCTCCAATGTTCTAGCAGCTAGATTACAGTGACAGAGGGGGTGATGCAGTACATGGTCGAAAGGGAAGCAGAGAGATTTCATGGAAAAAATAAAGAAATTCGTTTGTATGTTACTTTGAGGACAATAGCAACATCTTTCAGTGTATAGACAGACATCGGTGTGGTTGAGCAGCTGTTGTGTTTGCTTCATCCCTGTGACGCCTTCCTTTTGTGGCTGATAGTATCATGCATTACAGGTTAATGAGCTGGAGCCTCGTTGTGATTACTGGTATCCAAATAAAAAGGATTACCTCATAGCTGTGCACAAATGGTTGTGAAATAATTTGACTGATGCCATGACTCACGTGATATTATGCCAGTGAACAAGTCTGACCTTCAATGTAAAGCACATTCCTAGCTTGGGAGATTTTTCTTTCCTGCTTGGTGTACAGTAACTCTACCTACACATAATGCAAACTGTGTTGGAGAGGTACCTCCTAAGAGAGGTTAAAGAATATAGCAAAGTCACATAATGAAATAAAGCATCTTGTGCTGCTGTCCATTTAATCCTGCTTATTTCAGCGAAACACGACTCAATTGCCAGGCAATAATAAATTAGGTAGCGTTACAATAATAGTCATAGAGTCAATAGAAAAGTACAGCACAGAAACAGGCCCTTCAGCCCATCTAGTCTGTGCTGAACCAATTAAACTGCTTACTCCCATCGACCTGTATACCGGGATCATAACCCTCCATACCCCTACCTTCCATGTACCAATCCAAACATCTTTTAAACATTGACATTGAAATTATGTTCACCATTTGCACTGGCAGCTCATTCCACATTCTCCTGATCCTCTGAGTGAAGAAGTTTCCTCTCATGTTCCCCTTAAACTCTTCACTTTTCACCCTTAACCCATGACTTTTGGTTGTAGTCCCACCCAACCTCAGTGGAAAAAGCCTGCTTGCATTTACCCTATCAACACCTCTCATAATTTCAAATCTCTCAATCGTCTACGTTACAAGGAATAAAGTCCTAATCTATTCAATGTTTCCTTATAACTCAAGTCTTCCAAACCCGGCAACACCCTTGTAAATTTTCTCTATATTCTTTCAAACTTATTTACATTTTTCCTGTAAGTAGGTGACCAAAACTGCACACGCTACTCCAAATTTGGCCTCACCGATATCTTATACAACTTCAACATAAGTTCCCATCTCCCGTACTCAATACTTTAATTTATGAAGGTCAACAAATTATGGACCTGTATTCCTAGGTAATAACATTCAATTCAAAAGATGTGCATCAGGCTTGCATAGGTAGGCACCTCCCAGTTTCCACCCAGCAGATAGGAGTCACCTGCCACTCATTTCCAACTCATCACCTGCAGCCTATTTAAATCCAGCTCTCATCCCCACTCCTTTCTTCACTAACATGAACCAGCCAGCTGTTCCTAGCCTTGAAACTTTCTTAACGTGTTAAGTATCTGTTCTCACTTGTTTTGTGCCCCCACAGCTTTATTTTGAACTTTATTATGATATTGTTTACTGCTAATCATCTCCAAAGCCCTGCTTTTGGGTCAAGCCTCCTCTACATTTCATGACAGGATGGATGAAACAAGGATTAACCTAGCAGATTATGGTTGCCTAAAGGAAGTCATCCATCAATGTGAGCACATGATCCAGAAGCAACAGGAAACCTGCCTGCTATCTTTGAACTCTCCATCCCCACACAGCAACCCTGTGATAGACAACATCCTCTCCCTGAGCCCCGGGCTCCAGTGCCTGAATGCTTTGATGAATTCCCAACCCAATGCCATCCCTTCCAGCCTAATGTGTCTTACACTACAAGATCCAGTCATCTCTGTTTTGTATGGATCAAGCCAAGATTGCCTTCGTCATCTCTCTCCTGATTAGGTAAACTCTGAACTGGGCTGCTGCTATCTGGGACAATAAAACTGCCATTTGCAATCAATAGGAGGAGTTCACCACCGAGATACAGAGATCTGGGAAGTGGAAGTGCAGTAACGATTAGATGCCTCGCCTGTGTCAAACCTGGATTAACTGTGGGATTCAGGACGCTTGTGGCAGAGTGGAGCAGGAATGCTCTGCTGGCCCGTTACAATCATGGCCTCTAGGAGAGCTTAAAAGATGAGTTATCTACCCAGGTGATGCCCACTGACCTCAAACGCCTCATCAATCTGGCCCTCCAAATTGATAACATCTCATGGAATGATCCTCAGATCATCAGCCAGAACCCCAGTTCTGTTCCTAGAACCATTTCAAGCTGCAGGACCCTCATCAATACCTCCAGAATCCATGCAGGCAGGGAGAGCTTTCCTAACTCCCCAAAAGTGTAAGTGTTGGTGGAGAAACAACCTGTACTCTCTCTGTGGAGCAAGTGATTGCCTGTGCATCAAATGCCCACTACACATGGGCAAATAGCACCGCCAGGTAGACACAAGGGGCCTTCTATCTTGTAAGCTCACCCAAGCCTCTCCTTCCTCTCCTTTCAGCACCATAGCCTCTCTCTCTCTCTCTCTCCCTCCCCTTCCCCCCCCCCTCTCTCTCTCTCTATCCTCCTCCACACCCCAACAGCTCTATGCTCACAGGAGGCTCTGGGGAATTCCAGCACAGCAAGCAACTTTCTGAACCGGACACTGTGCGCAACTTGGACTCGCTACTGAGCCGCTCTCTCTCACCTTCTGCATCATGGCCATTGATAAATGTCCCTTGGGTCTGAGGTGGTTAGAGCACACATACGGCCTGTGCACGAACATCGGAGAGCACTGAGAGTCCATCCGATTCTCATTAGCGACACCCGACACTCCTCTCATCTTGGGCTACCCCTGACTCTCCACTCTTGACCCTCACTTTGCCTGGTTATCTGGTTCACTGCTGAGTTGAGAATCCGCTTGCCGGGCCACTTTCCTGCAACCTCAGTTGATTTCACCCGGTAAATCTGTGGTAATGGAAGAAGCCCTTGACCTCACCAAACTCCCACAGGAACTCTCCCCTTGATGGATAGCATGTTCAAAAGTTTCTGCAGGGCCCAGACCTTCACCAAAGTGAATCTACAGAGCATGTACAACCTGATCTGCATTTGCCAGGGGGATGAGTGAAAGACTACATTCATAACACCAACTGCTCAGTTAAAACTTGGTGATGCCTTTCAGACTTTCCAAAAACCCAGCCGTCTCCAAGCCTTCATCAACCAGATCCTGAGAGATGCTGCATCTTCTCCAAGGACCCCCAAGACCATGCCTTTCACATCCATTTAGTCCTTCAGTATCCTCAAAAACCAGCTGTATGCAAGTTAGAGAAATGCCAATTCCACACCCCAGTCATTTTCCTCTCTGGGTTATGTCCTTTCACTCCAAGGAATAGCCATGGACCCAGAGAAAGCATGCCCCATTATCGAATGGCCCTGACCATACTCCCTCAAACAACTACAGCACTTGTTGGGCTCCTCCAATTTCTACTGCCACTTCAGCAGGAACTACAGCCAAATCGCTGCTCCTTCCCCCCCCCCCCCCCTCACCATCACCTGCTCATGGATAACCTGGTCTGCTACTGCTGATCACACGTTTGAGGAGCTCCAGAGATGCTTCACCACCACTTCCATTCTCTCCAATCTGAACTCCTCCAGACGTTTTGTGGTAGAGGTGGATCTATCTGATGTCGGGTCCATCCTCTCCAGGATGACAGGAAGACACATCCTTGTGCCTTTTTCTCATGCAAGTTCCACTCTCACAGTTATGGAGGAGGAGACATAGAGTGACTCGCCATTAATGGGCCTTGGAGGAATGGAGACAGTGGCTGATGGGGACGACTGAGCCTATCCTGACAGGCCACCAGAGCCTGCTATCCATACAATAGACCCACCAACTCAACCCATCTCAGGCTTGCTGGGCCCTCTTCTTTGAGCAATTCATCTCCATCTCCAATGGACCTGGCTCCAAGAACACAAAGGCGGATGCCCCGTCACGCCAGTCTGACCCAGCTGAAACTGGGATTGACCCTCATCCCATCATTCCATCCTCACGGTTTCTCACCTCGAAAATCTGGGATCTTGAGAACCAGATCCACCAGGTCCTACAGCATGAGCCTGCTCCTGCCAACATACCTGACATGTACATCCCAGCAGCTGTGCGCTCTGAGGCACTGCAATGTCCCACTCTGGTTATCCAGGTGCACGATGCACCCTGGATTTTCTGCGACTCCGGTTCTGTTGGCCCACCACAATCGTAGACGGTCAGGTCGTCATTGCCTGCCCTCAATGTGCCCAGTCCAATTCCTCCAGCCAGCGGTCCTCTGGGCTCCTGCGGCCCTACCAGTCCCTCGACGTCCGTGGTCCCACATCACCATGGATTTCATCACTGGTTTGCCACCTTCCAATGGGACCATGGTGATCATGACAGTGGTGAACCAGTTCTCCAAGGTGGCCCATTTCATTGCCCCCTCCAAACTTCTATCAGCCACTGAGAATGACATGACTCTCCAATGTGTAGTTTGCCTCCAGTTTCCCTCAGGACAATGGATAAGTTGAGGTCCCTCAATTGGGCTCCTCCTTCTGGCAAGCCTTCTGCTCCCTTATCCACACCTCAGTGAGTGTCACCCGCAGACCAACCGTCAGTCAGGAGCCAAACAAGCGGAGGAGTTTCGCCACCTTCAACCTTTCCACATGGAGGAAGTATCTGCTCTGGACTGAACTGTCCTACAATCTGTACACCTCTTTGTCAACAGGTATGTTACACTTTGAAGTGCTTCATGGCTACCAACCTCTCGTTGTCCCTGTGGAGGAGCCCATGGTGAAGATGCTGCCAGCCTGAACCCTGGTTTGCTGATACCGGAATGCTTGGAAGAGGGCACAGAGGACCATCTTAGCTGCCAACCACACCTGCTGCCACCAGGCTAGCTACTGTTGGCACCTGGCCAGACTGCTCTGACCTGGGGATGACATCTAGCTGTCCACCCAAAATCTGCCCCTGTGCACCAGCTCCTGTAAAATATCACCCCAGTTCACTGGTCCCTTAACACTGCCTATCACATCAACCCAGTCACTTACCTCCAGTGGCCACCATTCTTCCGGATCACATCCACTTTCCACGTGTCCCATCTCAAGCCCATGGTCCAAAGATCACTCACCCTACCTACATACCAAGGATGGCGGAAAGTGATCCCGTGTTCACCAGTTGATGGATTCACATCACCGTGGCCCTGGTGTGCAGCACCTGATCGACTGCAAAGGGTACAGTCTGAAGGAGAGGTCTTGGATGCTATAAAGTTTTGTCTTGGATCCACGACTCATTATGGTGTCCCACTGGATCCATCCTATCATTATGGGCCATCGGTTGCTGGGTGTAGTGGGCAGGGGCGGGTGCCTGCACAGATAAGCACCTCCCAATCTCCACCAGCTAACAGGAGTCGCATGCCCCTCATTTCCAAGTCATCATCTGCAGCCTACTTAAACCCAGTTCTCATCAACAATGCTTTGAGGCTAGCTGGTTTGTACGAGTTAACAAACAGTTGCTCCTCGTCTTCAGTTATCTTATTGCCTTGTCATGTTAAGTATCTCTTATCTCTTGTTTTGTGACCCCTTGTGGCTTGTTATTTTACAGTTTACAAGTAACGTATTTACTGCTAAATTGTCTCCAGTGCTTTGCTTTTGGGTCACACTGGATAGAAGCTTCCTTCACTGTGCTATCAGAATTTGGAACAGCCTTCCAGATGCTGTGGTTGGAAACATCTGCAACGACGGGGTCCAAGCCTTCAAGAGTCGGGTGCACAAACACCTATCATCTCTGGGAGGGAAGTCACATGCTTCTTCATAAGTTATCATGAAGGGGACCAGGATGGCAATGTTTGGTTGTTGGCAGGTAGGGTTAATATCTGACTTTCAAGAGCACTTGTGAGTTATGTTCCGGCTGGACTTAGTCCTTAAACTGTGGAGGACAGTGCGGAAAGATCAGGTGCTGTTTTCTCTTGGTAGGGATTAGTTTTTAGTTCCAAGTGCTCCTGTCACGTTTTGTCACCCTGCAACCATATCCTTCAATCTCTCTGAATTATAGAGGACAGCATGTGTATAAACGTCTCTCTCCAGCAGACTTCATCATGATCATCATGACTCCAGTATTTCTACTATTTTTTTAAATGTTTCTTAATTATACATATGATATTTTTATGTTCTATCACTGAGCAGCAGTGAACCATTTGATTGGCCTATCAGAGTTCTCTTTGGGAACTAGTTGACTTCATCAGCATTTCTGATCTGGCTATTGTTCACGATTGCACTTAATAATTTTTAAAAAAGCCTCCTCTACATCTCCTGACAGTAAGTGTATACAGCAGTCTTTCAAAATGCGTCTTGTATCTTTGTCCTACCAGTGACAATGAGATGAAATATGCTTATTTAGGGAGTAATGTGTGGCTCAGGCAAAATGGCCAAACAATTAAAAAAAAAATCCCTAATGTGATAAATCACATCACGAAGTTTGGAGAGCCATCACAGATTTTACACCTGACTACCAGGAGTTACATTTCTCCCTCATCTTTTCATTTTCTATATTTCTCCTCCTGTGTGTCAGTGAAACTCTTTCCATCTTTTGTGAATGCAATGTACATCAACTCCTCTTGCGTTTTATAGATCTCAGTGACATTTAGGAATTCAGTTTCCCCTGGGCCAGTCAGTCAAGTGGACCACATGGGGGCCAGTCAGTCAAGTGGACCACATGGACACCAGTGGCAGGAGAATCTGACAATCAGATTGAATGGGGGTTGGGGGAGGTAGACCGGATGTTTTCCTGAGGAATCTACAAGAATTTAAGATGAGAAGGGAGGGAGAAAGAAATAGATAGGTAGAAGAATTCCTGTTTCTCCCTCCTCAAAAGGGTTCTGAAATGTCAACTTCCCTCATGAATCCAGCGTTGACCCTCCCGACTAATTAAACAGAAAAAGAATAAACAAATCAATTACCTTAACCTCAAGCATTTCAGATCATCTCTTGTCATGTAGTTGAGGACATCCATTAGAGTGTAATCATCTGCCACAAACTGAGTAAAGTAAGAGAAAAATCTTCATGGTCACAAGAAGGCAACCAATCTTGCTCTATTACATTTTGAATTATACACATACTGTATTTGGAATGTGTAAACTATAATTAACAAAAAATTTGTACTTTTTCTACCTGAGAGCAGATCTATACACTCTAAACTGTGTTTTACTTGAACGGTAAATTTGAGGCAAACTATTATGTAAAATAATCATAGAAACTCTGATAATGATCTCAACGTGACGCCCTTGGCAAATCTGAGCGGATCCGTTTCCTTCATCAGGAACAATTATTACCGTCTATATGTATCTAGGGTTGCCAACATAGGGCAGGTTTGTTGATGAAACCAATAAACTCAAGGAGATACTACCAAAGTGACTGGTTAAAACAAATCTGTGGTCACTACAGTGCAACTAAAAAGGATAAAACAATGCACTTTCCAAATGGTGAGAAACTTAGTGTAGTAGGAGTCCTTATCTGAATGTTATGCTATCATGAACAAAAAAAAATCATAAAGGCCAAAAGATTGACAAGTATTTAGTGACCTGGAATAAGGGAAGGAAGATGTTTAGCTATAACTGTCAGAAGTACTAATCAGTCCACACCAGAAAGATATGACAGTTCTTAGCACTGCAAGGATCTGTTGTCATTAAACTGATTTACCAGAATAATAACTCAATCACAGGGTTAAAATGTAAGAACAAAGGAAATAAACTCAAATTCGACTCCCTGATTATTGATCTGACTGTATTTTCAAACTACTGGATTATATCATAAATGTTGAGAAAATGGAATACTTAGAAAATATAAATAACAGCAGGATTACTCAGAGTTAATGTGGATTTCTAAAGGGGAAATAGTGTGACAAATGTACAGAGCTTTTTATGCATGTACAGTAACCTGTAGATCCGATATACTTGGGGATTAAGGAAGCTCTTGAGGCTAATATATTGGCGTGGGTTGAATGCTGATTGACAGGAGACAGAATCAGCTTACTATCATCGGCATGTGTCATGAAATTTGTTAACTTAGCACCAGTTCAATGTGATACATGATAATATAGAAAGAAATAAGTTAATTATTGTAAGTATATATACATATATTAGATAGATTAAAAAATAGTGCAAAATAGAAATAATATATTACAAAAATTAGGTAGTGTTCATGGGTTCAATGTCCATTTAGGAATCGGATGGCAAAGGGGAAGAAGCTGTTCCTAAATCGTTGAGTGTGTGCCTTCAGGCTTCTGTATCTCCTCCCTGACAGTAACAATGAGAAGAGGCGATAGGGAATAACATTTTTACTAATGTGGCAAGTATCAACTAGTTGGGTACTGCAGGGATCAATGCTTGTGCCACAGCCATTCATAACATGTATCAATGTATCAGATTAGGGAAGCAAATGTAATATTCCAAATGTTGCCAACAATACTAAAATGAATGGCATTACAAAGGGTGAAGAGGATGCAAGGCCATTTACAGTCCGTGGCCACTTTATTAGGTACACCTTGTTAATGCAAACATCTCATCAGCAACTTGTGTGGCAGCAATCCAAAGCATAAACACATGCAGACACGGTCAGGAAGTTCAGACCAAACATCAAAATGGGGAAGGAATGTGATCTGACCAACTTTGACCATGGAATGATTGTTGGTGCCTAACGGGACGAGTATCTCAGATACTGCTGATCTCCTGAGATTTCTGTGCACAGCAGCCTCTAGGACGTATAGAGGATGCAAGAAAAACAAAAAAAAATCCAGTAGGCAGCAACTCTGTTGGCAAAAATGCTGTTATTGATAGAGGTCAAAAGGGAATGGCCAGACTGATTCAAGCTGACAGGAAGGCGACAGTAACTTGAATAACCCACCTTATAATGGTGGTGTGCAAAAGAGCATCTATGAACGCACAACATGTCAAACCTTGAAGTGGATGGGTCCAGTAGAAGACCACGAACATACACTCAGTGGCCACTTTTAGGTACAGGAGGTACTGAATAAAGTGGCCACTGAGTGTCTGGATTGGCAAAGAAATGACTTGTAACGTGAATAAATATGAAGTTACCCTCTTCAGCCAGAGTGCAGAAAATCCCCATATAATTTAAATAAAGTAGAATAGGAAATGTTGACATAGAAAAAGAGTTAAGTGTTCTGAGACACAAGTCACTGAAACAAACAGGCATAGCAAGGAGTCAAAAAAGCAAATGAAATGTTGGAATCATGCTGTGTTACAAATTACAGGGAATTGATGTCACCGCACTTGGTTTTCTTACCCAAAGGAGAATATATTGATAGTTTACCTGACTGATTCTGGGTGCAAGAAGCTAACTATGTTTGCATTCACCAGCACTTAGGAGAATAAGAAGGGATGCATTTGAAAGTTATAGAATTCTGACATAGCCAGAGAGGTTGGATGTGAACATGATGCTCCCCCTGGCTGGGTTGTGTAGAAAAATGGTCAACTGTCTCAGATAAAATAGCAAGAGATTTAAGACTGAGGTGAAGAGAAACTTATGTGACATAGACAAATGTGACTCGGTGTTTACACTGAGGCAAGAGCAGCAGAGTTTTTGACTACCCCAAGGATAAGGAGGATAGAATGAATAAGCCAGAAGTATGCTGGAAAACTCGTGCCTTTTGAGATGACAGAGACATTGGTAAGGGCTTAGCAGCAGAGAAGCTGTGAACACTTGAAATTTATCATCCAGAGAGGCCACATTGGTGCCCTGTACATAGAATGTGCTAGCTCTACAAACATGTAGACCCATTAACACAAGGAATGTATCAACTGAACAATGTTACAATTAAAGATGGGATGTGGTGTTATGTGTTATGTAGGCGGAAATAGAATTGTGGAAACCTACAGCACAGCCTATAGCGTTTGTGGCAGACTGAAAGGATAAATGTTTGTTATTCCCACTCCCCAGCATTGTAGATCATGATTCATTGAGATCTGCCTTTAATGCATTGAGGATTCTGCCTCCACCAGCCTCTCAGGTATGAACTCTTATGCTGTGCTGTTCTATGTCCCACCACCCACCACTCTAGGTAAAGAAGTTTTTCCTTAATTTTCCAAATATTTTACCAAATAACTTAGATTTATGTGAATTTCTTCTGTATCCTCTACTGTCTGTCATTAAATCCTTCGCAGTAACTGATGATCAGAAATTGTGTGAAGAAGTATTTCATACAGATCACATATAACCACATTACTGCTTTTTTCTCTGCTTTGATAATAACTATTACAAATGTGATTTAAATCACCATGTCCAGTTTTAAAAGATGTTCAAACCCTTAATACAGTGGATTCCGGTTAATAGGGCCATGAATTAATCAGTGCAGCTGCTTATTTGGGACAACTCTTAAAGATCAAACACAAATAAGAAAATAGCTGGGATTCCCTTTGTTTATTTGGAACACCATCCGTTTAACTGGGACAGGAGACTGTTGCTGAACAGTTTCTAACTAGTGTTAGTTGCGTACACTTACGTGGCTGTTAGACACCACACACCATGCTTAGAGCAAATAATTTTTAAATAGTTGCATGTTGCATGTGCTTGTGCTTGTGTTATGTTATTCATTTGGGTCGATGGACACTGATTCAAAAGGCAGGTATTTTTCATAATTTTGATTTTTATTTTGACTTAAAAGTGCCTTTGTTAAGATGCCATAGAAAGATTTGACACTAACTGGAAAAAATACCCTAATAGACCAAATTAAAAGTCATCTGCCTAACATCACTCATTGTCAGCTCCAGAAATAACGAAAGTGCCAAAAACTACAATTGCACACTCAATGCATCAGCAAGATAAAAGAATGGGCACTACTCAAGGGACGAGAGGGAATATACCAAAACAAAACCAAGAAGGCAAAGATTCAGATGCTGAAGAGAACCTCAATCAATGGTTTTCCATCACAACTGGACGAGGTGTGTGTGTCAGAGGACCAATGTTGAAACAAAACAAGTCAGACGAGTTAAATAAGAAGCTGTTCACGAAGATTTTAAAGCTACAGATGGCAGATTGTCTTGATGGAAATGTTGGCACCGCATTAAATTCAGGGAAGCACACAACAAGGAAAGCAGTGCTGATGCTTTAAGTGCAGAAACATGGAAATCTACAGAACTCCTGGACCTGCTTCAAAAAGTTTGTACAGATTATATCTACAATGCCTGAGAAAAAGACCTTTTCTCTTCAATTGTGCCACACTGAACTGTTTCCTTGGCTACAAATACACAACAATATCAGGTTCAAAGAAAGCAATGGATCGCATAACGGATCGATTATCTGCACAAAGCGTCTGTACTGATTTTGTTAATTTACAGTCAATCAAAAGAACATGGCCATGTACACTGGATGAATTTCTCCATCAATAAATTTTAGGAACTAATGCTGTTCTATATTACTGTAGTAGTATTGCTAGTGTTTTAGCCTCTGTATTTTGGTTAAATACATGATTTGTTAATCAGTTAAACAGTGTTTGTCTTTTTTTAAATACCTTTTTAAACATTTCCAAGAAACTTCAATGCATCGGCACAGCCGCTTAATTGGGCCAAAATGTACTAGTCCTGATGCGTCCCAATTAACTGGAATACACTGTATATGTATTCTTAACTTCAAAAAGTGATTAATAAGTATATAACATATTGGACTGTATTGATAGAGTTTTAGAGTATAAACTCAGGCAGGATATGCTGAATCTGTATACAATGCTGGTCCAGTATCAACAAAATATTGTGTTCAGTTATGTTGCCACATTATAAGAAGGATAGGAAAGCATTAGAAATGCCCAGGAAAGGTTTATGAGAATGCTTTCTGGAATAAGGGACTAGACTTAAAAGAAGATGAAAGAAGCTGGGACTACCGTTGAAGAAGAGAAGGTTGAGGAGGGTCTTGGTAGAAATATATAAACTGACAATGGATGGAATGGATCACAGATATAGAGGGGAAGAGAATTAAAAGAGACATGAAATCTACTGATGCAGTTATGGCAGCTTCACCTGAAACCTTCGAGAGAGAATTGGATAGATGTGGTGGAGAAGAATGCACAAGGCCACAGAGGAAGGGCCTGTGCTTGGAAATGGAGAATTACTCGAGTGGAGAGCCTGCGCAGACACTATGGGCCAAATGGCCTCCTTCTCTGCCTTAACCATTCTATGATTTTATGTCTCTCCTTTCCTGTGAAGATAGATGTGAAATACTTATTTAGAAATGCACGACTTCTCTCTCCACACACAGAGTACCATTTTGCTCAGTGACAGATCCTACTCTTTCCTTTGTTACCATTTTTCACATGTATCATAATTTGCAATGTTAAGGATACCCACCCCATACGGATGAATAATGTACTTCATAAACTGGTGCCTTTTCTTACCTTGTCTATCGTATCTTCATCAGCGCCATGTTCTTTCAACCAGCTAATAAGTTCAGAGTCTCCAGGGTTTACTGGAGAAGAATCATAGTGACACACTGACAGAGTAGGTAAGTCTATAAAAATAAGATGAAATTAAACAGAACACAATGAATGAAGTCAACAGTAGCATGTCGTGAAAGATCAATATCTTTATGGCATGAAAACTTGCTTCAGCTGAATCAAAAAATGAAATCCTTAGAAAAATGTAAACTCTGACAATATTAAAGGTGCCACGCCAATTCTATCGATTTCGTGAAAACTAACCTTCCTTTGTGCAATGTTTATCTGGATGAATTACCTAGTACATTGAAAACAGCTTAAAATTCTATCGCTGTTCTAGGGTTATGAAAGCTATTCCTTGAGAAAAATAAAATCAGGGGCTCATTTGTCAATGAACTCTGGTGCTAATAAACACTAAACATGCATGATGTGGATTGACTGCCTGTCTGTCTGAGATCTCCCAGTGGAGGCATTGCTGATGCCCTTCCCCAGCGAATAAGTAAACAGCAAACTTAAAAATAAATTACTATATTCCAAGACTAAGGCCACAAACCAGTCTGGGGATTCTAACTGGGTTCTGCTCACTGGCAGCCCAGTCCATCATACTCATCTTATTGGCTCACGTACAAGGACAATGAGGAAACTGACAGATTCCCGCACACCACTGACTTCGTGTGCAACTAGGAGAGGAATATACTACCCCCCCAAAAAAAATCCCATTGTAACAGCCCGAAATGGCCGGCATTCGAGCAGTTGGTTTGAACTTAATCAAAAAGGGAAGCTTATAGAAATAACAAACAGACACCATAGTGAACCCATATTTAGTCTGTGTGACAATGGTCCACAAGTACACACCCTGGTTCCATATTCAACTTCAAATTTGGTTCCTTTTTATATGTATGCTCATTAGAGAAAGTAACTATTGATAATTCCTAAGTAGACCAGGCATGGAACATTAAACCAACAAGAGGAAATCTGCAGATGCTGGAAATCCAAGCACCACACCCAAAATGCTGGAAGAACTCAGCAGGCCAAGCGTCTATGGAAAGCCGAGATCCCTCATCAGGACAGGCCAGATTTTGCGTGTACACATTGAAACAACCTGGCCATGCAGTTTCCAATACTCTTTATACTCTTCAAGGCCCCAGACAGTCCTTCCAGGTGAGGCGACACTTCACCTGTGAGTCGGCTGGTGTGGTATACTGCGTCCGGTGCTCCCGGTGTGGCCTTTTATATATTGGTGAGACCTGACGCAGACTGGGAGACCATTTCGCTGAACACCTATGCTCGGTCCGCTAGAAAAAGCAGGATCTCCCAGTGGCCACACATTTTAATTCCATGTCACATTCCCATTCTGATATGTCTATCCATGGCCTCCTCTATTGTCAAAATGAATCCAAACTCAGGTTGGAGGAACAACACCTTATATACCGGCTGGGTAGCCTCCAACCTGATGGCATGAACATTGACTTCTCTAACTTCCGTTAATGCCCCTCCTCCCCCTCTTACCCCATCCCTGACATATTTAGTTGTTTGCCTGTTCTCCATCTCCCTCTGGTGCTCCCCCCCCCCCCACTCCTTCCTTTCTCCTGAGGCCTCCCGTCCCATGATCCTTTCCCTTCTCCAGCTCTGTATCACTTTCGCCAATCACCTTTCCAGCTCTTAGCTTCATCCCACCCCCTCCGGTCTTCTCCTATCATTTCGCATTTCCCCCTCCCCCCCACTACTTTCAAATCTCTTACTATCTTTCCTTTTGGTTAGTCCTGACGAAGGGTCTCGGCCCTGTAGATGCTGTGTTCTACCAGCATTTTGTGTGTGTTGTTGTTTGAATTTCCAGCATCTGCAGATTTCCTCGTGTTTACTCTTTATGACCAAATGTGTTTCAATGACCCTTTTTGCCCTTTTTGAAAACAACAACCAGACTGAAACCAACAATCAAACAACAACAGAGGTATAAACAACATGTGCATAATCAAAATCATACTTTGTGCAAGATCATTTTATTCAAGGATTACCTATTTGTTGTGACTTCAGTTTGAGCAATTTAATTTCTTGTTCCTTATCTTCAATAGCTTGGTGAAGAAGAATCTGATAGTCCTTTTCTTTTTGAATAAGTTCTTCTAAAAGTCTGCAAATGAATGTAACAATTTTACCAATTCTTTGTAAAATGCAGTTCCAATTAATCACAATTTCAAAAGCTGCTTTTAACTCAGTTTTTCCATTGATTTGCAGACTGGATTGCAAAGTTTTAAAAAGGAAATGTGCAACAAATACCATGTTTATTCTGGTACAGATTAGTTTTGTTAAGATGAATTGAAGTAATCTTTTAATTGAGAATGGTACAATATCTCTTAGCCCCTGCTAAATCATATATTTTAGATAAACCATGGACTAAGCACACACTTTCGAAGGTTATTTTAGTTATATCATGTTCAATGGTGGTCCTAATCCTACTGCTTCCTCACATAAAATTTAAGCGTCATTGACTTGGAATTAAATTATAACTAGTTAATCAATGGCTATTAATTTTTCACACATTGCAACCACATCCCAAACAAAATAAATGAAGATGTCCCTTCCAGATATGAAATATGCATTTTTAAAGCTATTGTAGAGTAAGTAAGGAAAATTTGTTTCTGATAATTGACAACAGAATCATTAAAAATGTTATAAACACCAGAGCTAGAAATAGAATGATGAAGACTGCGTTTGGAAAAAAGAGTGGGGTGGGGCTAACAGTACAATAAATTTTGCTCTGAAAAATGGGACAAATAATCTCCATGCTATGATAACTCTACGAATGTCCAATTAAATAAACTTTTCCAGTTATTCAAATTAACAATCATCTGAAATATTATCCAACAACTGGAATACTTCCAACAATCTTGGTTTTATTTTCCATATAAATACATGACCACCAAACCAAACCACATGCTTACTGAAGCATTTGAAATAGAATGATTTACCTGCTAGTTTCCAATTTAAGCCTCCCCAACTGCATGGCCAAGGACCTGTGTATATACTGAGAGTCATGTGATATAGTTGAACTAAGTGTGCTCACGCCCGAAGTTGGTATTCGGTCCTCATTCACAGCAGACGGCTGCTGAATTTCACAGCGGGGTGGCTCATTGTGATTTTCATCGACGTCTACATCATCCTCAACATCTGTTTCTTCTTGGTCTGCAGCATCACTCCCAGAAGCAAGACTGAAATGTGGGCGCAGTTCTGTACAAAGTTAAAAATGACATACTATCTTAACAGTTGAGCCTTCTGTCAGACCAAAGATACAGTGTTTCTGGTCTGCTTAGCTCCAATCAAAATTGCATTCAGTTGTAGCTCCGGTCTTCAAAACAAGATAAATTTGGACAATTTTATGTATATTCTGCATTATTTAAAAACACAGTATTAATTAATATTTCCAGTCTGTAGATTGGTATTTTCTGACAATTACAACAGGCCAGCTTGGATTTTATTGGGCTCTGTGATTCCCTTTCACTGGGGTTATGGGGATAATTTTGGGTTAAAGAGCATTTTTAAGAGGAACAATCGCAAATACTTTCTGTTAGTCCTGCTTTAAATATCAATTTAAATTTTATCTGCATGTGTTGGTCACCCTCCCAAGTAGGCGAGGCAAACATTGTTGGCAGAGCTGTGTTGGTTGTTAGTACAGATGACGATTTTCACTCTAGGTTTCGATGAACAGTACATTTTGTAAAAACGTGAACCTGATTAGTATTGAGGATGATGTGTATAGCTCTGGTGGCCATTAGGCCATGGAAGCTCTGGAAGAAGGCGATACAGGATCTAACTAGCTGGCATTAGAACCCAGTGACTGCAATTATCAAGGTAAGCTTCAAAAGCAGATGAGCTTTCCCCTTTCGGAGACCCCTTGATCTCCTATCGCCAGTGATGAGAGAGAGACTACACCTGAACATTCCATGATGGGCCAATATGATGTGTTATTGTCTAAAAAGAGTCACTTATGTAGGCATGTGAAACAAAGGACATTACACTACAAGTACCCATCTGATATTGTCTACTTTACACCTGACAGAAGTTAAAAGTTTGATACAATGCTTCGGTTTGCAACCAATTTTAAAGTAACAAAATGTCCTTTTAATTATTAATACAATAATTAACTCAGTTAATTCCATATAATGAGAGGCAACTTTTTTTTAAAAAATGGATCCATAAAATTTAATAGTTGATTCTTTGTTACACCCTCAGGTGGCAGCAGAAAATCCAATTAGCTTAATTCACAGGGGCAGAATTATTAAAGTTTCAAGCAGAATAATTCTTAAACAGCCCAGTCACCTGCTGGGGCAGCAATGACTCACCAGGAACAAGAATAGTAATTGCTGTCTGCACAGCTTTGCGAATAATGTTATCCAAAGCAAACATCCAGTGAGGCTTAATATTGTGTGTTCTCAAGACTTTATTTACCTAGTATCACAGAATAAAAAAACAATTACTCTAAATCTTTTTGGTTACTACAGGAAGAAAAAAGTGATTTTAAAAAATTGAACCTATTCAGCGCAGCTGTAAAAATGAAAGTATGTAAACATTTATTCTTCATTGGGCATATCAGCATTAGCGGAAAGGCCAGCATGAATTGCCCATCCCTAAATGCCCTCAAACCGAGTGGTTTGACAGGCCATTTTTGAGAAAGCTGTATTTGTGGGTCAGGAAGCATGTATGAACAAGACCACATAAAAACAGCAGATATTTCCCACTACATTGAAAAATAGTATGACATTTTCTTTAAAGTGCTATAAGAATATAAACACGGCTCCCTGCTAACATTGAAGTAAAAAGAGAAAATGCATACTAATCTGTGCAGAAAGAAGCAAGGTCAGCCATGGAGATTCAACTTTTCACCGGAACCAGAAACCCAAATACCAATGATAATTCTCTTTTAGAGCTACGTGGCCTAATGTGCATTTTCAGCATACAGTACTTTGTTTATTTACATTCTCATAAAATGTTTCTGTAATTAACAGATACCTTTATAATTATTGTAAATTACCCAAAAAAAGGTAACTGATACTTGAAAACCCCTTGTTTTCTAAAATCAAAAACAACCTACAGATGCTGTAAATGGAATTTAAAACAGAAAACTGTTTGAAATTACAAGTCAGCACCATCTGTGAAAAGTAAAACAGTCAAAGACTTGGCCAATGTTTTTCATTTTTATTTCAGAATTTCAGTATTTGTGATGCACCATCAATAACTCTCGGAGACGTGAGTTAAGGTTGGCTTTTATTGGCTGGAAGAAAGCACAAGCAGCAAGCGACCACCACACAACATCCTGGAGACTGAGGAAGGAGCAGTGCCTCCAATCGCCTTTATACAGGGGTCTGTGGGAGGAGCCACAGGAGCAGTCAGCAGGGGTCTGTGGGAGGAGTCAGCGGGGGTCTGTGGGAGGAGCCACAGGAGCAGTCAGCAGGGGTCTGTGGGAGGAGCCACAGGAGCAGTCCAGACAGGGGTCTGTGGGAGGAGTCAGCGGGGGTCTGTGGGAGGAGCCACAGGAGCAGTCAGCAGGGGTCTGTGGGAGGAGCCACAGGAGCAGTCCAGACAGGGGTCTGTGGGAGGAGTCAGCAGGGGTCTGTGGGAGGAGCCACAGGAGCAGTCCAGACAGGGGTCTGTGGGAGGAGCCACAGGAGCGGTCAGCAGGGGTCTGTGGGAGGAGCCACAGGAGCAGTCAGCAGGGGTCTGTGGGAGGAGTCACAGGAGCAGTCAGCAGGGGTCTGTGGGAGGAGTCAGCGGGGGTCTGTGGGAGGAGCCACAGGAGCAGTCAGCAGGGGTCAGTGGGAGGAGCCACAGGAGCAGTCCAGACAGGGGTCTGTGGGAGGAGTCAGCAGGGGTCTGTGGGAGGAGCCACAGGAGCAGTCAGCAGGGGTCTGTGGGAGGAGCCACAGGAGCAGTCAGCAGGGGTCAGTGGGAGGAGCCACAGGAGCAGTCAGCGGGGGTCTGTGGGAGGAGCCACAGGATCAGTCAGCAGGGGTCAGTGGGAGGAGTCAGCAGGGGTCTGTGGGAGGAGCCACAGGAGCAGTCAGCAGGGTCTGTGGGAGGAGCCACAGGAGCAGTCAGCGGGGGTCTGTGGGAGGAGTCAGCAGGGGTCTGTGGGAGGAGCCACAGGAGCAGTCAGCAGGGGTCTGTGGGAGGAGTCAGCAGGGGTCTGTGGGAGGAGCCACAGGAGCAGTCAGCGGGGGTCTGTGGGAGGAGCCACAGGAGCAATCAGCAGGGTCTGTGGGAGGAGCCACAGGAGCAGTCAGCAGGGGTCTGTGGGAGGAGCCACAGGAGCAGTCAGCAGGGGTCTGTGGGAGGAGTCACAGGAGCAGTCAGCAGGGGTCTGTGGGAGGAGCCACAGAAGCAGTCAGAGGCGGGGGGGGGGGGGGGGCGTGTCCAGACAGGTATATGTAGTTCACCACAATTTGCTTTTCAATTTCCAACAAGGAACCTCTTCCATTGGTTGGTCGATGCCCTTAAGAGGTGCTTGGCTTTCTTTTAAAAGTGCTTTCTTGAAACATGCAATTAACTTCTCAGTGTTCAAAATGTAAAGATCTGTGGCACTGGAAACACAGTTAAACTGTCATGGAAAAAGTTACTGATAGATATCTTAAGAGTTAGGGAAAAGGGGGGAGGAGCAGAGAGAATGAAAGGGACAGTTGGTGATCCATTGGAGGGCAGGAGAGACTAGGTGGCTAAAGTGGTGACAGACCCCCTTGAAAGACGATGGTAAAAGATAGTGAATAACAAAAGGCTGGTCGAGGATTGTGTGTAAGAGGGATAAAATGAATAGAATTTGAAGGTGACCAGAATTGTTGAAAATTGTAATGGCTGGTCATATGAAATATCACTCTCAAGCCCTGATGACTGTAACCTGCTCAATCAGAAGAGGAATGGTGAATTCGTGAGCTTCTATTTGGTTTTGTTGGTCCAGTGGCGGTGGGAGGGGTCAGGGAAAGTGAGTGGGAAATTTAATATCTTAGGCAACCGTAAGCATCAAGTCGTGGATCTTGTGGAATTCTGCCTTATTTCATTGCTGGTGGTTCCTGAGTGAATCTTGCATCATCAGGGGTAACTTGCCCCAGACTGAGGAAAGGTAAGGAAAACCTGGATGTAGAGCTTGCTGTGTTGTGCCTCAATTGGTGCCTACTAGAGAAGATAGCTTTTTTATTCACTTGACTTGCAAGTACAATATCTTTCAAAACATTCTCTCCTAAAGAAATATATTTTGGAAATTAACCCTGAAATCCCAGTATCAACCAAAGTCAAGCTACATTATCAGAAATTCCACCAGTTCAATTGTCTAACAGCAATATTGCAATATGGAACCCGAACACACTTTAAACAATAAACCAGAAATTGAACTTCAGCAGCAAGGAAACAGAAGTAATAGATGTGAGTGGCAACATTCTTTGGATATGTAGTTCATGCATATCAGATTCCTCATCTTTAATCCTAATAGCTGGAAGATAACCCATTAAACACCAAAGACAGTTCATTGCATTGAAGGAATAATCCAAGATCATTATCATCATCATTATGTGCCGTGTCACATGATGTGAGCATTCATCGTCTTTGACCAAGATTGCACTTGCCAATTTTTCCACAGAAGAGGCTTGCCACTGCTTTCATTTGGACAGTGATTTTACAAGATGGGTGACTGCAACCATTATCGATACTCTTCAGAGACTGTCTGCCTGGCGTCAGAGGTAGATAACCAGGACTTGTGATATGCACCAGTTCTACCACCTGCTCCCATGGATTTACATGACCCTGATCGAGTGGGGAGGCTAACAAGGTGCTACACCTTGCCCAAGGGTGACCTGCAGCCTAGCGGAGGGAAGCAGCATATTAAACCTCCTTTGGTAGAGACACATCTCCAGCATGAAAATAACTTAAAAATGTATTTAATAACAAATTAATCACTTTTGTTTAAGTGTTCTTGCTGTGAACATTATTTCTAGGAAACAGAACCCTTCATGTTTCAGACATTCAGGAAAAACATTTGGGAAAGTGAAACTTGAAATTTCTGCCAACTTCCTGAATTAGATTTGTCATCCTGAATAAATGTGATACCTGCAGGTGCTGAAAATCTGAAACAAAATTAAAATGTATCCAGCATTTTGTTTTCATAACTTTATTACCCAGCACTCTGTTAAGGGCTGGCCAAGTAATTTGATTTACTAGATGAATAGGAGGCTTGTATTCACAAAGCATTGCAGTCTAATACCCCAAAGGATGTGGTGGTCCCTGATGGGCAACTAGCAAATCATATACTAATGTCTGAACTACCGAATTGCATGGTTTCATCTGGAGTATACTTGCACATTTTTAAGATTGCATAAACCTCAGCTGTAATGAAGAATACTTCAGCACTCGATCATTATCATGAAACAGCATGGTCATTACACCATTGCTGTAGTGTCCCCTTCTTTGACCATCCAGTCTCAGGTTAAAGGTTGCACAGTTGGCAGAGTTCTATAAACTCCTGTCTACCAGCAATCAGACTGGGACAGGTCAAGATCATTTCACAGCCAGCGACACAAGGAGTTTTTCCAGAAAAAATTCACACTGAAATAAATATATTTCAACTTACAGCTTCTTGGAAACCAAACAGCACCACCTGAATTTGATTAATGGCATGATTGTCAAAGTCCAGCTCCAACTTCAGCCTGGAAAGCGTGGCTGAGATGATTTTGCGATCAGTTGATCTCACAAACTCTCTTAAACTAACAACAAGTGTGCAGATGTGCTCCGATTTCAGTTTTGGTTCTTCAGAACCCTACAAATAAAGAAAACATGCAGAAAGTATTTATTAGCCTTCCAAAATTTAACAAAGTTCGAAGTAAATTTATTATCAAAGTCCAGGTACATACGTGTCACCATAAATAGTGGATTCCAGTTAACTGGACCAGTTAATCAGGGCAGCCACTTACTTGGGATAACTCTTAAAGAACAAAAACTAATCCAGAAACTTGTCAGGGTTCCCCTTTGTTTATTTGGGACAATATGCCGCGTAAATGGGGGCAAGAGGCTGTTGCCGAACAGTTTCTAGCTAGTGTCAGATGCGTGCTTGTGTGGCCATTAGATGCTACACCGTGCTTAGAGTGAGCGGCTTTAAAATAGTGTCAGTTGTGTGTTTTTGTCTTCAAAAAAGCAGTGATTTTTTTTTGTCACTGATATTTGTGAGAAGTAAGCAGCACGATAATCCAGAACTGCTTTACCCACTGCAGTTTCAAACATTCAGGCTTGGAGATGGAGAAACCACTGTGAGTGGGAAGGAAACTATTTCACAACTTCAACAAATTAGGAACTCTGCGGAATTTGAAGGTGTTGACAATCATCTTCAATGTTAAAATGAAAATGAAGATTTGGAGGATGCAATCGTCAACAGTATTGTATGAAGGCTGTCCATTATTTGTACTAGTGTCTGATCTGGTTTGTTCATTTACAGTCAATCAAAAGAACACAGCAGTGTACACTGGATGAGTACCTCCATCAATAAATTTTAGAAACTAATACACAGTTTTAGTAGCATTGCTAGTGTTTTAATTTGTTCCACATTTCACTTAAATATAATCTGTGACTCAGTTTGTCTTTTTTATATTTTTTAAACTATTTCCATGAAACATCAGCTAATTGGTGTTGCCACTTAATTAGGCCAAAATGTACTAGTTCTAATGTGTCTCAGTTAACTAGAATCCACCATATTACCCTGAGATTCATTTTCTTGCAGGCATTTACAATAAATACAATAGAATCAATGAAAAACTTCACAACAGAGACAAACAACCAATGTGCAAAAGACAACAAATTGTGCAAATACAAAAAGGGAAAACAAAATCCAAATAATAATAATAAATAAGCAATTAATTCAAGAAAATAAGTTGGTGAGTCATTTAAAGTGAGTAATAGGTTGTGGAATCTGTTCGGTGTTGGGGGTGAGTGAAGTTGAGTGACAACAAGCAAAGATGTGCATTTATAGGGCCAGAATTTCCTGTGGTGTTCAGAGGAAAGGCGCTTAGGGATACTGCATGTCTTCAAAGCAGGCTGATCTAATTTTCTATGGATTAACTGGTGGGCAGAAACTGCTGCTGGGTATGGGAACCTCTTTTGGGGGCAGATTTTCTCTGAGGTTGATACCTGCTTTAAAAAAATAAGTTAGCCAACTTGGAAAGGAAAATCTGTTCCATATATTGTACAAATCATTATCCCAGTTACCAAACCAAACCACGTTCACATTTGAAGGGTCCAGTTCTGAAGAAGGGCCTTGGCCTGAAACGTTGAATGCTCATTCATTTCCCTAGACGTTGCCTGACCCGCTGAATTCCTCCAGCATTTTGTGTGCGCTGCTCTGGATTTCCAACATCACATATTCACATATGGATAGTTTCAAGGTGACATATCTGCCAGTGGAAGCTTGGAACTATCTCTGTCAACTTGTTGTTTTTGGGTTTACTACCTAGACTAAATGAAAATCAAAACCAGCAGATGCTGCACATCCAAATTACCTGGACTCTGCTGTGAATTGCCTAACGAATTTCAATTAATAAGTGAATGGGAGACTTGGATTCATATGCCAGTTGGTTTAGCGGCCCTTGCTGGGCAAACAGCAAGACACATTATAATCAGGAGAAAATCTGCAGATGCTGGAAATCCGAGCAACACACACAAAATGCTGGAGGAGCTCAGCAGGCCAGGCAGCATCTAAGGAAAAGAGTACAGTCAACATTTGGGGCCAAAACCCTCTGGCAGGACACATTACAATGTCTTCTACTAGTGACCTTACTGGATTCACTGGAGTATTGGCATGCCTGCTCACTTTGGGCATTCAGTACATACAATAAATCTTGGTCTTACTTAAACACCATCAGCTTGGGTGAGTGATGGTGACCCAAGAACTGCAGATGTCAAATGTGGAGCAACAAATAACCTACTGGAAGAACTCAGCGGGTTGAGCAGATCTGTGGGGTAAAGGAATTCCCTGCATTTTGGAACAAATTGCCAATAATTTTTTAACGATTGCATCCTCCAAATCTTCATTTTCATTTTAACATTCAAGATGCTGCTTATCCTGCTGAGGTCCTCCACCAGAGAGCTTGTTGGGTGAGTGACGTATCTCCTCACAAGGTGACGGTGATGGAATTGACAGGCTGATGAAGGTGGGATGGGCGAATGGAGAGTTAAACTTTATAATCCTTTAGTGCAGACAAACTTTGGTATTTGTGCGCAACTTTTACTGGCTTAGTTTGTAAACTTCTAATTACGGTGCTGCGTTTCTGCCTATCAGGCATTTTGCAAAGCACCAAAGAAATTTATGCAAGGTGAAGACATATCTGAGTATTGGTTACCAGGCAAAATAAAAGATTAGAAAGAATTTCTAACATACTTTTTGGGGTAAACTATTTGTAAATGTTCTGGCAGGGGCATGTGACTCCATTTTAAACTCTGTTATAGGAACTGGAAGATGCGGTTCATGCTGTGCACATCACTCCTGCTATTTGCTCCCACTTACTGCACTGAGAATGGGTTAGGTTCACAATGATGCCAGCATCAGTTAATTTATGTGGATAATGTGTGAGATGTTGATAGTGAGGAGGGTCCATGAAGCACCTTGATAAGTATGTTACAGCAGGAGAACTTTAGCCTAAACACATTAGCTCCAAGGAAATGTTTGGTCTCATTAACAACATAATTTCTGTGGGTGGAATATATCATATCGACCTTTTGAGGAAAAAAGGCTGCAGGTAGCATAAGCTATGTAACAGATGCACCTCATGAAATGTTTGTGAGCAAAGATACAACCAATATAACACCAGAGAGGGTTTAAAGGCTTTGACTATCGAACTGGAAAGGGAGCTGGGTGAAACAAATGTAAACAAATTAAGTTTTACCGTCAGTAAGGCCAAGCAAAAGCAAATGCTCTTCTGGGGAATTGGTGGCAAAATGGGCAAGCTAAAAGATAGACAAAGAGACTTAATGAACAGTGGGGCAGGCTCCAGCGGTTTTATGGCCTACTCCTGCTTTTATTTCTTACTCAAGTCGAAATGAAGTAGGAGGATGCATTGAAAGAGGTTATCCCTTTGGATAAAATCTTAGTTAGGCTTCATGTAGATTAACATGAATTTTGATCCTCTTAATTTTTGAATGATATGGAGGCTTCTGGAAAAGGTTCAGAGAAGGGTTGATAGCCAGGTGACAAAGTTAGCATTATACTGCATGCTGAGGGAACTGGACTTCTACAATTTAGAAACATTTGACTGAGGATACTTTCTTGAATTTCATTTATAATAATGACAGATTGGACTCTTATCTCTGAAGATTATTTTGAGTTAGGTTGTTTAGAAAGGGAGTAAAGTTGTGGTTAGACATGTCAAAATTGCAAGCACTGGAGCAGAGTAGAGATCACTTACTTTCACTCTGTTCCCTAAAGCACTGAAAATGAATTTGCTGAAATGGAAATGAACGGGTTCCCAGCTTTGCCTGAGAGTGCACCTTACTGGCTATTGGCAGAATATTTTCTTATTATCAATTTTACTGGGTTTTGTCTCTCCCAGAAGATCAGAGAATGTTTGTGGTTAGAAGGCTAAGAGATCATCTTTCTCAGTGATATCTTTGGACAGGTCAAAGGGCCATTCTTTTTTTTGCCCCACTGCTATTTTTATTTTTTTGTATTTGTCTGGATTTACAAGACATTTGACACAAGGAGCAAATTGACTAACAGGCAAACACAGAATGGGTGTTCAGCTTCTGAAATGCATTGAAATTTACTTGGCCAAACGGTAGCTTTGTAAGAGAGTAAGTTGTCATGGTAGGAAGGTGTCATGATGATCAGCACCAAGACAATGCGAATAAACAAGGCAGAGCAAATCTGACTGCGTTTTTACATGAAGCAAGTTCTATGTGAAGGTGAAATAGGAAGAGATAAATTTTAGTGCACCTCTGAAAATGGATTCCTACTCTGAATGAAAGGTGAGCACAGATGAACTCACAGTAAGTGATATATGGACAGAGAACTTTGGCAATTTGAACAAATGTTTGTAGTAGTGGTCGATTGAAAGTTAATACTTTTGCAAATGGTCAGATGAAACTTTTTTTTAAATAAGTGAAGAGCTTGAATAATTTTGGCTCCCAATTAAGTTTAACTGAATGTCCAAACAGAATTAAACAATCTCAATCTCCGGGATCTCCTTTGGGTTGTCTTTAATATTGAGATCTGGCCTTACTGTGCTTCCATGTGGGATCCCTTAAGTAAATCCTACTTTGTTAGCAGAGATGACAATATATATCAAACTATTCAAAGAAGTTACATTTAAAATAACTGACTTCAGAGAGTTATAAAAAGAAAACAATTCCAAATTTATTTGTTCTAAATTTCTGGTGACATTGTTCAAAGGTTATGCTGTAAGTAATTTGTAACTAGTAATAAATCTGTTATGTTGAAACAGAGATCAATTGATTTGACCCCAGGACAATTCAACCTGTCCTGTCAGAAATGAAACAAGGGGGTACTGTTACGAATGTGCCACAACTCTGAGGGGCCGAAGGGTACAAAGTCGCCCCCTCCTTCTTGAGAATCGCAAGATCGCTATTAATTCGGGTCTGGGACCCAGGAAATGAGAGAGAATCCTCAAGGTTTTGGAATGTGTCCTGGCCCCTCAGCAAGACAAAGCCACGGATAACAGCCATTGTCTCTTGGAGATGGAATTGTGTATTGAGTACTGTACTATTCATTGAAGCCCTCAGGGGACGACCAGAGTGGGCTGGTTGAGGGATTGCATCATCCCAACCTGATTGACATCTGAGACCCCGTGAGTAAGGATAAAAGAGGGTCTGGGGAACAACCCCTTCAGACACACCAGGAGAAACGTATGAGACCAGTGAGGACTTGTGTGTGTGTGTGTGTGTCCATCCTTGCCTGGATGACAAGTCCTCCACGGAACGGCCTCGCTAAAGGACGAATACGGATCAAGATCAGATCAAGGAAAGCCGGCAAGTTTCTTTTCTCAAAATCTCTCTCTCTCCAACAATTGCAAACCCAGCGGTCCCCAAAGGCTGAAGCCTGCATGAACTGAGTGACTTTTATATTTCCATCAGACAATACATTATCCCCTAGACAACGATAGAGTTTATTTCTCATTATTATTATACCCGTACTTTCAGATTTAGTATTGACGTATATTATCTGTATGTTTGCATTGATATTATTTTTGTGTCTTTTTACTATTAAATACTGTTAAAAATAGTATCAGACTTCAACGGACCTCTCCATCTTTGCTGGTAAGTGACCCAGTTACAGGGTTCGTAACTGGGACCCACTGCATAATCCTTTTTAATACTGTTGTTGTACAAGTACCAGGACTTTGCTGTTATCAGTTTGCTGTATTTGAATTAAAAGCATGTAACAAACATGTGGAACAGCAGCTATATTGATGTCCTGCATGTGATGACCTGGCAACTTTCCCAGCTCTTGTATAATACTTAACTGTCAACAACATAACTTGGAGCGAGGTTATTGGGAATGTCAGTTCTTAAAATAGCTCTTTAGTTAACTGCTGCCTACACCCTCATTGTAAATAATGGCTCACCAGACTGGTTTCTGGGCAGGTGGAATTTTCTCTGAGCAGAGAAAGAGTAGGCTAGGCCTTGGTTACTCAGCTCTGTAGAATGGGAGGCGATCTCATTGAAAAGTATAAATTTCTTATACAGCTTGATGGGGTTTAAGTGAGGAGGAGGTTTCCCCTGGCTAAAAATTAAGAAAATGGGGTTGAGGAGGAAGATCGGCAACAATCATGTTGAGTAGAGAACGGGCTGAATGGTCTTTACTTGCTCCTATACCCTGCTCTAAAGGAGGCAGCAGTGCAGCCTCCCAAGCCGCTTGAGCCAAATCCACCATTCAATAAAATCATGGCTGATCTGATCTCAGCCTCAGCTCTCCATTCATGCCTGTCTGGGTAACCTTTCAAGCCTTGCTTATCAGATCAATTATTTCTGGCATAAAAATATTCAAAGACTTTGTAATTTAAGGAAATTCCTGAGAGAAAAATAAATCCGCTCCACCTCCAATAAATGAGCGATCCTTCATTTTTGAACAGTGACACCTAGTTCCACAAAAGGCAACATCATGCTCCACCCTGTGAAGATCCTGTAGCCCGTCTGATCTTTTAGTCTAAGATTATCCACTCATTCCAGATAGTCCAGTAAGCCTTCCACAAACAGAGTGTTGAAGAGTCAACAGCCAATGTCAAAACAAATAAAAATACTAGCAAGAATAGAGCATTGCCTAATTAGCAGGAGGCAAAGACTGGGAATAAAGCCAGGTTTTTCTGGTCGGCTGCCGATGACTATTGTTGTTCCACAGAGGGTCTGTGTTCGGACCAATTCTTTTTATACTATATGTCAATGATTTGGATGATGGAAATGATGGCTTTGTTTGCAGACAATAAAAAGACAGGTGGAGTGCAGATAGTTTTGAGGAAGTAGAGAGGCTACTGAAGGACTTAGACAGATTAGGAGAATGGGCAAAGAAGTGGCAGATGGAATACAGTGTCTGGAAGAGTATGGTCATGCACATTGGTAGAAGAAATGAAAAGATTGACCATTTTCTAAATGGAGAGAAAATAGAAAAATCTGAGGCGTAAAGGGATGTGGGAGTCCTTGTGCAGGATTCCCTAAAGGTTAATTTGCAGGCTGAACCTATGGTGAGGAGGCAAATGCAATGTTAGCATTCATTTCAAGAGGACTAGAATATAAAGCAAGGATGTAATGTTGAGGCTTTATAAAGCACTGGTGAGGCCTCACTTGGAGCACTGTGAGCAGTTTTGGGCACCTTACCCTAAAGAATGTGCTGAAACTTGGAGAGGCTTCAAAAGAAGTTCACAAAAATAATTCCAGGATTGAACGGCTTGTCATATGAAGAGTGCTGGATGGCTCTGGGTTTGTATTCACTTGAATTCAGAAGATGAGGGTTGACATAATTGAAATCTATTGAATGGTGAAAGGCCTTGATAAAATGGATGTGGACGGGACATTTGCTATGGTGGGAGGGTCTAAGACTAGAGGTCACAGCTCAGAATAGAGTGGTGTCATTTCAAAATGGTGATGAGGAAGAATTTCTTAAGCCAGAGAGTGGTGAATCTGTGAAATTTTTTGCCACAGGCAGCTGTGGAGGCCAAGTCTTTAGGTACTGTATGTTTAAGGCAGAGGATGAGAGATTCTTGATTGGTCAGGGCATGAAGTGATATGGGGGGGGGGGGGGTGGCGGGGAGGCAGGAGATTGGGGCTGAGAGGAAAAATTGGATCAGGCGTGATGAAATGGTAGAGCAGACTTGGCCTAATTCTGCTTCTATATCTTCTGGTCTAAAACAAAATCTAAAGTAGGGACATACTAGCCAGTACATATGCCAATAACATGTAAGGATATTGGGACAATTTGTCACCATTCTCTAGACCCTGACTGATTTTGAATGGGGATGAAGTGATGAATGAATTTCGGCTGTCAATGGAATTTCTAGTGAGGGAGGAGGGAAGGTGGTGGGAGTGAGAAGTCGAACAGCCTCTGTGGGGGAAAAGGAATTATTGCCGTTTCAGTCTGAGATCCTGCACTGGTTCTGAGAGTGGAGAGGGAAGATGGACAGTATACAGAAGAGCAGGGGAAGGATAAGACATGGGCCTGAAGGTTATTGGTGCACTGAAGAAAGATGAAGGATAATAGGCAGACAGTCAGGTGGTAGGGGGGATGAGATGGAGTTAAGAGACAGAGGAGGGTGGGGGGACAGAGAAAAAAAGGTAGATAGAGCCAGGTGAGGGGAGGGGGTGTTGGAGATAGCTGCTGGAAGGTGACCAGCAGCTACACAGAGACAACCAGCGCTGGAACCTGAGAAGTAGGGAATGGGAACCATTAGGGGACAGACGAAGGGCAGACGGATGCAGAACCAGATGGGGGAGAGGCAGTGAGAGACAATGCGTGAAATGCATGGGATAGTAGATAAACAGAAGCAAGAGGGTGAGGGAGATGGCAATGGTTGATCAGGGCTGGGGAGAGGTACAGGGAAGGAGAAATCAAGTGAAAATAAATTAAAATAGAAACAACTTGATGTATGTTATGATAGTGGGCATTTACCTGCATCAGAGACTGAAGCAGGTTTTTCACAACCTTGTCCTGGTCCTCTGACAGGATCCGATGTAAAGTGGCTCTCCTCTCACTGTCTTTCTTCAGCATGAAGAACCCAGCGTCCTTCTCCTCAGGTGACGGTGGTGCGCTGTGATCTTCAAAATGATCATCGGGGATACTGCAGGTTGAACCAAATAAAGGTGAGCAATTTGAAGAAATGAGAAGACACAATGAACATAAATCACCGCATGTAACCTGAATGAATCTAAAATCTCCTGACAGAGCCTAGGCACGACTCGAGTAGCAGCGGTACTCTCAATAGATACGATCAAATATTCCCTGATACAGCTAAAAAGCACAACTGCTTCCAAGGTCAGTACAGTCAACAAAGATACCTTAATGTGTTTAAACAAACTATCGCTGCTTAAAACTGACGGAAACAATGCCGATTGTGGTCGGAAGTGCCCGCGTAGAACACCTCGGAGGAAGTGCGGATGTAGAGCGGGGTTAAAAGTGCGATTAAGGAAACGGGGTTTTAAACTCCCTATACCGAATATCTACCAGCGAATGTGCAGTCTCTTGTGAATGAAATCAATGATCTGAGAGCTAGGGTGCTGAATCAGAGGGACATTAGGACTATGTGGGTCCTTTGTTTCACAGAATCCTGGTTAACCCCCTCCACACAGGACGAAGTGATTCAGGTTGACATGTTTACTATACACCATCAGGATAGATCTACAGGGTCTCTCAAAAGCAGAGGTGGAGGAGTATGCCTCATGATCAACTCTTCTTGGTGCACAAATATATCAGTGCTGTCCCAATTTTGCTCGCCAGACCTGGAATACCGAGCAGTTAAGTGCTGTCCTTTTTACCTACCACGGGAATTCTCAGGCCAATGTCAATCAGGCTTTAGATGACCTGAGCAATGGGATCAACATGCACGAGACAGCGCACCCTATCGCCTTCACCACCGTACTGGGAGATTTTAACCAGGCCAGTCTGAAAAAATCACTAAGCAACTATCATCAACAGATCACTTGCAGTGGAAACAACACTCTGGACCATTGCTACACCACCATCAAGAATGCCTACCGTGCGATTCCACACCCTCACTTCGGGAAGTCTGATCACCTGGCTGTACTTCTACTCCCTGAGTACAGGCAGAGACTGAAGACTGCAGCACCAGCAGTGAGGACCAAGAAGGTACAGAAAGGGGAAGCACAGGAGTGCCTACAGGACTGCTTTGAATCGGTGGACTGGACTCTATTCAGGGATTCATCTTCGAACCTGGATGAGTATGCTGCAGTTGTTACCAACTTCATTAAAACCTGTGTGGATGAGTGTGTGCCTACAAAGACTTACTGTACATTCCCAAACCAAGAACAGTGGATGAACCAGGAGGTACGTCGTCTGCTGAAGGCTAGATCTGTGGCATTCAAGTCTGGCAACCCAGGCCTGTACCAGAAAACTAGGTATGATTTGTGGAAGGCTATTTCAAGGGCAAAGAGACAATTTTGAATGAGGTTGGAAGCGACATTGGATGCACGGCAACTCTGGTAGGGCTTGCAAGATATTACTTCCTACAAAGCAAAACCCAATAGCATGAATGGCAGCGATGCTTCACTACCAGATGAACTCAACACCTTCTATGCACACTTTGAAAGGGAGAACACAACTACAGCTGTGAAGATCTCTGCTGCACCTGATGACCCTGTGATCTCTGTTTCAGAGGCTGATGTTAGACTGTCTTTAAAGAGAGTGAACCCTTGCAAGACAGAAGGTCCCGATGGAGTACCTGGTAAGGCTCTGAAAACCTGTGCCAACCAACTAGCAGGAGTATTCAAGGACATTTTCAACCTCTCACTGCTATGGGTGGAAGTTCCCACTTGCTTCAAAAAGGCAACAATTATACCAGTGCTGTGGGCTGCACTTAATTATAAGGAACTTGCCAATTATCTTTTGAGGGAGATTGTTTAAATTTAACGGACCAGTGGAAGAAGACCTGAGAGCGCAAATGTAGATTCTTTAGTTTCTCCGTCGCTCTCTTAACAACATGGTCTCACAGACTTAAAAATTATTTAACAAATTACCAAGAGCAGTTGTAATGCCAAGTCTCAACATTAGCCAAGAAAGTAACTCCTGCGTCATTTAAACTGAGAGATAATAATTCAGATTTAAAGGACCATTTGCAACATGCTCACAAATACCTCCTGGCTATTTCCATTTCATGTGAGAACAAAACACTTAATGGTAACCAACAATCTGCTGGAAGAACTCAGTAAGTTGAGCAGCATCTGTGGGAGGAAAGGAGTTTTGGGTCTAAATTTCTGGCTTCCAAGACTGATGAGTTTCATTTAATTCACCGTCAACATTTAAATGAGACCCATAGATCGGCACAGCTAGCTTCACAGGTTGGCACACACCTGAACCAGCAGCCCTTCCCTGACATTGTATCAGCTTGGGACACAAACTGGATTGCTTCCTCGGTATAATTTATTCTTTTTAGTTAGAAATTAAAGTATGATTCATTACACCACTTCTTTTTGTATCTCGAATGGATTTACGGTATTTGAATTTTAGTAACAATATAAAACTGCATCAGAAATGATGCGAGGAGTGGCAGGAACATTTCAAAATCATTCATAATTCTACATTGCTTGGAAAAGATAAGAGGGGCGCTATTCTCCATTTGGGTCATGTTAAATCCACTTGGTTTAATTCTGATATTCGATTCCCATAGCATGAATATTTTGAAGTTGATCTAACATGGAGGGTTTGGTGGGGAAGTGATGAAATTTCTGCAAAACAGTTCAATTTCTGGACCACCAACCCAGAGATCGGAGTCCAAATCCTGCCACACCAGCTGGGATTTTAAGAAATAGCCAGCTGGTGGTGCAGTAGCATCTGCACCAGACTTTGAGGCGAGTGGTCCCAAGTTTGAATCCAGCCGGCTCCTTGCACGCTTTCCATCTGTGCTGGGACGAGCATCAAGCTAGCAACTCGCCTCGTAACAAAGCAGGTAAATGCTAAAGAAACGGCAAGGTTTCCGCCCGATGCGCCACCCGGCGTGGAAAGGAACAACAACAAATAAAAGAAAAAGGGGAAAAGCCGCTCTCAATAAAAGTACCGGGAAACCACAGGACTGTTGTCAGATTACATTTCCGTTGCTGAAGCCGTTCAATAACCTCCTTCTCAGTTCAGAAACAATAGGAGTAAACAATTGCCAGTGACGTCAAGTCCCATTAATAAATAAAAGCATTTATTCGAACTCCTTTTCACAAATTATTGCAGATTGTTTATTCAATGCTCCTTTATATTCATTACTCATCCCCCTCATTTCAAATATATTCTTTTTTCAGGATCTCATCCTTTCTCCAGGCTTTGATGGCAAGGGTGAGATTTAGTGTCCAGCTCTAAGTGTTGTCAAGTTGTCATTACTTCTGGAGGAGTCAGATCCACACTGTTGCTGGGTAGTGGTAGGCAACAGATTTCCAACACGGTGACTTGGAGGGGACCTTCGGGTGACAGTGCTCCATGTTCCGCTCCCTGCATGATCGTGATAGCAGAGTGCATGGATTTGGGAGGTACTGTAGGAGGAGCCTCGCTGACTAACTGCAGTGTATACTGTAGCTACTGATAGTTCAGGAAATGGATGTTTAGGGCGGATGATTTGCGCTGCTTCATAATGAGAAGTTTTGTGGTTCCCCATCAAACTTTTAATTTGGCAGTGTAAAGACCTTGGGGCATGAATCACTTACCATACAATATCCTACCTCTGACTCATTCTTGTAGCTCCAGCACTATCTAGTTGAGTTAGTTAACAGTAATATTCTGGATATTAATGTTAGGGGCTTTGTTGAAGGTGATACCATTGAGTGTCAAGTCCACTCTTGCTGGAGGTGGTCAGTGCCTGGACTCTTCAGTTATATATGTTATTTAAAAGTCTGTCAAATAAATCCCCAATACAGACTACGTAATTTAAAATAATCTGTGTTACTGCAAATTTTAATTCCAACTTATTTTCAGGAATCCAATTCATCATTAATTTTAATCATCAGTATGGTAATCTATGTTCCCTCTAAGCTGTGCGCGTGCACACACAATTTCAGCCAGCGCACAAAGGAAATTAATGTGCGCAGAAAAGGTTAGTTACCTAAAATAATGTAGTACCGGTAATTAATAATTATACTTATTGAAAATAATCTTTTAGCTGAATGTTTCTGTTAACTAGTTAGTTGATTTTTCAAATACCACAATGCACGTCACTAATTTACGTCACCTCACCTTTCCTGTTCCGGTTTGTACAGCTGCATCATGGCGGCAGCCATCTTTGGCCATCAGTGTTCATATTGTACAGTTCACAAAGATCTGTTTCAAATCCTGTAGATAGCTTACTAAGTTTTTATTGAAAAAAATATTGATTCACTATGTCGGATTCAAAAAAAGCGAAGGGCGTGAAGCGCAAAGGAACTGCAAATTTGTTTAAAGTCGAACGGCTTAACAAAATATTAGAAACTGCTACACCGAAAGCTCATGAGGTCATGAATGTTCAGCTACGAGAAACATTTATGTATGATTCGGAAACTGGAGTTATCTGTTTGTATTGTCCTGATGCAAAAGTTGTGGTAGAGAATTTGCTAGTGGAAAGAAGTTGGATGATATTTGGAAACTTGACTTTTTGAAGTGTCATTTGACAAGTAAATCCCATTTGGATGGTGTACAAAAGCTCAGGCAACAGAACCCGTCATTACCCGTTACAGGAGTGTTACAGTTATGTTATGGTTGAGTGCAGATGAGCAAGAGCAAAAACGATCAAACCCAGAGGAGATCGAAGTCTAAAATGTCCAGAATATCATGATTTTCTAGCTGAAAATATTGTAATAGTTAGACAGTTTAATAATTTCAAATTTTCCGTGCAAGAAAATATTAAATCCAAACTGATTTCAAACTTTGCTCAAATGGTGGCATTTGTACTTCAAAATGAACAGTTTTGCGACCTTGCACAGTTGATGGACATTGGGGGAACCTTTCTTGCATCTAGTGTGGACTGTGAGCGAGTTTTTAGCCTAATGAATCAACTCGAAAACAAGCTGAGAAACTGTTTAGGTGAATGTCATTTGGATATGTTAATGAGAATCAAAAGCTTTCAATTGGATGGAAGTTCTATGAGTCCAGATGGAGCTTACAAAGAATGGGTAAGTGCCAAAGACAGGAGAGAGAAAAAATAACTGAGTGGCTTAAGTAAGTGTGTTATTTTGTTGTTATTCTGTGCAGTTTTATGTCAAATATTTTGTAAACCTACATAAACTGTGCCATGTGTGCATTCAGTGCGCACATACATTTGTCACAGGAAAAAAATTTGTACAATATAAGATTTTTGTGCACACCGACAACTAAAAATTAGAGGGAACATTGATGGTAATGATTTTCTGCATGTTTGAAACAGTAATGTCTGTTCACAATCTGATCTCAAAAGCCTGCAATGCCAATGCTGCTCTTTTCATGAATAGACATTTAATGTATTTCTGTTATGTTCAGTGCTCCAGCTAATGACTTTCTGTAAAAGTCCATAAGACCATCAGACATGGGAGCAGAATCTGGCCACTCAGCCTATCAACTCTGCTCCATCATCTGATCATCGCCGATTTATTTTTTCTCTCAACCCCATTCTCTTGACTTCACCCGGTAAACTTTGACACACTTACTAATAAAGAACATATCAACCTTTGATTTAAATATACCCAATGACTTGGCCTCCACAGCCATCTGCGGCAATGAATTCCACAGGTTCTCCACCCTCTGGCTGAAGAAATTCCTCATCTCTGTTCTAAAAGATAGTCCTGAGACTGCGCTTCCTGGTTCTAGACTCTCCCACTATTTGAAACATCTTCTGAACATCTACTCTATCTAGTCAATATGGTAAGTTTCAGTGAGATTCCCACAACCTCCCCCCTCCCCCACATTCCTCTAAACTACCATGAGTATAGGTCCAGAACCATCAAACACTACTTATATGTTTGGAGGTGTGAAGAGCATTTCGTTCCTGAGGATCATTCTTGTAAACCTCCTCTGGATCCTCTCCATTGCCAGCACATCTTTTCTTAGGTATGGGGCCAAAACTACTTATAATACTCCAAATATGGTGTGACCAATACCTTATAATGCAACAGCTTTACATCCTTGCTTTTATATCCGTTCCTCTAGAAATGAATGCTAACATAGCATTTATCTGCCTTTCTTCTGACTCAAAGGTAAAACAAAAAAAAATCCATTAGCCAAGGAGAACAATCTGTGAAGAATTCTTATGCATTAAACTGTTAATTACTGTTAACAGATGACAGTTTTGCGTAATTACCACTGTGATTATCTGCACTCAGAAGCAAAGTGGGCAAGAAACGGATTGTTTAAGAATACAATTTATAGCATCCAGCTACGGAGAGTCACGAATTATTGTTTTTAACCCAGGCAATCATAAAATTGTCCCTCCACTTACGATGCAATGGTTCTCTCTGTCAAATTCCAGGCAAACCCCATGTTACAGCCTTTCAGCTAAAGGAAAATTGCCTTTAATGAATTCACTAATTTCCCCTTAAAATTTAGAGACATGGAATAAAAATTTGCTATCATGGAATTTACATGAAAAACCTAAATAAATTAATTAAAAAATAATAGTACTTATTTATATTTTTCTTGTCAGTTTCATAGCAGCAAATTTATATATATATTAGTGGCATTCAAGTTATATATATATATATATCTTGAATATTTATATCTATCTAAATGTCTGTTGTGCTTGTGTCTATCTAGATTCTAGATGGACATGAATCATGTGCAGGCAAAAGGGATGAGTTTAATTTGCCATGTTGATCAGGGGACTGTCCTGTGCTGTACTGTGCTGTACTGTTCTATTTTCCATGTTCTGTGACTCAGCTTTGCATTACACAAAATTGTGATACAAACTGTTTTCTAGGAACACACCACCCCCTTCCCTCATAGCCACAGGAGCAACAGCTGAACAGGGTTCAGTGAGCACACGGGAGGGAATAGGTGAAGGAGATCAAAGAGCAAAGTACCAATTGATTAATTTGTGAATGAAGGAAGTGAGGTTACAACAAATCGCGTCACTGAATGATTTTCAACCCTGTCATCCTAAAAAATTGTTACATCAGCTGGGTTGTGTGCAAAATCTCAGGCACTAACAAAATTGCTTCATTTTTGTCGCATTCTCTAAAATAGCAACTATTGACCAGTGTTAGTAAATGCAGATAAATGCTGGTGCAGTCACCTTGACCGTTGGCTTACAGCAGTTATTGATGCAGTGAAAACAATAGAAGATAACAGTAAAAAGGAAAAAACTGATCTTCAGTCCGTTTTACCCTGACTCCATAAAAATAAAAAGAAAATCCACAGCATTGAAGTGGACCCAAATGGTTTTGCAGGAATATTAGGTAGTTGATTTACCTGAGTAACAAAGGTCTTGGTGGTTTGTTCTCCTTTTCAATACAGGATTTTGCCCTTGTTTTGAAAAAGAAAGGATCCTGTTTCAAGTCAGAATCTGGTGACACTGAACCAAATTCGCTGCCACTACTCAATTCCTCCACAACGACTGGAACAGGAAGGGATATGCTGCGAAGATAATCTGTATTGGAAATAGGCAGAAAAATAAGAAAATAGAAACTAGGGTGATGCTGAACATTCAACTTCTCCAAGAACACAAGAACGTGCGTATTTATACAATTTCTCTTTGAAAACTCCCACGTCTCGATAGGATACAGCTGTCCTGAGCTTCACTAATAGTAATAATTGTCCCTGGAATTCTATTCCTTACACTATGGGATTAAACTGAATCCTGATATTAAAACTTTCTGATCAAGCATTGGGCTGAATCACATTGAGGGCTAGCTGATAATTCTGGTAGACAATTGTTACTTAGCTTTCGTGTGCTCATCAGCGCATTCCAGACTTGTGTGTCAGTACATTTAAATAGCAGCATGGATGGTTCCAGCAAATGTAACATTCTTAGCTGAAGAACTGAATAAATTTCTCATTTGCCTCTCCCCTTGATGCCAACCAGAGTCGACATATTTAATGTGGCCCCATTCATTTCAACAGGCTTGTCGATTTTTGTTTATAAATGTAAATGGATGTAAGATTTAAGTGCTTTAAATGAATCTATTATCATTTCATTTCTTTAGTTATTTGCATTGATTTCACATGCTAACAACTGCACAATATAAAACATCTGTAATATAATATTCTCAGAGGCAATTTTATTAGGCAAAGGAGGCACCTAATCAAATGGCCTTCTGCTGCTCTAGCCCATCCTTCAAGGTTTGACACGTTGTGTGTTCAGAGATACACTTCTGCACATCACTGTTGTAATGTGAAATTATTTGAGTTACTGGCACCTTCTTGTCAGCTTGCAGCACTCTGCCTACAGAACTGCAGCTCACTGGATGTTTTTGGTATTCATACCATTATCTGTAAACTCTGGAGATTCTTGTGCATGAAAATCCCAGGAGATCAGCTGTTTCTGAGATACTCAAACCACCCTGTCTGGCACCAACAATTATTCAACAGTCAAAGTCACTTAGATCACATATCTCCCCTGTTCTGATATTTGATCTGAACAACAAATGAACCTCTTGACTATGTCAGCATGCCTCTATGCATTGAGTTTCTGCCACACGATTGGCTGATTAGAAATTTGCATAAATGAGCCGGTGTACTGGTATCCCTAACAAAGCAGCCACTGAGTGTAAAAATTGTATGAACAAAAAGTGTACTGTAGACACATCAGTGAGGCATCCATCCATTTTCTTTTTATGATTCTAGCAAAATGACTTGTCTTGGCTTTTGTTTAAATACAAAGAACAAAAACAATCAGAAATAGTAAAGTGCATCATTATGTTGAGTAAAAGTAAAAATGGTCATATTGAGGAACAGAAGTTCTTCTGTATTGCCCCAAGTAACATTTTATAAAATCTCTGTATCTCAAAGACAGCTTTTAATGATGACACATCCAAATTAATTAAGGACTTCCTAAATCTGAGAATACATGTTATAGATCAAGTTGAATGCTCACATTAAATGGGCAGTGGATAAAGACAATGGTTGGACAGGGTATTTCAAGCAGAAAAGGTATATTGGAGAATTTTCACAGGATCAAGAACCTAAAAGCAATACGCACCGGTTATTTATTCTTGAAATGACATCATTTTTGGTTTGTAGGTAAACAGACCAATTAGCAATTAGATTAATAACATGTTAATCTGGATAGGTACAGAAGAGAACATGGAGAAATTCCCTTCACACTGCACCCACCCCAATCCCAAATCTTTTGAATAGAATAATGAGATCTTTTAAATCTACTCAAGATGGGCCCCAGTCTTATTTATTTTGTATATCTAAATTAGTTGGGGTAGTTTTGTCTGCCAGTCTTTCAGTTCTATCCTATAAAATGATGGAAAGAGTAGCATTTGCAAAAAGAGGTGCACCTGGATGACAGACGTGAGTGGAGGACCAATCCAGAGGATGTGTATGAGAAAAGCAGAGTTGTCTAATTTCCTGAGGAGACAGGTCCTTTGGAGTATACAGGCCTCTCCTTCACATCTTCTAAGAGTCTGTTGTTGCCAGTACAACCTTCTATGTGGAGGTGTGCTGGGGCAATGGCATCACAGGTGATGCCAACAGGCTCAATAAACTGATTAGAAAGGCTGGCTCTATTATAGGAGTCAAACTGGACACACTGGAGGCTGTAGTAGAACAAAGGACCCTATGGAAAATCCTAGCAATTCTGGACAATGTTTCACCTTGGCTGAACAAGGTCTGTTTCAGTAACAGATCAAGACAACCGCGCTGCTCCAAAGAGCGCTATATGAGGTAATTCTTACCCTCGGCCGTTAGGCTCTTTAATGAGTCAACCTATAGCCAGGAAAGTGATGTCCCCCTCTTGGTAGACTGTTTGTGATAACTTTTTTTTATTCTTTCTACCTCTCCTCTGATATTTATATCTGTGCACTTATAATGCTACAGTGACAGTGTAATTTCCTTTGGAATTAATAAAGATATATCATTAAAACATTTCGCAGGAAACAATAAATGTATTTAATAAGTTACTAATTTGTTTGAAATAATTGAAACACTTTGAACATTTTTTTTTTAAGGTGAATTGTCTTGAATCCACAAGGCATTAAAAAAACAGTTATGAGGACTGAAAAGTAGGGTTAAAAAAAGCTCCACTGCCTGAGCTGCAAAATGGTGCAGAAGTACGGGCCAGGTGTTTCTGACTTGCTTACCTTGTTGTTTTAATGGGGTCTTTTTCTTCTTGCTGGTAACCTTCAGGAACTCATCTAACAGCAACTCTGTAGCAGTAGCTCGTATATCGGGTTCTGGTTCAAAGCAATGGAGAATGAATGCTTTGGCTTCTGGTGACATAGACTCTGGGATATCTGGATGAATTTTAAACATCCCAACCTACAAAAAATGTGCAATGCATAGAAGCAATTACCTCTTGATCTTGGCAAAACACATTTCGGAGAACTTGACTCAACAATTGATGGGAATCAAGGCAATGACATTGAAAGAGTTTGGCAGATGAATGAGCTGTTGGAATTAATTTATCATTGTTGTTAAATATGTCAATGTGGTCATGAGATAAAACTCGTTTATCACGGTTTAGCGATTTGAATCTTGCAGGAAAATGCTGGCCTTCAATTCCAGAGAAACACAAGCATGATTAAATGCAAAGGGGTTCTACGGTCCAAACCAATAGGAATAGATGCTGCAGGCAGCATGAGGCCAAGCAGAAGAAAAGGATTTCAGGGCACATCACAGTGAAGTACCCAAATTGTACAACTCACACACAAACTGCTGGAGGAACTCAGTTAGTCAAAGTGCACCTATGGAGGGGATCAACAGTTGACGTTTCGGGCCCAGACCCTGAGTCAGGAATCATATCCTGATGAACATGTACTTGTGTTCTGGTTGGAGATTACAAACAGACTGAGCATACAGCTTGTGAGAACAACACATAGCGATCTGCTGGAGGGAATCACATTTTACCTGTACAGCCTAACATACAAGCTACCATCAAGTGCCTTTGACCTGATCATTAACTGTTTTCTTTTCAAAGATGCTGATTGCCTTCTGGGATATTTTTACCATTTGACTTATTCCAGCATTTGCAAGGCTTTGGCTTTTATTGATCATTGAAATCACTATGGTTAACATCACTTTTACTCTGGTTAGTTTATGACAGTTGCTCATTGTTTAGTCCTGAAAAGAGGCAGAAGCTGGAGGGTATTGCTCTGTTTATTCTCAGTGCTGACTTTGAATGATCTCTTCTGTGTATTCAGCATCTCTGGTCTAGTTGTAGCAACTTCTTGGATTTCGGCAAGTTTGTTCTTTAGCCTGAACTCACTTCTTAAGTGCAAGAGCCTACCTTAAACATAGCAGCTTGAGGTTCTCCGAGTTCATAAAACGGAGGTTTCCCTGTAGCCATCTCAATAATCGTACATCCCAGTGACCATATGTCAGCAGGTTTCCCATATCCTCTTGGTCCTTTGTCTATTATTTCAGGAGCCATGTACTGAAGTGTTCCTGAACGGTAAATAAAAATAAACTCAGCCTCCTGCAGAAAAAGGAATTTGCCCCTCTTCTTCCTCACTCTAAATGAAGAGCAGAGCAGTGGTGAGGCCTGTGAGGAAAGCCTTCAGTGTGAATTGTTGCACTTACACAGACTCAAGAACAACCCCTTGTCGTGTAGACTAGATCACTCTGGGTGAGGAAACAACCCCTTGTCGTGTAGACTAGGTCGCTCTGAGTGAGGAAACAACCCCTTGTCGTGTAGACTAGGTCACTCTGGGGGAGGAAACAACCCCTTGTCGTGTAGACTAGGTCACTCTGGGGGAGGAAACAACCCCTTGTCGTGTAGACTAGGTCGCTCTGGGGGAGGAAACAACCCCTTGTCGTGTAGACTAGGTCGCTCTGGGTGAGGAAACAACCCCTTGTCGTGTAGACTAGGTCGCTCTGGGTGAGGAAACAACCCCTTGTCGTGTAGACTAGATCATTCTGGGGGAGGAAACAACCCCTTGTCGTGTAGACTAGGTCACTCTGGGTGAGGAAACAACCCCTTGTCGTGTAGACTAGGTCGCTCTGGGGGAGGAAACAACCCCTTGTCGTGTAGACTAGGTCGCTCTGGGTGAAGAAACACCCCCTTGTCGTATAGACTAGGTCGCTCTGGGTGAGGAAACAACCCCTTGTCGTGTAGACTAGGTCGCTCTGGGTGAGGAAACAACCCCTTGTCGTGTAGACTAGGTCACTCTGGGTGAAGAAACAACCCCTTGTCGTGTAGACTAGGTCGCTCTGGATGAAGAAACAACCCCTTGTCGTGTAGACTAGGTCACTCTGGGTGAAGAAACAACCCCTTGTCGTGTAGACTAGGTCGCTCTGGGTGAGGAAGCAACCCCTTGTCGTGTAGACTAGGTCACTCTGGGTGAGGAAGCAACCCCTTGTCGTGTAGACTAGGTCACTCTGGGTGAGGAAGCAACCCCTTGTCGTGTAGACTAGGTCGCTCTGGGTGAAGAAACAACCCCTTGTCGTGTAGACTAGGTCGCTCTGGATGAAGAAACAACCCCTTGTCGTGTAGACTAGGTCACTCTGGGTGAAGAAACAACCCCTTGTCGTGTAGACTAGGTCGCTCTGGGTGAGGAAGCAACCCCTTGTCGTGTAGACTAGGTCACTCTGGGTGAGGAAGCAACCCCTTGTCGTGTAGACTAGGTCACTCTGGGTGAGGAAGCAACCCCTTGTCGTGTAGACTAGGTCGCTCTGGGTGAGGAAACAACCCCTTGTCGTGTAGACTAGGTCGCTCTGGGGGAGGAAACAACCCCTTGTCGTGTAGACTAGGTCGCTCTGGGTGAGGAAGCAACCCCTTGTCGTGTAGACTAGATCGCTCTGGGGGAGGAAACAACCCCTTGTCGTGTAGACTAGGTCGCTCTGGGGGAGGAAACAACCCCTTGTCGTGTAGACTAGGTCACTTTGAGTGAGGATTTGTGGGTTTGTTTCTCTGCAGTGTTTCATGATTTTATAGTAACCATTTTCTCACTCTCTCCATTTCACACACAAAAGTGGGCAGACACAAGCTTCCAATGGATGGCAACCATAACATTGAGTGAAACATTGAACATCGTGTTACGGTTTAATCTTCACTTCCCTCACCTGGCTTGGAATCCTATCAGCTCCTCCATTAACACCCTCTCACCCAGTTCCTCTGCCCATGACCTTGTAAAATATACTGAACATTATTGTGAGAACATTATCCTCCCTGCATGCAGTTGCAGGCTTGCATCACTATGTGTCACTGCAGAGTGACACTTAGTGACGTAAGGACACCTAAATGTCTAGCACACCAGTAAAAGTAGATTCCAGACCTTTGGAGGAGCACTTTAAACATGCATGTACCTGAAGTACTAATGGGAGGAAGCCACGACCCAAAAAGCCCATATTTTCAGTATTTTCACCACACTTGGAGACTGCAGCAGAAGACCGCATTTGGAGTACCATGAGTAGTTTTGGGGCCATTATAGTTTATGAGAACGGTCCTGGGTTTGAGGAGGGTTTGATAGCTCTGGGCCAGTACCCACTGAAGTTTAGAAGAACGAGGGGAGAGCTCATTGAAAGAACCGAATACTGAAATGCCTAGATAGAATGGACGTGGTGAGGATGTTTCCAGTAGTGGGATAGGCTAGGATCAGAGGTAACAGCCTCAAAATAGAAGGAAGTCCCTTTAGAACACAGATGAGGAGAAATTTCTTTAGCCAGTGGGTGGTGAATGTGTGCAATTCATTATCACAGATGAGTATGGAGGCCAAGTCATTGGGTTTATCTAAAGTGGTGGTTGATAGCTTCTTGATTAGCAATGACATCAAAGGTTATGGGAAGAAGACAGCAGAAAGGGGCTGAGATGGAAAATAAATCAATGGCAGAGCAATTTCAATGGGTGAAATGACCTCATTCTACTCCTGTGTCTAATGGTTTTATGGAAAACATTGTGATTTTATCAAACTACAACCTCATGCTTGGCCCCACACCTGGGCAGATTTTCACAATACATTCACCGGAACCTTCAGAGACTGTAGCACATACCAAGGAAACTGTTATTGTCTATTAACCTTCTGCTGTCCCTAGAACTTTGAATATGACATTGACTCTACCCCATCATTACTCTGGGATTGAGACTTTTCAGTCTGCCTCCACATCTCAACATCCAACTTTTCCCAAATGAACAGCCCTTGCTTTTTATTTCCATTAAGATACTTATCCCATTGAACACTTTGACTTCTCCATTCTGAACAATGACCAACTTCTTGGTCCCACTTCCCAAAAACCAACATCATGGAGCAAACCATCCCTTCCTGTTTCCACCCTATCTAAGGAGCTCTGTCCACTCCCCCCTCCCCCCAGTAATGTGGTCTCCATGCATTCCTTTCCCACCAAGCAGAATCTCCAGCCACACCAATGGCAGCTGCAGCCAGCTCTTCTATCACTTGCTCACCCTTAAAAGCACATGTTAGCTCATCGAGTCACAGAGTTACATAGCATGGAAACTGGCCCTTCAGCCTATTATATTTATGCCGACCAAAATAATTTCCTGAACTAGCCCCTTTCATCTGTGTTTGGCCAATATGCCTCTGAGCTTTTTCTATCTGTGTATCTATCCAAACGTCTTTCGGATGTTGTAGTCGTACCCATGTCTACCACTTGCTCTGGCATATAACCAGCAGCTTCTGTGTGTAAAGCTTGCTCTTCGGGTACTCTTTCAATTTTTCCCCCCTCTCATCTTAAACCTATGTGCTCCCATTTTAGAAACACTACATGGTAAAAATACCGTGAGCATCCACATTATCTATGATTTTATATACCTCTCGAAGATCACCCCAAAGCATCCTTCACTCCATAATGGGTCTACAGAATGCATCTGAGGCCTGTATTTTATAATGGAAGTCTCATTTCAAGTGTAACACGTACAAAATGCTGGAGGAACTGATGAAGGGCATTGGCTCAAAACACTGACTTTATTCCTTTTCATAGATGCTGCCTGACCTGCTGAGTTTCTCCAGCATTTTGTGTGTGCTACTTTAGACTTCCAGCATCTGCAGAATCCCTTGTGTTCTCTTTGCAAGGAACGTTTAGGGTTCTGGATGGTCATGAATGAAGTTCCCAGGCAGAAGATAGCAGCAGCTCCGCACGAGCCTGTAAATACAGCTCGCTGGTCTCCCAAATGCTGGTACAGGATGTAGATAAGTCAGGTGTGGAGGAGCTCTAGGTAGGTTGAGAGTATGCAGAAAATCTGGCCTATGGAGTTTATTGTGTAAAAGTACGAGGTTACCCACCTCAGAAAGAGTAATCTAAGGACATATTATTATCTAAATGGAGAAAAGTATAGAGGTACCTAGACATCTTGTGCATGAATCCCAACAGGTTAGCAGGCCGGTGCAGCAAGTGGTTAGGAAGCCAAATGACATTTTGGCCTTTACTGCAAGAGGGATGGAGAACAATTGTAAAGGGTGTCGGTGAGGCCACCTGGAGTACTCTGCATCATTTTGGTCCCTATACTAGAGAAACAATATACTGGCACTGGAGGCAGTCCAAAGAGATTCACTGGGCTAATTTCAGGGATGAGAGGGTTGCTCTGTTACAAGAAGCTAAAGAGATTCATATTCTTTGAAGTTAAGGAGATTGAAGGAAGCTCTTGTAGAATTTTTAGGTGGCAGGTAATAGTAGATAGCTCGATGTTTCCAATAGCAGAGAATCTCAGAGTGTGTAGAATTTTCTACTCCAAAGAGCTGTAGAACTGAGGGCAGTAGAGGTATTTAAAGAGAAGGAGATATCGTTTTGAAAGGTTAGGGAACCGAGGATACTCAGGAACCAGCGTGGAGGAGCAGCCGAGGCCCAGGAAGAATAGCCATAATCATATTGAAGGCGGAGGCTTGAGGGCCAGCTGTACTATTCCTGCTCCTTTTCTGTTCGTGTAACAAGTTCCATTTGGAGATATAGGAAAGCCATGCCAGTCAGTGTCGATGTTGGAGAAAATCTTTCACTGGTATACACTATCCATGTACCTGCTTTAACAACTTGCAATCTTTCCACGCAACTACACTGAAGATGAAAGTAAGTTAATTGTTTTTGTAGGTATGGTCACATTACAGACCTAGCTTATTATTAGCAAACTATGCTAGTCATTCCTGGCTTACTTGCACCCCTATACTTCCCATTCCCTGAGCTCCTAAATGATATATTCTACACAACAGAAATTCCAGGACGCAGTACTGCACATAGATGCATTACTAAGTTCAACGTCAAAGTACATTTATTATCATAGTACATGTCACCATATACAACCCTGAGATTCATTTTCTTGTGGGCATTCACAGTAAATACAAAGAAACACAATAGAATCCATGAAAAACTATACACAGAGAATGTCAAACAACCAGTGTGCAAAGGACAAGAAGTGCAAATACAGAAAGGGAAACAACAATAAATAAACAAACATTGAGAACGCGAGTCTTTGGAAGTGATTGCATGGGTTGGGTTCAATGCTATGGTGAGTGAGTGAAATTATCCACTCTGGTTCAGGAGCCTGATGGTTGAGAGGTAATAAAATAATAAGTGACAATGACTGAATTAGCACATGCAATGCCATTGCAGAATCAAGCGATATGAAAGTTTAATGAAGAAGAGACCATCTGATCCACAGGAAGAACTGTCTGTGTTTCAACTGTTATGCAGAAGTGTCTCTGGCAATTTATTTTGCTATGTAGTTTCCCAGTGAAACTAATGCAGTAAATACAAGTCTCTTCTGACGAATCTTGATCAGAGTGAACAGCTTTTGGGCCATAGCCAGAAAGCTTGTAATGTGGCTGCAACTGCATTATTCTCAGAGAGTTCTGTTCTCCCAAATCTAAAAGCACAATTATCTATCTGTATAAAAGAAGTCCTGTTTCTCTTCCCATAATTTGTCTGGCCTGCCACAGATGTTCAAGATAAAGCAAATCTTTATGCCATCTGAAATAAATTTGTGTCCAAAACTGCAGCCTACATTCCTGACAATGCTGTTGTCTTCAACACAAGCAGTTCCCTGATTTGGCAAGCCGAACACCAACTGGCTCATAGACACCACAGATCCCTTCTCATTGAAGTAACGACTTCTAACAAACAACTAACTCTGGCTCAAACTGCATCTCACTTTATCAGCAAGATTGTGATGTGTATTAAAATCATTAATTTCAGTGATTAATAATTTCACAAAGCTACAGTGTTTTTTAACAGCAGGATGCTGATAAAGTATAGATAACATCTCAATTATGTGGTTAAACCAACATTTTTTTTAAAAAAAAATAGCGTTTCACATCTACCAGCAGTTTCTAAATGAATACTTTGCCTGCCTACTCCCTCATTTGTTCTGCCAACTCCCTCGTATTTTATAAACAGCTACTGCATGACCTTTCTTGAAAATTACATCAGCCACACTTCATAAAAGCAATGTAACCACAAAAGCTTCCTAATAATGAATACTTCATCGCTTCGTACCTGTGAATGTTTCAGCACAAGGGTTGATTCCTGCCAGTCTTTTAGAGGTACCAAAATCTGAAATTTTCAAGATCCCACTGTAGGTGTTGATCAGGACATTATCACCCTGGGAGAATAATTAGTTTATTTTGTTAATAACAGAGCATTTCTCAACTCTTATCTCTAGCATAGCAGCCAACCTGTTATGTAAAATACATGCAGCAATTATTCCTCACATCAACATGATAAATCATCAGTACATTTTTGGACTGTCGGTTAACATTCTGTCTTTTCCCACACATTCATGAACTTAATAACTCATGATTTCAACTAGCTTTGTCATTTTTGTTATTTTTAAAGAGTGACTTTTAAAGAGGCTGCAGGGGACTGTAGACTCAGCCAGCTCCATCATCATAGGCACAACCCTCCCCACCATCTTCAAAAGACAATGCTTGATGAAGGATCTTCACTGTCGGGGACTTGCCCCCTTCTCATTAATACCACCAGGGAGGAGGTATAGGAGGCTCAATGTTTGAGGAATAGCTTCTTCCCCTCCACCACCAGATTTCCAAATGGTTCATGAACCCATGAACACGACTTCATTATTCTTCTTTTGCATTGCTTCTTATTGAAACCTATGGTAGTTTTATGTATTGCCCGCTGCTGCTGCCACGACACAACAAACTTTATGTCAGCGAGAATAAACCCAATTCTGATGCAGTGTATAAACGAGCACAAAGGCAAAAGCAAAGACAGACAAAGGTGGTGCAGTTAGAAGGGAGTGTGTAGATGTCAGGGAGAACTTCTTTTTTGTTCCATTGCCAGGGCCACCAATACTTTCAATGGAATAAATGAAGACAAGTTCCTTTCCACACGTGCCCTGACCTGACATTTTTCATCTGCTGTATTTTCCAACCAGCGATGCAATATGCTTAAATAAGCAAACTAATTAATATTGTGGTTAAAGATCTGGTACTACATAGTAGACAGATAAATAAATAAAATACTGTATATTAGGCTGTAGAGGTTATTTTGGGGAAAAAATCATTTTAAAGAGAAGTATTGCCCCTAAAAACCAACTTATTTATTGTGTAGAAAGTGTGGGCTTAATGTTAGATATCGCCAAAGTTAAACTCAGCACCAAGGGGATCAGAATTGCAGAACACTCAATTAAAGTATGTTATGGAAAGCTAAGGATAAGGCTGAGGGTTAAAGCATGGAGAATGGACCAAGGAAATACTGAAGGGGTCCTAAGGGTATTTGCAGCTAGTTTGAAAAGCTGGAAAAGGTCTAACGATGGTAGTATTTGGGCAGTTTCTAGCAATTATCCAGACGGAAAAGATACAAACTGTTGTCGTCTTAGATAAAGAAAAAAGGAATGAAGATCAGTTTTCTGATCATGGATCTCTAAAAGTATTATTTGTTTAAATTAATTCAATAATATATAACAAATGGAGGCATTAATTGGAATAATTACTGCCTTAATGTGAAAATGAAAAGCAACAATATTAAATTTTCAGGTTTTATGTGTTTAATGGGATTATATATACTCAGGATTGTATCTTTAAAATGGTAGGAATTTTAGAATATAACATTACAAAGATCCTGGAAAAGTTACTGGTACAAATATGAAAGTTGAAGAGTATTATCCATTACTTGGTGATGCATGAATCAATATAAAACCAGATCTACTATAAACTGAAGGGAAAAAAAACTCAGCAGCTCATTTCAACATTTTAATCATTGGCTGAATTTGCGTTAAAAGACTAATTGGCAGAAAGGGAAGCATTCTTGCCACCATGTACTTGGGAAGACAGCTGACATTTCACTGCAGATTGAACTCTCCAAGATGCAGTGCTTCACTTATAACTTCAGGATTCCAAATAGCTTCATCCTCTTTGTATCAGTGTTGGTCGGGGAAATTTTAACTGTGTTAGATGTTCTTGTAGGCCAAGCTCTTTTGAATGCATCAATCACGGGCAGATGGGAAGTACCCAGCATCAAGTAACCTGCCTGTTGACCGCACCATATGAGGAGGCTATTCAACCCCACTGTTCAATAAGATCACAGCTGATGAGGAGATCAGCTCCCTTTTTCTGTTCCATCTCTCTCTCTCTCTCTCTCTCTCTCTGTCTTGTAAGCACCAATTTAACCAGCATCCAGTGTACTTGGAAAGCTTGAGCCACTTTCCATTGCTGCTTTGTGAGAAACAAATTTCTTGATTTCTTTTCTAAATTGCTGAGCACTAAATTTAAGATTACACTGCCCTTGGACAGAATTCCTCCACCAGAGGATAAATCTTCTCTGTACCTACCCTGTCAAACCCTCTTGGTAGTTGATGCTTTTGCCTCTGTTGTTTCCTGAAACGTTTTCTGCAAAGGATCTCTCAAAAACTTTCTGAACCAATCTCATTGTGCCATCTCATTCCCCATCCGCTCTGGTTGTATCCATAGCAGTGCATGGGAGTATTACACATCTGTCCATTGGATAATGGGAAAATCCAGTGATCCTAACGTCAGATGGAAACTGAAGCAATCCAAGATCCTTTTAACTAAAGTGCTGAAGGTGAATGAGTTCATGCAGACTCACTGTTTTCATCATCTCTGCATGAGTAACAGAAAAATCATTCTACTCAGAACTAGAAACAAGACAAATATTGAGAATGAGATAATCTATACCTTAATATCTCGATGTGCTATTTGATTGTCATGAAGGTATTCCAGGCCTTCCAGGATCTGCTTTGTGTAAAATCCAATGGTCTGTTCATTATCCTTCAAAGGGCCCCATTTTGATCGTAAGAGAGCAGAAAGACTGCCTGTTCATTGACATAATGGCAAAAATAACACATCAGTCAAAATAATTATTTATATTTGAACCTTGGGGGGTTCTTGCAATCATCCACTCTAATTAGAATGCAAGATCTTACAGAAACATCAGAAAAAGTGGCACAACGTGGTAACATTTCTTCTGTATTAGCAAATATTCTGCTGAAATTACAAAGGACAAATAGGAGAAAACATGTAGAAATTAAGAGTAGAACCTCCAATGCTTTGTGATTAAACAACAAATGCAATGCACCATGTCTGGCAATCTACAACATCTAGCATTTTCTCATGAGAAGGATGCCATTCTGCCCATCAAATCTATGCTGGCATTCAGAGGACTCCATTAATACCATTTCCCCACATTTCCCTGTGAGCAATTCCAGGCTACAAGACCGTCAACTCCAACTGCCCTACCACTGAGCCAATTAACCTACAAACCAGCAAGTGTTTGAAACGTGGGAGGAAACGAGAGCACCCACCTGGGTTAAATCAGGGGTTGCTGAGCAATGCGGCTCAGTGGGTAGGAGTGCCTATTCTGCACTGTACATCGATTAAAATAAAACAGCAAGTGTTTGGAATGTGGGAGGAAACTAGAGCATGGGTCAACATAAGTGGTTAAAGGGTGAACATGCAAACTTGACACAGCCGATGTCAGGATGAAACAGGAGACCGGAACAACGGTAATAACAGATTCATCAGCTTCACAAACTTTTCTACACATTCAAAGGTATTCACATTACTCTAAATAAACAGAAATAAACATATTAATATATGTTGTCTTGTTACATCTGATGATACTTCAATCTGTTTTGCTATCATTTAAATGCTTTCGAAGTGCAGTCCCTTTTATATTGTGGACAAGGAGAACAGAGTTTACATACAAGAATCCAATAAGAGCAGAAAGGCCAGCTCATGATTGCTCGGTAGTGTTGCTCGAGGAAAAGGTAGCCCTACCTGAGCATTTGCTTCTGCCATCCTCGATTTCATACCAATGAATCCCAGTCTCTAACAGGAGGGGGCGGTGATCCGTCACATTGAAATATCATCCCTTAGTTACACATTTACGTCCTAGAGATGGACCCCATACTAAAATCTGGTTCAATCACCGTCAGGCATGAAGGTGCCAATGTACAGTATCAGATAAAGCTGCAGAGTTGTAAAGTACATGTTAGTGCCAGCTCCATTACCAGCGCTAACCGTCGAGGGCAGATTCAGAAAGCGATGCTTCAACAAGTCGTTAAAAACCCTCACCATCCAGGGCACGTTCTCTTCCCATGACTACCCTCAGGGAGAGGACACAGGAGACTGATGTTTTAGGAACAGCTACTTCCCCTCCACCATCAGATTTCAGAGCAGCCCATAAACTCAAACACAACCTCATTACTTTCTGTTCTTTTTACACTACTTATTTATTTTTCATATTTCTTATTATAATTTGTAGTAATAGGTTTAATGTATTGATTGCACTGCATTGCTGCTGCAAAACGACAAATTTCACAATATATGTAGGTGATAATAAGCCTGATTCTGAGTTTTATTCTAGAAGTTTCTGACCAAAAGACGAACATTTTGCCTGAAATACTCATAATTTCTAAATGAACAGAGAAACAGTGGTGGTATGGTGTGTAAACCACTAGAGCAGAATCCCAAGGCTTGATCAACATTGCAGAAACCAATTCCTAATAATGGTAATGACAGAAACTATGAAGTTGTGGTTGAAATCCCATGTGGCTGACTGGAGGAGAATTCTGCCAGGTTTACCCAGTCCAGCCAAAATATGTTTCCAGACTTACCCCATATAGTGGATTCTAAAGTGCCCTCTGAGGTGACCAATGGTGACTAAACTACTTAGTACAAAGGCAATAAAAGCTGCTGTTACTAACGCACAGATTCCATAAAAGAAACAATAAAACCACCAAGGCTTCACTGATCTGGGCAGAGAACTTCACTTAGTCTGAAATGTACCTCATAACTACAAAACTAAAGTACATACACCAGTCACATATGTTTGTCAACAGTTTGTCAGAAATCAAAGCAGCAGCCACTTCCAAAGATCAAAATACTGGAGGTATCATTTTTAACATATTTGTATACCTTAGGATGTTATTTAATACTTCAACCACCTCAAAATGCATTTATAAAAGTAAGTAGCTACATGACGTGACATCCCTCTCTGCCAGAGAAAGCAGGATCGCCCAGTGGCCACCCACTTTAATTCCCATTCCCATTCCAACATGTCTATCCATGGCCTGCTCCACTGTCATGATGAGGCCACACTTAGGTTGGAGGAACAACACCGTATCTTCCATCTGAGTAGCCTCCAACTTGATAGCGTGAACATCAATTTCTTGAACTTCTGGTAATGCCCCCCCCCCTTTTACCATTCCCCTTCCCCCTTTCTCTCTCTCACCTTATCTTCTTGGCCACCCATCGCCTCCCTCTGGTGCTCCACCCCCTTTTCTTTCTTCCATGGCCTTCTGTTCTCGTCTATCAGACTCCCCCTTCTCCAGCCCTTTATTTCTTTCACCAATCAACCTCCCAGCTGTTTACTTTATTCCTCCTACTTAAGTCCTCACCTATCAGCTTGTGTTTTTCTCTCTCCCCTCCCCCACCTTTAAAATCTACCCTCAGCTCTTTTTCTCCAGTCTTGCTGAAGGGTTTTGGCCTGAAACGTTGACTGTACTCTTTTCCATAGATGCTGCCTGGCCTTCTGAGTTCCTCCAGCATTTTGAGTATGTTGCTTGGATTTCCAGCATCTGCAGATTTTCCCTTGTACATGACATGATAAAACCTTTGGGTACATACAAAATCTTTCTAAAACACAGATGAGCCCTGGTGATCTGGGATTCAGACAGCCCATTTTGTACAGAATGCACACCAACATACCTCCAGGAACTTGTTCCATAAAGATCTTAATGAAGCCATTTTCACTAATGGACCCCAGGTATTGCACGATGTTCTTGTGTTTGAGGTGTTTATGAAGAGCAATTTCTTCATGGAGGGGCTGTGAATATCTGAAAGTATTTTGACAGAATCACAGTTTACTGAAAATATACTGTAAGTATACATTTTCTCACCACATTCTTCAAAATAAAAAGACTTGGTTAAACAATTCACATGTATAGACAGTCCATAAAGCCCCGCCTTTATCTTCCATTTTGATAAAGCAATTTTATATCAGTGAATTTTGATCTTAACTTTTTAAGCCCAAAAAGGACCACCTGGCAGATGTAAATTTGAACCCACAGTACGTACAAACATACAAAGTATGAAGAGGTGTAAGTCATTCTGCCTCTCAACATGCTCGAGCATTTAATAAGATATGGCTGATCTACCAAAATTTACTTTTGAAGCCTTACTCTGACTTCGTTTTGTCAATGTGGTCAGGAAAGGGTTTTAACTCCAGAAAGAAGTACGACTGCAATTCAGCAAGTAGAGGTATCTTCTTGCTGAATCATCATCACATCCTCCTCCACAGGCTCCTCCCAGTGGCTGAAGAGCTGCTCCCTGAGCTCTGGGGTCGAGTCCACTCTCTCAGAGGCATGGTGGACAACATCTTCACTGTGCAATATCTCAAGGTAAATCCAGTGAGCAGCACCACCCTATACACACATTGTCTTCTTCAACCTCACTAAAACATCTGACTCCAGAAAGGTTGGAACGCCTCCTTCAAGTTCGGTTGCCCATAGAAAGTTGTTTTTGTATTTATTATGTTCACTCTACAGCAGAGTGCAAGCCATAATCCCTGTCTCAGACATGCTTTGGAAACCTGGATTACCTATAGAAGACATCTCAATGCAGTGAAAAACTATCACCTTTGCTGTCCCTGTAAAATCCTCAAAATTCATTGATAAGATAAGAGAACCAACACCAATGTTCTCATCCATGCCATCATCTGCAGCAATTACGCTCAGTCAGCTATGCTGAGCAGGTCATCTTGTCCACACACCTAGGACCAGACACTCAAAACAGATGCTCTGTTACAAGTCGTGGAAGTAGTTTGCAGGCATGCAGAGAAAAAGACTTGCAAAAAACCTGTAGCTGAAGACTGTACAGAAACTTCATGATGATGTTGAAAGCCATAAGCCCATGCATTAGGGACAAACAGAGGACCTGGGTAAGTAGGAGAAGGAGCACACTACTTCACAAATTACCCACCCCATTGGTTATCTCCTGTTCTATTGAGAAGTTTCCGATTCCCACATTGGCTTCACTGGCCACACTAGAATCCATAAAACCAGATTTGAAGCAAGCCTCCTCAATTCCAAGACTGGCAAGAAGAAGAAAGAGGTTTACTTAAAATTAATTTGTTGGTCAAGCCATAACAAAGAAGATAGCATTTTAAAGTGAAGCTGTGGGAGTTGTGCTTGCAAGTCCCTTCAACAGCAGACTTTGGTACTAGTCATACTACATCCCCACTCAGCATGAGATCCCTTAGCTGTCAGAACAACTGGGTACTGGTCTCACTCGACGCTTGAGCAAAGCCTTGGCTGCGCTTCCGTGAAGCATGAACTGACAGAGGTGTCAGCTCACAATAAGAAATGAAGTCATGGATCGCCTGTTCTCTTTGATATATTAAAGTACATAGCAGCTTTTGTAAAAGCGCCAGATGTGCTTCCAAGTGTCCTGCCCAATACTTATTCCTCAGTCAGTGCTGATAAAACTATATTTATCTCTCTAGGTCTGCACGCTGCAACTGCCTTCACCAAGTGCTGCTTTTCAGAAGTACTTAATTGTCTGAGAGGCGCATTGAGACTTGCTGCAGCTGTGACAGGCCCCGTTTCAGATGAAGATCTTCACAGCTGACTGAACAGTAGCACAGGGAAAAGAAATGCCATGAGCATAATGGAAGTGAGGTAACAGGGGCCCGTGTGTTCGAAGGAAGTGCCACACTTGAAATGTTCTAGAGAGTGTGGAGGAAAGATTTCCAACAGATGAGGGCTTGACTTTTGTGGATAGCTGGCAAAAGCTGGGACTTTTCTCTTTGAAAGAGAGGAAATTGTCATGAAGAATATAGATAGAAAGGAAGGGCTCCTTTTGGCAGAGAAGTCAAGAACTAGGGAGCAGCATTGACAAAAAAAAACAAAATAATATGAGGGAAAACTGTCTTGACACATTGAATGGTTAGAACTGCTGGGGTAATAGGGGAATGCGCTAAAATCATATTGTTTAAAAGGGAGCTGGATGGGGACTGCAAAAAGTTTGCAAAACTGTGAGGAAAGTTTTGGGGGATTGGGACAAGCTGGATTGTCCTTCAACACCATCATCCCCTGAGTATCAATCACCAAGCTTGTAAACTTGGGTCTTAGTACTTCCCTCTGAACTGTATCCTTGACTTCCTCATCAGGAGATCACAGTCAGTGTGGATCAGTGATAGCATCTCCTCCTCACTGACAATCACTACAGGCATCTGTGACCTTGTGAATCTGACCACGTTCAATGTAAGTGAAAAGTTGGCAGAGGGTGTGATAAATTATGCTCAGGTTCCAGGTCAGGAAAAACTTAACTGAATATCTAGAGCAGTTAGATTAACATTTTCACTACTCCACTGAAGCCTGCCTGACATCATTTTCTTATGAGGCAGTGGAAAGAAAACTGGGTGCACTTGGTTACAGCTATAACATCCTCTTGTGTTCTGCCCTGCTCCGAATCATTACACGCAGACATGAAAGACGAAAAATGTGTTTGAAGTCCAGCCTCAGTGGGGCACCAGTTTTAATGGTCATTCTTTTCCTACTATGGATTATGACGCAGGCAAAGTGAATGGCATCTTGGTGTTTATCATGAGCACAAGTAGGCTGTAGACCAGTTCCACTCACAGCAGAAATCCCTAACCAAACTGCCTTCAAGCACAGTTGTCAAAGCCCACAAACATAAGAAGTTGACGCTTTGGGGACGATTGGTCACTCATGTCTGCCCCTGCCCTCAGCAGCCCCGACCCATGAGCCCTCACATTGCTCCTGTTCATCAGTCTTACCCAGACTTAGTTTCCTTACCCAGGCAGTCTGACCCCTGCCTCAACCTTCAATCCAATTCCGGCCATAATCTGATCCCTGACACCTCATTCAGCTTCGGTCCTGTATTAGAGTCCAAAAGCACATAGGGGTCATTCACTGTCGGATTTTACTGAGGCTGGCCCCTGACCAAGGCAATTATTGGCATCTCAGATGGGGTGTCTGGGACGCTCCTCTCAGAGACAAAGCATGCAGTTAACGGCATTACCCTGTATATCCACCAAACCTATAACCAAACATTACACTGAAAGATAAGTTCACACTCTCCATTTTTGCAGATATAACAAAGAATAGTTTTCTTTCTCAGATACTTGCCTGCTGTCTCTTTCTGGAATTTCTTTGATGGCAATTCTGACTTGATTGCTCAGGTCCCTACCAGCATAGACAACTCCAAAAGTACCTTTACCCAGTACAACCTTCTCACCATTCTCATCGTATTCATAGTCGTACTGCAGACCAAACAAAAACGAAAGTAAGCATTTCCAGTTTATAGTTTCCACTGAGTTTAATTTTAACCTTGTTTAACAAACTACATATACAGGAACTCACCAAGTTACCAAGACTTACGGAAAGCTGACTTTATGCAAATCATCCCATACACTTCTGAAGCTCTTTTCCAGATAGTAATAATAACAAAATGTTTGTGGTATTTATTAACTATGAGTAGTGTTCAGATGAATACAAGATGAAATGAAAGAATCACACCCAGTTTTTATAGAGTAACATGATATATCATTATATTTCTCTTCCCAAGATGCTGCCTAACCTGCTTAGTGCTTCTAGTGTTTTCTTCTCTCGTCACTAGGATCCAAATTAATGTGGGAAAGAGGCCAAAAATCAGTTTCAGAGAGGTGGTTCAGCATAGAGACACAAGATACAGCAGCTGGAATCGGAAGCTTCACACAAGAAGCTGTAGGAACCTAGTCCAAGTGAAGGATGTCAACACGAAACATTGACTATCCGTTTCCCTCCATCAATGCTGCCTGACCCTCTGAGCTCCTCCAGCACTTCAGGTGTTGCAGATGTTTTAACCCAATGGTTGAATAAATCGCTTCTATAAATATTGCCCTGGGCCACTCTTTGGAGATAACGAGCAAAACCCCATATCCCGCTCCACTTCCCTATTCCCACCAACTGGACTTGGTCACTGGAAATAAATTAGCAATGTGCTCCCATACTGGACATAATGCCAAACAGCATTACAGCACCTTTTCTTCCAACTCAATATATGCAGTAATAATTGATCCACACATGTGTGGAGATAAAGTTTGAGCATTTTACTAACAGATTTGCCAAGAATTTGGTCTTAATACGACCTTTAAAAAAAACTATTTGCTTGACCCAATTAATAGTACCTCTCAGTTGGGTGGCTGTGGATTTAAATTCTGCTCTGGGGCGTCAACACATATAATCTTGTCTGATGCATTGAAGCAGTGCCAGAAATCGGTTGCTGGTCAATCACGGGAAGATTATTAGTGAAAGTGAAGGAAGAAATTTGCAAAATATTTAGAGTATAGTTGCAGATTAAATCAGTTTTTAAAATAAATACAGAAGTTGGGAGCAATCTCCATACAGAATTCAATGAAGTTTTGGTTATTTTGCTCTTGAATTACTTTAATACAGGCTATTAATGTATACTTCATCAAAACAGTTGCTTTATTTATTAAAAACAACAGAAGGAAATGTGAAGCAGTGTCAGTCAAATGGAGGAATCTATTACAGAAACGACATTTAGAATTCAGTGTCACTCGAAGGGTTTAGTACTCTAACGGCTGTAGCCAGAGGTTCCCGCCTTCTTCAAAAGGGTGGCAATCATACCAGTGCCCATGAAGAGCAGGGTGAGCTGCCTCAACAACTATTTTCCAAAAGCACTTAAATCTACTGTGATGAAGAGCTTTGAGATGTTGGACATGGCTAAAATCAATTCCTGCCTAAGCAAGGACCTGGAGCCACTGCAGTTTGCCTATCACCACAATAGGTCTACAGCAGATACAATCTTACTAGCTCTCCACTCGGCCTTGGATCACCTGGACAATTGCAATACCTACGTCAGGCTGCTGTTTCTCGATTACAGCTCAGCATTCAACACAATCACACCCTCAGTTCTAATAATCAAGCTCCAAAACCTAGGCCTCTGTATCTCACTCTGCAACTGGATCCTTGAATTCCTCACCGGGAGACCACACTCTGTGTGGATTGGAAATAACATCTTGTCCTAGGTGACAATCAACACTGGCACACCTCAAGGATGTGTGCTTAGCCAACTGCTCTACTCAGTCTCCACCCATCACTGTGTGGCTTAGCACAGCTCAAACACCATCTATAAATTGGTGATGATACCCTCCTAGTATCAAGAGAGGCTTAATAGTTTGAAGTTTAGATAAATGGTGGGTGACGAAGGGTCTCGGCCCGAAACGTCGACAGTGCTTCTCCTTATAGATGCTGCCTGGCCTGCTGTGTTCCACCAGCATTTTGTGTGTGTTGTTTGAATTTCCAGCATCTGCAGATTTCCTCGTGTTTGCCCTACTAGTAGGGTTTTTAAAGAGCAAACACGAGGAAATCTGCAGATGCTGGAAATTCAAGCAACACACACAAAATGCTGGTGGAACACAGCAGGCCAGGCAGCATCTATAGGGAGAAGTGCTGTCGACTTTTCGGGCCGAGACCCTTTGTCAGGACTAACCGAAAGGGAAGATAGTACTCTGATATGTCTATCCATGGCCTCCTCTATTGTCAAAATGAATCCAAACTCAGGTTGGAGGAACAACGCCTTATATACCGGCTGGGTAGCCTCCAACCTGATGGCATGAACATTGACTTCTCTAACTTCCGTTAATGCCCCTCCTCCCCTTCTTACCCATCCCTGACATATTTAGTTGTTTGCCTGTTCTCCATCTCCCTCTGGTGCTTCCCCACCCCCTTCTTTCTCCAGAGGCCTCCCGTCCCATGATCCTTTCCCTTCTCCAGCTCTGTATCACTTTCGCCAATCACCTTTCCAGCTCTTAGCTTCATCCCACCCCCTCCGGTCTTCTCCTATCATTTCGCATTTCCCCCTCCCCCCACTACTTTCAAATCTCTTACTATCTTTCCTTTCGGTTAGTCCTGACGAAGGGTCTCAGCCCGAAGCGTCAACAGCACTTCTCCCTATAGATGCTGCCTGGCCTGCTGTGTTCCACCAGCATTTTGTGTGTGTTGTTGTTAGTAGGGTTATTATTTCTTTTCTTCTCTTTTTTTTGTGTCCCATATTTTTTAATCCTTAATATTGGTTTTTTTTCTCTTTTGAGACATTGTAAGTGTTATTTACTTCAATGTACTCTTGTATTTTGGATAATAATAATAAAAAGATTTGAAAAGAAAGAAATTGGTGATGACACAACAATTGTTGGCAGAATTCCAGAAGGTGACAAGGCGGCATAGAGGAGCGAGATCGATCAGCTGGTTGAGGAGAGTTGCAGCAATAGCCTCAGTGTTAGTAAAATTAAGGAATGGATTCTGTACTTCAGGGAGGGGACGTCAAGGGATCACACACCAGTCGTCATTGAGAGGTCAGCAGTGGAAAGAGTGAGTAGTTTCAAGTTCCTGGGTGTCAACGTCTTTGAAGATCTGTCCTAGGCCCAACTTATTGATGCAATTACAAAGAAGGCAATATAGCAGTTATATTTCATTCAGATTTTGGGAAGAATTGGTTTGTCACCCAAGACACTTGCAAATTTCTACCGATGTACCACAGAGATGGCTTTTATGGTGCATCGATAAAAACTTGGTAATGGTTGATGGTTGATCTATGGTGGTCTGAGTTCCTCTTCTGTGCCACTTCTGCTCCCCGACTTCGATCTATCAAACATTTATCCTCACCACTTTAGATTTACTAATGATCCATCTTCTGGGGTTGAGAATTCTAGAGTTTCACCACCTTCTGCAAGAAGAAATGTCTACTTAACTTTACAGTAAATGCCCCTTAACTTGTGCTTATGTCCCCTTGTTTGAGACTCTCCCACAAGCAAAAACATAGCAACATCCACCCTGTCTATCCCCTTGATCTGTTTGAAAAAAGTCACCCACCATTTACCTAAACTTCAAACTATTAAGCCTCTCTTGATAAGACAACCTTCTCTTCCTGGGAATTAGCCTGGTGTTACTATATATATTTTTTTAAGATAAGAAGACAAACACTACAGGCAGTATTCCAGATTGAAGACTTTCCAACATGCTGTACAATTGCAACAAAACTTCCCCGTTTTAAAACTCCAACATTTTGCAATGAAGGGCAAAGTGCCACTTGCCTTCTTAGCTATTTTGTTGGACCTGCCTACTAGATGTTTTTAATTCACACACTGGAGCAGCCCTCTGGACTTTCCTCTCTTGCAGTCTTTCTCTGTTTAGATAATAATCTGCCTTTTGATTTATCTTACCTCACAGCTCCCCCCATTAAACTCCATTTTTCAGTCTTTTAACACACACAAAATGCTGGTGGAACACAGCAGGCCAGGCAGCATCTATAGGGAGCAGCACTGTTGACGTTTTGGGCCGAGACCCTTTGTCTTGGCCTGAAACGTCGACAGCGCTTCTCCCTATAGATGCTGCCTGTCCTGCTGTGTTCCACCAGCATTTTGTGTGTGTTGTTTGAATTTCCAGCATCTGCAGATTTCCCCGTGTTTTTTCAGTCTTTTGTTGACTCAGTCCATCTGTATTTTACTACCGAATCACAACATGCCCTTCTAACTATCTTTGCATCATCAGCAAACTTGGAAACCTTATGTTCTGTTCTCTCCTCGAGGTCATTAATGTAAATAGTGAACAAATGAAGGCCAAGAACTGAACCCTATAGTACTCTAATAGTTACTTCCTTCCAGTCTCAAAAGGACCGATTCATTACAAATCTCTGAAACAGCCAGCTTTTAATCCATTCTAATGTAATTCCTGAACTATCATAGGCATATAATTTATGAACCAGCCTCCAAAGTAAAACTTTGTCAAACATCTTTTGAAAATCTAAGTACAGTGTATATACAGGCTTCCCTCCATCAAATCTCCTTGTTAGATTCTCAAAGAATTTAAGCAAATTTGTCAAGCATGGTTTACCTTTCATAAAACCATATTAGCTAGGCTTAATTATATTCAGATTTTGTGACTGTTTTTAGCTATTTCCTAGCTATTTAGATAGCTCAGTGGTGTTACCTATTTACAAAAGTATCTATCATCTCATTGGAGGCAATCTAAAGGTTTGCCAGACTCATTCCTGGGGTGAGTAGATGTCCTATCAAGAAAGACTAAGTAGCATGGACCTATGTTGCTTGCAGTTTTAAAAAATGTGGTGACTTTTTTTTCAGTTCTAGCTATTTTCTCTTTGTTTATTGACTCTGGCATTGTGCTAATAATAGCTGTTAAACTAACTGAGCTGTAGTTCCTGCATTTTGCATTTCTCCTTGCTTGAACAATGGAGTCACATTGGCTGCTTTCCAATCTTCTCATACCTTCCTGGAGTTTAGTGAGTTCCAAAAAAATTTGTTAATCAATGGGTTCAGTGTCTCGGCAGCAATTTCCTTTAAAGCCCCAGAGTGCTGTCCATCTGGTACTCCAACTTGTCAATCTTTAGCTCCCTTAATTTCTCCAATATTTTACCCCTTGTAATAGGGATATTTGTAAGTTTTACCACGCTGTTTGAAATTAGCCCATCTGATACCTTGGGTATATTAGCAATGAATTCCATGAAGATTGATGCAAAAAGAATTATTTAACATATCTACAGTCCCGTTTCTTTGTTTGCTGTTATCTGTCTCATTCTCTCTTCCTATTTATAGAAAATTTTACAGTTTATATTTATTCTGTGCATATGTGCAAGATCAAGATGGCGGCACGACGCAGCTTGCAGCGGCCACTCCGGAACTGATAATCTGTTATTTGTGAAGTGGGGTGCCGTGCACAATCATAATCGATTGAAAACTGACATGGAAGCACGGAGAAACATCGGGAAATTCCAGGAAGACCTTCTTCGTTGCTGCTGCTGCTGTGAGGTCCGGGACTCTGTTGGGAAGAACAGGCCCCCAGTCCTCGGGGTCGCGTTGCCGATGGCCGTTGGCGGGGCCATCTTAAAACGCTCGGCAGAGGATGGTGCTCGGAGAAGTTGTGCCGGAGGGGATGGTCATTGGCTCGGAGGTTCGACGGACTCAGAGTCGCTTTCGGTGTGTGCTGCGTCTGCGAGGCTGGTTTCGACGGAGCTTCCATTGTGTGCTGCGTCTGCGAGGCTGAGTCGGGCGGCGCCTTGGAAGTCCATAGCGGGGGTACTCCCTTCTGCCGTCGGCGTGGGATGGCGAGTCTGTCGGGACCCTGAGGACTTGTGGAAACTGTATGGTGATTTCTTTTGAACTTACAGTCCTTTAACATCTTGGACTATTTTTACTGTGCCCATAGTCTGTTTTTATCAATTATGCTATTGTTTGCACTGTTGTAACTATATGTTGTAATTATGTGGTTTTGTGCAGGTCTTGTAGCTTTAGTTTTTGGTCTTGTTTTTGTCTGGTGGATTTGGAGCTCCTTTCCGGGTAACGCGCTAGATGGTAGCGCGATATTTATACGCAGCAGCCTCTCCAGACTCTGGATTGGAGATTGCCAAACGTTACGTGGATTTTCTGGTGTAGTCTGTTTTGTCATATGCTTTTGTCATATCATTCTGGGGGAACGTTGTCTCATTTTCTAACTGCATTGCATTTGTGGTTTCTAAATGACAATAAACTGAATCTGAATCTGAATGTTTTCTCTCAAATTCATTTTCTCTCTTCTTATAAGCTTCTTGGACTTTACTACTGGACCCTAAAAGCTTCTGTGTCCTCTGGTCAACCACTCACTTGCCTTTGTCACTCAATGTACCTTACCTTTCAACTGAGCGTTACCCACAGATTGTGCCTCATTTTCATTGTCCCTCTTTTTGATTATGAGAAGCTTTTACTGAGCAGTATAGACCAACTGTTTGAATATCTGCCACTGTTCCTCCACTGACCTGACCTCTAGTATGCTTAGTTAGTTGACCTTGAGAAACTGCTCCCTCATACCATTATAAATACCCTTATTTAAATTAAAGATGCTGTTAATAGACCTCATTCAGAGGGTGGTGCGAGTGTGGAACTATCTGCCAGCGGAAGTGGTAGATGCAGGTTCAATTGTATCAACTAAGAAAAGTGTGGATAGGTACATGGATGACAGGGATTTGGGGGATGCACTGTGGGTACAGGTAGATGGAACAAGGCAGAAGATTGGGTTGACATGGACTAGATGGGCCGAAGGGCCTGTTTCTGTGCTATAGTAATCTATGACTCTACAAGCTATGGTATTTATCAAACTGCATTTGGAACACTATCATATTGTGATAAGTACCCCCTATAACCGCAAGATCTTTTATTAATCATTGTCCCATCAAATTGTATCTAAAATATCCTGTTCCCAGTCAATTTCACAAAGTACTGACCTAAAAAGCAATCACTGATGAATTCCACCAGATCTTCTTCTTTGATACCCTCGCCACTTTGATCCATCTAATCAATCTCTAGATTTAAAATCTCTCATGAAAATTGGATTTCTCTTCAAATGTGCCTTTGCCATTTTGCCACTCACACTCTGCACCACTATCATGACCCAGCACTGCTCTGTTAACCTCCTTAGTAACAATGCCACCCCATACCTTTTCCTCTGTAGTACAGCGTCCAAGCTGGAATACTGAGCACCCAGTCCCAGTCATCCTGCAACCATGTTTCTGTAATAGCTGTTACATCATTCTCATTTATCATCTTATCTATGCTGCCATCATTTGCCCCGTTGCAAATGCTATGTGCTTTCAAATAAAGACTATTTATATTTGATTTTAACAGCCATTTATAATACTGGTTATGCTCTTTTTTGCATATTTTTATTTGCATCTTCTGACCTGATTTATCATACAATGACTCTCCGTTTTCTGTGCCATTGCTCTTTCATTTCCTCCTCATTTTCTGTTCCTGAAGACCTCCCCCATTCCTGCTTGTTTAAAGCCCTGACACAAGAGGTTCTGCAGATGCTGGAAATCTTGACGAACACCTCAAAATGCTGGATGAATTCAATGGATCAGGCAGCATATGAGGGTGGGGGTGGGGGATATCAGCAGGCAACATTTCAGGCCAAAACCCTTCATCAGGACTGTTCAAATTCTGTCTACAACCCTGGTTATGCAATTTCCAACACAATGCATATACAGCCCATGCCAATGACACAGCTCTCACCTTCCCCTGTACTAGTGCCAATATCCCATTAATCAGAACCAATTTCTACAACACCAAGCTTTGAGATATGCATTAGCCTCTCAACACCTATTTATCTTTTGCCAGGTTGCACAAGGTTGGGTAATAATCTAGTAACTATCACCTCCTGGTTCCGCTTTTCCATATTGCCTGGACCACCTCACAATTCTTCAGCAGAAACTCCTTCCTCATTCTATAATATAATTTGATTCTACACAGACCACCACTACTACACCCTTCCCTTCCAATTCCATGTTCTTTTTTCCAGTCCAGCATGCACCAGGCATGCAACACAGCCTTCAGGACCAGAGAAGAGTGGTTGTTCCCCGACAATGGTTTCTCCTTTGATTACTGTTCTGTAACCAACCCCCCCCCCCCCACCCCCGAATGGCTCCCTGTACAATAATGCTATGGACAGCTTGCACATCACCCTGTAGTTGAATGTGTATGCTTTAAGTTTTGCTTTAGCATTTCTATTTGCAGTGACAGCTTACGGGGAATGCATCCATGAGTGTTTGGCTGACAAATGAGCATGAACAGCTATTTAAGCTGTTTGAGTGGTTTTGAAAGGAGCTCTTCATTCTAGTAAAATGAACTAGATTTAGAAAAGGGAGCAAAGCAAACATTCCATGCCTTTGCAAGATGCAGGATAATCCCTCAAAGCTCATCATTTATGTACATTTATTGGCACTTTTACACAACCTATTAACCTAGTCTTTTCCATTCCTCAGACCCCTCTATTTTCCTTCTATACTCAGTCACTCAAGCAAATCTGATGCCTTTTCTGATGATATCATTTGAACATTTTATCAAAACTTTCTTATGGAAGTATTAACCTGAACGAGCAGTTTGGAAAATAATGATCTCTCAAATTCCAAAACATATTGCATCAACCAAACACCAGGAAATACCACAAATTACATCACTACAATTACCAGTTAAAGACGGTAAGAGATAGGAGCAGAATTAAGCCATTTGATCCATGGAGTCTGCTCTGCCATTCAATCATGGCTGATCCTTTTTCCCTCTCAATGACATCCTTTTGCCTTCTCGCCACAACCTTTCACACCTTGACTAATCAAGAACCAATTAAATGCTTTAAGTACACCCAATGACCTGGCCTCCACAGCTGCCAGTGGCAACAAATTCCACAGATTCACCACCCTCTGGCTAAAGAAATTCCTCCTAATCTCTGTCCAAGCAGACGTCCCTCTATCCTGAGGCTGTGCCCTCTGGCCCTAGACTCCCCCACTATAGGAAACATGCTCTCCAGATCCACTCTATCTAGGCCTTTCAACATTCAATAAGTTTCAATGAGATCCCTGCTCATTCTTCTAAACACCGGTGATACAGGCCCAGAGCCATCAAACTCTCCTCAAACGGTATCATTCTCCTGAACCCCCTCTGAATGATCTCCAGTGTCAGCACATCTTTTTTTTGGATTAGGGGCCTGAAACTACTCACAATACTCCAAGTGAGGGCTCACCAGTGCCTTATAAAGCCTCAGCACTAAAGCAATAATCATTAAAGAGAATAAAACCTCATAATTATAAGAGAACAAAAGAAAGCTTCAACAGGTCAGGCAGCTTCTGTGGAAAGAGAAACAGTTAATGTTTCAGGTCACAGATCCTTGGGGGTGTTAAAAACCTCGTGACCACCCAATGTCAATGAATAGGCAAATGTCAGTCAAGTTTAAATCAAATTAAACAAAGGACTAATCATTCGGACAAAGTCCATACTTGATGAAAAGCTTGTTGACTGAGGAGTGATACATGAAGATCAAAGATTGTTAAATGGCTTTTTATATATATTGGACAAGAAAAAACAGAAATTAACTTTCAAATAGAGATGCTGAAACTAATCTTGAAACATTATGTGCTAGGTTACATTCAATTTAATTTCGGGGCAAACAACCAGCAAGCCAAGTCAGTGGAAGATCGTGCCATATATAGAGTAGTACAGGGAGGCTACTCTCTCAGTGTTGTTCAGGGTTGGAAGCCAAAACATGGTATTATCTTCCCATCTTTACTATCAGGCATTACTGGACTTTATTCTAAAAGCAAAGGTTAGGTCAGGGCTGTGGTGGAGGGAGTGGGATTTTAAAAGGATAACTCCATGAATACAATACCCACTTCCAGCATCAAATCAAGTTTAATTATCATTCAAAGCTGAACAAGACAGCATTCCTCTGGGACCAAGGTACCAAACATTCAAAATAGCAGGTAATACAATTCAAAATAGTGAGCAAAGAAGCATATTCATTCGAGAAAAAACATATATGTACTCCAAGACCCTGAGCGACAATGTCTGACAGCCGACGGCAGAGTGCAGACACATGTAATCCAGACTGTCATTCTGCCACTCAAACACAGGACGGCAGTGCTGATGAGAGAGGCCAGTCGAGTGCAGACACTACCCTGTAATGCTTCCATGTCCTCTCACCTAGTCTGCAGCAGCAGGCAAGCCCAGGGCTTGAGACCTAGTTCTCGCTATAACCAAGGCCACACAGCTCCCATGTCATCTGTCCCACCACCAGACAAGGATAACAGGCCTGCGGCAACATTGTCCAACAGGGTCCAGCAATCGCAGGTGAAATGTTCGAGACAATCTCTCATGGTTATACTGCACCAACTCCAATGCTTCCGAGTAGCGGGCAGCAACACGGTCTGCAGCCAGGTCAGCTCCTCAGAACCCAAAATGGCTCCTCCAATATCCCGGCCAGCTACTCCGATCAGCAAGCAGCTCACTGATGGAGTAGCTCTGCAGTTCCCAAAGTTCTTGGAGTAGAATTGTCTTAGGATTGTAAATTTTACAAAGAAACCTAATGGCATGAACATCGCAGCAATGATCAGTAAAAGATGACATCTTAACAGATTGAAAGTGTTGGTGCAGCACGGGCAATGGACAGGGTACAGGACACCAGATACAGAACAAAGCAATGAGGAGCATTTAAGCAACAGGACAACCTCTTAAACACCAGAGATTCTGCAGATGCTTGAAATCCAGAGCAACACACACAAAATGTTGGAAGAATGCAGCAGGTCAGGAAATGAATAAACAGTCAACATTTCAGACCAAGACCCTTATCAGAGTTGGGAAGAAAGGGGGGAGATGCCAGAAGAAAATGGGGGAGAAGGACAAGCTAAAAAGTGGTTGGTGAAGCTAGATGCGTAGGGGAGGGGGGGAGGATGAAGAAAGAAGCTGGGAGGTGATAATTGGAAAAGGCAAAGAGGTGGAGAAGAAGGAATGTGATAGAAGAGGGAACAAAGGGAGGAGGGGCACTGGGGGAGGTGATAGGCAAGTGAGAGTAGAGATGTGAGACTGGAATGGTGAATGGAAGAGGTAATGAAGAGGGGAAAATTACTGGAAGGAGAAATCAATGTTCATGCCAAAAGGTTGGAGGCTATCTTGGCAGAATATAAACTCAAGCTCCACCACCCTGAGAGTGGTTTTGTCAGCGGAGGCCAGGGACTGACATGTTGGAACGGGAATGGGGATATGAATTAAAATGGTTGGCCACCAGGAAATCCCACTTTTTGCAGATGGAACGGTGGTGTTCGACAAAGTAGCCCCTCAATTTATGCCCGGTCTCACCAATATAAAGGTGGCCGTATCGGGAGAACTGGACACAATGGATGACCCCTACAGATTCACAGGTGAAGTGTTGTCTCACCTGGAAGGACTGTTTGGGGCCCTGAATGGTGGTGTGGGAGGAGGTGAATGGCAGGTGCAGCATTTCTGTCACTTGCGGGGATAAGTGCCAGGAGGGATGGATGAATGGACAAGGGAATCACGAAGGGAGGAATCCCTACGGAACGTGGAGAGTGGGTGGGAGTTAAAGAAATCTTTGATGTAGGGTTCTGTTGAAGATGGCAGAAGTTGTGAAGAATTATGTGTTGTATGTGCTCATTGGGTGGTAGGTGATGACAAGAGTTATTTTATCCCTTAAGTGGTGGAGTCTAAGACCAGAGGGCACAACCTCAGAATTAAATGATGTTCCTATAGGGCAGAGATAAGGAGGAATTTCTTTAGCTAGAGGGCAATGAATCTGTGGAATTCAGTTGTCACAGACAGCTATGGAGGCCAAGTCCTTGGGTATATTCAAGGCAGAGGATCATAGCTTTTTGATTAGTAAGGGTGTCAAGGTTATGGTGAGAAAGCAGGAGAACGGGGTTGAGAAGGATAATGAATCAGCCATGATTGAATGATATAGCAGACTCAATGGGCCAAATGGCCTAATTCTGCTCCTGTCTTCTGACTTTATGGTCTAATGCCTCAGGAGATAATCAATGTGAATGACTCAGTGTTAACCATAACCCAAGGCTAGTTGTCCAGCTATATAGAGTGTATAGCTGTACTTTCATGACTACTTGTAACTTGCTGATAAAAATCTCACCATCAATCCCAGTCACCAGATTTCTTCCATCAGTTCCAGCCCAGTCCTTCTGTCCCACTCAGCCCTCCTGACCTGCCTGGCCACTCTTACTGTTTCAAAGTGGTGTCGGCTGCACCCAGCTGCTGCCACTGTGTTTCCCTCCACTGCTCTTGTTGGGTCATCTTGTCTACGAGAGGTAGAGCTACAAAGATGCTTTTGAGCTCCTGTTGTTAGAATCAGTTGGGCCACCATGTATCTGGCCTTGCCTGAGTTCTTTGGACATTTTACCTGCATCCTCAATGTAAGTACCAAGATCATGAATTTTCAAAGAACGAAGCAGACACAATGGTCCAGACAGTAATTCTGTGCATTGTAAAGTTTGATGGAAAATCAAAAACAAAGCTGATACTTCCAGGTTATTTCTCTGAAATACTAACTCTTGTTTCACACTCCATGGTTACAGCTGAGTATATTAAGCATTTTCTGTTCTTTCTAAATAAAATGTTTGTCTTACCTCCAATGCATCTCCCTCACAGTCTCCTTCTTCCACCCCTTTTCCTAGCTCGTCTGTTATAGAATTCACCATTTCACAGAACCTGAAAGACATTTATGCCACCAAAATTAATCTAATGATTCACCTGATTAACAGAACTTTTTGTTCAATATATAATTGTGCATTGTTAATGTACTTTGCTTCATCCAGAAATATGTTACTGTGCATACTGAGATCCTACCCTGTGTCACACTTCCAAGCCATCTGGAAGATTAAATGCTTTTCTTTTTTATCTCTGTTGCCTAGCCTGCTCAGCATTTAATTTTATTTCAGATCTCCAGCATGTGAAAAAAAAAATTGCTTTATCCCTAGCTTGTAAAACCACATCATTCTGCAAATTACCACCTACACATTTCATTACATATCCCATCACAATGAAAACAAAATACCACAAAACTAATTTATTCCAAATTGCAGATGAAAATGTTGCAGAAGCAAAACAAATTTTCTGTTAAAAAATAACTTACTGGCAATAGATGCATACTGTGCTGAACTCACGTGCACCTAGATGTGTAAAATTCAAAGTTCAATGTATTTTTGTTCTCAAAGTTACCATATACAACCCTGAGATTCGTTGTCTTGCGGGCGATCACAGTGAATACAGGTAGCACAATAGAATCAGTGAAAGACCTCACCCAACAGGACAGACAACAACCAATCAGCAAAAACAAAAAAAACCAAAATATGCAAATACTAAAAGAAAGAGAAAAGAAAATAAATAATAATAATGATAAAAGATATCAAGAAAATGAGATGAAGAGTTCCTTGAAAGTGAGTTCAGTTCGGTGATGGGGCGAGTGAAGTTGAGTAAAGTTATCCCCTTTGGTTCAAGAGCCTGATGGTTGAGGGATGATAACTGTTCCTGAACCTGGTGGTGTGGGTCCTGAGGCCCCAGTCCCTTCTCCCTGATGGCAGCAGTGAGAAGAGAGCATGTCCTGGATGGTGGGAGTCGTTGATGATGGATGTTGCTTTCCAGCAACAGCGCTCTGTCTAAATATGTTCAATGGCAGGAAAGGCTTTACTCGTGACATACTGGGTCATATCCATTCCTTTTGTGGCGCGTGGCCAAGTGGTTAAGGCATTGGACTAGCAATCTGAAGGTCTTAAGTTCGAGCCCCAGCTGAGGCAGCGTGTTGTGTCCTTGAGCAAGGCACTTAACTACACATTGCTCCAGTCCACCCAGCTGAAAATGGGTACCAGCAAAATGCTGGGGGTTAACCTCATGATAGACTGGCGTCCTATCCGGGGGGTGGGGGGGGGGGGGGGGGGGGGGAGTCTCATACTCTCAGTCGCTTCACGCCACGGAAACTGGCATAAGCACCGCCCCGATGAGCTTATAAGGCTCAGGACAGACTTTAACTTTTTTTAAATCCATTCCTTTTGTAAACTTTTCAGTATAAGATCATTTGTGTTTCCATACCAGGCTGCGATGCAGCCAATCAATACAATCGCCACCACACATCACGATCAGTGATGCTAAATGAAGCTACATTGTGTTGTTGGAAATTATATCTCAGTGTTTCCCTTTACATTGCCATTTAACTTTAATTAAGAAACAGTGATTTTAGTGCCAATAAAACAGTTCTTTCTCAATTAAACAGGGTGAAAAGAAAACATTCACATATGTTATACACAGAGAAAATGTGGCCTGCATTGTTAAACAAATACAGAATTACTTTAATCTCATGAAAATTTGCAAGACCTTAACATCATTAATCTTCGGGTTTATTGGAAAACAATCTATGATTTTTTTTCTTGTTAATATTTCAGATGGATTTAACTGCAGGTTCTAACAAGCCAGAAATAAAATTAATCATCCAGTTTTCATTCAAAGGTTCTTAACCTCAACTGGATCTAACTGGGAACATAATTAAAATGGAAGCTTTAAAATATATTAAACAAAACCGCTTCTGTTTTAATGTTCTGAGCAACGGCAGCATAGTTTAGATATATTTGGACAGATGACAATGATTCACTTATGCATTGAAGGAACTAAAAATTATTGAGCCAATGAAAGCACTAACTCTTTGAAAAGTTGAACTGTGCTGTGCACAATAAAATAATTATTGAGATTTAATGGCATAGCACCGAATATAATTATTTACTATGATCATTCCTACTAGTGAACTCGGGATGGAAAGGAGGAGATTAGATCAGCTGAAACATGTACCCAGCCAGTGAACATGAAGTGAAGATGAGGAGCTGAGACTTCACTAAACAGGGACTGGAAAATATACACACCTTTTGCAATGAAGCTCTGTGCAAAAGTATATCTGAAAATCATCGGAATTATGCAGAACATACAGGAAACAACAACGTTCATCACACTTGGAAACACTGAAATATTAAAAAGAACAATATTAAGTTAGCTCATTTGACATAAGATACGCAGATGTTGATCACGGGCGCACATGCCTCCATGACTGAAGCAACTATGATAGTGGGCAACAGTGACTCCCATGAAGTTGATGATAGGGGTGTTTGGCAATAGTAATGCCACTAAATATCAGGCGTAGTTGGCTCAAGGACGGTTTCTATCCTTCTGTTACAAGACTATTGATTGGCTCCCTGCTACATTCAGATGGACTCTTGGCCTCACAATCTACTTGGTGATGGCTTTGTGGCTTATTGTCTGCCTGCACTGCAGTTTCCCAGCAGCTGTAACTGTTCATTTCACATTTTGCTATATTTTCACTTGTGCTACCTCAATGAACTGCTGTAATAAATCGATCTGTACCAATGGCATGGAAAACCAACTCCTTCACTGTACCTTGGTAAATGTGACAGTAATAAGCCAATCGACCAATTTACTGGTATTGACCTTGCAATGGAGGGAGCATCATCGTCACAGCTGCTGAAGATAGCTAGACTTAGAATCTTATCCAAGGACCTCCTGCAACGGTACACTGAATGAGGTGATTGATATCTGACAAGCCGAGCTATTCCCCTTTGAGCCAGGTATGACTCCACAATGTATCAAAGCCCCCCCATGATTCAGTGCACCAGATTGTTCAAGGTTAAAAATGGAAAATTCATATGATTGTAAAACAGGATATGATTGTTGAAGAAACTTTGGGAGCTTTGATTCATCATGGACCTGGTGACCGGAGGATCTTTAACTGTTATAATGCTGAGAGTATGCAAATAGTTTTTATTCTTAAGCAATTTTCTTGAAACTCGTATATTCTTTATATCAGGGAATAACTCACCCAAAACACCTACAGAACTTGATATCTTCTTTTATCTATAATCTTTAGGCAATAAAGTGCAACATATCACGACAATCTTAACCCCTTTGGATCTGATATGTAGACATAAACCTCACGACAATCTTAACCCCTTTGGATCTGATATGTAGACATAAACCTCTAAACACAATAACGTTGTAATCAATAATGCTTCCATCAGCACAAAAAACTGAATTATGCATGCTTATAAATGCATGAATACATATTCCTAACAATGGTTCAAAATGGTAATAAATTACCACTAATTAAAGAAGAGATTCACAACAGTGAGACCTAATGTTTAAGCTGTTCTACGACGTTAATCGGTATGACACCAAAACTTATTGTGCGTCGAATACAACAGTCAGTCACTGACCTGACACCCCTGATTGAAGTTGCATTGAAGTTCCATTCGTATATGGCATTCTGTGGTTCCCCATGGGGAGAAAAGAAACAGGATTAAGCAGAGAGTAATGAACACCACAAATTGATTCATTTAATTCCATTGCATCAAGTGCAATAAATTACCTTATCACTTGGTGATACATGCCAAATAGACACGGTCTTCTCTTCTTCCTCATTGTTAATGGATAAATAAGCAGGCTGGAAGACTTTGGTTGGCTCTAAGATTAAAACCTATCACGTCAAATGTAAAAATAAGGGAATTCTTTCAGTATTTTTGATAACTCATCACCACCATTACTGGTTGGTACACATACCGGAATGTGTATAATTACTGAGGTGAATACCCATTACTGTTCCTGGTTTGTACACATACCAGAATGTGTATAATTACTGAGGTGAATACCCATCACTGTTACTGGTTTGTACACATACCAGAATGTGTATAATTACTGAGGTGAATACCCATCACTGTTACTGGTTGGTACACATACGGGAATGTGTATAATTACTGAGGTGAATACCCATTACTATTACTGGTTGGTGCACATACCAGAATGTGTATAATTACTGAGGTGAATACCCATTACTATTACTGGTTGGTGCACATACCAGAATGTGTATAATTACTGAGGTGAATACCCATTACTATTACTGGTTGGTGCACATACCAGAATGCGTATAATTACTGAGGTGAATACCCACTACTATTACTGGTTGGTACACATACCGGAATGCGTATAATTACTGAGGTGAATACCCATTACTATTACTGGTTGGTGCACATACCAGAATGCGTATAATTACTGAGGTGAATACCCACTACTATTACTGGTTGGTACACATACCGGAATGTGTATAATTACTGAGGTGAATACCCATTACTGTTCCTGGTTTGTACACATACCAGAATGTGTATAATTACTGAGGTGAATACCCATCACTGTTACTGGTTTGTACACATACCAGAATGTGTATAATTACTGAGGTGAATACCCATCACTGTTACTGGTTGGTACACATACGGGAATGTGTATAATTACTGAGGTGAATACCCATTACTATTACTGGTTGGTGCACATACCAGAATGCGTATAATTACTGAGGTGAATACCCACTACTATTACTGGTTGGTGCACATACCGGAATGTGTATAATTACTGAGGTGAATACCCATTACTATTACTGGTTGGTGCACATACCAGAATGCGTATAATTACTGAGGTGAATACCCACTACTATTACTGGTTTGTACACATACCGGAATGTGTATAATTACTGAGGTGAATACCCACTACTATTACTGGTTGGTACACATACCGGAATGTGTATAATTACTGAGGTGAATACCCATTACTATTACTGGTTGGTACACATACCGGAATGCGTATAATTACTGAGGTGAATACCCATTACTATTACTGGTTGGTGCACATACCAGAATGCGTATAATTACTGAGGTGAATACCCACTACTATTACTGGTTGGTACACATACCGGAATGTGTATAATTACTGAGGTGAATACCCATTACTGTTCCTGGTTTGTACACATACCAGAATGTGTATAATTACTGAGGTGAATACCCATCACTGTTACTGGTTTGTACACATACCAGAATGTGTATAATTACTGAGGTGAATACCCATCACTGTTACTGGTTGGTACACATACGGGAATGTGTATAATTACTGAGGTGAATACCCATTACTATTACTGGTTGGTGCACATACCAGAATGCGTATAATTACTGAGGTGAATACCCACTACTATTACTGGTTGGTGCACATACCGGAATGTGTATAATTACTGAGGTGAATACCCATTACTATTACTGGTTGGTGCACATACCAGAATGCGTATAATTACTGAGGTGAATACCCACTACTATTACTGGTTTGTACACATACCGGAATGTGTATAATTACTGAGGTGAATACCCACTACTATTACTGGTTGGTACACATACCGGAATGTGTATAATTACTGAGGTGAATACCCATTACTATTACTGGTTGGTACACATACGGGAATGTGTATAATTACTGAGATGAATACCTTCTTCTCAATTGTCAAACCGCATAAACGCTGTCTGCTCACATTATTTGCATCCTACAGATATTTATCATATAACATGCATCAACTAGTTAATCAAATTTTGTCAATCAGCCAGTAAATCAGTCAGAACCTACAACCATCAGGCAACTTTCTGTACCCAATTAGAACCCTATATGGAATGACTGACGTAACCATTGTTCTGAACCTCTTATTCATAGTTCACCCACAAATTTGTTTATTTCTATTGGAATACTGGTGATGTGTTTCTAATCTATCATTCTTTGATGGCTCTCAAATTTTATGCCAATCTGAAACTACCAAACAGGACTAGCTGTGCGTTAACCAGCAAAGAGAGTGTGCAATAGTTAGAGCCGGGCAATCGCACAAACAACAAGCCAGACCAAAGCTCTGCAATCTGGTCATGTCTTGTAGAGAATTATGACAGCCACGTAAACAGGTGATGGAAGAAGGCAATTCTAACACCGTCCTTGACGATGAGGCCAGCACTTGACTGCTAAAGATGAAGCTGATTTCAGGTGCTCAGTTGGTTGTGCCAAATTGATGATCCATCTTGACATGGGGAAATGGTTGAGAGCACCGGATATAGCAAACATACTAAGCATCCCAGCTTAGTATGGAAGACCAGAACTAGATGCACTTTCTGACAACTTCAGTTACATCGCTGAAATCTATCAAACTGGAAAAACTGCATAGGCAATTGCTCGTCACAAAAATGAGAGAACAAATCCAATTAACACTGCAGGAGTTCCTGAAGGAAGGGTCCTAGGCACAACCATCTCGTTGCTTCATCACCTCCTTTTAAACCTCCTTAAGGTTTAAGTGGGGATATTCACTGGTGACTGCAAAAGGTCCAAATTCATCTGCTTCTTCCACAGCAAGTTAAGCAGCTTGTGCCTGCAATGCAGCACGGCCTAGACAACATTCAGGCATGGTCTGATAAAAGGCAAGTTACATATGTGACTCAAAAGTGCCAGACAATGACCATCTCCTACAAGACAGAGTCTGACAGTCAGCAGCCAAGTCTTCCATTGTCAACATGAGAGTCACAGCAGACAGGAGCTTAACTGGACCAGCTGCATCAATACTGTGGCTGAAAGTGCAGGTCAGAGCCTAGGTATCCCCTGCTAAATAACTCAATTCTTGATTCCCCAAGATACTGCCACTATCTACAGCACGTCAGGAGTACAATAGTCTTCACTTAACTGCAGCACAGAACCAACAACTCCCTAATGTTTGACGCCATCCAAGAAAGAGTATCTGTATGGACTCCATCACGCACCCTAAACATTCACCTCCTCTGCCAGTGGCTGCAGCGTCCACCATCTCTAAATATGCTTCCGTTCATTAGCCGGGCAGCTCACTCATGAAGGCAGCAAGTATCTAGGAACACCACCCCATGTAGGTTCCCCTCCAGGTCGTACAGGTGAGCATAGGTGACTTAAGAAATTGATCATCATTTCTGGGCGTTACTGCTATAACTTCCAACGTAACCACACTGTGTCAGTATCTTCACAGAGGCACTGTTACAACTCAAACTCATCATCCTGCCGAAGGGTCTCGGCCTAAAACGCTCCTCCAGCATTTTGTGCATGCTGCTTGGATTTCCAGCATCTGCAGATTTTCTCGTTTGTGATCCCCATTTTCCTGTCAACAATTAGCACTAAACAATAACTGCTGCTCTTGCCAGCAACAGGCACACTTTGAAAGATGAATAAATGGAAAAGCGTTTTACAGTTTAGGCCTCGGTATTATTGCAATTAACTTTGGCACTTAATCATTTTGTTTTCCTCCATATTCAACATTGGGGACAGTAAATGATTGCTTCGGCTACTTGTGACAACAGAAAGGTACAGACTTTGGAGGGCTTTAACTTTAACGTGTGGTTCAGATATACATAGGGGGGTGTGGTTACGTAAAAGAATCAGCTGAAATAAAACTTCCAATGAAACCACATACAGGAAATCGAACTAAGGACACGGCCTCGTTGGTGGCTTCAACAATGAAATCCATCCAGAAGTCCATCAGCTCCTGACATTCCGAAGGCTGCTCTGGAACCTGCTTCTTAAACCGTTGATATATATGGATGATTTGTACAACAGACTTCAAATACCTAAATGAACAGCCAAAAGCAAACAAATCCTGATCAGAACCATAAGTATTAGCAGATTCTTTTTTAAGTCCCATTCATCAGCCCCATTCACAGATTACCTCTTAAGCTTATGACATTATTTTTCAACTTAAAACAGAGCTCCCTTACACTGACCAGATCAAGACCTTGTGAGTTTAATTAACTTAAAATTGTTCCTCAGTCATAACATAATAGAAGATAAAATATAATTCACACCAATTTTTCCATTCCAACACTCTGGGGGTAATTTACAGATGATTGGTATGATAAATTAGCATTTTGGAAAAGGAACTTGGGTATGGAATTGCAGCATCTCATAATCATGTAACCAGTGGTCTCGATCTCATTCTTGTAAGGCTGTAACACATAGGAGAATTTGGCCCTTCAGCACACTGAGACTGTTCTGCCGTCCAATCGTGGCTGATTTATTATCCCTCTCAAACCCATCCTCCTGACTTCTCCCAATAACTTTTACCGCTCTGACTAATTAAGAACCTTATCAACCTCTGTTTTAAATATACCCAATGATTTGGCCTCCAGAGCCACCTACAGCAATAAATTCCACACATTCACCACCCCCAGGCTAAAGCAATTCCTCCTCATCTCTGGTCTAAAGGGACATCCTTCTATTCTGACACTGTGCCTTCTGCTGCTGGACTCCCACACTGTAGGAAACATCTTCTCTACATGATCTTCTCCATCATATGACCTGCTCTTGATTTCAAAGGTCAAGTGGATCATCGATAGGAGCAACCAATGATTTTGAATTCAAACCATATTTGGTGTGATCCAAATTTTGGAACTGCCCACTGTGATTAGGTAATCATATACTGTAGATCATAAATTGAGTGAGCTCATCCACAGTGATAGAAATGCAGAATTTTATATTTCCTGTGATAGAATTAGAGAATAGATCAGAATCAGGTTTATTATCACCATCATGTGTCGTGAAATTTGTTCACTTAGCAACAGCAGTTCCATGTGATACATGACATAGAAAGAAAATAATTAAGTAAATCAATTACAGTAAGTGTATATGTATATTGAAAAGATTAAAAATAATGCAAGAACATACATAGTCTATATATTGGAAAAAAGTCAGGTAGTGTTCATGGGTTCAATGTCCATTTAGAAAGTGGATGGCAGAGGGGAAGGAGCTGTTCCTGAATCGCTGAGTGGGTGCCTTCAGGCTTCTGTACCTCCTACCTGACAGTAACAATGAGAAGAGGGCATGTCCTGGGTGATGGGGGTCCACCTTGCTGAGGCACTGCTCCTTGAAGTCATCTTGGTTACCACAGAGGCTAATACCCCAGATGGAGCTGACTAATTTTACAACTTTCTGTATCTTTTTTCAGTCCTGTGCAGTAGGCTCCCCCCCCCCCACCCCATACCAGCCAGTGATACAGCATATCAGAATGCACAGAAGGGATGAATTTTAAGGTTTACACTGGTATTGTGTGCTGTAAGGAGATGAGGAGGAGATGCCTCGTGTCTCTACTGCTCCTCTTTTCAGCTTTATTCTTGTCTTGCAATGTCTTCTGCATTTTGCCTTGTCCACCTCAAACACAATGGCACCAAATTCCCACCTGTACCCACCAGAAAGATCATTCTCTATATAGGTACCAAGATGATGGGTGGGAATTGCCTTGGGAAATCTATCGACCATCAAAGCAATCACTATATACTCAAGTAATTCAGCTCTTAAGGTTGTAAAATGCACAGTTTAGAGGCAGGAAAGTTGTTTCCACTTGTAGGTGAGAATAGAACTAGGGACATAGCTTCAACATTCAAGGGAGTAAATTTGAGACGGAGATGAGGAGGAACTGCTTTTCCCAGAGAATGGTGAATCTGTGGAATTCTCTGCCCAATGAACAATGGAGGCTACCTCAGTAAATATATTTAAGGTTCGATAGATTTTTGCATAATAGGGGAATTAAGGGTTAAGGGAAAAGGCCGGTAGGTGGAGTTGAGTCCATGGTCAAATCAGCCATGATTGTACTGAATGGCGGAGCTGGCTCGATGGGCCAGGTGGCCTACTCCTGCTCCTAGTTCTTATGTTCAAAATGCAAAGTAAAGTCTATAGAATAGTAACTATAACAGGATCAATGAATGATCAACCAGAGTGCAGAAGGTAACAAACTGTCCTAATACAAATATAAATAAATAGCAATAAATAATGAGAACACGAAATAACAAGATAAAGATTCCTTAATTTGAGATAATTGGTTGTGGAAACCTCTCAATAGATGGGCAAGTGAGTATAGTTATCCCCTTTTGTTCAAGAGCTTTATGGTTGTGGGGTAGTACCTGTTCCTGAGCCTCTTAACCTTCACCAATTCACAGAAGACCCAACTATCTCAACCTTCCTATTTCTTATATTTACAAGAACCCTTACAAAGCGGCTTATTATTCCTCTTACCAGGCAGGTGCTTTGAGTTTAAAGAGCTTCTCAGAAGCCATAATAACTCGGTGTGGATCATTCGCTAACATACTGGCACCAAGGAAAAAGCCCACATCCCAGTAACTCTGTATCTTTTCCAAGTTTCCCTTCCTCCCCAGAAGGCTGCTGAGTTTCACACCTGCATAAATTAGAAATATCACCAATTATTATCATCAATAACAGTATAATCATTATCAATGTATCATCAAAGCCAAAGCAAAATCATAGCCACATGAATATTTTAACCAGACTAAGTGAAGTCTACTGATTCTTTTAATCCACCTTCAAATTGCAGCATTCTCAGGAAGTTCAGTTTGGAGAAAGTCTATTTAAACACCGAGAAATTACAAGTTACATGGTGAAGTCACTTGGTTAGACATGCTCGATTTAGATACAGTTTTGTAATTAATATTTAATGACAATGAAATTAAATTTCATAAGAGGCATTGATAACAAAACACATGAGATCAAGCTTTTTAATTTTAATTTTAAGATTTCTCCACCCTTTCAAATGATTCTATAACTTGCAATACGGGTACTTTTATTTCAGCGGTCACAAAAATAACATTTTATTTCCCCTTAGCTTTACTTGGGAAATTGCCATGAAATTACAGTGATACTTTAAATTTAAGACTGTGATGACCACAGACATGAAATCACAATGTTTACTGTATATACATTTGAGCTAGTTGGCTGAAATGTAAAATGCCATGTCAAAGACAAATACGATCCATAAGAAAGGTGTTCGGTCCCTCTGATCTAATTGTAAAAGCTAAGTGGTGCGTTACCCCATGCCCATGTCATGAAATGGCTCGCACAGTGCTGTGAATCAAGGTAGAATATATTCTACAATGAAAAACTGCATTATGGTACCAGTGAAAATTCAAACACAATCTTTTTGTATTTGTTCACACAATAGTTTCAGTCAAACTATAACACTAAATACCTGTGTATTATTGCCTACCTGTAAGTAGCATGTGTACCCATGGTACTCACATCAAACCCAAGTTCACCCTCACTCCCTTGGCTCTGATGGCAATATTTAATGCAGAACAAACAATATACTACACACTTTCTATAGCTTCGGAACATTTCACATATTCCAGAGGTCCAACTCCTGGTCTAATAATCTGCTTGAAGGCTTTGAATTTGCCTATCAATTAGGCAGAATTTGCAGGAGGAAACTGGGCAGGGGAATTTGGTGTTTTAACTCTCACTTTAACAACTAGAAATTGACATTCACACAAAATGTTGAGGAACTCAGCAGGCCAGGCAGCATTAATGGAAAAAAGTAAACAGTCGACATCTCGGCCCAAAACGTAGACTGTACTCTTTTCCATAGACACTGCCTGGCCTGCTGAGTTCCTCCAGCATTTTGTGTGTGTTGCTTGGATTTCCAGTATCTGCAGATTTTCTTATTTCAGAAATTGATATTTCTGCCTTGCAGTGCAACAATCAGTTATGTAGGAACTGATTTAACTTTAGTTTAGCTTCATTTATATCAACAAGTGCACCTTTAAAAAATATTTATTTGATCATTTGTGTAAGGTGACTTAAACAGATAAAAATATTTGGACTAGATTATACTTTCTGGAGTTTGCATCAATCAGCTTTATGGGGTGTGAAATAAGAGGATAAGCTTTGCAGGGATTAAATATTGGATATAATCCAAAGGATTGCATTCAATGAAACCTCCAGAGGTATTGCATTTATTGATAAAATAATCTGGGTCTGTTGTTTAAAATCAACAATGAAGTCTTTCACCATATCATTTTATTACATGCAGAAATATTAAAAGTAGATAATTAAAAGAGTAAATGGCTCTCTTCAGTGATCAGTGCTTTGGGTATTGGTTTTCTTGATCCCTAGTAATGGCTGAACCTTGGAGTGTGACCTGCAATTTGTAAATTTTCAGATGACACACTACTTGGTAGCACAGTCAACTGCAAAGATAGTCATAGACTGCATCAGGATATGGACGGGGTGGTGAACACATGGTAAATAAAGTTTAAAGAGGAATACAAGGTAATACATTTCTGTAGGAGGAATGAGGAGAGAGAGAGCAGAATAAGGCTTACAGTCTAAAGAGAATGCAGGTGCAGAGGAATCTGGGGGAAAGTCAATGAAAAATGTTGAAAGAGCAGTTGAAAAATCAGTCACTATTTTAGGCCTTAATTATAATGAGAAGCAAAGAGTATAGAAGGAGGGAAGTCACTCTGAATCTTCAAAAAACATGGGTCTAGCCTCATCTGGATTATTGTGGTCATCACAATTTATAGGAAAAAATGTGAAAACATTAGAGATGGTCCAAAAAAAATTGAAGAGAATAGTTCAGGGATGAGCAGCCATAGTTTGAAGGTCAGTATACAGGCTAGAATGTTCTCTCTAGTGTTCAGAAGACTGAAGTGTGTTTGACAGTGTTATTTCTAATTATGTAGGATTTGTACGGCATGGATAGTGGGAGGCTGTTCCCTTTGATGGGAGGGGCAATAAAAAGATGTCACTTTTATAAAATAAAGGAGAAGAAAATGAAAATTGAGGAACAACTATTTTTGGCTGGAATCCAGAATTCAAACCTACAGATGTGGGTGGAGGATAAATTGATTTTTAGCCTTCAAATGGGAATTGAACAAAAATATGGGAAGAAAACCATGAGGCCATGGAGAAAGGGTTGAGGATTATGTTTGGCAAAAACCTCTGTAGACATTACGGGCTGAATGGCTTCTTTCTGTGCTGTAACCATTCCTAAGGTACATACCTTCCAACAGGCAACAGGCTGTGCGGTTAATCAAATCTGAAGACCATAAAACATAGGAACAGAATTGGACCCATTGAGTCTTCTCGGTCATTTCATCATTATTATCCCTCTCAACCCTATGCTCTTGGCTGCTTCCTGTAACCTTTGGCACCCTGATTAACCAAGAACCTCTGCTTTAAATATACTCAATGACTTGGCCTCCACAGCTGTCTGTGGCAAGGAATCCCACAGATTCACCACATTATGGCTAAAGGAATTCCTTCTCATCTTTCTAAATAGATGTCCTTCTATTCTGAGGCCATACCCTCTGATCCTAGACTCACCCACAGGAAACATCCTCTTCATATCCACTCTATCTAGGCCTTTAATGGGGAATTTTTTCCCCATTTAGAAACTAGTCTGTGCCTTTATTCCTTCTATGAAAGTATATGATCGTACTCTTCCCTACGCTATATTCCACCTGCCACAATCGAATCATTGGGGTGAAATTCAGCCTTGGCAAAGGCATAAGGCAGAAAGGAGCAGATTAATTGTCCATGATGAACAGTGTCCAAATTTCATTGATTTCACATTGTTTTCAATGGAAACTAAAATCCAACAGGATGACAGTACCTGTTTTGCTCCACAATTAGTGATGTTGTTCATCCCTGTCTAAGCTAATTGTCCTTTCGTCCTCCCTCAGCTTATGTAAAACACACATGTTTGCATGCTCAACTGTGGCTCAAACTGAGTAATATTTTCTGCTGATTCTAAAGCAAACACGAAAATCTGTCGGTCTCCATAAGCTCCTGTTTCCGGGGTTGTGGTTGAGAATGCTTATTTTTAGTACAGCAGATGCATTTTGCATTCTGTCGAAACTCTTATTTCATTGAGTCTAAATAACTATATGTCATGTGCCTCCCTGCAGGATTGGTGGAGGGGATATGGAGGAGAGTTTAGGTTTGTGTAGCAGTGGTCCCACAGCTCAAGCATTCTACTCAATATTACCTGATACTCTCAGCTCAGATCTAATTAAGAGGAAAATAATTTGGGTTTTTTCTTCAAGCTGGAGCTCCACCCATTTAAAAAATTACAAAGTTCCACACCAGGATGGGTACATCTCTGCACATGATCCCTCCCCCACCCCAATGATTACACAATCATACTATCTACGGGAACTGTGTAGAGGCAGTGGGCTCTTCAACAATTGGACAGAAGTACTATATCACATCCTGTGTCAGAGAAACTCTGGGAATTTCCGTTCTTGTGAGCTATTGAAAGACTTTGGGAGCTGCTGAATGAAGCACAAGATGAAACAGCAGCACTGCTTGTGGAGCTGTTGTCTCAGAGCTCCAGTCCCAAGGGTATAATCCTGACCTCCTTTGCTGTCTTTATGGAGTTTCCTGTGACCGGGAGGGTTTTCCCCAGCTGCTCCGTTTGCTCCCTAACCTATTGGCATTAACTAGCTAATTGGCGGCTTCAATTTGACCCCAGTGTGCGGATGAGTGGTAGGATGGGGGAGAGTTGAAGGAATAATGGGAGAAAAACATGGGATTATTATTGTGAACAGAGTCCTTGACAAGGATGCCTTAGACCCAAATGCTGGAGTATCTGAGGCTGGGATCGAGACACGGTCTCAAACGGGATCGAAAAACTGAGCACAAAACAAACGCTAGACGAAATCACTGGTAGACTTATGATTGAGCACTGAAATTATGGTCAGGTGTTCCTTAAATACTCAATTCTTAACATAGAAACATAGAAAACCTACAGCACAATACAGGCCTTTCGGCCCACAAAGTTGTGCCGAACATGTCCCTACCTTAGAAATTAGGGCTTACCTATAGTCCTCTATTTTCTTGGCACCCAAAACATGACTATCAATTAACAGGAATGCCTTAAGCCCTTAAAGGGGCCTTGGCAGCTATCCGTACTATGGAGAGCTAGAACATTTAAAACTCTAAAGCTGGTAGCGTCAAGTAGCAGGACCCCCTTCCCCTACAGCCGATTCCTGACGGCCCTGGTTGCTCAGGGAGTTGGTGATGGCAATCGTGGATGAGAGTCAGATCCAGGATGTCGTTTTCCAGCACCCACCACCTTTCCTCCGGTCTGAATCCCTCCCAGTCTACTAGGTATTGCTGAACGTTTTGAGCGGTACACGCATCCAGAAGTCTTTTCACCATGATCCCCCCCACCCCCTCGATAAACCTGTGTGGCGGTGGAGCTGATGGTGGTTGGGCGAAGGAGCTGGTGCAGACAGGTTGATTTAGAGATGTGCAAGGTGGGTTGATCCTTCTGGTCACGGGGAGCTGCAAGGTGTAAGCCACCGGGCTTACTTTCCTCAGGAACTTAAGGGGACCAATGAACTTGGGCGCAAACTTTCTAGATTCTACTCGAAGAGGCAAGTTATGAGTGGACAGCCATGTCTGTTGTCCAGGCTGAAATGTGGGTCCCAGACTTCTCCTTCAGTTTGTCTTGTCACTGCCCTCCGGGTAGAGGCCAGCAAAATCTTTCTTGCCCTCATTCATTTCTTCTTGCACTGTTGGACAAGATCTCTCTGCCGCAGGGACCCCAAACTCGGCTTCTTGTTCCGGAAAGTGGGGTGGAGGATAACCAAACTGGACCCAAGCGCTGGCATCCCAAGCGCGAGTGCTGTGAGGTGTTGCGGGCGATCTCTGCCCACTTCAAATGGTCACACCACTCATCAGGTCTTTCTGAGGCCAGGTATCTCAGGATCCTGCTTGGTCCGCCCCGTCAGGCTGTTGGACTGTGGGTGAAACCCAAAGAAAAAGCTTACTGTTGCCCCTGTCAGTTCACAGAAATCCTTCCAGAAATGTGATGAGAATTGTAGACCACAATCTGAGACAATGTCTACTGGGATTCCATGGACCCTGAAGCCCTGGTCCAGGACAATCTTGGCCGACTCTGCCGTGGAAGGTAGCTTCTCCAAGGCAAAGAACTTATAGGCTTTTGAAAACCAATCGACAACCACATGGATGAGAGGTGTATGGAGGGATATGGGCCAGGTGCAGGTCAGTGGGACTAGGCAGAAAAACGGTTCGGTACAGCCAAAAAGGGCCAAAAGGCCTGTTTCTGTGCTGTAAGGTTCTATAGTTCTATGTTCTAATGAGGACTAGCCTAGGTCTCCAGGAGTCAGGTGCCCTTTTACAGGTCATTGGTCACTAGAGCATCTGGGTGTTGAAACACCATGCTGAAAACAAAGCCCCTGACAATGACTGGACCAAGCATTGATTCTCCCCTCTCTCCAGTCCCCGGGTGGGTTATGCTGGGACAGCCAAGGGTTCCCGAGGATTGGGGTGTGAGTGGAGAGTCAATAATGTAGAAGGTAATGTCTTCCATACGATCCCCTCTCCTCATCTGCAATTCCACTGTCTGTTGCTGGATCTGCCCAGAACCTTGCGGGCAACCATCCAAGTCAGTTGCGGGTAAGGACTGACTCAATTCTCGGAACTGAATGTCGAACCAATGGGCGATTCCTCTATCCAGAAAATTACCCATTGCCACAGAGTCCCCAAAAGCCTTCACTTAGCCCAGGTAAACCCTGCCTTCAGCACAAAACCAGATCCTTGGGGTTGGGTGTAAGTGGCTGCTACCGTCACAGTCCTCCTGACTTTGGACAGTCTTAGCAGTTCCCCAGGTGGCTGCAACTTCAGACATTCAGCCCACTGGTGACCTGCTTCCCCACAGTAAAAGCAGTGACCTTGACTCCAGTGTCGGGGCCTCTCTTTGGCAGAAAGTCTAGTGCAACCGATCTGCATGGGTTCAAGTGGATTTGGAGCAGGCGACGGGCTGGTCATGACCCGAGGTTGGGGAGTGGAACAATGATGCATTGGGTCTGGGCTCAGGCTAGCCTCCTCCGCCTCATGCCAGACAATTATTGAGACAAATGGACTGGTCGATGAGAACCTCTAAGTTCCCTGCTGACTCTCCCAAAGTGGCCAAGGCCTCTCCTTTCCAACTCCTCTCCTGGGGCAAGGTCAAAAATTCGATCGCATTGTCGGCCACTGACTGTCCCCGACCCCCCCCCCCCCCCCCCCACCCTGTCGAACCTTCATCAGGCAGTCTGAGGCTCAGCTGGCTTCAGCAGGGTGATGAAACACTTTCCTCATGGCAGCCATGAGCTTCTTCGAATCCACACAGAACTCTGACCTATGTTTCCAATGTGCGGTGGACCAGGCCGGGGCTCTTCCAGTCAGGAGAGAGATAATGAAGGCCACTCTCTCGCAAGGGCCCTGGGTACCGTCAAATCTCCCCAGGGTCGGAAGATGTACTGACTCTGGAGTGGGACTGACTGGTTCTCCCAAGTGGCTCAGGCTTCCTTCCGACCAATGGCTATCTGGAGGTTGTGAATCTCCAAGCTCCGTCCAGAAATACCTTCGCTGTGGCTGGTCACAGTGGACAATAGACTTAGATACCCCGCTGGGTCCATGTTGACTCAATTGTACTGTGACGAGAGTCCTTGTTGAGGATGGCTTGGACCCAAATGCTAGAGTATCCAAGGCTGGGTTGAGACACGGTCTCAAATGGGATTGAGAAACTGAGCACAATATAAATGCTAAGACAAAATCACTAGTAGGCTTACGACTGAGCACTGAACTTATGCTCATGTGTTTCTTAAATACGTAATTCTCAGCACCCAAAACATGATTATCAATTAACAGGAACGTTCTAACCCCTAGATAGATAGATAGATAGATAGATAGATAGATAGATAGATAGATAGATAGATACTTTATTCATCCCCATGGGGAAATTCAACTTTTTTTCCAATGTCCCATACACTTGTTGTAGCAAAACTAATTACATACAATACTTAACTCAGTAAAAAATATGATATGCATCTAAATCACTATCTCAAAAAGCATTAATAATAGCTTTTAAAAAGTTCTTAAGTCCTGGCGGTAGAATTGTAAAGCCTAATGGCATTGGGGAGTATTGACCTCTTCATCCTGTCTGAGGAGCATTGCATCGACAGTAACCTGTCGCTGAAACTGCTTCTCTGTCTCTGGATGGTGCTATGTAGAGGATGTTCAGAGTTATCCATAATTGACCGTAGCCTACTCAGCGCCCTTCGCTCAGCTACCGATGTTAAACTCTCCAGTACTTTGCCCACGACAGAGCCCGCCTTCCTTACCAGCTTGTTAAGACGTGAGGCGTCCCTCTTCTTAATGCTTCCTCCCCAACACGCCACCACAAAGAAGAGGGCGCTCTCCACAACTGACCTATAGAACATCTTCAGCATCTCACTACAGACATTGAATGACGCCAACCTTCTTAGGAAGTACAGTCGACTCTGTGCCTTCCTGCACAAGGCATCTGTGATGGCAGTCCAGTCTAGCTTCTCGTCTAACTGTACTCCCAGATACTTGTAGGTCTTAACCTGCTCCACACATTCTCCATTAATGATCACTGGCTCCATATGAGGCCTAGATCTCCTAAAGTCCACCACCATCTCCTTGGTCTTGGTGATATTGAGACGCAGGTAGTTTGAGTTGCACCATATCACAAAGTCCTGTATCAGTTTCCTATACTCCTCCTCCTGTCCATTCCTGACACACCCCACTATGGCCCTTAAGGAGGCTGTGCCAGCTATCCGTATTCCAGAGAGTTACAGCACTTAAACCTTGTAAGCTGGCGTGGTTGGGGTGTCTCGTAACAATAAAGGGGTGCTCGATGATTGGCACAGACTCAGCGATCTGAGGGGGTGGTTCTTTGCCGTGTCACTCAATGACTCTGTTTGTGGCTTTGGCATTTCTCATCTATGCTCATCAAGAAATCTGATGAAGAACTCTTCAACCCCAACCACAAACACAGTGGATGACTCACTACTTGCATTAAGTGCATACAACTGCAACTACACTGGGACTGAAAATCCAGCCTTCTCTCCATGCTGTAACAGGTTTGATAAACTAAGTACCGGTAGCTGTTTTTGAGCTTTTCTCTTTGCAGTTCTGAAAATCAAGATTAGAATGTGAACCCTTCAATGAAAGCATCCAGCTTCGTCTCCAACATTACACAGCTGAAGTGATACACCACTCAGTACTACTATAACTTTGATAAAGAAATGTGGTTACAAATGTGGAGATTTTAATCAAGATAATATCCTTTCAAAAGAAAACAAGATCCAATGAGAACTAACATTTTCAACATTGAATCATAGCGAAAAGCAGTGTTTCTTCAATAGCTTATTGAAATCTATATACCCAGAAAGTAAGACCAATTACCTGTTTTGTGTAGCTCAAACGATGTGTCAAACTGATGTCCTGCTGCGAGAAGAAGTACAGCTAAATTTATCCCAGAATGTATCGTTGGCTCCGATTCAAAAGCCTTTCCGTACCTTAAACAGATGTTCCAAGGTCAAAAAAAGCTTCACACTGCATGATGACTTTTGAATAAATCTCACAGAATTTAGTTAATCAATGACTACACAACTTGCAAAGTGTTGACTTAAAAATATCTGGTCAAGAATTATTCACTCCAAATTTATTTACGCTTCAAAGAGAATTTCAGTTGTCTACAAATTCATCTCTTATCAGTGATGCTAAACATACTTGCAGCTGACATCCATCATTTCAAAGACAGAGTATACCCGACTGGGGATAAACTTCCTGGTAAAGCTCAATAGATTTTGCGTGTATGCAAAATCCTCTAAATTCTGTGAGCACATTAGCATTTCAGCTCCCAATGGAGTATTAATAAACACCCAGAACTAAATGTGAGTTATGAGCACAGGCTTGCCCACCCACCTAATCCACCAAGTCCCCACATTTTGCCAAAGTATAACCACTGACATTTAGCCATTTAATGGATACTTTCAGTGCAAATGGGAACAAATAGTAGGGTAATGACAGCATGATAAGGATATGCTTATCCTTCTAAACATACAAAGAGATGCCTTTGAAAAAGCTACCAGTGGTTTTCAGTCCATGGGTATCATTGCTACTTATTCAAAAATCTTTTTACAAATAAAAAGCAAAGTTATCATTTAGTACTTTGTTTGGATTATTATTCTATGGCTGCACTCATAGGGTGAACTTTGTTTAGCATGAGAAATAGGACAGAATCACAGCAGATATTCATTTTCAAATGCATGCATCTCCTTGTTAATTTTCACAAATGATCCTAAGAATCTGCTGGCTTTTCTGTCAACAATGAAAAGAGAAATATTGTTGCTGAGTAACAAGCAGAAATAGTAACCAGTGTCAACACTTTCAATTTTCCCCTCTACTCTAATATCAATAAAACTGGGATAGAAACTCCGAAACAAAACTAATTGGGAGAAAAGCAAAGGAGTCCTGAATGAGAGTTGAACTTCATTTTCAATTCAAGCGAGGTTCGTACATATGACATGGTAGCATTGTGACGTATGTAATTAAGTTATTTTACACATATTATTTAAACAAACAAGAATGTTTAATCAAACAATATATTGACATTACTCAAATATTACTGAAATAATAAATACACAATATTCCTCCCTGCTTAGCTATAAATTCCAACAATGTCAAATGCATCTCAACTGTACACAGTATATTACATAATACAACTACTGCATAGACATGCACAGCATAGTAAATTTTAGATTGTCCTATTTAGGTCTAAAGACATAATCACTGTGGAGGATTTCTTACACTTGTGGGATAACATCTTTCCTGAAAAACAGGGTCACTGTGAAACAATCTCAGGTTTTGGGCCTCCTCTGTGGTGGTTGTAGGAGTTGACTCTGGGACTGCAGGAAGTGGTTCTGACAGTTCTAGATGCCCTTCTTCTGGACCTGTTATCATCCCAAACAATGCATGGCAAGCTTCACTGGACAATGTGGATCATAAAGAGTGAGTACAGAGTCTGATGTCACCATTTCCTTTACCTTTTGGAAAGCCAGCTCACACTGCTTTGTCCATTGCCATTTCTTCCTGATCTGTAGTAATGAGGTCAAGAAGGGGAACTCAATAGCCAGGTTTGGCAGGAACCTGATGTAGTAATTCACAAATCCTAAAGAGGACCCACAACTGTGACACATCCTTTGGCCTTATGACATCCACCACTGCATGAATTTTCTCAGCACATTTGTGTAATTCTTGAGCACCAATGGTGTGACCACAGTAAGCAATGCTTGGTTTAAATAATTCACACTTGTTGCATTGTGCTCAGAGCCCATAATCTTCTAAACTTTTTAACATGTCTTGAGATTTTGGAGATGTTCCTTATCATCCTTACTGGTATTAATGATGTCAATCCAGATAACACTGAGCCCCTGGGCAGCCATGCAACACATGGTCCATAGCTTTGAACCAGAGCGCAGGTGCAGATGCTACTCCAAAATATTCCTATTATAATGATAAAGCCCTCTACGAGCGTTTATGGTGAGAAACACTTTGGACTCTTCTTCTACCTTCATCTGGAGGTAGGCCACTGCTAAGTCCACTTTGCCGAAGTATTTTCCTCCAGAAACTTTTGCAAAGATATCCTCTATTCTGGGCAGAGGATATTGATCTGATTTCAGTACTGGGTTGATGGTGGCCTTAAAATCACCGCAGATCCTGACAGACTCATTCTTCTTGACTACTGGGACTGCTGGCATTGCCCATGGGCCCCACACAACTTTGAAAATAATTCCTTCAGCATCTATTCGACCTAGTTCACTGGATACTTTATCATGGATGGTATAAGGAACTGGACAGACTTTGCAAATCTTGGGTGTGGCATTTTCATTTAATACTATTTTACCCTTGATATGTTTGTGTTTTCCAGTGCCATCCTTGAACACTGCTATGGCATCATCCAGTACATTTAATTTATTTTCAGTTGACCCTAATGCAGCTGATGTGGCCTGCAAATGGTTGCTGGATCTCCAATCAAGTTGTAGTTGGCTCAACCACTCATGACTCCACGAGCTGGCCCTCCTGTTTTTACCACCTACAAGCCCAGTATGGCTTCTTGGTCGTTGTATTTCACGAGTTATCTTTTCTCCAGTATAAGTTCCTGGTTGGATATCTGCAGGTTTCAGTTCAGTATCTTTGAGATACCATTGAAACTCATTTTGCAGAATGACTGGAACAGCCAGCCAGTGTCCAATTCCATCTTAATTAATTTGCTATTCACTTCTGGCATAAACCATATTGCTTGTCTCCTGTTAGTTTTCACATTACAAATCTGAAGGCCACTCAGTCCTGCTCTGTCATTCTCATCATTACGTTTTTCAGCAATGGCATGCAGATTAGTGTTCTTTTTGAAATTGCAACTTGTCTTTATATCTTCTTCTCTTCCCTGTGCAGTCTGTTTATTTTTGTCTACCCAACATGCTCTTCCTATGTGTCCTACTTTGTAGCACTTTCTGCAAGCTTTGCCTTTAAACCTGCATTGGGTGGTGGACGTGGGACCCTGCCGACAGTAACAATTTGTTCAGCCAGACAGGTTTCTGTTTAGACATCGCTATTTTGTCCACGCTCTCTTTCATTCCACATTGCCACTCGATTGTGTTCCCATTGATACAGCTATTTCAACTTCTCTTTTAAATGTAAGTTGTGCTTCAGTTAGGACTTATTTTTGAATGCTTTCCTGTGAGATTCCACAAACTAAATGATCTCTCAGTGCATCAATACGCTCATGACTGAACTGACAACGCTCAACTTCTTCAGTTCAGCCACATATGCTCCCCTTCCTTTTGATTCCAATTATGAAACCTAAAGCACTCTGTAATCAACAAGGCTTCTGTTCCAAATGTTCCTGCATTACTTACACGATATTGGCAAAGCTCATTTTGCCTGGTGTGGTTGGAGCAGTACTGTATGCCTGTAAACCCAATGCACTCAGCAAAACTGGCACCTGCTTCTCATCAGCCATTCCATTTGCTTTAAAATACTGCTCAATCTGTTCAGTATACAAAATCCAGTTATCTCTTGTGCAACTGAATGCATCTATCTTTCCAATGTAGCAGCCACTTCTGCTTTTATTAAATTTATGATTATCACCTGTACTCACTGTTCATGAACCTGTGAATTCTTCAATTTTCTGCCTTTTAATATAACTTGGCCGTGTCTGTCTCCTTTTCTGAAGAAGCACATGCTGCACTGTTTTATTAAAATTTGAACTTCAACAGGTAGGTAGTCGTCTTGGGTTTACTTTAAAAATACTTCATTGCCACTGTTATGTTTTGTAACTCCAAAACGTAGAACTAATTGAGAGAAAAACAAGGAGTCCGGAATGCGAGTTTAACTTCGTTTTTACTTTAAGCGAGGTGTGGATGTATGGCGTGGTAGCGCCATTCATGTATTTTTACATATAATCCATAAAGATTTATTTAAACAAATAATGCTTAATCAAATACATTTACAATCTTTCTCAAATATTACTGTAATATTAAATACAAAGCAACAGCATTGATACAGAGCTCCACTTGTAGCTCCAGTCCGAAATACGTCAATAGTACATCTGCCTTGCATGGAGATCACATCATATGTTAATATACGATGGACGGTGGATAGAGGGCAGTGGCTCAGCTCCATCGTGGGCACAAGCTCGCCACCACCCAGGACGTCTCCAAAAGGTGGCATTTCAAGAAGGTGGCAAACATTATTAAGAACCCTCACCATCCGGGTTCTTCTCATTACTCCCATCAGGGAGGCGGTACAGGCACCTGAAGACCCACACTCAATGTTTTAAGAACAGCTTTTTCCCCTCTACCATCAAATTTATGACTGGTCCAAGAGCCATGAACACTACCAGGCTATTTTGCTCTCGTTTTTCACGATATTTACCTTTATATTTCTTCTTGTAACCTACAGTAATGCTTCTGTATTAAACTGTACTGCTGCTGCAAAGCAACACATTTCACAACATATGTCATTGATAATAAATCTGATTCGGATTTCCACTTTTGATCATTTGTATTTTTCCCAGCTGAAATGACAGGAATAGCTGAAGCTAATTATGCTTAATGTCAAAGCTGCATTAAGACTCCAATGATTATACACCAATGAATAATTTTGTTTTTATTCTTGTACCCCTACATCTAGTGTGACAAACTGGCTGATTTTATAGGCACAAAAATCACAAGCCAAATTCACCTGCTGAGCTTACTCAATGACTATAAAACGGAAGCACAATTCTTTTGTTCAGAATGACTTAGAAAGCATGGCTTCAAACTTCTTTTGTGGCAGGGAAAATCTGGCTGAATGAAGGATACAAAGTAAGCCACTGCGCGCTTTGTGTTGGGGCCTGTCACTGTGATGTGTGAGACCCAAGGTGGTGTGTGGCAGTGGAGGGAAATGGAGACGAGGGGGTGACAGATGGTAGCCTGCAAAGTGGGGCATGGGGGAAGGCAGGTCAGTGCAGCCAGGTCTGAATAGGGCTGGGATAGGGACTGGATGAAGTATTGGGTGAGGAATCAAGGATGATAAAGCTTGTGGGGGTATGGGGCTCCATGGGAGACACTCAGCAAAAAGCAAGTTCTTAACTTAAAAGAGTACATACCACAAGCCATTTGCAAGCTCCATATCCTGTCACTACTGAGCCAATGCACAAAAACCACTGAGATCGGGATTAATGGGGTGGTGAGGAAAAGGAATTTCATACCACAGGAGTCCTGAACTCATGACCAGTACTTGGAAGAGAACATTAAGAGCTGTGATTTGCAGGGACCTGGATCCCATGCGGAGGTGGGTGTAAGTTTGCTTTCCACCAATATGAAAAATGGCCTTCTGTGTTGTACATTTTCTGTGATTTCTGGGTCTTCAGATGTCCCTGAGGTAAATGTCACATTTGTTGTGAAGGGATGCTGCCACATGAGTAACATACGAAAGCATTACATGCTGTTGGACACCACTGTGCGTGTCCAGAGGCCTCCTTGCACTAACATGTCAGGTACATGGAGTATTGAGCAATAACAGGAACTTCACTGCGGAAGCAGTACACACCCAGTTACATTCTGCAATCAGTTTTCCAAACACCTTCTGTGCTGTGGTGCAGACACACTTCACGCTGCACGATAGATTTTCGAGCCCATCCCTGGTTCTCGTCTCCCTTCCTCTTTCACACCCTAAAGTGAACATGGTTCTGTCTGCCATCTTTCTTTGGAGCAAAACAAAATTAACTGTGATGTTATTGCATCTACTTTGCACAAACTGGGTTCAAATATGTTACATCTGTGGAGTCTGTAGCATGGCGTGAACACTAACCAGTAAGCACCGTTGTCTCGGCTTTCGGTATCTTGAAAGCCTGAATCCAGAAACATGTCTTTGTAGATCCTTCCTAAGAGGCAATAGATGTCAGACGGAACTTGCTCCTCCGATTGCACCATTGGCAGTAATATAGCAATGGCACTTTGCCGGTCTCCTGAAAGGTTTCTCCTGAAAATAAAACCATAAAGAATGAAATTATAGGCAGGTGAATGATAAACTACAGAGTTTGTATGGAAATGTACTACCAGAAATTGCTTGTCAATGTTCTGATAGCACAGAGTGGTAAATATTCCATAGAAGTTCCCTTAGAAAGTCTCAATTAAAACTTTCAGTAATGTTAAAGACTGCAGTGCAGTGAGAAGTCTCTCTACATAGTCTTTACGTGTCTATGTTGAGGTGGAGAACAGGTGAGAATCAAAGGCCACCAAGTTTAAATCAATAAATGCAACAATAATCTGAAGACACTTTGCTGGAGAGCTGTGTGAATGACAGAGTTGGTTCAGAATGAGATTAGCCAAATGCAGAGGAATCATCTTCCACCTGTGCATTCTAATGTTCTTACATAATCCCAGAGAGCTCAGCTCAGGAAAAAAGAAAACTAAAAAATCAATTTACAGACTCGCACAGCTTCAATTTCAACCTTAAATATTAAATTGTCCGGTGCCAAAGGCTTTATGAATACCTAGCTACTTCTTTTAATAGAAATGTTAATTATTAGGAGATGTTGTTTAAGATGAGAGGGACAAAGTTAAAAGAGATTGATGAAGTGAGTGTTTTACACAGGAAGTGGTGCATGTTCGGAATGTGCCGCCTGGGAGTTGGTAGAAGCAGATATGATAGCAACATGTAAAGAGCATTTAGACAGAGAATTGAAGAAACTGGAAACAGAGAGATAGGGTCATGCAGACAGATGGAATTAATTTAGACCGGTATCATGGTTAGCGCAGGCATAGTGGGCAGAAGGAGCTGTTCCTGTGCCATCCAGTTCTATGTTCTACGGGATTGTATGTACCAGGCTCTCTTCAAAGGAGTGGTAAGCATTCAGCTTCATTGAGTGCTTCTTGTCTGTGGGATATAGGCACTCCCACAGAGTCTCTGGGAAGAAATCCCTGAAATCTATCCCAACAACAATTAAGGTCTGACGATAGACTGGTGTGCAGCTTGGCAAATAAAGTGTGTTTAGCTGGTAAAGGTTATGCACTTTGAATGTACTGTCAAGGTAACCTTTCAGAGTTGGTCTGGTAAATCTTCAAAGCTCAGAGTAAATTGTTATCTCAGCATGTATGTATTTCCATACACTATCTTGAAATTAATTTTCTTGCAGGCATTTACAGAAAAAAAGAAATGCAATGGAATTTTTAATGAAAAAAACTATACATGAACAAAGACTGACCAACTCCAATGTACAAAAGCAAACTGTGCAAATACTGACTACATGAATATCTTTGAAATTGAAAGGAATCTTGACTCCAATTCTCAGTATGAAAGGCATACTATGGAATACTTAAATGCAACATTTATTTTGTTAATGGATGTAAACTGAGTTAGAAAGGAAGATAGATGGAACCATAAGGAAGGATGGGAAAAGACAAATACATTGGGTATTAGTCAAATCACAAACAAGAGAAAATCTGCAGATGCAGAAAGTCCAAGCAACACACACACACAAAAAGTTCCTGCAGCATTTTATGCGTGTTGCTCAGTTGGTATTAGCACTACATTTGCGATAAACTTTCCCAGTAATGCTTGGCTAAAAGCCAACTGGAAGGAAACTCAAATCAGCAAGAGTGAGATATTCTGAAAACAAAAAAAAACTTCTTGAAGTATTGATTTTGAGTTGTGTATGTTACTCTTTAAATACTTTGCAGTTGATTGCAAGGAGCTTAAAAAATAGTCACTGACATTTGTGCAACAATCTGTTGCAGTTGGTGGAAGGTCAGTGATTTTATGAATACAATACTTGAATATTATTGTCACTGGTAATCTGATTTTCCACCAGGAGTTAGAGGTTGCACACAAACAGCTGAACAGACAAAGCCACCAGTTCACTCTCCAATGTAAAACACTCAGCCATCTTCACAACAAAGTGTGGGAAATTGTTTCAAATGAAAACAAGGAATAAGTTTTTTTTACCTCTGGCACATTAGAATTTTGTTTCGACATGCTGCAATTTCATGCATCAATTGCTGAGCATACTCATATCACAAACTGAATTAACTCTTTTTAAAACGTGGCCAGACATCTCATTGAATTCATAAAACTTTAATTTGAATGTAAAACGAACACTTAAATAACTGCCACCTACAAAGTAAGATGCAAGAAAAATCTATGATAAATTGACTAACCACTTATAAAGAAATGTTTTTTCATGGGAAACATAGTTGAAATTCTTACTGAACTCCCAAATGTAAACAAGCAAATCTGCAAAAATAGCAAATACCGATCTGTGCCTCAGATATCAAATGGTTTTCAGGCCTATTATTCCTCTGATAATAATAGTTTATTGTTGTCCAATTAGTCACTTCTGCCAAAAAAACAAACAGAATACGGCAAGTATTATTCTACTTACGGAACTAAAAATAGCTAAATCTCACACAATAAAGGCAGACCATGGAAACTGTTACAATTTTGGACACATCTTTCATCAGAGTATCTAAATTAATTACTGAGCATACCTGACTGCATCCTTCACACATACACTGATAAATACAAATCGGATGCATAGAAATGCACATTACAAAAGATGTAAATAAAACAAAATCACAAGCAATTTAATGATTGCTTGTTGCCAATTAATTCTCTTCTTTGTGCTTGTAGCTGTTAGGAAGTCTTAGTCCATTTATTCATTTCCATTATTTCATTTACACAAAGCATATGGTGATCTCCACAAGAATTCTTCAGCTACAGGAACCAGCTGACAACACTGACACAACCATTATTATCACAGATCTAAGGTGCCAAATAAGTAAAAGTCAACATAATCTGTAATCCTGGGGCAAAGAATATTCCCACCCAAAGTTGCAGAAGGATATCTCTTAGAATATCCTCTCACTTCCAATGATTCACTGACCAAGGTAATAAATGCGGTAATAACAATGTGGTACATGTTCTGAATTACTTGGATACTTTGAAATACAGTAGGTACGAGAACAGCAGGAAGACATTACTTTTTGTTCTCCAGTTCTTTAACCTCAAAACAAAATGTTCTTCCACATTGTGATAATGAGGAAGCCATAATTCAAAGGATAGTTGGGGGGGGGGGGGGCGGGGGTTGGCTTAAGAATTGCCTTTATGTTTAATGTTGATACGCTATCATTTATGTACACCCCATCTATATGAAGCATTCCTTTATTCAAAACTCAACGGAATTTTTAGCATTTAACTGGAATTTTAAAATAGTGGCTCCATGTAGAATAGTGAGCATTCCTCCAAATATCCAGAGTGAAGTTTCAATATACTACAACTACTTCAAAACAAAATATGATACCAATCTGATCAATTTAGTAAGAACCCACGTTATTAGTGTCATAAGTACAAAATAATTCAATGAACTACTGTAGGTCATAGAAGGTCATGGAAAAATTAAGTTCACTTGTATAAGAAAGAAATGGCTGCATTGAAAGGTACACAAATGAGGAGTGTTTGTCGGCTCTTGGATTGTATTCATTAGAGTATAGAAGAATGAGAGGGGATCTCATAGAAACATTTTGAATGTTGAAAGAGTTGGACAGAGTAGATGTGGAAAGGCTGCTTCCCTTGGTGGGTGAGTCCAGAACAAGAGGCCACAGTCTTAGAATTAGAGGGTACCCATTTAAAACAGAGATGAGGAGAAATTTTTTTAGCCAGAGGGTCGTGGATGTATGGAATTCATTGCCACATACAGCTGTGGAGGCCCAATCCTTGAAGGTTTTTAAGGAGCAGATTGACAGGTATCTAATTAGTCATGGTATCAAGGGATATGGGAAAAAAGCCGGAAATTGGAACTAGACGGGAGAATAGTTTAGCTCATGGTGGAGTGGCGGAGCAGACTCGATGGGCCAAATTGCCTACTTCTGCTCCTTTGTCTTGTGATCTTGTGACAAATGTCTCCATTTGTAAATCTTTGTAAATATAAAGTGTTTGATGTATGGTTTGTATTTCAGGTTATATACTGGTTTGCTATGATTACACTACACATAATGCACAATATTAAACAGACAGTACAGTACTAGAAACACTCAGCAGATAAGGCAGTGTTTGTGAAGAAATTAAAAAGTTAACCTTTAAGGTCTATGATCACAGAGTCAGAGACATAGCGGAGAAACTTACAGTAGCCAATTAAACTACCAACCCAGACGTTTTGGGAATGTGGGAGAAAACCGGTGCACACAGAACAAAACTCACACGGAGAATATGCCAACTCCAACACAGAGGTTAGAAATGAACCCAGGGCAATGGAGTTATGAGGCCACAGCTCTACTAAATATGCCACACTGTCAGACCTGCTGAGAATTTCAGATTTTATTTCTGATTTCCAATATGCAGAGCAATTTATTTTTATGTTAAAATAAATGCTTGTTTGAGTGACTAATATGCAACTCATTAATCATTTACAGAGCTAAATGTTGTGTATTTAATATTGCAGTAATATTTGAGTAATATTGTAAATATATTGATTGCTTAAGCATCCTTTGTTGTTTATTACAGGTTGTATGTAAAAATATGTGAATGGCATACGTCATCATGACAGCACATCATACGTGAACGCCTCAATAAAGTAAAAATTAAACATACAGGTTCCGTGCTTTTCTTTTAATTAGTTTTATGCTTTGGAGTTACAAAGAATAACAGTGGTGACAGGCAAGCTTTAGAAGAAACTCGAGATGACTAGCTATCTGTTGAAGCACAAAAAGCTTTCACAGCTGCCTGTGGCAACAAATTCCACAGATTCACTACTTTCTGGCTAAAGAAATTCCTCCTTATCTCTGTTCTAAAAGCTTGACTCTATTCTGAGACTGTACCCTCTGGTCTTAGACACTCCCGTCATAGGAAACATCCACTCTATCAGGCCCTTCATCACTCGATAAGTTTCAATTAGGTCACCCCTCATTCTTCTGAATTCCAGTGAGTACATGTCCAAAGCCATGAAATGCTCTTCATATGACAAGGCATTCAATCCTGGTATCATTTTCATGAACCTCCTTTGAACCCTCTCTGGTTTCAGCACATCGTTTCTGAGATAAGATGCCCAAACCAGTTCACAATACTCCAAGTGAGGCCTCAGCAGTGCTTTATAAAGTCTCAACATTACATCATTGCTTTTATATTCTAGTCCTCTTGAAATGAATGCTAACATTGCATTTGCCTTCCTCACCACAGACTCAACCTGCAAATTAACCTTTAGGGAACCCTGCCAAGGACCCCATGTCTCTTTGCTTCTCAGATTTTTGTATTTTCTCTCCATTTAGAAAATAGTCAACCTTTCAATTTCTTCAACCATAACATTTCCTAATACTGTATTCCATTGGCCACGGCTTTGCCCATTATCCTAATCTAAGTCCTTCTGTCGCCTCTCTATTTCCTCAAAACTACCTGCCCTTCCACCTATATTCATATCATCTGCAAACATGGCAACAAAACCATCAATTCCACCATCCAAATCACTGATATATAATGTAAAAAGGACATCCCAACACAGACCCCTGTGGAATACCACTACTCACTGGAAGCCAACCAGAAAAGGTTCCCTTTGTTCCTAACTCTTTGCCTCTTGCCAATCAGCCACTGCTTTATCCATGCTAGAATCTTTCCCATAATACCATGGGCTTGTATCTTGTAAAGCAACCTCATGTGTGGCACCTTGTCAAAGGCCTTCTGAAAATCCAAGAAATACAACATCAACCGATTTTCTTTTGTCTATCCTGCTTGTTATTTCTTCAAAGAATTCCAACAAGTTTGTCAGGTAGGATTTTCCCTTGAGGAAACCATGTTCACTACAACCTATTTTATCAAGTGCCTCCAAGTACCCTGAAACCACATCCTTAACAATCGACTCCAACATTTTCCAAACCAGAGGTAAGACTAACTGCCTATAATTTCCTTTCTTCTACCTCTCTCCCTTCTTGAAGAGTGAAGTGACATTTGCAATTTTCCAGTCTTCTCGGACCATTTCCAAATTTAATGATTCTTCAAAGATCATTACTAATGGCACCATAATCTCTTCAGCCACCTCTTTCAGAATCCTGGGGTGTACACTATCTGCACCAGGAAACTTAGACCTTCTGTTTCCCAAGAAACTTCCCTGCTAGTAATGACAAATTCATACACTTTATGACCCCTGACACGTGGCACTTCCACCATACTGCCTGCTAGTGTCTTCCACAGAGAAGACTGACGCAAAATACTTACTCAGTTTGTCTGCCATTTCCTTGCCCCTATTACTACCTCTCCAACATAGATTTCCAGTGGAACAATATCCTCTCTTGCCTCTCTTTTGCACTTTATGTATCTGAATAAACTTCTGGTATCCACTTTAATATTATTGGCTAGCTTACTTTCATATTCCATCTTTAGCTTTTTAATTACTTCTTTAGTTGCCTTCTGATGGTTCTTAAAAGCTTCCCAATCCTCTAACTTGCCACTAATTTTTGCTCTATTATATGCCATCTCTTTGGCTTTTATAACAACACACACAAAATGCTGGTGGAACACAACAGGCCAGGCAGCATCTATAAGGAGAAGCACTGTCGACGTTTTGGGCCGAGACCCTTCGTCAGGACTAACCGAAAGGAAAGATAGTAAGAGATTTGAAAGTGGGGGGAGGGGGAAATGCAAAATGATAGAAGAAGACTGGAGGGGGTGGGATGAAGCTAAGAGCTGGAAAGGTGATTGGTGAAAGTGATACCGAGCTGGAGAAGGGAAAGGATCATGGGACGGGAGGCCTCAGGAGAAGTGGGGGGGGAGGAAGCACAAGAGGGAGATGGAGAACAGGCAAACAACTAAATATGTCAGGGATGGGCAAGAAGGGGAGGAGGGGCATTAACGGAAGTTAGAGAAGTCAATGTTCATGCCATCAGGTTGGAGGCTACCCAGCCGGTATATAAGGCGTTGTTCCTCCAACCTGAGTTTGGATTCATTTTGACAGTAGAGGAGACCATGGATAGACATATCAGAATGGGAATGGGACGTGGAATTAAAATGTGTGGCCACTGGGAGATCCTGCTTTCTCTGGCGGGCCGAGCGTAGGGGTTCAGCAAAACAGTCTCCCAGTCTGCGTTGGGTCTCACCAATATATAAAAGGCCACACTGGGAGCACCGGATGCAGTATACCACACCAGCCGACTCACAGGTGAAGTGTCGCCTCACCTGGAAGGACTGTCTGGGGCCCTGAATGGTGGTGAGGGAGGAAGTGTAAGGGCAGTTGTAGCACTTGTTCCGCTTACAAGGATAAGTGCCAGGAGGGAGATCGGTGGGAAGGGATGGGGGGGACAAGTGGACAAGGGAGTCGCGTAGGGAGCGATCCCTGCGGAAAGCAGAAAGGGGGGGTAGGGAAAGATGTGCTTGGTAGTGGGATCCCGTTGGAGGTGGCGGAAGGTACGGAGAATTATACGTTGGACCTGGAGGCTGGTGGTAAGTGAGGACAAGGGGAACCCTATCCCGAGTGGGGTGGCGGGCGGATGGGGTGAGGGTAGATGTGCGGGAAATGGGAGAGATGTGTTTGAGAGCAGAATTGATGGTGGAAGAAGGGAAGCCCCTTTGTTTAAAAAAGGAAGACATCTCCTTCTTCCTGGAATGAAAAGCCTCATCCTGAGAGCAGATGCGGCGGAGATGGAGGAATTGTGAGAAGGGGATAGCATTTTTGCAAGAGACAGGATGGGACAGGTAGCTGCGAGAGTCTGTAGGCTTATAGTAGATATCAGTAGATAAGCTGTCTCCAGAGATGGAGACAGAAAGATCAAGAAAGGGGAGGGAGGTGTCGGAAATGGACCAGGTAAATTTGAGGGCAGGGTGAAAGTTGGAGGCAAAGTTAATGAAGTCAATGAGCTCAGCATGCGTGCAGGAGGCAGTGCCAATGCAGTCGTCGATGTAGCGAAGGAAAAGAGGGGGATGGATACCCATATAGACTTGGAACATGGACTGTTCCACAAAGCCAACAAAAAGGCAGGCATAACTGGGACCCATGCACGTGCCCATGGCTACACCCTTGGTTTGGAGGAAGTGAGAGGAGCCAAAGGAGAAATTATTGAGAGTAAGAACTAATTCTGCTAGATGGAGGAGAGTGGTGGTAGAGGGGGATTGGTTAGGTCTGGAATCCAAAAAGAAGCGAAGAGCTTTGTGACCATCCAGGTGGGGGATGGAGGTATACAAGGACTGGATGTCCATGGTGAAAATAAGTCTGTGGGGGCCAGGGAACTTAAAATCATTGAAAAAATTCGAAGCATGAGAAGTGTCACGAACATAGGTGGGAAGAGATTGAACAAGGGGGGGGGGATAAGACAGTGTCAAGGTATGCAGAAATGAGTTCAGTAGGGCAGGAGCAAGCTGAGACAATAGGTCTACCTGGACAGGCAGGTTTGTGGATCTTGGGTAGGAGGTAGAAACGGGAAGTGCGGGGTGTGGAAACTATGAGTTTGGTGGCAGTGAATGGGAGATCCCCAGAGCTGATAAGGTTGATGATGGTATAGGAGACAGTGGCCTGGTGCTCCTTAGTGGGGTCATGATCAAGAGGTAAATAAGAGGAAGTATCAGAGAGTTGTCACTGTGCCTCGGCCAGGTAGAGGTCAGTACGCCAGACAACAACAGCTCCCCCCTTATCAGCAGGTTTTATAGTGAGGTTGGGATTGGTGCGGAGGGAGCGGAGAGCAGAGCGTTCAGAAGGAGTGAGGTTGGAATTAGAACAGGGTGCAGTGAAGTCGAGACGGTTGATGTCCCATCGGCAATTAGCAATAAAGAGATCCAGAGCTATCTTACTGTCTTTCCTTTCAGTTAGTCCTGACGAAGGGTCTCGGCCCGAAACGCCGACAGTGCTTCTCCTTATAGATGCTGCCTGGCCTGCTGTGTTCCACCAGCATTTTGTGTGTGTTTGAATTTCCAGCATCTGCAGATTTCCCCATGTTTGCCCTTTGGCTTTTATGTTGGCTTTCACTTACCTTGTTAGCTATGGTTGTGCTATCTTTCTTTTAGAGCACTTCTTACTCTTTCGGATGTATATATCCTCTGCCTTCCGAATTGCTTCTAGGAATTCCAGCCATTGCTGCTCCGCCATCATCCCTGTCAGTGTTCTCTTCTAATCAATTCTGGCCAACACCTCTTTCATGTCTCTGTAATTCCCTTTACTCCACTGTAATAGATACACCTGACTTTAGCTTTTCCTTCTCAAATTTCAGGTTGGACTTGCTCATATTAAGATCACTTTTCCCTACAGATTCTTTTACCTTACCAATTCTGGTTCATTGCACGACACCCAATCCAGAACAGCTGATCCCCTGATGGGTTCAACCACGATCTACTCTACAAAGCCATCTTGCAGGCATTCTAGAAATTCCCCCTCCTGTAATCCAGCACCAAACTGATTTTCCAAATCTACTTGCATATTGAAATCCTCCATGACTACTGTAACATTTCCCTTTTGGCATGCATTTTCTATCTTACATTGTAACTTGTAGACCACATCCTTACTACTTTTCACAGGTCTGTATATAACTCCCATCAGGATCTTTTTACTCTTGCACAGTTCCTTAGCTCTACACACAACTATTGAACACCTTCCAACATTATGTCACTCCTTTGTAATGACTTAGTTTCATTTTTTACTAACAAAGCCACACAACCCTGTCTGTCTCCCTGCCTGTCCTTTCAATACAACATGCATCCTTGGACCTTAAGCTCACAGCTAAAATCTTCTTTCAGCCATGATTCAGTGATGCCTACAACATAAGACATAGGAGCAGAAGTAGGCCATTTGGCCCATTGAGTCTGCTCCGCCATTCAATCATGGGCAGATCCAATTCTTCTAATCAACCCCACTCCCCTGCCTTCTCCCCATACCCTTTGATGCCCTATCTAATCAAGAACCTATCTATCTCTGCCCTAAAAGCACCCAATAACTTAGCCTCCACACAGTCACTCGTGGCAACAAATTCTACAGATTTACCACCCTCTGACCAAAGTAATTTCTCCACACCTCAGTTCTAAAAGGATGTCCTTCAATCCTGAAGTCGTGCCCTCTTATCCTAGACTCCCCTATAATGGGAACTCCAAGGAATACAGCCCAAGAGCTGCCAGACGTTCCTCATATGGTAACCCTTTCATTCCTGGAATCATTTCTGTGAATCTTCTGTGAACCTTCTCCAATGTCAGTATATCCTTTCTAAAAGGAGCCCAAAACTGCACACAATACTCCAAGTGTGGTTTCATGAGTGCCTTATAGAGCCTCAACATCACATCCCTGCAGTTATATTCTACACCTCTAGAAATAAATGCCAACATTGCATTCGCCTTCTTCACCACTGACTCAACCTGGAGGTTAACCCTTAGGGTATCTTGCACAAGGACTCCCAAGTCCCTTTCCATCTCTGCATTTTGAATTCTCTCCCCATCTAAATAATAGTCTGTGCATTTATTTCTTCCACCAAAGTGCATGACCATACACTTTCCAACATTGTGTTTCATTTGCCACTTCTTTGCCCAGTCCCCTAAACTATCTTAAGTCTCTCTGCAGGCTCTCTGTTTCCTCAACACTACCTGCTTCTCCACTTATTATTGTATCATCGGCAAATTTAGCAACAAATCCATTAATCCTATAGTCCAAATCATTGACATACATCGTAAAAAGCAGCAGTCCCAACACCGACCCATGTGGAACTCCACTGGTAACTGGCAGCTATCCAAAATAGTATCCCTTTATTCCCACTCTCTGTTTTCTGCCAATCAGCCAATGCTCCACTCATGCTAGTAACTTCCCTGTAAATCCATGGGCTTTTATCTTTCTAATCAGCCTCATGTGCAGCACCTTGTCAAAGGCCTTCTGAAAATCCAAGTACACCACATTTACTACATCTCCTTTGTCTATCCTGCTTGTAATTTCCTCAAAAATTTGCAGTAGGTTAGTCAGGCAGGACTTTCCTTTCAGGAAACCATGCAGGCTTTGGCCTATCTTGTTACGTGCCTCCAGACATCCCACCTCTCCCAGAAGTTCCAGGAGTCTCCCGTGTATTGATAGCAGCTCCCTGATGCCCGCAAATTATATACAATATCCTGGAAATCGATTTTTTTGAGAGGGAGAGGAAGAGGAAGAGCAAGGGCAAGAGGGAGCATCCTGATTGGTCTCTCTTCGTGCTAAGCAGGCCTATCAGTTTTCTCTGTGGGCGGGCTTTACAGTCAACCTCAAAAATAATGACAGTGTTGCTCGCTGCACTGTTTGCAACAGTGACTCTTCTATTGCCCGTGGTGGGTTAAAATGTAAAAGACACGTTGAGGTGAGTTTAACAAGTGTCATTCGTTTATTAGCATAGCTAACATTATTTAAACTAGCTGGCTGGCTGTTAAGGAGCTACTCTATAGATGTCCTGCATGATGAGGCCAAACTCCCTGTAGACTTGCTTAAAGTTATAATAGAATTTTTAAAAAAGACTCCAAGATAACATAAGTACATATTTTAATGCCACATTTTCTGCATATACCCAACTTGGTTACAGATTAGACAAAATCACTAAGTATTACATACATCCTTGGAGACAACCGGGGAGGGGGGGGGGGGGGGGAAGGATATGGGGTTGTGGGGAGTGCGGGGGTGCTACCTCCCTGAAATGAGTTTTTGCAGGGTGGGATGTCTGGGTATTCTGTAATCTCATCCCTAACAATCGTTTCCAACAACTTCCCAAACACTGATGTCAGGCTAACAGGTCTATAGTTTACTTTCTGCTGCCTCCCACCCTGTTTAAATAGCAGAGTAACAATTGCAATTTTTCAGTCATCCGGTACAATGCCAGAATCTATTGATTCTTGAAAGATCATTGTTAATGCCTCAACAATCTCTCCAGCTATTTCCTTCAGAACCCAAGGGTGCATTCCATCAGGTTCAGGAGATTTATCCACCCTCAGAACATTAAGCTTCCTGAGCACCTTCTCAGTCATAATTTTCACTGCACAAACTTCACTTCCCTGACACTCTTGAATGTCTGGTATACTGCAGATGTCTTCCACTGTGAAGACTGATGCAAATACGCATTCAGTTCCTCTGCTATCTTGGCGTCTCTCATTACAATATCTCCAGTGTCATTTTCTATTGGTCCTCTATCTACCCCCAACTCCCTTTTACCCTTTATATACTTTTTAAGAAAGTATCTTCTTTGTTATTAGTTACCAGCTTCCTTTCATCTTTTCCTTCCTAATGACCTTCTTAGTTTCTGTCTGCAAGTTTTTAAAAGCTTCCCAATCCTCTATCTTCCCACGAGCTTTGGCTTCCTTGTATGCCCTCTCTTTTGCATATGTCATTACGGCACCATGTCATGTGTGCACACCTCACTAAAATAAAAACTAAATGTACACAGTTTATCCCCAGCTCCATGTTTTTCTTTCAATTAGTTTTATGCTTTGGAGTTGCAAAACTTAACGCTAACTAAGCACAGAAAAATAGTAATAAAGCTCTTGAAGGAAAGGTCTTCACACCCAATTTATTTTATGGTGTAAATTTGTCGATGTTTTGCGTAATGCTAAATTTTCTCCTCAAACAGTCAGAACCTGTGAAGCATTGCAGATCACAAGAGGAATGTTAAAAATTTCAAAGGTGTTGTTTTAATGTATTATCAATCCAAGGAATGCATTCCTCTTAAAAAGGCTATGATCTTCTGGGAAGATCATATGAGAGTAAGAATGTCTAGCCTTCAAAAAAGGATCAATTTATTGACAAGTTTTAATAATCTGAATAGGGCACATGTTAGAAAACAGGAAGTAAATGGTATCGTTTTGAAAAATTTGTTTTCACAGAAAAACCAAGCTCGAGTTCTTTGTACTTATACAGAAAATATCATGACATTTCACATTGAGTCACAAACTAGTTGTCACATGACACAGATGAGAAAAGATTACCAATGATACATACAGCAAGATCTAAGTATTTAAAATTCTCAAAGCTATTGGGGCCACCAGTACCATAAAAGACTACAATAAGCTTCAGAGAAAAAAGGGGTAACATTTCACAGAATCACAAATTGGTTATGTCATGGAGGCAAACCACTTGGTCCATTGAGTCTGTCCCAGCTACATATACAAGGACAATCCACTTGCCCCGCTACCCATAACCTGACAAATTATTTCCTTACAGAGACTCTGACTCTGTGCCACCAAACCCTAAACACTTGCTGGGTAAAATGTTTTATACCCTCGGTGCTGAACATTTGGTTCTGTTATCAATAACATTCATTATATGGTCTCTACGTGTTGGACGTCTCCTGCAATGAGAAGAGCTTCCCTCAATCTACAACATCCCTCATGATTTTAACACTTAATGGTCTATGCTCTAACAGATCTCCTCACAGACTCCTGTATTCAAAGGCAAACACCCCATGCTTTTGCCATCTATCCACTTTACTAAGGCCTCTTCTGTCTGGAAGTTCTACTGCAGGATTCCCTAAAGTTTAATTTGCAAGTTGAGTTGGTAGTAAGGAAGGCAAATGCATAGTTAGTGTTCATTTCCAGAGGGCTACAATATGAGAGCAAGGATGTAGTACAGAGGCTTTTTAAGGCATTGATCAGACTCCAAATGGACTACTGTGAACGATTTTGGGCCCCATACATGGGAAAAGATATACTGGCACTGAGGGAATCTAGAAGAGTTGACAAAAATTATCCCAGGAATAAAAGGGTTCACCTACAAGAAGCATTTGATGGCTCTGGGCCTTTCCTCACTGGAGTTGAGAAGAATTTGCTTATTTAGAGATACACCAGGCCTAGATACACTAGGCTTGTCCGACCCTTCAAGCCACACCATCCAATCAACACCCAACAACCCGATTTAACCATGATCTAGTCATGGGTCAATTTACAATGACCAATTAACCTACCTGGTAAGTCTTTGAACTGTGGGAGGAAACCGGACCACCCGAGGAAATCCCACACATTCCACAGGGAAGGCGTAAAGAGACTCTTTACAGAGAATGCCAGAATTGAAGTCCGAGCTTTAGCACTTGGGCAGAGCTAAAGATGGCGCCAGAGGGCAACTTGTCCCAGCCCATCAGCAACACAATTAAATTCCTCCTCTTCTAATGTCTCTATTTTCCTTTTCAGGGTGGCTGGGGTCCTGTTGGAGTCTTTGATCTGCAGTGCCACTCAAATGGTGGTACTCCATGGCAGTGAGTTCCCATTCTTGAAGCTCAAAAATTGGCCGTATTTTTGATATGTCCAGGTTCAGCTTGAAGTCAGGCACCTTCAGGGTGTGGCCTTGCATGGCCCTGTGGACACGAATTCTCACTGGTGTCATGAACTGAAGTGTAGAAGGAGTTGGAACATTGAAGGCAGCAGGAGCAGCTGTCAGAGGCCTCCGCACTCCATGATCGATCACTAACGCGTGCTCTCCCTCTCTCTCTCTCTCACACACACACACACGCACACACACGCACGCGAGTGAGACTTTACTGACGTTACTCAAATCGGGGAATTCGAGAAGAAAGCAATGCTTCAGACTGACTGTAACATCGAAAAAGCAACTGCATGTCTTCCCTTTCGCTGTGGAAGGAATGATATGTGTCTCTTCCTTGTTAGTAAGAGAGAGATTCTGTGGGATGTTGAACTGTTGGAGTGAATATACTTCTTGATGGCCTGTAGACCATGGTTTTTCTTGGGGGGCTTTGCTGTTGCTTGCATGGTGGGTGGTGGGAGTGCTGATGCTTTCTGCTAGAATAAGCAGGGGGATGGAGAGGGGTTTAATGCTGCTTGTGCGTGGGAGTGGGGCAGGGGGCTTTGGGTTCTTACGATTTATTCTTTAGGGTATTGTTTTCTGTTTTGAGGATGTCTGCGGAGAGTGAGAATTTCAGGTTGTATATTGTATATGTAATGCCCTGGTTAAGATTTATACTGCTGTGCTATAGGTATTTCATCTTAGTAGTTTTCTGCAAAATCAGTGAGCCCTGCTGGTAGAATGTTTTGGTTTCGGCTAAAGGCTGATTTATACTTGTATGTACGGGCTATGCCGCAGCCTATGCCATAGCCCTGATTTTCACTTCTGCGTCACTCTACACCATAGCGAACATGCATTGGAATGCACCAAAACACTAGTTGGTGGTGCGGTTTCTATGCCACTGTGTTGAGTTTCTTTGTGAGAGACATTGTCGAGGAAATGCATTTCAAACATTTTCGCATGTCGGCAGGTAGATCTGACGATTTGGTTCATCTATTTCACATCGGTGTACAGACAGAGAAGAAGCAACTGGAAATGCATAGGAGGAAATGCTATGCTACCGAGCAGATCAATACAGTTGTTGTGGACTGCATCGCCACGACGCGTCAGTGAGTTTTTTGGGAGGTGCATGTTACCCTATGGCGTAGATGCGATGCACAAGCATAAATCAGCCTTAAGATTAGAAGTACTGCTGTTCAACTTAGGAATGTTGTGTCAGCCAATCAGGATGGTGGAATCTGGAGCAAGTTCAAGAGAGCGGGGTGGAGAGGGATTTATGACAGACAGTAATCTGGTTTGGGGTCTTTTTGGTTTGAGCTGTGGAGCAGGACAGAAGGGAAGATGCCCGCAGAATGCCACAGGGAGGAAAGTCCCTGTTGCAAGAAGTGCTTTGTGCAGATGAAGCTCCCAGGAGGAAGGGCCAATACTCCCGAGACAGAGAGACGGTTTGTTCAAGATGGTTTTCGAGGGAAGTTTGGACTGCGGCAGGTGCTTTCACGCAGACCGTGGGTTCAGCGCCATGAGCAACGGTTACACCCGACTTTGGAAGAGACAAGCTCCAATGGTCATGTACACACTTAGACTGGTCTAACTGTAATGGCCCTTCCTTTTCTTTTCTTTCTCTCATTTCTCTTAACAACTGTTTAATTAAGCTGAAATTAGTAAATATACTTTCTTTATAATTGTATACAGCATACAATCTGTTATTTCTTGCTGATTTGCACAGCATTTGCTCAAATTGAGGTTCCTTTAATGGGAACATCACAATGTTCCTGTCTGGTTGAACCACAAATTACACCAACCCTGGATGTATATTGTTCATGAAAGGAGGCCCTCTCACCGCTGAGTCGCGTGGCTCTTAGCAGAGATAGTTATCGAGACAAGTTTGTAATCCAGCCCAGTGAGGGGTTTGCACACACATTCTCCAATATTAAACAGAACCATTGAACCCTGACACACAAAGCTGCAATAGCATCACACTGACTGCTACACTCAGGTGGCGCCCATTGAGGGGGGAAATCGCAATGAAACCTTCCAGATATTGAAAGGTGTGGACAGAGTGGACATGGAGAGGATATTTCCAATAGTGGGAGAGTCTAGGACCAGAGGGCACAGCCTCAGAATAAAAGGACGTCCCTTTAGAACTATGATTTGTGGAGGGCTATTTCAAGGGCGAAGGGACAATTTCGAACGAGGTTGGAGTCAATATCAGATGCACAGCTACTCTGGCAGGGACTGCAAGACATTACTTCCTATGAAGTGAAACCCAATAGTATGAATGGCAGCGATGCTTCACTGCCAGATGAACTCAACGCCTTCTATGCCCGCTTTGAAAGGGAGAACACAACTACAGCTGTGAAGATCCCTGCTGCACCTGATGACCCTGTGATCGCTGTCTCAGAGGCTGATGTTAGACTGTCTTTAAAGAGAGTGAACCCTTGCAAGACAGAAGGTCCTGATGGAGTACCTGGTAAGGCTCTGAAAACCTGTGCCAACCAACTAGCAGGAGTATTCAAGGACATTTTCAACCTCTCACTGCTACAGGCAGAAGTTCCCAGTTGCTTCAAAAAGGCAACAATTATACCAGTGCCTAAGAAGAATAATGTGGGCTGCCTCAATGACTATCACCCAGTAGCATTCACGTTGACCATGATGAAATGCTTTGAGAGGTTGGTTATGACTACACTGAACTCCTATCTCAGCAAGGACCTGGACCCATTGCAATTTGCCTATCACCACAATAGGTCAATGGCAGACACAATCTCCGTGGCTCTTCACACAGCTTTAGACCACCTAGATAACACAAACACCTCTGTCAGGATGCTGTTCATCGACTATAGCTCAACATTTAATACTATCATTCCCACAATCCTGATTGAGAAGTTGCAGAACCTGGGCCTCTGTACCTCCCTCTGTAATTGGATACTCAACTTCCTAACTGGAAGACCACAATCTGTGCAGATTGGTGATATGATATCCTCTTCGCTGATGATCAACACTGGCGCACCTCGGGGGTGTGTGCTTAGCCCACTGCTCTACTCTCTATATACCTATGACTGTTTGGCTAGGCACAGCTCAAATACCATCTACAAATTTGCTTACGATACAACCATCATTGGTAGAATCTCAGGTGGTGATGAGAGGGTGTACAGGAGTGAGATATACCAACTAGTGGAGTGGTGCCACAGCAACAACCTGGCACTCAACGTCAGTAAGACAAAAGAGCTGATTGTGGACTTCAGGAAGGGTAAGACAAAGGAACACATACCAATCCTCATAGACGGATCAGAAGTGGAGAGAGTGAGCAGCTTCAAGTTCCTGGGTGTCAAGATCTCTGAGGATCTAACCTGATCCCAACACATTGATGTGGTCATAAACGAAGGCAAGACAGCAACTATACTTTATTAGGAGTTTGAAGTAATTTGGCATGTCAAATACACTCAAAAACTTCTATAGTTGTACTGTGGAGAGCATTCTGGCAGGCTGCGTCACTGTCTGGTGTGGAGGGGCTACTGCACAGGACTAAAAGAAGCTGCAGAAGGTTGGAAATCTAGTCAGCTCCATCTTGGACACTAGCCTACAAAGTACCCAGGACATCTTTAGGGAGCGGTGTCTCAGAAAGGCAACGTCCATTATTAAAGACCTCCAGCACCCAGGGCATGCCCTTTTCTCACTGTTACCGTCAGATAGGAAATACAGAAACCTGAAGTCACAAACCCAGTAATTCAGGAACAGCTTCTTCCCCTCTGCCATCCGATGCCTAAATGAAATTTGAAGCTATGGACACTACCTCACTTTTTTTAATATACAGTATTTCTGTTTTTGCACATTTTTAATAATCTATTCAATATACGTAATTGATTTACTTGTTTATTTATTATTATGTTTTATTTTATTTATTGTTTTTTTTTCTCTCTCTCTCTGCTAGATTATATATTGCATTGAACTGCTGCTGCTAAGTTAACAAATTTCATGCCACATGCCGGTGATAATAAACCTGATTCTGATCCTGAACAGAGATGAGGAGGAATTTCTTTAACCAGAGGGTGATGAATCTGTGGAGCTCTTTGTCACAGACGGCTGTGGAGGCCAAGTCATTGAGCATATTTAAAACAGAGGTTGGTAGGTTCTTGATTAGTCAGGGTGTGAAAGCTCACGGACAGAAGGCAGGAGAAGTGAAGTTAATCAGGCACGCCAGAATGGTGGAGCAGACCCGAGGACCAAGTGGCCTGTTTCTGCTCCCTTTTCTCTTGGTCTTATGGTCTGAGTTGGATTCTGAACTGGGGTGTTGTCTGATCAGGTCTGCACCTTCTCTGTCTGACTGCACGGGTTATCCGCAGATGCTCCTGTTACCTCACACACCGGCAGCTATTGTAGCACCACTGGTGCAGGTTAATGGCATTAAATGTATCAAAAGGGGGAGATATGAAAGACAACAAGTTGCAGGAGCAAGGGCAATAAGGATGTGGATGAATGGGACTACATGCCCTTTCCCTCCCCCACCAGGAGCCAGCCCGAGCTTAATCAGCCAAATCGCTTCCTTTAAGTATGCAGTTCTGTGCAAAAGTCTCAGGCACATTTATATGGTTGGGAACCTAAGGATTTGCACAGCACTGCAGTTATTTTATGTATTTGCGCTGTACGCTGCCACACACAAAAAAAATCAAATTTCATGACATATGTAAACCTGATTCTGATAAGGGTCTTTATTGTGGACTGAGAATGGGAAGGGAGCAGGGAGAGGGAATCATGGTTGGGAAGAAGGGAAGGGAGAGGGGAGGGAGCTGGAAGCCTCTGGAGAGACATTCTGCAATGATCTATAAACCAATTGACTAGAATCAAATGACCTTGCCTGATGTCTCAGAGCTGACTGTGTCTGCACTTGCACCATCCCCCTGCCCCTGGCACTCCATCTCTACCACCTGCCCCAACCCCTCCAGCTGCTCATCACCTTCACCATTCCAACAACATTTGCTCCCATCAGATTTTCAAATTCACTCTCTGATCCACATTGACAAATAGAGAACTGTGCAAAATTCTTAGGCACGCTAGCTATATCTATCTATATATAAATAAATAAAATCAAGCTCTAATTACTCAGCAAATTAAAAGAGAGCAATGCAGAGCAATTGAAGTGAGGAAGAATGGGTTAAGGAGGGAGAGGGAGAGGCAGAGGGATGAAAGGAGATAAACCCCTCAATTTATAACTCACCTTGAACTCCCTCTCTCTCTAGAATCAGTTACAAAGGGGTTGTTTAAATTTTAGTTAAGTCAAAGGAATGTTGTTTAACAGCCTTCTTGTGGCTTGTTCATCATTTGAATGTGCAGTTAGCCTTTTCTTGTACATTTTGCAGTAAGCCCAAGCTACTTATTTTATCACAAACAGGAAAAAATCTGCAGATGTTGGAAATCCAAGCAACACACATAATGCCAGAGGAACTCAGCAGGCCAGGTAGCAGCTATGGAAAAGAGTATAGTTGAAAAGACAGCAACAAAGTACTTTAAAATTCTTTAAAAACTGTTTGAAAATGCATAAAGTGAAGTAGGCAACTTCATAATATAGTAATACAGCATGGAAGTTAAATGCATGTCTTACCGATTCAACGCAAAGGCATAATGAAATTTGATGTGAAGATTGTCCACCAGATCACAGGTTGGAAGTCTCTCCAAAGTCTCTACCAATGTTACAATGGCATCATAGTCCTTAAGGAAAGAAAATCAGATACAAACTTAATGTACTTTTATATGAGACATTCCATGCATTGTGATTCAGATTCCAAACATGAGTTTTAATTTTAAATATTATGGAGCAGTAATTCCATAATGAGATCCATTTGGCAGCATGCAGTATAGCTCAGTGACTTACTGGTAAAATGTCCTGCAATTATCACTGAGTTTGCAAGAGTTGCAAGTAGCAGACAAATTTTATCCCCACCCTCACCCCAGTCCCGTTCCTTTCTTGCATCCCATCAATTAGCTAAGCTGAAATAGAAAATGCCTTGACACAAATAAAAGGAGTCAGTTTTATTTTGACAAAGAATAAGTGGCGTGCATTTTCTATTGCAGCATTTTGTGGCACTGATATTTCACGCACCTTCTTCAGTTTCAACACTATATTCAGTCTATAGTTGTTGGATTTAAAATAAGAGGTTTTCAATAACAGTGGCTGCATTACTTTACAGCAACATCTAGGGTTTTTGTGCCTAATGTATAGGAACCTCCTCTCTAACAGAGGAACATTAAAAATGTTATGTTGCCCCTCGTGACTCAAAAAGATTATAGCTAATCCTCATTTGACTACATAACCAATCCAATGACAAAATCAAATGCAGGACCCACCTTCTCTGAATTCTCAAGGAGCCCTCCAGTGAAATTCTCCTGCTGGGCTTGTAGTCTTCAGGTGGATCAAGGGATGGTTGGGGACTACAGTGGGGGAAAAGCTGGAAGCCTGCTACTGTGAAAACCCCAAAGACCACCAAGTCATCTCCATTTCAGAAGGCCCCAGTTGTCATTGTGAGGACTGGTGCTTCAGCTGCCAAAGGGCAGCAAGATCTTTATGAATACGCTCTGTTCAGTTTTAGCCACCTGATCCTGAGTTGGAAGCATTTTTCCAATTTGCACTGTCAGGAGTCACCATACCTGCTTCAGATAGGTGAGCTGGCCTTTGGCTGCCAGACAACAGGCGTACTTCAGGGACCAAGACTTAGGGCGTGAGACACCACATCTGAAGCTGTTCCCAATAGTACTAGCTTTGAATGCAAACAATTCAAGAGGTACAAATTCCTACTTTTTTTATTTACAATTCTTTCTCTTATAAATGTAATACCCTGGGAGAGGTTTCACTGCTATTGTCATAATCTTTCTGTAGCAGCAATGTTTGGGTTATGATTGGAGATAACGGGTGCTTTGGAATGTGAGCCATCCAATGACGGGAGGGTGTTTTTGTGCCGTGTGCTTGACACCAGGGTGATCTGGGTCTTCTGTTCAGCAGGAGATGAAGAGAGAAGACATCGGAGCTGACGAAGGCCGGGGAGATCGAAGGAGGATCGGTGAAGGGGAAACCGTGGGCTCCAACTTGTGCACTGTTTCATTAAAATGCGCCCTTTTCCCTTTTTGCTTTTACTTCACTAACCCTGTATCCAAATTAAGAACTATACAGCCAAATCATTTAATTGTATGTGGTGTAATGTCTGTTATTTCGTGGTACTGATTTGTAACAGGGTAACAAATCACACAGCATCCACACAAACGGGGTTTCGGGGTGGACTCTCAAATCAATCCCACCCTTTTGGCAAGGCCAGAGATTGTCTTCCCTTGACTCACACAGCTGACAGAACCTGAGGGCTACGTAGGACCAAACACTTAAGGCAAAGATATAGAGTTTACAGTATAGAAAGGGCAGGAAATACTGAAGGTGGTCTAATTTGATCCACAGTTATTTGAAAATATGGACTTAGACACTGAAATATAAATAGCCTTGCAAGCTCGGTGGGTTTATTACATGATATTTACCTGAATATCTCGGTAGGAAAGAAGCAAATTAATGATAATGTCAGCAGAGAGAACTTCAACATTGTCCAGGCGCTTTCTTATGCGTTCGAGCTCTGTAGCCAGCTCTTTGCCACTGTAAAGCTCACGGGCCTTCCTGATGTCATTCAGGATGGTTTCCCTGAAGTACTGACTGTAAAACACATAACAGACAGGGTCATTTTGAGTGACAATTCTGTCAATCGCTTGTCACTTGAGACATCCTCACATTTCAACCTTGACTTCACAATGTCGCGCAGGATAAAGGACAGGTCTGTGAGTAACAATGAATCTAAGCTTTTAAACACTCTTCCTGCTCAAGGCATTGAGATGGGCTTTTTCCTAATCAGATGTTGCTACTAAAGAAGAATGGTTACGGATATTCTCTATCATGCCACAGCCCACGGGACAGAACAGCGTGCAGATTCGCAGTTATGGTGAAAACGAAGAATTAATACAAGGCAAGCAAAATGATCTTTGTGGAAGATCTTTTCCATTTTGTGGCTAGCTTGCTGGCATTTTCTGCAATTATGATGCAAAACAGATCATTGTGTTGGAAATGTCAAAATATTCCTTATGGAAAATAATTCAGAAATATTGCTAAAGGAAGGGACAAGGACACAATGACAACACTTCAGCTACAGGATGGTGCTTCAGTGGAAGCAAAATCTCTTGCTTGAAATTGGACCCTATTACTAAACAGAACAAGCCCTTCATTGGGTCAGTGAAACATACTGTTCTCCATTTTATTCCTGTTGGCAACAAAGGAAAACTTAAAATACTTCTGCGTCCACATTTCCTGCACTCCACCCTCACCAACCTCCTGATTTCCTGCTGAACAATCTTCCCATATCTTGTCGCTCCAGGTGTTTCCAGCTCCCTCCACTCTCCCTTCCCTTCTTCCCAACTATGACTCCCCTCTCTCAGTCCACATTACAGACCCATAGTTCCGTGGTCTCATGCCTGGGATCAGAATGGTTACGTGTGAGCTTAGCAAGGCCGCTCAAGCACATCAGGGAATCTTCAGGCCGGCCTAAGGAAAGGTTATTGCCAGAGATGGATGAATAGAAATGAAACCAAACAGGGACAATTTCAGCCAGCTGGTTGCAGGAGGATGTAGATGGGTGGTAAATGTGGTCAAGGGGGGAAGCAGGTTGAAAAACACAAGGAGAAGGAGTAGCTTACCACAGTCAAGTCCATAAGGAATATCATTTGTGACTTTGAGAAGGGCCGCTTCCGTTCTAAGCAATGGTACAAACCAGAATCGGCAGATTCTAGCACAAGACATGGAACAATTGGCCTGGGCTTTAACGTGCACAATAAAGTCAAGGACAATGGGTAGCAAAGGAACGCTGTAAGATGGGCAAGGAGATCTAAAAAAAACTAAAGGGATTATGAGTGTTTTTTTCCTGAGAGGAGGTGACGGCAAATGGAAATGAGCTCCTGCTCCTCCAGCAACTTCTGTTCACCACAGCTTTTGATTTTCCAGGGAAACTGAACCTTAATTAAGCAATCTACCAGTTCTGAGTAGGCAGTTACTTTAAATAGTAGGAAGGGGTTGAAACAGGAGCTGCATTAGGCCATCCTCCACTCTGCCTTTAGACTGACAATAATTGGAAACTAGTAAAGGAAAGAGACAAATCAGGACCAAGACTATCACCAAGTCTATTGTAATTCCAGCTCAGCAAGTTTTCCTCAGTCACCTGTTGTTACTTCATTAGGGCAAATGTGGAAAGCATTGGCACTGGATAATCACGCTGAGGAAAGTGAATCAACACGCGAGCATTTCCTTTTCAGCAAAATTTCTGAAAACAAAAGTGGCAAACACCGAGGGTTGTTTGAGGAAACTTTAGTTTGTGTGTGCAGAAACATGATCCTTGTGTAAAGAAACACCTACCAGGAGCTGACGTGTGCAACCTTCAGCAACTGAACAAAGCGATCCACAAGTGGCATGCAGATTGGCCCAAGCAATAACTCAAAATTTGGCTGCATGAGCTCACTCAAGCCCTTCATGTAGCTGCTCTCACAGCAGTAAACCTTGTTGTGTGGTGTCACCATGTATGGAATAAAGCTGTAGTTCCCACACGAAGCCTGGAACAAAAGGCATGTACCATGTCAGCAACATATTTTCTATTATTTTACTGCATTTTCAACATTTATTTCCCCCCCCCCCCCCCCCGGAGTCTCAATCATTTACTGTGTGTTCAATCAATATATCTACGTACTGTAAAACTTCACTACCGAAAAGCGAGCCTTGCGATTTCACATCACTGCATCTCTCCTCCTCATTGGAGAGATGATAATGTTTTGTGGAAATTACTGGCTGGACTTCCTTTTAAGTTACCAATCCACTGCATTGTTAAACAGAATCACCAAGGAAGTCTCAGTGAGCTTGTCAAGTTAGATATTGTATGATGTACACAAGCATCAATCAGTAGCAAAAGTCAATGTCAGTTAGTTTGTGGTTATGAATAAAACTGAAATTCAACAAGCTGCCTCATTATGTTTGGCTGATACTAAATGTAGATTCTGGATTCAATGTGGGACATCAGAGGAATATTTTAAAGTATGTATTTGTATGCCAAGCAACAAGTTCACAATTATCTTTATTTACATAATTTTTATTCAACCTACATGCTGGATTTATTCCAAAGTACTTGAAAGTATAAGGGAATACAGTGAGGCTAACAGCCTCAAATTAACAATTTCTATAATTTAGCTTTACAATGATTAATTTCTTGAAGTAATATTAAAAGGAGCCATATGTATGCAACAACGCAAGAGATTCTGCAGATGCTGAAAACCTTGAGCAACGCACAAAATGCTGGAGGAACTCAGCAATTCAGGCAGGATCTGTGGAGGAGAATAAATAGCCAATGCCAATCTGATTAGATGAGTCAAATATAGAGGAAGTGACTAGTGCCAGTGCAGCAATGAATTGCTTGAGACCCCACTTACAGTACATTCCAATGGCTTAGTGCAACTCCCCCAAAAATATCTTCTCAAATTTGCCTAAAGTAGATTCCCTTTGCTCAACTGAGCAGTCCATGTAGGCATAATGATCACTAGATATCTTGTGTAATTATCATCCAGGATTAGGAAAAGAATAAAAATAAAAGATTCTAATTTATTTCATACATTTCATGACCTCAAGATGTCTCAAACTACTTTACAATCAATTTCTTGAAGCGCTGGCAGTATTGTTATGTATACAACCTTGTACAAATCTCTTTCAGGAAAGCAAAGGAGCCAAATAAACCCTGCAAATACAGCAGAATAGCCACAGTGGTGGTGCATTTTGACTTCTAGGTTTTTAAAAAATCTCCTGATGTATGAAGAACTTTGAACTGGATTTGAAACTGCAATCCATACATGTTGTCAATTTATATCATCTTCAGTTTAAAAGCAGTAATTTGTTGAAACAAAAGGGCAGAAAAGTTTGTCCATTCCTTAGTTTAAAAGTACCATTGAGAGTCAGAAGAACATGTTTTGTAAAGAAGCTTTAAATGAAATTAAATTTCAAAATTCAAACAGGAAAACCTTGAAATGCTCAGCAAGTCAATGAGCACTTGTGGAAAGCTAATGTTTCAAGTCACCGTCCTTTCAACAGAAAATAAATGTTAGTGAATCAATAACAGGAGTTAGGTTTCCCAAGTCCGAAATGCTCTTTTGGTTATTTATTTTCCTCACTGAATGATGACATAAGGATCAAGTCATATTGGATAGGATCACGATACCACAGAGATTTACCTCGTTTGCTGTTTCTAAATTAACCTGGAAACTTCACTGCTCCCTCAAGGTTTTTGACAAGGATAGCTTCAGGTGCAAGGTACAAGGATAGTAAAGGTTTAGACCGGGAGTTCCCAAACTGAGGTCCACAGACCCTTCAGTGAATGGTAGGGATCCATGGCATAAAGAAGGTTGGCAGGACAAATTGGGTCAAAAGGCTTGTTTTTATGCCGTAAAACTCCCCTGCTCTACTCATTTTACACTTATGACTATGCTCACTCAACTTTACTTGCCCCATCACTGAACTGTTCCCACAACCAATGGATGCACTTTCAAGGACTTTATAACTCATTTTCTCTTTATTTATTTATTTATTTATTTGTTTGTTTGTTTGTTTATTCTTGTTTTGTACTTGAACAGTTTGTTGTCTTTTGCACGCTGGTTGTTGTCCATCCTATTGGGGGCGGTCCTTCATTGATTCTATTGCATTTCTTGTATTCACTGTGAATGCCCGCAAGAAAATTATTCTCAATTTGTATATGGAGACATACTGTAGAGGCACTTCGACAATAAATTTACTTTGAACTTCATGACTCTATGCTCACCAAGTGTATCAAATTCTACCTTTGCTCATTGAGAGGGAAGAAAATCTGACGAAAGGTCACCATTCTGGAATGGTTTAAATAAATATAAGAGAAAATGTTACTCAGCAGGTCCTTGCTTAGGCAGGAGTTGATTCTAGCTATGACCAACCTCTCAAAGTACTCCATCACACCTCTTGGGCACATCTTGGGCACTGGTATGATTGCTGCCATTTTGAGCCTCCAGCTGCGGCAGTGAAAAATCGAAGATGTCTGTGAACACTCCCGCCAGTAGGTTGGCACAGGTTTTCAGAGTCCAACCAGGTACATCATCAGGGCCTGATGCCTTGCGAGGGTTCACCTTCCTGTAAGATGTTCTGATGCCGAGACAGAATCACAGGGTCTGCGGAAGCTGTCAAGATTCTCAAAGGCGTAGTTTTATTTACCTTTTCAAAGCATGTATAAAAGGGGTCGAGCTAAACTGGGAGAAGTATCATAGCCATTCATGACATTAGGTTTGATCTTGCAGGAAGTAAAGGCCTGCAAACCCTACCAGAGTTGGCATGCACCCAATTTGGTCTCTAACTTCAATTGGAGTTGTTTATCGCACTTAAAATATCCTTCCATATGTCTTACCCGGACTTCTTGTATAGATCGGGATCACTGGTCTTGAATGCCACAGATCTAGCCCTCAGCAGACTACAAATATCCTGGTTCATCCACAACTTTCGGTTTGGATACGTCCAGTATGTACTGAAGGCACATATTCAGTGAGGTCAATGACACCATGGTGTATTCATTCAGATTTGAAGATGAATCCCAGAATATAGTCCAGTCCACCAACTCAAAGCACCCTGTAAACATTCCTCCACCTCCCTTGACCATACCTCCTTGGTCCTCAATGGTGCTACAGTCTTTATTCTCCGCCTGCACGTGGGTAGTAGCAGTACTGGCAAGCGATCAGACTTGCCGAATTGTGGGCATGGGATACTAAGGTAAGTACTTTTGACGGTGGTATAACAGTGGTCAACAGGTTCCACAGGTGATCTGTCGGTGGCAGTTACTCAGAGACTTTGTCAAGCTGGCCTGGTTGAAATGATAGGGGAGGAATCAGAGTGCGCTGTTTGCTTCTGCTGATCATGGTGCTCCTCTCTGCCAGTGCCTGCCTGGTGTTAGCCAGAGGTCGACTGTACACTACTACCAGAATGACGATTTTAATCTTAAAATTATGTTGCTTACTGAAGTACCCATGGCTCGGTATGTTGATTTCAGCAGTAGTAATCCTAAACCACAATATTTGATAATTCCCATTGGAGCTACACGCAGAGTCCCACTTATCAGCACCACCTTGCACATTTCCAACTTCTAGAACTTTTTAATTTTGATTTTCAGAGTAAAATGTTAAACTTGTTCTAACTTGACATCTGATAATTTACATCATTTACCTTTACCTTCAGAATGTTTGGATCTCTGCATTCAGTCCAGGTGATGCTCAGCACCACAGCAATAAAGACAAAACTCTAGCACATTCATTTTTAACTTTCAATTGGAAATACTCGACTCGTATCTAATTCACCATTTTTCAGTAAGGCTCTTACTCATTTCCTGTGGATTACATAATTTTTAAACTTTCCCTTTTTAAGCATTATTTATGAATATTCCTGTAATGACTTTTTGAATCTCTTAAAAAAATCTTATTGAACATTAAACAGAGTAAGCTCCTAATTTCACTATAACCAGTACACAGAAATAGTATGAAATACCAGAGATAAAGGATGCACTATCAGCTATTTAATTGAGAAAAGCCACATTTGCACTTACATTTTTCTTCTGGCATATTATTTCCTGCAAAAGGGACAAAGACAAATTAGCTGACATTACCATAAAACTTTTTCAAATAATACATTTCTAGAAATCACACAAAATAGTTAAAACTCTGATTCTTACACAGTAAGGCTGCTGCTGTTGTAATAATATGATTAATCCAAACAGTCTGTTGAAAGACTTCAGTTAGAGAGCCCAATGGCCTATTAGGTATTTAATGTTGCATTTTTGAAACATAGGATTAGATTTTAAAAATTTCCTACAATGAAGAAAAATTGCTGATTTGCTTTAGTTGTTAATAATCTTGCTCTGAATTAAAACCTTTCCATTTCAAACAATTCCAAGACTTCAGTAAAGTTCTAGCTGGACACCATCTTTCAGTTAAAATGTTAGATGGGGATCCATGTGTGTGTTCTGGAGGTTTATCAGAACAAGTGGGAGACCTACAGTGTCTCAGGCATTGTGTGCACATTGGCCTGCAATGACAACAAAAAGTAAGCAGAAAGTAAGCAACTGGATCTCATGCACCTCGAGTTTTCCAAGGAAAGAAATTTTAATGTCAGGTTCTTTCTTGTTTTTAATGACATTTTACCATGACATTTTGTCTATTTCTTATCAAAAATATGTTATATTGGTTGTGTGAGCATTTGAACATTTTTCTATATTTTCTATTGTCCATTCCTTACTCTTCCTGCAAAAACTCATCACCTCACATTTCTCCATATTAAGTTCCAGCTTCCACCAGTCTTGCACCTGACACCAACTTGTTTACATCTTGCTGTAAATTCATCACTTTCCTGATGCTGGTGACTCATCTGCTCATTAATATGAAAGGAAAATCGAACCTAAGCACAGTGCCTTTAAAAGTGCTTGAGAAACTGGTCTTTCATGGCAGAACATGGGTTCTAATCAGCCTGAACTCATGAGATGGAAGGTTAAGGGATTTCCTTTCACTCACATTATGAATGTAGCTGCTGATTTTGAGCACATTTGAGATGTGTTTTAATACTGATATTTAGTTTTCATCTACTAGAGTACATTTCCTTGAGGGGCTTCCCTGCATGTCTGCTCCTGCTCGTCCACAGTTTCCACTTTGGATTACTTATCCCAGCAAAGTAATGGTGTACATGCTGGATATCAGGCAGTGTGTCCTGAAGGATCGTGACAGGGTGGATGTTCTGAGAATGTTTCCTCTTATGTTTGCTGCACTTTTTAAAATGGCTTCTTTTGAGTTTCTTGTATTGTAGATGTCTCAAGGTTGTATATTGTATACATATTTTGATAATAAATGTACTTTGAAAGAACATAGTATAACGAGTCACCCAGTTAAATGAATGAGGGAGATGCAATTTTCTTCCTCTCAAAGGTCTGTGAATCCTCGGATGGCAAAGATAGCAGAAGCATGATTTTCAACAGTGAATATTTTTAAGGTAGAATTAATAAGTCCGGCGGGTGAAAGATTACCGTGGATAGATAAGAAAACAGATCTGTTATAACCAGTCCAAATGGTGAAGCACACTTGTAGAGTATCTTCTCCTAAACCTAGTTCATATGTTTGTATACTATTTACACAGCTAACATTGCTTAACAGAAACAATAAATGCAGGAAATACAGTGCTAATCAGTGACTATTGTTATTAAGGGTCTTGTTTACCAGGTAGGATAGTATATACCCAAAATACAACCTTTTTCTCTTAATCAAGACCAACTAGCCAAAAATATATTCCAAAATCTTCTCTGTATATTTTCTCTTATAAATTCCTTTTCCAGCCCCAGAAAATGCTCACCCCAGGCATTATGAAGTTACTGTAATGTTCAATTGAATTGCCTATTGTAAGCAAGCCGATGCATTATTAGTGAATTGAATTGACTTCATTACTTACATCCTTCATATACAAGAGTAGTAAAAACCTTTGTAACGTGGTTGTCTAAAGGAGCAATATGCAGTTTATAATTAATCAGAGGTTATATTTGGGTATATATCCATTCATCAGAACAGAATCCTACCTGTTAAACAAGACACTCAGTAACCATAGTAACTGATTAGCACTGCATTTCCTCTCATAGTCACAATCCTCTCAGACTTCTTGCAAGTTTTTTACTGATAAGTTCAGCAACTACATTGCAAAATAACTGGTTCTTAATTGTACAGCACTTTGTAAAAGCACAAGATATAGGGGCAGAATTGGGCCATTCAGCCCATCATGTCTGTTTTGCCAAACATGGCAGATTTATTTTCCCCCTCAACCCCAATCTCCTATCTACCCCCCCATAACCCTTGACACATTTACTAATCACAAACCTATCAACTTCCATTTTAAATATGTCCCAAAAACTTGGCCTCCACATCTGTCCATGGCAATGAATCCCACAGATACACCACCCTCTGGCTAAAGAAATTCCTCCTCATCTGTGCTTCAAGGGGGCATCATTCTATTCTATTCCGGTCCTAAACTTTCCCACTACTGGAAACATCCTTTCACCCTCCACTTTGTCTAGGGTTTTCAAAAGTCAGTAGGTTTCAATGAGATATCCCCACATTCTGCTAAACTCCAGGGGGTATAAGCCCAGAGACACCAAACTTCCTCATAAGTTAACCCTTTCATTCCTGGGACCTTTCTGTTCCCTCTCTAATGCTAGCACATGCTTTCTTAGATATGGGCCCACAGCTGCTCACCATTCTCCAGATGTAGTCCGAAGAAAACCTTATGATGCCTCAGATTTACAACAGCAGTTACATCAGACAAGAAGGCTCTAGGTCCAATATGCATCTAATTAATCACTTGTTACATTACAAGGTACAGTAACTTTAACACCTTGTTGCTAGGTATGTTAGGATGCAATAATATCCCTCAATGGTAACAAACGTAAAAAGTATCTATTAAAATATAATTTTACAGGATGTAAAAATGACTCAAGCAATCTTTTTTGTTTTTATTAATACTAGAAGGTTTTAAAAATCTTCAGCTCTTTCACGTCACTTTAAATTTTTCTACTATTTTGATAGGTAATCAAAACTGAACACTGGCTTATTATGCACTCACAAGATTCCAATTTGTAGCTTATTATCCACAAGAAAGAGCACTTAAAACTATGAGTATATTCCACTTGACTTTACCTGCAGTGACTGAAGTGTATCGGAATTGGTATCGCAATATAAAATGATATTATTTGCCATGCTGAAACTCTCTCGCACTCCGAGATGATAGAAGAGAGAAGGCTGACGGAAAGCATCGCTCATCTCCACCACAGCGATATCTGCAAAACAAAAGACAAATTCAATAATGTCTGATGAACTACAGTTTAGAAATTAATGCATTGAACAGGAAATGGACTGAGCTCCAATTCATCACTGCCCATCCAGAACCCATTTGAAGAATTATTCTGCACCACTGCAAGCACTCTGAAAACAAGACTCTCTAAAGCCACCATCATCAACAGTAGAAAATTAGTCTTTCCATGATTTTTTTTTTCATCCAGTTGTCCAAAAGCCTCTTTCTGACTTAGCGTAAAGATAGCTTTAATTTCACACATTATCTTGTTTTTTTTTGTTCTCATGGATGACTCAGCACTCACTGGCCAATTACCAGCTCTAATCACCACAAATAAAACCAGTAGTTACACATGGGGGAAAAATATACAATTGCACAAAATATAGAACAGGTTCAGGGCTTCAAATACCTCCAATTTGTCCGTTTGGTTGAATGCATTGAAGACTCATCACTGTTCAGTGCAAAATACCAATAATTCCTGATGAACTTGTTGTTTTTAAAGAGGGCTTCAAGCAAGCTCTCCAACTAGGCAAGTATAAAGAGTTAAAATATTTGGCTACGTTGGATAATCAGACGCAGCCTAAAAGTCAGTTCTAATACGTACCGTGCTCACCCTACACAGGAAATAGTCAAACAACGACAAGCAAAAAGATAGAACAGTGGAGAAATAAACCATTTTATTAATCCAGGAACATAATTAACTAATTAAACAAAGCAGATAAAAATAACCCTAATCAACTTTTGAGCTGCATCCTACAGATCCCTGCTTTAGATTAGAGGCAACTAAGGATTCTAGTTTAATATCCCATAAAATAGTTACTTCAGAAACCCAAAATAAGAATGCCATCTCCAGCAATCTTTATTACTGATACTCTGAAAATCCTCTCAACACCCTGTGCTTTTCCCATGCACACTTTATCAGGATCCTCTAAGTTTCCAGTTAAATGGGATGTCTGGGAATATATTCAACAGTCATTACTGTTTTGAAAGATAATTAAATGCTGAGCACCTTTCTAATTCAAACGTCGTTTTATTGTTCCTGCAAGTTGTGCCTATCTAGAGTCTGAAGATGACAGGGTGCATCTGGCTCAACACACACAAAATGCCGGAGGAACTCAGCAGGTCAGTCAGCATCTGTGGAGGGAAATGAACATTCCTGATGAAGGTTCTCAGTCTGAAATATCAACTGTACATTTTCCTCCCCCCACAGATGTTGCCTGCTCTGCTGAGCTCCTTCAGCTGTGTGTGCATGCATGCAAATGCAAGCATGTTGCTCCAGACTTCCAGTATCTTCCAGTACTTGTCTTACAAAGCTATCCAAAGCTTTCATCTTGGCCTCTTCTGGTCACATCTCCATAATGTTAATCCCAGCACACTGACCCTTATCGACAATGGAGAAACAAATCAAGGGCCATCACTGTATGCCCCAATTAGGCAACCTCTACACTCCACGACTGTCTTGAACTGGCTAACCTGCAGATGTTCAAAGAGCAGCCACAAACAGAGAAGACAAAGACCTCAAGGAATGTGCCTCCTCCCTCCCCATCATCCCCTACACGGGTGCCCCCCTGGGTTGTGTGCTGAGACCATTGTTGTACATTCTGCTCACATTTGACTGTATGGCCAAACACCCAAGAAATCACATTGTCCAGTTTGCTGACGACACAACAGCGGTGGGGCTCATCACCAACAATGATGAGACGGCCTACACAAAGGAGTTAGAAGAACTCAAGGCCCGGTGCTGAGCTAATAACCCCTTCCTCAATGTCAACAAGACAAAGGAGCTGGTTATCAACTTCAGGAGAACTCGCACCACTCACACCCCTCTTTATATCAGCAGCACAGCCGTGGAAACCGCGAGCAGTTTCAAACTCCTGGGAGTGCACATCACACAAGACCTCTCAAGAAAGCTCACCACTTTCTGAGGAGGCTGAAGAGAGCTGGACTATGCACAACCTTCCACCGATGAGCGTCCTAACATACTGTGTCACTGGTACGGAAACTGCATTGCGCTGGACAGAAAGGCCTTACAACGAGTAGTCAAAATGACCCAACACATCACTGGCAACTGCCGCCCCACCATCAAGGTCTGATATACAGAAAGGTGCTGAAGAAGGCCCAGTAACATCATGAAGGATCCCGCCCACCCTGCTCATGGACTGTTTGTCTCACTCCCATCAGGGAGAGGTGGCGTAGTATCCACACCAGACTCAACAGTTACTTTCCCCGAGCAGTAAGGCTGATTAACACCTCCACCCACTAACCCACCTCACCACACCCCCAACCACCACTACTTTATCATTTCCTGTCAGAGTCACCTTATGTAGACACACCTGTGCCTAGCATCACTTTATGGACAGAAAATCAATTTCTGTATACGTTACCTCAAGTATTTATATTTATAATGTTTTTTAGTGTGTTCTTTGTTTTATTGTGGTCCATTGGTGTTCTCCTTTACACTTGTGTACTGGAAATGAGATTAAACAATCTTGAACCTTCCGGGTCTCTTCATCCGATGTTCTCGATATTTATTGCTTATTTATTTACTTTGTATTTGCAGAGTTTGTTGTCTTTTGCATGGAGGTTGTTCGTCAGCCCTATTAAGTGCAGCCTTTTATAGATTCTATCATGGATTTTGGATTTACTGAGTATGCCGGCAAGAAAATGAATCTCAGGGTTGTATACACTGACATACAGTATTTGGACAATAAATTTTCTTCGAACTTTGAATCTTGAATACAGAGGGTGTCTGGGATCCTGCAGTGAAAATTAGGGGCTCCTCACAAATCAGCCACAGGCTCCGGAGTTTTCATATTTACATCATATGTTCATATGGAACAGAAATAGATCCTTTGCCCCATCGTGTCCATGGTCATATAGAACAGAAATAAGCCCTTTGCCCCATCTTGACCATGCCAACAAAGAGGTACAGGTTTCCCCTGCTATCCGAACATATAGCATTCCTATGAAACTGTTTGTAGGCCAAAATGGCGTAAAGCAAAGAAACAATTATCATTAACTTGTACAGGAAAAATTTTTGAGCATTCCCAGACCCAAAAAATAACCTACCAAATAACACATAAAACCTAAAATAACATGAACATATAGTAAAAGCAGGAATGATATGATAAATACATGACATATATAAAGTAGAAATATTGTATGTACGGTGTAGTTTTACTTATCAGAATCGGGAAGACAGCGAGCCAAAATCAATTTGGAGAAAAAAAATAATTGGGACGTACACACCTACACACATGCGCACACAACTGCCTGCACAAGGCTTCACGGTCATGATAGTCCTTAGGCTGATTTATACTTGTGCATCGCGTCTATGCCGTAGGGTAACGTGCACCTCCGCAAAAAAGTAACTCGCGCATCGCAGCAGCGCAGACTGCAACAACTGTGATTGGACCACTTGGTAGCATCGCGTTTCCTCCTACGCATTTCCGGTTGCTTCTTCTCCGCCATGTCTGTACACCGATGCGAAGTAGATGAACCAAATAGTCAAATCTACCTGCCGACATGCGAAAATGTTTGAAATGCATTTCCTCGTCCATGTCTCTCACGAAGAAACTCAACACACTGGCATAGAAACCCCACCACCAACTAGTGTCTTAGCACACACCAATGCATGCTCGCTACGGTGTAGAGCGACGCAGAAGTAAAAATCAGGGCTACGGCCTAGGCTGCAGCGTAGCCTGTGTGCACAAGTATAAATCAGCCTTTTCTCGGGGTAAGCACACATATAAAGCGGGCTTCTTTTTTTTGTAAAAGTGAAAATCCTCTTTGGTTAGCGAAAACAGGTACTAATACAGGTCTTTCGTAACAGCGAGCTGTCGTAAAGCGAACGTTCAAAAAACAGGGGCCATGTGTACCCATCTATACGCGGTACCCTCTCTATCAGGTACGCCTGTACTCGGCACTCTCCCTATCTGGTACGCCTGTACTCGGCACCCTCTCTATCTGATACGCCTGTACTCGGCACCCTCTCTATCTGGTACGCCTGTACTCGGAACCCTCTCTATCAGGTATGCCTGTACACCTGTTTGTTAATGCAAATATGTAATCAGCCAATCGTCGTGTTGTTGTTGTTGTTCAGTTCAAATATCAAAATGGGGAAGGAACATGATCCAGTGATGGTGTCTGTGGAATAATTGCTGATGCCAGGCAGAGTTAAAGTACAGTATCTCAGAAACTGCTCATCTCCTGGGATTTTCATGCACAACAGATCCTAGAGTTTACAGAGAGTGGTGCAATAAAAAGAAACATACAGTGAGCTGCAGTTCTGCGGGCGAAAACACCTTATTAATGGAAGTGGGCGAAGGAGAGCAGCCAGACTGGTTCAAGCTGACAGGAAAGCGATAGTGACTCAAATAACCATGCATTACCACAGTAGTGCACAGAAGAGTAGCTGTGAACGGATGACACATTGAAGTGGGTGAGCTACAGCAGCAGAAGACCACAAACATACACTCAGTGGCCACTTCATCAGAGACAGAAGTGGCCACTGTGTATACACCTAATCCTATATAAGAACATCGCTTCACAAGGTTGCATCCTCAGTCCCTGAACAGTAATGACTGCATGACCAGATGCTGCTCTAACTCCACTTGCAAGTTTGCAGATGATGCCATCATATCTCAAATAACAATGAGTCAGACTTCAGGAAGGAGATAGGGAGCTTAGTAACGTGGTGTAATGACAACAACGTCAACAAAACAGAAGAGCTAGTCATTAACTTCAGGAAGGGGTGGCACACATGCTTCAGTCAACATGCTGAGGTTGAGATGTTTGACAGCTTCAGTTCCTAGGAGTGAACGTCACCAATAGCCTGCCCTGGTCCAACCACAAAGATGCCAGGGCCAATAGTGCCTACCAATACCTCTCTCTGCTTAGGGAGCTAAAGAAATTTGGCATGTCCAATATAATCATATCTAACCGTATAACAACTACAGCACGGAAACAGGCCATCTCGGCCCTTCTAGTCCATGCCAAATGCTTACTCTCACCTAGTCCCACCTACCCCATCAACCTTTACCAATTTTTATTGATTACCATTGAAAGCACCCTATCTGGATGCATCACAGTTACGTGCTCTCTGCTGTGCAGCAACAACAAGACACTGCAGAGTTGTGAGCAAAGCTCAGCACATCAAGGAAACGAGCCTCCCGTCCATGGGATCTCTTTGTACTTTTCACTGGATTCATAAAGCAGCCAGCAGAATTGAGGACACTACCCATGCTGGTATCCCTTCTTCTCCACTCTGTCATCAGACAGAAGATACAAAGACCTACTACAATACACCACCAAGCCCAAAGGCAGTTTCTGTGCCTGCATTATAAGACAATTGATGTATGACAAGATGGACTCTTGACCTCATTATGATCTTGCACCTTACTGTCTAACTGCATTGCACTTTCTTGACACCTATTGCGCTTGATTCTGCACTCTGTTGTTTTACTTTGTTCTACCTCAGTGCACAGTGATCTGTTTGAGCAGAATACAAGACGAACTTTTTTGTAAATTTTATTGAGCTACATCGCAGAATAGGCCCTCCCACCCTTCAAGCCACACCACGAGCATTGCCCCGATTTAATCCTAGCCTAATCACAGGACAATTTACAAACTAACCTACCTCCGGGCGCATCTTTGGACTGTGGAAAGAACCCAGAGCACCCAGAGGAAACCCACACAGCCACAGGGAGAACATGCTAACTCCTCACAGGCAGTGGTGGGAATTGAACCCGGGTCACCTGTGCTGCAAAGCGTTGTGTTAACCACCTCACCTCAATGTACCTGGATACAGGTGAGAATAAGAATCGGATTCCATTCCCAATTCCAGAGTCTTCTGCCCACTTGTACAGTGTGTTTCAAATGCTATCCACTCTCTGGGTGAATATTATACCTCCTCAAAATCTCTTACTCATTACCCGCTAGTTTTAAATACCCCTGCAACAGGGGGAAAAGTTTCCTGCTACCTGGCGGTAGCCATCAGCATTGGCACCAGGAAGATCAGTATTCCTCCCCATTCACAGAGGGGCCTTATGATTGGCCCACTCAAATTACAGCATCTCGAGCTAGCACAAAGTTAAACAGAGGTGGGTACTTGGAATTTATCCTGTAGATAAAATGAAGAAAGTATATTTGCATAGAACTGTTCAGAATGCTTTACAGCCAATGAAGTGTAGTTACTGTTTCAGGAAAGGAAATGCGGCAGCCTGTTTCTACACAACACTCTCCCAAAAGCAACAATGGGATTTTGACCTACTAATCTGCTTTTATTATGCAAACTAAGAAGCAAATTATAAACAGGACCTCAGGAGAACTCCCTGCTCTTCAGTGTTGCAATGGGATATTTCACATCCATCTGATAGAACAACTTAGCAGTTTAATATCAGAGTCAGGTTTAATATCACCAGCATGTGTCATGAAATTTATTAACTTAGCAGCAGCAGTTCAATGCAATGTATAATATAGAACAGTGGTCACCAACCTTTTTAAGCCCAAGATCCCCTACCTCAGGCTTAGTGAAAGGGAAGATCGACCCCAGATCGATTAGTTACAGGCATGCGCACCAGGGCAGAAAAGACTGGAAGTAATACTCCACAACCCGGAAGTAGAAATAATGTATATACACCAGGGGTACCTGCCCTTTTTTGCACCACGGATCAGTTTAATATTGACAATATTCTTGCAGACCAGCTGATTGGGGGGGGGGGGGGGAGTGTTAAACACGACAGGAATACAGCGATACTCGAAGCAGGTTCCTTATGTCCAGTCTATTCCGCAATTTAGTTTTCGTAGCTCTCGGCACTTAGCTTCTGTCCTGCGCTGCTCACGTTTTTTCCGCTGAGAAAGCTCAACAGGTTCGTCTTTAAGTGCAGGGTGCTTGGACTCAGGGTACCGAAGCAGTTTTGAAGGCTTCACTGCCTCATTAGGCAGCCTCCCGGCCCGAACTCCAGCCTCTGCCCACCCACCGCCAGACGCCTTGGCCAGGTGCGGCTGGTCGTGGGTGGGGTGAGAGGACAAGGTCAGGGCCAGAGGTCCCCGTACCGGGGCCGCGGCGGTCGAAGTCCGGAGAGAGCGACCGACCGAGCGAGGAGAGTGACAGGCCCACACCCACCCCCCTTGCAGGATCTGTCAGCCAACAAAAGTTTGTTTCAGTAGATCGCAGCGCGGAAGCTGCTCTGCTACTTACAAAACCCTGAGCCTGGATTAGGTCATCTGTGAATATTTTAGCACCGGGTTCCCTAAGAACATTCAGTGTGCTAAACAGGTTCAGTGGCAGCGCCCATCTGTCTGCGCTCCAGGCCAGAAGCAACGGCACTTCTCGCCGGCCGCGCGAGGGTGTCACTGCGTTTAGGCAACTCGCATGTGTTCAAGTTCAACAGTCGGTGTGACAGGGAATGAGGAAAGGTGCAGCTGACTCATATTGTTTCCACGCGGCCCGGTGGTTGGGGACCACTGAATTACACTGTGTAGTGAGGGGGAGCTATACGCATGCGCACTGGACAGAAACAACGGAACTAAAACTCCGCAACCCGGAAACAATCTCTCAACAGTATTTGTGTATTTATTTTTCATTTTTTTCAGGATCTACTGGGAAGTCTCAAAGATCGACCAGTCAATCACGATCGACAGGATAGCGACCACTAATATAGAACCATAGAACACTACAGCACAGAAAACAGGCTATTCGGCCTTTCTAGTCTGTGCTGAAACTTTATTCTGCTAGTCCCATTGACCTGCACCCAGTCCATAACCCTCCAGGCCTCTCCCATCCATGTATCTATCCAATTTATTCTTAAAACTTGAGTGAGCCCGCATTTACCATGTCAGATGGCAGCTCGTTCCACACCCCACCACTCTCTGAGCAAAGAAATTCCCCTAATGTTCCCCCTAAACCTTTCCCCTTTCACCCTAAAGCCATGTCCTCTCGTATTTATCTCTCCTAATCTAAGTGGAAAGAGCCTACTCGCATTTATTCTGTCTATACCCCTCATAATTTTGTAAACCTCTATCAAATCCCCTCATTCTTCTGCACTCCAAGGAATAAAGTCCTAACCTATTCAATCTTTCCCTGTAACTCAACTCCTGAAGACCCGGCAACATCCTAGTAAATCTTCTCTGCACTCTTTCAATCTTACTGATATCCTTCCTATAGTTAGGTGACCAGAACTGCACACAATACACCAAATTTGGCCTCACGAATGTCTTATACAACCTCATCATAACATTCCCAACTCCTATACTCAATACTTTGATTTATGAATGCCAGGATGCCAAAAGTCTTCTCTACAACCCTGTCTACCTGTGACGCCACTTTCAGGGAATTATGTATCTGACCTCCCAGATTGCTTTGTTCCTCTGCATTCCTTAGTGCCCTACCATTTACTGTGTATGTCCTACCTTGACTTGTCCTTCCAAAATGCAACACCTCACACTTGTCTGCATTAAATTCCATCTGCCATTTTCTGGCCCATTTTTCCAGTTGGTCCAGATCCCTCTGCAAGCTTTGAAAGCCTTCCTCACTGTCCACAACGCCTCCAATCTTAGCGTCATCAGCAAACTTGCTGATCCAATTTACCACATTATCATCTAGATCACAGACAACAAACAACAACAGTCCCAGCACAAATCCCTGAGGCACACCACTAGTCACAGGCCTCCACTACCACTCTCTGTCTTCTCCCACACAGCCAATTTTGAATCCAGTTTACAACCTCTCCATAGATACCTCGTGTCCGAACCTTCTGAACTAACCTCCCATATGGGACTTTGTCAAAGGCCTTACTATAGTCCATGTAGACAACATCCACAGCCTTTCCTTCATCTAGTTTCTTGGTAACCTCCTCGAAAAAACTCTACAAGATTCATTAAACACGATCTACCATGCACAAAAGTTATCCTTAATTAGCCCTTGGCTGTCTAAATACTTGTATATCCGATCTCTCAGAACACCTCCCAATAATTTACCTACTACTGATGTCAGGCTCACTGGCCTGTAATTACCTGGTTTACTTTTGGAGCCCTTTTTAAACAACAGAACAACATGAGCTACCCTCCAATCCTCTAGCACCACACAAGTGGCTAAAGACATTTTAAATATTCCTGCAATTTCTACACTAGTCTCTCTCAAGAAAAGATCAAAATAATAATAATAAGTAAATCAATTACAGCATAATCTATTGAATAGATCAAAAACTGTGCAAAAAAACAGAAATAATATACATTAAAAAGTGAGGTAGTGTCCAAGGGTTCAATGCCCATTTAGGAATCGGATGGCAGAGGGGAAGAAGCTGTTCCTGGATCACTGAGTGTGTGCCTTCAGGCTTCTGTACCTCCTACCTGATGGTAACAATGAGAAAAGGACACACCTTGGGTGCTGGAGGTCCTTAATAATGGACGCTGCCTTTCTGAGACACCGTTCCTTGAAGATGTCCTGGGTACTTTGTAGGCTAGTGCCCAAGATGGAGCCAACTAAATTTACAACCCTCTGCCGCTTCTTTCAGTCCTGTGCAGTAGCTCCCCCATACCAGACAGTGATGCACCTGATAGAATGCTTTCCACGGTACATCTATAATAGTTTTTGAAAGAAGGCACTCCAGACTGTGTTGCATGCCCACAGTATCAAACTGAAATATCATTTGGATTTTAGCCTTAAATATGATTTGAACCCACAGACTCCTGACTCAGAAACAAGAGGGGTATCAAATGAGCCATCATGAATGACACTGTCCCTCATCATGACTGTCCATGTTAGCTTACCATTTTGCACTCTCAAATGCCAGCTGAAGACATTTACAAGCACCAGGCCAACAATGATGGCAGAGATTAGGTTGCCCAGTTTTACACCAAAGACCCTCGTAATATCACAGTATATTCATGCCACCGGTCCTCTGATTGTACCTTGACAGCAAGGAGCACGATGACAAAAGCTCATTCATACATTATATGTGTGTGTGTGTGTTCTGACGCTTGGGTCTTGCATGTCTCGAGATGCTTGTAACTCAGTAATATCTAGGAGGTGCAGGTCCACCTGTGTCATTTTACACAACACTCATTTTCTTATGTAATCTACAAAATGGGTGGCACGGTAGTATAGTGGTTAGCACAGCGCTTTACAGCACTGCAGACCTGAGTTCAATTCCCGTCGCAGCCTGTAAGGCGTTTGTACATTCTCCTGTGACCAGGTTCTCCACTTTCCCCCCCCCACAGTCCAAAAACGTACCGACTGGTGGGTAAAGTGGGCGTTGTCCTGAGATTGAACTGTGGGGTTGCTGGGCAGTGCAAAAAGCCTGTTCCACGCTGTATCTCAATACAGAAACAGACAGACGGATAAATAAATAAATAACACCATCTCAGCTACACAAAATCATCTTCATTTGTTACTATCCATCTCTCACCCCACCATTATAGGACGATTCCCTGAAAGGAGGGTCAATGATTTCCCTAGTTTGCTGATTCCTTTTTCTGCGGTACCACTGAAAACAAATGTCCACAATTAGTCAGAGCTGAACTGCCAGCACAGCTTCATTCCAAAAATCAGAGAATTCTTAACCTGCAATTTATTGGCCACAATTGCACCAAGACTGTATTCTGGATGCCTGCTGTTCCATATAGAAGATTAAACAACATCTGGCAGATATTCTTCTGCATCCACAGTAACTGAAATTCACAGTTATATCACATCACTCTGATGCAAGATGGGGCATTATACAATAGCTTAAAACAGAAATGAAGCTCACTATTTACAATGTTAGTGCATGAAACCTGTCACACTAATTGAAGGCCTGCTCTTCACAGTCTCTTTTCACTCCAGTCCCACTGTGCTGATGTAAAGCCATCTGGCAAACTAAGTCCAAATCACCATGGCAATCTACAGGTCAAAGTTGAACCTGGTCCACAGAAGTGAGCTCTTACTGCCTCTCGCTCTCTGTTTTTAATTCTGGTTAACCACGGAGCCTCGTCCAAAATATACTTTCTACAACCTAAGTCAGAGCTAGACGGCATTATTGATAAATATTATGCAAATTTTACCCGTCATAAAAGGTCCAAATCCGTTGGCCAATTTGTGCATTTTTACTGGTTGCATTAGAAAGCAGATATAACATTTTATCTTCTCTTTGAAATTACACTGATGTTGCAACTTTAATATTCAAGGATATAATTCAATTGTTAACAAAATTCTGACTGAATTCTTACTAATGCTTTAAATTCACAACTTTTATTCTGTAACATATGACACAAATTGTGTCAGGAACATTATTGTCAAAGTTCAGCAAATTTATAATCATAATGGAAGACTACAAAAACAGGGCAGACAACCAGTATGCAAAAAACAAACTGTGCAAATACAAAAAGTAAGAAATAATAATAAATAAATATTGAGAACATGATATAATGAGTCCATTGGTTAAAGGAATATTTCAATGATGGGGCAAGTGATGTTGAGTGAAGTTATCCCCTTCGGTTCAAGAGCCTGATGGTTGAGGGGTAATAACTCTTTCTGAATTCTGTGGTACAAGTCCTGAGGCTCCTGTACCTTTTTCTTGATGACAGCAGTATGAAGAGAGCATGTTTAGGGTGGTGGGGGTCCCTGATGATGGATGCTGCTTTCCTGCAACAACAATCCGTGAAGATGTGCTCAGTTGAGGGGGGGTGTAACCCATGATGGACTAGGCCATATCCAATACTTTTTTGTAGGATTTTCCATTCAAGGGCATTGGTGTTTCCATAACAGGCTGTGATGAAGCCAGTCAAGATACTCTCCACCACACATCTATATGAGTTTATCAAATGTTCGGATGTCATGCCAAATCTTTGCAACCTCTTGGGGAAGTCGAGGTGCTGCCATACTTTCTTTGCAATTGCACTTGTGTGGTAGGCCCAAGATAGATCCTCTGAAATGATGACAGCAAAGAATTTAAATTACTGGCCCTGTCCACCTCTGATCTTCTCATGAGGACTGGCTCATGGACTTCTGGTTTCCTCCTCCTGCTCAATAATCAGCTTCTTGGTCTTATTGACATTGAGTAAGAGGTTGTTGTTAAGGCATGACTCAGCCAGATTTTCCTCTCCTTCCTATATGCTGATTCATCACCACCTCTGATTTGGCCCACGACAGTGGTGTCATAAGCAAACTTCGATATGACATTGGATTTGAGCTTAGCCACACAGTCATAAGTGTAAAGCGAGCAGAGCAGGGGCTAAGCACACAGCCTTGTGGTGAACCTGTGCTGATGGAGACTGTGGAGATGTTGTTGCCAATCCAAACTGACACATTAAAAATGGATCATAACTTTTAGTATATGTGGAAAAAACCATAATACCTGTTGCAGAATAACAAGCAGGAAACACACGTGTGCTAGACAAATATGGATACCACACCCAGGGTAGGACAGGCAATTCAATGAGCATTTTGCCAATGACTCAACGTGAAATGCTGCAGCAGTCATAACCCATCAGATGCAATTAATACTAAGCTATTCTATTACATTTTAGGGGCCAACTTGGAAGTACTGATGTAAAGCTAGTTTCCTTCACAGGGGTGTGGAGCACGGGTTCTAAACTAGGGATCGATATATTGTGCTCTACAGTTATACAGATTTGTAGGTTATAAAGAGAGTGGTAATTGAGCAAGAATATAGACTAGAAATTATAAAATGAGATAAATAAATACACATGGAACAGGGATAAATTAAACTTAACAGCAACAAAGATCAAGTATCATACATGGTAAGGGGAATGAATAAGCTGGAATGGTAACTACTCTTCAGATAATTACATTAAATGCAAAACAATTCAACATTAAATAATTGACAATGAAATGGATAAAGCTTTTGGATAACTATTTGAAACGATTGGAAATGTTGTGTTTTTCATATTCAGTCACTGCGAGGATCATGCAATGTGTTGGAAAGGATCTAGCAAAATGGTTACACGAGTGAATCTGCAGATGCTGGAAATAAATAAAAACACAAAATGCTGGCAGAACTCAGCAGGCCAGACAGCATCTATGGGAGGAGGTAGTGACAATGTTTCAGGCCAAAACCCTTCATTAGGAGTGAAGTAACATGGGATGGTCGAGGGGGGATAAGAAGTGGGGGGAGGGATAAAGTAGAGAGCTGGGAAGTGATAGGCTGGAGGGAAATGGGCTGGGGGAAAGTGGAGAATTAAGGGAAATAAAAGAGATAGAAAGGTAGGTCTGGGGGGAGATTATAGTGGGGGGGTGGGGGGAAGAGAGAGAAAGAACCAGACTAAAATAATAGATAGGGATGGGGGTAGGGGGGGCAGGGGTATCAATGGAGGTCAGTGAGTTGGATGTTCATGCCAGCAGGTAGGAGGATACCTAGGCAGGAGATAAGGTATTGCTCCATCGACCTGTGTGTGGCCTCATCTTGACGGTAGAGGAGGCCATGGACAGACATGTCGGAGTGGGAGTGGTCTGTGGAATTGAAGTGTGTGGCCACAGGGAGATCCTGCCACTGCTGGAGGACTGAGCGCCGGTGCTCGGCGAAACGGTCTCCCAGTCTGTGGCGGGTCTCCCCAATGTATAAATGGCCACATCAGGAGCACCGGATACAGTACATCACCCCAGATGACTCGCTGGTGAAGTGGTGCCTCACCTGAAAGGACTGTCTGGGGCCTGGGATGGTGGTGAGGGAAGAAGTGTGAGGACAGATGTAGCACTTCCGTTTGCAGGGATGAGTACCTGGAGGGAAGTCGGTGGGGAGGGATGGGGGGGATGAATGGACAAGGGAGTCGCGTAGGGAGCGATCCCTGCGGAAAGCCAAGAGTGGGGGGGGGGGGGGGGGAAGGGGAAGATGTGGCTGGTGGTGGGATCACGTAGGAGGTGGCGGAAGTTACGGAGGATTATATGTTGGGCTGGTGGTGGGATCACCCTCACTATAATCTCCCCCCAGCCCTACCTTTCTTTCTCTTTTATTTCCCATAATTCTCCACCTTTCCCCTAGCCCATTTCCCTCCAGCCCATCACTTCCCAGCTCTCTACTTCATCCCTCCCCCCACTTCTTATCCCCTCTCCACCATCCCATGTTACTTCACTCCTGATGAAGGGTTTCGGCCCGAAACGTTGTCACTACCTCCTCCCATAGATGCTGTCCTACCTGCTGAGTTCTGCCAGCATTTTGTGTTTTTAGCAAAATGGTTCATTCTTCTTAACCGATTTCAGTGGCTGTGGGATCCTGTGCACCAGAACCCTTCCATAAATGTGCAGAGTTTGCGTGTGATGAGGGGAACGTGCTCAGTGTGCAGCAGAACAAAAAAATAACAATCTTAGCAAAAAAACACTTAAGTAAGGAGCAAATCATGTTGGGAGAACATCATATAGAAAACTGGCACTCCAAAAGGAAGGACAGAATGAATTTCACATCTGTTAGCTTCTATTAAAGGACTGAAGTAATTTTGGTAAAAATAATAAAAGATATTAAGAAATGGAAGCTGTTGAATTAGATAGTAGAAATTAAGGAAATTTAAAATCTGCTGATGGCTGTTTGCACTGTTGTCTCGTACATTGTTGATTGCTATTATGCTGTCTGTTATGGTGTTGTCCTGTGTTTTATGCTTGACACCAAACCACAACAAAGCTGGTACATTTCAAATACTGGCAATGAAGGGATTCTGACTCTGATTCTTATTACCTTTTACTTTTAGAAACAGAGACTGAAAATAAAACTGAACACTTAGCCCATTCTACCTCTTCTAGCTCTTTGGAAAGCATAAACAGATTGAAGAGTGAACCCCAATAAGCCTGTTTTTCCAGTCAATATGAAAATGGTACAGCCTCAAAAAGCCATCCCAAGCTCTCAATTACATGCCATTTCAATGTTCCTTCCCATCCCCACACTAACCTGTCCACCCTTGGCTTCCTCTATCACTAGGGTGAGGCCCAATACAAACGGCTCTTTATTTTCTATCAGGGTAGGCCATGGGATGAATGCTGAGCTTCCCCATTTGAGGAAACATTCCCCTCTAGTGGGTCCTTTCCCCTTTATCACCCATGCCCATCTCTCTCACTCCTGAACTTCTTCCAGAGCTCCCATTTTGTCCCTCTTTCTCCCTCCACCCATTTCAACCCTTCCCACTTTCCAGTTCAGTGCAAAGATCAAGCACGGGTTCCCTTGCTAATCCTCCTCCACCATCGGGCTCTGGTTCCACCTGCTGTTCACCTCACCCCAAAGGATTCCCATTATCACAAACACGAGAAAATCTGCAGACGCTGGAAATCCAAGCAACACACACAAAATGCTGGAGGAACTCAGCAGGCCAGGCAGCGTCTATGGAAAAGAGTAACAGACAATGTTTTAGGCTGAGACCCTTCTACCGGACTGAAAAAAGGAGATGAGAAGTCAGAATAAGAAGGTGGAGTGGAAGGGTAGGAAGAGGTACAAGGTGGTAGGTGACAGGTGAAACCGGGAGAGGGGGAGAGGGTGAAGTAAGGAGCTGCAAAGTTGACTGGTGAAAGAGAACGGGAAATCTGACAGGAGAGGGCAGAAGGCCATGGGAGAAATGGAAGGGGGAGGAGCACCAGAGGGAAGTGATGACCTGGTCAGGAGACAAAGTGAGAGGGGGATCTGGGAATGGGGGAATGGTGAAAGAGGTGGGGGGCAATTACCAGAAGTATTGGTTCCCATTATCACCTCCTTTACTTATCAAATTACAACCTTTTGTATTCCTGATTTCCCTCCAGCAGGTATCTCCAACCTTCACTCTCCCCTCCCTGCACATTGTTCCATTTATCTGTTTCTTCTCCCTTTATTTGTCATTAACCAGCCACTCTCTCCCATCGTTAGCTCTCCCACGCACCTCCTATCCGCACTGTTCCCTTCACTTTCCTACGTCTTGCAGCTTCTGTCATCCTACACCCTAACCGCCCCGTCTCCTGTCTCACCCCTCCATCTCTTTATACCTCTCCACTCAAAGTCCTGAAATGCTGACAATTCCTTTCCTGCTACAGACGCTGCTTGACATGTTGAATGCCTCTAGCAGATAGTTGCTCCAGGCTCCAGCATTTTACTGGATTAACTCTTTGGAGACTACAAGTCCAGTCCTATTACAGTAGTGTGAATTTGCTTTTACAATTTAATAAAATCTGCAAAGACAAGACCGGCATGATTTAAGGTATTCCTGTAAAAAATAAACAACTCTCTGCCAGGGTCTGAATAGACTTCCAACAGTTCTTTAAAAGTTATAATTTTGCTACTTTGCAACTTTTTTAAAATGTGTGGCTTTACTAGTTACTGACTGAAATTCATCCTGAAAATTCTAGTTATCCCATGTTAAATTTATCAGCCATACATAATTTCTGTAGAATTATAGAATGCTTCTATGAACTAAATCTTTTAAAATACTTTGAAACTTCAGTAAAACATTATAATGTTTCATTTTACTAATTTTGAGAGTTTATCAAGTACCTTAGTAAGTTCAGTATCAAGTTATTTCCTTCCACCCACATACAATGACATTTGGCAAACTGTAACCAAAATCAGGGTGACAGATACCTCAAAAGAATTGATATTGTTCTAGATAAAATCTGGAGTAACGCCTAGACTAGGTGCATGTATTAGGATTATCCCATTATGGGACAAGGGGGAACATTTGGGGAGAGAAGGTAATAGCACAAATGCATCCAATTACTTCTGCTCCCATTTTTTTTTTGAGAATTTCTGCTGTAAATTATTCATCCAAACTGGCTATGTTAATCGGAAAAAAATCAAAATTGCAGGTGTTACAGGAAGTGGTAAAGTTACTCATCAAAGTAAGGTAGTATCTGTGGATAGAGTAAGCAGGTTGCGTCAATGAAACTACAGCAGAACTGTGGATGTGGGAAAAAGTGTGTTTTAAATTGTAGATGGGGGAGATGTGAAGAGGACCAAGGCAATGCCTGTGATCTGGAGGAGATGAAGGTTGCCCAAGTGACCAGTGATCTGGCCAACAGAGGCACAGTTGGTTTTGTATGCTGTTTATTTAGGATGAACATCATTTCCTGCATGTAAACTGTTTTTTATATAATTTCCTGCCCAGGTTAATTTGGATTTCAAATGGAAGCACACGATAGAAAATCATCCATCCCCATCCCCTCTTAATTCTCCCTTGAAACAGCAAAATCTGTTTAGTAAACATTTAGAATATATATTTGAAGGAAGTATTTTGTTTATCACTTATCGTTATTAAGATTTTATAGCACCACGATTTTATTCTTGGTTACATGGCACATGGAGTTTTGCATGTGTGGTTAACACTGACTGTGGGAATATTGAACAGTATTAGTATATTCAGGTATGTAATGTTTCTGTGTTCAATTTAATACTCATTTTATTTAACTTTCTGAAGTTTCACAAATAAGATCTTATTAAAAACCCTTCAGAAAGTTTCCAGCTTGGGTAATTTTTAAGATGTTTAACTCACTGCATAGCTTTGTATCTAAACATTGCAAGGGCAGTAAAGTGAAAAGATAATTTGTCTTCAAACGGAAGCCTCACACAACAATGTCAGCTTCCTACCCAAGCAATGTCGATTGACGAGACCTGGAAGTTAGGTCAGACTACAGTGCATCGATTCTCTCTTCATGACGCTCGAACAAACCCATGATCAGCACGAGCCCACGCCAGAACTGAAGCTGCAAGACAGAGAGTGGCTTCCACTAAGTGTGAAGCTGAGATGCGAATGGAGAAAGCTCACACACACGGAGGCTACATTAAGTGTACTCAGGGAAGTGGCAGAAGCTCAGGCTGTCTCTGCAGCGTCAAAGGCATATGGAGCAGCAGCTAACTTTTTCAGTGGCGAGTCTCCAACCTGAATCAGTCATACTTTGCCATCACAACGGCCAATGCAGCTTACTAAACATTACATCCAAAGACATTTTGGCTACAGAACAGACAGTGCTCCAGCTCTACAAGAAGCAGCTGTCCACACCACACAGCCAACGTGCCTTTCACATCGTCCAGGTATACAGCAGCAAGGACCTCAGTCAACAGTTTCTGCTGATGCCAATCCCATCTGTACAGTCAGAGACACACTGGGCTTCCATCTGTCCCAGGATCCATAGAACCACATCACACAATTGCATTGCTCTCCTCTGCAGTTCATTGTGAGAGAACTTTAGAAAACTATCAAGACGGCTAAAGAGAGATTCTTCAATTGCCGTTGGAGATCCATAGCATTTATTCAGCCTCTGCCACACTGTTTGCAAACTCATAGCTCGAGTATTAATGTGAATTGCTCTAACCCTTGTTGCATGTTGCTGTGACTCCCCACCAAGCCATTTGCAGAAAGTCTCAAATCTATTTTTACTTAGTTTGAGACTTAATCATTCCATGGCATTGCAAAAGCTTGACCTCCAGGATGGATAACTAGCAGACTGGTTGTCGAATGTTTTTACTCCTACTGTGACTTTTGTTTCACTAGTTAAGACCGACATCCCATGGACGCAAGTCAGTGAGTGTTTTGGCCAATAGAGGCGCAGTTCATTTTCTATGCACATCACTAGCTGTACGTAAGCTGTTTTTTATATCACTTCCTGTGTAGGTTAATTTGCATTTCAATTTGAAGTACACAGCGGAAATTCATCTCCATCCCATCTTTATTTGCCCTTGAAACAACAATATCTGTGAGTCTTAAGTTTTGTAGATATATTTTGAAAGAAATATGTTTATCGCTCATCATTATTAAGATATCATTGTGCCACGAGTTTACTCTTGGTTACATGGCATAGTTATGAAATGTTGCAAGTGTGGTTAACACGAATTGCAAGAATAATAATATTCATGTGCACAGCAATTCTGTACTTAATTTAATACCATTTTACTTAACTTTCTGCAGTTTCACAGGTAAGATCTCGTTAAAAACCCTGAAGAAGCTGCCAGCTGGGGTGATTTTTGAGAAAGTGTTCAACGCCCTGCGAGGGCAGTAGAACCAGTACTGTCAGTGCTGTTAGTTAATAGGTGAATAAGGGCAGTAAGGGAATTAGAGAGTTGCTGGAAATCCAAACCAAAAAGAAAGTTGGAACTACCCAGGAAATATGCTACATCTGTGCAGAAAGAAAAACAGGAAAGGCTGGCAATCTGAAATTATAGAATTCAACATTGCATCCAGACAGCTGCAAAGTAAGTAGATGGAACACGAATTGGCTTCCATTCTCTATAGATGTTCCTTTGTTAGAACATAGAACAGTACCGAAAGGAACAATCCCGTAGCCCACGACATAGTGTTAAACAAATTCAATGGCAACTAATCCTTCTGCCTGTACAATGTCCATACACTCCCACTTCATGTCTATTTACAAGGCTTTGGAATGCTTCTGTTGTGTCTGCCTCCACCACCACCCCAAGTAGTGCATTCCAGGCATCCACACCAGTCCCGGAGTGAAAAACTTTCCTCACTGAATTTAAATCCTTTGCATACCCTCTGGTATTAGACATATCGACCCTGGGATAAAGATGCTGGCTATTTACTTTATTTGCCTCTCAAAATCTTATAAACATTTATCAGACCTTCACTACTCCAAAGAAAAAACCCCGTTTTTGCAACCTCTCCTTACAGAACGTGCCTTCTAATCTAGTCAACATCCTGATCAGCTTCTTCTGCACCCTCTCCAAGTTCTAGACCATATAACAGGCAAACCCGAACTGAATGCAATACTCAAGGTGCAGCCTAATCAAAGCTTCAGCATTACTTCCCCACTCTTCAAAGTAAATTTATTATCAAACTACAAACTATATATACTACCCTGATTTCATTTTCTTGGCTAACATTCCCAGTAAATACAAAGAAGCATAATAGAATCAATGAAAATCTACACACAACAAAGATGGACAAACAGCCAGTGTGCAAAAGTCAACAAGTTGTGTGAATACCGGAAAAAACCCCATAAAAATAATAAGTATTGAAGACACAAGTTGTTGAGTCCTTGAAAGTGAGTCCACATTTTGTGAAATCTGTTTAGCGTTGGGGTGAATGATGGTTGAGGAATGACTGTTCCTGAACCTGGTGGAATGCGACCTAAGGCTCCTATACCCCCTTCCTGATGGCAGCAGTGAGAAGAAGAAATGATGAGGGTCCTTGATGATGGATGCTGCTTTCCACAAAAAGTGCTCCTTGTAGATGTGCTTAGTTTTGGGAGGGCTTTTCCTATCAGGCTACTTTTCCAGTCGAGGACAATGGCATTACCACACTAGGCCATGATGCAACCAGTAAGTACACACTCCACTGAGCATCCAAAGAACTTTGCCAAAGTTTTAGATGACATGCCTAATCTTCACAAACGTTTAAGAAAATAGAGGCACAACTGTGCCTTCTTTATAATACTCAAGGGCATCGTTTGATCATAGCTTCCAAAACCTTACATACACTTCCTTTTTCTTCTTGTTCAGCAGCTCTCTCATCATTCAACATTCCCTTAGCTTGCCATCTTTGTCTTTTGCTCTTACTTCTTCCTTCATACCTGTCCTGTACTCTTTGCAGCTTGTTTTTAAACACCCTCCACATGAAAGATGTGGACTTGCCCAAAAATAATTGTTCCCTATAATGCTCTTGAGCATATCAATAAAAACTTTGGTTTGATTTTGTTGGAACATGCCATGGTCAAAGACAGAGAGGTCAGAGTGGGATGTAGAACTAAAATGACAGCTGGCTAGAACAAGAAAGTCATTTTTGCACTCTGAATGGAGATGTTCTGCAAAGCAGTCACTTAATCTATGTTTGGTTTACTCAGTACAGAGGATACTGCACCAAGTGTAATGCAGCAGACTGGAAGTGCAAACGAATTGTTAGTTCAGCTGGACAGACTACTTGGGTTGGATGGTGGTGGGAAGGGAAAGGTTAATCAGCAACATTGCATTTGCTATAGTTGGGAAGAAGTGGGTGTTGGAGATCAAAGAAGCTGTGAGGAAATGGTCCCTCTGAAATGCTAAAAGGGGCAGGAGGGAAATGTGCGACAACTGCTGGAATCTTTATGAAGGTGGAGGAAATTGAGAAGAATCATATGTTAAGTGATGGAGTTGAAGGAGAACCTCCTCTTGGTCCTGTCTGATGCTGTACATTTGGTGGTTAATTTTGTTTTGTGATTATTTCATTGATTGGATGTACCTGTCTCATTTTAATACCATAGCAATATCTTACTAATATGAAATTCTGCAGACAAATTAGAGTGGCAAAGCTACAGTGCAGGAGCAAGGCACACGCCTTCATTGTGCACCTAGAGCCAGATGACTCTTTGACCCTTTCTAAGTACTGAGCCCTAACATCAGTTGTGCAGTGCTCACATTTTCGAACTCTTATTCACGGTTCATTTACTGAAATGCCAAATAACATTATTGCTAACTGCCTGAAATTCTTGCTCAGCCCACACATAGCTCTCAGCAGTCATCGTATGATCTCTTCCCACACACAAAATTTAAACTGAAAATGCTAATGGTGCCTTTTTTACAAACCATGGTCTCTTTTCACCCAAACATGGTTTTTTTTTTTGCAACACCATGGTTTTAATGTTCAGATTGATTGGAATGTTCCATTCTTAGTCAAGTAAAGGAAAACATATTATGATTGCAATAATTGTTCAACCTGTTAATTTACATTGCAGTCACAATGTGAGTTCACCAATGGACGAGAAAGTATCAAGTATGTGGTTGTGATGTGAAGGAGGTGAAGGCAGTTTCACTTATGGCTGATTAGTGGCGCACATAATTTCATTTATAGACACTGCTGTCTTCACACCAGTCCTACTGAGCACAAATCAACTGTATTTGATTAACCTTTCAATATTGATAAGTGGGTGTTGGACTCAAAGAATTAGTCAGACAGTTGTTAAATATTGTAAAAAGTGTGAAATCTTTCTAAGGTTTTCAGTGGTTCGTGAGAAGAGAATATTTATTGCTAAAGATTTATGTGAATTCTTGCATGTGGGAAAGTATAATCTTTTACATTTTGCAATTCACCTCATGGGAACCTATTTCAAGCCCTATTGGGACCCTTCAGAGCTGTTCCAAAGATGCATTTTGGCAAGACTCATACTGGTTTGTATTGACAGTCATTCAGGAGCAGCCGGAATGCAAATCACTCAATATATACATCCGTGTCATTATGTTACTCAGCCAGGGCAGTCTTCAGTTTAAAGATACTTTTCTTTCAGGTCAATTAATGGCAACCTCTGACAGAGTATGAAACCACTCCATAATATCAATGCAACAATGCTTTTGTTCTAAAACAAAGACAGATATATCCTGACTAATAAAAATTCATGTAATAATTACAGAATAATGCATATATGCTGATGGGATATTCTGTCAGGCCTCACGGGCAATGCAAATGGCAAAGTTTATTTTAAAAATACTTTCATTCAAACATCCTTTGCCAACTCACAGGAGCTTAATCAAACAAAATTTGACACTGAGCCCCATGAAATTTTCGCTTCATTTAGCCTGGAGCTATAACCACGCCAAGTGTCAGTCTCACAGGTTGGTTTGGTACTCTCTGTTGTTAGGGACAGGCAGCTGATAGCACACCCTGCAGTAATGCAGCAAAGAAAGTTAGAGATGAGAATAGTGAAACACATTGAGCTCATTAATTCGTATGGGTAAAGGAGGCAGCAAAAAGAGTAAAGGTATTCATTCAAAGGACTAGCTCCAGTCCAGCAAGGAGCTTGTTGATTCAATATGGGGGCTTGTTCCCTACCTGCCGTGGCACTGGATCACTTTGGTAGAGTCACAGCTTTCATCTTATCACGTAGCTGGAAAAGGACAGTATTGAGGTCCTGAGTGCAGAAAATTTCAGAATGAATCGCCACAAGCCCTCTCTAGTTGATGAAATCAAAGGCTTTTGTGAGGTTGAAAAAGCTACAAACACTGTCTGATGCTGTACTGTGCATTTTTCCTGGATTTATCATCCAGTGGTCAATGTTTTGGGGGTTTTGGCCTGAAATATCAACTCTTTATTCCTCTCCACAGAAGTTGTCTGACCAGCTGAGTCCCACCAGAATTTTGTGTGTGTTACTCTGGACCCAGCGCCCGCAGAATCTCCTGTGTTTATGCCAGTTGGGCACTGTTGTGGGCAGAATCCACATTTTGACCACGAGAGTCCTGATCCTGAGGTGACTAATGAGAACCTCTGTGATAACTTACCCAGAAATTAGGCAGCCAGTTTGAAAACTAAGATCCACAACAAAACTCTGGAAAATATAACATCACTTTCCAAACCTTGGATAACATCTGGATGAAACCTATGCGGTCACAGGCAGAACACCATTAACACCTTTAACACCATCCAGCCCAAGATCTTAAGGCACAAACTAATGGAGATGGGAGTAGACTCTCACATGGTGGATTGGATAGTGGACTACTTGACAGATAGACCTCAGTATGTGCGGTTGGGAGACTGTAGGTCTGACACGGTGGTCAGCAGCACAGGAGCGCCGCAGGGGACCGTGCTCTCTCCGGTCCTGTTCACCCTGTACACATCAGACTTCCAATATAACTTGGAGTCCTGCCATGTGCAGAAGTTCGCTGATGACACGGCCATAGTGGGGTGTGTCAGGAATGGACAGGAGGAGGAGTATAGGAAACTGATACAGGACTTTGTGATATGGTGCAACTCAAACTACCTGCGTCTCAATATCACCAAGACCAAGGAGATGGTGGTGGACTTTAGGAGATCTAGGCCTCATATGGAGCCAGTGATCATTAATGGAGAATGTGTGGAGCAGGTTAAGATCTACAAGTATCTGGGAGTACAGTTAGACGAGAAGCTAGACTGGACTGCCAACACAGATGCCTTGTGCAGGAAGGCACAGAGTCGACTGTACTTCCTTAGAAGGTTGGCGTCATTCAATGTCCGTAGTGAGATGCTGAAGATGTTCTATAGGTCAGTTGTGGAGAGCGCCCTCTTCTTTGTGGTGGCGTGTTGGGGAGGAAGCATTAAGAAGAGGGACGCCTCACGTCTTAATAAGCTGGTAAGGAAGGCGGGCTCTGTCGTGGGCAAAGTACTGGAGAGTTTAACATCGGTAGCTGAGCGAAGGGCGCTGAGTAGGCTACGGTCAATTATGGAAAACTCTGAACATCCTCTACATAGCACCATCCAGAGACAGAGAAGCAGTTTCAGCGACAGGTTACTATCGATGCAATGCTCCTCAGACAGGATGAAGAGGTCAATACTCCCCAATGCCATTAGGCTTTACAATTCAACCGCCAGGACTTAAGAACTTTTTAAAAGCTATTATTAATGCTTTTTGAGATAGTGATTTAGATGCATATCATATTTTTTACTGAGTTAAGTATTGTATGTAATTAGTTTTGCTACAACAAGTGTATGGGACATTGGAAAAAAAGTTGAATTTCCCCATGGGGATGAATAAAGTATCTATCTATCTATCTATCTTTCAGAGAGGGCAAACATCGACGACGAAAACCATCACCACCTCCAATGCACTGGCACAACCTCCAGCTGTCTGAGGAAAGGAGATCTGAAGACCAGGATTTCAAAACTGGCACCAAGCTCACGGTTTATCAAGTAACAGTGATCCCTGTCCTCTTTACTGAGTCGGAGACATGGTCAATATACCCGAGACACCTCGGCACACAGGAGAGGTAGTGGCAACACTGCCTCTGCAAAGCCCTACAGCTTAGTGGCAGAATGAACAAACCAATGTTGGCATCCTCCTTCAGGCCAACATCCAACCTGTGATCATGGACACTGGTGGATGGGCATCCCTGACACCAGACTCCAAAACCAAGCTCTCTACTCCTAGCTCCTTTGTGGCAAGAGATTTCTAGGAGGACAGAAAAAATGTTTAAAGATGCTCTCAGAGTCTCTTTGAATAATTCTAACATTGATTCATCAGAATCCTTGGTAGGTGACCTCTCAAAATATAGAAAAGTTCTATGTAAATTTCCAATCAATGTACCTATGCCTCACCATATATTATTGATGTGTCACCAATAATGAGGTTCCATTTCTTTGTAGGCACTCACAGTAGGACAAAGAAATACAAGAGAATCGTTGAATAGCTACATAGAAACAAAGACTGACAAGCGACCAATGCGCAAAAGAATACAAACTTATGCAAATAAAATAAACAACAGACAGCTAGACAAATGAACAAATGCTGAGAACACTGAGTCCATGAAAGTGAATCCATAGTTTGTGTTCAATAATCACATCAGTTTGCAGGTGAGTGAAGTTATCCACACTGGTTCAGGAACCTGATGGTTGAGGAGTAATAACTGTTCCTGAACCTGGTGGTGTGGGTTCTGAGGCTCCTGTACCTCCTTCCCAAAGGCAGCAGCAGGAAGAGAGCAAGGCCTAGGCAGTGGGGGTCCCTGATGATGGATGCTGCTTTCCTGAGATACAAATATAGGAGCAACATTTCCATTGGGAACACACAGAAGCAATGTATAAAAATACAGCACATCCATCCAATGCACCCGGAGCAGTGTCTGTGAATCCTATATAAAACTCTTCAGTCACAGACATCACAGAACTAGATAACAAATCAGCTTTGATCCCACGCAACGGCTCTAGAGAGAGAGAATTGGGTGGGTTGGAGGAAGGGGGTTAGAGAGAAATAAAATTATTGATGCATTTGAAAATGGGGATGAGAATTTTAAAATTAACATTGTTGTATTGAGAGCAAATGAGTTGAGTAACACTGCACCACTGGAGTACAGTATGGGTATTTTACATCACCAAAAACATGGACCATAGAACTGCATCCTGATTCACACACTGGGTACTGACATGATAGCTAAATTCATTGCAGATATATCAGATGAACCAAAAGCTTTAGATATTAAAATACCGGAAATACTCAGCAAGTCAGGCAACATCTTTGAGAAAGGAATCTTGCGTCAGAACCAAAATTTTGGAATCTAACAAGAAGCTTCAGACACTTTCTCACTGCGGATGCGTATTAGTAAATGAACTACTGTATTGTCAGATAACATTGGTCAAAGTCCCAAAAGCCTTTCAATTCAAGCCAATCAAATCACTTATTTTGTTAAGAGTGGCATGCGTAAAATATTAATGACAGTGAACACCAGTCAGATGAACAGCTAGGATTGTAAATACTGCCGTACAGCTCGGAGAGTGTAACTTTAAACCTCACTTACAAATATTAAAAATACATGTAATTTTAACTGTCTGACCATAAGGAATAACATGGTTTGATTAATAAACAGATTTACTGGTATAGATGACAACCTTGCAATTGAAGCCAAGAATCTTGCCTCCAGTTGCAAAATGCAGAGACGTTTCCTACATAAAGCCCACACACTAAAAATTATTGACATTTGTCAATGTCAAATCAATGAATTTTCAATCTCAATGTTTCTAGCATTTTCTATTTTTATTGCATAATGATAGGCTGTTGCTTTGATATCACATTCTGCTCTGCATTAACTTACTCAAATGAATGTAGTTACTTGTTTTCTATTCTTGTAAAAGTCAACAAGAGTGTAATTAGTTAACTTTCTAAATTGATAGTGGGGGTTGCAGGCATTCCGTATAATCTCTGATGTACTGTATATGTCATAACTAAGGAGTTATTGAAACCTGCACTCTCCTTCCCAGTAGAAGGGCAGATAGACAAGGCTAGAGCTGTGGCTTTTAGGTCCGGGGATACCAGTCGCTACATGGAATCCAGGCGTGAACTCCGAAAAGCCATTAAGGGCACCAGGGGGCAATATCGAGCCAAGTTGGAAGCCCAGGCTAACCAGAGGGATGCCAGTAGACTATGGCAGGGTCTAAATGAGATCACTGGGTGCAAAGAAAAGGCTGGGAATATCAATAACTGTAGCACTTCTCTTCCTGACGAACTTAACGTTTTCTACGCAAGATTCAAACAGATGGGGGCGTCCCACCCCCTCCGGATGGTCCCACCCAGACCTGGTGGCATCGAGATTCATTGTCACTGAGGAAGACGTTAGAAGAGCCTTCTTGAAGATAAATCCAAGGAAGGTGACAGGCCCAGATGGCGTCCCAGGACGGGCTCTTCGGGCCTGTGCAAGCGAGCAAGCTGGAGTGTTTGCTGACATCTTCAACTGCTCCCTGCATCAGTCTAAGATCCCCTCATGTTTTAAGGCGGCAACGATAATCCTGGTGCCAAAGAAAAGCAAGGTGACATGCCTGAATGACTATCGACCTGTGGCTCTGACATCAATTGCTATGAAGTGCTTCGAGTGATTGGTTATGGCACACATCAACCATAGCCTACCGGTCAACCTCAACGCTTTGCAATTCACCTACCGGAGCAACAGGTCAACGGCAGATGCCATCTCTCTGGCACTGCATTCCTCCTTAGAACACCTGGTGAATAAAGATGCATATGTAAGGTTCCTTTTCATTGACTACAGCTCTTCCTGTAATACCATCATTCCAAATAAACTGATTTCTAAGCTCCAGAACCTGGGTCTTAGCACTCAGATCTGCAGATGGATCTTCAACTTCCTCACAGACAGGACCCAGGCTGTAAAGATAGGGGACAAGCTCTCCTCTACAATCACTCTGAGCACCGGTGCCCCACAAGGCTGTGTACTCAGCCCCCTGCTGTACTCACTGTACACCCATGATTGTGTAGCCAAGTTTCCATCGAACTCAATATGTAAGTTTGCTGATGACACCACAATTGTAGGCCATATCTTGGGTAATGATGAGGCTGAGTACAGAGAGGAAATTAACAACCTGGTGGCATGGTGCGAAGACAATAACTTATCCCTCAATATCAGCAAGACAAAGGAATTGGTTGTTGACTTCAGAAGGAGTAGTGGACCGCACGGCCCCATCTACATCGGTGGTGTGCAGGTGGAACAGGTCAAAAGCTTTAAGTTCCTCGGGGTGAATATCACAAATGACCTTACTTGGTCTAACCAAGCAGAGTCCACTGCCAAGAAGGCCCACCAGCGCCTTTAATTCCTGAGAAAGCTGAAGGAATTTGGCCTGTCCCCTAAAACCCTCACTAATTTTTATAGATGCACCGTAGAAAGCATTCTTCTAGGGTGCATCACAACCTGGTATGGAAGTTGTCCTGTCCAAGACCGGAAGAAGCTGCAGAAGATTGTGAACATAGCCCAGCACATCACACAAACCAATCTTCCATCCTTGGACTCACTTTACGCCACACGCTGTCGGAGCAGTGCTGCCAGGATAATCAAGGACACGACCCACCCAGCCAACACACTTTTTGTCCCTCTTCCCTCCGGGAGAAGGTTCAGGAGCATGAAGATTCGTACGGCCAGATTTGGGAACAGCTTCTTTCCAAATGTGATAAGACTGCTGAACAGATCCTGACCTGGATCTGGGCCGTACCTTCCAAATATCCGGACCTGACTTGCACTACCTTACTTTCCCTTTTCTATTTTCTAATTATAATTTATAATATAAATTTTTATAATATTTACTTCGATTTGTACTTCAGGGAGCGCGAAGCACAGAATCAAATATCGCTGTGATGATTGTACGCTCTAGTATCAATAGTTTGGTGACAATAAAGTAAAGTAAGTAAGTAAGTTATAGACTCAGGTTCAAATGTGACTGCTGGCTTACCAAAACTACTTTTCCACTAAAGCACTAAAAACTGTCAAACAAATGCCTAGAATCATAAAAGACTTAGAAACAGAAAACTAAAATTGGTTACCTCATAACACCAAACATTTACTTCAACAACACGAAATTTCAAAACCATTAGAAGCAAGATTGTGGCTTAACAGCACTATTACAAAATGACACATATACCTCAGCAATTAAGTACACCTTTTTAAAAAACACAACTTAAAATTCAACAATACCAATGGCACATGTACAGCCCACTCCATTCTTCAAAATGACCATCCAGCTTCAGCTATAACAAATCATGAACAGTTTATCAGGCAGTTTACATAAAACTGTACACAAGCCGAAACAGCTCCTGACAGGCAGGTAGCAACATGTCCAGAATGTGCTATCAGAATGAGTCACCTTCAGCTGTTAAAACAGCCTCTAATTTTCTCCTAAAACAGGAGAGCCTTTCAAGGCACCTCTTTCTGCCCTTTTAGGGAAGAGGAAAGCAAACCTAACCTTGTGTTGCCGATCACCACATCAGTGGGAGATAATACAAGGTCTAATGGAAATTGCGCTCTCTCTTCCTCCACCCTTCTTTCATTTCATCCACCTCAGAAAGCTGTTTCACATACCAAGTTAAAAGTCTAAGTACCCGGTAAATCCCAACCTGGTTAACCCTTCCCTTTTGGGATGTCATAGTCTCATCTGGCTCAGAAAAAGGTACAGGAAATGTCTGCAGGTTATTTAGTTATTACAATAATGCCATTGGGAAGACCTTTTCTTTGGTGTAAAGGTTGAACCCTGTTATTTCTGTGTTTGCTATTACAGTAGCTTCTGGAGCAGCTATGTTGACTTTAAAATTCTTGCATTTTCTTTCAAATCCTCTCTTGAACTTAGTCCTCCCAAACTTACACGATGCTCTCAATTGAATGTAACTACAAAGTATGTCCAGACAATTTTAATTGAAGGAGTAAATCCAGTCCAAATACTTTGGATGCTTGAGAATATTTTAATGGATCAATGCACTCAATGGCCACTTTATTAGGTACACCTGCTCGTTAATGCAAACAGCTAATCAGCCAATCATGTGGCAGCAACTCAATGCATAAAAGCGTACAAACATAGTCGAGAGATTCAATTGTTGTTCAGACCAAACATCAGAATGCGGGAAAAATGTGATCTAAGTAACACTGACCATGGAAGATTGCTGGTGCCAGACAGGGTGGTTTGAGTATCTCAGAAGCTGCTGATCGCCTGGGATTTTCATGCACAACAATCTCTAGAGTTTACAGAGAATGGTGCAATAAACAAGAAACATCCAGTGAGCGGCCGTTCTGTGGGCAAAAATGCCTTGTTAATGAGAGAGCTCAGAGGAGAATGGTCAGACTGGTTCAAGCTGACAGGAAAGCAACAGTAACACAAATAGCCACACGTTACAACAGTGGCTTGCAGAAGCGCATCTCTGAAGGCACAACACATCGAACCTTGAAGTGGATGGGCTGAAGCAGAACACAAACATAATCACCGGCCACTTTACTAGGCACCTAATAAAATGGCCGTTGTGTAACTACAAAATTACACACATTATAATGTAAACATATTATATAAACCTTTTCCTGGAAGGATAAAGTCAGTTCACAGAAGCTGATGCATGCATTGCAGTTTTATGCAAGTTTAAAATGTACTATCATCAACTGAAAGGAGCAAAATCCCATCCTAATACTATATGAATGCCAAGTTTGTGCAGGCAAGTTGCTGGAATTCATTCTAAGGAACATTATAAATGTTCAAAGACATAGGCTAATCTGAGGCAGTCAGCATGAATTTGCTGAAGTAAGACGCTGTCTGATGAACTTCACTAGATATGTTGATGATGGTAAGGAGGAGGGAGGGTTGTGCTTGATGTCATCTTCTAACAACCTCCTACATGGCAGGCAGGAATATGTAGTCGGATTGAGGGATGGGTGGCAAATCTGATCCAAAACTCTTTCTGTTACGGGGGCAAAACATAATGATAGGTGATCGTGACTTTGCCGCTACCATTGGGAACCCACTAGACACAATACTTCACTTCTTGCTTTTTGTAATGTAAATGATTTTGACAGAAATGAAGGAGACATGATAAGATTTCGAAGTAATACAAATATTTGACATTGAAAGCTTTAGGTTGCAGGAATTCAGCTACAGATGAGCAAATATGACGTTGTGGCCATCTCTGAAATTTGGCTAAAGGATGGCTGCCATTGGGAGCTGAACATCCACGAATATATGGTGTATCAGAAAGACAGGCTTGTAGGCAGAGGGAGTGGTGCGGCCCTGTGTATAAGAAATAATATTAAATCATTAGAAAGAGATGACATAGGATTGGAAGGTGTAGAGTCTCTATGGGTTGAATTAAGAAATAACAAGGGTAAAAGGACCCTAATGGCAGTTGTATAATAGCCTCCAAACAGCAGCAGGATGTGAATTACAAATTACAGCAGGAGATAGAAAAGGCATGTCAGAAGGGCAATGCCATGATAATCGTCGGGGATTTTAACATGAAAGTGGATTGGGAAAACCAGGCCAGTACTGGACCTCAAGAGAGAGAACTTGTAGAATGTCGAAGGGATGGCTTTTTAGAACAACTTATTGTTGAGCCCACTAGGGGATCGGCTGTACTGGATTGGGTGTTGTGCAACGATCTGGAGGTGATACGAGGAGCTTAAGGTGAAGGAAACCTTAAGGAACAGTGATCACAATATGATTGAGTTCACTTTGAAATTTGAGAAGGAGAAACTAAATTCCAATGTGTTGGTATTTCAGTGGAATAAAGGATAATACAATGGCATGAGAGGGGAACTGGCCAAAGTTGACTGGAAAGGGACATTTGCAGGAAGGACAGCAGAGCTAGAGTTGGAGTTTGGCTGGAGTTTCTGCGAAAAATGAGGGAAGTGCAAGACAGATATATTCCAAATAAGAAAAAATTTTCGAAGGGAAGAAGGACACTACCGTGGCTGACAAGTGAAGTCAGAGCCAAAGTAAAAGCAAAAGAGAGGGCATACAAGGAAGCCAGAGCTAGTGGGAAGATAGAGGACTAGGGAGCTTTTAAAAACTTGCAGAAGGAAACTAAGAAAGTCATTCAGAAGAAGATGATTTATGAGAGGAGGCTGGTGACTAATATCAAAGAAGATACTAAAAGCGTTTTTAAGGGTAAAAAGAGAGTCAAGGGTAGATATACGACCAATACAAAATGACGCTGGAGATATTGTAATGAGAGAAGCAAAAATGGCAGAGAAATTAAACGCGTATATTGCATCAGTCTTCACAGTAGAAGACGTCTGCAGTACACTGGACATTCAGAGTGTCAGGGAAGTGGAGATTACGACTGAGAAGATGCTCAGGAACCTTAATGGTCTGAGGGTGGATAAATCTCCTGGACCTGATGGATAGCACCCTAGCATTCTGAAGGAAGTAGCTGGAGAGATTACAGAGGCATTAACAATGATCTTTCAAGAATCAATAGATTCTGGCATTGTACTGGATGACTGGAAAATTGCAGATGTTACTCCACTATTTAAGAAGGGTGGGAGGCAGCAGAAAGGAAACTATAGACCTGTTAGCCTGACATCAGTGGTTGGGAAGCTGTTGGAATCGATTGTCAGGGATGAGATTACGGAACACCTGGAGGCACATGACAAGATAGGCCAAAGCCAGTATGGTTTCCTGAAACGAAAATCCTGCCTGACAAACCTACTGTAATTCTTTGAGGAAATTACAAGCAGGGTAGACAAAGAAGATGCAGAAGACGTGGTGTACTTGGATTTTCAGAAGGCCTTTGAAAAGGTGCCACACATGAGGCTGTTTAGCAAGACAAGAGCCCATGGAATTACACGGAAATTACAGGTGTCCCCTGTTTTTTGAACATTCACTTTACGTCAACTCGCTGTTATGAAAGTCCTACATTAGTTACCTGTTTTCGCTAACAGAAGGTGTTTTCACTGTTACAAAAAAAGGCAGCGTGCGTGCCGAACAGCCTAGCTCCTCCCCGGAACTGTATTCTAGCCGGCATTGCTTAAACACGTGCCTGTGAGCATCTGTGCTTTATGTCGATTTATTTTGTTCATTAAGGTATCGGAAAAGTCTAAAAGAGCGTGTAAGGGTATTACATTTAGTGTAAAACTAGACATAATAAAGTGTTTCGATCATGGTGAATGAAGTAAGGATATAGTGAATTTGGCTAAGGGTTTGTGGAAGTTGACGAAGATGATGTTGAAGAGGTTTTGGCATCCCATGACCAAGAACTGAGAGATGAAGAGCTGATGAAGAGGAAAGGATAACAATTGAAGCCGAACACAGTAGCGAACGGCCTGAAAGTGAAGACGTCCAGGAACTGAACGTGAAGCAATTGTGTGAGATTTTCGCTGCGATTGACAACACTGCAATGATTGCAGAAAAGTATGACTTTAATTTTGAAAGGGTACGTAGGTTTTCAGGATGGTTTGAGTGCTTACAAAGAACTGTATGATAGAAAAATGCACGAGGTTAAGCAGTCAAACATACTGTCGTATTTCAAGCCTTCCACATCAGCCACAGCAGACGATGAAACTCAACCTTCGACATTGAGGCAGGCAGACATGGAAGAAGGTGACCTGCCTACCCTGATGGAAACAGACGACAATGAGATGACACCCCAGTGTCCCACCACCCCAACCTCCAACGACTCAGCCTAACACACCACATTCAGTGTCCTCACTGTCTTCCCCATTCCGGTAAGTGAAATTACACTGGGCGTACATTATTTCTACTTTATATAGGCTGTGTATTTTTATGTGTTATTCGGTAGCTTCATAGCTTAAAGGTTACTGGAAAAAGTGTTTCTGCCGGGAGCGCTTGCCCCGTGTGTTTCTGTCAGGAGCGCTTGCCCCGTGTGTTTCTGCCCGGAGCGCTCGCCCCGTGTGTTTCTGCCCGGAGCGCTCGCCCCGTGTGTTTCTGCCCGGAGCGCTCGCCCCGTGTGTTTCTGCCAGGAGCGCTCGCCCCGTGTGTTTCTGCCGGGAGCGCTTGCCCCGTGTGTTTCTGCCCGGAGCGCTTGCCCCGTGTGTTTCTGCCGGGAGCACTTGCCCCGTGTGTTTCTGCTGCGAGTGCTGCTGAGAGCGTTTGCGTGAGATTTTCGCTGCGGTGGACAGTGCTGCAATGATTGTAGAAAAGTATTCCTACATTATATAGGCTGTGTATTTATCAGATTATTCCTGTTGTTACTGTTATTTTAGGTTTTATGTGTTATTTGGCATGATTTGGTAGGTTATTTTTTGGGTCCGTGAACGCTCACAAATTTTTCCCATATAAATAAATGGTAATTGCTTCTTCACTTTACGACATTCCGGCTTACAAACCACTTCATAGGAATGGTTTATGTTTCCTTCAAATAGCGGGAGAAACCTGTACTAGCATGGGTGGAGCACTGGCTGGTCGGCAGAAAACAGAGAGTGGGAATAAAGGGATCCTATTCTGGCTGGCTCTGTTACCAGTGGAGTTCCACAGGGGTTGGTTTTGGGACTGTTGCTTTTTATGATGTATGTCAATGATTTGGACTATGGTATTAATGGATTTGTGGCTAAATTTACTGGTGATACAAAGATAGGTGGAAGAGCAGGTAGTGCTGAGGAAACAGAGAGCCTGCAGAGAGACTTAAGATAGTTTAGGGGACTGGGCAAAGAAGTGGGAAACGAAATGTCGGCTTTCATTTCTAGAGGTATTGAATATAAGAGCAGGGATGTGATGTTGAGGCTCTATAAGGCACTCGTGAGACCACACTTGGAGTATTGTTTGCAGCTTTGGGCTCCTTATTTTAAAAAGGATATACTGACATTGGAGAGGGTTCAGAGAAGATTCACGAGAATGATTCCAGGAATGAAAGGGTTACTGTATGAGGAATGTCTGGCAGCTCTTGGGCTGTATTCCCTGGCATTCAACAGAATGAGGGGGAATCTCATAGAAACATTCTGAATATTAAAAAGCCTGAACAGATTAGATGTGGCAAAGTTATTTCCCATTGTAGGGGATTCTAGGACAAGACGGCATGACTTCAGGATTGAAGGACATCCTTTTAGAACAGAGATGCAAAGAAATTACTTTAGTCAGAGGGCGGTAAATCTGTGGAATTTGGTGCCACGAGTGGCTGTGGAGGCCAAGTCATTGAGTCTATTTAAGGCAGAGATAATTAGGTTCTTGATTAGCCAGGGCATCAAAGGGTATGGGGTGAAAGCAAGGGTGAAGGAATGGTTGTAATGAATTGGATCAGCACATGATTGAATGATGGAGCAGACTTGATGGGCTGAACGGCCTACTTATGCTCCTCTATCTTATGGTAATCATAAATACTCTGGCCAGTTAGGCAAATAAATGGCAAGTGGAATTTAATCCAGAGAAATGTGAGATGATGCATCTGAGGAGGAAATATACAGTAAATGAGAGGATATCATGGTATGAAAGAGGGATTTTGGAGCAGGGTCCACAGATCTTAAAGATAGCAGGATACATCCATAAGGTGGTTAAAGGGAAGATGGGATGCTTTTCTTTATTAGCCAAGGTATATAACACAGATCAGAGTTGCTATGCTAGAAATATCTACAATATTAGTTACGCTACTGCTTGAGTACTGGATAGAGTTCTGGTCAACATATTACATGAAATAAGTGACTACATTGGAGAGTGTGCAGAGGAAATTTGCGAAGTGGCACAGTCGTGTAGTGGCACCAGCGACCCAGGTTCAATTCCTGCTGCTGTATGTAAGGAATTTGTACACTCTCTCCTTGACCATTAGTGTGTCCTCCCACATTCCAAAGTAGTACAGGTTAGCAGGTTAATTGGTTACATGGGTGTAACTGGGCCAGAAGGGCCCTGATACCGTGCTGTATCGGCAAATAAAAACAAAGTTGCAGTTATGAGGTGAGATTGGATAGTTAGGATTGTTTAGTTTGGAAAGCTGATACTCAGAAGAGATTTAATTGACAGGTATAAAGTTATGACCTTATATCTATTGGCCCTAGTCAAGGTGTTTAGGAAGAACCTGATTTCCTCAGCAAAGGAGTCAAAATCAGAAGCCTCTTACCATTGGCAGAAGTATTAGTGGGGAATGGAGGAAACATTTTTTCATCTAAGGGCAAAATTTTCATTACATCTCAAAAGTGCTTAACGTTTTCTTCAAGAGCTGTGGGTATTTGTAACTACCCTACCAGTTTTGTAAGTCCACTCTTATACAAGATAAGGAATCCCTACCATTCGATTCCCAGACCACATTTCAGGAAATCTGAACATTTGGTTGTCCTGCTCCTTCCTGCATTCGGGCTGAGGCTCCAGAGATAAGGACAACAAAGAGGTGGTCATGGGAGGCAGAGGAGCAGCTGTGGGATTGCTTTGGGTCAGTGGACAGGGCTGTGTTCAAGGTCTCATCCACGGATACGAATGAGCACGTTATGGTCATCACAGACTTCATGAAATCAGTTGTAGATGAACGTGTCCCCACAAAATCATTCAGCCTTCCCAAACCAGAAACCCTGAACAAACTATGAGATCCGCAATCTGCTCAGGGCCATTCAAGTCTGGCAACCAAGGAAGCTACAAGAGGTCCAGGAGTGACCTCACAGGCGAAGAGGCAATTCCAGACAAAACTTGAATCAATGAAAGATGCTCGACAGTTGTGGCAGGGATTGAATACCATCAGCACTTAGAAAGTAAAATCAAGTGATTCACTTCCAGATGAACTCAATGCGTTCTATGATCACTTTGACCAGCAAAACAAGGCGGAATAATTACTAACTCCCACTGCCCCCAATGACCCTGTGATTTCAGTCTCTGAGGCCAACATGAGAGCATCCTTCAGGAGGGTGAACTGACGGAAATCATCTGGCCCAGATGATGTACTTGACCGAGTACTAAAGACCTGTCCTGATCACCTCGTTGGAGTGTTCCTGTGCATCCGTAGTGTTTTGAGAGGTTGGTGATGAAGCAAATCAACTCCTACCTGAGAAGCAACTTGGATCTGCTCCAGTTTTCCTACCAGCACCACAGGTCCACAGCAGATACCATTTCCCTGGCTCTGTGTAGGGGTGAGTATATTTACATGGCTGCATCACAGCCTGGGATGGAAATACCAATACCCTTGAATGGAAAACCCTTCAAAAAGTAATGGATATGCCCCAGTTCATCACAGGAAATCCCTCCCCAGCACTGAGCACATCTATGCAGAGCATTGTCAAAGGAAAGCTGCATCCCTTATCTGGGACCTCCACCACCCACATCATGCTCTCTTCTTGCTACCACCATCAGAAAGAAAGTACAGGAGCCTCAGGACTCACACCATCGGGTTCAGAAACAGTTATTACCCTTCAACCATCAGGCTCTTGAACCAAAGGGGGTAACTTCACTCAACTCCATCTGCCTCATCACCAACATATTCCCACAACATATGGACTTACTTTCAAGATCTTTTCACCTCATGTTCTCGATATTTGTTGCTAATTTATTATTAATTCTCTTTGCATTTGCAGTTTATTGAATTTTGCCCACTGGTTGAATGCCCAGGTGAAGCGATCTTTCATTTATTCCATTACAGTTATTGGATTTATTGAGTACACCCACAAGAAATGTATGTCAGGGTTGTATATGCAGACATATATATACTCCGAGAAGAAGTTTACTTTGAACTTTGAAGACAAAATTAAGCTTTCTTTTCCAATGGGCATGGATTCGATGGGCCAAATTGCTGCATTTCTGTCATTCATTTTCTACAATTCCATGATGCACCTGTTTCATCTCCAACCCGTCTCGTTTTAATCACCAATTTCGCCACCACCGTCACTGCTTGTTACTTGCGTGGATATCTGAGTGTTTGTTAATCTGACTTGAAGTCAAATCGATGTACACTAATACACAAGACAAGGCAGCTTAATCATGCCTTATTAAGTGCTCAGCCGCTCACATACCTTTGTCACTCAGACTGATACAGCAGTATCTCACAGACTTGTTCTGTGAGGCTGCAGCTGCAAGGATCTTAGACTAAACATACACACAGAGCAAACTTGTCTTACATCTGGATCAAAGCCACACAAAAAAAAATCTAGCTGCAACGCGCCAGAACTAATTACTTCTGACAAATATTAAGTCAGTTTCATCAATCTCCGGAACAAATACTGGAACTCGTGTTGCCGAGTTCACTGTAATTATCGTCATTATTTAATTGTAGCTCCATTAATTTACTAGAAGGTGGGACTTCATTGGCCAGCTCTTTTACGATTGTCATTGACACATAGGGCCGATGTGTGCTAACTTACCTCTGATTCCCTGCCTCAATTCCAACCTGTCTCGTTTTCGTCTCTAATTTTATTACCGCCCTCACTGCTGCTGTAGTTCGCTAAAAATGAGTGTATAGCAACAGGCTCTGTCCACCTGGGCAAGCGGGAACGGGCCTAAGCGTTAGACAAGTTGAAGCACAAGAGTTTCGACATATCAATACCACTGGAATAATACGTGCAACACGGAGATACTTAAACGTAGCTTTGACTACATCACAGCACTTTCGCCTTAAACTGGGATTTCGAAACGCACATGAGAGTTTAATAACACAATCCCAGCTCGCTCTCCAGCGCCGCCGTGCTGAGGGGGTGTTCCTAAAGAAACGGGTCTTTAAACGGCCTCTCGGCTCGAACAAACTGCGTCCAACGGGAAAACATAACTAGATCAACACGCACAAAATGCTGGAGGAACTCAGCAGGTCAGGCAGCATCTATGGAAAGGAATGTATAGTCGACCTTTCGGGCCGGGACCCTTCTTCAGAAACTATAATTGGTCTTCTTCCGATATTTTAAGAGCATCGAAATGTGTTATTGAAGTGCAAAAATATTTTTAATTTTAGTTCCCTGCTTATTGGAGAAATAACAGTCTGATTAAAGCAAGAAAGTCTGTACAGCTGGTTCCTACCCTCCCTGTTGTGTGGCGAAGGACGCACGCCGCAGCAACTTCATGTGGGGGCACCTCTCTGCTCCCATTCGCCTTACCTGCGTTATAAAAGTAGTCCAGGACGGCTGTCTCTCCAAAGTCCAGTTTCTCGAAGGATACGGTCTGCAGGTCGGCGCTGACACTCTCGCACGCTTCCGTCAGACACTGCAGCGCCAAGCTCTCGGCCAGCTGCTGCTGAGCCGCCTCGTTCTCCACGTACACCACGGTGGTCGGCCGGTTCTTCAGGCGAGCTGTCGGCACCAGGGCGGGTGCGGTGGCGGGCACCGTGTGGTCCTGCCAGTAGGTGCCGGCTGGCACGCTGCTGGCCGGCGAGAGCATTGTCCCAGCGTCTCCCTCGGCAGGCGCCAGGGCTTCTGCCGTCTCCCGGTTGGGGTTCATGGTGCGAGCGGAGCCGCTGACTTCAGCAACGCTGCGGCTCTCCCGGTCCAGCTTACTATGGCCCACATGAGAGACTTCAAAGGAACGTTCCTCGGCATCCCCTGCTCTTTCCGGGAATGCAGCTCATGTTGCACTAATTCACAAACGAAAAGCCAACGCACCAACTTGAAACTAGCTGCAAAGCGCAGGACTCCAATCAGCGACGTGAACTGCAGCACCTCGCCGGTTTCAGACGGTGTGCATCCCACAGACGAGCACCGGAGAGTCAGTTGTAAGTCAAGTTTCAGGGGCAGTCCAATTACCAAAATAGGAGAAGATCCAACTAATGGCCGATTGCAGTACAGCAGGGGGCGTGGGAAAGGGACCGCGTAGCAGGAACTTTACAAACAAGCCACCGTCAGCAGGGCTGTGGTGGAATTTTCAAACTTTCACGCCATTCCTCATGCTTGTTCTTCTTTGCAGTTTGTTTCACCCTTGCAGAATTATAAGTATGAGATAATCTTTCGGTTACATTGCACGCTACGTTCATGGAAATCGACAAAAATGCCCGTAACTCAACGAGTAATGCCAATATTTCAGTTTACACAAGCTCCCACCCTTTCCGAGTTTCGGCTCCCTACTTGAAGAGCCCACCGGCAAGACCCTCGTTGTTTGATTTCAAATGATGACGAATTTCGCTCCGCCTACAAATGGTCTTCCGCACTCTCCCCTTCTTCCGCTATCTCCCGATGTCCCGGTGAAAATCCGATTCTTGAGGTGATGACCTGAAAAAAAGTAACAATTTCTTCTGTGTACGTGTGAACGGTAGGTGTTCAGGTCAATGGAGAACTGCTGCTCTTTCCCAAGCCTCAAATCTAAGAACCGCAGTGGGAATTTTAGGATCTTTTAAAGCTGCTGCGATCAGATAATTTAAGTATCTTGGAATTTAGCACCTTGGCCAGAACAGCTTAGTTATTTGGAGAGGCGAGGATCCAATAACTTACACAACATAATCTGCACACAAGAAAAAATATGTTCTTGATGGATGATTGCTTTTAAGTGAATCATATCATGGCATCAAAACTGGATGATTTTTTAAAAACTGCGGATGCTGAAAATTAAAAAAAACAAAATGTTGGAAAAAAATCTCTGCCACTGGCGTCCCAAGCCCGACTGCAAAAAGAGGAGCGTTGGGCACAGAACATAGAAATCTACAGCACACCACAGGCCCTTCGGCCCATAATGTTGTGCCAACCATGTAACCTACTCTAGAAACTGCCTAGAGTTTCCCTACTGCATAGCCCTCTATTTTTCTAAACTCCGTGTACCTATTTAAGGGTCTCTTAAAAGACCCTAACAAACCCCTCCCATAGAAAACCAGAGCAACAGCAACAAGAAGCTCCAAAGACCTCATCCCTGGGACAGGAAGGACTTTCACCTGGAAGACAGAAGATGGAGTATTCCTGGGCAGAGTGTTAAAGACAGGCCCAGGACAGAGGACTCTGCTGAGCTGCAGTTGGCAGTCTATGCCCCAGGAGGAATGATAGGCTTCAGAAGAAGATGTTGGAAAAACCCAGGAAGTCAATCAGCATCTGTGGAAAGTGAAAACAGTTAACGTTACAGGCTGAAGGCCCTTCCTCAGAATGTTCTGATGGAAGGTCTTCAACCTAAAACATTAACTTTCCTCAGAAGCTGCCTGACCTGTAAAATTTCTGTAACAAAACTACTGAGGACAGACACATTTTTTTATCTCATTGTTTCTCAATTCGAACAGATTTCCATTCTGGAACACCGCACTTATTACAAATTGCCACTATCACAATGATACAATGCTATTGCCTTTCTAATCTTTCTCATTCTTTGCTCCTTGATCTTTTTTTTTCAAAACACACTGCTCATCCAATTGCACTGATCTGTTGCTTCCAAACACACACAGGTGGAAGTATGGATTACTCAGCGCAAAGGAAATGTTAGATATTTAAGATGCACTGTTTGGATCACCAATTATTTATTATGTTGCTAGGATACATAGAACTTGTAGACATTCATTATATTACATCACCAAACTTGTATTTGTGGAGAACCCACGGCAGGACAAGCTTTACTTGGTGTGTTGAAAAGAGTAGCTTATAGGCCAGACTTTTCTTTATATATACCTCACCACTGTTTTCATTATGAAATGCAGGGGAAATAAAAGTACTGTTTGTACTTGGGTTTGAAAAAATTATTTCAATGGAAGGAAATAGATTTTTGCATTTAATTCCAACATGAACAAATACATGAAATATCTCATAGGTCCTCCAAGAGTGGAATAAAAAACAGTAATTATTCAGCATTGTAGCCACACAGCATACTTGCCAATTGTTTTCAGAGTATTAATTTTGATTGTCTACATATAATAATCAGATTATTAATCTAATTTTAATAATAATAAAAGATTTTAAAATACAAATTTTAATAAAAGGTTAATAGTAGACAAATCTAAGGCCGAGTATATTGCCAACACATTCCAGGATATTAAACAAATTAATCATGAGTAGATGAGTAACTTCAAAGTTCAAAATAAATTTAGTATCAGAGTATGTATATGTCATCATATACAACACTGAGATTCATTTTCTTGCGGGCATATTCAATGAATCCAATAACCATAGCAGGATCAGTGAAAGACTGCATGAACTGGGTGTACAACCAGTGAGCAAAGGGCAGCAACCTGAGCAAGTACAAAAAGAATGAAACAATAACAATACGTAAGCAATAAAAATCGAGAACACGAGATGACGAGTCCTTGAAAGTGAGTCACAGTGATTTCAATCACCGAAAACTTTTCAATAATCCCACGTACTTTCAATATCTCATAAAGTGAATTTAAAAATTGTTCTCGTCAGATCATATTTATTTTGAAGCAGCAACCTGGAAAATGTATTTGTCTGCATGTCTTATTGTATCAGTGAGCCCAGTCAGTCTTTATCATATCAGTGGGCTCAGTCAGTTTTGCACATTGCATTATTTCTCATGGAATGCAATAAACACTAAAACAAAATACAGTGGATACTGGAAATCTGAAATAAAAACAATAAAATTGCTGTATATACTTAGGAAGTCAGGCATCAAGCGAGAGAAACTGATGTAATATTTCAGAACAATGACTTCCCTTCAGAAAATATACACCATCTAAAATGAGTTGCTGCACTGAACTACTGCTCCAAAAAGCCACCTCACAGGCATTTTACAAACTCCTCTTGGAATCCAGTATCCAAGTCCTGCGTCTTTGCTTCTCAGAACATCATTGGCATTAATTCGGAGTGGATTGACTACCACATGACATACACTCAGTGGCCACTTTATTAGGTACCTCTTATGCCTAATAAAATGGCCACTGAGTGTATGTTTGTGGTCTTCTGCTGCTGTAGCTGATCCACTTCAGTGCTGGATGTGTTGTGAATTCAAAGATGCTCCCCTGTGCACCACTGTTGTAACGTGTGGTTAATTGAGTTACTGTCACCTTCCTGTCAGCTTGAACCAGTCTGGTCTCGCTCATCAACAAAGCGTTTTCACCACAGAACTGCTGCTTAAAAAACATTTAGGTTTTTTGCACCATTCTCTGTAAATTCTCGAGAATGTTGTGTGTGAAAATCCCAGGAGATGAGCAGTTTCTGAGATACTCAATCCACCCCAACTTGCACCAACAATCATTCCACAGTCAAAGTTACTTAGATCACATTTGATCTCCACTCTGATGTTTGGTCTGACAACAACTGAACATCTTGACCATGTCTGCATACTTTTGTGCATTGAGATGCACAAAAAACGACTGGCTGATTACATATTTGCATTAACGAGCAGATGTACAGTTGTACCTAATATAGAGGCCACTGAGTATAGTTTATGATAGTGTGTGTAATGAGATGAACTATTATTGAAGAATCCACCCTTTCCCCTCATGCCATTCAACCTTCCAACCCTTATTCATTGGCACCCTCAAGGCATCTTCTGTCTTTATTCAATAAGCTTAACCTGTTGACTACACTCAGACTATACAGTCTTCATTTGTAACTCAGTGTTGTTTGTCACTCAATATCAGTAACATATTCATTTTCCATCAGGGACTGATGAGCAATCATAAGCAAACTCCATGCAGGTACTCGCCTCTCACATTTAGGGTCATGGAGGCAATTCTGCTCTGCAAGAGCTAAGTATACCTAAGAGTTGAAGGCATATCATTTTAATTTGTAATGCTGATCACTGCCCATGTGCATACTCATTGGATTCTTAGTATTTGCTTCAATTATCAAACTAGACTACAGACAATAAAGGAAATCCTGTTCAGGGTGTAGTTTACACATTGATCAACAATACAAGCACAAGTATTTAACAAGCAACTTGTTAATCATCAATTATAAATCAAAATGTGTTTTTATATATATGGTCTGTAAACTTAAAGCTTGTTTTAAAAAATCTGTTTACAGTATGATGTTAAAAGTTGAGTTAACAAACTTAAGTTTCAAAATTCAAAGTCCAAAGTAAATTTATTATGAATGTACATATATGGCACCATATACCTCCCTGAGATTCATTTTCTTACAGGCATTTGCAGTAAATCCATAATAGAATCAATGAAAGACCATGCCAACTTCGGCGTTAAACCAGTGTAGAAAAGACAAGTTGTGCAAATACAAAAAGAAAGAAAAAAAAGAAATAATAATGATAATAATAATAATAAATAAGTAAGGTGTAAGTTTTAAGAACATGAGATGAAGAGTAATTGAAAGTGAGTCCAGAGGTTGTTGGAACAACTCAATGATGGGGCAAGTGATGCTGAGTGAGGTTATCCCCTCTGGTTCAAGAGTCTGATGGTTGAGGGGTAATAACTGTTCCTGAACCTTGTGGTGTGAGTCTTGAGGCTCCTGTACCTTCTTCCTGATGGCAGGAGCCAGAAGTGAGCATGGCTAGGGTGGTGGGGGTCCCTGGTGATCAATGCTGCTTTCCTGCGACAATGATGTATGTAGATGTACTCAATGGTAGGGTGAGCTTTACCTGTGATGGACTGGGCTGCACTCAGTACTATTTTATTGTATTATTAGTGATGCTAGAGACAGGAGCTTTTTGGTCAAAATATCATTTCTAATTCTGACATTTTTAAATGTAGAAATTTAAGGCAGTGAGATAATAGTCAACCAAAAGACAGTAAACTCTCATTGTCGAAGTACTTTTCTGCAGAACATGATCCCGCTTTGCAGCTATGGTTTAGCAATAGCCTGAGAATCAAATGTATTATCACTGACATGTGTCATGAAATATTCTTGCTCTGTGGCAGCAGTACAGTGCAATACATACAGAAATATTAAAAGTTACTCTAAGAGAAGCAATTCTGTATAATCTACAGTCAAAATTAATCAGAATATTGAAACAGAAATTCCACTCTTTATCCAACTTGCCAGATGAGGAAAGAATGCTGTATTTATTGACAATCATGAAAATTTAGTAGACTGCTCCATCACCTCTTTGAATATTATGTGGTGTAAAGAATTGTGTAATAAACTCCTGTGCCTGTTCTCTTGTTGCTTTTCATTACCTGTTGTAATTGTGTCACACATTTAGCTAATGGACGTTGCCAGGGCTAATTCACAGCTTGAGCGTGAGATTGTTAATGTTTGCAGATCCCTCAGGTTTTCTTGGCTGCTCATACCGATTTTCCTAAAATGCCAAATCTATACAGGTTGCATGATCTCTGAACTTGCCATGAAGGTACAGTACCAATGCCTGTGAATAATCATGGAGAGGAGATACTTTGTTGTTCAACTTGAGTGCTTTACCAACACAAGCTACATTATAAATAACTAGTACTGCAATCAAAGTTGTATCCAGAGTGGCCCTTCAAGTGGAAAGTGTGTTGCCCAGAGTGTAAGCTGGATGTTTTGGGTTGCCAGCATGACCCACAGCATTAGCGTGTTTTCATTGATTCTTCAGTGTTCAGCCTGAAAGCTGTGCTGCCACACAATGCCAGGCAATGTTCACCTTTCAATACCAATCAGCTACGCAGCACACATTTAAAAAAACTACTGACATTTGGAAGTCTTGTTGAAACGCATCCAGTGCAGCACTACAACTGCAACGTCTGTGCAGCTCAGATACACCAAGTACTGATATTTCTTTCATGAATGGGACAGACGTGCTAAATGATTTCATTACATTAAAATGAATTGGCCACTCGGTAAGCAGGTGTTTCAAGAGTAGAAAAGTGCAGCACACAAGCCACTTGTAGACCCAACAAAGATACTTTTGCCTCCTCTTCAAAAAAAACTGGGGCTTATGAAAAATTCAGTGAGAGTGATGAACAAGGAAGGTGAAGGGTTTGGATATTTCAGACAGATATTTCCCAGAATAACCAATGCCAAGATTAAGGAAGACGTTTTTGTTGGTCCACAAATCAAACAGGTCATCAATGACAGAACTTCCAGTGGGACCAGAGAAAATTTTTTGGATGGCATTCAAGGATGTTTGTGAAAATTTTCTTGGCAACTGCAGAGCACCAAACTATATGCAGCTGGTTGACAACATGCTTCAAGCATACAAAATCATGATGTGCAACAGGTCACTAAAGATTCATTTTCTGCATTCCTGTTCATGGTTCACTGCCATTTCGGATGCAGCATTTCAACCCGAGAGCTTCACCATCCACAAAGGCAGGATATCGGAGTCTTTTAAAGGTAGAGAAGGTGCAGTACGTTTTATGATTAACTCACATACATAAGGTTTTAGGCCAGAGACCATAAGACCATAAGACATAGGAGCAGAATTAGGCCATCTGGCCCATTGAGTCTGCTCCTCCATTCAATCATGGCTGATCCTCTTTTCTCTTCCTCCTCAAACGCAGCTCCCGGCCTTCTCCCCATAACTTTTGATGCCATATCCAATCAAGAACCGATCAATCTCTGCCTTAAATATACCCAACGACCTGGCCTCCATAGCTGCATGTGGCAACAAATTCCACAATTTCACCACCCTTTGACTAAAGAAATTTCTCAGCATCTCTGTTTTGGAAGGGTGTTCCTCTATCCTGAGGCTGTACCCTCTTGTCCTAGATTATCCCACCATGAGAACCATCCTTTCCACATCTACTCTGTCTAGGCCTTTCAACATTTGAAAAGTTTCAATGAGATCCCCTCCCCCCCCATCCTTCTGAATTCAAACATTCCTCATATGATAACCCTTTCATTCCTGGAATTATCCTTCTGAACCTCCTCTGGACCCTCTCCAATACCAGCACATCTTTTCTAAGATGAGAGGCCCAAAACTGTTCACAATACTCAAAGTGAGGCCTCACCAGTGCCTTAAAAAGCCTGAACATCACATCCTTGCTCTTGTATTCTAGATTTCTTGAAATTAATGCTAACATGACATTTGCCTTCCTCACCACCGACTCTTCCTGCAAGTTACCTTTAGGGTGTTCTGCACAAGGACTCCCAAGTTCCTTTGAAACTCAGATTCCTGGATTTTCTCCCCATTTAGAAAATAGTCTGCACAATTATTTCTATTACCAGAGCGCATGACCGTGCATTTTCCAACATTGTATTTCATTTGCCACTTCCTTGCCCATTCTCCTAATCTGTCTAATTCCTTCTGCATCCTACCTCTTTCCTCAACACTACATGTCCCTCCACCAATCTTCGTATCATCTACAAACTTGGCAACAAAGCCACCTATTCCATTATCTAAATCATTTATATACAGCATAAATAGAAGTAGTCCCAACACCAATCCCTGTGGAACACCACTAGTCACTGACAGCCAACCAGAAATGTATCCTTTTATTTCCACTCACTGCCTCCTACAATCAGCCAATACTCTAACCATGTTAGTAGCTTTCCTATAATACCATGGGCTCTTAACTTGGTAAGCAGCCTCATGTGTGGCACCTTGTCAAAGGCTTTCTGAAAGTCCAAATATACAACATTCACTGCATCCTCTTTATCTATCCTACTTGTAATCGCCTCAAGGAATTCCAACAGGTTCGTCAAGCAGGATTTTTCCTGAAGGAAACCATGCTGACTTTGTCCTATCTTGTCCTGTGTCACCAAGTATTCCATCACCTCATCCTTAAAAATTGACTTGAACATCTTCCCAGCCACTGAGGTCAGGCTAACTGGTCTATAATTTCCTTTCTGCTGCCTTCTTCCTTTCTTAAAGAGTGGAGTGACATTTGCAATTTTCCGGTCCTCAGGCACAATGCCAGAGTCCATTGATTTTTTGAAAGATAATTTCTAATGCCACCACAATCTCTAATGCTACCTCTTTCAGAACCCCAGGGTGCAGTTCATCTGATCTGGGTGACTTATGTACCTTTAGGTCTTTCAGCTTTTTGAGCAGCTTCTCCCTTGTAATAGTAACGGCACTCCAACATCAGGCACACTGCTAGTGTCTTCCACAGTGAAGACTGATGTTTTGTCTCAGTCCTGCTCACCTATCTGGAACATCTTGTGATCTATTTTATCTGTAGAGGCAGTCTTCTGCCATCATCCTAGTACTGGTGTACATTCCACCCTTGGCCAACGTTTGGTAGGCACTGGAGGAGCTGAGCACCATGATCTGCTGTCACCAAACAACGCACCCTGATGCATCCCTATCAATGCAGAGTTCAACCAGGACAACGTGAAGAAGTCTCTGAACAACTACTATCAACATATCACCCATGGAACCAGAGGAGCCGATGTACTTGACCACTGTTATACCACCATCAATGTCAAGAAAGGTGGATGAGCACTTACAGGACTGCTTTGAGTTGGTGGACTGTACAATATTCAGGGATTCATCTTCAAGTCTGAACGAATACGCCACAGTTTTTACCAACTTCATCAAGACCTGTGTGGATGAGTGTGTGTCTTTGAGAACATAACGGACATACCCAAACTAAAAGCCATAGGTGAACCAGGAGGTTTGGATTCTGCTGAGGGCTAGATCAGTGACATTCTCGACTAGTGATCAAGAACTATACAAACGATCCAGGTATGAACTACTGAAGGCTATTTTAAGAACAAAAGAACAATTCCAATTGAAGTTTGAGATGGAATTGGATGCACGTCAGCTCTGGCAGCATTCATGGGCCATTACTTGCAAATTTCTACAGATGTACCATGGAGAGCATTCTAACTGGTTACATCACCGTCTGGTATGGAGAGGCCGCTGCACAGGATCAGAAAAAAATAGAAATAAGTCGTAAACTCAGCCAGCTCCATCATGGGTACTAGCCTCCCTTGGCCATGATGGCAAAAGGCGATGCCTCAACAAGGTGGCATCTGTCATTAAGAATCCCCATCACCCAGGACATGCCCTCTTTTCATTGCTACCATCAAGGAGGAGGTACAGGAGCCTGAAGAGACACGCTCAACATTTCAAGAATGGCTTCTTCCGTCAGCTTTCAGAATGGACTTTGAACCCATGCACACAACCCCACTACTTTTTCTCTTTTTGCAATAACTATTTAATTAATTCTATATATATATCTTATTGTAATTTATAGTCTATTATTATTATATATTGCAATCCAATCTACAGCTGGTGCAAAACAACACATTTCACAACACACGCCAGTGATATTAAATCTGATTCTGATCCTGCCACTAGTTTCTAGTAGAATAACAAATACTCAAAATGTAAATGGTGTTTGCAAGTGTGTTGTTGGCTACCTCTTTGCATTCTCCAACAATTCAATGTTCTTTTGCTTCCCTACATTTTCACTTGATCTCTTTGTTCAAAGTTTTATATTTGCCATGGTTCTTTGGTGTGATTTTCTGCCTCTTTCATTCAATCCAGAATTTCATCTGTTATCCATTTTTTTCTTCTTTTTACTCTTTTCGGCATCCCTTCATTAAACACATCCATCTCTGCCTTTTTAAACGTCAACCCATCTGGAGTGTTCTCCACTGACAGAGCTTCAAATACATTCTTCACTGCCTCACTGTATTTCATTTTATGTCCCGATCTTTCAAACAGCCAGGTCTAATTTGGTATTATCCTTAGACATCTTTAAGTGTCTAAGCTTTAGCTTGCATATCACTGGAACGTGGTCGTTCTCCTGGATATGCCTTGGAGTGTTACACAACTAAGGAATTAAACATGGAAGTTCAATTACTTAGGGAGCATGATAACAATTGACGGTAAGGCTGACACTGAAACTAGAAGAAGGATTGGGATTGCTAAATGCACGTTTGAGCTTTTGGGCAAGATACTAAAGAATAATTTAATTTTTATGGGTACAAAACTCGAGACTGTTGAGATGCATTTCACATATGGAAGGAAATGTTGGATAAAATCAAAACAAAACGAAGCTGCAGAAATGTGGTTTTTGAGAAGTATGATGAAAATATGGAAGGACATATAACAAATGACATATAACAAGTGTTGCGAAAAGCCAGAATAAGAAGAAAGCTGATATCATCTATCAGGAAACAGCAGCTGGAATTTCAGGGATACATACTGAGAAAGAGAAGCTTAAACATCTTGTAGTGATGGAAAAATTAATGGGAGAAAAAGTTGCAGTCATCAGCACATGATATTCATGAGTTACACCAAGGGATGGACAGGCAAAAGTTTTGAGAACTTCTCAGATTAAACAGAGATGGAAGACATGATCGCCCATGCCATATGACATGATGATGATGATTGTTGGCTAATGGTTTAATTCTTCATGCTGAGAGAAACCTGGCTATTACTATAAAGTTATTGATGAATATTCACAAAATACCAGAGGAACTCAGCAGGTCAGGCAGCACCTTTGGAAAGTAATAAAGAGTCAACGTTTCAGGCAGAGATCCTTCATTATTAGTTCTGAATTGAATCCAAGTCCTTTCCATTTCTGGTACGCATGGAAAATAGAAATGCCACTCTCATGTGATTATGCAATGACATGAGGCTAGAAAGCATTTTTAAACAAAGGAATTTCAACAGTGGTTGACTGTCTATCTCTGAACAAATGACGCCTGAAGCTAAGCTTGAATGGAAAAGCATTATAATCTTGACCGCATTTTTATTAGAGAAATCAAAACCCTCTAACTAAAGATGAAAGCAAACAAGAAAGGTTTGTGGTTGCTTTTTAACATAGGATGGTTGCAGCTATGAGGTTGAATTTAAAGCACTTAGCTCTCCTCACTCTAATATCTATCCCAACACACCATTGTGTCAATTTGCTGGACTAACAAAGCACTACTTAATTGTCTGTAATATTTGTAATATATTACAGCAGTGTACCCCTGCCTAATGGTGCACTATGTAGATGAAAATCGTCCATTCACTCTTACAGAAATTATGTGAGAAAAAAGTAGCTAAATAAAAACAAAATGGAAAAAAATAATGTATGTATTTTGTCAACTTTTGTCAAGAGATTACGTTATGGAAACTCGTGATACGGATGGTTTTCTAGAAGTACAAACCTGCATTTCATGGGGGTATACTGTATAACATACCTTTGGTATGGTTTGTATTTTACTTCTGCATTTATTAAAATAAAACACAAAGTTATGATATTCAAACTGGAAGTTCATTCCAATATTTATCAAGACCACAGCCCATCCTTCCTCTGATAGAACTTTTTGTCTTAGAATGCTACTTTTAACATTTTATACAAACAAATACCAAAATCCTGAACGAGTCAAACTGAAATAGCAATATTAAGAGTAATATATTTGGAATGATAGTGCTTAATATGCTTGGAATGTAGCTAAACCGGGGAATTTTTAATATTTACCAAGCTTAAACAATTCTTTTGAGAGCCACCTAGTGTCTAAAGACAAGAATAGTAAATATACTTACTGTTTATTAATGTAATGGTTGTTCTTAAAGTTTAAAATGTTAAAAGGCTTATGAAAGATTATTTTCTTCACTGGGATAATCAATTACATCAAATTATGATGCAACTGTGGACAATGAGAGATAGCTTAGAAAATGCCTACACTCAGTAAAGCACAATATTTTTTAGTATTTGATTTAGTGCTTAACAAAATCACCATACATGTTATTATTTTATTATTTCTTTTTTTCATTCTGCTTGTATGATTTGACATTCATAAGGCAGCACAGTCCTTTACAGCACCAGCAATCGGAAATCAATTCCCGCCGCTGTCTGTTTGTACGTTCTCCCTGTGACAGTATGGGTTTCCTTCTGATGCTCTGGTTTCCTCCCAGATTTTCAGCATCTGTGGATTTTCTTAGTTTTGAATTTACTACATGAATTCTGCTGTTCCCTCTGTACCAATACTCACTCAGACAACTTTTTCAATTTATAACACCATAATAGGAGATCTCTGTTGGCTGGATGACCGATCCTTTCTTCGCCCAGCCCTGGTGTGGGGGTTCTTCCTCGCGATGGTAGGTCTCTAGAGAGAATTAACACTAGCACAATTGAAGTGTCCACTTTTAGATTCATTCCTTATCAGTTCAAATATTGCCTTTCTGTGTCATTGGCTATATATCACTTGATTGACCTTTAACACCTTTTATTGGCTCTGATCTAGAAGTGACAACTGATCACTTATGGCTCTTTGTTCTCTTCAGTAACCAGCTCTAATCACTCCAGGCAGGCACAGACCCCAACATTCACCAACCTGCATGTTATATTTTATCAAAATCACCTCACAAATAACTTCTTATTTGGAAATAATCTCTAGTTCAGCAGATTACCTGAAACATCATTGTGTCTACTTTAAAACACGGAAAGCCAAGTGTGGTAAACTATGTGTATACCTGTCTGGACACGCCCCTCTGCTGACTGCTCCTGTGGCTCCTCCCACAGACCCCTGTATAAAGGCAATTGGAGGCACTGCTCCTCCCTCAGTCTCCAAGATGTCGTGGTCAGCTAATAAAAGCCTATCTTTTGCCTCCCGTCTCCAAGAGTTATTGATGGTGCATCACCAAGTGACTTTATTTCACAAAATGGAGGATGTAAAACAGTTCCACAAAATGGCTGCCTCCATCACCAAGCACATGGCAGGAACAAAGATTGGTCTGCTTCCACAATCCTTGACACAATTGAATTTGACGCCTTCTTCCATGGCTAACATAGTGATTTGTGGGCATGGTATGTTGGCACCAGGAGCAAGGCTACACTTGTAGGCTGTCCCCAACACATTCTTGGACTGTGTTGGTCATTGACACAAACAATGCAGTTCACTGTATTTTTTAATGTTTAATATACATGTGACAAATAAAGCTAATCTTTAAATCTTTACATACTGAAGGCTTTTAACATCCCATATCTTGATATGCAGTACATTTTGTCAGTATGTAATTCAACAAATTGTGGAATTACAGAATAACAAAAAACTCAGATGCACAATACAAGTTTTTACATGGTGGATTCTAACTTGGACATTTAGGCACCAATTCTTTAACTACAGAACTGATAATGTGCAGTTCTGTTTCTATGCAATCAGTTTCAGCCTTTGCTTTAGACAGAATGTTATGACTAAAATTATAGTGTTAGACTTAAGATAAACACCTGAAATAATAATAAGGGGAGACAGTCTAAAGAAATTTTAGCTTTTTTCATTAGAATCGTTAATTTGATAATTGCTCCAAGTGAAAAGTGTTTATGTTGAATGGGGAAGGACAATGTTACCCAATGTAAATTTAAATTGAAATATTTTGTCTTGGTTTTCTTTCTTAATTACCAGTGTATCTCCCTGTAAGTAATTATGGGACCATTATATAACCTAAATCAAACAATTATGTAATGCAGTAAAATCAAGTATTATTTTGTAAGTTTCTGTTTTAGGAAACTACTTTTAATCAGGCTTATTAATACCATTGCCAGCATTAATCACAAATAATAATTAATTTGTACTGGCCAACTGGCTGGAGTGCTCAAGACATCATCAACCTCTCACTACTGTGGATGGAGGTTCCTACCTGCTTCAAAAGGGCAATCAATCATACCGGTACCAAGAAGAGCATCAACAACTATCACCCAATGGCACTCACATGAGCAAACACGAGGAAATCAGCAGATGCTGGAAAGTCAAACAACACACACAAAGTGCTACCTGGCCTGCTGTGTTCCACCAGCATTTTGTGTGTGTTGTCTACTGTGATTAAGTGTTTTGAGGGGTTGGTCATGGCTAGAATTATCTCCTTTCTGATCAACAACCTGGCCCACTGCAATTCAGCTACTGCCACAAAGTCCTACAGCAGACACTATCTCACTGGCTCTACATTTGGCTTTCAAGCACCTAGTTAACAGCAACATGTGCATCAGCGTCCTATTTATCTACTTCAGCTCAATGTTCAATACCATTGTTACCTCTGTATTAACCAACTCTGTACATCCCTCTGCAACTGAATCCTCAACTTCTTTATCAGGAGGCCACACGTGGTAAAAAAATTCTCCTCCTCACTGACAATCAACACATGTGCACCTCAAGGATGTGTGCTTATCCCACTGCACTATAATCTCTACATGTCGCTAGGCATAGCTCAGATGTAATCGATATATTCACTGAATGTTGTTGGCAGTGAGGAGCCATACAGGAGTCCCATAGATCGGCTGGTTGAGTAGCGTCACAACCGCAACCTCACACTCAACATCAACAAGATCAACAAATTGATTGTGCACTTCAGCAAGGGGAAGTTGACAACCACATACACCAGACCTCACTGAGGAGTCAGCACTGGAAATGGTGAGCAGCTTCAAGTACCTGGGCACTGACATCTTGGAGGATCAATCACGCAAAGGCACACCGGCGGCTCTATTTCATTAGGAGCATGAAGAGATTTGGTATGTCGCCAAAGACCCTTGCAACTTTGCACAGATGTGCTGCAGAGAGCATTTCAACTGGTTGCATCACACCTGGTATGGGAGCTCCAACGTACAGGATTGAAAGAAGCTGTAGACTCAGCCAGCTCCATCACAGACACAACCCTCCCCATCTTCAAAAATATCCTCAGGAGGTGATGCCTCAAGAAAGTGGCATCCATCATTGAGGACTCCCACCATCAGGGAAATGCCCTCTACTCATTAGGTAGATAGATATATACTTTATTCATCCCCATGGGGAAATTCAACATTTTTTCCAATGTCCCATACACTTATTGTAGCAAAACTAATTACATACAATACTTAACTCAGTAAAAATATGATATGCATCTAAAATCACCCTCTCAAAAAGCATTAATAATAGCTTTTAAAAAGTTCTTAAGTAGTTTACTTAAATACATTGAGTCCTAACCCCGGCACTTTAACATATCTTACTCCTGGCAGTTGAATTGTAAAGCCGAATGGCATTGGGGAGTATTGATCTCTTCATCCTGTCTGAGGAGCATTGCATCGATAGCAACCTGTCGCTGAAACTGCTTCTCTGTCTCTGGATGGTGCTATGTAGAGGATGTTCAGGGTTTTCCATAATTGACCGTAGCCTACTCAGCGCCCTTCGCTCTGCTACCGATGTTATACTCTCCAGTACTTTGCCCACGACAGAGCCCGCCTTCCTTATCAGCTTATTAAGACGTGAGGTGTCCCTCTTCTTAATGCATTATTACCCCTGGGGAGGAGTTACAGGAGCCTGAAGACCCATACTCAAAGTTTGAGGAACAACATCTTCCCCTCTGCTGTCAGATTTCTGAATGGCCCATGAACCTATGAATAGTACCTCATTATTCCTCTTTTGTTTAATTGGTTAATTAAGCAAGTTGTTTACTGTAATATAGCTTGTTGGAGGTGTGTCAATTGTAACTCTAATCATGGCATTGCAGGAAATCCAAGCTGACCAGCTGACCAAGTAGAAAGAGGGTACTGCAAACATCAACGATCTATCTTTTGGAATTAAGCAGAGACTCTATTTTTAGTTGGATGTAAGTTCCCTTACTAATGTTGAAGGCAAGCTGATAAGCAGGGAATTATCTCTAGATCCCTGGCCAAGATTTATTGCAGTTAACATCCCTACAAACACATGATGTATTGGGTTGTTGTTTGTGGGAACTTGCTACAGACAAATTAGATGCTGTTTTTTCTGTACTGTTGAAGTGACATTTTTAGCAGCAAAGCATGCAAAAGCACAATATAAATGTAGTTCACTTGGTTTATTTCAAGGTATGAAATTTAAATAATATCCATTTGTCTTGTGGTCAATTAAAAAGAGTTCGCAGAATTTTCACATCCAGCATTCATCAGAAGTCCAATTCCATCATTGTTATTATTGAAGGTGCAGGGTCAAAGGAACAGACTAATCAGCTATCCTCAGAAAAGATTTGTTTCATCAGTCTGGAACAAAAGCCTTTGACAGTGGGAAACATTCTAAATGGTCGCATCACGGCCTGGTATGGAAACTCCAATGCACAGGAATTAGAAGCTACAAAGAGTAATGGACTAAGCCATTTCCACCACGGGAACACCTCTCCCTTATTGAGGAAATCTACAAGAGGTACTATCTCAGGAAGGCCACATGCAGCATCAGGGACGCCATCAGGCAGGAAGTACAGGAGCCTCAAGGTCCAACAACGGCTTCTGGCTCACTGCCATCAGGATCCTGAACCAGCCTGAACAAATACCACTTTAGAATGCATTTCATTTTCTCTCTCTTAATCTTGCATGTGCCCTTATGTTTATTTTTGTCCATGACTAAGTCGTTCATAATTTAACTTCAGTTTATGTTAACATATTTGTCATACTGAGCTGCTGCTGCTGCAGCAAAAAGCTCATTTTCATGGTATTTACACCCTGTGGATGTATGCCTATGACAACAATAAATTTGAATTTGAACACATGCAAACATGATCAAAAAGTTCCCCAAAATGGGCTTTGGGGATGTTATCTGTAATTGGATACAGCCTCCTGAAGAGCCAGGAGTAGCACAGTCAGAGTGAATGAGTGGGAATTGGGAAGTTTCTTCATCACATCTGGAGTCAGATAAGCCTGTTGTCTCACCCCTGTATTGTTTGAGTGATTTTTTTATAATGTACTTACTGTACTGTAACAAGCCCTTCCAACCCAAGGAGCTAGTACTGCCCAACTACCTGAATAATTAACCTATTAACTTGTACATCTCTGGGACGTGGGAGGAAACACACTCAGATACAGGGAGAATATACAAACTTCTGACAAACATCAGCGGAATTGAACCCAGGTCGCTGGCACTGTAATAGCATTCCAATAACTATTAGACAACGGTGGTGCCCATCATGAATTGAACCAGGTCGCTGGCACTGTAATAGCATTCCAATAACTATTAGACAACGGTGGTGCCCATCATGAATTGAACCAGGTCGCTGGCACTGTAATAGCATTCCAATAACTATTAGACAACGGTGGTGCCCATCATGAATTGAACCAGGTCGCTGGCACTGTAATAGCATTCCAATAACTATTAGACAACGGTGGTGCCCATCATGAATTGAACCAGGTCGCTGGCACTGTAATAGCATTCCAATAACTATTAGACAACGGTGGTGCCCATCATGAATTGAACCAGGTCGCTGGCACTGTAATAGCATTCCAATAACTATTAGACAACGGTGGTGCCCATCATGAATTGAACCAGGTCGCTGGCACTGTAATAGCATTCCAATAACTATTAGACAACGGTGGTGCCCATCATGAATTGAACCAGGTCGCTGGCACTGTAATAGCATTCCAATAACTATTAGACAACGGTGGTGCCCATCATGAATTGAACCAGGTCGCTGGCACTGTAATAGCATTCCAATAACTATTAGACAACGGTGGTGCCCATCATGAATTGAACCAGGTCGCTGGCACTGTAATAGCATTCCAATAACTATTAGACAACGGTGGTGCCCATCATGAATTGAACCAGGTCGCTGGCACTGTAATAGCATTCCAATAACTATTAGACAACGGTGGTGCCCATCATGAATTGAACCAGGTCGCTGGCACTGTAATAGCATTCCAATAACTATTAGACAACGGTGGTGCCCATCATGAATTGAACCAGGTCGCTGGCACTGTAATAGCATTCCAATAACTATTAGACAACGGTGGTGCCCATCATGAATTGAACCAGGTCGCTGGCACTGTAATAGCATTCCAATAACTATTAGACAACGGTGGTGCCCATCATGAATTGAACCAGGTCGCTGGCACTGTAATAGCATTCCAATAACTATTAGACAACGGTGGTGCCCATCATGAATTGAACCAGGTCGCTGGCACTGTAATAGCATTACAATAACTATTAGACAACGGTGGTGCCTGTTACATATTGAGTATTTTGCTGAATCCATCAGCAAGGCCACAGCTATACAGATCGGAGAGGTGATGATACCAGGTAGTTGGGGGCCTCACTGTACATGAACGACGTCACCATCTTTTGCCTAGATCCACTATCAGTGTGCAGACCGATCAGTATCGGAAACCAGTTTGAACTCAGGCGTCTAATTACAAGTGAGTACATGTCCCTTGGCTGTGCACACTGCACGGAGATTCCACCTGCCCCTGTTGTTGTGAAGGGTGGGCCTGGCCCTACTGCTGTAGAACTTTCCTATATTTGGAGCAGGACACAGCATTTTCTTAAGAGAAACACCTTGATCACAGGTTAATCAGAAAGTGGACCCGACAGAATGGCCTGGAGGCCTGCAGTCGGAGTCGGTCGTTCCTGTCAGAAGGTTGTACCTGAGCAGATTCTGGGAGTAATTTGGCAGACTCCGAGGCTAGTGGAGGGAATTGCCACCGTTCAGGTCCTTCCTGAGCTGAAGTCGAAATCCTTACGCACACCAGGCCTGAGGCAGCTGTGGCGCAGAGGAAATGTCATCTGCCCATTTGTTTGCCAAGAAGGTCTGGAAGGGGGAAAAAACTACCAATTATGGAAATCTAAAACAAAAAAATGAAAATGCTGGAAATTCTCAACAGGTTGAGTGTGCGGAAAGAGAAACCGAGTCAACGTTGTAAGTCAATAAAATTTCTCAGAGTCTAATATTGAATCCATCAGCTGAAGCATCTCCAACCTGAAACACTGACTCTATTTCTCTACCCACACTTGCTGAGTATTTTCTGCTTTTATTCGAGGTCTGGAAATGGATGCAAGACCAGGTTTCTCCTAAGCAATTGTGCTATGCAGGAGTCTAGGCTGTATGGGTGTTTAAGTTATTCCCAGACCAATGTTGATCTCTGCTGGAGGATCAGCAACCTGGTAAATGGTGCACTCCCGTCTGCTGAAACTTGCTGATCTTCTAGTAGCAGTAGTGCGATCCCTCGAGGTGAGTAGGATGTTCTCCTAAGGAGTTGTCTGTTGGTGGGTCATCAGGCGGCTGTCCAGAGCCATCCGGGATCCACACACTCTGGTGCAGGGTGGGTGAAGGTAAGTGGTGCCTGTGGTTAGTGGTTGGGTCGTTTTGTTCTTCAGTTCCTCCTTTCGCAACTGCTGCTCCTTCTCTGCGGCACAGTGGAGGTCGCTCTCACGTAGCACAGCTCCCTTTTGAACACATTTCCTCCAGCTGTGTCTACTGAGTAGTTGTTCCCAGGTTTTAGACATGATGTTCAATTTCTTCAGGCTGGCTGATGAAAGATGTTCTCAAGCCAACGCTACTAACTGACGTGCTCCGAGCTGGGGGATTATATGCTGTGTGACGTTGTGACACTTGGTGCAGCAGTCACAAAGGTTCCGTAGGGAGACGCCACAGAATAGGATCCTCCGGCCACTAGACACAGAGGCTGGGTGCCATGTGATAACTTGCTGAATGCCTCATTTGGGAATAAATCATTAGGTTCACATGCTGTAAACATGGCTTGGTGCAGGCCACACACACAAAATGCTGCCTGGCCTGCTGAGTTCCTCCGGCATTTTGTGTGTGTTGCAGTTCGCAACAAATGGATTGATCACATTTCCGCCTACACATTTCCAGTTGCTTCTTCTCCGCCCTGTCTGTACACTGATGTGAAATAGATGAACCAAATCATCAAATCTAGCTGCCAACATGCGAAAGTGTTTGAGATGTATTTCCTCGTCCATGTCTCTCACAAAGAAACTCAACACAGTGACATAGAAACCCCACCGCCAACTAGCGTTTTGGCACACACCAACGCATGCTGGCTACAGCGTAGAGCCTATGCAGAAGTGAAAGTCAGGGATACAGTGTAGGCTATGGTGTAGTCCAAATGCAGAAGTATAAATCAGCCTTTACAAATGGAATTCAGAAAAAGTTGCTAAAATATGAGTGATCTTGAGCCAAAGTTTGGTATATAAAAGATAGCTGTGCAAGCAGTAACACTCAATTACATTTTGCTTATTTTTCCTGGCAGTGAAGAGTCTTCTTTTACATCTAATTTTGCTGATACCAAGTGCGGACTGTTTATTGCAATCTTTCATGAAAATGCTTTTTTTATTTTGCCAAGTAAATACAGTACAGTACTGATCACATGGAAGCAATGCCAACTCACGGTGCTGCCGCGAGGGGACGCACGGGGCTCGCGGTCTCGGCGGCCGCGAGGGGGCGCATGGGGCTCGCGGTCTCGGCACTCGGCGGCCGCGAGGGGGCGCACGGGGCTCGCGGTCTCGGCACTCGGCGGCCGCGAGGGGGCGCACGGGGCTCGCGGTCTCGGCACTCGGCGGCCGCGAGGGGGCGCACGGGGCTCGCGGTCTCGGCACTCGGCGGCCGCGCAGTCGCATCCAGGCCGGCGTTGCGGTGCGTGGCCGGAGTCGGGGCCGGGCCGCAGGCGCTCACTCCGCGTTCACCGTGCTCACTTAATCATGAAGGATGATGGACGCTGCGGTGATTAAAACTTTCCGGGTGCCAGCCCGGCACGGTTACGCAGCAGAAATCTCTCCCTATTTCCCCTCCAGAGTTGCCTGCGCTACCTCCCAGTACTACGGAATCGCAGGTACTGTGGCCAACACTTGTTACAGGTAGCCCGTGAGGAATTTTATTTTGCTGGAAGAGCAGGAAATTCAAGCAAAAGGACGTTAAATATTAAGCCCCAGTTTCAATGAAGTCATGGGCTAGTGGCTGGGATGACGTTTGTTTTGGATTTGCTATTTTTACTTTTCATTGAGGTCAACTACAGTTTATCTATATCCAGTGTGACCGCTTAAGGAATAAACTTGGTTATTAAATTATTCAGCTTTCTCGGTACTGTATTTTGGGGGAGAACGTATCGCACGGAAACAGATCGTTTGACCCAAGTGGACTGTTTAGGTATTTATTATACACACAGGCCTTCCTTTTAGTCACATGCAGTATCCCAGACCGTTCCTCTGTCCCCCAAGTTTGTATCAGATCTCCCGGCAATCATGTTAATGTGTTTAGTTAAACTAATCTGCATGGAGGTTTGTATTTACATTAGAAAGTTCTGCCAGATTGCCACGTGCTCTGGGAAGTAGAATACAGGTGTTCAGTATAAATTTTAATCTGACATATTATGGTATACTAGATTGAATGGGAGATCGGCACTTTAAAAATGAGCATGCCTCGTATATTCAATATATTTTATACAGAAAAATGGCCATGATTACGTTTCCATTACTACCTGTAAACGTTAGATCAATGGAACACATTAGATCTAAAATATAATCTCCAGCAAGGTCATTGCAGTTTGGCTGCGAAATGCAAACAGACTGTAGCAGGTACTTATTGTAAGATTAATTTTTAGCAGTTTCCGTGGTATTTAATCCTCTCAGGTCATGATTGTTGAATGTGAATTACTGATTTTATGGCCATTTGAGTTATGGAAATTCACCTTTACAGAATTCGCAAATTACTCCTCAAAAATCAGATATATGGAGTAAGATTCACTCTCAGAAAATATGTGGGAGTTAAATGTGAATAAATAAGTTTTTTTCCAACATGCAGTTCTTGACAGGTGAGCAGATGTCAAGCATCATGTTAGGGTAATTTGCAATTGGGCCTGCTTTGTAGGAACTCAATTCCCCCACCACTTGCCCAAAACCCAGTATTGTGGGAGTTGCCTTTACAAAACATTTGTGGTTGACTTTACCTGACCATTTTGTATACACTGTCTTTCAGGATGTGGGACATTAGTGGTGCTGGAACAAACAGAGACTGGAATTAACCTTTTCAGGAGGTACTGTGAAACAAAAGAGGGCTTTCATGTGATTCACATACTATTTCTGAATGATGGGGGGGAAATAAAATGACTAGAGCTGGGTTTCTGTTTTTGTAACCTTAATCAGTTGCCTTTTCTACATCTCTGTCTAGCTTTATTTTTGAAAAGCAAATTATGAATATTGTGATTCTTACCCCAATTTAAAAATAAAACTTCGATAATCTGCTGTCTGTTATTCAGAAATCAAGTTGTTTTAGCATCCGGCTCACTGGATGATGTTAATTTAACACTGGTGATTTAATCTCACCGGGACTCTGTTTCCCACGCTCCTGTCAAATGTTTCAAGGCCTCGATTGCCATACTCCTTGGAATTTCACAGGAGTCTCTTATTCTCATCGCTCCAGAAATATACTGGGGTCCTCTTCTCAATTCCTCTTTAGGCAGTCCAAGTTTACTGGAAAACTTAGTATACTACTCTGTAACATCTTAAAAATGAATTAAACGAGTGTTGGACATAACTCATTTAATGGGCATAACATCCAACAGTCTAGAAAAATGGCCAGTCAATCTGATACCACCAAAGCAAGCTGCCCTGACAAAGTTTTACTGTATTGTGATACATATTATGAATCATTGCAGTTAACATAAAACCAGCAAACTAGTTGTCAGAAGTAACATTTAACAGATTTCTACATTGGACAATCAGATTTTGAAACTTTTTTTATATTACTGTAATGTAGTTTATTTGTCATGGATAACTCCATTACTTAAAAATGTTCAATTCTTTTCCATTACATTCTACACTTGATATGGAAATCTGACGTTCTTGCCTTGGGCTTGGCTTCTTGTACATTTTGCTAGTCATTGTTTACAGTAAATGAGAAAACAAGGGGAAAATGTGTTTCGAGCCAGAGCTTTATTCAAGAATAATTAAAACCAAAAAGGCATCAATTTTGGGGAAAATTTTAAAATGAGAGTACTGCAAACAATCTGCAAGTCAGGAGAATTCTATGGAGAAAGAGCAACTAGATTAAAATATTAGGCCAATGACCAGAATTGAAAAAGGGAAAATCAAAGGTATATTTTGATGTGCAGAGAAGGTGGGTATGGGAGGTTGGTCAGTGGAGAAGATAAATGGGAAAGCCTGTGATAGGGTGATGGCCAAGGTTGCCCAGGGTGACACAATTACTTTTGGATCGAGGCCAATTAAATCATGAATAAGGCAGACTATATAAAAAAATAAACAGATGAGGATGTTGGAACCTTGAGAGGCGGAACATAGCAGTTATTGGAAATTGGAAACAAAAAAAGGAATGCAGGAAATATTCACAATTGGCCAGTTCTGAGGAAAACAGAAAGTTGATTATGTTGAATTATTCAGTTTGACTAAGTGTTGTGCCTTGAGGTTACATTGGGGCTTCATTGGAAAAGAGTAGAAGCCCAAGGATAAATGAGTCAGAGGGGGAGTGAAACAGGAGTGTCATTTACAGGTCGCTGGGAGCTCTGGGTGTGCAGAGAGGTCACCCAGTCTGTCTTTGGTTTCTTTAGTGTGGAGGTGAGCATGTGATGAGTGGCAAATGCAAAATTCTATACCTGGTAGCTGAGGAAGTGAATGTGGGAAGGTTAGATCCCTGAAATGTTGCATCTACTTCAGTTGCATGGGAAATAGTATGAGAGTGCAAACACTGGGAGCAGAAGTAGGCTACCTAACTCTTGAAGTCTGCCCCATAATTCAATGATCATATCTGATCTAAGCTAACCTCAGTTACTTTTCTGTGCCAGTTCCTCATATCCCCCAATTCCTTGATCTTTCAGAAATACGTATATTCCCACCATTTAATGTATCCAATGACATAACCTCCAAAACCCTCAAGAGGTCGAAAATTCCAGAGATTCACTGCCAGAAGAAATTCCTGCATACATCAATTTAAGTGACCAGCCATGTATTTTGTAAACCAGACTAGGATACAAATTGTGTTAAACATTTCTTCGTAGCTGGCATTACTCAAAAATTACTTGTAATTTCATCTTGTGAATAATGAACACATTTTAAAATATATTGAATAGTTGTAAATATTCTTTGTTGCTGTTACTGACTCAGCTAAAAATTATGTGGAATAATCGATAAAAACACAAAGAGTTTTAAAATTAAACTTGCCCCTTTAATTATTTTATTTTTAAGGTAATATGTGAATTAAGCATTTCCAGATGTAATAAAATTAAAACTATAATGGATTAATAAATACCACATTGATTAAAATGTATTAGTCGCTGGGGTTTGCTGACAAGACTGGCATTTCTTACCCATCCAGAACTGCTCCTGAGATGCTGGTGATCCGCTTTGAATTGCCGAGTTCTCTTTAGTGATGGTACTTCTACAATGCTGTAGGATAGGGAGTTGCAGGACATAGATGGAGGAATGAGAAGTCCGGGTGATATGTGAACTGAATGGGAGGGAGCATGCGGCTGTTCCCTTTGCACCTGCTGCCTTGTCCTTCATGGGGGGGGGGGGTATGGGTTTGGGTGATGCTCTCATGGGCAGATTCGTCAGAAACAAGTGAATTTGGATAGTTGTGGCTTATTGGTTTCAAAAGAAAAGATTGGCTTCTGGAGCTACTAAGCAGTTGAGACACTGGGAGAATTACATATTGGGGGAAATAAATCAAATTATTGAGATTAATTGATAGATAGGTAATTTAGTTCACCCCTCCCCTTCCAGAAGTTCCCCCTGAAAGAAATTTGCTTTCACAGGTTAGTGACAAATGAACAATTCATTTTATCTTTGTTTTCCCATTCTTAGAGATGTATTTCTTTTTAAAGTCCCTTACTTTCTTAGTTCAACAAGATTCCTAGTAACGTCTTTTATTCTTTAACGGAGGAAGCTCTTTGCCTGCTGCATCTGTCTCGTAGGCCGATTAAAATTTGTATTAATTGTGAATTTCTATTAAATTATAATTTTTCTGAATACATAAGCCTTAATTTCCAGAAACACTCAACATTTGTATATTCTAGGAAAACTAAAGTTTTTAAAGAACCAGATTCAAATAAACTATCTTTCTGTTTAGTTTTGACTGGAACGATAGCCTTTTTGATGTTACATGGAGTGAGAACAATGAACACGTCCTGGTCACTGGTAGTGGTGATGGATCTCTACAGATCTGGGATACAGCAGGCCCTGCTGGACCCCTCCAAGTCTTCAAGGAGCATACACAAGAGGTATAAATGAAACCTTTGGTGGCAATCTTGTGAATTTCAAGTTTGATTGAATTGTTGTCTTAGTTTCAGTGGCTGAAATTTCAGATATTTAAAATGATTTCACTGGCTGGTTCAGTTGCAATCGATGCTAATTTAACTCCTTTGCTTGGCAAAAGGATTTCATTCCATTTATGCTGCAATCTGCAGAGTGTTGACTTGTCAACATGCCTGACAAATGTGAGACCTCAGGGGAAGCCCATGTCCAATTGTTGATCTCATTAACAAATGAGAGGAAAAAAGTGAAAAATAATACAGGGAATGGGAAAGGAAATAAGGGAAAGTCAATTCAAATGAAATGAAAAAAGAATGGTGAGAGAGTTAAACAGAACAGATTAAGGCAAGACAAATAAAAGATGAATGAATAATAAAGCCCCAGTATGAGTATGAGAGAGGATGTTGTAAATGAGTTACGTTCAGAATTGCTGCAGTGGTCTTTGCGACAATAATGTTAAAGCACCGTGAAGTATGCACACATTCTACACCTATGAAGAAGAGAACGAGTGATGCTGTTCATCAGTGATAACAACAATATAAATAAACCAGCACTGTTTTCATGATTTTCATTGAAGGAAAGCTTCATTTGAAATGTGCTAATGTGACCAGCCAGAGCAGTTTTAAGAATTAGGTTAAAAGAGGAAAATGTTACCCCAGTGTTGGTATTGCGACTGAGAAATTAGACAGTTTGAAAACTTAGCAAAAGGATAACCTAGAAGTTGACAGAGAAATTAGAATTGTAAACTAAACAAAAAGAATAAAGAAAAAATGGACGAACCGTTACTGACCAATTCATTGGAATTCTGGGCACATAACTAACAGAACTGTTAAATCGGAAACAGTGAAACTTATTTGGATTTTCCTCAGATATGATTAGATGATGCTCAAAAGTTGTTTATAAAAATACTCTTTTCCAATTGTGCATGTCTTCATGAGATCGTATCTCATTCTCCTAAACCCCAGTCAGTTTTGGGAACTTCACTCAGTTTCTTGTCAGTGGTTAAATTCCCTAATCCTAAAAATCAGTCCAGTGAATCTGGGATAAACTGAAAATAGGAAAAACTACTTCTTTAGGAATGAAGACAAGAACTGCACTCACTACTCCAGATATGGCTTTGCCAAAACTCTGAGCAAATTTAGCAAAATTTCCTTGTTCTGACACCCCAATCACCGAAGGAAACATTTTTCTGCTTTAACGCTTGCTGTATCTTTACATTGTGAACTAGTCATTCACGAATCTTCTTACACAAATACTTACTAGATTCTCAGCACTTAGAGTACAACATCATTTGATATTCTTCCTATCAAAGTCAATAACTTTATACTTCATCTGTCACCTTGTTGCTTAGTCTCTTGAGTTATCTCTTTCCATACTCTGGTTTCCTTGTACTCAGCTTCCCACTTATCTCTGGATCATCAACCAACTCAGTAACTCTATCTTTCTATCTAAACTATTAGTATAAATAATGAATAACTGAGGGTTTAATACTGCTCCCCGGAGTATCTCACAAGTAATCGCCTGCCTTCTTGAAAATGTCTCCTACCACCCATGCTTAACCAAACCTTTATCCTTGCTAAAGGGGCACACTTTCCATTGTTTTCAAATTACTGCCCACTTGTCTCAGTATATATAGTTTGTTCTGTGTGGCACAGAGAGTCTTCTGGAGAAAGTCTGGCTCACAGTACTTCACATGGCTTAGTGCAGTATACTGGCAACTTGCTGCACTTGGACAAGAGCTTTTCACAGCCAGTGGGTATCTTTTTACCCTGAAGTTCACAATCATTCAGAAATAATTGGAACTATTTAAAGTTAAATTGTCTAAAAATTGAAAAATATTTCATAAGATGTTGTTGTACCGTAAGTGCATTTTAAACATTGAAAGCAATGGCGAAAGCGAGTTTGCTTCCCGTTCTCCTGGCAGTCAGTTCTCCTCATTCATGTGACTGGGAACTTGTTTGCTTGCACTTGCTTTCAACTGATGCAAGCTCATTGGAGAACAGTATGCGTGGCAGCACTCTGAAAGTAGGGCAGAAGACGATGGAAAAGAGGACTTCCATTGGAATACCCAGGAAGGTCTTGGTATAAAAGCTGGCATTTAAGTTGAAGATCTGCCTCATTCTGTTGCATAGTCCTGAGTCCTTTATGACTTTTCCCCTACTATTTGATCAAGTGCTACATCCACAGTTTGCCCATAATTTTTTCTGATCGTTTCAGCGGTAATACACTCAGTTAAATTTATGGGAAGATAAATCTCGGTTGTATACTGCATTCATACTTCAAACTTTAATGTACTCAATTATATCATGATTTTAAGTCTCTTGTTACTACATTTTTCCCATGCCACTCTTGCAACTGTCTGTTCATATCCCTGATCCATTCAAACCCATACCTGGTGTCTATGACTTGAATGCCAATCTCTGAGTAATACTTTTAGAAGATTATCTTTTAATTGAGACCACAACCCTTCGGTTTCAACAGAATCTGACTCTTTGTGCTAACTAGGGTTCTTACATTACAAAACCTTTTCCAACATTGAGAGATTTCTTTAATCATTCCACTAGAGACCTGAGAACATATGGTCACATCTGCAGAGATTATCTCTCTTCCTGACTGCACTGTTCCTGGTCACTACCATGGCTCTTTGCAATGCACTCTACGTGAACATTGTCAGGCTCAGGTTTCCTGTGAACAAGAACTCTTGTTCACATCTGTACTTGGGGTCAACAGCAAAGGCTCCATCAGTACATTCTTAGTCCTAGCACCACACTAATTCTCTGTCTCTGCTTTCTTTCCTGACCTCCGCCTAAATCTGGGCAACTACCTAACCTAGGGCATATTCCTTCTAGATAAAGCTGTTCAATTAACATTTTCCCCTCTAATGTTTTGCAATGCCTGCATAATTCAACTGTTTGAGGTTTTCATTCATTTCAATTAGATTTTGATTGACTTTTTAGGTACTATTTGTTACACTATCAATTATCTTTTTACAAGTTTTGTTTTAAATGTATAGGCATATTAACATATAGTAAGTACAATGTACATTTGAAATAACTTATCTAAACTGCCAAACTACCACATGTGGTATTCGGACAAAGCAACACTTCTTTCACCATCTGTATAGAATTCCTATGGGCACTGAATTCTATTCTAGCACTGTTGATTTTCACTCTGTCCAAATTTGCTGTCAAACACTTAATACAGACAACCTTGTTGCTGATGGTCAAAGTTCAAAATAATTTTATTATCAAAGTACATATAAGTCACCATATACAACCCCGAGATACATTTTCTTGTCGGCATTCACAGTGAATACAATAGAATCAATAAAAAACTGCACACCAGACACAACAAACAATGTGTAAAAGACAGCAAATTGAGCAAACGCACAAAGAAAGAAAACAAACAGAATAATGAATAAGTAAACACATAAATAAATAGATAAATATTGAAAACATGAGATGAAGAGTCCTTGGAAGTGAGCCCATAGGTTGTGGGACAGATCAATGTTGGGGTGTGTGAAGTTAAGAAAACCCCTCTGGTTCAAGAGCCTGATGGTTGAGGGGTAATAACTGTTCCTGAACCTGGTGATGTGGGTCCTGAGGCAGCAGCAAGAAGAGAGCACGACCACTCTTGTGGGTGTCCTTGATGATGGATGCTGCTTTCCTGTGACAGCACTCCGTGTAGATGTACTCAATGGAAGGGAGGGCTTTACCCATGGTGGACTGGGCTGTACCCATTACTATTTGTAAGCTTTTCCGTTCAAGGGCATTTGTATTTCCATACCCAGCTGTTATTATCAGATACGGGGATCAAGTGCAGTATATCCATGTTGCTGACTATGCAAATCTGCAAAGGAAAGATGAGCTGCAAGGAGGAGGGAAGGAAGGTCATGAAAGTGTTATGGACAGATTATGTAATTGGAGAAGAATATAGATGTGGTGCAATGAAAAGAAACGTAATTATCTTCTTTGATGCAAACAATAAAAACCAAATTACAGTTGTCCCTTGGTATCCACAGGGAATTGGTTCCAGGACCCCCCCCACCCCGGCAGATACCAAAATCCGCGGATGCTCAAGTCCCTTATATAAAATGGCGTAGTATTTGTGTATAACCTACGCACATCCTCCCGTATACTTTAAATCATCTCTAGATTACTTATAATATCTAATACAATGTAAATGCTATGTAAATAGTTGTTCTACTGTATTGTTTAGGGAATAATGACAAAAAAAAGTCTGTACATGTTCAGTACAGACGCAACCATCGTAGCTCTTCTGGGAACACTGATGCCGCCTCAGCATCAGCCGATGCCGATTCTCCCGTGATCTTTAAGTTCTTGAGGCTGTAGCAGTTTACATAGCTAGTCAGCCATCCTTTACTAGCCTTAAACTCCTTTGTCTCGCTCACAACACAAGACGCGAGGCGAACAATGCTCAAACGACGAGTGTTGCAGAGAGACTGAGGATCTGTGTAGTGGCGGGAGGCTACGGTAGGGTACGCCTACACATCACTTCATTTGTGTGGATTCAGCGTAGTGCTCGGCGTGCAGCAAATTAAAGTTTTGCTTTTTGGAACTTTCTGGAATTTTTTTCCAAATATTTTTGATCCGCGGTTGGTTGAATCTGCGGATACAGAGGGCAGACTGTACTCTCTGTATCAATATTGCTATCCATAGTGGTTAGTACAGCTTTTCATGTAAATGACAAATACAGGTTTCTCCCAATATCCGAAGGTAGAGTGTTCCTATGAAACCTTTTGTAAGCCTTTTTCCCAGACCCAAAAAATAACTTAGCAAATCATACCAAATAGCACATAAAACCTAAGCTAACTCGAACATAAAGACACAGCTATATAAAGTAGAAATATTGTATGTACGGTGTAATTTCACTTGTCAAAATCAGGAAGATGTGCCGATTTTTTTTCTCTCCAAATCAATTTTGGCTTGCTGTCTTCCCGATATAGCTGTGTCTTTATCATATCATTCCTGCTTTTACTATATGTTCGAGTTATCTTAGGTTTTATGTATTTTAGGTATGATTTGGTAGGTTATTTTCTGGGTCTGGGAATGCTGAAAAAACTTTCCCATATGAATTAATGGGAATTGCTTCCTCACTTTACGACATTTCGGCTTACAAATGGTTTCACAGGAATGCTCTACCTTTGGATAGCGGGGAAAACCTGTAATAAGTTTACTTTGAAGCATAGAAACATAGAAAACCTACAGCACAATACAGGCCCTTTAGCTCACAATGCTGTGCCGAACATGTACTTACTTTGGAAATTACCTAGGGTTACCTATAGCCCTCTATTTTTCTAAGCTCCACGTACCTATCCAGGAGTCTCCTATCGTATCCGCCTCCACCACCATCGCTGGCAGCCCATTCCACACACTCACCACTCTACGTTAAAAAAAAATTACCCCTGACATCTCATCTGTACCTACTTCCAAGCACCTTAAAACTGTGCCCCCTCATGTTAGCCATTTCAGCCCCGGGAAAAAGCCTTTGACTATCTACACAATCAATGCCTCTCATCATCTTATACACCTCTATCAGGTCACCTTCATCCTCTGTCGCTCCGAGGAGAAAAGGCCAAGTTCACTCAACTTGACTTTGAACTTCATCAAAAAAGCATGCCAAGTTCCACTTAGCCTTTGCAATCCATAGATTAAGTATCTCATTTTGCTTGTCTAACTACTTGGTGTTTCTTTTGCTCTGCTGTTGCAGGTCTACTGTGTGGATTGGAGCCAAACACGAGAAGAAAATCTTGTAGTATCTGGATCATGGGATCAGACCATAAAAGTGGTAATTTTATTCTGTTTTTTAAAAAAGAATGGAGAAATGTAAATCTTCTTCCACAGGTTTTATTTTGTACCATGTAAGATGCACTCAGACCCCACTTACTGCTGAGGATGTGTTCCTCGGAGGTGGAGTGCTATGTAAATCGGCGCTATGTGTGGTCATTATAACATTACATAAATGGACGTGTGTGCCTGATTTTATAAAAAACAAACCTGAGATATATGATCTATTATTTTATGCATACACAGTAATTCATGGATTTACAAACATGCAAATAGGTCTAACCTGTTCATCAGTGGAGCAGCAACACATCACAGCAGCAGCGGAGGGAAGTGAGCGGTGGCTACTTCTTAGAGGAGGGACCAGGCTATGAGTTCTCCTCTAACTTTGGCTTCATCTTCAAGTAGGTGTCGAGATCTGACTGCTTTTCCTTAAGTTTCCTCCCGTGAAGTTCTTCTTGGTAGCAGGAAATCATGTCAAGAACACCTTTCTTTGCCTTATTGTCAGGGTCATTATTGATGAACTGGTCCATGATTTGTATGATCATGGTGATGCCAGAGTTGAGGAATTTTGTGGTGAGGTTTCTTGCTGGTGTTTCCTCATCTGTAGTTCTCAGCTTCACTCAGGATGAGTTGCTCTGCCAGTTCTCTAAGCTCCTGTACTAGCTGTTTCACCAGAGATACGTATGTATGGAGGTTACTGCACTATTTAAATCTATCAAACCAGCCTCTGCGGGCTGTGAATGTTACTGACTTATCTTGTTCTTGAATATGATTAATGATGCCTCTTGCCTTTTCCATTATCAGCTGGCTTAGCGGATTGTTTCATCCACCCATATATTTGGTGTATTTTCCATTTTTCCAAGCAAATGGCTCCTTAATGAGTCACCTTCGTTGTTGATAACTTTGAGGTTGTCATTACAGAAGCTTTTATCTTGTCTGCATTTTTTTATAATTGTTCTGATCATTGACATAGCTAATTTCAAAGAGGCGCCAACATTAATCTGACACTCACCAAGCTTCCAAATGCTGTATCACTTGCAGTTTCACATCCATGGTAATGCTTTTTCAAAATATCTTAGATGTACTACTCTCACTGGAAGTTGTGAGCCCTTTTCCAGACATCATGGGTGGGGGAAAAAACAGAATCAGTTGGCGAGGGAGCAAGAACGTTTACATAGGCGGGGGGGGCAGAGCGTGAACTAATGCAATTGGCTCTGAGTGGCTCAGGGCATATGTAAAGTGCTCTCATTGGCTGATTGAATGTTTACTGTTTTGGTGTCGGCTCTTGAGAAGTTTTAAGTATTGTTTAGAATGAATTTTTGTCGATTTTTAAAATTTCAATGAAGAATTAACCGCATTGTAACAAATCAGCATTAAGCGGCGTCGGAGTGTATACTAAAGAAAACCTTTAAACAAAATCAGTCCTCATTTAGCTGGATTGACTGGATCATGGTTGGCACTTGTGATAGCCCTGAGTTATGCTAATCTTTCCTGGCTGCACGGAATTCCATTCTGCTTTAAGTGTTCAATTGCACAGGGATGCAGAAAACTTCAGATCGTTCCAGTGCTCACATTGTTGTACTGCAGACTCCCAATGACTTGAGTCTATGTTGCCACAGCCACTGTGCGAGGTGGAGCAGAAACGGCCAGTAAGTCTCAGGTAATGCAGTCCGTCTGCTCGGCCTTGATGGTTTTATAGCCGTTTGAATTATGAAAAGGCCTTGCCACTTTTTCCCCAAAATCTTAATTAATACCTTTATTTAACACAATTAAACCATATAGCTTAATTAAATTTAAGTAAATTAAACCATTTTCCTCTTAAAAGAAGTTTGTAGATTGAAGTAGGCTGGGGTCAGTTAGGGCTGGCATGAAGTTGAAGGACAAGATGTGAGGTGTATCCAGCCCCTGAGAATGGCAACTTACAGAATACCCCTGGCTTCAGTGTTGAGTTCAGGTGTGAAGTTAGAGAATGGGCATATTCCTGTCTGACTTCCAACATGTTCATCAATTCTGTGTTGCAATGCGCAGGAATCTAGATTGCAGTGATGTGAGCACTGCAACGAGTTGGAAGTTCTCCACAGTCCCACTGGCTAAGTGCCACAGTTGGCCAGCTTGTTTGTGCAGTTAGAGTTAAAGTGAATGGAATTACAGGGAGTTTCATATTCTTAAGCTTATCTGCATTAAGGAAGCCATCTCTTACAAATTTTGATGATCTGTTTGTAATCATCTTAGTTACAACCTAATTTGGTCTTGGTTGCCCATTGTACAGTGCAGACAGATATGGCAGTGGAATGCCCCTCCTGTACGATGTGGGAATTCATGGAACCTGATGGTTTCCCCGATGACTACACCTGCGGGAAGTGCTGCCAACTCCAGCTCTGGAAAGACCACGTTAAGGAGCTAGAGCTGGAATTGGATGAACTAAGGATCATCCGGGAAGCAGAATTATTGATAAATATAACTTTTGAGAAGATGGTTACACCCAGAGTGCAGCAAGAGGTAAACCCCTTTGGATACTGCTGAGGGGGATGACCTATCTGGGTAAGGCAGTACAGCCAGACCAATAGCACTGTGGTCGGCTCTGAGCCTCTTAAAGGTCGTGTGAAGTCAGGTGAAGCAATAATCATAGGGGACTCGATAGTTAGGAGATTCTGCAGAAGCAAAAAAGACGCCGGGATAGTATGTTGCCTCCTGGGGTCAAGGATGTCTCTGAATGGTTGCAGAATATTCTTGAAGGGGAGGGTGAGCAGTCAGGGGTTATGGTAAATATTGATACCGATGACATAGGCAGGAGAGGGGTAGAGGTCCTGCGCAGTAAATTTAGGGAATTAGGAAGGAAGCTGAAGAGCTGGACCTCCAAGGTGGTAATCTCTGATTATTTCCAGTGCCTCGAGCTCGGGAAGGTCAGAACAGGAAGATACTACAGATGAAGGAGTGGCTGAGGAGATGGTGCAAGGGGCAGGGTTTCAACTTCTTGGATTATTGGAACCTTTTCTGGGGAAGAGGTGACCTGTATAAGTGTGGCGGGTTGCACCTGAACTAGAGGGAGGATTGCTAATGCAATTGGGGAGGGTTTATACCAGATTTGCAGGGGTGGGAACTGAAGTGAACAGGCAGAGGAAGGGGCGGTTGGCGCATAAGTAGAGACAGCTTGTAGGGAGTTTGTGAGGAAGGATAAGCAGATGATAGAGCAAAGATGCACTCAGCCAGATTGTTTGAGATGTGTCTATTTTAATATAAAGAGTCATGAACAAGACGGATGAACTTAGAGCGTGGATCAATACGAGAAACTATGACGTTGTGACCATTACAGAGACTTGGATGTCTCAGGGCAGAAATGGCTGCTGAGTGTGCCGGGCTTTAGATGTTTCAAAAAGGACGGAGGGAGGCAAAACGGGTGGGGGAGTGGCATTGCTAATCAGGCATAGCATCATGGCTGTAGAAGAGGGGGAAGTCACGGACGGATTGTCTACTGAGTCATTGCAGGTGGAAGTCAGAAACAGGAAGGGGGCAATAACTCTACTGGGTGTTTTTTTATAGAACCTTCCCCCCCCCCCAATAGTTACAGAGACATCAAGGAGCAGCTAGAGAGGCATATTCTGGAATGGTGCAATAATAATAGTGTTGTTGTGATGAGTGATTTTAACTTTCTTAATATTGACTGGCAACTCCTTAGAGCAAGGGGTTTAGATGGGGTGGAATTTGTTAGGTGTGTTCAGGAAGGTTTCCTGACTCAATATGTAGATAAGCCAACTAGAGGAGAGGCTGTACTTGATCTGTTATTGGGAAATCAACCTGGTCATGTGTCAGATCTCTCTCAGTGGGAGAGAATTTTGGAGGTAGTGATCACAACTCTATCTCATTTACCATAGAGCTGGAGAGGCATAGGAGCAGACAACTTGGGAAAACATTTAATTGGGATAGGGGGAAATATGGTGCTATTATGCAGGAACTTGGGAACATAAATTGGGAGCAGATGTTCTCAGGGAAATGCACGGCAGAAATGTGGCAAATGTTCAGGAAACATTTGCATGGCGTTCTGCAGAGGTATATTCCATTGAGGCAGGGAAAGGATCGTAGGGTAAATGAACCGTGGTATACAATGGATGTAGAAAATCTAGTTAAGAAGAAATGAAAAGCTTACAAAAGGTTCAAGAAACTAGGTACTGTTAGAGCTGTAGAAAATAACAAGGGCGCCCCGAAAGAACTCAAGAATTAAATTAGGAGAGCTAGAAGGGGCCATGAGAAGGCCTTGGTGAGCAGGATTAAGGAAAACCCCAAGGCATTCTACAAGAATATGAAGAACAAGAGGAAGAGCTATGTGAGAATAGGACCAATCAGGAGCGATAGTGGAAATGTGCATGGAGTTGGAGGAGGTAGCGAAGGTACTTAATGAATACTTTGCTTCAGTATTCACCAGTGAAAAGGACCGTGGCTATTGTAGGGATGACTTACAGCGGACAGAAATGCTTGAGTGCATAGACATCAAGAAAGACGATGTGGTGGAGCTGTTGAAAGGTATTAGTTTAGATAAGTCACTAGGACTGGCCGAGATATACCCCAGCCTACTGTGGGAAGCAGAGGAGGAGATTGCTGAGCCTCGGGAAATGATCTTTGCATCATCAATAGAGACGGGTGAAGTACCAGAGGATTGGAAGGTTGCAAATGTTGTTCCTTCGTTCAAGAAAGGGAGTAGAGAAAACCCAGGAAATTATAGACCAGAGAGTCTTACTTCAGTGGTGGGCAAGTTGTTGGGGAAGATCCTGAGAGGCAGGATTTATGAGTATTTGGAAAGACATAATCTGATTAAGGATTGTCAGCATGGCTTTGTCAAGGGCAGGTCATGCCTGATGAGCCTGATTGAACTCTTTGAGGAAATAACGGAACATATTGATGGAGGTAGAGCAGTGGATATAGTGTATACAGTCAGCCCTCCTTATCTGCGGATTCCGCATGCGTGGATTCAACCAACAATGTTTATACATGTTTGAGCATGTACAGACTATTTTTTCTTGTCGTTATTCCCCAAACAATACAGTATAACAACTATCTACATTGCATTTGCATTGTATTAGGTATTATAAGTAATCTAGAAATGACTTAAAAGTATAGGCAGTCCCCTGGTTATGAATGAGTTCTGTTCCTGAGTCCATCTTTAAGTCGGATTTGAAGTCGGAACAGGTATATCTGGTATTATTTAGTGTCAGTTAGTCAAACGTTTGTTTTAGTATATAGTACATATTTTACCTTTCTGTGCATATAAAACACTTAAGAAACATACATATTTCAATAATTAAACCACTGCGTTGCTTAGTAATAATTGTAGCTTTCATTGGGGCAGGACCTTTCAAATGCTCCATTAAAATTGTTTGGATCGTTGACCGACTGTAGCATAACGCTTTTCCAATGACCGATGGCGTTTCACCTCTTTCCGATCGCTTTATTACTTCCACCATATTTTCAATCATGATCGTGATTATTTTCGTGAACAGAAACACCGCGGATTCAGAGCTACGCCGGGTCTTAATGTCCACCGCTCTGAACATGTTAAATAAAGTCCGGTGTTCCGCTGGGTCCTAAAGACCACCACACTGCTTCAGGTTAAATAAGGGACTTGAGCATCCGCGATCTTTGGTATCCATGGGGGGGGGGGGGGGGTGTCTCGGAACCAATCCCCTGCGGATAAAGAGGGCCGCCTGCATAGCTTTCAGTATGGCATTTGATAAGGTTCTGCATGTGAGGCTCATTTAGAAAGTAATGAGGTATGAGATCCAAGGGACCTTGCTTTGTGGATCCAGATTTGGCTTGCCTACAGAAGGTAAAGGGTGGTTTGTAGATGGTTCGGATTCTGCATGGAGGACAGTGATCAGTAGTGTTCCACAGGGATCTGTTCTGGGACGACTCCTCTTTATGATTTTTTTAAATAAGTGGCCTGGATGAGGAAGTAGAAGGGTGGGTTAGTAAGTTTGCTGATGACACAAAAGTTGGGGGTGTTGTGGATATTCTGGAGGCTTGTCAGAGGTTACAGCGGGATGCAGAACTGGGCTGAGTAGTGGCAGATGGAGTTCAACCCAGATTAGTATGAAGTGGTTCATTCTGGAAGCTCAAATTTGAAGACAATATAATATTAATGGTAAGACTCTTGGCAGTGTGGAGGATCTGAGAGATCTTGGGATCTGTGTCCATAGGACACTCAAACCTGCTGCGCAGATTGACATTGTTGTTAAGAAGGTGTATGGTGTGACGGCCTTCATCAACTTCAGGATTGAGTTCAAGAGTTGTGAGGTAATGTTACAGCTATATAAGACCTTAGGTAGACCCCACATGGAGTACTGTGTTCAGATCTGGTCACCTCATTACAGGAAGGATGTGGATACTATAGAAAGAATGCAGAAGAGATTTACAAGAATGTTCCTGGATTGGAGTGCGTGCCTTATGAGAATAGGTTGAGTGAACTTGGCCTTTTCTCTTTGGAGCAATGGAAGATGAGAGGTGACCTGATAGGGGTGTATAAGATGATGAGAGGCATTGATCATGTGGATGGCCCTGGCTTTTTCCCAGGGCTGAAATGGCTAACGAGAGGGTTTTATGTGCTTGGAAGTAGGTACAAAGGGGATGTCAGGGGTAAGTTTTCTTACACAGAGATTGGTGGGTGTGTAGAATGCACTGCCAGCGATGGTGGTGGAGGCAGATATAATAGGGTCTTTAAGTGACTCTTAGATTGGTACATTGAGCTTAGAAAAATAGAGGGCTATGTGGTAGGGAGATTCTAGGCAGTTTCTAGAGTAGGTCAGCACAACTTTGTGGGCTGAAGGGCTGTAGATTTCTGTTCTGTGTTCGTTGAGCACCAATTTTTATAATTCTATTGAACATGAAAAGTCAAACAATGAATTGTAAAAATAATTTATTAGAAATGCTATTGGATAGACTTAAGATATGTGAATCCTCTTTAGAATAGGCAAAGGTAATGTCTGCTATGTACAAGAAACTTCAGAACCTCTCAAAGTCATGACCATTACTGCAAACATGGGAAGCAGGTTTTTGTGAATAACACCAGCTCAGAGTTCCAGCCCCAATTGATCTTTCACCCACTATCTTAATTTCTAAGTTCATTGTGATTCTACCTAAATGTACTGTGGTACTTCAGAGCAATTGAAGACTGTGGATCTCTGCTGTCTTCTGAAGGCAATTAATTTTGCTTCTGATCACTCATCTCTCCCTTTAAATTAATCTTGTTGCTCCAAGGTTCAGGCACTTTTCCTATATCATCTGAAAACAATCAGCTCTCTGTGGGTAGGTAGTAAGACTACTGTGTGCTGCCACATGTATTTTCCTTTATTTCTGAAAGCACTGGCTTTGTACATTACGTGACTTTATTTGAGAACCAGTTTATTTGGAACAACCAGTAATCAACATAACCAAATGTGACAATCCTTAATACGAACATTGGATTCCTCTCTAAACATAATTGGTAAAAAAAAATCTTTACTTGCTGTGCCTAGAATTTATCTTGTACCCCTTCTAAAGCTATTTCTTGCTTTCTTCAAACATACAGCCCTTTGGTTGAAAGTTTTGTTGTAGGTAGTTATTATAATTTCAAAATAAACTATCTCCATACCTAATGTTGTTTCTTTACTGAGGACTTTCCCATTATGCTCCTTTTAAGATGGCCCCAAAAAAAGTGTCAAACCCATTGTGCAAAACAAAGACCTGTCTTGAATTCTGACCATGTTATTCTGATTCAATGTTGTGAGTTCTTGGTTGTATCTTTTTAAAGAGATGTTGATCTGTACATTTCTTTTCTGTAGTGGGATCCATTGGTAAAAGATTCAGTTTCTACATTCCGGGGACATGAAAGTGTCATTTACAGCACAATCTGGTCACCACATATCCCAGGTTGTTTTGCTTCAGCCTCAGGTACATCTTCTTTCCAATTCAAGTAACCTATATTAAAATACCTTTAATTTATACAATTCAGATTCCTGATCCCACACTTAATCTAACTCTTTGACTGATTTTGGAAATATTTCAGTAAACTATTTATCTTTTGATATATGAAGTCATAAATGGCACAATATGATTGTATAAATTCATTAGTCGGGATTAACTTACAAAGCCGTGAGGTAATGTAGCTCTATAAAACTGGTTAGACTACACTTGGAGTATCATGTTCATTTCTGGTTGCCTCATTATAGGAAAGATGTCAAAGCTTCAGAAAGGGTGCAGAGATTTACCAGGATGCTGCCTAGATTAGAGAGCATGTCTTATGAGGAAAGATTGCGCAAGCCAGAGCTCAAACATGAGGAAATCTGCAGATGCTGGAAATTCAAGCAACACACACAAAATGCTGATGGAACGCAGTAGGCCAGGCAGCATCTATAGGGAGAAGCACTGTCGACGTTTCGGGACGTCAACAGTCTTCTTCCTATAGATGCTGCCTGGCCTGCTGTGTTCCACCAGCATTTTGTGTGTGTTGCAAGCCAGAACTTTTCTCTTTGGAGCAAAGGAGGGTGAGAAGCAACTTGATGGAGGTGTACAAACTATGAGAGACATAGATAGAATGGACAGCCAGCACCTTTTTCTCATAGTGACAACAATGTGTAATATCTGAGAATGTCCATTTAGCGTAGGTGGAGGAAACTTTAGCAGAGATATCAGAGGTAGGGATGGTGGGTACCTGGAACACATCCAGGGTGGTGATAGAAGCTGATATAAACAGGACATTTAAAAGTCTCTTAGAAAGGTAGAATGATACGAGAAAAATATAGGGCTATGGGTTGTGTAGCAAGGAAGGGTTAGATCGATCATGGAGTATGTTTGTATAGTTCAGCTCAACATCATGGGCTGAATGGTCTGCAATGTGCTGTACTATTCTATGTTACTATACTTTAAAATAATTGTGTGAGGTATGAATTCTGTGTAATGTCATTATAATAGAATGTGTGTGGTGCAATAACAAATATCTGTTGGTTACTTGGAATAGAATTTGTAACTTGCAGATTTTATTTCAAATGAAAAATTATTCCCAAATATAGGTTCCATCAAAGTTGGTTGTACTTCTTCAATTTTAAAGGAAAAGAAACTACTTGAACACAGTTTGATTTTTATTACGTCCTTTAATTCTATTTTTTTAAATTCTTTTGTCACTCATGGGCACAATACATTTAGCCAGCAATAGGTTTTAGATGCTGTTGAAATAAGATTAGAGCTAGATCGTTCCTTGTAAGTCAAAAAGCTACAGAGGCTGGAAATACTCAGCAGGTCACGTGGGGTTCTGTAGAGAGGGTGAAACCAACCATGCCATTGCTTTCAAAACCATCTAGTTAACCGAAGGATGACAGCTGTCAGAGGCAGGTTTAAAAATGTTTGAGACAGAATTGAGCAATTGCCAGAAATTGGAAACAAAAGAAGAATGCTGGAAACGCCAACAGATCGGACAGCAAGAGAAAAGCTGAGTTAAGATGGATGATCTTACTTCAGAACACAGAAAGGAAAAGCAGTTTATTCTGATTAAATGATTCAACTCAATTCTGAGGCCACCACACTTCATGCCTAGGTGGAAAATGTGTCCCAGTTATCCAATGAAAGCCTGAGAACTAGAATCTAGTCTCTCATCTAGACCTGTTGAAGCCCAATATTGAATTGAGATAACTTGATAATGCTTATTAAATGCAAGTTGTCAAACCTCATACCTTTTGGGATGTTTTGCTTGTCTAATTCCACATGGTGGCCCCAGCTCAGCAACATTGTTTCATAAATAGTATTGATTCTCCAATATGAATTCACTGTTTTGGGCTGATATTTTCCCCTGAGTATCATCAAGTTCTAATATGCACCTATTAGGCTTCCCTGCAATATTTTGTAAAGGGCAAAATATTAATTGTGATGACTTTCTTAAAATGAATGGGTCTCATATTTGCTTTGTTTTGCTGAAAGGGAAGAATTATATCTTTCAATTAAAATATACAATTTAAAGCAATTGAAATTCTTTTCAAGTTGAAATTGACAGGGTTTCTCAATGACTTGCATAAAGTGTAGAGGAAAAATAAGAGACTCTCAGCAAGCTCCAACAACCCTTGCCCTTTCAGAACTAAGTTACTTTGTAAAAGTACATTTTGTTAAAAATGTGCAGCCTGCCATCCTCTGCAGATATTCAAAATACATGGATCTCTTTGCTAGAAACCAATGTGGATAACCACATTAACTGTACAAGTGGATCTTGTATGGCGTTACTTAGTGGAAGGAACATTATCTTGTATAAAACAACTGAAGTCTCTCTAAATCAGTGGCTCTGTTGGAGCTATTTTTCACTGTAACAATCTGCTGACACTCCTTCCAGCCCCTATTAATTATATCCTGGGTTTTCCTGTGAGATTCCAGTAGTTCTTCAAAACACCTGTTCATGTCTTTGTTCATGACAGAGTTCATAAAACTTTGTCTAGGTCACACTTGGAGTATTGTGGGCCATTCTGATTGTCTTGCTACAGAAAGCATTAAGAGGCTTATCTAGAATACTTACACAACACTGGAAGAACTCAGCAGGTCAGGCAGTATCCGTGAGAAAAGAGTAGCCAACGTTTCAGGCCGAAACCCTTCATCAGGAAGGGTCTTGCTTGTACAATACTACAACCCCAGTATGCTATCAGTAAATCATTCTCCATCAGCTAGAACAGTGTTCTATTGAAAATCACGGATATCTTTTAGTGTTTGCTGATCATGAGATTTCTAAAGTACAAACCCCATTTCCAGAAAAGTTGGGATATTTTCCAAAATGCAATAAAAACAAAAATCTGTGATATATTAATTCACGTGAACCTTTGTTTAACTGACAAAAGTACAAAGAAAAAATTTTCAATGGTTTTACTGACCAACTTAATTGTATTTTGTAAATATACACAAATTTAGAATTTGTTGGCTGCAACACACTCAACAAAAGTTGGGACAGAAGCATGTTTACCATTGTGTTACATCACCTTTCCTTTTAATAACACTTTTTAATCGTTTTGGAACTGAGGATACTAATTGTAGTAGATTTGCAATTGGAAATTTTGTCCATTCTTGCTTGATATAAGACTTCAGCTGCTCAACAGTCCGTGGTCTCCATTGTCTGATTCTCCTCTTCATGATGCACCATACATTTTCAATAGGAGATAGATCTGGACTGGCAGCAGGCCAGTCAAGCACACACACTCTGTGTCTACAAAGCCACGCTGTTGTAGCCCGTGCAGAATGTGGTCTGGCATTGTCCTGCTGAAATAAGCATGGCCGTCCCGGGAAGAGACGTCGCCTTGATGGCAACATATGTCTCTCTAAAATCCTAATATACGCCTCAGAGTCAATGGTACCTTCACATACATGCAACTCACCCATGCAGTGGGCACTGATGCACCCCCATACCATCACAGTTGCTGGCTTTTGCACCTTTCGCTGATAACAATCAGGATGGTCGTTTTCATCTTTGGCACAGAGAACTCGACGCCCGTTTTTTCCAAAAACTAGCTGAAATGTGGACTCATCTGACAGGGTTCCACAGTCTTTTGGTCCATCTGAGATGAGCTCGGGCCCAGAGAACTCGCCGGCGTTTCTGCATAGATTTGATGTATGGCTTCCTCCTTGCGTAATACAGTTTCAAGTTGCATTTCTGGATGCAGCAACGGACTGTGTTAAGTGACAATGGTTTTCTGAAGTACTCCCGAGCCCAGGTGGCTATAATTGTCACAGTAGCATGACGGTTTCTTAGGCAGTGCTGCCTGAGGGCTTGAAGATCACGCGCATTCAACAGTGGTTTCTGACCTTGCCCTTTACGCACTGAGATGTCTCTGAATTCTCTGAATCTTTTCACAATATTATGTACTGTAGATGTTGAAAGACCTAAATTCTCTGCAATCTTGCGTTGAGAAATGTTCCTTTTGAACTGACTAACAATTCTCTCATGAATTTTGGCACAAAGGGGTGAGCAACGACCCATTCTTGCTTGCAAAGACTGAGCCTTTGATGGACGCTACTTTTATACCCAGTCATGATACCTCACCTGCTACCAATTAGCCTGTTTAATGTGGAGTCTTCCAAACTGGTGTTACTTTAATATTCTGTGCACTTTTCAATCTTATTTTAACTCTGTCCCAACTTTTGTTGAGTGTGTCGCAGCCATCAAATTCTAAATTTGTGTATATTTACAAAATACAATTAAGTTGGTCAGTAAAACAATTGAAAATCTTTTCTTTGTACTTTTGTCAGTTAAATAAAGGTTCACGTGAATTAACATATCACAGATTTTTGTTTTTATTGCATTTTGGAAAATAGCCCAACTTTTCTGGAAATGGGGTTTGTATGTTATTTACCCCTCTGCCATCCTCTAACCTCAACTTGTATACTACCATAGAAATAAATATATAAATAGTACCGGCGTGTTATTGCATCTTACTGCCCATTACACGACTGGTGTTTAGGGCAGCAATGAAGGTCCACCATTGTTGGTGCTGTTCAGGGCTTTCTTCATCGTGCCAATAGCTTCCTCTTGGTTTTTACTATTGGCAGCTCTGCAAGTCCTGGGTGGAGACTCAGGAATACCATCATCACACTCAGATGTAGAAGGATTCTTATTGCTGTTTCCAATACAGTTTTATTTTACCAGTCAGGATGTTAGCACTGTTGGAAAGGAGAGGAGAGAGAGAGATACTGCTTCTACCTCTTCCAACGATTGTGAGTGAGGCACAGAGAGATCGGTATTTACTGACAATTACCTTTATTGTTCAAACTAACAAATACGTGAATTTATACACTAAATACGTTGTGCGCACACCTGCTGAGTACCCCTGACTCTCCTGGATAGTCAAAGAATAGCAAAGGTATTACCCGGGCAGAGGAATTTATGCTGGCTAGGCGCTCCTTGTTCCTCGTGGTCCCGACTCACTCTCCACGTGCTTCTCTTCACGCAGGGTTCTTCTCGCTTGTGTCTGCGATGGTTATTCTTCGAAGTTACCGCCACCGGCGCACACAAAGCATCCACTTTTATATCCATTGCTTATCAATTCAAATGTCACATTCCCGTGTCATTGGCCACAGGTCATGTGTCTGGTCTTTAACACCTGGTTATTGGCTCTGGTCCAAGCAGCCTCCATCTATTGTCCTCTTCCCATCAAGGGACAGTTGCTGACTCATGGCTCTTTGTTCTCAGTCAGCAATGAGCTTGAATCACCTCAGGCATTCACAAGTCTGCATGTTATAGCCAACCAAAGAACACCTCACAAACAACTCCTGATTTGGAAATGACCTCCAGTCCAGCAGATTACCTGGTCTTTGTGTCTTCTTTAAAACACTAATCAAGTCCAGCATGTCAAGCTCACAAAATGGAGAATCGAGTGTCTTCACAAAATGGCAGCCTCCATCCCCCAAGCATACAGCAAGAACAAAGACTGTTTCCACTGTCCTTGATTCATTTGAATTCACTGATTTGAATATTGTCATTCTTTCTGGCCAACAGCCCTGAGCTGAACCCCCAAACCTGGAGGACTGGTTGACCTCTCTTAGTTTGGCCTCTTCCCTTTGATCTGTTTGGCATGGATGGCCATACCAGAAGGCAAAGCGGAAAGCCCTGACTCCAGCCAACATAGCTCTCCGGGTCATCGAGGCACACAAGTGTCCAAACCACAAGGTTGTGGTCCTTTTGAAGGGTTATTGCACCACTTGGAATAAATTCATTTTTAGTTCAGCTTTAACAACGTGTAGTGTATTTTTTCCTCATAGCTACAAACAAAACTCCAGCCACTGGATTTTAGTAAAAGGTGCATGGCTTTCAGCACATGTAGCCATATGTTACAGTTTCCAAAGAAAACTTTTGTGAAAATCTAGTTTCCAGAATACTTTGAGATTAACAGTGATAAATATACTATTAGAGTTCCAGTCCTCTGACCAGTTGATTATATCACGTTGAGTTATCGTGATAAAGATGATGAGTTCATGTATCTGAAAGAGAAATAGAGGGAAAAGTTTAAACTATGAAACAATGGAAAGAGTAACAAATTTCACCCTGCAGACTGGATTCATTTCAGGGCCTTTATTTATAGCCATGACAAGGAATTAGCTAATCTCTGACTGCTGTTCCCTTGAATTTATGGCACTGCACTATCATTTGATATTTAGGCTGGGAAGACTAAAGCCAGGCAACAGGAGGGTTCTTTGGAAATGCTGCTTTCCCTGGGCTAGAGTGTAGATGTATTCTGAAAATACGCATTGACCGAAAATGTTTTTTTTTAAAATTGAAGCATTAAAGCAGAGGTATATTAAAGTAAGTTGATGGAAATAGATGTAAAATTGATCGGGTCATTTTAATAATGGGTATTGGATTCAATCAGAGCTTCACTTTTAGTTGTAAAGGTTTGCAAAGGAGTCAGAAACGTGATGAGAGTGTTAGTCTGAAAAGAAGCTAAAATACAACACCTGCCAAAATGATGACATAGAACCTAACAGTACAGCTCTGAAATAGTTTCCTCTATCTATAATGTCTGTGCGAACAATGTTTCTAGTTCCATCTGCCTATACATGTTCACCTTCATCAAATACCCCACAGTTCATGTGATTGTCTAAATGCCTCTTAAACATCATTATATTTGCTTCCTCCATTTTCCTGGAAGCACAATCCAGGCATCTAAACACTGTGTGTAAAAGAAAATGCTTGTAAATCTCCCTTAACTTTTCTCAGGCACCCTAAATTTATTCCCTCTAATCTTTGACATCTCCACTCACCACAGAGGGTTATGGGCTGTGTAGGAGGGAGTAGGATTATATAGGTTAGCACAATATCACTGTGCTGTATTATTCTATCTTCTATTAGAAGACTGACTGTTTACCCTATCTATGCCTCATAGCATTTTGTATTCTAGCTGTATGCTGTATTGTAACAATTTCAACTGTTCTGTAATGTTTTTGATGACCAGAGAAACAAGTCTTTGATTATGTGAGGACTATCCTGGGTGCAGGATTCATTCCTTTCCATAGATGATGTCTGACCTGCTGAGTTCCTCCAGTATTTTGTATTTGTTCCTTTGGATTTCTAGCATCTACAGAATCTCTCGTGTTTATTATGTAAGAAGAAGGCTTTTGGCCCAACATGTTCATGAGGGTAAAGGAAAAATCTATTTACATTAATTTTCCTTTCCCATTCTCACTCCTTTGCCCTCATCGTAGAATCATTATCACAAACCATGAGTCAATATCACAAAACAGTGCCTTCAGCCCATCAAATCCATGCCAACCATCAAGCACCCATTGTACTAATCCTGCAAAATCATATTTTATTCTGCCACATTACCATCAATTCCACCAGTTTCTATCACTTGCCTACACACTGAGCAATTTACATTGGCCAATTAACCTACCAACTTGGACGTCTTCGGTAATTAAGAGTGAACTAGAGCACTCAAAGGAAACCCATGCAATCACAAAAGGAGAATGTCCACACAGACATTGCTGGGGATCTTGGGCCGTAAAAGTTAAAAGTGTTCAACTTGTAGGTGCAATTTGTGCCAGCTCAAGTGGTGATCCATGTCCTTTTTAATGTGCGAGGCTTTTGACTGATACCACCCTTTCTGGCAGTGACCAGCATCATCCTACACAAATAGAAGCTTTTGATGATAAAATAGCTTGAAAGGAAACAACATCATAGTGGGCTTGTATGGAGCATAAACATAATTTCATATGATTAGACATACTAGCCTGTTTCCGAGTTGTAAATTCTTTGCAATTCAATGTTTAAATGGAGGGTTAATTTTTTTGGGGGGGTTCTTTTACTACTGATTGTTGCAGTGGTTCTCCCTCTAGCCCACTGTTTCCCAACCTGGGGTCCACGGACCCCTTGGTTAACGGTAAGGGTCCAAGGCATAATAAAAAGGTTGGGAACTCCTGCTCCAGCCTGTCTCTACTTATAGTCTGAAGCAAAGGTGGTGAAACATTTTTAAATCCTACTATCAGGTGGGCTGTGAAGGGAAAATGTAGAAATGAGATGATGAGGTGGAGAAAGGAAGAACATGCTGATACCTCACAGTAACAGATGGTTATGGCTTTGCTGTTAGTGGATGTCTTGGGTATGTTGCTTACAACCAAAAATTGCTCAACAGGGATTTGCCTGATGTTGAAAGCTCTGATTATTTAGCCCTAACCAGATGGAATCTGTTGATGACACTAGCTTGGTCCCAGATGAATAGGAAGTATTATATCCCAGAGAATATATGATCTGTATCTGCACATATCACTGATGCTTTTTATATTCTATTAAATTGTATATTTTAGAGCAATAAACATAAAGATTTTTTAAAAACTCAGTCTTTATATGTACTGTTGATCCAGAATTATGATTTATTTGTTATCTTCCCACAAATGAACAACCTATTTCATTGGCAAACATGCTAATGCCATGAATCAGTGGGAGGAATGAGTGCAAATCTATCTCATTCTGCTCAGTGGTACACCAGGAACATTCAGCATCAGAGTGTTTTACACTGATTTATCCTGCTCTTCCAAATGGAAGACTTCATATTGCAACTTTCAAACACAATGCACATTACATGTGTGACTGAATAAGTGTTAGTATTATGAATACATTCTGCAGTTAGTAATTTACTGGAACATTTAAATTGAAATGGTATGATTAAAGCCACATTGGCAGAAACAAGTTCTCAAACGGAACCCAGTCTGCATCTTCCCTTTGTTTTTGGATGCAAAGCCAGGACATTGGAGAGAAGGACCTGAATCACTAGGATTTTCTTTTTATCACTGAATATCTTGTGGTCAAGAGTTGAGACTTCCAAGTACAGTGCATCAAAGTTACATAACCAGCAATGGTGGGATGGCATTGTGCATGGAGCAAGATGTTACACTTGCTCCTGTTTCAATCACTGATTCATTTGACTATTAGAACATAGAACTTTACAGCACATTACAGACCCTTCAGCCCACAATGTTGTGCCAACTATTTCTCCACTGCAAGGCCCTCTATTTTTCTAAGCTCCATGTACCTATATAAGGGTCTCTTAAAAGATCCTTTTTTAATCCACCTCTGCCACTGTCACTGGCAGTGCATTCCACGCACCCACCACTCTGACATCCCCCCGTACCTACTTTCAAGCGCCTCGTGTTAGCCATTTTAGCCCTGGGAAAAAGCCTCTGGCTGGTCGCACGATCAATGACTCTCATCATCTTATACACCACTATCAGATCACCTCTCATCCTCGGTCACTCCAAGGAGAAAAGGCCAAGTTCATACAACCTATTCTCATAAGGCACTCTATAGAATCCACATCCCTATAGATCTTATACCTCATTACTTTCTGAATGAGCCTTGCATAGGGAACCTTATCAAATGCCTTCCTGAAATCCATATGCACTACATCCATTGCTCTACCTTCTTCAATGTGTTTTGTTATATCCTAAAAGAATTCACATCCTTCCTGTAGTGAGGTGACCAGAACTGAACACAGTACTCTAAGTGAGGTCTTATATAACTGTAACATTACCTCACGGTTCTTGAATTTAGTCCCACGGATGCCAAGATCTCGCTGATCTCCACACTTCCAAGAGTCTTACCATTAATATTATATTCTGTCTTTAAATTTGACCTACCAAAATGAGCCACTTCACATTTATCTGGGTTGAACTCCATCTGCCACATCTCAGCCCAGTTCTGCATCCTGTCGATGTCCCACTGTAACCTCTGACAACCTTCCAGACTATCCACAACATCCCAACTTTTGTGTCATCAACAAACTTGCTAAGCCAGTCTTCTACTTCCTCATCCAAGTCATTTATAAAAATCACAAAGAGGACTGGTCCCAACACAGGTCACTGCGGAACACCACTGACCTCCATACAGAATCCAAACCATCTACCCTTTACTTTCTGTAGGCAAGCCACTTCTGGATCCATAAAGCAAGGTCTCCTTAGATCCCATGCCTCATTACTTTCTGAATGAGCCTTGCATAAGGAACCTTATCAAATGTCTTATTGAAATCCATATACACTATATCCACTGCTCTACCTTCATCAATGTGTTTTACATCCTCAAAGAATTCAATCAGGCTGGTAAGGCACTACCCCTGCCCTTGACAAAGCCATGCTGACTATCCCTAATCAGATTCTGTCTCTCCAAATGCTCATAAAACCTGCCTCTCAGGGACTTCTCCAACAACTTGCCTACTACTGAAGTAAGACACACTTGTCTATAATTTTCTGGGTTATCTCTACTTTTTTTGAACAAGGGAAAAACATTTGCAACCCTCTAATCCTCTGGTACTTCTTCCATCCCTATTGACGATGCAAAGATCATTGCCAGAGGCTCAGCAATCTCCTCCCTTGCTTTCCACAGTAGCCTGGGGTATATCTCAGCCAGTCCTGGTAACTTATCTAACTTAATGCTTTTAAAAGCTCCAGCACATCTTCTTTCTTACATACTCAAGTCCGGTGTAAGTCATCCCCACAATTGCCGAGGTCCTTTTCCCTGGTGAATACTGAAGTGAAGTATTCTGCTACCTCCTCTGGCTCCATGCACACATTTCAACTATTGCACTTGATTGGCCCCATTCTCACAGGGCTCATCCTCTTGCTCTTCACATACTTTTCGAATGCCTTGGGGTTTTCCTTAATCCTGCTTGCCCAGGCCTTCTCATGGCCCCTTTTAATTTCATTCTTGAGCTCCTTCCTGGCAACCTTGTAATTTTCTAGAGCTCTAACAGTACCTAGTTTCTTGAACCAGATTTTCTACATTCTTTGTACACCATGGTTCTTTTACCCTACCATCCTTTCCTTGCTTCAATGGAACGTACCTATGCAGAACACCACGCAAATGTTCCCTGCCATGCATTTCCCTGAGAACATCTGCTCCCAATTTATGTTCCCAAGTTCCTGCATAATAGCACCATATTTCCCCCTACCCCAGTTAAATGTTTTCCCAAGTTGTCTGCTCCTATGCCTCTCCAGCTCTATGGTAAATGAGATAGAGTTGTGATCACTACCTCCAAAATTCTCTCCCACTGAGAGAGATCTGACACATGACCAGGCTGATTTCCCAATAACAGATCAAGTACAGCCTCTCCTCTAGTTGGCTTATTTACATACTGCATCAAGAAACCTTCCTGAACACACCTAACAAATTCCACCCCATCTAAACTCCTTGCTCTAAGGAGATGCCAGTCAATATTAGGAAAGTTAAAATCACCCATGACAACAACCTTATTATTATACCATTCCAGAATCTGCCTCCCTACCTGCTCCTTGATGTCTCTGTTACTATTGTGGGGGGGGGGGGGGGTTCTATTAAAAAAACACCCAGTAATTACCCCCTTCCTGTTTTTGACTTCCAGCCACACTGACTCTGTAGACAATCCCTCCTTGACTTCCTTTTCTGCAGCCATGATACCTTCCCTGATTTTCAATGCCACACTCCCCACCTCTTTTGCCTCCCTCCCTGTTCTTTTTGAAACATCTAAAGCCTGGAAGACTCAGCAGCCAATTCTGCCCTGAGACATCCAAGTCTCTGTAATGGTCACAACATCATAGTTCCACATTATTGGTCAACGCTCTGAAGTTCACCCACCTTGTTTATGATACTCCTTGTATTAAAATAGACACATCTCAAATCTTCTGGCTGAGTGCATCTTTGGTCTATCCTCTGTGTATCCTTCCTCATAAACTCCCTACAAGCTGTCCCTACTTACTGTACATTCTAGTGTATAAGACGACCTCCCATTTTCAAGGTTAAAAAAGTGACTTTTTCATGTTACAGGTTTCCCTGCTATTCGAAGGTAGAGCATTTCTATGAAATGGTTTGTAAGGCGGAATGTCGTAAAGTGAAGAAGCAATTACCACTTATTTATATGGGAAAAATTTGTGAGCGTTCCCAGTCCCAAAAAATAACCTATCAAATTATGCCAAGTAACACATAAAACCTAAAATAACAGTAACATATAGTAAAAGTAGGAATGATCTGATAAATACACAGCCTATAAAGTAGGAATACTTTTCTGCAATCATTGCAGCATTGTCAATCACAGCAAAAATCTCATGCAGTTGCTTCACGTTCAGTTCTTGGTCGACTTCACTTTCGGACCGTTCGCTACTGCGTTCGGCTTCAACTATCCTTTCCTCTTCATCAGTTCTTCATCTGTCATTTCTTGGTCATGGGATGCCAAAACCTCTTCAACATCATCTTCATCAACTTCCACAAACCCTTAGCCAAACTCACTATATCCTTACTTCATTCACCACAATTGAAACACTTTATTATATCTAGTTTTACGCTAAGTGTAACACCCTTACGCACTCTTTTAGGCTTTTCCGATACCTTAGAACTCATCACTAATGATCATTAATGCTCTCAGGCACGTGTTTAAGCAATGCCAGCTAGAATGCAGTTCTGGGGGAGGTGCTCAGGGCGCGTGCTGCCTTTTTCCTTAACAGTGAAAACAGGTAACTAATGTAGGTCTTTCGTAACAGTGAAGTGTCGTAAAGCGAACGTTCGAAAAACAGGGGACACCTGTACCTTTGTATAAGCCGACCCCTTTTGTAGATGTTTTTGATTTAATCAGAAAAGATCACAAGATCTCACATGCCGGTACTTAGCTTTGCTGGATCCGGAACCTGGAAATTTTGTGTACCAGTACCTGCTAAGAAAACAGGCCTACACTTTGTAGAGCATGAAAGGCGAATTCTTAATAAATAAATCAGGGAGGGAAGTTTTGGATTAGGTTCCCAATGGTAAAGAATCCTCTGAAATGTAACCCCCATGAAACTATTTAGCGCCCTTTGTAATCTCATTAAAACATAACACGGGGTGGCGGGATCAGTACGTGTACTCAGTATTAAGTTTGCAACCACCATGTACAAAAGATTAAAACGAATGCGATGATGCTGGCTTCAAGCTGAAGGTTGTTGATTTTGCTAAAGGAACAAATAATTCTGCAGCTGCTAAGTTTAGTGTAAACGAGAAACAAGTGAGAGAATGGGGAAAAGCAAAGGACATGCTGAGGGAAATGTCAAAGACGAAATGTGCAAATGGTGGGAAAACATGCCAGTGGCCAGAACTAGAAGAAAAAGTTTTAGAGTGGGTGAATCACCAGCGATTGTCTAGATACGTTGGTACCAGAGAAATGATTTGAGTTCAAGCGTTGAAATGGGGTGAAAAACACCGTGAGGTCAGCGAAAATTTCAAAGCTACACTAAGTTGGTGCACCAGATTTATGAATAGACGTGATTTTGTGTTTAGACAAAAAACAAATATTGCTCAGAAGTTGCTGAGCGACCTTGAGAATAAGATTACGGCCTTCCAATCGTTTGTAATCAAGCATTGAAAGGCACATTCTTACCCACTCTCACTGATTGGTAACATGGACGAGACACCAATGTTCTTTGATTTTGCTGGCAAACGCACTGTCAATCAGAAGGTGGAGAACACAGTCCTTGTCAAAACAACTGGACACGAGAAGCAACATATTTCTGTCGTGTTAACGTGTATGGCTGATGGGACCAAATTACCACCGATGGTGATTTTTAAGAGGAAAACAATCCCAAAGAAAGAAAAATTCCCGTGGGGTGTCATTTACTTTTAAGAACGCGGCTGGATGGATGAAGCGGGTTGCTTGAAGTGGGTTAAAGAGGTGTGGCGTCAACATCCCGAAGGTTTCAGGAAGGAAAAGTGGCTACTTGTCTGGGACTTGTTCAAAGCGCACTTGTCAGGTGAGACAAAAGCAGCATTGCAAGCTGAAAATACGGACATTGCAGTCATTCCCGGTGGTTTGACGTCCATGCACCAGCCACTAGATGTGAGTTTAAACAAACCATTCAAAGAATTCATGTGTCGACAGTGGAACGAATGGATGATGTCTGGAAATCAGTCATTCTCTCCAGTGGGAAATATGAGGGCGGCATCTCTAGCAACGGTTTGCAAGTGGGTAGTGCAATTGTGGGAGGAAATGAAGGCCGAGTGCATTGTGAAGGCATTCAAGAAGTGCAGCATCAGCAATGCTTTGGATGGCATTGAAGATCATTTGCTTTGGGAAGAAGACGATGGAGATTTGGCAGCCAGTAAAGCTGCAAATGACGATGTCGAAGCAGAAATTGACAGTCCTTATGATGATATGGTGACTGCTGAAGAATGGGATGCGATTTTCGGAGAGTCAGATAATGAAGAGTGTGAAAGTTCCAAGCTCTGAACATTTGACGACAACAGTGTGTACAAGTAAAGTGAGAAACAATGTGTTTTGTAGATCTTTTGTGTAGATTTCATATTTTCTTTTGTATTTGACTCAAAAACAGTCAATAAATACAACCTGTCTTCTGTGTATCCATTTTTTCAAAGTTGGCACTCTCTGTATAAGCCGACCCCCTAATTTTAGTACCAAAATTTAGGGCCAAATTCTCGGTTTATACACTGGAATTTACGATATGCGCCAACTGCCCCATCCTCTGCCTCTTCCTTCCCTCCCCCTTGTAAATCTAATTTAAACCTTCTCCAATTGCATTAGCAAACCTGCCTCCTAGGATATTGGTTCCCCTCCAGTTCAGGTGCAACCCATCCCACTTGTACAGGTCACCCCTTCACCAGAAAAGGTTCCAATGATCCAAGAACTTGAAACCCTGTCCCCTGCCCCATCTTCTCAGCCACTCATTTGTCTGCACTATCTTCCTGACCTATCCTGCCTCGTTACATCGGAAGTAATCCAGAACTTGTCACCTTGGAGGTCCTGCTCTGCAGCCTCCTTCCTAACTTCCTAAACTTACTGCGCAGGACCTCTATTAATTGGCTGTGATGAGACACATCATAAAACCTGACACAAAGTTTCCTCTCACTTTTTTAAGCTCCACCAAAAACAAGCCTAGCCTTTCCATTCTTTCTTTAGAAGACGAATTGCCCATTTCAGGTAACAATCTAATTCTTCTCTGAACTCCTTCCAATGCATTTATATCCCAAAACAAGTAATTCAATACTATACACGGTATTCCAGATGTAGTCACATAAAGAATTTCTGTACTCTTATATTCCATTCCCCTAGTAATGATAGCTTTCCTAATTACTTGCTGGATCCATATACTGTCCATTTTGCCAATTATGGACTGGGTCCCTCTGAATCTCAGAGTTCTACATTATCTTGCAGTTATTCTTGCTGGAATGGGCAACTTCATATTTTTCTATATTATTCTCCTGTTTCCAGCTGGTTGCTCACTCATTTAACAACTTGTATCTTACTACAGCCTCCTAAAGTCCTATTCACAAATTGCTTTCCTATTTTTGGTGTAGCAGCAAATTTATCTTTGGAGCTTTCATATGAATTGGGGGAAGAAAAAAGAATAATCTTTACTTGGAGTGCCTAACTTGGAATTATTAAGCTGGAACATGGAAATTAAATTTAAATGAACTGTAGGAAGCAAAATAATTATTGGAAAATAAAGATATAATTAATGAGAAGAGAAAAGAATCAGAAAAATCTCTTCTGATTTTTTATTATTGTCTCCAATACTCTTATACAGTACTGTGCGAAAAAACTTGGTTGCATATATATAGCTAGGGTGCCTCAGACTTTTGCACAGTACTGTATATTGGTTAAAATAGGAAGGTGGTTGGGAAACAGAAATAAGAGTACTTAGCTTTGTACTAACTCATAGAATTAAATGTTATTTGGTAATTGAAAAGACACAATATACAGCACTGTGCGAAAGTCTTAGACACCCTAGCTCTTTCTATATACATAAGTACTTCTGCACCTTGGTAGAATGCTCGCAACAATAAAGCACCAGCCCCCAACTTTCTGGGCATTTTTAATAAGCAAATAGACCAAGATCATACCACTGCAGACATTTCAGTGTTGGTCCTTCAGGAAGCACTTCAATATCCTACCCTATGGTGCAGCATAACGTTCCAGATTCATTGTAAGGATTGCTAATGAATTGCTATCTGGATGTCTCCATGCACTTAGACTGATTTATTGGTTTAAATAAAGGAAAACAAGATGAGGAATTATTGATGAGAAAATGTAACTCAACCCCTTATTGAAACAAGGTATATTGATAAAATAAATTTAACTTAGTAACTAATAGTAGAAAGGAAATGCTGTATTGACACCCTGAAAACTTCACTAAAAGCCTTTGGCATCAACCCAGACACGTGGGAACATATCGCCAAGGATCAGGTTGAGTGGTACTCCTCCCTGCTTAAGGATGCAGTGACCCATGAGGCAGAAAGGACAATGGCAGCAGAAAGACGTAGGCTGGCCAGGAAAGGCCAAGCCGCTGACCCCCAGCCCAATGTGACTGCCATCTTTTGTCCACACTGCCAAAGAACTTTGAGCATGGATTGGCCTCTCTGGTCATCTGCATCCCAACAAACTAGTCCAGCACTACAAATCACAGATCACAAGAATGGTTCTCATCGTTGCATGATGGACGAATGAACAAGTAGAATGGATCATTTGGAACTTTTATCTGTTCTACTGAAGTTGATTGAAGAGAAATGTTATGATCCAGCAACAATGAATATAGAGACAGGTTTTTTTTATAACAAATAGAACATTTATTAAACACTGCTAAAAAAATCCCAAAAGTAAACAAACGACTAACTTAACCAGAAGTAGGCTGCTATGCGGCAGCCTGAACAGTTCTTAAAGCGATAATGCAATAACAGTTCTTAGAAGTGGTACTGCGAAGGGTCATGGCCCGAAACGTTGGCTACTCTTTTCTCACAGATGCTGCCTGACCTGCTGAGTTCTACCAGCGTTGTGTACGTATTCTTCGACCCACAGCATCTGCAGTTGTATTTTTGTGTTTTGACTGTGAAAGTCCAAATGTTTTACACAGTCGCTTAGGAGAGACTTTCCTTGAGGTAATAAATTCTCTTTCCTGGTGTTACTGCTGATCCCAGCCGAAGTATGCCTTGCTCAAAGGATTTATGATGAAGGAAATAAAACGGCTTAAAGGCACTGACCTGTCCTTGGCAAAACTCACTGCCCCAGTCCTTTCTGCTCTTACAGCAGGGACTAACGTGGGTACAGATGACTAATTCCTTCTGAATGAGGATCAAACAAGGTCGAACCTGTTTCACTGTCGACATCAACTTTCCTCAATCCTTCAGCTTCCCGAACTTCAATGAATCTTCACTCTCCACTGGACTGAACTGAACTGGCAGTATTGTAGCAAAACTGCCGGCAATAACCTTTGAGACTTAAGGCAGAAAGTAAAACTCCACTTTAAAACAAACTGCGTCATAACATCGAATACGCAGCAGAACGGAGTCACTGGCGAATTCAACCACAAACTGCCCCGCGTCACAGGGAGGGGTTCTCCTTTTATACCCTGTTAGAAAAAAACTATCACATGACCTCTCACTGACGGGAAAATGACATCACTCCACCATCACAAGACCATTACCTCATGCCCAGCATAGCCTCAATTACATCATGGTCATGTGACAGGCACAAGATACCCAGGGGTACGTAACAGAAACTTACAGTGAAATCTCTTTACGTTAAATCCTGGATGCAGTTTATTAGAAGTAATTGCTAGATATAACATCTTATACAAGTTATAGATAAAACAATGGTTTTGAAGTGTAATTTGTTAGGTTTTGTAATTAGTTGAATTGAGCTGGTAAATGCCGCTTTGACCTATGATGACCTACTTCATATTAAGGTAGAAGGTAAGTGTCCAACAAGTTGCTTGATGCAGTTGTTATGATTTTCACATAACTAGCATATTGTGTATAGTGTTACATGTACAAGCATTAGGTTACAGAATTTCCTCAGGCACTGACTGGAGGTTACATGTGAAAATATTTACCCTCTGTGTATACTGTTACTATAGCTGAACTATTAGAGGTGGGGTGTAAAGGTTTTGCTGGCTGTCTGCTGTGCAAAACCTATTCTTTCCTTGGCATGACAGGATGCAAAGCAAAGAGCTATCAGGACTGCCACAGAGGCTGCTGAGCAAGCCTCCAGATGGCTATGGATCAAGAGCTGAGACCTGTGGACCAGTGCTGCTGGGACTCAAGTCAGGGCCTGATCAACCCTGGCTGGGTCACTTGGGCAAGAGTGTCTGATGTTGAAAGACCCAAAACACTCGGTGACCCTGGGTTACATCACTGATGATGTGTCCCGGCAGATCTTAGAATGTATCTCAGCATTACATCTGTGAGCTTAAACCAGAACAAATAATTGAGCCAAGGAGAGTGCTAAGCATTTCCTATTTTCCCTCATTAAGAAAGAATTCAGTATAGTTTTGGCACAATTGACTAAGCTTTACAGTTTTTAATGTTGAGTCATGTATATAGTATAATATTCTTCAATACCTTTTAAAAGTGGTTGAAATGATGAGAGGCATAGATAAGGTGGTTGGTAAAGAGTTTTCTCCCCAGGCTCGGGGAGTCGAAAGCAAGTGGCACCATTTTAGGGTGAGAGGGGAAAGAGTTAAAATAACCTGAGGGGTAACATTGTTGAAATAAAATCAAAATATTTTGCTGTTGTATGGTATTCACTGTGTGTTGCAGAGATATCATGCTTGGATTCTCCAGTTTAACTTTTAACAGTTTAACACATTTACATCTCCCATCTTCAATTGAAAAGGGTCGTTCAGTAGCATCATTCTTGGGCAGTATAATCTCATTATGATTAAAAGTCAGTAAACTACAGCAATTACCATTCAGATGGCAACTGCCATAATAAAATTCTGCTGCATATGTATTATCTAGCCAAGCAAAGTCATCTAAATTTGAGATGAAATGTATGATAGGTTATCTGCACAGTGTGCTTTTATAATTGATTATAAGGCTGAATTACTGATTTTGGGTAGGGTTAGTTTCATCTCTACATTCTTTAATGTAAATCATAACAATTGAATAAAGAATATTGGATAACGTAGAACAGTACAGCACAGGAACAAGCCCTTTGTCCCACAAAGTTGTGCCGAACTATTTAAATTATTAATCAAATGGCTAACTAAATTAGTTTCTTCTGCCTACACAATGTCCATATCCTTCCATTTTCCTCACATTCATGGGCCTATCTAAACATTTCATAAAAATCTCTAATATTTCTGTCTCTACCACCACCCCAGGCAGCACATTCCAATTATGCCCCACTGTGCGTATAAAAAAAACTTGCCCTCACATCACCTTTGAAATGATCCGTCTCACCTTAAATGCATGTCCTCTAGAATTAGATATCTCAACCCTTGACTATTTACTCTGTGCCTCTCATAACCTTATAAACCTCTGTCAGATCTCTCCTCCGCCATTCCAGAGAAAGTGACCTAAGTTTGTTCAACTTCTCGTTATAGCACATGTACTCTAATCCAGGCAATGTCCTGGTAATCCTCTCCTGCACCCTCTGCAAAGCCTCAACATCCTTCCAATAATGGGGTGACCAGAACTGTATATAATACTCCAGATGCAGCCTAACTGGAGAATTATAAACCTGCAACATTACTTCCTGACTTTTGAACTCAATGCTTTGACTAATAAAGGCAAGCATGCCATATGCATTTTAACCACCCTATCAACCTGTGTAGCCACTTTCAGGAAGCTATGAACTTGGACCCAAAAATTTCTATGCTCATCAATAGTTAAGGATCTTGCCCTTAAGTGTATTGTCTCTTTGCATTTGACCTACCAAGGTGCAACACTTTACTTTTGGCTGGGTTAAACTCCATCTGCCATTTCTTTCCCCCAAGTCTGTAACTCATCTATATCCCATTGTATTCTTTGCCAGTTATATACGCTATCCACAAAACCAGCAATCTTCATATCATCTGCAAACTCAGGAACTCGCCCAACTACATTTTCATCCATGTCATTTATGTCCATTACAAACAGCAGGGGTCCCAGTATAGATCCCTGTGGAACACCATGAATCACAGACCTCCAGCTGGAATACATCCCTTTGACCACTAGCCTCTGTTTTCTTTGGGCAAGCCAGTTCTGAATACAAATGGCCAACTCACCATGGGTCCTATGCATCTTAATCTTCTGGATGAGCCTCCCATGAGAGACCTTATAAAACGCCTTACTAAAATTCATGTAGAGCATATCCACAGCTCTACCTTCATCAATCACCCTCATCAAAAGTCTCAATCAAGTTAGTAAGGCACAACTTGCCCCACATAAAGTCTTGCTGGCTGTCCCTAATTAGGCCATAGTTTTCCAAATGCGCATAAATCCTATCCCTAAGAATTCTGTCTACTAAATTCCCTACCCCTGACTTGAAACTCACCCGTCTATAATTTCCAGGATTATGCCTGGTTCCCTTCTTGAACAATGGATCAACATTTGCTACTTGCCAGTCCTCTGGGACTTCACCTGGGGTTAGAGAGGACATGAAGATATTGAGTAAGAGCCCAGCAATCTCTTCTGTTGCCTCTCTCAATAACCCGGAGCTTATCCAATCAGGCCCTGAGGACTTATTCACCTTCATGCTCCTTAAGCGACCCAACACTTCCTCCACCTAAACCTTGAAATGCCTTAGCGCGTGAATATGCTCAGCACTGTTCTCCCTATCCTGAATGTCCTCCCCTTGGTAAATACTGATGTAAAGTATTCATTAAGGAACTCACCAAATCATCTGCATCCAATTAAACGGTTTCCCCTTTATCCTTGAGTGGTCCTACCCTCTCCCTAGTTATCCTCTTGTTCTTGATGTACTTGTATATAGAATGCCTTTGGATTCTCATTACTCCTACTTTCCAAGGACCTTTTAAGGCCCCTCCTGGCTTTCCTACTTCCCTTCTTGAATCCTTTTCTGGCTTTGTTATAATCCTCAAGTGCTCTGCTTGATTCTAGCTTTGTATACATTTCCTTTTTCTTCTTCACTAAATTGATCACTTCTTTCAACATCCAACATTCTCGTACCTTGCCATCCTCACCTTCCTTCTTACTGGAACATACATGCCCTCCACTCTGTGCAGTTGGTATTTAAACACCCTTCACACATCAGATGTGGACTTGCCAATAAACAGCTGTTCCCAATTAACTCTCCCTAATTCCTGCCTAATGTGCTTATAATTTGCCCTGCTCCAGTTTAGTACTCTCCCACTAGATCCATATATATCCTTATCTATATTCATCTTAAAACTTGGGGAGTTGTGGTAACTGTTCCCTAACTTCTCGCCCACTGAAATGTCAGTAACCTGGTCAGGCTCATTCCCTGGCCCAATACAACTCCTCCTCTTGTTGGACTATCTACATATACATTTAAGACATCTCCTGAAGGCCCCTAACAAATTCTGCCCCATCTAAACTCTTTGCATTTAGAAGGGCGGCATGGTAGAATACTCGTTAGCCCAACACTTTATAGTATTAGTGACTCAGGTTCAATTCCCACTGCTGTTTGTAACTTCTGCCCGTGACTGCATTGGTATCCTCCAGGTGCTCCAGTTGGTAGATTAATTGGTCATTGTAAATTGTCCCTTGATTAGCCTCGGCTTAAATTGGGGGATTGCTGTGCAGTGTGGATTGAAGGACTGGAAGGGCCAATTCTGCACTGTATCTTAATAAATAAGTAAGTAAATAAATAAATAAATAAATAAAAATTGAACTTCTCCATGACAACAGACATATTGTTTTCACACCTTTCTTTAAACTGTCTGCAAATCTGACAGGAGGAGCTTGCCACTGCCTTAACTAACATTCTGCCTACACTTGTTATATCTTTGGCTCTAACTTCTTAAGCTTAAGTTCTACAACTAGTTAAATGATTCCAAAAGACTCAGGACCCTTAGCCTGCACCTGTTCTCACTGAATCCTGTTGAGCCAAAGCCTCCTACTTTAACCCTGGCCCACTCACACAACAACCATCCCCACAATAACTGTTCCACTTACATCTTGCTTCTTTTTATTGGCTAAGTTACTAATAACCAAGGTATCTTCCGTTCCTCAGACAAATTGCGATAGGCCCCGATCGTTTTTAAAACTGGTGTGTAAAGTACACAAGGAACTGTCTCCAACTCACTCCATAATCTCCCTCTCCACAGACATCCTGACATTTTAAAACATTAAGAAAATGGGTGTCTATACAGCCATTGTGCTACCAGCCAATAAATGTTATTTCCCTACCAGGAAAATTACCACACCTGAATTTCGCAGTAAGAACTGTTGAGTCTGATTTCAATTAAGATTTGTGAAAAACATCCAGTCCTGATGAAAGGTCTTGGCCTGAAACTGCCTGGCCTGCTGAGTTTCTCCAGCATTTTGTGTGTGTTGCTTCTCCATCTTCTTTGCTGCACAAAACTAACTTATTTCCTCTTTCCCAGTTTTGATGAAGGATCCCAGAATTGAAATATTAACTGTTTCTCTTTCCACAGATGTGTTTTGTGCATTTCCTGCTTTTTATTTGAAATTAATTTATTTTTATTTTAAAAAGCTTCTTGTCAGCAGTAGAGGTATAGCTACTTATATATTGTATGCTAGTGAGGCTAACTTGATTGGAAGAAGAATGAAAGAACAATGTATTTTCATATTTTAGGTGATCATACTTTAAGAATCTGGGATATTAAGACAGGAAGAGCGAGCATAATAATTCCTGCACATCAAGCAGAGATCTTGACCTGTGATTGGAATAAATATGATCAGGTAAGATTATAGATTTTATTTCATTAAATAAATCAAGGGTACTTTCTAGTTTTCAACATTGTTACTCAAAATCACAATGTAAAATTGCTCTAAAGAATTCCATTCTGTTTAACTCAGAACTTGCTTGTTACTGGAGCAGTTGACTGCACTTTACGATGTTGGGATCTAAGAAATATCCGGCAGCCAGTTCATCAGCTTGCCGGCCATTCCTATGCTATACGAAGAGTCAAAGTAAGCACATTTATTTTTTCAGTGCATGCAGTTGAACCATGGTAGATTGCTACTGATAGTTGAGCTATTTTTTAAAAATAGGTGTTTTTAATGTAGTTATGTATATAGTGTTCTGAAACGTATCCATTAAAGATATTTGGTTTATTTGAATGGGATGGTGCTGATATTATGACCTGATTTCTCATTACAGTTTATCACTGGTTTCTACTTTGTAAATATTAAGAAGTTAACACTCTTGTAGTCCGATGGTTAGATTAGACAGTTGCTTGTTTATTTTTAAATGATATATATGGTCGGCTGGTGGCACAATGACAGCAGCACTGGACTCCGGAGAGAAGGTTCCCGAGTTCAGACCCAGTCGGGCTGCTCCCGGACACGCTTTCCATCCGTGCCAGGTTGAGTGTCAAGCTCGCAGCTCGGCCTCATAAAAAAAACAACTACGCTGTGAGAAGGATGTGGGGGACCACTCACAGAATCTTTCCTCCAAACAACCACTTGAAAAAATAAGTGGTCGCCGAGGCTCTGGCAGAGAACGACACACAAAAAAAATGTATAGGAAGGGTATTGCTGGCAGGAAATATTGCACATATATCGTTTATGCAATTAATGAGATTGTCAGACCGTGCTCCATTTCCTTACTTTCTTGTGTTGTTGCAACATTGTTGTTATTCAGCATCACTCTTGATATTGCTGCAAGAGAACCAGCAGAGGGCAGGCATTTGCAGCAGCACACAGGAGTGAGGAGGCAAGGGTTTGTGCCACGCTCTTAGCACAGTGAATTCTGCCACATTTCTGCCCCAGCAGCACTGCCAATAACATCTCCCTCTGCAGATTGTGCTAAAATTAGCCCTGTGAACACTGATTCCGCAAGCATTCTCATTCATAAAAGTACTGTGAGCATTTAGTCAGGTGCAGTGTACATTCCAAGATAATGCACACATCACTTCCATTGATGTCTGTCATTTGTTTGACAGAGACAATGAATGGCCTAGAATATGATTCAAAAATGAGAAATGTGGGGTTTTAAAGTGGGAATATGTTTTTTATGTAACATACACAAAATGTTAGAACAACTCAGCAAGCCAGGTAGAAACTATGGGAAAGAGTAAACAGTCAACATTTCGGCTGAGACCCTTCATTGGAACTGGAGAAAAAAGATGAGAAGTAAGAGTAAGAAGGTGGGGAAGGGAGGAAGAAGTACAAGGTAGTAGGTGATAGGTGAAGCCCAGGTAGGGGGAGGGGTTGAAGTAAAGAGCTGGGAAGTCAATTAGTGAAAGAGATAAAGGGCTGGAGAAGGGGAAATCTGATTGGAGAGGATGGAAAGCCATGGAAGAAAGGGAAGGGAGAGGAGCACCCAAAGAAGGTGATGAGCAAGTAAGGAGATGAAGTGGGAGAGGGAAATGGGAATGGAGAATAGGGAAGAAGGGAGGCATTACCGGAAGTTCAAGAAATTGATGTTCATACCACCGGGTTGGAGGCTACCCAGATGGAATATACGATGTTTCTCCTCCAACCTGAGTGTGGCCTCATCGTGGTAGTAGAGGAGGCCATGGACTGATATATTGGAATGGGAATGGCATGTACAATTAAAATGGGTGGCTACTGGGAGACCCCGCTTTTTCTGGCGGACGGAATGCAGGTCTCCCAATCTACATCGGATCTTACCGACATATAGGAGGCCACACTGGAAGCACCAGACACAGTACATGACCACAACAGACTCACAGGTGAAGTGTTGCCTCATTGGGAAGGACTGCTTGGAGCTCTGAATGATACTGAGGGAGTAGGTGTAGGGGCAGGTGTTCCATTTGCAAGGATAAGTGCCAGGAGGAGATCAGTGGGGAGGGACGAATGGACAAGGGAGTCACTTAGGGAGCGATCCCTGCAGAAAACAGAAAGTGGGGTGGGGGGGAAGGGAAAGCTGTGCTTGGTGGTGGGATCCTGCTGGAGACAGCAGAAGTTACAGAGAGTTATGGTGCTGGATGTGGAGAGTGATGGGGTGGTAGGTGAGGACAAAAAGAACCCTGTCCCTGGAGGGGTGGCAGGAGGATGGGGTGAGGGCAGCATTAATGGTGGAAGAAGAGAAGCCCCTTTCTTCGAATAAGGAGGGTATCTCCTTAGTTCTGGAATGAAAAGCCTCCTCCTGAGAGCAGATGTGGCGGAGATGGAGGCATTGAGAGAAGGGGATGGCATTTTTACAAGTATCAGGGTGGGAAGAGGAATAGTCCAGGCAGCTGTGAGCATCAGTGGGTTTATAAGAGATATCAGTGGATAAGCTGTCTCCAGAGACAGAGAGGGAGGTGTTGGAAATAGATCAAGTAAATTCGGCCCAAAACATCGACTGTTTACCTTTTTCCATAGATGCTGCCTGGCCTACTGAGTTCCTCCAGCATTTTATATATGCTGCTAGGATTTCCTGCATCTACAGGTTTTCTCTTGTGTGTATTTTTTATGGATTGTTACAATACATTTTTGGAAGTTACTTTTCTTTCCAGTAGTTTTACCTCAACGCACTCATGTCCAATCTTTGAATGAAGTGAATAAATTGTTTTCTTACTGTACATCCTCAAAGCAAAGTGTACTGTAGAAATTATCCTCAAGTATTGTAAAAATACTACAACATACAACAAACTTAGACTACAAGATAAAACTGTATATAAATTTTAAACATCAATAATTGGTCCATAATTTCAGAAATATTGTGTTATGCTAATGCTAATATTTCCTTTTGCAGTTTTCTCCCTTTCATGCAAGCATATTAGCTTCATGTTCATACGATTTCTGTGTTAGGTAAGTGACATTTTTTTCTTCATCTACACTCCTCTTCCCTCGTCCCCATCTTATCTTAGTCTTCCTCAGTTTTGGATGGCGTTTGCTACTTATCTTACTGATGAGATTTTTGATTTCTTGATGAATATCTCATTAAAATTAAATTAAGAAAACCTACCAGGACATTTTGGTTCTTTGTGATTTGCTCTTTGTTTATAGACCAAACCTAGGAGTGACTTTAGCACCATGGTTAAGTTATAGCATAGTTATCTTTATGTCTGACGTATTGATCTGGAGAATGATCAATAAAATGCTGACATGTTTTTTGAACAAATAAAACATACCAAGGCACTCCAGGTGAAAGAGCTTGACATGAAACATTGACTATCCATTTACTCCCACAGATGATACCTCACCTGCTGTGCCCCTCCAGCAGTTAATTTTTTCTTTCAGATTCCAGCATCTGCAGTCTCGTGTGTCTTCGAAACATGTCAAGTATTTTAAACTTCACATCCTTACATATATGTACTTTATACTTAAGAAACAAGATGGAAATGTACTTGTATCTGATAGATCTTAAATAGTAATTTTAGATCGTTATTTACTGGGCTGGATTGTGCTGCTCTATTATCACTCTCTGTGCCTCATCCACATAAGCCAGCTTGAGCTTTGGTCAGCCCAGTGAGAAAATTCACGTGAAAAATACCTTTGACAGTCAGAAAAGCTGATGACTCGGTTTAGACACTTGTAAAAGCCAGAGTGACTTTAGTAAATGTTGAATATTTCTTGACATTGAACTATTGAAATTAAACTTGAAATAGAAAATTAAATTTGAAGTTGTATTAAAATGAAGTTATAAAACATCTCAATAATTAATATTTTTATATCACATTATTTTTAGATCCTCCTAAATTATCATTGAAACAATTGGCATCTTAGATTCTGTACCACTTCTAACCTGACATTGGAGCCAAGAATCAGAATCAGGTTTAATATCACCGGCATATGTCATGAAATTTGTTAATTTTGCGGCAGCAGTACAGTGCAATACATGATAAATAGAGGGAAAACAAATAAATAAATTGCAGTAAGTATGTATGTGTGTATTAAATAGTTAAATTAAAAATAATAGCACAAAAACATAATAAAAAAGTCAGGTAGTGTTCATGGGTTCAATGTCCATTTAGAATTAGCATGGCAGAGGGGAAGAAGCTGTTCTGAATTGCTGAGTGTGTGCCTTTAGGTTTCTGTACTTCCGTCCTGATGGTAACAATGAGAGGGGGCATGTTCTGAGTGATGGGGATCCTGAATAAATGGACGCCACCTTTCTGAGGTGCTGCTCCTCAAAGACGTTTTGGATACTACAGAGGCTAGTACTCAAGGTGGAGCTGCCTAATTTTACAATTTTCTGTACTTTCTTTTGGTCCTGTGCAGTAGCTCCCCCTGCAGCCTGTCAGAATGCTCCCCATGGTACATCTGTCAAAGTGTTTGAGTGCTTTTAGGTGACAAAACAAATCTCCTCAAACTCCTAATGAAATATAGTCGCTGTCTTGCCTTGTTTATAGCTGCATCAATATGTTGGGACCAAGTTATATCCTCAGAGATATTGACTCACAAGAACTTGAAATTGCTTACTCTCTCCTCTTCTTATCCTTGTTCCCTCGTTTTACCATTTCTGAAGTCCACAATCAGCTCTTACTGACGCTGAGTGCAAGTTTGTTCCTACGACACCACTCAACTAGCAAAGCGGCAGTTTTGTCAGTGTAATGCAGGCCAGGTGTTCTGCTCTGCTGTTTCATTAGCTGAAGAATCAGAGTGGGCAGCAGTAGTCAACATGACTGGACCGCATCTCTTTTGTGATCTTGGAAACAATATTACTAAATAATGATTTGTCCACAATCAATGTTTTGGGAACTGTGAGAATCACAAGGACTATATACCATTTGGATAAAGCTAAATGTGCACCATGTCATCATGGAGATTTGAATTTTTCTTAATCCATTGCCTTTTTGTGCTATTGTGTTATTTTGGAGAAAAACAATACTGTCCATTGTATTTGTCACTGAGAAGCTACACAAGTGAAATATTGAGATAAAAGTCATTAGTAGCAACTCTTACTGCTCACAACTTTACTGTGATAAACATTAATATTTATGTAAAGGAGATATTCAAATATACAGTAAATTAAATTAAGTAATACATTTTCTGTGTTAGTTTGGACAGTCTCACTTCTAACTGTTGATACATTTCTTAATGGAGCACAGGCATTCTAAGTTCAGTATTAGTAGGCACTAAGATCACTTTTATTGTCTGTCAGTGGAAAGGATCTATGGAGGGCCTTGACATTCTGAAAAATATTGGCATGACATGATGTTCAGTTCTTTGGACCTTCTGTGCTTTTTCTGCCTTCCATTTTTTCTATTTTTACATCACAGGTTTCCTTTTGATTCTCAGCCTTTAGAGCTATTTCTTCACATTTGGGTCATTGCAGAATAACTTTGAAGTTCATCTTACATTTGAAATTAAGTAGATTATTGATATTCTGCTTATGCTTATTAGACAAGCCCTTCATTATCTTTCCAAATTACTGTGTACTTCCAAACAGTCCATACTGTGGGCTCTCTGCAACTCCTTTTGGTTTGGGGTTGTAAGATTGTTGTTTGCCTGTGAGAGAAGAGCTATTTTTCTAAGGTCCTTGAAATCATAAGTCAGCCTTGATCTTGAGGGAAGAAGAGTTGATTGTAAATTGGCTGGTGTATTCATGCTGTATACTGGAGACTAGAATGTTAAGGCAAATGGAGTTTTATCCCATTGCTTTTGACCATCAATTTTTGGTGAAAAAGTGCAGTATGTTCAATGTATGCTACAGTCGTAATTACTTCAGTAAGTGCAACTTAAAAATAAAATCTCAATTAAGGACACTTCTCAGAAGAAACCTCCATTTTAATACAAAGAAAAAACGGCCATTTTTAAAACGTCTTTGGCCCTCACACACATTCCGCATTACTTGACTTGCATTGGATTAGTCTGATGTCTATTCATGGATGCTATGCAAGTGTGTGGCAGATATCTTAAGCATAGTAGTAATATTCTGCAATGCAAGTAAGATCCCTTTGTCCAAACTTTTTATAACTTACTTGCAAATTAATAACCAACCAGTGGAAAACTTAATACCAAAACATGGAATTTCCTTTATATTGCAGATCCTTACTGAATGCCTCCTAGAAAGTTTAATAACTTAAAATTATAGACAACTTATGTCAAGATACTATTTTAATTCATTTTCAGGCATCAGCCCGAAAGCAATAGCGTGACTATAATTGTGACCCCAAAAAACAAATGTTGTAGAAGACAAAGCAAGTTTTACACATTTATAGTATGAAGCTATGTGTAAAACATAATTAGTCTTCCAGGAAATTGCAACAAATATTCTTCAAAAGCAGCTGGTCCAGTTCGAGTTAGAATATAACCTTAAAGAAAAAGCCAGCAGAGTGGTGCAGTGAAGCACAGATGTACTCAAAATGTGCTGATGCCCCAAGTGGGATAAATTGGAATTGCCTTCAATGCATGTTGCAAAATGTGTTCTGCCCTCTACTAGCCACCTTGGACATCATCAGTAAGGTTGGTTTTAATGGTCTCATTTTCTGCACCATTTTTTTATGCTGAAAATAAGTTTGGATTAAAAATCTACCCTTAATTTTAGCATCATTATCTTTAAATTTCTGCGTGTCATTTTTGTGAAATAATCATTATAGTATCTTGCCAGGGTTTCTGAATTTGATGGTATTTTACCCTTGTATCAGCAGGCAGCAGGAGAAATCTGCTTCAGCATCTGTCCCCTCACATATTGACATCTAGCCCACAAAGTGAAAAGGAAATGTTTATTTCACTATTCAATAGAATCTTAACCTATGTGTTCTATTAGAAAACTTTGTCCACATCAGGTTTGATTATCTTTGTCATTTTATATCAGAATTCTTACCTCACTTTGTAGTCACAGCCAACCCAAAATGCTTCCTTCACTGCTAGGTATCTGTTAAAATATTTTTGTATCTAGTAATGTACTCTTGAGAAATGGTGTTAAAGCAAGGTCTTTCAAATCAAAGCATAGCATCGACCGTTATTTTTCCATTGTTTTCATTTTACTTGTATTCAGCACCAACATAATCTCACCAGATAAAAAGTTATCCTTAGAATGACACAGGAGACTGTAAAGAGTTTCAGGAAGATCTCAGAAATAAAAAACCAGGTGGACTATCCACATTAAGAATGCAGACGTGTTAATAGTACATTCATTCTCAATGGCTTGACTTACACATTTGTAACCCAGGATATGCCAAAACTGGGAGATAAAGCAACAACCTAATGCAGACATGATCCCAAAATCATAATTTCTAGTTCAACATCCAGGTTGCCTTAATCATTTGAACTTCTTTGAAGAAGTGATGTTTTGAAGAAATTATGGTTACTATACTAAAATTTCCAGAAGGAATTTAATTATATATTTTTGAGGAAAATAGAAGATCATGTAGGAGATAATATATTGACATGTATAGAAAATTAGCTGCTGAATAGGGAACAAAGTTGGCATAAATTAGTCTTTTCCTAGTTGGCAACAATTAACACGTGATTTACCATAGGGATTGATGCTAGGTCCCCAGGTCTTTCAGTTTATGTCAGTGACTTTGGTGAAAGCATCCAAGGTATTGTCACAAACAAGAGAAATTCTATACTTGCTGGAAATCCAAGCAATACACACAAAATGCTGGAGGAACTCAGCAGGCCAAGCAGCATCTATGGAAAAGAGTACAATTGACATTTCAGGCTGAGACCCTTCATCGGGACTAGAAAGAAAGATGAGTCAGAGTGAGGGGATGGGAGGAAGAATCACAAACTGATAGGTGAAACCGGGGGTGGGGGAGGGGTGGAGTAAAGACCATAAGATATAGGAGCAGAAGTAGGCAATTTGGCCCATCGAGTCTGCTCCACCATTCAATCATGAGCTGATCCAATTTTTCCAGCCAACCCCATCCCCTGCCTTTTCCCCATACCCCTTGATGCCCTGGCTAATCAAGAACCTATCTATCTCTGCCTTAAATATGCCCAGTGACTTGGCCTCCACAACCCCTCGTGGCAACAAATTCCACAGATTTACCATCCTCTGACTAAAGTAATTTCTCAGCATCTCTGTTCTAAATGGGCATCCTTCAGTCAAGAAGTTGTGCCCTCTTGTCCTAGACTCTCCCACCATGGGAAATAACTTTGCCATGTCTAATTTGTTCAGGCCTTTTAACATTCGGAATGTTTCTCTGAGATCCCACCTCATTCTCCTAAACTCCAGGGAATACAGCCCAAGAGCTGTCAGAAGTTCCTCATACAGTAACCCTTTCATTCCTGGAATCATTCTCGTGAATCTTCTCTGAACCCTCTCCAATGTCAGTATATCCTTTCTAAAATAAGGAGCCCAAAACTGCACTCAATACTCCAAGTATGGTCTCACGAGTGCATTATACAGCCTCAACATCACATCCCTGCTCTTATAATTCCATACCTCTATAAATGAATGTCAACGTTACATTTGCCTTCTTCACCACTGATTCAACCTGGAGGTTAACCTTTAGGGTGTCCTGCACAAGGACTCCCAACTCAATTTGCATCTCTACAGTTTGAATTCTCTCCCCATCTAAATAATAGTCTGCCAGTTTATTTCTTCCACCAAAGCACATGACCATATACTTTGCAACATTGTATTTCATTTGCCACTTCTTTGCCCATTCTCCTAAATTATTAAGTCTCTCTGCAGGCTCTCTGTTTCCTCAACACTACCACTCCTCCATCTATCTCTTTATACCATCAGCAAATTTAGCCACAAATCCATTAATACCGTAGTCCAAATCATTGACATACATCATAGAAAGCAGCAGCCCCAGCACCGACCCCTGTGGAACTCCACCAGTGTAAAGAGCTGTGAAGTCGATTGGTGAAAGAGATACAGGGCTGGAAAAGGGGGAAATCTGATAGAATAGGACAGAAGGCTATGGAAGGAAGAAAAGGTAGTGAAGCACCAGAGGGAGGAGATAGGCAGGTAAGGAGATAAGGTGAGAGAGGGAAATGGGAATGAGGAATGGTGAAGGAGAGGGAGGAGAAGGGGGCATTATCAGAAGTTGGAGAAATCGATGTTCATGCCGTCAGCTTGGAGGCTATCTAGATGGAATATAAGGTGTTGCTCCTCCAACCTGAGTGTGGCTTCATCGCGACAGTAGAGGAGGCCATGATTAGGAAGTGGAATTAAAATGCTAGCTTCTGGGAGATCCTGCTTTTTCTGGAGGATAGAGTGTAGGTGCCTGGCGAAGCGATCCCCCAAAGTGCACATGTTTCACCGATATACAGGAGGCCACACTGGATGGTATGGTCACTTTTAATGATGAAACGGAATAGGAAGGATAATTTGTGAAAACAACATGAAGCTACAAAATAATACAAATAGATTAATTGAGTAGGCAAATAGAATACAATGTGGGAAAATGAGATGTTGTCCATTTTGGACAGTAAAATAGAAGAAGCATATTACACCCTATCCTTGTTATATGCATCTTCAGACAATGTGGATTCACGGTTATGCGTCAAACCCATTTCTACCAATGTCTCCTTATATGCATCCAAAACTCATAGTTATGTGAGAAGCTCTGCTTTCCCGCCAATATAAGTCACATGCACATGCCTCACAGTCTCACTCCCGCCAGTCTCGCATTGGTTTTGGCAAGGTGTGGATGTGCGAACTTGCGCTCTTAAACTTCTGTTGGTTTTACCTACGGTGCGGTGATTTTGTGCTTGAAGTATTTAACTATGCCTTCTAAGCGTCCGATGTCATGTCCTGGGCCATCAGCCGAGCAGCAGAGAACCACTTTAACATATGAAAAATAGTTGGAAATTATAAACAGCGCAGCATCAGCTGAAGGAAACACAGCTCTGGGACGCAACTGCCGGGAACAGAATCTTACCTTTAAAGTTCTTCTGTTGCTTGATAATGCGCCAGCCCATCCTAAACATTTGGACAGCATTCATCCTAACATAACTGCGTTTCCTGCCGCCTAACACAACATCACTGATTCAACCACTCGACCAAGGTGTGATCCACATTCAAGGCATTTTTTTTTTTTTTACGGCAAACTATCTCTCAGATGCTGCAAGCAACAGACAATTTTGAAAATCCTGGGAGTTTACCAACAGTCAGGGAATGGTGGAAGTCAGAATACTTGGCACAAATATGATAAACATGGACCCAAGTTTAGAATGGAGTCAGCATTTCATTTGTTCCCTGCCATCAACCCTTCTTCCCTACAAGCAAATTTATGCTGAAAAACAAAATGCTGCCAAGCAAACAATCCTCATCATTTTCTTCAAACCGGTGTCATCTCCTGCTGCCGGCAGTTCTAAGAGTTCTGAGAGTCTTCCTTCACCCCTTGCTTGATGATCCTGATGACCCACAACCATCCACCTTATCCGTGTAAAGCTGCCTGACACCACAACAACCACTCATCTCCCAGAGTGAACACACCTTCCACTGTTGTTGAGTACTGCATACCCTACTATGTTAACTTTCTATGATTTATTACATTGAATATTACCTTAAATTGATGAAAAGTAATACGAACGTTGCCTTGTGGTACTGCTTTTGTGTTGTATTGGTATGAAGATGTGAATAAATTACAGATAAAACATATTTAGGAAGCCCTCTGGAACGCAACCCTATTTTCTCCATTTAAATAATTATTCACATTATGCGTCAACTACGAGGAACGTATCCCCCGCATATAACGAGGATAGGGTGTATCTAAATGGAGAGAGATAGCTGGGTTCTGAGGGATCCAAGTGTCCTGGTGCATGTTTTACAAAAGGCTAAAATGTAAGTACAGAAAGCAATGAGGAACATTGTTTATTGCTACGGGAATTAACTACAAGAACAATGAAGTTATTCTTCAGGTATGTAGAGACCTCATTTGAGAAAGGTTGAGCAGGATGAGATAGTTAGTCAAGTCAAGTCACTTTTATTGTCATTTCAACCATAACTGCTGGTACAGTACATAGTAAAAATGAGACAACGTTTTTCAGGATCATGGTGTTACATGACACAGTACAAAAACTAGATTGAACTACGTAAAAAACAACACAGAGAAAACTACACTAGACTACAGACCTACACAGGACTGTGTAAAGTGCACAAAAAACAGTGCAGGCATTACAATAAATAATAACTAGGACAGTAGGGCAAGGTGTCAGTCTGGGCTCTGGGTATTGAGGAGTCTGATAGGTTGGGGGAAGAAACTGTTACATAGTCTGGTCGTGAGAGCCTAAATGTTTCGGAGCCTTTTCCCAGATGGCAGGAGGGAGAAGAGATTGTATGAGGGGTGCATGGGGTCCTTCATAATGCTGTTTCCTTTGTGGATGCAGCATGTAGTGTAAATGTCCATGATGGCGGGAAGAGAGACCCCGATGATCTTCCAGCTGACCTCCCTATCCACTGCAGGGTCTTGCGATCCGAGATGGTGCAATTTCTGAACCAGGCAGTGATGCGGCTGCTCAGGATGCTCTCAATACAACCCCTATAGAATGTGATGAGGATGGGGGATGGGAGATGGACTTTCCTCAGCCTTCGCAGAAAGTAGAGACGCTGCTGGGCTTTCTTTGTTATGGAGCTGGTGTTGAGGGACCAGGTGAGATTCTCCGCCAGGTAAACACCAAGAAATTTGGTGCTCTTAACGATTTCTACCGAGGAGCTGTCAATGTTCAGCGGGGAGTGGTCGCTCTGTGCCCTCCTGAAGTCAAGAACCATCTCTTTTGTTTTGTTCACATTCAGAGACAGGTTGTTGGCTCTGCACCAGTCCGTTAGTTTATGCGAGAGTTTAGAGAAGTAACAGGGGAGTTAATAGAAATGTATAAAATCCTGAAGGGCTTTAACTGGGCAGATATGGAAAGATTATTTCCTTTTGAGCAAGAAGATGTCTAGATGTCACGGTTTATAAATAAAAGAGGAGATGATTTTGTTCTTCATTCTCTCTGAGGGTTGTGAGTCCTTGAACCTCTTTTCCGCAAAGGATGGTGTAAATGGCCTTTTATGTAGAGTTAAATAGATACTTAATAAATAGTGGATAAAAAGTTACCACAAATGGATGGGAATGCAGGGTGAAATTTTCAGTGGGATCGTTGTGATATTATTGGATCGTTAAGAGGACACCTAACCTATTCTTGCACCATATTTGTATGCTTGTATCACCTACTGCCTTTGTTCTGCTGATACGGTAAATAATGATTCTTTCTTATTGAATGTTGAGCTTTGGAGGTGCTTAGCATCATCTGCTCATGGGATCAGCGTCTTCTGGAAGAAAGTTGTGGAAGACAGATTGAAGGAAACATTTAGAGTGAATTTCAATATTATTCATAGTATCCAAGAGATGGACACAAATCGATATCATGTAAACCAAACACCAAATATTTAACTTAGTTATTTTTTCTGTGTGGGTTTTATAACTTCATATGGAGAGGCAGAACTGAATGCAGTATATTAGTGTGTAAGGATTTTAATGCACTTTCTTAATGCTGGTAGACTGGTATAGACCCATCAAACCATTTCAAATTAATGTTCTGTGTGTCTTTTGACTTCCTACCAGCTTTCAAATACAAGCTGATGAAAAAAATCAATATTAATAAATCACATTTCATTTAGCTTTGTTCTTTTAGCAATTTTAGTTGTATATTGATTTTCAATCGTACTTTGTTCATGGAATCCAGAATTTAACATCAGTAATCTGTCCTGTTACGTTCTGCTGATCCATCATTGCCAATGTAACCATGCACCACTGTACCCAAGCACATCTATTTGCAAATCTTTACCTCCAGTTTCAAATTCTGCACTTAAATAAAGAAATGTCCTTGCAGCTTACCTTTCATCCATGCTGCTTTCACTAGTCTAGAATCAATAACTGAAAAGTCCATAAACCTCTCACCTACTTAACATGAGAGAAAATAATTATTAAGAAAAGCAAGATATAAATTGGAAAAATTAACAAGCTTAGAAAATAAAGAGAACGAGACCAAGATTATCAAAATTAAAAGTAAATTCATTATCAAATTACAATAGAACTAAGAAATACAATAGAATCAATGAAAAACTACAAAGACCGACAAGCAACCAGTGTGCAAAAAGAAGACAAGCTGTGCAAATACAAACTTTAAATAAACCAACAAATAAATAAATAACACAAAATGCTGGAGGAACTCGGCAAGCCAGGCAGCATCTATGGAAAAGCGTACAGTCATCTCAGCTTGAAATGTCAATTGTATTCTTTTCCATGGATGCTGCCTGGCCTGCTGAGTTCCTCCAGCATTTTGTGTGTGTTGCTTGGATTTCCAGCATCTGCAAATTTTCTCTTGTTTGTGAATAAACAAATAACACTGAGAACATGAGTTGTAGAGTTCTTGAAAGGGAGTCCATAGGTTGTGGAATCAGTCCGGTGTTGAGGTTATTCAAGCTGGTTCAGGGGTCTGATTGTTGAAAGGTAATAACAGATCCTGAACTGGTCATATGGGACATTAGGCTTCTGTCCCTCCTCCCCGATGGCAGCAGCAAGAAGAGAGCATGGCCTGGATGGCGGAGGTCCTCGATGATGGATGTTGCTTTTTTTGTGGCATCGCTCCTTGCTGATGTTCTTAATGGTGGGAGGTCTTTTCCTGTGATAGAGTGGGCTGTATCCACTACTTTTTGTAGGATTTTCTATTCTTGGGTCTTGGTGTTTCCATACCAGACTGTTATGCAACCAGTCAGATACACTCCACTGCACATCTATAGAAACCTCTCCAAGTTTTAGATGGCATGTTGAATTTGTGCAAACTTTTAAGAAAATAGAAAGAAAGTGCTGTTGTGTTTTCTTTGTAATGACACTTGCATGCTGGACAGGACAAATCCTCTGATATGATAATGCTGATATGATAATTTAAGTTCCTGACCCTGTCCACCTCCAATCCCCTAACTAGAACTGACTCATGGACCTCCAGTTTTTTCTTCCTGTAGTCAATAGTCAGCTCTTTGGTCTTGTTAACTTTGAGTGAGGTTGTTGTTGTGGCACCATTCAACCAGATTTTTAAACTCCCTGCTATATCATAACTGTGGCAGAGAAGCAACGCAAGTATGATAACCCCAGCTATCTCTGAACTTGAATCTTTGCTAGTCGCTAGTGTTCCATTGTTTGACCTACCAGAATCAGAATCAGGGCATATGTCATTAAATTAGTTGTTTTGTGGCTGCAGTACAGTGCAATGAATAAAAAATTACTCAGCTACAATAAGAATATATTTTAAAAAGTTCAAAAAGAGAGCAAAATTGTGAGGAAGTGTTCATAGGTTCTTGGACTGTTCAAAAATCTGATGGTGAAGGGGAGCAACCTGTTCCTGAAAAGCTGAGTGTACATCTTAAAGCTCCTGTACCAATGAGAAGAGAGCATGTCCTGAATGCCAATGGTGCTTCATAATGGTTTTCATCCTCTTGAGTCATCGCCTTTTGAGATGTCTTCAAGAATCATACTTCAATTTTCTCACCAATACTCTCAAAGCAAATTTTCCTTTTTTATTTCCATTAAATCCTATTCAATAAGTGCTTCCTTTTTGCCTGTGTTTAGTCGGACAATTCCTTTTTCTCCTATAAAATAGACATACTCATCTTTCTGAGAAAGATTTGTATACAGTCAGTCCTCCTTATCCGCGGATTTCGCATGCGCAAATTCAACCAACCGCGAATCATGAAAACCCGGAAGTGCTCTTCCAGCACTTGTTGTTCGATCGCGTACAGACTTTCTTTTCTTATTATTATTCCCTAAACAATGCAGTATAACAACCATTTTACATAGCATTTACATTGTATTAGGTATTATAAGTAATCTAGAGATGATTTAAAGTATACGAGAGGACGTGTGGGTTATCATGCATTGGGATCGAAAAAATTGGAAGTTCTCTTACTAAGTAAGTCAGAACAGGTACATCTGGTATTATTTAGCGTCAGTTAGTCAAACATTTGTCTTAGTATATAGTATATATTTTACCTTTCTATGCATATAAAACACTTAAGAACGTATATTTCAGCGCTGGGCTCGGGAACGGAAGTTCTCGGGACTCAGGACAGATCGCTCCCGAGTGCGATCTCCACCGTGCCGGGTTGATGTGGAGGATCAAAAACCCAAAACCCCAAAACCCAATAATTAAACCTCTGCGTTGCTTAGTAATAATTGTAGCTTTCATCGGGGCAGAGCCTTTCTCACTTTATCCTTTAAAATTGTTCCGATCGTTGACCGATGTAGCCTAACGCTTTTCCAATGACCAATGGCATTTCACCTCTTTCTGATCGCTTTATTATTTCCACTCTATTTTCAATTGTGATCTTGATTATTTTAATGAACAGAAACACTGCGCAAATGTCCACCGCTCTGAGACAGGTCTGGGTTTCCACTGGGTCCTAAGGACCACCACATTGAGGCAGGTTGAATACGGGGTTTGAGCATCCGCGAATTTTGGTATCCGCAAGGGGTCCCAAAACCAATCCTCTGCGGATAAGGAGGGCCGACTGTAACTGGTGAGTATTTGTTTTGCCATTGCTCAGCAGCTTAAGAGAGACTAGACCCTTTTAGGGAAGATGAATGGCCTCATTTTAAAATTGTTTTTCAATGTTTTGGTGAGTTGAAATGTTGCAAAGCATATGGCATGCAGGAGCATTGTGAAGTCACACAGCATTCTCATGCCTTGCCATTCCTGGAGAAATCACTGAGCATCTTCCTCTACTGATTTCAGCTTTCTGCTGTAGTAATTTTCCTGGATGCACCTTCACATGGTTAGGGAAGATGTAGAAGGTTTCCATCAGATTTTTAGGGCGTGGTAACCAGGGCATGATATGTGACAAATATTTTTGCCACATCTCTCTTGCAATGGAAATTCTTTTCCATCTTTTTAAAAATATATTAATTTTCCTAGATCTGGATGTTGCTGCAAGCCAACATTTCTTGCCTAGATCTACTCAACCTTAAGGAAGTAAGTGGACTTAAACTATTTCTAGCACATGTATTTGCAAATCAGGATGGTATGTGATTTGAAGGGAAGCCTGCAGGTGGTGGTGCTGCTGTGTACTTGCCACCCATGTGCTCCTTATTATGAGATACATGTTTGAAAGATACTGTCAGAGTAGCTTTGGGGGTGGGGGAGGAACTGAAATGTACATTGTTGATCGTGTGTTTGTGGCTAAAGAATGAATGCCTACTATAGTGTAGAAAACATCAGTCTTTGATGATGTGGAGTATCCCAAGTGTGTTGGAGCTGCAGTCATCCAGGCAAGTATGCCTTGTAGATAATGGACAGGTTTTCAGTGTCTTGCTGCATGTAGGTATGGGCTACTTCATTTAAATGCAAATGGAGTGGAAAGCTGTGCAGTTATCAGTGAACATTCCCACTTCTGACCTAATGCTGGAAGGAAGATCACTGATAAATCAGGCGAAGGTGAGCAATTTCTGCCTCGATGTTGTGGGGCTGGATGATTTGTCTTCAACAGTCACAACTATTTCCTTTGCGCTCAGCTTGCCAATTTGTTTGTTGCTCCAGATTCTAGCATTTTCAATCTTTTGTGTGGAAGTGTTTTACCTTTGATGTTTGTTCACTTCATTACACTCTTAGTTCAAACATGGATCAATGAGCTGAATTTTAGACCTGTTAGTTGCAAGATTTTCATTTATGTGTGTACGTAGAGGATGTGGGTTTGGAAGGTGTTGTCTAAGGAGTCTTGGTGGCTTGCTGCAGTCACCAGATGATGCAACCTACTGTTACTGTGTATCAGTGTGGTGGGGGTGCCCATCAAGTGGGCTGCTAGGTCCTGTATGGAGTCGAGCTTTTCAAACATTGACGCTGCAGTCATCCAGACACGTGGTGAATATTCTACAACACTCCTGACTTGTGGTAGGCATGCTTTGCAGATTTAAGAAGTGAGGTTTTTGCCACAAGATTCCTAACTCTGATCTGCTCATGTAGCCACATTAATAGTGCACCATTTGATAGCTCGGCAATAGATTAAGTAGTAATTAGCCAAATTCGTTATGTCCTATTTTTGTGTACAGGGCGTATCCAGCCAATTTTCCACCTTATCCAGTCAATGCCAGTATTGGTAACTGTGGAAGAACAGCTTGTGTTGAGAAGCCAATAACTCCTGAAAGCAGGTCTTCAGTACTACATCTTGTTGCATAGCCTTTGCTGCATGCAGTGCTCTCTGCCACTTCTCAGTAAGACACTGAGTAAATTGATTAACAGGAAGCGTGCAGGATATTTAGTGATATTCTACAGCACATTTATTTTGTAATTGATAATATGAAAATTAGCACACTTACGAAGCTTTGAGAGGAGGGAATTTCACTCAAGTTCACTGCCTGAGTAGAAAAAGGGAGGAGTGGATTCGGCAGCATGGTGGATTTCACCAGCAGCCAGTCCATATTGAAATTAATTAGCAAGGGCAAATTAAAGGAAGCCAGGGGCAAGCGCAACAGCCATTGTCTGAGTGGACATAGTCAGAGTGGTGATCGCGAGGCTTTAACTCTTTGAAGCTTCAGGCAGAGAACGCAAAGAAAAGAAAAGCTCTAGGTTAGGTTTCTTTTCTTTATACCTGCTCACCTAGAACAGTACTGATGCCAGGCAGGATACTAGAATGCTCCTCTTGTGGGATGTGGGAAGGCAGGGAGACCTCCAATGTCTCTGACAATTACACCTGTGAGAAGTGTGCCCATCTGCAGCTTCTAACAATCCACGTTAATCTGAGTTGGAGCTGGAAATGGATGAACTCTGGATCATTCGGGATGCAGAATGGGGTGATAGATAGGATATATAGAGAGGTAGTTACATCCAAAGTGCAGGACACAGGAAACTGGGTGACAGTCAGGAAGGGGAAAGGAGTTAAGGAGCTAGTACAGAGTACCCCTTTGGTCATTCCCCTCAACAACAGGTATATCACTTTGGATACTGTTGGGGATGTTGATCTAACAAAAAAAAGTTACACTGGTCGGGTCTCTTGCACCGAGTCTGCCTCTGTGACTCAGAATGGAAGAGGGCAGAAGAGGCACGCAGTGGCGATAGCGGAATCATTAGTTAGGGGAATGGACAGGAGGCACTGTGGGTGTGAATGAAATTCCCAGATGGTATGTTGCCTCCCGGTGTCAGGGTCTGGAATGTCTCGAATTGAGTCCTCAGTGAGAGGGTGAACAGCCAGAGGTTGTGGTCCATGCAGATACATGGGTAGGATGAATGATGAGGTTCTGCATAGGGAGGTCAGGGAGTTAGGTGCTAAGTTAAAGGGCAGGACCTCCAGGGTTGTGATCAAAGATAGTTACCTGTGCTACATGCTAGTGAGGCCAGGAGTAGGAAAATTATACAGTTTAATTGGTGGCTAAGCATTTGGTGTAGGATTGAGGGGCATAAGATTTTTGTATCATTGGGCTCTCTTCCAGGGAAGTTGGGACCTGTGCAGAAAGGATGGCTTGCAGCTGAACTGGAGGAAAGGTTTGTTAATGCTGCATTTTGGGGGTTAAACTGGAGTAACAGGGTGATGGAAACCAGAGTGGCAGAACAGTTAGTGGAGAGGTTGTGGAGACAGATGTTGGTAAGACCTCAGACAAAGTTAGGAATCAAAAGGTTGTGCATGGTGTGACTGGTGTCCTGAGCTGCATATACTTCAACGCAAGAAATATTGTAGGAAAGGTGGATGAGCTCAGGGCTTGGATCAACACCTGGAATTATGACATTATAACCATTAGTGAGACTTGGTTGCAGGAGGGGTAGGACTGGCAGCTCAATATTCCAGGGTTCCATTGTTTTAGACATGACAAAGCTGGAGGGATTAAAGGAGGAGCTGTGGCGTTTCTAGTCAGGGAAAATATTACGGCAGTGCTCGTCAGGACAGACTGGAGAATTCGACTGATGAGGCATTATGGCTGGAACTGAGAAATAAAAAAGGTATGACCACATTAATGGAGCTATATTACAGTCCCACCCAACAGTCCTAGGAACAAATTTGTAGAGAGATCGCAAACTGTTGCGAGAAACATAAGGTTGTTATAGTGCAGGTGATTTTAACTTTACACATATTGACTGGGAATCCCATACTGTAAAAGGACTGGCAACACACACAAAATGCTGGTGGAACGCAGCAGGCCAGGCAACATCTATAGGAAGAAGCAGTCGACGTTTTGGGCCGAGACCTTTCGTCAGGACTAACTGAAAGAAAAGATAGTAAGAGATTTGAAAGTGGGGGGGGGGGGGGGGGAATCTGAAATGATAGAAGACAGGGGGGGAGGGGTGAAGCCAAGAGCTGGAAAGGTGATTAGGAAAAGGGATACAGAGCTGGAGAAGGGAAAGGATCATGGGATGGGACGCCTAGGGAGAAAGAAAGGGGTAGGGGAGCACCGGAGGGAGGTGGAGAACAGGCAAAGAGTGATTGTGAGAGGGGCAGAGAGAGGAAGAAAAAAGAGGGGGTAAATAAATAAGGGATGGGGTAAGAAGGGGATGTTGTGATGGAAATGAGACATTCTCTGGGTCTCAAAGACAAGGGCTCTGGACACACAATTTTAATAATCAGGAGTTTATTTACAAGGGGAGAAGAGCTTGGGAACAACACGAGCAGCTACAATATTCGCACAAATGCACTTAGAATAGATGAGCGTCGGAAAAGTCAGATCGGCAGTACAATACACGGGAAAACAGTGTGGGGACAGAGTATAGGTACACATACAAGCAAGGGAAAAGTAACTACAATACCTGCCACCCCTTGACAATGTACAGGCACGGCTCTCTGCTACAGGGACAACAATAAACGTTCCCAAACCTTATTCAATGCACAGCTCACCACGTGTCTCCAGAGCTGTATTGCAGTCTTCAGCCTGGAGTGAAGTAGGGTGGTCCCTCAAGGATGGCAAAAAAGAGAGCGAGCCAAGCACATGTAGCACCCTTTATAGGTCAGGGGGCTGAAGGGTCCAGCCCAGGTGATTCACCAGGGGGCCAACAGCTTGGTGCTAGATGGGTTAATTCAATTCAGGTGGCCAATGGTTAAGTGTGCATTGATTAGTTGGGGGGGTGAAATGTTGACTGGCATGTGGTGTGCCTTCCAACCAGGTGAGGGCAGTGCTATCACATGACAGGCATGGCTCTCTCTGGATACAGGGGAGGAGGGACATTAACGAAAGTTAGAGAAATCAATGTTCATGCCATCAGGTTGGTGGCTACCCAGACGGAATATAAGGTGTTGTTCCTCCAACCTGAGTGTAGCTTCATCTTGACAGTAGAGGAGGCAATGGATAGACATTTCAGAATGGGAATGGGACGTGGAATTAAAATGTGTGGCCACTGGGAGATCCTGCTTTCTCTGGCGGACAGAGCCTACGCCAGAGTCCCAGCCCAAAATGTCAACTATGCTTCTTCCTGTAGATGCTGCCTGGCCTGCTGCATTCCACCAGCATTTTGTGTGTATTGCTTGAATTTCCAGCATCTGTGGATTTCTTGTAAAAGGACTAGATGGGATAGAGTTTGCCAAATGTGTTCAGGAAAGTTTCCTTCCTGACAAAGGGTCTCGGCCCGAAACGTCGACAGCGCTTCTCCCTATAGATGCTCCCTGGCCTGCTGTGTTCCATCAGCATTTTGTGTGTGTTGTTGTATGAGATATTGCATTTGCTATTAGGAAATGAGACAGGGTAGGTGACAGAAGTTTGTGTAGGCGAACACTTTGCATCTAGGGACCCCAATGCCTTTAGTTTTAAAGTAATATGGAAAGATATGGTCCACGGGTTGAGATTCTAAACTGGAGAAAAGCCAATTTTGATGGTATCAGAAATGATCTGGCATCGAAAAACATCATCGAAGAACTGTGGATAGACCTCAAAAGAGTAGTGCATGCAAGACGGCCCAAGAATCTCACAGAACTAGAAGCCTTTTGCAAGTAAGACTGGGCGAAAATCCCCCAAATGAGAATTGTAAGACTCTTACCTGGCTACAGAAAGCGTTTACAAGCTGTGATACTTGCCAAAGGGGGTGTTACTAATTACTGACCCTGCAGGGTCAGTTTTTTGATGTTTTGATGATGATCTTCGAGGCCAGTAAAGATAACAAGTGTAGGGAGCTTGGTTTTCAAGAGATATTGAGTCCCTGGTTAAGAGGAAAATGGAGGTGCATAGTAGGTATAGGCAAATAGAAACACATGAGGTGCTTACGGATTACAAGAAATGGAAGAGAACACTTAAGAAAGAAATCAGGAGAGCTAAAAGAAAACATAAAGTTGCTCTAGCAGAGAAGGAGAAGGAGAATCCTAAAGGATTCTACAGATACATTAGCATGCAAAAGTTTGGGCACCCCTGGTCAAAATCTCTGTTACTGTGAATAGCTAAGTGAGTAAAAGATGACCTGATTTCCAAAAGGCATAAAGTTAAAGATGACATATTTCTTTAATACTTTAAGCAAGATTACTTTTTTATTTCCATCTTTTACAGTTTCAAAATAACAAAAAAGGAAAAGGGCCCGAAGCAAAAGTTTGGGCACCCTGCAGGGTCAGTAATTAGTAACACCCCCTTTGGCAAGTATCACAGCTTGTAAATGCTTTCTGTAGCCAGGTAACAGTCTTACAATTCTCATTTGGGGGATTTTCACCCAGTCTTACTTGCAAAAAGCTTCTAGTTCTGTGAGATTCTTGGGCCATCTTGCATGCACTACTCTTTTGAGGACTATCCACAGATCTTCGATGATGTGTAGGTCAGGGGACTTTGAGGGCCATAGCAAAACCTTCAGCTTGCGCCTCTTGAAGTAGTCCATTGTGGATTTTGAGGTGTGTTTACGATCATTATCCTGTTAAGAAGCCATCCTCTTTTCATCTTCAGCTTTTTTACAGATGGTGTGATGTTTGCTTCCAGAATTTGCTGGTATGTAATTGAATCATTCATCCCTCTACCAGTGAAATGTTCCCCGTGCAACTGGCTGCAACACAAGCCCAAAGCATGATCGATCCACCCCTGTGCTTAACAGTCGGAGAGGTGTTCTTTTCATGAAATTCCGCATCATTTTTTCTCCAAACATACCTTTGCTCATTGCGGCCAAAAAGTTCTATTTTAACTTCATCAGTCCACAGGACTTGTTTCCAAAATGCATCAGGCTTGTTTAGATGTTCCTTTGCAAACTTCTGACGCTGAATTTTGTGGTGAGAACACAGGAAAGGTTTTCTTCTGATGACTCTTCCATGAAGATCATATTTGTACAGGTGTCGCTGCACAGTAGAACAGTGCACCACCACTCCAGAGTCTGCTAAATCTTCCTGAAGGTCTTTTGCAGTCAAACAAGGGTTTTGATTTGCCTTTCTAGTAATCCTACGAGCAGTTCTCTCGGAAAGTTTTCTTGCTCTTCCAGACCTCAACTTGACCTCCACCATTCCTGTAAACTGCCATTTCTTAATTACATTGCGAACTGAGGAACTAACTACCTGAAAACGCTTTGCTATCTTCTTATAGCCTTCTTCTGCTTTGTGGGCATCATTTATTTTAATTTTCAGAGTGCTAGGCAACTGCTTAGAGGAGCCCATGGCTGCTGATTGGGACAAGGTTTGAGGAGTCAGGGTATTTATAAAGCTTTGAAATTTGCATCAGCTGGCCTTTCCTAACGATGACTGTGAACAAGCCATAGTCCTAACAAGCTAATTCAGGTCTGAGACCTTGGTGAAAGTTATCTGAGAGCTTAAATCTCTTAGGGTGCCCAAACTTTTGCATGGTGTTCCTTTCTTTTTTTTCCACTCTAAAATTGTACAAAACAAAAATAATACACTAATCTTGCTTAAAATGTTGAAAAGAATGTTTAATCTTTAACTTTATGACTTTTGGAGATAAGTTCATCTTCTACTCAGTTAACTGTTCACAGTAACAGAAATTTTGACCAGGGGTGCCCAAACGTTTATATGCCACTATATGTTAAGAGCAAAAGGATTGCAAGGGACAAGATTGGCCCTCTGGAAGACCAGAGTGGTAATACATATGTGGAACCAAAACAGATGAGGGTGATCTTAAATGCATTCTTTGTATTTACATGGGAAGCAGATACAGAGTCCATAGAAGTGAAGTAACTTCATGGACCCTGTACAGGTTACAGAGGAGGAGGTTGTCACTACCCTGAGGCAAATCAGGTTGGATACATCCCCAGGGCCTGACAAGGTGTTGCCTCGGACCCTATGGGAGACAAGTGCAGAATTCGCTGAGGCCCCAGCAGAGATGTTTAAAATATCCTTAATGACAGGAGAGGTACCAGAGGGTTGGAGGACAGCCAATGTTGTTCCGATGTTCAAAAAAGGCTCTAAACAGAAACCAGAAAATTACAGGCTGCTGAGTCTGACATCAGTTGTGGGAAAGTATTGGAAGGTATTCTAAGGCGACTCGATACATAAGTATTTAGACAGACATGGACTGAATAAGGATAGTCAGCATGGCTTCGTGTGTGGTAGGTCATGTCTAACTAATCTTGAGTTTTTCGAGGAAGTTACCAGGAAAGTGGATGAAGGCAAGACATTGGATGTTGTCTACATGGACTTTTGCAAAGCACTTGACTGGGTCCCACATGGGAGGTTGGTCAAGAGGGTTCAGTTGCACGGTATTCAGGATGAGATAGTAAATTGGTTTGACATTAGCTTTGTGGGAGAAACCAAAGAGTGTTAGTAGATGCTTGCCTCTCTGACTGGAGGCCTGTGACTAGTGGTGTGCCGCAGGGATTGGTGCTGGGTCCTTTGTTGTTATCTATATCAATGATCTGGATGATAATGTGGTAACTGGATCAGTAAGTTTGTGGATCAAGATTGGTGGTGTAGTGGACAGTGAGGAATGGTTATCATGGCTTGCAGAGGGATCTGTATCAGCTGGAAAAATAGGCTGAAAAATGACATAGGGAATTTAATGCAGACAAGTATGAGGTGTTGCACTTAAGTAGGACCAACCAGGGTAGCTCTTACACACTGAACAGTAGGGCACTGAGGAGTGTGGTAGAACAAAGGGATCTGGGAATACAGGGCCTCAATTCATTGAAAGTGGGTAAGTATGGTTGTAAAGGAAGTTTTGGCACAGTGGCCTTCACAAATCAATGTATTGAATACAGGAAATGGGATATTACATCAGAGTTGTATAAGGTGTTGATGAGGCCAAACTTGGAGTATTGTGTCCAGTTTTGATTATCTCCTTAGAGGAAATATGTAAATAAGGTTGTAAGAGTGCAATGAACATTTATAAGGATGTTGCTGGGGCTGGAGTTACTGAGTTATAATGAACAATTGAATAGGTTAGTACTGTATTCTTTAGAACATAGAGATTGAGAGGAGATTTGATAGAGGTACACAAAGTTATGAGGGGTATAGATAGGGTAAATGCAAGCAGCCTTTTTCCACTGAGGTTGGGTGGGATGACAGTGGAGTTCATGGATTAAGAATGAAAGGAGAAAAGTTTAAGGGAAAGCTTCTTCACTCAGGGTTGTGAGAGTGTCAAATGAACTGCCAGCACAAGTGGTCCATGCGAGCTAGATTTCAGTATTTAAAATAAGTTTGGTTAGGTACTTGGATGGTAGGGATATGGAGGGCTATGGTTCAGGTGCAGATCATTGGGAGTAGGCAGTTTAAGTGGTTCAGCAAGGACTAGATAGGCTGAAAGGTCTGTTTCTGGGCTGTATTTCTCTATGACTCCAAGAATTTAATAAAGTTTAAAAGACAAGAACATCTTTACACATATTGATAACTAGTCACTGGTGTGCATGAGTTAAATTCTTCAGCATGGAGCATTTAACTTCCAGTGGTGACAGGTGCTCTGATATGATTGTAAAACCTCCACCAAGGGAGCTCTGAAAAGCTGTCTTGTCTAGTGCTGCAGAGCAAATTGTTGTTTTTTTTGGATCTAATCCATGTAGAAAATCCATAATATGCTCTTGTACTTAACTCAATTGAAGAAAGTGCTTATCCAGCTGGCTCTGTTCAATATAGAAATGAACCAGAAGGGTGGGGGACGTAAATTAGTGAAATGCATGAAGAAACAGAAATGTAATGAATCTTGTTAGTTGTCAAGATTTTGTACTTCCAGTGCGTTTAATCACAAACGTTGCTATTTCAGTTCAATGGGAACAATGATAGGTAAACTCCAATAATCTATGTTAGGAAATCCTAATGATTTGCCACCTTATTAGTTTGGAATGTGAGCTTGGATGTTTGGAAAGTAAGCTTCAGCTGTATGTGGCTTGAGCTTTGGATCCAGAGTGCAGCCAGAGTGGGGATCCAGACTGTGGTTCAGAGCCAGGATTGAGGTCTGGTGTGTGTGGAAGGGGGTTCAGAGAGAGGGAGTGGGTGCAGGTGGGTGGGCAGGGCAAGCAGGGGAGGAAGATGGTTGGGTGAACAGGGAAGTTTGTTGCCAGAGCTTGGGTCTAGAGTGTTTCCTCCTCCCTGGGTTCAATGAAAAATGTGTTTTATCTGTATTATGTATAATGTTTTTTTAAGAAGTGAAATAAAAGTGTGCTTTTGTCATAAAAGGGTACTAATAGTTCAGAAAATAGTCCAGAAAATCTTCTAATCCAGTGCTACCAAAGTCTGAAGCTGGCAAGATTATCAGGGTTTTATTGTACTCTGGTGCTAACATTTAAGGGAGCTTTGGATATCTTGGGATTGGTCTGAAACTGGACAGTTAAGGAAGCCTCTGCATCTATTGAAACAAACGTACAAGCTGTTTCGCACTTAATATTTGTATTTATTTTAACATAGCAAAAGATCCCAAAGGATTTCCAGGATCATTATTAAATAAGATTTGATCTGGAGCCCAAAAAGCAAACTTTTGGGCAAATTATTAAAAGCTTGGTCTAAACAATAGGTATTGTAGAGCAGTTAAATTTAAGAATAATCAAAAAAAATTAAAATGAGAAGACTGGAGGAGGATGTTAATTACAAAGATTTCACAAATTTACAGAAGGACAATGATAAAAGATGATGGAGATATTTGGATTTTAAAACTTGCTTCACCAGGGTGATGAGTAAACTGGACATCTCATGAATTAGGACAAGCAGCAGACTGGGGTGACCTCATCTCTGTGAAGGGTAGAATCCTTTTTCTTTGAACAAACCCAGCCCATCGTATGTTGGAATAGTTAAATCTAGAAATAACAAAGTATAGTTGTATATTTTGGTAGCTGCTGAACTGAGGAAAGGATGGAATCAGACAAGATTTTTGGAAATGGAAATAGACTGTGTTTTATGCTAATTATTTGCTAGCCATAGGGTAGTTACTTTATATCTAAAAATATATGACCAAATTTTGAAATTATACTTAATGTGTTTAGGGTTCTGAATGTTACAGATCCCACTACATTTACTAATCACTTATTATTTTATCAAAATAATAAACATTGTGAACATTTTCAGCATAGATCTTGGATTTTTTTTCTAAAATGGTTACAGAATCAGCAGCTGGAATGTGGTAACAGAATAGCTATTTACAATGTCAGTAATCCCGAGCCCTGCACAAATACTCTGGAGCACGCAAGTTCATTTTCAATCATGGCAATTCATATATTTGTTTATTTTTAAAAATCTGAAAATAAGCTTGTATTGATAAAAGCTGTTGTATTATGACTGTTAATGCAACAATAAATAATGCCCTGAAAAGATTGCAAACTGCTGTCATTACCCATGTGAACTCTATCCCATATTGTCTTCTGAAGTTTTCTACTAAGTTACTGCTGCATACTGCTCCTGATTAATGTTCAAAGTAAATTTATTATCAAAGTACATATATGACACCGTATGCAATCTGAGATTCATTTTCTTGCGGGCATGTACAATAAATACAAATACTTAATACTTTATTGTCACCAAACAATTGATACTAGAGCATACAATCATCACAGTGATATTTGTTTCTGCGCTTCGCGCTCCCTGAAGTACAAATCTAAGTAAATATAATAAAAATTTAAATTATAAATTATAATTAGAAAATAGAAAAGGGAAAGTAAGGTAGTGCAAGTCAGGTCCAGATATTTGGAAGGTACGGCCCAGATCCGGGTCAGGATCTGTTCAGCAGTCTTATCACAGTTGGAAAGAAGCTGTTCCCAAATCTGGCCGTACGAATCTTCATGCTCCTGAACCTTCTCCCGGAGGGAAGTGGGACAAAAGGTGTGTTGGCTGGGTGGGTCTTGTCCGTGATTATCCTGGCAGCACTGCTCCGACAGCGTGTGGTGTAAAGTGAGTCCAAGGATGGAAGATTAGTTTGTGTGATGGGCTGGGCTACGTTCACGATCTTCGGCAGCTTCTTCCGATCTTGGACAGGACAACTTCCGTACCAGGTTGTGATGCACCCTAGAAGAATGCTCTCTATGGTGCACCTATAAAAATTAGGGTTTTAGGGGACAGACCAAATTTCTTCAGTTTTCTCAGGAAGTAAAGGCGCTGGTGGTCCTTCTTGGCAGTGGACTCTGCTTGATTAGACCAAGTCAGGTCATTTGTGATATTCACCCCGAAAGCTTTTGACCCATTCCACCTGCGCACCACCAATGTAGATGGGGTTGTGTGGTAGAATCAATGAAAGGCTGCCCCGAAAAGTTTGGACAAACAGCCAAATAACCAATGAGCAAAAGAAAACAAGCAGTGCAAATACAAAAGGGAAAAAAAGGAACAATAATAATAAATAAATTAGCAAGAAATATCAAGAATATGAGACACTGAGATGCTTTTGAAAGTGTAAGAGTGCTTGAAAGCCTGTCCATAGGTTGTGGAAGCATTTTGGTGGTGGGTAAGTGAAGTTGAGTGAATTTATTCCCTTTGGTTCAAGAGCCTGATGGTTGAGAGTAAATAACTGTTCCTGATTATGGTGGTGTGGGTCCTGACTCTCCTGTACCTTCTTGATGGCAGCAGCAAGGAAACAGCATGGCCTGCATTGTGGGGGTCCCTGAAAATGGATGCTGCTTTCCTGCAACAGCACGCTCTGTAGATTTGCTCAAATGGTGGGGAGGGCTTTACCCATGATTGACTGAGCCATATCCACTACTTTTTGTGAGATTTTCCATTAAAGGGCATTGGTGTCTCTATACAAAGTTGTGATGCAACCAGTACTCTTCACCACACATCTATAGAAATTTGTCAGTTTTAGGTGACGTTGCCAGATCTTTGCAAACTTCTAAAAAAGTACCTCTGAGTTCCAGATCATGCTTCAAGAAGGAAGTCCACCACCCTATTACACAATTGGGGATTAGTACTAATAGGGATGTTTAAGAGTAACAACTACATCACAAAAATGAATATTTGAAAATACTAAAGAATATATTTTCGAGTACTGAAATAAATGTATATCATAGGCCAGTGAGCCTGACATCAGTAGTGGGAAAGTTACTGGAAAGTATTCTAAAGGTCCAGGCATAGGAGTATTTGGATAAACATAGTCAACCTAGCTTCATGCATGGTGCATCGTGTCTAACATATTTTTGAGGAAGTTACCAGGAAAGTTAATGAAGGCAAGGTGGTGGATGGTGTCTACATGAACTTAGAAAGGCATTTGACAAGGTCCCCCCTGGGAGGTTAGTCAAGAAGGCTCAGCCACCAGGCATTCAAAATGAGATAGTAAATTGGATTAGACATTGGCTTTGTGGGAGAAGCCAAAGGATGATAGTAGCTGGTTGCCTCTCTGACTGGAGAGTCCTGTGACTAGAGGAGTATTGCAAGGATCGGTACTTGGTGCTTTGTTGTTTGTCAGCTATATCAATGATATAGATGATAATGTGGTTAATTGGATCAGCAAATTTGAGCAAATGACGCCAAGATTGGGGGTGTAGTGGACAGTGAGGAAGGCTATCATGGCTTGCAGTGGGATCTGGACCAGCTGAAAAAACGGGCAGAGAAATGGCAGATGGAATTTAATGCAGACAAGTACAAGGTGTTACACTTCGGTAGGACCAACCAGAGGTGATCTTACACAGTGAATGATGAGGCACTGAGAAGTGCAGTAGAACAAGGGATCTGGGAATACAGGTCCATTATTCCTTGAAAGTGTCATCATAGGTAGATAGAGTAGTAAAGAAAGCTTTTGACACATTGGCTTTCATAAATCAAAGTATTGAGTAAAGGAGATGGAATGTTATGTTGAAGTTGTACAAGACATTGGAGAGGCCCAATTTGGAGCTTTGTGTGCAGTGTTGGTCACTATCAACAGGAAAGATGTAAATAAGGTTGAAAGTGCAGAGAAACTTTACAACGATGTTGCTGGGTCTGGAGGACCTCAGTTATATGGAAATATTGAATAGTTTAAGACTTTATTCCTTAGAACATAGAAGATTGAGAGGAGATTTGATATACAAAATTCTGAGGGGTATAGATAGGTAAATGCAAGCAGGCTTTTTCCACAGAGGTTGGGTGCAGCAACTGGAGGTCATTGTTTAAGGGTGAAAGGTGAAAAATTCAAGGGAAACATGAGGGGAAACATCTTCACACAAAGGATCAGGGAGGCTCTATTTCAACATTTAATAGAAGTTTAGATAGGTACATGATAGTAGAGGTATGGAAGGCTATGGTTCCAGTGCAGGTCAATAAAAGTAGGCAGTTTAAATAGTTTGGCACAGACTAGATGGGCTGAAATGCCTGTTGCTGTGCTGTACTTTTCTATGGCTCTATTGTAATGAGGCTTACAGTAGATTCAGCTTACAAAACAGGTAGCTATTCCATTTATTGAACAAAGACAAAAAGAGACATCTTAAAATATCCTTGTGGGACAAATCAGAACTATTAATTATTTCCCCTCTGATAAATGAGGGGGCAACATCCAACATGTGTAGTGTTACATCTGCCTATCAAAGAGTTGCAATCCATTTATACTTTATGCAGGTCAGTTTGTGCAATGGAATACTAACTGTGTCATAACTTTAAAATATGATTTTAAGTCTATTCATTTACTTTAATTGCATTTATTTGTTCTCATTCATAGATTTTGGGATATTTCCAAGCCTGACTCAGTGCTTGAAACACTGGAGCACCACACAGAATTTGTATGTGGGCTTGATTTCAGCGTACATATCCCTGGTCAGGTACGTGACTAACTGCTTCAATGACTGGTCAAAATGAATTAGTTCAAAATCTGCAAACAAACTCCAGATCCCTGATTTGGAACAAACTAGCAGAGCCAAAATGCTGAAGGGGAATTACCTAGTAAAGCTAAATAAAACAGGACATTTTTTCAGCTTGTGCGTCTACTCTGACTTCATAACTAAATTCGATTTTCTTTGTATTTTCATGGGCAACTTGATTCCATGTATTTTGGACTTGGCTGCACAGACAGTATCTGATCACAGAGTGATGTTTTGGGGCAGTGGAACAATGAGTCATGCTTTCCACTCCAGACCATTATCTGCCATGTTCTACAGGAAAATCATTGTGTATAACACAAAGTTTAGCTGTGATGTCTTCGATACTCAAATAACTTGCTGTCATTAGTTAACAAGGTGCACTATCAGAATTTACTTGTTTTTCAAGGCACTAGTCTTACAGAGGACAGTAGGAAAGTGAAAAAAGAAAATCATTAACTATGTGCTTGACAATAAAACTTCTCAGTAATAACCATATGAGGTTTTAAAAGGCTATATGACTTTGTGCAATCTGTGTAATTTGAAGCAGCTGCTCAACTCTGAAAAGCCAGAATTAGGTATGCATCATCTGAACTGTATCATTGTGAACACAAAACTCTCAATAGGTGTAGGGACAATGTTTGTAGTTTACTGCTGATATTTAATTGTGTGCAAGATGGTATCACTATTACCGTAAAGAAATCAGTTACACTGTGTATTTGCTTAACAACAATGCACAAATAATGATCTCATCAGATTTTGTGCTTAGTCAGAGGTGTAGTCAGTGTGCACAGAAAACAGAATTAAAGACTTTTCCTGTACTTCAACTCCTATTTCTCGAAGAAAGAATATATAGTTAGTGAATTAGCTCCATAATCTATAGCTGATTTATTAGATTGTCCCAAGAGCGTTGTGAAAGCTCCCTTGAGGCTGAGGATAAAGAACGTTGATGAATTGGAGACAGCAGCCATGGAAGCAGAATTAAATCAGTTAATGGATCAGTTATAGTGTTCCTGAATGAATTAATGTAGAGCCAAATGTTGGCAACATTCACTGCAGACTTATCAAAATGAACAAACACGATTAAGATAAGTGTAGGCGGTTAGATTCCACCATCACATTTTGTAATTAAATGCTAGGTGAAGAAAAACTACACTGCTGCATTACAGTCAAGCAATTGATTAAAAATGAAAGTGATTAGAATATGCTGAGGTAGGGATTGAACATTTTAAATACTTCCCTACATCATTTTCATTGTTTTGCATTCACTTTGTTGCTGGAATGGGCATTAGGTATAGGAGTGTGTCAGCCTAGTGAAATCTACTCTGTGGCAGAGGCAGATTACTCAGGTTATGAACAAGCAACAGAGTGAATTTACTTAAAACATACTTAACCTGTTTCTGCTCAGGTATTCATCTGGGCTGATTTTCAGTAGGGAAGTCAGCACCTTACTGATTTCAATCTGTTAATGTTTGAAGGGAAGATTAGACGAGGATGAGTGTACATCCAGGCTTCAATAAACATAAATGATTCTGTCCAATTTCCAACAAGATTCCACCATCAGATACACCTTTCTATCACCTCCCCGTTAAGCATTCTGGAGCAACCATGTCCTCGGTAACTCACTGGTCCTCTCTTACCACTCCCTTCAGTCAGACACTTCCCCATGCAAATGCAGGAGATGTACACCTTCTTCCCATGATCTAAATGAAGCACTTGCACATCTTCCAGTCAGGCATATGGCACTAACATTCACAACTTGGTATCCTCTATATGTAGAAACCAACAAACAGTTTGGGTAACCACATTGGAAAGCAGCTGTGGTAAGTCCGCAGTCGTGACTCTGGCCCCATGTTGCCTGCAACTTAGATTTTCTGTCCTGCTCTGATGTATTTGGCTGCTGTTGTTCCTTTTCATGCCTTGTGGCGCATCTGGTGGCATTCTTGCCATTTCCGTAGCATTTGACTATTTTTCACAAGGCTGAGTTGCTAGCTTGAAGCACAACCCAGCACAGAAGGAAAGCATGCAATGCGCTGGCTGGATTCGAACTTGGGACCATTTGTCTCAAAGTCTGATGGTGATGAAACTACAGGACTGGCTAGTAGTATCTGGCTGTGGCCTGCAATGATTTCCATTTTGTAGCATCTTTAATGCAGTGATATATTCCCAAAATTATTAAGAAGATTGTGAGTAAACAAAATACTGATGGGAAGTGGCATATTTATGTAGTTTAGGTAGACAACATGGCTGGGTCAAAAGTGGTTAAAAACTTACACTCCCACAGTAACCCCTCTCATTCACAGTTCTTTGCATTGCTCCAGTCTGCCTTTTCAGTTGACGTCTTCCTGAAGCATCATTTTAAGTATGTGATAGGATATTGTAAATCAGCATGCAATCCATTTTGGCATTTTTTTCTGCAAATGTGCTAACCCAAATGGACATGATGTCATCCCGACATCCACTTTTGTTGTTGTCATCATAGTTTGATATATTTTAATTGACCATTTTTTTAGATTGGTAATGATAGAACTATTTCTAACTTATGCATTCTGTTATACTTTCCTTACAGGTTGTTGATTGTGCCTGGGATGAGACTGTGAAGATCTATATTCCATCTTGCCTTACAGTTAGTCATTAAATTTGTCATCACTGTACAATTTAGTACATAATGTTCCACTTCACAAAACTATATTTCTGTATAAGACTGTATTCTTTATACACAGCTCATAATGAGCATTAGCTGTTATGTTGAGAAAATTTATAAAGCTCTTCAGCAGTTTTATACATAGGTGTGTATATATGCACACACACACACACATAGAGCGCTAAATGTATAGTTAAATATGTCTGCCGTGGATTGATAGGCACTTAAAGGAACTGTAAACTTCCATTTGTCCACATTGCAGAATGCTTGGGAAGGCAGTGGATAAAAAATACAACACTGGCAGTTTATTTATTTCTTGTGTTAATTCATGAGTAACCAGCTGCTGCAAAGGCTTTGAAACTATATACAAATTTGACTTTGTATATTTCATACTAAGTTAATACATTTTGCACTAATTCATTGTTCAACTAAGAGTAAATATCTGTCTTAGTTCTATGGTACTTCATCCAGACTGTTAAGATTAGACACTGCCTTAAAGTTAGCGTAACCAGGTCTTAATAGGTGGAGGGAAGTGTTGCTGCAAGATGAACTTCAGTCGACATTGGCTTGGAAGAATTATCATGAATATGTTTTCATTGTAATTGAAGAAAAAACAAATTTGAACTTTTGCTGCAGCAAGGGCTTTTCATTGTTCAGAATTTTAAATTATTTTTCTGTCTTGTTACAGTTACGGGTAATGTCATTGTTAACATTGACATGAAGTATATATTTATGTCAATAACATTCAAAGTAACTCACATATTCAGACTAACTTACTTGTTTTCTTGTCATCAGTAACACCAATTCTTATTTATATAGCATTTTCAATATGGAAAATAGATTGAGGCACTTCCAAGGTGCAGTTTTAAAAATGGTTAGTTTAGCCAAAGGTGAAGGTATTGACGCAGACTTTGCTTTTAAGTGGCTTCTCTCAGTTTGTCTCAGATATTTCCCTTTCTGCTTCAGCTCAATAATGATTTGTCCTTCAGGCTGTGGAAGGCTTGGTCATTCTCCACACCCCGCAGTACTCAGTCAAAACTCAAGTTATTTGCTTTATCAGGAAACTGCATTGCATCTGGTCAGCTTCCATCCTGAACCACGGTGTTATCTTTTAGGACAGCAGGGTTTCTCTGAGTTTTCCCATTTTCTTCCACATTCCAAAGTGGGGTGCAGCAATTTTTCCCAGTTTAGATAGGTAGCATGAACATTGGGGATGTTGATGAGCCTATCAGAGATTAGATTATAGGGGAAGAAGTGGTCGGTGTACTGATAGGAATGCACCGAGAGGAGGCATAGACTTGGTAGGCCAAATTGTTTCTTTCTGTGCATCTAATTTAAGAAATCACCCAGATACAGAGTTCCAAAACAATTTAAAAATACCCTCGTCATAATTAGGATTTGGCCTATTTCATCCAATTCTAAGGTTACAAATCATAGATTGCCATTTTCATGAACAATTTAAGATGAAATCCCTCGGTCAGCGTCTATTTATAACAATTCATCCTTTTGGTTATCCAGTCAGTTAGTTGTCCCTTTGAAGATTCCCCCTTACTCAGGAGGCTTATTATTAGGAGCCACATCAAATATTTCCTATACATCTTCGTCTGCATTGTTCTCCGTCTTTAAAAAAATATTTAATTCGGCTTACTTGTACTGCTAAGATTGCTGGATCAAATATAGAACCAAGTTTGATCTGTTTAATAGGACAGAGACATTTGCTGTGTTTTATACCAACTCTACAGTCCCTCCTTTTCACACCTGGTAATTTGCCTAAGTAAAATACTGCATAGTGCTATTCTGATTTCTTTGCAACATAGGGGTAATCAGGACACACAGCTTAGAAGAATCTGGGAATATCTTGGATTCATATTGGTGCAGGTGGTGTTGAGGAAGCAGGGAATTTGCAGAAGGACTTGGGCAGATAGGGAGAATGGGCAAATAAGTGGCAGAGGTTAATATAGTGTAGGGAAGTGTATGGTCATGACCTTTGGAATAAGGATTAAAGGTGTAGAGTATTTTATAAACACAGAAAATTTCAAAATCAGAGGTGCAAAGAGACATGGGAGTCCTTAAGCAGGATTCCTGATAGGTTAACTGACAGGTTTAGTTGAAGATAATGCAATGTTAGCATACAATTGAAGAGAATTAGAATATAAAAGCAAGGATGTAAAGCTGAGGCTTTATAAGGCATTCGTCAAATGGCACGGGATATTGTAAGCAATTTTGGGCCCCTTATTTAAGAAAAGATGCACTGGCATTTGAGTGGGACCAGAGGAGGTTCATAAGAATCATTTCAGGAATGAAAGGGTTAATATATAAGGAGTGTTTAATGGTTCTGGGCCTGTACCAACTGGAGTTTAGAAGAATGAGGGGGTTGTCATTAAAATCTATTAAATATTGAAAGTCCTAGATAGAGTGGAAGTGGAGAGGATTTTTCCTATTGTGTGGGAGTCTAGGCCCAGAGGGCACACCCTCAGAATAGGTGGATGTCCATTTAGTACAGTGATGAAAGAGGTATTTCTTTAGACAGATGGCAGTGAATCTGTGTAATTTATTGCCACAGACAGCTGTGGAAGCCAAGTCATTGGGTATATTTAAAGCAGAGATTAATAGATTATTGATTATTCAGGGCATCAAAGGTTATAGGGAGAAGGCAGGAGAATAGGGTTGAGAGGGATAATAAATAGGCCATGATGAAATGATGGAGCAGATTCAATGTGCTGAATTCTGCTCCTATGTCTTATATTACCCAGTCTCACTTTGGAGTCATCAGAGAACTTCACAGCGCGTCTGGTGATTCCTCCAACTGCCCTGAGGTGTGGTCATTATCTTTGGTCATTCTACATCTGACTTCTCAAGTTTATGCTGCATTACTGAACCAGCTTGAACCTTATTGCAGCAACCTGGCCACTACATTACAGAAGCTCAGTCAGATTTTGTAACACTGGTAATATCCTTCCATCTGATATCCTTCATTCTGGGCAAGAGCAACCTCATAATATTTCTTGACATAATATACAGCAGCATAAGCAAGCATTGCCCCTTATTGTTTTCTTAACCTGATTTTAATGGATCCCAGTTTAACCTGCAAAGGAATCCTCTTGGACACCCTGATCTTTGATATTTGATCATGCCCTATTTAATTTTACAAGCAACCTACTGATCCACAGAGCTTTGTTAAATCTGTTCTAGATAAAATTACATTTTATATTTATTACTTGTCCTCGTCCAATTTCAAAGTTCAAATTTCAAAGTAACTTTATTATCAAGGTATGTATATGTTCATGTATGTATATGTATATGTTCAATTCATTTTATTGTGGGCATGTACTGTAGATACAAAGAAGCACAATTCAATCAATGAAAAACTACAAAAAGCAAAGATGGACAAATAGCCAATGAACACAAGAAGGCAAAATGTACAATGACAAGTAATAATATTTAGAACATTGAGTAGTCATTGAAAGTAAGTCCATAGGTTGTGGCATAGTTCAGTGTTGAGGTGAGTGAAGCTGTATGGGTTTAGAAGCCTGATGGTTGAAGGGCAATAACTGTTCTGTACCTGGTGGTGTGGGACTCAGAGCTTCTATACCTCCTTCCTGATGTCAGCAGTGAGAGGAGAGCATGGCCTGGGTGGCGAGGGTCTTTTTGATGCTGCTTTCTTGTGGCAGCACTCCTTGTAGATGTTTTCAATGTGGGGAGGGTTTTTCCTGTGATAAACTGGGCTGTATTTACTACTTTTGTAGGCTTTTCCATTAATGGGCATTGGTGTTTCCATGCCAGGCCATTATGCAACCAGTCAGGATACTCTCCATTGTGCAACTATAGAAGTTTGTCAAAGTTGAAAATATAACATGCCAAATCCTTGCAAACTTCTAAGAAAGTAGAGGTGCTGCTGTGCCTTCTTTGTAATGGCACTTACATAATGGTCCCAAGAGAGATTGTCTGAAATAATCCTAAAGAATTTAAAGGTACCAATCCTCTCCATTTCTGATCTCCTGATGAGGACTGACTCATTGGTCTCCAGTTACTTTCTTCTGTAGTTAATAATCAACTCTTCGGTTTTGCTGATGTTGAGTAAGAGGTGGTTTGTGTGGCACCACTCAACCAGATTTTCAGTCCACCTGGTTCAGTACTTGTTGAATGTTACCCATATACCAATTACCTAAAATTCTAACAAATGTTGTTTGATGCTTCAGTTTCTCTTTTGAGCTGTCTGTCTCTTAGTCAATATTCTGTCCCAATAGTTTCAAGTAGTATATTTTGTTAACATGTTACTGGTAGAGTTAATGCAGTTGCTTTCTTTGAAACCATCTGCCATCTACCAACACAACACCACATCCTTACAAAATAAATTTATACTTGGTGACTTTCACATGTACAAGAAGCCAAAGTGTAGACATCTTGGGCAGTGATCAGGTATTGTCCTGTAATGCTGGATAACATAGTTAAGGAGGGTGGAAAATAGGAGGTCAAATTATTAAATTGTCAAATCTGGTATTCCTAACGACTTGATGTTGGCACTACAGTGATGTGGTTAGCCCAACAGTATTACAGCTTGGGGTGTTTGAGTTTGGAGTTCAGTTCCCAACATAATCTGTGAGGAGTCTGACCTGCTCCCTGTGTAATGCGTAAGTGTTCTCCAGATCTTCTGGTTTCCTCCCACAGTCAAAAGGCATGCTGGTTAGTAGGTTATTTTTGTCATTGAAAATTGTGCTGTGATTGGGCTAGGGTTAAATCAGGAGTAAATCGGATTGCTTGTTGATGTGGCACAAAGGGCTAGAGAGGCTTATTCCATGCTGTATCTCTAAATTTATCAACAGAGGAGCAGTGTCTGAACTATTGGAAAAAACACCTAGAAAGAATGACAAAAATTGAACAATGCAAGTTTAATTTCTATAAGAAAGCCGAGAGTACAAGTTGTTGTGTCCAAGTATTAGCACTCATGAAAGAAAATTGTGACTAGTGAAGGGCAGCGTTGTGGGCCTAAATCTTCAACTGTTCAAAGTAAATTTATTGTCAAAGTACATACAGTGGCATGCAAAAGTTTGGGCACCCCAGTCAAAATTTCTGTTACTATGGATAGTTAAGTGAGTAGAAGATGAACTGATCTCCAAAAGTCATTAAGTTAAAGATGAAACATTCTTTTCCACATTTTAAGCAAGATTAATGTATTATTTTTGTTTTGTACAATTTTAGAGTGAAAAAAAGGAAAGAAGCACCATGCAAAAGTTTGGGCACCCCAAGAGATTTGAGCTCTTGGGGTGCAGATAACATTTACCAAGGCCTCAGACCTTAATTAGCTTGTTAGGGCTATGGCTTGTTCATAGTCGTCATTAGAAAAGGTGGGGTGATGCAAATTTCAAAGCTTTATAAATACCCTGACTCCTCAAACCTTGTCCCAACAATCAGCAGCTACCTAGCACTCTGAAAATTAAAATAAATGATGCCCACAAAGCAGGAGAAGGCTATAAGAAGATAGCAAAACGTTTTCAGGTAGCCATTTCCTCAGTTCATAATATAATTAAGAAATGTCAGTTAACAGGAACGATGGAGGTCAAGTTGAGGTCTGGAAGAGCAAGAAAACTTTCCGAGAGAACTGCTGGTAGGATTGGTAGAAAGGCAAATCAAAACCCGTTTGACTGCAAAAGACCTTCAGGAAGATTTAGCAGACTCTGGAGTGGTGGTGCACTGTTCTGCTGTGCAGTAACACCTGCACAAATATGACCTTCATGGAAGAGTCATCAGAAGAAAACCTTTCTTGCATCCTCACCACAAAATTCAGCATCAGAAATTTGCAAAGGAACATCTAAACAAGCCTGATGCATTTTGGAAACAAGTCCTGTGGACTGATGAAATTAAAATAGAACTTTTTGGCCGCAATGCGCAAAGGTATGTTTGGAGAAAAAAGGGTGCAGAATTTCATGAAAAGAACACCTCTCCAACTGTTAAGCATGGGGGTCAATCAATCATGGTTTGGGCTTGTGTTGCAGCCAGTGGCACGGGGAACATTTCACTGGTAGAGGGAAGAATGAATTCAATTAAATACCAGCAAATTCTGGAAGCAAACATCACACCGTATATAAAAAAGCTGAAGATGAAAAGAAGATGGCTTCTACAACAGGATAATGATCCTAAACACACCTCAAAATCCACAATGGACTACCTCAAGAGATGCAAGCTGAAGGTTTTGCCATAGCTCTCACAGTCCCCCGATGTAAACATCATTGAAAATCTGTGGATAGACCTCAAAAGAGCAGTGTTTGCAAGACCTGTGCTGTTAACGTACAATTTTGTGATTAATCCTGGACATATTCTTTGATTTAAATCCACTTCCTTTTGTTTCAATAGTGTTAGCCAGGTCTTGTAACAGCTGAATATACATCTGAACTGTTCTATTCTTGCTACCTGCAGCTAGCCACCATTTTACTCCGATTAGTGTCCTATTTGCCTAGAATCAGAAAAGATGTTTATAATCAGCTGTCAAAGAAGTGCTATAAAAGTTAACTATTAACAATGTTATGGCCACTCAACAGTGATTATCAGGGAAATTTGTTACAGTTCATTGAGACCACTCTCTGCGTGAAGTACAGATACTATGATCTGTGCTCCGTTTAGACAGGTCAACTTGTATCTTGAGCTTGAGTATCTTGTATCTTGAGTTTTATTTTAGACTTTTGGGAAGAGGATTCTGGTTAGGACTGTGAATCTGTTACTGTGGATCACCAAAATACCAAATCTATATTTTAATTTCAGTGATGCCTACACAGGAGAATAAATCGAATCAGTCTGCATTTCTGGAAGGATCAAGAAATGAATAAACGGTGACCTCATTGAAACCTATCGAATTGTGGAATGCCTGGATAGAGTGGATGTGAAGAGGATGTTTCCTAAGGTGGGAGAGTCTAAGACCAGAGGGCACAGCTTCAGAATAAAATGGCGTCCTTTTAGAATGGAGATGAGGATGAATTTCTTTAGTCAGAGAGTGGTGAATCTGTGGAATTCTTTGCCACAGACAACTGTGGAGGACAAGTCTTTATGTATATATTTAAGGCAGAGGTTGATAGACTCTTGATTGGTCAGGGCATGAAGGGATAGAGGGAGAAGGCAGGAGGTTGAGGCTGAGAGGAAAATTGGATTTGCCATGATGAAATGGTGGTGTAGACTCACTGGGCCAAGTGGCTTAATTCTGCTCCTATATCTTGTGGTCTTAACTGTTGTCAGCAACCCAGCTTCAACCACTCTTACAGGCAGTACATTCCAGGTACTTAACATCCTACAGGTGAAGAAACTCCCCCTCAGATCTCTTCTAAATCTCTTCCCCCTTATCTAAACCTATGGTCTGTAGTTTTATTTATCTCTAATATGAACTGCCTTGCAATATACCCTGTCTATACACTAAACAATTTTATTTACTTCAATCATATCTTCTCTTAATGTCCTCTGCTCCAGGGAGAACGGACTGAGCTTCTCCAGTCTAATTCCAAGTAACAACATGGTGAATCTTCATTGCACCCTCTCCATATGATCACATCCTTCCAATGCCTTAATGACCAGAACAGCATGCAGTGCTCCATCTGAGATATGACCAAGGTTTTTAAAATTTAGAACTTAATCTCCATACCTCTGTATTCAGTGTCCTGACTAACAGAAGATAGATAGGTACTTCATCGATCCCAAAGGAAATTACAGTGTCACAGTAGCATTACAAGCACACAGATATACAAATATTAAAAGAGAAGTAAGAAACAAGAAAAAGTAAGTACCTCTAACATTCTAACTGGAGGAGGCCTTCACTTCCCTGGCTATAGGTTGACTTATTATAGAGTCTAATGGCTGAGGGTAAGAAACAGTTGTCTTAGTCTATTACTAAAAGTGCTCCTCTGTTCAGCCAAGGTGACATGCAGAAGGTGAGAAACATTTTCCAGAATTACCAGGATTTTCCATAGGGTCATTTGTTCTACCACAGCCTCCAATGTGTTCAGTTTGACTCCTATAACAGAGACAGCCTTCTAATCAATTTATTGAGCCTGCTGGCATCACCCATGTTGATGCTATTGCCCCAGCACATCACCACATAGAAGACTGTATTGGCGACAGCAGACTGGTAGAACATGTGAAGGAGAGGCCTGCAAACTCCAAAGGACCTCAGTCTCCTCAGGAAGTAGAGGTGACTTTGGACCTTTCTTGTATACAGCCTCTGTGTTGGTGCTCCACTCAAGTCTGTCATCCAGATGTACCCCTCACTTGTAGCACCTCACCACATCCATGTCCTCCCCATCAATACTAACAGGGAGCAGTGCAGGCTTAGTCTTCTTCACCATCTCCTTTGTCTTACTGATGTTGAGCTGCAGATGATTAAGTTTGCACAATTTGACAGTCCTCCACCAGGGCCCTGTATTCATCTTCCCATCCTTCCTTTATATTTGCAGATGTCATGACTCAGTGTTGTATCTAAAATCTGAGATATACAGGGTAAACAGGAAGGTATCCAATGCAGTCCACTGTATGGCCCCAGTGCTGCTTATAGCCATGTCTGACACAACTCTGAAGCTGCACAATCTGTGGTCTGCCAGTCAGTCCATTATCCAGGATGCAATGGAAGTGCCCACTTGCATTGAATGAAGCTTTTCCCTCAGCAATGAGGGCTGCATGGTATTGAAGGCTCTTGAGAAATCAAAATCATGATCCTCACAGTGCTGCCCTGCTTATCCAAATGGGAGTTGGCTCAGTTCCACAGGTAGATGACAGCATCATCGACTAAGGTAACATGCTTTTCAAGCCATGTTATCAACATTTGTTGCCACCTTTAAAAATCTATGAACTTGAACTCCAGGTCCTTTTGTTCCATTCACAATGTATGTCCTAGCCTCAGTGGTAGCCACAAACCATCTTCTCTTATTTGTCAAGATTAAATTCCAACAGCCATTCACCCCCACCCCCTTGTCACCATAACCAAAATATGGATATCCTTCTTTGTCTCACATCGCTTAAAGATAATGCTTTAAAATGTTACTTAAAAGCTTTTTTTTGTTTTAGTTTTTGCTTTCTATGTATTGCATGCCAATATAACCTGAAGAGAATGCCTTGAGGTAGACATGGACCAAAATGATATTAATATTGTAGAAACCAGTTTGAGAGTCAGGCAGCTAAAGAAACCACAAGGAGAAAATGCTGGAAATTTTCAACAGATCAGGCAGCAGCTGTGGAACAGGGAAGTTAATGTCTCAGTTTGATGACCTTTCATTAAAAAGGTTCCAATGGAAGATCATTGATGAAATAAATTCTGTTTCTTGACTGATGTAACGCGAGTAATTCCAGCATCTTCTATTTTTGTAAACAGGAGATTCTGCAGATGCTGGAAGTCCAAAGCGACCATACCTCTTCCCACTCTCTATCTTGTAAAAATACCATTCCCTTTTCTGAGTTCCTTCATCTCTGCCTCATCTGTTCCCAAGATGAGGCATCTGACAAGGTACCCCATGCAAGGCTTATTGAGAAAGTAAGGAGGCATGAGATCCAAAGGCACATTGCTTTGTGGATCCAGAATTGGCTTGCCCACAGAAGGCAAAGAGTGGTTGTAGACAGGTCATACTCTGCATGGAAGTCGGTCACCAGTGGAGTGTCTCAGGGATCTGTTATGGGACCCATTCTCTTCAAGATTTTTATAAATGACCTGGATGAAGAAGTGGAGGGATGGGTTAGTAAATTTACTGATGACAAAAAGATTGGGGTGTTGTGGATAGTGTAGAGGGCTGTCAGAGGTTACAGCGGGACATTGATAGGATGCAAAATTGGGCTGAGAAGTGGCAGTTGGAGTTCAACCCAGATAAGTTTGAGGTGGTTCATTTTGGTTGGTCAAATATGATGGCAGAATATAGTATTAATGGTAAGACTCTTGGCAGTGTGGAGGATCAGAGGGATCTAGGGGTCTGAGTACAGAGGACACTCAAGGCTGCTGGCACAGGTTGACTCTGTGGTTAAGAAAGCATACGATGCATTGGCTTTAATCAAGTGTGGGATTGAGTTTAGGAGCTGAGAGGTAATGTTGCCGCTTTATAGGACCCTGGTCAGACCCCACTTGAAGTACTGTGCTCAGTTCTGGTCACCTCACTACAGGAAGGATGTGGAAACTATAGAAAGGGTGCAGAGGAGATTTACAAGGATGCTGCCTGGATAGGGGAGCATGCCTTCTGAGAATAGAGTGAGTGGACTTGGCCTTTTCCCCTTGGAGTGACAGAGGATGAGAGGTGACCTGATAGAGGTGTATAAGATGATGAGAGGCATTGATCGTGTGGATAGTCAGAGGCTTTTTCCCAGGGCTGAAATGGTTGCCACAAGAGGACACAGTTTTAAGGTGCTTGGAAGTAGGTACAGAGGAGATGTCAGGGGTAAGTTTTTTTAACATAGAGAGTGGTGAGTGTGTGGAATGGGCTGCCAGCAACGGTGGTGGAGTCAGATATGATAGAGTCTTTTAAGAGACTCCTGGACAGGTACATGGAGCTCAGAAAAATAGAGGGCTTTGAGTAACCCTAGGTAAAGAAATGTTCGGCACTGCTTTGTGGGCCAAAGGGCCTGATTTGTGCCGTAGGTTTTCTATGTTTCCTTTGCAGGACATCAGAGGTGTCCTCCTTCTTCAAAGGCTGGGGTTTCCCTTTCTCCACCATTGATTCTGCCCTCGTCTGCACTCACACCATCTTCCTACCCCCTTAACAGGGATAGAGTTCCTCTTGTCCTCACTTGCCATCCCATTAGCCTCCACACCCAACACACCGTTATCCACAACTTATATCTTCAATGGGACAGTGCCACCAACCATACCTTTACCTCCCCCCCACCTCCCGTTTTCCACAGGAATCATTCTGTCCTTGATTCTCTTGCCCAATTGTCTCCCCCCACTAATCTCCTCTTGGCACTTACCCCTGCAAGTGGCAGAAGTGTTATACCTGCTTATTCACCTCTTCCCTCATCTCAGCTCAGGGCCCCAAACAGTCCTTTCGCTGGAGACAGCAGTTCACCTATGAATCTGTTGGGTTGTCTATTGTATTCAGTGCTCCTCTACATTGATGAAACCCAATGTAAATTGGTGGAGCACTTTGTTGAGCACCTCTGCTCCAAGCACAATAAGCAGGATTTCCCTGTTGCCAACCATTTTAATTCCTATCTCCATTCCCATTCTGATATGTCAGTTCATGGCCTCCTCTTCTGCCACAATGAGGCCACAATCAGGCTGAAGGAGCAACACCTTATATTCTGTTTGGGTAGCTTCCAATCTGATGCCATGAACATTAATTTCTGCAGCTTCTGGTAATTGACTCCTGCCCCCTTGCCTTTTCTTTAATTCCCCACTCTGGCCTTTAGTCTCTACTCCTCACCTGCCTATCACCTCCTGCTGGTGCGTTCCTCCTTCCCTTTACCCCATGGTCCACTACCCTCTCCTATTGGATTCCTTCTTCTCCATCCCTTTACCTTTCCCACCCATGGCCTCCTAGCTTTTTACTTCAGACGCTCTTCCCCACCCACCTGACTTCAGCTATCAACTTTTAGCTTATCGTTCTCCCTCCCCCACCCTTCACCTTCCTTTCCAGTTCTGAAGAAGGGTTTCGTCCCGAAACGTCAACTGGCTATTTTTATTTCCATAAATGCTGCCTGACCTCTTAAGTTCTTCTGGCATTTTGTGTGCTGTTTTTCTATTTTTCCTTCAGATTTCCAGAATCCCTAGTACATTTCTTTTGATTTAATATTCACAGAGTACATAAAAGCTTTAGTTGTGAAACACTTGACCAAAAGTCTGCCTCGTTCCTGTTTAAGTTGCCTAGTGGAGTTTGCAATCCAGTCTAAAATTATATTTAGCTTTCATCCTGCCTTTGACGTCGTGCAGCGTGTCAAGAAATAAAAGTCAATAGAAATGCTTCCTTGGATTACTGTAAAATGGCACAGACTGACAGTACCAGTAGGTAGACAGCAAAAGTGAAACAATTTGGCATAAAGAATGAGAGGGAATATAGATGAATTCATACAAAGTGCTGGAAGAACTCAGCAGGCCAGGCAGCATCTAAGGAAAGCGACTTAGAGACCCCTCATTGAGTTTTAAAGTACATGTATCTGTGTGTATACAGAAGAGGCAGGTGATGTTGAGATAGTGGTAAGTAGGGCTTTGGGTTTCAGAAATAAAGGCACAGACTACAAAATGAGTGATACTGAATTTTATTAAAGTCTGATTAAATGGCAAATGCGATTTTGCTTTCATTTCTGGTTTAGACGCTTCCAAAAGCAAGTGAGTGCTAGAAAGCAGGAGGAACAGATTTACTAGAATGGTCAGCAAAATGGGGAAGCTGCGGCTGTTCACGTTGGAGCAAAGAAGATTAAGAAAAGGTTTGATAGAGGATAAATTAAGTTCCATGCAAGAAATATGTACCGTTAACAAACGGTTGCTAGGTCTGGAGGTACGGGTTTAAAATCCGAGAACAAACGGTAAAGCTCGGTCTCCTGCCTGTAGCGGTGCTGGAGGGCCGTAGAGAGACAATAGGTGATGTGGCTCTGGGGAAAGGCCTGGGGTTTTCGTGAACTCTCCTCCAGGAGCTGATGAGTACGCGTAACAGTTGGATTTCACCGCTGCCTCTGAGAAGTTCAATGTCAGCAAATGGACAGCCCGCCATTGTTACCAAAGGAATATTAAGGTTAAGTTAGGAAATTTCCCAGGTAATTGAAGCAGAGTCAGAAGAGATGATAGTGGTTTGATACGGGAACCTACAGCAATGGGAAAAGGCGGCGTGCTATTAATTTGCTGGCTCTGCTGAAGAATCTGCGCGGGCAATCCGAGTCAAATGGCCTTCGAGATGATTCTGAGAAATAAAAGCGAAGCGGAGGCAATGTATGGCGTAGCTCAAAAACGCGTTCTATACGGATTTCTACCCAGCTGGTCCATACCGACCGAGATATCCTACCCAGGATAATGTAGTCCAGTATAATTATGCGCGCGTCAGAAAGCAACACAGAAATCTGAAGAGAGCAGATTATGAAGTTCAGATCTTCATTTTCATCTGTTGATCCACAAGCTGCGACAACAGGTTAGCAAATGTGTCAAAATAGTTTATCGATTAAAAGGACGGTGATTGTAACCTCTAGAACATATAACGAGTAAGGAAGTACTCGTTTCTAATCATGGAATTTCCGGATTTCAATCGAGTGCAAAAACATTGATTCATGTCACAGATTTCATTCACTTTCCGTCGTCTGGTTTGAAGTCGGATATTGTGTTGGACGCATTTCTCTGGCATATTGACGATTCCTTATCTGTTAGTAACGCTACGTTGATGAAGCATAAAAGTACATCTTCGGAAGGAAGTTTAGCAGTTACAGCCCTTTGCACTACATCGACGTTTTGTAAAAATGGCAGAGCTGTAGGTACGAAGGGATACTACAACCACGTCCAATTTCTTATAGAATCAGTTTCTAGCGCGCCTCCCAGTCGGTGCCTGTAATCAGCAATAAAAGACAACACGACTCAGATCTTTGACTAACAGCCCCGTTTAGTGTTTTGATCACGGAAAGAAAATGTACTCAGCTAAAGGAGATAACATACTTTCAAGAGGGCAGATTATTTTCAGCACCTGACGAAGACGTGTTTTATTTTCGTCTAAACGTCGAACAGTTCGCGTAAATGTTAAAGGTTCAGGCTTTTGAGAGTGGTGATTGAATTCGGCATTAATCAACTGGCAGAGCACACACAAGACCGGTGAAGGGTCTCGGCCCGAAACATCGACCGTTCATTACCCTCCATAGAAGCCAGCTGACTTTCTGAGTTTTTCCAGCATTCTGCACATATTGCTCCAGATTTATAGCATCTGCAGTTTCACGTCTCCAACTTGACTGACGGCCCCCCCCCCCTCCCCGAGCAGTGACTCACCATTAATCGTGCAGTGGCGAAAAGAAATGTAAAATAAAAACACTCACTTAATTAAGTAAATGGGAAGCTGCATTTGTGACTGGTTTCCATGCGTCAACCCCCGGGATCATTCACATTTGACTTTGCAGCATTTTGAATGGTGGTCATTAATAAAGTGTTCAGTTGATCAGTTTCAGCCCCGGTCCTGTAAATGCTCCCGCCTCCGCCTTTAGTTAAATGAATGGAACCGTAGGGTGGGCGGTGCTTCAGCCGGAGTGTCTGTGGCAGTTGGTACCCAAAGGCTAGACCCATTGGTTTCACATCTGAAGCACCATGCACCTCTGCAAGGGCAGGACGCTCGGTATCTCGGTGGCTGTTGCCCACGGAGTGTTCTCAGGATCCTTGAACATTCTGCTGAAGATTCTTATTTCTCGGCACAATTTCATCTTTTTGACGCTGGTGCAGTTTCTGACGAGCAGCACCGCCGCTCTGACACTCGAGATCCTGAGGAGGCTGAGTAAAATAGACGTTCCGCCTTATAGTTTCAGTCTGGCCAAGGTCTTCGCCAGCGTCACGCTGCTGTCCACTCTGCAGTCCTGTTTGACTCTGTGGTCGCTCCGAGGCCTCAGTCTTCCCATGTACGTTGTTTTCAAGCGCTGTCTACCTCTCGTTACCTTAATCATAGGAGTTTTCCTGCTCAAGAACGGCACCCCCTCGATCGGTGTCGGTGTAGCGGTGCTGCTCACCACCTGCGGAGCCGCGCTGGCAGGTCAGTATTACCGGCGATCTGTCCCCAAGGTCCGAGACTCTCCTATCTCGCCGATTTGTAATTCCCCATGCAAATGCAGAGGACTCCAGTTGCCGTTAGTTTATTCACGGGCAATGCGCGAAAAATATAATGAAGGTTAATTGACAATGGCGAGATGTCCCGGAACTTTGTTCTTGCATTGCACGAACACAACGGAAAGGATGTAAAAATTCACAGGGATCAATCTGGTTGAATAACCCAAATAGCACTGACATCCAATCTAAAATCGACTAAAACTGAAAGGAATCTGCATGACATGTCTGTAAGATATATATAATGTCTATAAATCTTTTTAATGTTTTATAAATCTTTACTCTCCACACAGTCATTGTCAAATAGTTGATTAACGGCGTCAGTTAATAAAGTAATTAGCTGAATAGTATTTCTTTGTGTTTTATTACTAAACCCCTAGCTTCTCGCTCTGTTTGTTTGGTAACCAGGTACCGGTGTACTAAAGTGCAGCTGGTACAAGTTATTCGGCATGTTTCTCACAGGCCTGTGCTTTCCCCCAGGGGCTGGTGATCTTTCCGGGGAGCCAATCGGCTACGTGACCGGGGTATTCGCAGTGCTGGTACACGCCGCTTATCTGGTGGTGATTCAAAAGAAGGGCAGCGAGCATTCCTACGGCCCGCTGACTGCCCAGTATACCATCGCCGTCACCGCCTCGCCAATACTGCTGATCTGCAGCCTCGCCAGCCTGGATGTGGTCAATGTCTGGTCGTACCCGGGCTGGCTGGACCCCGCAGTCTGCTGCACCTTCGTCTCCTGCATCCTGATCGGCTGCCTCATGAACTTCACCACCCTGCACTGCACATACATCAACTCGGCGGTCACCACCAGCTTTGTGGGCGTGGTCAAAAGTGTGGCCACCATCACGGTGGGTATGCTGGCTTTCAAAGACGTGGTGCCAACCTCCCTGTTCATCGCCGGCGTGGTGGTGAACACGGTGGGCTCGGTCACCTACTGCGTGGTCAAATATTTCGACACGAGGCAGCAGGCCAAGTACGATGACCTGGAAGAACTGACCAAAGAGGAGGAGGAAGGACAGACTGAATCTCCCAGCGTTGCTCCCCAAGCGCTTGAACTGCAGGAAGTTCCCAGCGCCGAGTCTGAGGGGAGTGGAATCGGGCCCATAGAACCGCAGGCGCCCCACAACAATGCACTGACAGAAAACTACGTCGGTGTGTGGAGATTATTAAGACGGTTAACGGTTTCCGGGAAAGACCCCGCAGCTCAGTAAATCATCGAAACCTCACTCTTCGTTGCTTTGTGAAGGACCAGTGGTATCTATTATTCGGGGTCCCGGCGTTACTCCCGCCTTACCAACTGACAGAGCAGCGTGGAACAGATTACCAGCATCCTGCGCTATTATTTCTCAGATGCGAGGCGAAAACCAGACGTAAATCTCAATTACACTCGGAAGAATTATTGTTATGATTATGCGGATACTGTATTTACACGCCAGTCTGCTCTGTACGGGCAAGATCCCAGCCCGACTATGGGGAAACTCGCCACTCCTCCCCCCCCCCCCACTTCTCTTTCTCTCCACATTTCCCCAAGCAAGTGAAAAAATACCCCCCCCCCCCACCCCACCCCTGCCCCGGCGTTCAGCGACAGTAGGTCTACCGTTTACACAGCAGAGATTTATGAAACAGATCACCGACACCCACTGAATAGCACCGTGGGATGGGCAGGAGTGAATGTAAATCGAATAATGCACGTGAATATTTGCAATCCGGCAAATTAAACATCTAATTTTGATATTAAGTAGTGGCTACACAATGTCAGCGGAACTTCTTAATGAAATTTCTTCCACATTCTCCTCACAATCTCATCAAATTGAAAATTTATCCGGAGACAAAAAATATTTTTAGACGTGTTCATCTTCAGTTTCTATTTCTAATTGTAATTGTTAGATGGAGAACCCCCTCCAATCTTGTGTTCCGATTGTTAAGTGACAATGACAAAGTTTAAGATATGACACTATAAAGAAGAAAACAGATTTTACTTCTGTAATGCAGCTCCTTCAGGAGCTTCTATTCCTCCCGAAACCACCAGGGTTGAGAAGTATTCGGAAATGCCGACGCCTTTCTCGTCTCGTCCTGTCTCGCCGATCAACTGGCAGCTGTTGTGTCAAGTTACCTCATCGGCCGAACCAACTCGTGTAGTTTTCACAAACACAAGGGCTTCTGCAGATGCTGGAAATCCAAAGTGACACACACGGGATGCTGGAGGAATTCAGGTCAGGCTGCATCTATGGAGAAGAATAAAGAGTCGACGTTCCGGGCTGAGACCCTTCATCAGGACTGGAAAGGAAGGGGGAAGAATGTCCTTTCCAATCCAAATGAAGGGTCTCGCCCCTAAACGCCGATTCTTTTCCTTTCCGTAGATGCTGCCCGACCCACTGAGGTCCTCCAGCATTCTGTGTGCTAAACTTATATTTTTGTGTGAAGTTGGGGGTGCTCACGGAAGGGCATCGGTTTAGTAATTATGTGAAACAAAGATAAAATTGAAGACATTTTAGTTTTTTGTCTGCACTATATGTTTGCACGTACAGGTGAATTAATGAGGGTTTCTGTTCACGTGGAGAGAAAATGGGCAAACGAAAGTGTGGGTGGATGATTAAGTATGCAGAGATGGAGATGTATGTGACTGAGGTGAATCTGTAAAGAATATTATACATAAAATAGTTCTGAATACAAAACATATTTTGATTGGAAAATGCACTATTAATTTCAAAGTTATTTATAATTATATAAACTTTTTAAACACTTTGCAATTTTGTAAGACAAACTATCTCTGGTGATTCATTATTGAATACGAATTGTACAGAGTTTAGATGGTCCTGTTAAACTTTGCCATTAAGTTGCTTTAGGTATGCTGTTTTCCCTTTATTTTTGTATTTATTGCAGTTGCATTTTTTATATCTGCTATAGGGGGGAAAAAGTCGTTGTAGGTGCCGGGTTACATTTTTTTAATGCATTAACGAGACCAAATCTTTTGGTCCTCACTGTATAACAGTGAAATAATTTTTTTTAAAGCACACTTTTGCTTTGTTTGTTGGTTTCTCTTGAATCATGCTTTACATATGAAATATTTTGGTCATTAATTGCCTACGGTGGCCATAGCATTTCACAGTCAGTGAAGCTGCAAATTCATTGACATAGGTACAGAGAAGATGTCAGGAGTAAGTCTTTTACGCAGAGAGTGGTGAGTGCATGGAATGGGCTGCCGGCAACAGTGGTGGAGGCAGATACGATAGGGTCTTTTAAGAAACTCCTGGATAGGTACATGAAGCTTAGAAAACTAGAGGGCTATGGGTAACCCTAGGTAATTTCTATGGCAAGGACATGTTTGGTACAGCGTTGTGGGCCGAAGGGCCTGTATTGTGCTGTAGGTTTTCTATGGTTCTATGTTCTACCTCACCAATGCACATAATTTGTATATAACCATTGTTCATTCCTGATGAAGATACTCTATATTTCTGTGGAAACATGGTATAGTTCCTGTCAGAAGTTCTGGTACCATCAAATTTAAATACTCCTTTGGAGGTTTCAAGCCCAACCACATAATTCTTGTGCCTCCTATTCAATGTCTAGCAGAACATTGTCAATAAATACCCCATGGAAAGATTCTAGGTCTTTTTAAAACAACAGCTCAAGGAAGGCCACATCCTCATTTTCCTAACTGATCAAAGTCTCGTTGTAATCTCCCATAACCTTCTTTACTATCAATAACGCCTCCTAATTTCCTATCATCTGAAAATTCCTTGATCAATCATTGTGTATTCATTTCCAAATCCTTTATATAAATAATGAATAACGGGGTCCCAATACCAACCCCTGTGGCACACTACTAGTCTCGCACCTCCATTCTGAGAATAACCTTTAATCACTAGCCTCTGCTTCCTTCCTCTAAGCCAATTTTGATTCCACCTAACTAGCTCTCCATAGATTCAATGAGACCAAACCTTCCAGACCTGCCTGCCATTCAGGATCTTGCTGAAGGCCTTACTAAAGTCCAAATAGACAACATCCAATGAGTTCAGGGAAGAGAACAGTGATGTTGCAGCATATTGACTTTACAAGGAAGGCATTGTTCATGGCCTTGAAGTTCATCCCAAAGAAGAAAAAGCATTCTAACAGGAGAATGAAGCAATCGTGGCTGACAAGGGAAATCAAAGGCAGCATAAAAACAAAAAGGAGGGCATTAAATTTTGCAAAAATTGTTGTGAAGTTAGAGGATTAGAAAGTATTTTTAAAACCTACAGAAGTCAACTAAAGAACAATAAGGAGAGAAATGATGAATTGTGAAGGTAAGCTAGCCAATAACAGAAAAGAGGATATCAAAAGCTTTTTCAAATATATGAAGAGTAAAAGAAAGTCAAGAGTGGATATTTGATGCTAGAGAGAGAGTAATGGGGGACAAAGAAATAGTGGATACACTCTAAGTATTTTGAATTAGTCTTTACTGTAGAAGACAGCAGCAACATGCCAGAAATTTGAGAGTGGCAGGGTGCAGAAGTGAGTGTAGTTGCTATTACAAAGGAGACAGCACTTGGGATACTGAATTGTCTGAAGATAGACAAGTCACCTGGACCAAATTAACTACATCCCAGGATTCTGAAAGAGGTAGCCAAAGGGATTGTGGAGGAATTAATATTGATCATTGAAGAATCATCAGATTCTGGAATTGTTCTAGACAAATGGAAAATCAAAAATGTCACTTTACTCTTAAAGAAGGGAAGGAGGCAAAAGACAGCAAATTACAGGTGTGTTAGCCTGAATTAAGTGTCTTGTAAGATGATAGAGTTCTTTATTAAGGATGAGGTATTGGTGTATTTGATGCATGTGATAAAATTGGGCAAAGTCAGTATGTTTTCCTTAAGGGTAAATTTTGCCTTACAAATCTGTTGGAATTTATTGAGGAAAAAGAGCTTTGACCAGCAGCCAATCTGGACATTGGAAGTTTTGAGAGTAGGGGACTTCAATCAGGTGCACTGCCCAGGTACAAAAGGTAGCAGCGGGTTGCTACAGCAAAAAAGAGCTTTCACCAGCGTTTGGGAATCGATTAGCAAGAGCAAATGAAAGGCAGGGGAAGTGCAACGGCTATCATCTGAGTGGACAGAGTCAGAGTGGTAATCTGGAGGCTTTAGCTCTTTGAGGCTTCTGAGAAGAGAAGATTCAGTCGGAGAAAGGGAAAGCTCAAGGTTTTTGCCTTCCCTTTACATATGCTCAGCTAGGACATAAGAGATGCCAGGCAGGATAGTTGAATGCTTCTCTTGTGGGATGTGGGAAGGCAGGGAGACCTCCAGTGTCCCTGATGACTACAACTGTGAGATGTGCATCCAGCGGCAGCTTCAAACAACCTGTGTTAAGGAGTTGGAGGGGGGGATGACCTAACAGAGGAAGGTCACAGTGGTCGGGTCTCTGGCACTGAGTCTGCTTCTGTGTCTCAGAATGGAAGAGGGGAGAAGAGGAACGCTGTGGTGATAGGGGAATGGACAGGAGATACTGTGGGTGTGAACGAGATTCCCAGATGGTATGTTGCCTCCCGGGTGTCAGGGTCTGGGATATCTCAGATCCAGTCTTCAGCATTCTTAACTGGGTGAACAGCCAGAAGTTGTTATCCATGTAAATACCAATGACATGGGTAGGATGAATGACAAGGTTCTGCATAGGGAGTTTAGGGATTTAGGTGCTAAGTTAAAGGACAGGACCTCAAGGGTTGTGATCTCAGGATTGCTACCCATGCCATGTGCTAGTGAGGCCAGAACTGAGAAGATTATACAGTTTAATATGTGACTAAGGAGCTGGTGTAGGAGGGAGGGTGTAAGATTTTTGGATTATTGGGCTCTCTTCCAGGGAAGGTGGGACCTGTACAATAGGGATGGTTTGCACCTGAACTGGATGGGAACAAATATGATAGCAGGAAGGTTTGTTAATGCTGCATGGTGGGGTTTAAATTAAAGTTGCAGGGGGATGGGAACCAGAGTGCCAGAACAGTGGAGAGGTTGTGGAGGCAGATGTTGGTAAGCCTTTAGACAAAGTTAGGAGTCAAAAGGTTGAGCTTGGTGCAACTAGTGGCCTGAGCTGCCTATGTTTCAATGCACGAAGTATCGGAGGAAAGGCAGCTAATAGTGTTGAAGATGAGGGAGCTGATTTACAAACAGAGGCAATGTGTAGTGAGGAGAGGCTGCTGATAGGGCAAAATTGCAACCAACAGGATGAGTTGCAACATAAAAGGCAGACAAAATCGAAAAGTTTGAATACAGGACCGAAGGTGTTATATTTGAATGCACACAGTATATGGAATAAGGTAGATGAACTTGTAGCACAGTTGTATATTGGCAGGTATGATGTTGTAGGCATCACTGAATCATGGCTGAAAGAAGAGTATAGCTGGGAGCTTCATGTTTATTGTATTGAAAGGACAGGCAGGAAGGCAGAGGGGTCGGTGTTGTTTTGTTGGTAAAAAGTGAAATCAAATCAATAGAAAGGGGTGACATAGGGTTGGAAGGTGATGAATCATTGTAGATAGAGCTAAGGAAATGCAAGAGTAAAAAGACCCTGATGGGAATTGTACAGTATACAGACCCTCAAATAGTAGTAAGGATGTCGCCTTCAAATTACAACGGGAGATAGAAAATGGATGCCAAAAAGGCAATGTTACAATAGCCATGGGGGTCTTCAATATGTAGGTAGATTGGGAAAATCCGGATGGTGTTGGATTCCAGGAGGGGGAATTTCTAGAGTGCCTGCAGAACAGCTCATGCTGAGCCCACTAAAGGATTCTGGATTGGCACTGTGCAATGAACCAGAATTGATTAGAGAGCTTAAGATAAAAGAACTCTCAGTGGAAAGTGATCATAATATAACTGAATTTTGAGAAGGAAAAGCTAAAGTCAGATGTATCAGTATTACAGTGGAGTAAAGGGAATTACAGAGGCATGAGAGAGGAGTAGGCCAGAATTGATTGGAAAAGAACACTGGCAGGGATGATGGCAGAGCAGCAATGGCTGGAATTTCTGGAAGCAATTAGGAAGACACAGGATATATGTATCACAAAGAGGAAGAAGTATTCTATAGGCAAGATGACACAACCGTGGTTAACAAGAGAAGTCAAAGACAACATAAAAGCCAAAGAGAGGGCAGATAATACAGCAAGAATTTGTGGTAAATTCGAGGATTGGGAAGCTATTAAAAACCAACAAGTGGCAACTAAGAAAGTCATTATGAAGGTAAAGATGGAATACGAAAGTAAGCTAGTCAATAATATTAAAGAGGATACCAAAAGCTTCTTCAGATACATAATGTGTAAAAGAGGGGTGAGAGTGGATATCAGACCACTGGGAAATGCTGCTGGAGAGGTGGTAATGGGGAACAAGGAAATGGCAGACAAACTGAATAAGTATTTTGCATCAGTTTTCACCGTGGAAATCAATAGCAGTATGGTGAAAGTTCCAGGTGTCAGGACTCAGGAAGTGTGGGAAGTTATGATAATTAGAGAGAAGGTTCTTGGGAAAATGAAAGATCTGATGGCAGATAAGTGACCTGGACTAGATGGTGTACAGCCCAGGGTTCTAAAAGAGGTGGCTGAAGAGATCAGGGAGGCATTAGTAATGATCTTTCAAGAATCACTAGACCCTGGAATAGTTCCAGAAGACTGGAAAATTGCAGTCTTCAAGAAGGGAGAGAGGCAGAAGAAAGGAAACTATAGGCCAGTTAGCCTGACCTCAGTGATTGGGAAGAGGCTGGAGATGTTGCAGCGGATGATTGACAGCAGGCAGAATAGGAATAAAGGGAGCCTTTTCCGGTTGGCTGCCGGTGACTAGTGGTGTCCCACAGGAATCTACTTTGGGATCACTTCTTTTTACATTATATGTAAGTGATTTGGATGATGGAATTGATGGCCTTGTTGCAAAGTTTGCAGATGATATGAAGAGGGGCAGGTAGTTTTGAGGAAGTAGAGAGGCTACAGAAAGACTTGGACAGATTAGGAGAATGGGCAAAGAAGTGGCAGATGGACTACAGTGTTGGGAAGTGTATGGTCATGCACTTTGGTAGAAGAAATGAAAGGGTTAACTATTTTCTAAATGGAGAGAAAATACAAAAAGCTGTAGGATTCCCTAAAGGTTAATTTGCAGGTTGAATCTGTGGTGAGGAAGGCAATTGTGATGTTTGCATTCATTTCAAGAGGACCAGAATATAAGAGCAAGGATGTAACATTGAGGCTTTATAAGGCACTGGTGAGGCCTCACTTGATGTATTGTGAGCAGGTTTGGGCCCCTTATCTTACATAACGCACTGTATGGTTTCACTGCTAATGTAATGGTTTCTCTGTAGCCGCAATGTTTTGGTTATGACTAGAGATAATGGGGCTTTGGAATGTGGGCTATCCAATGAGAGGGTTGTTCTCTTTAAAAAAAAATCTTTTTATTAATTTTAAGGGATATTGTTCTTTTTTGTGGGTCTGGGAGCAGGGATTTTGCGGTCTTTTACCAGGGAGAAATGAGGAAAGAAGACACGAATGGAGAGACTTGGTAGACCGTTGGACAGAGTGGACTTGGAACAAGGGTCCGAGGGTCGGCTATGCTTGGAGGAGGTCCACAGGGAACAAGTGGACTGAACCGTGAGCTCCAACGTTGCACATTAGACTGGGCCCTTTTTTATGTTTCTTTACTAACCATATAGTCAAATTAAGAATTATAAAGCTCAATCGTTTAATTGCATATTGTGTACTGTTTGTTATTTCATGGTACTGATTTGTAACAGGGGAACACATCACGTAGCATCCACTCAAACTAGATTTCTTAAGTTTGGCCGGGCCAAGGGCTGTCTTCCCCTAGCTCGCCAAACCGAGAGTTACATTTAGAAAGGATGTGCTGAAGCTAGAGAAGGTTCAAAGGAGATTCATGAAAATGATTCCAGGTTTGAATGGCTTGTCACATGAAGAGTGTCTGATGGCTCTGGGCCTGTATTCACTGGAATGCAGAAGAAAGAGGGGTGACTTCATTAAAACCTATTGAATGGTGAAAGGCCTTGGTAGATTGGATGTAGAGAGGATGTTTCCTGTGATGGGAGAGTCTAAGACCAGAGGACAGCCTCAGAAGGGGGGCGGGCTATTAGAATAGAAATGAGGAGGATTTTTTTTAACCAGAGAGCGGTGAATCTGTGGAATTCATTGCCACAGGCAGCTGTGGAGGATGTGATTATGTATATTTAAGCAGAGGTTGATAGATTCTTGATTGGTCAGGGCATGAAGAGATAGGGGTAGGAGGCAGGAGATTGGTGCTGAGGGGAAAAGTACATCAGCCATGATGAAATGGCAGAGCAGACTCACTGGGCCAAATGGCCTAATTCTGCTCCCATATTTTATGGTCTTAAAAGCTGTATCCAGGCAGGATAGACAAAGGAAAATCAATGGATGTTGTTTATTTGGATCTTTAGTAGGCCTTTGACAAGGTGGTGCACATGAGGCTGCAAAACAAGTTAAGAGCCCATGATATTGTAGGAAAGATCCAAGCAAGGATAGACGACTGGCTGACTGTCAGAAGGTAAAGAGATGGAATAAGAGGAGCCTTCTCTGGTTGGGTGCTGATGCCCAGTGGTGTTCCTCAGGTGTCAGTATTGGGTATACTACTCTTTATGTTACTGATCCAGATGATGGAATTGTTAGTTTTGTGCATGATACAAAGACAGGTGGAGGGTCAGGTAGTGTTGATAAATCAAGGAGTCTGCAGCAAGACTTAGCATTTAAGAGAATGAGTAAAGAAGTGGTAGATAGAATACAGAGCAGGGAAGTGAACGGTCATTTACTTTGGTAGAAGGATTGAAGGTGTAGACTATTTTATAAATGGGATGTGATTTCAGAAGTCAGAGATGTAAAGGGACTTGGGAGTGCTGACATTGGAGAGAATCCAGAAGAGATTCATGACCATGATCCCAGAAAGCAAAGTGTTAATGTATGAGCAGCATTTGATGGTCTGCACCTGTACTTAAAGGAGTTTAGAAGAATGGGGTGGGATACCAATGTAACCTGCCTAATATTGAAAGGCCTAGACAGAGTAGACATAGAGAAAATATTTCCAATAACAGAAGAGTCTAGGACCAGAAGATACAGCCTCAGAATAGAAGCAGGACACTTTAGAACAGAGATTAGGAGGAATTTCTTTAGTCAAAAAGTGGTGAACCTTTAGAATTCATTGTCACAGGGGGCTGTGGAGGCCAGGTCTTTGGGTATATTGAAAGCAGAGGTTAATAAGTTTTTGATTAATAAGAGTGTCGAAGGTTACAGGGAGAAAACAAGATAATAAATCAGCCATGATGGAATGGTGGAGCAGACTTCATCGTATGAGTGGTCTAACTTTTCTCCTATGTCTTATGGCTTTTTGGTCATAAAGCTAAGTAAATCCCTGGGGCTTGACCAGGTGTATCATAGAATGCTAAGGGGAGCAAGGAAGAGATTGCAGAGGAGTAAGTAAGGAAATGGACAACAGATTTTAAGGAAAACATAGCTAGGTACATTTATACAAACATATAAAAATACAAATTAGAAACAGATGTACATTACCTGGCCGTAAAACCGGCTTCACATTCACTTTTAACTTCAGCCCTTCATTCTTGTTGACCTTGATAACATTCCACCCCTTTGCTTAAAAATTGTCTATCTAAATCTGTCCTAAAACTCTTCAAAGACATTGCTTCTGCCAGCCTTTAAGGAAGAGAGGTCCGAATAATTTTTAACATGAGGCTTTGACATCAACAGGTGGCTTTCGAGGCCAGCATTTTTCACCCATCCCTAATCACTCTTTGAGAAGGATGGTGAGACATTTCTTGAAGCAGTACTCCCATAGAACCATTGGGAATGACAATAAAGGACCATGAAATCTAGTTGGGTTGAGTTGTTGTCTGATCTTTACCATTTACTTTCACAGTATCGCCTTAAAAATACAATCGGGTTATGAAAGAAGGAGGAGATGAATGTCTTCAGGTAGCTGGCCAAGAACTGGCAGAGAAATTAGAAGAAGTGATACAGTGCAGGGTCACCAACACGAGGGATAAGAAGCAGAAAAGTGACAGTATGGGCAAGTTAGAAAATAATGAGGCACGGATCAGAAACTTGTCCAGTAGAGCATCATCAAGTGCAGAATAAGAAATCCTCATGTGAGGCCTCAATTTTAAATTGAAAGACATGGCTGACAAAGATTATCAAGCTAGTTTAGAACACGTACTTGGCCAGACGGATTACCAGAAGAAAAGCAACAGCAGATAAGACAAGTAATTGTACTGACGTGCGAGTAAGTTGCCAAGTTCAACCCAACTAAAAACACCCGGGCTACACATTATCCAAATTATTTCCACTTTGAAATCTTTCTAAGGCAGGGTGGTGCGTGACCGGGTGGGAACATACAGATGATAACATTTCCATGACCTTTTTAGATTCTCTCAGAGAAAACATTTCAACTCATAGGTGATGATCTTTTAAAACAATTGCTCTCTTGCTTTTAAGTTCTCCCACAAGAAGAAACATCATCTCTTTATCCATCCTTCTATTCCAGTGCTCCATGGAGCCATGCCTTGTTTCAGATACATAAGGACATTTCTTTATTAAAATTAGTGTGTGTTTTCCAGCATTAGATTGTGTGTGTGTGTGTGTGTGTGTGTGTGTGTGTGTGTGTGTGTGTGTGTGTGTGTGTGTGTGTGTGTGTGTGTGTGTGAGAGAGAGAGAGAGAGAAAATCTGGCAATACCGGTGTTCTACATTTTACAGCAGGATACTGTGTAAATAATCACAGATATCAATGATTCACTGGTCAAAGATTTCACTGTTAACAAGGATGAAGCAACTGGCTGATGCCATTGTGAACAGAGAGAGAGAGAGTGTGTGTGTGTGTGTCAGTATCATGAAGAATATACTTCTGCTGTTTTCGATGTGATGTGGAGGATTCCCTGCATGCTGGTTCTGTAATTGAATCCAGCTTCCAGTCAACCGTGCAGCTGCTGACAGCACCTTATCCAATGTCAGTCTGTGCAAGCCAGCCAACATTGGCAATGTGTGCTTCAGTGGACAGTAATGCTCTGTGCATTCCATGCCTCATGTTGGACTTGCTCAGTGCTAAGATGCAGATGCGATTGCAAATCTGAGTCTAGGACAGGGATTAAATGGAATGATAGGATCTGAATTCACAAATATTCTTATCAAAATTAAAAGTTCCTCTTTACACTTCAGTAGTGAAGAATTATACTATGCTTACAAAACACAATCACTCACAAGTAATAGTTACAAGAAATAAATGCTGTTTATTTCACTCCGCTACGGATTCCAGTCTGTTTCACTCCGCTATGGAGTCCGGTCTTGTTGCTATTCAAGATAGTTTACTGTTTCTGATCTTGATCAAAAGTTGTAATTGCAGAAAATTGAAGGGTGCTTATCAACATAATTTCAGTGGAAGGCACTTGAAAAGAATAGTAATCAATTTGAGCAGCTTCTGTTTACAAGATCATTGTCATTTTCAGAGAACAAAGCTGGTGATTCAAAAATACAGCACTTCAATGTTGTGAAAAATAATATCAAGGCCAAACTTTCACCCATAACCTTTAACAGAAAAATCACAGCAGCATGCAAATAAGGAAAATTGAAAGTGGGTCTATTATTATGGGGTAGCTGTTTGTATGTAAAATTGTGAGGGGCATAGCTGGAAAAGACGGCAGAAATCTTTTTCCCATTTCAGAGGTAGAGGTTACTTAGTGAGTAGAGGTCATGGGCTCAGTGTAAAGAGAAAGAGATTCAAAGGGGATGAAGAGGGACTTCACCATGAGAGTGGTTTGCTCTCTCTGACAGAATGATTGAAACTGGGCCACAACAGCATTTAAGGAGTTTTCAGATGAGCACTTGAATCACTTTGGTAGAGATGCCTATGGATCAAGTGCTGGGTAATGGGGTTTATACCAAAGGGTGCCCATTGTTCATTGTGTAGTGGCTGAGTGGCTGTCAGAACGTCCAGCCAAGATGCATCGTGGTAAACTCATCCATTTCATGTGAGGCTTCTGTAACAAAACTCATTGAATCATGCACCAAATGTTGAAGCCAACGTGGGAGCAACAACTGTTTGGATAACCTTTTCTGTGTAATGTTAATCCACAGCATGTGACAGGCTCTCAATCTCAAGTAGAAGTGAACATCTGCAGCTCACAAATTCATTTCCTGGTTCTGACAGGCAGATCCATCAACACAACAAGGGAACCAACAATCAGCCATTTTCACTGTCACCCTACTCTAACACAGCAAGAACATTTTACAATATTACTACACCTTTGACAGGCTGGGAATGACAACCAACTCCGAGAGTGTTAGCACAGTATTTCATGTAATCTCAGATGGCTTTGATACATTTCTCAATTTCACCACAGCATCAGCCACTGCCTTTGTAGAGATACAAATACTGACCTTTGTAATTGTAGAGAATGCCACAGAACAATATGGAATAAAATAAAGACAGCAGTGATGACACGAAGCAAAGCAGAAGCTGCCACAAAGCAAGGAGTAGGCTGCTAATAGGTCACTAGGCAAAACAGGAATTCAGCCACACAAATAGGAATGGCCCATGGTTACTGCTCCCTCTAGTGCTGTGGACGCACACTTACAAGGCCCCCAATACATAATAGGCAGGTCACCCAGTGTTAGTTACTGTTTTGGGTCGAGACCCTTCCTCTCAACCGAAAGAGTATTTGCTCAGTATAAAAAAGTGGAAGGAATATAAGGAGCAAGATCTAGAAGGCAATAGATGGATGTAGTTGATGGGCAGATGGAAGGCGGAGGTGGGGAGTGATAATAATGCCGGAGGTGAGAGGTGGAAGTGACAAACAGCTGAAGATGATTGAATCGGATAGGAAAAGAAAGCAGAGAGTGGAATCAAGGGATGGAAGTGGGGAGGGGACCAGAGGGAGGAGTGTGTGGGTGATGAGCTGATGGAGAGGGTAGAGGAGGGGAATTAAACAGTGTGATGGGAGATGGAGTGAGTGTAGAAAGAACTGGGTACAAAAGAGAAGAGAGTAAAGAGATGGAGGGGGACCAGTTTACCAGAAGTTGGAAAATTCAGTGTTCACATCGTCATGTTAAAGATTACTCAGGCAGAATATGAGTGGCTGTTCTGTTTCCCCTCATCCTGGCAGTTACGGAGGTCGAGGACAGACCACATCGGTGGGGAGCAGAATGAAAATGGCTGGCACTGGAAGATCCAGACAGAATGGAGCAGTCACCCAGTTTGTGGCTAGTCTCAGTGACGTCGAGGAGCCACATTGGGAGAACCAGATGTAATGAACAGGCCATGTGAATGACTGCCTTACCTGGAAGAGCTGCTGGTGGTGACGGAGGAAGTGTAGGAATAGGTATTTCACCTTTTGCAGTCACGGTGTAAGTGCCTGGAGATGGGGAGGGATATGGGATTCACAGAGAGGGTGATGTCTGCAAGAACTAGAAGGAGTGGGGAGGAGAAGAAGGGGAAGACCTTCACCACTTCCTGCTTTCCACAGGAATCACTCACCCCCACCTCCATCACCCTATTTCCTCTCTCCATCTGCCCATCTTCCACACACTAGTCACGACCCCCACTACTCTCATCTGTCTTCCCCGCATCCATCCCTTGATTCCATACACTACCCTCCTCTCCTATCAGATTCCATCATCTTCAGCCCATTGTTCTTTCCATCTATCACTTCCCAGCTTCCGGCACCACAACTACTCTCCCTCCTCCATCTGACTATCACCAACTTCATTTCCCTCCTTTTTTTTATACTATCTCCCTCCATCTTTCATTTGTGATGAAAGATCTCAAACCCTTCATTAGGCCTCTTTTTCTCCACGGATGCTGCCTGACCTGCTTAGTTCCTCGGGTTCTAGGATCTGTAACCTTCTGTGTCCACCAACCTCAGATCATGTGTTACCTTCCAGCCATCATTACTGAATTTCCTCATCAAGGTATTGTTTCTGCAGAAATCAATTGTTTGAGCACAACACCAACAGATATCTGGCGCATCAAGCAAACCCAGTATCACATCTGTAAGAATAAATACCAGAGTTTATCGAGTCATGCATGAGCAGTAGCAATGCTGTATGGTGATCATCTTTCTGTGAGTACTGATGGCAGAGAATCTCCTGCTGTTGAGACTGTGAACAAAGTCACTGAAGCTAGTGCTATAGAAGTCTTTATTCAACACACAAGCAGGCATCATACTGGAGGCACTCTTAGAAGAGGCTTCCAGATCAAATATTACCTGACATTGTTATATGCTAAAGATCAAAGGTAACAGCAGGACAATTCTATGGTTACAACATATCTACAAGGCTTCCTTTGAATTACATATAGATTTCAAAGACGTCCATCTTCTGACCAGCACTCCAGGCACTCAAAATGAATGTTGATCCCCACTGACTCTGGGCTGCACTCATGCAGGCATCTCAGATCGATGGAGTGTTCCTTTGTTTGCAATCGAACCCCCCGTCTGCAGTTCGAAGAACAGCGTTGTTCTGGGCCGCATTTTGAACTCAACCTACAAACCATGTTCAGGTCTGAAGACTGGTTGCTGTTGAAATTAATATTTGCTGTATACCATAATTCCAGAATACGCCCTAACAGCAACAGTTAGTGCTACTTTCCTGAAAGGCAGCATTCCAAAGCATAATTACTACTTTGCATTGTTTGTTGTACTGAAGATAGTGATAATGTATATCACAATGTAGTTCAACAGAGGCAACTTCAGAAATATTCACATATTGCAAGATTATAGTATTGGGCCCCAAGTCAATTGTGAAACGTTGAGCTTTACGTGAGCACTAAAGATGTCTCTGCGTGCAGATTGTCACAAAGGTAAATCACGAATGCACGTTTATGCTGAACTGCAGAGCATCATTGAATGAGGAGTTGAAAAAATGAGTATTTGTGAAAAATTACCATTGATGAAACAGAAAAGGAATTCCAAGGAGCTGATAACCCTAGCTATTCACAAACTATACTAATGATCAGAATGAGGGAATTAAATCATATATATTCAAGTATGTTGATGATGAGAAGATGGGTTCTAGGTCTGATATGAAGAGGCATAGAAAAACTTAAAGGGAATATAGGCAGTTGAGAAAATGGGCAGTGAAAAGGCATAATATGGAAAAAGTGTGAGGTCATCAACTTTGGTAGACAAAAAGAGAAAAGCAGAGTATATTTTGCAAGAGTGAGACATTGAAGGGTGCTTTATTTCAAGAACCTGGAAATCACTGAAAGTTAGCATGTAGGAACAGCAAGGAATTAGGAAAGCAAATGGTATTTTGGCCCTTATTGCAAGAAAGTTTATGTATAAGAGTTCATCTGCATTGCTTCGATATGGAACTGTGTTGAGACAGCATCTGGAATATTAAGAAAAAGTCTGGTCTCCCTGACTAAGTACAATCACAAAAGATAATTCGCAGACTTGGTTCACCAGGTTGACTCCTGGGATGGTTGGTTTGTTGTATTATGAGAGATTAAACATACAGGGTCAAAAAGTCTTCCCCACCACCAAGCACATCTACATGTTGTAGAAAAGTAGCATTTATTGTCAATGACCCCCATTATCCAGACATGCTCTCTTCTCACTGCTGCCATCAGGAAAAAGCTACAAGAACCTCAGGACCTCATTTAGATGGGGAGAGAATTCAAAATGCAGAAATGCAAAGGGACTTGGGAGTCCTTGTGCAGGACAGCCTAAAGGTTAACCTCCAGGTTGAGTCGGTGGTGGAGAAGGCGAATGCAATGTTGTCATTCATTTCTAGAGGTATAGAGTATAAGAGCAGGAATGTGATGTTGGGGCTCTATAAGGCACTCGTGAGACCACACTTGGGGTATTGTGTGCAGTTTTGGGCTCCTTATTTTAGAAAGGGTATACTGACATTGCAAAGGGTTCAGAGAAGATTCACGAGAATGATTCCAGGAATGAGAGGGGGGATCTCATAGACACATTCCGAATGTTAAAAGGCTTGAACAATTAGATATGGCGAAGTTATTTCCCATGGTAGGGGAGTCTAGGACAAGAGTCTAGGACAGGATTGAAGGACGTTCATTTAGAACTGAGATGCAAAGAAATTACTTTAGTCAGAGGGTGGTAAATCTGTAGAATTTGTTGCCACTGTTACGAACCCCGTAACTGGGTCACTTACCAGCAAAGATAGAGAGGTCCGTTGAAGTCTGATGGTACTATTTTTAACAGTATTTATTGGTAAAAATACACAAAAATAATATCAATGCAAACATACAGATAATATACGTTGTCAATACTAACTCTAAAAGTGTGGGTATAATAATAATCAATAAGAAATAGCTCTATTGTTGTCTAGGGGATAATGTAGTGTCCGATGGAAATATAAAAGTCACTCAAGTTCATTCAGGCTGCAGCCTTTGGTTGGAGTCAAGAGAGAGATTTTTAGAACTTGCCAGATTTTCCTTTTATGATTTCGATCCTTCCAGAGTTCCGTTGGTGTTGGTTTCTCCTTTAGCTAAAGCCGTTCTTCCGTGGTAAGGCCCCAATGCCGGCAAAGGGAAAGGACGCACGTGGGCCCTCCACCGGCTGTCGCTATTAAACGCTGTCACGGGATTTCTAGCGTTTCTCCTGGTGTGTCTGAAGGGGTTGTTCCCCAGACCCTCTTTTATCCTTACTCACGGGGTCTCAGATGTCAATCAGGTTGGGATGATGCAATCCCTCAACCAGCCCACTCTGGTCATCCCCTGAGGGCTTCAATGAATAGTACAGTACTCAATACACAATTCCGTCTCCAAGAGACAATGGCCGGTATCCGTGGCTTTGTCTTGCGGAGGGGCCAGGACATTCCAAACCCATGAGGATTCTCTCTCTCATTTCCTGGGTCCCCAGACCTGAATTAATAGCGATCTTGCGATTCTCAAAAAGGAGGGGGCTACTTTGTACCCTTCGGCCCTTCAGAGTTGTGGCACATTCGTAACACCACGAGCAGCTGTGGAGGCCAAGTCATTGGGTGTACTTAAAGCAGAGATAGATAGGCTCTTGATTAGCCAGGGCTTCAAAGGGTATGGGGTGAAACCAGGGGAGCGGAGATGACTGGAGGAATTGGACCAGCCCATGATTGAATGGTGGAGCAGACTCGATGAGCCAAATGGCCTACATCTGCTCCTATATCTTATGGTCTTATGGACCCACAACCCAGGTTCATAAACAGTTAATACCCTTCAATCATCAGGTTCTTGAACCAGAGTGGATAACTTCACTCAGCTTCACTTGCACCATCACTGAACTGTTTCAACAATCTATGGACTCACTGTCAAGGATTCTTCATTTGATGTTCTCATTATTTATTTATTTGTTTATTTATTTATTTTCTTCCGAGTTTGTGTCATGGTCCGGTCCGTGAGGTCTGTGTTCCAGTTCACAGTCTGGTCCGTGGACTCTGGACTCCGGGTCTTCTAGCTGCCCCTTGTTTCAGTTGGGCTTAATCATAGGCACCTGATGCTCGTCTTGGGGCTGGGAATATAAGTGGCTCTGGGTTCGCTTATAGGTGCTGGTTTGTCTCGTCATTATCCTGTCCTTGCCACTGTGGGGTAAGTCAGGCCGTCTTTGCTGTTACCCTGAGGCTGGTCTGTTCCCTTCCCTTCCCCTTCTTTCTGTAGCCCCCGCCTGGACCCTCGCCTGTTATCCTTCGCCTGGAGCCTCGCCTGCGTCCTTGCCTATTCTTGCCATCAAGTTCTACTGTCGGAGCAAGACTGGAGCCTTACTGTGTCCAGATAAGGAACTGTCTTTCGTTGTTTGGAACTGTCTCTTTGTGTCCTCACCTTCGCAAGGTAGGTCTGGCCGTTTGCTGCCACCTAGTGTTGGGAACTGTCTTGTTGTGTTCAGCTTTCTGTGTATGTCCCGGCCCTACGTCCTATTCCCAAGGAAGGGTCCCAGCTCTGTGTTTTGCGTTCCTGTCTCCCAAGACGCAGGCTCTGCGTTTTGCGTTCCTGTCTCCCAAGACGCAGGCTCTGCGTTTTGCCTTCCTGTCTCCCAAGACGCAGGCTCTGCGTTTTGCCTTCCTGTCTCCCAAGACGCAGGCTCTGCGTTTTGCCTTCCTGTCTCCCAAGACGCAGGCTCTGCGTTTTGCCTTCCTGTCTCCCAAGACGCAGGCTCTGCGTTTTGCGTTCCTGTCTCCCAAGACCCAGGCTCTGTGTTCCAGTCTCCCAAGTCCGAGTCTGAGCTTCATGTCCTCATCCAGCCCAGGAGTCCTGCGTCCTGCCCCCACATCTAGTCCTGTTGCCTTGCCACATCTTATCCTCACCTAGATCCAGAGTCCGAGCCTGAGTCAAGACCCAGGTTCCACGTTCCTAGTTCCTCGTCCAGGTCCCGCTTTCCTAGTCCAGTTCTAGCCCAGGCCCTGTATCCTAGTCTCGTCCAAGGCCTGTGTCTTGTCCAGCGTCATTTCTTCCCCACTTCCCTTGCTTTCTTGTCACTCCTAGTCCTGTTCCTAGTACTTCAGTGTCAGTGTCTTGCATTTGGGTCGGCTCTCAACGCCCATCCTACGACAGTTTGCAGATTTTGTTGTCTTTTGCACATTGGCTGTTTGTCCGTTCTGTTGGGTGTGGTCTTTTATTCTTTCTGTTGTGTTTCTTTGATTTACTGAGTATGCCCAAAAGAAAATGAATCTCGGCTGTATATGGTGACATGTATGTACTTTGATAATAAACTTAGTTTGAACTTTTTTTCTCTTGAGTGAATTAGTTGTTAGTAATTGGTTTATTAATATCACATATTGTTATGCCGTTGGCCCCCTCCTTTGTGAAAATCGCAAGAACCCTAGTTAAGGGGGGGTCAACTGACCCAAAAAGAGAGAGAGACCATGTTCTCCCAAGAAGCAGAATGAAGGTGACTTTGACTATTGTCTCATGGAGACCACGTGAAAAGCCCTTGGGCAAAGTGGGCTGGTTGAGAGAGAGATCGCATTACCTGCAACTTGATTGACACCTGCGATCCCGTGAAGAAGTATAAAGGCGGGTCTGAGGGGAGGACCCTCAGACGCACCCAGTAGACACCAAGGAAACACGATATCGATTCCCGTGGGAGCGGGACGCCATGTTGAAGGAAGCCACGTGCGTTAGATTCCGAATTTGAATCTGTGGCTAAAACCAACGAAAGACTGCTTTTAAATAACAACGGGGAAGTCTGCTCCCCTGATTCCAAGAACCAGCTCTGCCAAGACGACGGGCAAGTGTGTATCTTTTCTAAGTCGTCTCTCTCTCTCTCTCTACAACGTGAAAATCCCAGCGGTTCCCAAAAAGGAAAAGCCGGCAAACTTCTGAGTGACTCTTTATATTTCCGTTGGACTCAGTATTAACCCCTAGACAACTGTAGAGCTTATTTCTGATTGATTATGGTTACACCGGTGTTTTAGATTGAGTTTTGACGATCTGAATGTTTTGTATTAACCATACGTTTGTGCCCTTGTTGAATAAAACGTTTGAAAATAGTAGCATCCGACTCAGCTGATCCATCTATCTTTGCTGGTAAGTTACCTGGTTACGCATCCGACTCAGCTGATCCATCTATCTTTGCTGGTAAGTTACCTGGTTACGGGGTTTTCGTAACAATATACAGTGAAAATCTTTTATCTGCATCCCATCCAGGCAAATTTTTTCAAACACTGGTACATCAAGTTAGAAGTAAAGGAAAGTAAAATCAAATGCAGACTATAGTGTTACTGTTACGGAGAGTGTAGTGTGAGTAGACAAATAATGTGCAAGGACCATAATGACGTAGATTCATCTTTAGAATACAAGAGGTCCACTCCAGAAGCAAGATGTCCTTGACCATGGTTTTATGTGTTCTCAAGCTTTTGTGCCTCCTGTCCAATGCAGTGAGGGAGGGGGTGGGTGGTGGTGGGAAGAGGGAGTGACTGGTACAGAGTGAGAGATGATCTATCAAAACGTACAACAATTTCATAGGTGTTGACAGGCTGGGGTGAGGAGTTGCTGTTTCCCCAAGCTAGATCATCTACAATCAAGGATGACAGCATGAAATTAGGGATCAAACATTCAATAGAGGTAAAAAGAATTTTTTTTATCCATTGAGCTTTGGAGTCGTTGCCCGAGAGTGCCGTAGAATTTGTTAGAAGTTGACTATGTTTAAGACGGAGACAAGTTGATTTTTGGATGTTAAGGTAATGAAGGGACATGAGGTTAGTGCAGCAAGGTGGCACTGAGATGAAAAATCAGCCGAGGGATAAAATGACCCAATCCTGCTTCTTTCTTCTGTTCTTATGCACCTGCACAATGAGCAATTTACAAGACATATTCTTTTACAGAATAGATGTAAGAACGAGCCAGAAGCAGTCAGCAGGGGTCTGTGGGAGGAGCCACAGGAGCAGTCCAGACAGGTATATGTAGTTCACCACACAAAACGTGGTAAAACTTTGGCATCTGCAGTAAAGAGAGCTTTGGAGGCTTCGTCACCAAGTGAATTCAAGGCAGCGACTGATTCCTTGCAACACCATATTCTGCATTCTGTTTCTCTTTTTACTGCCTCAGTCTACTTGTGTACAGCTTGATCTGACCAGATAACACACAAACAAAACCGCTTCACTGTATGTCAGTACACATGACAATAATAAACCAATACTCATACCAGTATTACAACAATTAAAGGTTATGAGAGTATTGCTGTCTAGAAAATTGCTCTAAGAAATCAGTCATAATTTTCTGAAATGGCATAGCAGGCCTCAGGTGCTGAATGGCCTATTCCTGTTGGCATTTCTTGTGTTCTCATTAGTACGCCCACTACATTGTAAGTTGTACTGAATAAAATCACCATGTTCTTCCTGGAGCAGTAAGTTTATTCAATGATCACAAACAGCTCCCTCAATATGATGCTTATGTTAGGTCTGGACTTTTTAAATTGGAGCTTTAAATTCTGCCTGCTGATTCAACAACAATTTATTTTCCATCTTTCACTGAATTTGACGGTTCTTCAAATAAAAATATTAAGTATGACTATGTTCATGTTCACTGTGTCACTAATTACGTTTTCAGAAAACTTCAGGCAATTGCTGTCAAGAAGTCAGTAAGATTGAGAGGAAAAACAAGTAAGACACTGAAACCTCACAGTCATTTGGAAATAATTAGATTTGATGTGAATTTTAACAAGAATGTGGGATTCTTGAACAGTAACACTGAGCTATAATTGATTAAGAGCATCCTGATGTATACATCGTTGCTGTCTAGATGTTCTAAGGTTGTGTGAAGAGTCAACGAGATAGCATCTGCTGTAGACCTGTTGCAAATTGGAGCAGATCCAAGTCACCATTCAGACAGGAGCTGTTATGCTTCAACACCAGCCTCTCGAAACTCTTCATCACTGTGGATGTAAGTGTCACTGGGAAATAGTCATTTAGACAGGTTACCACGCTCTTCTTGGACACTGGTACGATGGAAGCCTGCTTGAAGCAGGTCAGTACAACACATTGCTCGAGCGAGAGGTGGAAGATATCTGAATACACCAGCCAGCTGGTCAGCACAGGTCTGCAGTACTCAGCCAGGTACTCCGTCCAGACAGAATTCTTTCCTTGGATTCACTCTTCTGAAGGCAGACCACATGTCATCTTCAGGTACTGAGACCAAAGGACCATTGGGAGACATGAGGGTGCTTGATGGTTCCTCCCTGCTCTGGCGGTCAAAGTGAGCATAGAAGATATTAAGCTCACCTGGAAGTGAAGCTCTGCTGTGCCCTATGTTGCAAGGTTTAGCTTTGTAGGAGGTTATGGCATTCAAACGCTGCCACAGCTGTCGAGCTTCCCTCGTTGATTCCAGCCTAGTCCAGAATTTCCACCGCCCAAGAGATGGCTTTTCGGAAATCGTACCTGCACCTCTTGTAGCATTCTTAATCTCCAGACTTGAAAGCCTCTGATCTGACTCTCAGCAGATTCTGGATTTCATTGTTCATCCAGGGCTTCTGATTGGGGAAAACCCTGAACGATGTGTAGGGGACACATTGTTTTAACTAAGAATGTAATGATCCTGGTGTAGTCATTCAGGTCCTCAGGTGATTTCCTGAAAACGGCCTAGTCCACTGACTCAAGGCAATCCTGTAATCGTTCCTCAGCCCTGGGCCCTTGGGGATTACACTTGACTCCAGCTGAGCTTCTAACCAGGTACCTGTGCTATCACCTCTTGAACATTACCTAATTGCCCCATATCTCAACGTTCATGAAGTTTATTCAGTTGTCAGATTTTTTTTTGCCCCACATGCCTCCAAGGCCTCTCACCTGTCAACTTTTGTAACTTACTCCCACCCCAGTTTACCATTGCTTCCCTAATTCTGCCCAAAAATTTAAAGCATTTTTTCTTTTTCTTTTCCAATCTTTTTATTAATATCAAGATAGTAGATATAACATAATATTGCTACACAATTATTGGGATTACATTGTTAATGGTTAACATATATAATTATATATTCAGTTACTACAAAGGTAATAAACCTCCCAAAAATGTTCAAGTACAAATGTAGAATACATAAAAGAAGGATTAACATATCCAAAAAGAAAATATTACCCCCCACCAAAACACTAATCTAAACAATACTAACCAAAAACTAAGAAAAGAACATGGGCTGTTTGTAACATCAAAAAAAAAAGAAAGGACCATTAGTGTCATCAAGTCCGAACCTCCCTGCATATATTAACACAAGAGAATAGGTTTGAAAAAAGGTCGAATTACGTCATATGAAAGTGTTGAACAAAAGGCCTCCAAGTCTTTTCAAATTTAATGGAAGGGTCGTATATAACACTTCTGATTTGTTTCTAAGTTTAAACATAACATAGTTTGAGAGAACCAATGAAATGTGGTGGGAGGATTAATCTCTTTCCAATTCAGCAAAATAGATCTTTCAGCCATTAATGTAAGAAATGCGATCATCTGACGCGCTGAAGAGGTTAAGTGGTGTGGTTCTATCAATGGTAAAACAAAAATTGCAGTAATAGGATGAGGTTGTAAATCAATATTCAAAACAGTTGAAATAATATCAAAGATAACTTCCCAATATTTTTTCAGAGGAACATGACCAAAACACATGGGTTAAAGAGGCTGTCTCAGAGTGACATCTGTCACTCACTGGACTTGTATGAGAATAATAACAAGCTAATTTATCCTTAGACATATGGGCCCTGTGCACTACTGCGAATTGTATCAACGAATGTTTAGCACATATAGAGGATGAGTTAACTAATTGAAGAATTTTTTCCCATTTTTTGATAGGTAAAGTAAGCTTAAGTTCCCTTTTCCAATCATTTTTAATTTTATTAGATGCATTTAAATGAATTTTCATAATTATATTGTAGATAGTTGCTATTGCACCTTTCTGAAAAGGATTTAAATATTACCAATATTTAAAAATATTACCAATATTACCAATAATTAAAATATTACCAAATTACCAATTTGGTCACCAATGTCTTTGTCATTGATAGGTCGGATCAATGCTATCCAGATGATTATATTACCTAAATTTTTATGTTTATTTCAAGCGGTACCAATTTTTATTCCGAAATCTTTTTTTGATAGTGTTGATTCTAAAACTTCTTCATATATTTGGCAGAATAAAAATCCGAGGCTAGGCAAAATATATTTACAGAAGTTTAAAAAGGAGGGTGGTCTGGCGCTGCTGAATTTTAGATTTTATTATTGGGCAATTAATATCTGCTATTTGAAATTTTGGCTATGTGACTTGGATGTAACTTCAAGCCCTCTGGGTAAATCTCAAATATAAATCGGTACAAGGGTTTTCACTGGGTTCTATTTTAGGGACTTCACTTCTCTTTGCTCTTTCTAAATAGTATAAACAATTAGATAATCCAATAGTTAAATAAACTTTACAAGTATGGTTTCAATTTCGGAATTTTTTTGGGTTGAATCAATTTATTTTAGCAAGTCCTATTATATCTAACTTTTTTTTCTATCCCTCTATTATGGACCAAGCCTATTTGACCGGGAAAACTAAAGGTATATTATGATTTTGTAATTTATTTTTGGATAATTGTTTCATGTCATTTGAACAATTATCTAACAAATATAATTTACCTAGATCCCATTTCTTTAGATATTTACAGGTTAGAAACTTCTTAAATACCATCCTTCCTACTTTCCCAAATCTATACTCTATGGATAGTTTGGAAAAGTGCTTTTAATCGGTCCTTAAAATTGAAGATGTTAACCAATGACAGTTGGAATGTTTCACTCTGCGAAAGGCTTGGCAAATTGCAAGTTGTCACTGGTAACAGAAACCCTAAAGGACTTCCAACAATATTAATGAAGGAAATCCGACGCAGTAATGACAATTAATGTCATTAAGGCTATATAATATTAAGATGGGTAAACTATAATTCCAAATCATGGGGACCAGCATGTGGGCCGGTTGGAGAATCTGCTGAAGTCTGTAGTTACAACCATGTGAAGGGAGGTGGCAGCAGCTGTATGTGCATTTTCTTTCATCAGTTTTGCAAGATACAAGAAAGTTTCAGATCACTTTCCTAACAAGGTGTAATTGTGTTTGGACAGTCCCTCACCTTCAGAAGGATCTGAGCCGGTGCCCAATCTGGGAGTGACTGCCCAGGTTCCCTGCCTGCTTGCCCTCCGTGGATTGGATCCGGAGAGTGGTTCGTATGGCCTTTGGTTTATTATTATCACACGTTAAGAGATACAGTGAAGAAATTAGTTTTGCAAGCCATCCATACAGATCAGTTCAAAAACATAACTACTTTGAAATAGTATATAGGGAAAAGTAATAACAGAGTACAGGTGATAGTGTTAAAGTCACAGAAAAGTGCAATGCAGATAGACAATATGGTGCAAGGCCATGACGAGTTAAATTGCGAGGGGAAGAGTTTATCATCAACATACAAGCAACGTTCAATAGTCTTGTTACAGCAGGATTGAAGATGTCCTCGAGCCTATTAGTCTGAGTTTGAGATTTGTGTATTCTGCTGAATGGAAGGGAAACAAAAGAGAATGTTCAAGGGTGGGAGGAGTCTTTGATGTTGAGTCCCAGGCCGATAGCTTGGAGATGTGTTTGTTTGGAATTATGCTATTGAAGGTGGATCTGTAGTCAGAAAATAGGATCCTGATGTGAACGTCTTTGCTATCCAGATGATCCAGAGAGGAGTTCAGAGTCAAGCTAACTGCCGTAGACCTGTTTCCATAGTTTGCAATTGCAGAGAGTCAAAGTTGTCTGGAGATGACGTGTGCCATGATTAGCCTCTCGAACCACTCCATGATAGTAGATGTCGGAGACACTCTATGATAATCATTGAGGCACGTTACCTTAGTTTTATTTGGCATCAGGATGACTGTGGTCCTCTCAAAGCAGCTGGGAACCTCAGATTGCTGAAGGCAGAGGTTAAAAATCTACAAATACACCTGCCAGGTGATCCATGCAGGATGTGAGATGCAGCCAGAAACACCATCTGGGACGAAGGCTTTCCACAGCTTCACTCACCTGAAGGCTGGTCTGATGTCCCCAGTGGTGACTGAGGGTGCATTGAATTGGATGCTGTCAGGGAAGTTGCAGTCGTTCCCCTTCTGTTCAAAGCCTGCATAGCGTGTATTGAGCTCATAGGGGAGGGATGCATGTTGTCAACAATGCTACATTTTGTAGCCTATTATAGAGAGCAGGCCCTGTCGGTCAGGGACTCACTTTTGGACTGGTATCTTTGCATCCCAGGTGGGTTTATGAAGGTCACGCCTTGACCTCCTGTACAGGTAAGGGTCATCTGATTAGAACACCGCCGATCTGGATTTCAGTAGGGAGTGGATCTCTCAGGTTGCCCATGGTTTCCAGTTGGGAGATACTCAGATTGACCTCTTTGGTACACAGCCCTCTAACACTTGCTGATGAGGTCTGTGATGGTGGTGACAAACTCATTTAGGCTGTCCGTTGAATCCCTGAATATGGGCCAGTGCATTGACTCAAAGCAATCATGTAGAAGCTTCTCGGTTTCCTCAGACCAGCACTGTAGGACCTTCTGTACCGGATCCTCCATTTCATTTTCTGCTCCTACTCAGGGTAAAGGTGCACAGCCTGGTGGACTGACTTACCAAAGTGTGGGTGGGTAGATCAGAATCAGATTTATTATCACTGACAAACATTATGAAATTTGTTGTTCTGTGGCAGTAGTACAGTGCAATACATAAAAGTTACTGATACCAATAAGAAAATATAAAAAATAAATCAATAGTGTAAAAAGAGCAAAATGGTGAGGCAGTGTTCATGGCTTCATGGTCATTTAGGAATCTGATGGCAGAGGGGAAGAAGCTATTCCTAAAATGTTCAGCGTTTGTCCTCAGGCTCCTGTACCTCTTCCCTTAAGTAAATCTGATGAGAAGAGGGCATGTCCCGGATGGTGAAAGTCCTTAATGATGGGTGCTGCTTTGTTAAGGCACTGCCTTTGAAGTTGTCCTTGATGGTGGGGAGATTAATGCCCATGATGGAGCTGGCTAAGTTTACAACCCTCTGCAATTTCTATTAGAAACACCATACCAGGCTGTGATGTAACCAGTAATAGTGCTCCCCACTGTACATCTGAATAAATTTACTACAGTCTTTGGTACATACCAAATCTCATTAGACTCCAAATGAAGTATAATAGATGTCCTTGATGGTCGAGGGTGCTCTCTTTAATCTTCTCCATTCTGGAGTACAAAAATGTGGTCTAGCCAGAGACCAGACTACGGGTGAGGTGGGGTGAGTTTCAGCCCTGAACTTCCTCTGACATTCTTCCCCAGATGGACAAACTGGATTATCTTCTGATGCTAGAAATCAAGAACAGAACCAGAAAGTTGAGGAAACACTCAGCTTTGTTTGGAGATGGAAGAGCAAACCAGCAAGATATAGAGGAAATAGTCGCCCTGAAATATTGAAAAAGGATAGGAGAGCTAGGTGTATCTGGTGTTAGAACAACCGTGTCTCCACATTCTTCAGTTATGGAGGATGCAGAACTGGAGGATGGTCTGTTGAGTCTGGAGGCTGGTGGATGGAAGGGAATGACACGGGAAGCTGGTCAGACAGCATAAATTAACATGACCCTTTATCAGAACTCAAAGTGGGAAATGTTGCAGAGAAGTGATTAAGTGGAGAGAACTGAGGGGATGCTCATTATAACATGTTAAAAATAATTATTTAATAAACCAACTGTTGGAGGCAGAAGTGGAAAAAATTGAAAATTTGAAACAGGAAGGTACAGTGGTGGGAAGAAAATAATGGTGTTAGATCCAATATTTAGTCCCAAATATTGTAAAGATTCCAGGTTATTTCTCGAGCTTACCTCAGGCACGACTGGAGGCCACAACAGAGGGGTCAAAAAGAGAATGGGATGGAGAATTAAAGTGATAAGCAATTCAGAACTCACGGTCACCTTTGTGAATTGCATAGAAATGTCATCCAATCTGTGTTCTGTAGAGACCATATTGTGAGAACCAAATGGAATACATTAGATTAGAAACACAAGTGAACCATTGTTTCACCAGAGAGGTCTTTCTGGTCTGCGGCTGGTGGAAAGGGAGGAAGCAAAAAGAAAAGTGTTGTTTCTCCTGTGGTTGCGTAGGAAAGTGCTGCGAGGAGGTGAGTGATTGGAGGAGGTGGAAGAGCAAACCAGGGAGCTGTGGGAAAATAGTCTCTTTGGAACGCCAAAACAGGATGGGAGAGAATGATGCATCTGGTGTTGCAACCCCACCAATCTTCACATTCAGGGGCTCAAGATTCACTTGTGGATGGTGCAGAATTGGAGGATGATTAGTTGTATGTGGAGCTAGTGGGTGGGTGATGAAGAAAGGGGGAACCCTATCTTTATTCCATCAGGGAAGAGCGAGATGATGAGCAGGCCTGCAGGATGTAGAGGAGATGCAGCTGAGGACCATGTCAACAATAATTAAGGTGAAAGACAACAATATCTCAAAAGTGTGGGAAGACTCATTGTCAGAGATGGTATGATGGGGAAACTTGAAGAATGGAATAGAGATCTCAGAAGCATCAGAGTGTGAGGAGATGTAGTTGAACAGCTTTGGAAGTCAGTGGAATTATAATGGTTACTAACCTGCCCACTGAAATGGAGATGGAGATGGCACAAAAGAAAATAACCACATGAATATGAAAATAGTGTAGAAACTTGCAGCAAAATGATAACATTTTCAAATTCTGTGTGAGTGCAAACAGCACCAAAAAGTAACTAATGTTGAGAGAGGGATCCTGAAATTGTCTGAAACAAGGACTGTTCCAAATATAGCCTGTGCCAATATATGTTTTTATAGTTATACCTTTAACTTGGAGAAGTTAGTTGAGTTGGTGGTGAAGTTGTTCAATGTAACAAGGTCGAGGAGAGCAGAATGGTGATAAAAGGGGGCTTGATAAACCTATCTGAGGGAGGAGTGAGGGCCTTTGGAGCATTCCGGAGTATATAGAGGAATGAGTTGTTAAAGGTGAACGTGACCTGGATGGAAGCGGGAAACTGGAAACTCATCCACAGGTTTGACTGTATCAGGATTGATCCCCAGTGAACAAAGTGCCACAAGATCAGAGAGAGGTCGCTTGGAGTGAGTGGGAAATAGCAAAATAGAGGCAATGAATGTCACATTGGTAACTGGCAATGAAGAGATCTGGAGAGGGCACGAAGCTGCAAGAAGGGGTCCTTGTGGATTAGGAATAAATTTCTTGCCTTCCCTTCCCATTGTCTAGGGACTGGTAAAGTAGTGGTCACTTGTTTTTCATCCACTTCAGTGCAATGGTTTTAGTGTTAATGTTTGGCAAACCAAACACAGATTGAGTGACCACACTGGAGCACATCTGTTCAGTTTGCACGAGCAACTGTAAGTTCCCTGTTTCCTGTGTTTTTAGTTTCCCAACCCACTTCCTATCTGACCTCAGATTCTTACACTACTCCATCTGGCCAGAGAATTGCTTTTCCGCCAAAGAATTAATTTTACTATCAGCACATTTTGGGACTTAATATTGAATTCAACAATTCTGGCTACAGTACTTACTGTTTAACTTTCATCTCTTGATTGATAGTTTTTTTCCCCTGACTTCTGTCTCTAACTTTGGACTGTACCCTGTCACAGCCATTCCCTTTGTGTCCTCCACCGTTCTCCCTCAGTGCACCTCCTCGCTGCCCCGGTTCTGATGAAGAACCCTTTGCCTGCAATATCAATGTTTCTCTCCCACAGTAGCTGCCGGAGCTGGTTCTTGCTTCCAGATGTTCACATTTTGCATTGTCTGATCAAACTGTCACAGCTCTTTAGAAATTGGTGGGCCAATCAAACGAGAATTTTCCCTTTGCAAAGCCTTCATGAGTGTTGATTAGTGTTGCTGTTGTACAGAAACACTTCAGCATTAACATCCTATTTCAATCCTTTTTATTGCAGTCAAAAGAAGATTAATAAATCTACACTGCCTCTGTCCAATCATTCTTTTTCAATATATACACCACAATTGTGTTTCCAAAGTGCTGATACCACCATAGTTTTTACTAAATCCTCATAATACTTGTAAGTGTCTCATAAATCTACTCACAGCCTCTCTGTAGCTGAAGTGATTGGTGTTTAGCACTGGCATTTGTCCTCACTGTCCAGTGGAAAAGTGCAAGTAAAATTGGACTCAATGATAAATGAATTTAATTGGCTTTATCTGGTTCACAGAGAGTATCGTGCTTACAGAAACAACTACAGGTTAATGTAATAAACGCAGAGGTCGCCAGGTAAACCAGGGAAGATGCAAGAGGAAGAATTGGATGTTAAAAGACCATAAGACATAGGAGTAGGATTAGGCCATTTGGTCCATCAACTCTGCTCTGCCATTCCATCATAGCTGATTAATTATCCCATTCAGCTCCTTCCTCCTGCCTTCCTGTAACTTATGATGCCCCAACCAATCAAGAACCTATCAGCCTCTGCTTTAACTATACCCAATGACGGCCTCCACTGCCGTCCATACCAATGAAATCCACACAGTCGCCATCCTCTGGCTAAAGAAATTCCTCCTCATCTCTGTTCTAAATTGTCATTCCTCTATTCTGAGGTTGCCCTCTGACCCTACACTCCCTGACTATAGGACACATCTTCTCCACATCAACTCTGTCAGGTCTTTCAATATTCTATAGGTTTCAATGAGATCCCTCTCATTCTTCTAAACTCCAGTGAGTACAGGCCCAGTGTCATGAAAAGCTCCTCATATGTTAATTCTCGTGAACCACCTCTGGCCCTCTCTAATGCCAGTATCCCTTTTCTTAGATAAAAGGCCCAAAACTCCTCAGAATAGTCCAAGTGCGGTCTGACCAATACCTAATAAAGCGTCAGCATTACGACCTTGCTTTTATACTCTGGTCCTCTCGAAATAAATACTAACATTTGCACTTACTCTCCTAACCACCACCCCAACCTGGAAGTTACCATTGGGAATCCTGCACAAGAACCCCCCAAGTCTGTTTGTACATCTAATTTTTGAATTTTCTCCCAGTTTAGAATATAGTCTATACCTTTAATTCTTCCACCAAGTACGTACACTTTCCTACATTATATTCCATCTGCCATTTGGCCATTAACAAAGTGGTACGGCAGTTTAAGGGCAGTCCTCCGGGCGGATGGGGAGCTGGTGATAAGCGGATTTTAGGTCTAAGGTCGAGTACACTTTGTACTGAGCTATCTGGTTGACCATATCCGCGATGCTGGGTAGGGGGTACGCGTCAAGCTGCGTGAACCTATTGTTGGTCTGGCTATAGTCCACGACCATCCTATTTTTCTCCCCGTTCCAAACAACGACCACCTGGGCCCTCCAAGGACTTGTGCTTGGCTCAATGATCCCCTCCCTGAGCAGCCGCTGCACCTCCGACTGAATGAAGGCCCTGTCCCCCGCGCTGTACCTCCTGCTTTTAGTTGCCACAGGTTTACAGTTGGGGGTCAGGTTGGTGAACAGCGGTGGGGGAGTGATCTTGAGGGTGGAGAGGCTGCAAGTGGTGTCAGTAGCGCAGCTGTCGGCATGGTGCTGGGTGGGATGTGCGGGTCGGTGTGTGTGTGTGGTCAGTAGCGGGGTATATGGCAAGGTCCCACAAAACTGGGGATTTCTGACAGTGATTGGTGGGAGGGGCCCGTCATACTCCATTGTCACGCTTTTCAGGTGGCTCTGGAAGTCAAGCCCCAATAGCACAAGGCACACAGTTGAGGCATGACCAGTAATGTAAAGTCTTGATATTCTGTGCCCTGCACCAGTAGTGTTGCTACACAACCCCCCCGGATGTCTGTGGAATGCGACCCAGAAGCCATGGCGACCCTCTGGCTTACCGGCTGTGTCACGAGTCTGCAACACTGCACCATGTCCGGGTGGATAAAACTCTCCATGCTGCCCGTGTCAAACAGGCAGCTAGTCCTGCGCCCCTCCACCAGGGTGTCCATCATTGACCTGGCGAGCTGGTGGGGAGCGCTTTGGTCAAGGGTCACGGAGGCCAGAGTTGAATCGCTGTCTTGGTCCGGAGCGGTGGGGTGCCTGGTAAGCACCCGTGGGTCGTAGGCGGTGCGAGGTGGCACCGACCAAGATGGCTGCCCCCATGTCTCACGCGCAGTGGCGGGCAGGCAAGATGGCGACCCCCATGCCTTGCACGCAGCACTGCTTGATCCCGCTCGCTGTTTGGACTTACAGGCCTTGGCGAAGTGGCCCTTCTTTCCACAGCTGGAGCAGGTAGCAGGTTCTCGGGCTGGGCAGTGTTTCCGGGGGTGCTTCTCAAGTCCGCAGAAGTAACACTTCACGGACTTGCGACTGGCAGCAGCTGTGGTCGATTCGCTGGTGGATTGCGGGGTCTGCAGCGTCCACAAGGCCGTCGGGAGATCGCGTGCCTGGAGAACGTCAGAGTAGTGCAGAGCGGCCGCCAGCGTGTCGGCCAGCTCAATCGCCAAACATAAGGTAAGATCGGCGTGTTCCAGCAGCCGCTGGCGCACGTACACTGACCTGGTCCCTGTGATGAAGACATCTCTTACTAGGAGATCCGCATGCTGTTCAGCCTTCAGCCCCCGGCAATCGCTGGCCCGCACGAGTGTCTGTAGGGCCCAGGAAAAACTCAGCGCTCGACTCCAGGCCGCTGCTGCCGTGTCGCTAAGCGATGTCGTACATAGACGGTATTTACCGGCTGCAGGTATTGTCTTCTGAGGGCACTCATCGCGCCGTCGTGACTCGGCTGGTCTCTAATCATCGAGTTCACCCGTGGACTGACCCTGGAGAGGAGAACTCTGCGCTTCGCAGCGGACTCAGTCACTTCAATCTCCTCCAGGTATGATTCGAAGCAGGCTAGCCAGAGTTCGAAAACATTTCCGGCCTCGGGTGTTTGTGGGTCGAGGTCTAACTTGTCGGGTCTCAGGACATGTCCCATGCCTTAAAATTACTGTTAATAAAATTGATGCACTATCAATTACTCCAAAAGACTGGAAGTAGAGTAAATACTGAAAGGCTTTTATTAGCAGTAAAATGGATCCGCGTCCATGCTGTATGTCTGCCCTGGACTGTGGGAGGAGCAGTGACACAATCACCTTTATCCAGGGGTCTGTGGGAGGAGCCACAGGAGCAGTCAGCAGAGGGGCGTGTCCAGGCATGTCCAGACAGATAACCCAGATAACATGGTTTACCACAGAGCTCAGCTGGTAGTGAAGCATCGCTGCCATTCATGCTATTGGGTTTCACTTTGTAGGAAGTAATGTCTTGCAGACCCTGTCAGAGTGGTCGTGCATCCAATATTGCCTCCAACCTTGCTCAGAATTGTCTGTTCACTCTTGAAATAGCCCTCCGTAAGTCACACCTGGTTTTCTTGTACCGACCTGGGTCGTCAGATTTGAATGCCACAGATCTAGCCCTTAGTAGACTATGGACCTCCTGGTTCATCCACAGCTTTTGATTTGGGTATGTGTAATATGTTCTCATAGGCACACACTCATCCACACAGGTTTTACTGAAGTCGGTAACAACTGTAGCATTCTCATTCAGACTCAGAAATGAATCCCTGAATACAGTCCAGTCCACTGCTTAAAAGCAGTCCTGTAAACACACCCCTTTTCCACACCTCCTTGGTCCTCACAACTGATGCTGCCGTCTTCAGTCTCTGTCTATACTGCAGGAGCAGAAATGCAGCCGCGTGATCAGACTTTCCAAAGTGTGGGGTGGGATAGCACAGTAAGTGCTCTTGCTGGTGGTGTAACAGTGGTCCAATGTGTTGGTTCCTCTGGTGCTACAAGTGATTTGTTGGTAAATAATTGTTCACAGCATTTAAAAATTTACAATAATGCTACGTTTTTTTTTCAGAAATCACATCAGTTGTAAGATGATTCACATCAGGCAGTGCCCAGCTGAACTTCCAGTGTGGTCTGAAACTATCCAAAAATGATGTTTTACTCTGGAAACAACAAATCAATTTTCAGCAAAAAGACAGAGAATAATGTAATAACATTTCTCAGTAATAATGTATAGACCACAGTCTTAAAATACCTACCAGGTGATTATTGCTTGATGCTTGTTTTTCATAGTGAAAATGACATAGGAATTTCTCTTGACAGCATAGTGTGACTCACTTTACGGAGGAATGAGTAGCAGACTGGTTTATCTAGTAATGCTCTCTCCTGCGGCCAGCAATTAATCCTGACACTTAAAACCATGGTTACAAAAATGTTAGGGAAAATAACCTGTGTCAGTTGAACTGCTTCAGGCAGCAAGGGGTGTCCATGGTTGGATCTGAAGACAGATGTCCACAAACCTAAGAAGGCAAGGAGAGGTCTTTGTGACATTGTACTGGGAATTCTATGCAATTGCATTGCCGTGGAGAAGCAGTGTTAGGGATAAATGACTGAATGTTGACCAGGAAAGTAGAAAAATATTCATACTTGAAATGCAGCCTAGGTAACAGGCAGCTCTATGAAAAATATGGCACTTGAATACTAAAGAAAGCTCAAAACTGCTGCAGTGTTCTTGGTCTAAGCATCTTCGGCTGCACCATTAATGGCTCTCCTCCAGGGAGAGTCTGAAGTAAGGATTCTCACGGATGGCAGAATATTCGGAGCATCACACACAAAATGCCAGAGGAACTCAGCAGATCAGGCAGTATCTATGGAAACGAATGAACAGTCAACGTTTCAGGCCAAGTCTCTTCATTAGGGCTGGAAATTAAGGGGGAAAACACCAGAATAAAAAGGTGGGGGGGGATGCGGAGTGGATGGAGGACAAGCTAGAAGGTGATAGGTGAAGCCAGTTGGGTGGGAAAGGCAAAGGGCTGGGGAAAAAGGAAACTGATAGGAGAGGAGAGTGGACCATGGACAAAAGCGAAGGAGTAGGGGACACAGGAAGAGGTGAAAAGGCAGGTGAGGAGATAAGCAGGTGAGGAGAAAAGGTAAAGAGACCAAAGTGGGGAAATAGAAGAACTGGGAGGGGAAAAAAGAGGGAAAAAAATACCAGAAAGAGAAATCGAAGTTCATGCCATCAAAGTTAGAAGTTATTTTATTCTTAAAATACATATACGCCACCCTATGCAACCCTGAGATTCATTTTCGTGCAGGCATGCTCAATAAATGCATAATAGAATAATAACCATAATAGAATCAATGAAAGACCACATCAACCAGTGCCAACAAAAGACAGTAAACTGTGTAAATACAATAAGTAAGAAATAATAATAATAATATTAATAAATAACTAAGCAATACATATTAAGGACATGAGATGAAAAGTCTTTGAAAGTGAGTCCATAGGTTGTAGGAAATTTCAGTGATGGGGCAAGTGAATTTGAGTAAAGGTATCTCCTTTGGTTCAAGAGCCTGATGGTTGAAGGACAATATCTGTTCCTGAACCTGCTGGTGTGGGTCCTAAGACTCCCGTACTTCCTTCCTGATGACAGGAGAGAGAAGAGAGCACAACCTGGGTGGTGGCGGTCCCCGTTGCCAGATGCTGCTTTCCTGTGACAACGCTCTGTGTATGTGCTCAATCATGGGAAGGACTTTACCTGTGATAGACAGGACCACGTCCACTACATTTTGTAGGATTTTGTGTTCAAGGGCATTGTGTTTCCATACCAGGCTGTGATGTAGCCAGTCAATATACTCTCCACCACACACCTATAGAAGTTTGTCGAAGTTTTAGATGACATGTCAAATCTCTACTAACTCCTAAGGAAGTCGAGGTGCTGCCATGCTTTCTTCATAATTGCACTTACATGCTGGACGCAGGACAGGACCTCTGAAGTGATAACACCGAGGAATTTAAAGTTGCTGACCTCTCCAGCTCCGATCCCCCAATGAGGACTGGCTCATGGACATCTGACTTCCTGCTCCTGAAGTCAATAATCAACATTTTGACTTTGCTGACATTGAGTGAGAGATTGTTGTTGTGGCACCACACAGTCAGATTTTTCAATCTCCATTCAATATACTGATGCATCACCACCTTTGATTCAGCCTATGACAGCAGTGTTGTTGGCATTGGAGCTGTGCTTAGCCACATAGTCATAAGTGTAAGGTGGGCAGAGCAGGGAGCAAAGCTCACAACCTTGTGGTGCACCTGTGCTGATGGAGACTGTGGAGTAAATTTTGTTGATTGGAGGCTACCTAGACAGAATATGAGATGTTACTTCTCTACCCTGAGAGTGGCCTCATTGTGACAGAAGAGAAGGCAATGGACTGACATGTCAGAAAGGGAGAATATTCAGATCTATTTGAAATTTCTCAGCAAATGAAACTACCTGCGCCTAGTGCAGCAAGACCTAGACAACTTTCGGCATGAATTCGTTAATATAAGTAACATTCCTACCACAAGAGTTCTAGCCAATGGCCTTCCCCAATAAGAGACTCTATGCAGTAGCCTATACCTTAGCATTGCTCAGTGCACGATTATCAACACTGAGGGGTGAGCGTTGAACAGAAATTGAACTGGACCTGGCTAACACATGAACACCTAACTCCCAGTGCAGCTGAGATTTGACATATGCACATCCCTGACACCCCAAAGTCCTTCTCGCATCTTCACAGCACAGGTCAGGAGTGTGGTGGAATACTTCCTTCTTTGGGTGTGGCCACAACTCTTAAGAGATGCAGCACAGTCTAGGACAAAGTAGTCTGCTTGACTGGCACCCCACCATCAATCACTCCATTCACTCTCTCCAAGAGACAAAGGCTACAGTTTGTTCCATCTGCAGAATGATCCACAGCTATTCACTCCAACAGCACCTCCCAAACCCACAACTTCCATAAGCAAGGGGGGCAAGAGAAGCAGAGCCATGGGATCATCCTGAAGGTGTCCTTCAAGCTTTGCATATCAACACTTAAAAATCTATCACTGCTCCTTTAAATCCTCAGGCTCACCACCTCAAAATACTGCGAGAGCATCTTCACCAGAAGTTACTGCAGTGACTGAAGATAAGGCTCCTAGCCACCTTCTCAAGGACAATCAGAGATTGTCAATAAATATTGACCAATTGGCAACAACCAGATCCAGGAACTGATTTTTAAAGAATTGCTTCCTTGTTTACCACTAACATCTAATTTTTCAGGCCAAGACTAACCCTGTAGGCAGAATCCTACCCAAATTCATAGATTTTGATCTGTGATGTATTTCAAACAATTTTCATTATTCAAGAAGGTAAATGACTTCCAACAGTGCAACCTGGATGTATTTAAGTGATTTTTAAAGTGGAAATGGTAGTTCTGAAACTATCTCAAGTGAGAAACTACCATGTGAACAATCCCCTTTCTGGTACATGAAAGTCCAATGGGCCTACCCTTAGCCTGTCTGGCTAGAAGGATGACCCTTACACAATGAACACGTAGTGTCATTATTAACAAGCACACTGTTAAAAGGACAGGACGTGCACAAAAATGCATCCTAATGATAAACAGGACAATCTGTAGAATCTGCAGTCCATTGTGCCTGGTCTGAGCAGGAATCACTGCCCGTGTTTCTGAGGCTTGGACTGCCTCGTGCGGAATATGGTTGGTGTGCTGATATAGTGGTCAGCACAACACCTTACAGTGGCAGCAATCAGCGATTGGGCTTTAGTCTCTGCCCCCGTACAGAATATGGTTGGTGTGCTGATATAGTGGTCAGCACAACACCTTACAGTGGCAGCAATCAGCGATTGGGCTTTAGTCTCTGCCCCCGTGCGGAAGGAGTTTGTTTGGTGTTCTCCCTGCGGGGTTCCTCTGGGCACTCCAGTTTCCTCTCACATCTCAAAGATGTACAGGTTAGGGTTAGTACATTGTGGGAATACTACATTAGTGCTGGACACTTGCGGGCTATCCCCAGTATATCCTCAGACTATATTGGTTGTTAGCCCAAACGATGCGTTCGTTTTTGCATTTGATGCGTGGTTTGATGTTTTGATAGACATGTGACAAATAAAGCTCATATTTCTTTCTACCTATAGCAGGCACTTCATGGCATGTTTCAAAATACCACCACCATCAGCTGTATTTATTGGCCCATCTCTGGCTTGAAAAGAATCCAAAATCAGCAACTTTTGCCAACACACCCAGCTTCAGAATGTAATTGCATTAGTTTGGTTTCACGAACTAAACACTCTGATAAAGACTCTCTATTCCAATCTCTGTCATAGGACATGGTTATTAGCTGGAAGGAGGAAACAATTCAAGGATTTGTTCAAAGCCTCTTTAACTCCTAGGGATCCCTGATTATTGTCAGCTCAGAGAGGGAGGGGGCATTTGGGAAGAAACTGAGAGATTGTGATCCTTGTATAGGAGCAAACACAAACCCAGAGTATCTGCAAAAGAAGCACATTACCTCACTACTGCCCCACCAAAACCCTCCTGCCTACTGCAGGTCCCATCAGCACTTCAAAACCCTCAAACCTGGAGCTGAAGCAAGTCATTCTTAAACTCGAGGCACTGCCTAAACAGTAGGGGTCCACTCAGGTTTTATCTGTCATTTTGCTCACCAAAATATGTTGGTTTCAATATTTTCCTCACTGTTTTGATTCTATAACCAGTATGTCATTTCTTTCTTTTTCAAAGTGCAGAAAAAGCAAATGGTGTCAAATATATCACCGAAGCAATTGTGATGTTTGAAAATGCTATCACTAACACCAGAACAATTGTACATAACAATTAACTGATGAATTGCATACTTCAATATATTATCAAACCTTTACTCAGAATCAGATTTGCAAGAAAGGACACAATACAGTTCATTTTGTCTGCACCTGTCAAGAAAAACACACATTACCAGCCACCTCAAACAGTGAATAAATGCTTGGATATAAAAAAGTTTGCCCACTTCTAGCCTTGGGCAAATATAAAGTGGAATTCACGAGAATAAAGCAAAGAAAAAGGAAGTTCACACAAAATGCTGGAGAAACACAGCAGGTCAGGCAGCATGAATAAACAGTCAGTGATTCAGGCTGAGACACTTCACTGGGACTCGACCCAAAACTTTTATTCCCCTCCATCAATGTGCCTGACTTTCTGTATTCCTCCAGCATTTTGTACGTGTTGCTCAAGAGTTCCAGAATCTGCTGACTTTTGTGCTTATAAAGGCTGTTTTCCTGATCAGAGTTCATTGTTTTTATCAGTACCAATGAATTCATTAAAGTGGCTCCAGAGGAATTCAGTTCAGTGCAGGTTCTGCTTTAAACATTTTACTCTGTTAATTATTACTAAATGTTGCTGTTCTGATGAAGGGTTTTCTCTCTGATTGCCATATCCACTTCAGATATTAAATGATTATCAGATTTTATTTTTAAATTCCAATTTTACTAAATGTGGTCTATTATGTTGGTAACATATTGTGCTGTTATTTCTGTTAAATGGTATCTCTGCAAATAGATTTGTAGCACTTCCCACAAACTCTGGCTTTCAGTGGGTAGCTATTGCTCTCTGTGACACGATGAATGCAGATCTCATTTAACCAAGGTTCTCCCTTCAAAAGAGAGTGCTTATTGTTCAAGTTGCTGCCTTTCAGATTATTCTTTTTTGTTTGCCCTTTCTGGTATACTTTAAATATCCAAAGGCTCAAAACGGAAGAGAGGACTCTGGCATCCGAGCCATATATCACTCCATTACTAGTGTTGTGAAATACAACAGGCAAATGCTGTTATTAGTGGTATTAGAAGATGAATGTTTATATGACATTCGTCCTTTCAGAACTTATTCAAAACAGAATCAATTTTAAATGAAAGGGTTAAGTGCTTCTTTCATATATAATAGTAAATGTCTAACATTCAATGTTATTTTTAACCTGAAAACAATCTTAGTTGTATCTTGGAATCCCTTGTGCCCAGGAGAAGTTCTGGACTGTTGTTTTAAGAGCTGTACCAATGTAGTTTGTGCTGAACATTAAGTGTTTTGCTATGTATGGTGAACCATTCAATTGTGACACTAAGATTTGTTTAAAATTTAATGCACGTCATAGGTAGCATAGCCATCATTTTTTTAATAAATGTTTTTACAATTGAATGAATTTCAAAAACAGCTTACAAAATATAAAACCTCTAAAATATTCTGCACATGTAAAAATACTTTTCAATGTGATGCATTGTCTATATTGACACTGTCCATTTGTGTAACATATTGGTCTAACGGCGTATTATAATGTAGGATTGATTTTCAAGTTTGAAAACGGAAAATATTCTCTCCTCCGTAAGGGCAGTAAGCAAAAAGTCCTTGGATGTTGTTTCCCAGTGCAAGTGTACAGAGGTTAAACTCCAGTCTTCCATAGCATAAACCAACTCCCTTCCAACATCTTGTAATGAGAGGTTGTTTAAGTTAAAGGAGGAGGGGCACTTGCATCTGGAGCATCTTAGAGTGGCACATTTCCATCAATTTTACTTTTGTCCTGTTTCCCTGTTTTCTTACATTGCAACTACTTTTAATGCTTTTTTATTTCTGAAGCCATTTATTCTGCTCCATAACTTGACACTGGAAGGAATGTATTGCCTGATCTCCTTCCATATTCTGCTTCCAGTGAACTCCATGATATTTCTGTGCCAAAGGGTTTCCTCCAAGGCTTTGCCTGATGTTGGCAGTGCTGCTAACTGACAACTAAACATTTCCATTGTAATTGATTGTGGTTATCTTTCTGTTGCTTTGCACTTATGTCTGGGTAGAATGTTAGTTACTGGTGATGATGGTGATTTGGCTTGTGTATTCAAAGCTCCCACTTTGGACGGGGTAACAAGGAGAGAGGTAACAGCTATACACATTTCCATTATGTTTGGGTTAGCATTGACATTAAGAAGCATCAGAAATGAAATGCAATAGGAAAAAGCTCAATTTCACAGACTTCATCTCTGCTGACCAGCAGTTGTGACAATTTACATTGCATCTTCTTTCCCATGAGCCACCAGGTTCCTGACTTCTGGTGTGCTGTGTGTCCCAGGACTCGCCTAAGGGGAGGAAGAGGCTAAGGAGAAAACTGTTTGGTTACCCTTCCAGCCAAAGAAGTGAGATAGCAGTGAATGATGAACAACAACAGGACATAGAGGAGATATAGAGCGATGCAATATGTTGCAAGAAACACACGTGGCTCTTGTGTACACATTACTATACTTGTACGCACAGTCCCCAGTGTTCCTGGAAACTTGATAAACAGGTTTCTTCTTCAGTTTTTAAGTACACATCTGGAGAAGCTTTTGTACAGACAGAGGACAGAAAATCACTCTGTTGCTCTATAGTTTCTGACAGGAAACCACTTTCCTCCGAATCTCTCCTAACACATAATGCAGATAAGGTCAGTTTGCAATTATTGAGGCTCCAGTCATCTGACTCGTCCATCTCTTTCTGATGTTTTTGATTCAGTCTGTTGGTATCTAATACAATGGGACAATGGTCACCAACATCCACTGGAGGCTGTCCAGCTGGCTGTAGTTGAAACTGCGACTTATAGTTACTGTGTTCTTGTTCCAGTGCCATTTTTGACAGACAAACTCTTCCGTGCTGAGCTTTGTAAGATCCGACTTTAGCCCAGTCAGTGTTGTTCCCCGTGGTCTTCATGTTCAGATCATGGGCAAGAGGTTGTAACAGGTAACTCATCTCTTGTGGACTCTCAGCCTCCCCGCTTGATGAATGGAGGCTTGGTTCATATTTTGGGTTCAGATGTGTATCTGTTGTGAGAAACCCATACTCAGCATGGTCCTGCGCCTCCTCATTGATTAGAATTGGTGATGGCATTTGAGATTTGTACCCTGCTTGTAGGGATTCACTTAACTGATGAATGTTCTGCAGCTGCTGAGAACAACTGATGTTCTCCATTGCAATGTCTCCTTGCAAGATTTTCTTTTCATTTGAGAGACCGCTTTGCTTGGACTGATCAGACATGGACACAACACTCTCTTTGCCACCTGGATGGTTTTCTGTTGTTGGAGATCCAATGATTTGGGACTTGTAAGCATTTTTTTCATCTTTGGTTGCCAAGGGGGTGATCTTCCATTCATTAGTAGACTCATTGCTAAACTGCTTTGTTAAGGGAATTTTGGCGTCATCAGCATCTCGACAACTGTGCACTGATGCTCTATTGCCACCATTTTCCAGAACCATAACATTAATGGTTAATGATTCAGGCAATAAAAACAGGAAAGTCTTCTTCGATGGGCAACCCTGTTGTAGCTGGGAAGAAAAAGCATAAAAGCATTAGTGGTTTCAAATGAAGCACTTAGTGTTCAATTATTTATTTTTTGTATCATTAGCAGTCACAATCTATACAAAAATATATTGTGCATTGCTTCATAAACATTGTTCATCATCAATTAAATGAAATTGTGTTGTTAGTTCTCTAGAGTCATCGAGCCATAGTTATACAAGTTCTCTAGGGTTTAAAATTCCTGCTGTAAGTTCTTCTGAGGAAAAATGTCTTCAAGTCCATATTAATAAATAATTCTTAAACACAAATGGAAGAATACAACTTTTATGACTGAACTATGGCCACGACTTTTTTCTTTGAGTCCTTCCATACAAGTTTCATTCACCTAGTCAACAGATCAAATATTCCTACAGTTTCCCATAAATGAAGGTAATGATAGAAAAATGTGGGCTATTTCCAAAGTGACCCCAAGCATTTGAGTCTTTTAAATCAAGATTTTGAAGAAGAATATACAAGATTTGCTGCATGAACCAAAATTTTGATGGTAGTCATAAAATTTTATAGAGGTCTAAAATATTGTTTCATATTCCTTTGATGGAAAATGTATTCTGATGAAGAAATTTTGATCTGAAACATTCATCCTGATTCACTTTCCACAGTTGCTATCTGATCTGCTCCATTTTCTGTTTTTATTTCTGATTTCCAGCATCTGCGGCCTTTTAGTTGTTTTAATCACTGTGTCAGGTTCAGACTGGCACAGGAATGCTTCCTCATTTATTTAGAGAGAGGAGAATAACCACAGGGAACTACTGTAAGAATAAATTACTTTCTTTAATTGTGAGAGCATTTAAAGTACTTTGTGTTGCAATACTTGTTCATTATTTTTGGGAAAAGAACTTGTAGATATGAATAATTAGAAATGCATTTTGATGGCTGTTCAAGTGTCAAGGTCCTCTTCCATTTCTTCCTAACCATTCAAAGTAGAACTCCCTTTTCCCCTCACCCATAGTTCGTGCTGTGGTTTCTACCGTTACTTTATAAATTCCTGCCACAACTCTCCTTCACCACAACAAGTTATTCCTCATTCACATTTGTTGCAGCTTTAGGCAAGAACTCCCAATTCCATACAGCTGCTGAGAGAATTCCCATGCATTCAATCCTAAACTGTATTCGACAAGACTGGGAAGTGGGGTGTGGAGTGTGGAGAGTGGAGAAATTAAAGAGCATGAGTGCATACACTGACTAGAATTCGTTGGTTTCCGCTGCTGATATTGAGAATAAAAGCACTGTGTGCCCACGCCGATATAGCCATCTTCTGCTGCTCTTCATCAATACCATCTTCCTTGGAAGGAGAAGAAATATTGTTGCACTACCAGGTGGAGATGAAACTGCTCATGTTAGTCTTCGGCTTAACCAACGGGTCAAATTTGACCCATCCAACACCACCATTCCATTCTTTGCTGGAAAGACTGATTAGGGCCCTGAATGGTAGTGAGGGAGAAGGTGTAGGGCAGGTGTAGCACTTGTTCTGCTTGCAAGGATAAGTACCAGGAGGGAGATCAGTGGGGAGGGATGAATGGGCAAGGGAGTTGCATAGGGAGTGACTCCTTCACTATTCCCCATCCCCATTTCCCTCTCACCTTATCTCTTTGCCTGCCCATCGCCTCCCTCTGGTCCTCCTCCCCCTTTTTCTTTGTCTCATGGCCTTCTGTCCTTTCCTTTCAGATACCCCCTTCTCCATCCCTGTATCTGTCACCATTCAACTTCCCAACCCTTCCCGCTCCCAGTTTCACCTATCACCTGGAGTTTCTCTCTCGCCTCCCCCCACCTTTTAAATCTATTCCTCATCTTTACTTCTCCAGTCCTGCTGAAGGGTCTCGGCCCGAAATGTTGACGGTACTCTTTTCCATGGGTGCTGCCTGGCCTGCTGTGTGTGCTGCTTGGATTTCTAGCATCTGCAGATTTTCTCCTGTTTGTTTACGGCGTTTGTTCATAGAGCTTAATGTAATCCAGAAATCTGAATTAATGATTTAGTGGCAATTTCAAATCCCTACAAGGTAACTGGGGAAGTTTAATTCAATGATTAAAATCAATAGTACTGACTGTGAGTTACAAATATCCTTTAGGAATCTGTTAATCTTATCAGGTCTGCCTTGACCATAACTCCAAAGTCACAGCAGTATGGCTGAGTCTCAACTGTTCCCTCAGGAGGGCTAGTGAGTCCCACTCGGCGGAGTACTGTGAGAGCTTGCCTCATCATGTTGAGCCAGAGAATCAAACTAATTTGGGAAACCCATTCTCCTGCTACTCCAGTTGCTCTTCTGGCCCTCTTCATGGTGCGATTGCAGACACTGCAGCCAGTGGTGGATGTGGACTGAGTACCAGTCAATCAGACTGCTTTGTCCTGTCCTGAGCTCCCTGAGTGTTGTTACAGCCGCACTTATTCATGCAAGGGGTGAGCATTCCAACGTGCTCCTAACTTCTGCCTGTAGACAGTGGGAAGGTTTGGCGTGGTCGAGGGAAGAGGCGCTTGCCACAGGACATCCAGCCTCTCACCTGCTCCTGTAGCCACTCTACCTGTGTGGCTGGTTCACGTGCATTTCCAGTTGATAGTGAACCTCAGGATATTAATGCCAGGGGACTTGCTGATGATAATGGCATTGAATATCAAGAGAAGATGGTTAAACTCTCTCTTATTGGAGATGATCATCGTCTGGCACACATCATGCGTACTGTGTTACTTGCCGGTTACTAGGCTGTATTTGAATATTATCTGTTTGCTGAAGAACTGTGAATTGAAACGAACATTGCCCAGTCATCGGAGAGTATCACGCCTTCATCAGTGAAGATCACTCATTCATCAGTGAAGATTACCCCTTAACTCCTCAATAAGGAAGCAACTGACAATATTTGACAAAGTGCCTTTGATGTGGTGAGCTTCTTTGCTGCTTTAAACTCTTTTTTTCTGGCATGCTACTGAAAAAAATGACTCAAAGTTCTCGTACCTTTCCAGACGCTCCTTCTCTATTTTGGATTAATCAAGAGTTAGGGGTTCCTAAGAGCTGATGAAGAATTCCAGCACAAGGGACCTTGGGTGAGATCTCATAAAAGCTCGATCCAAATTCAACAGTGCTTTCTTACTTTTGCATTCTCGTTCCCTTGCAATAAAGTGCAACCTAACATCTCTACTCCAATTTGCGTGCTGCACCTGTTACTTCCCAGAACTTCCTGTACCACCACACCCATATCTCTCTGCACGCAAAATACTTACCAGTTCCTCATCAATTTAAAAAAATGTTGTTTTTACCATTCTTCCCTTGAAAATGAATAACCGAGTATTTTCCTCATTATACTCAAAATGCCACCATCTTTCCCTTTTAAACACTATGCTCCACATGTTTTTCTACCTTTGAAAAAAAATCTTGGAATGTGTCTAATTCTAATCTACCTTTTACATAATATACAGTTGTTGCACATCACCTTGTCTATAAATGTTGTTGTCAAATAGATAAAATATTATATACTTAATTGGATTAAGAGTGCTGTAAATAAATGCAGCATTAACTGTTCTGTTAAATCTACAGTGAGCAGGTTATTTATATACTTGTTGCTACACGTAAACTGTAACACAAAACATACACAAAAACAATGCAACTGTTGTTCCGAGCCCTGCAAAGACGGTTCATTTTTATAGCACTCGTAAGGACAGTTGTGTTGCAACTGTCAGAAACTCCTTACCAGGTTTATGGGTCGCTTCTGATCACTGGCATTTATGTATTTGTACATAAAACAGCACACCGACATAAACAAAAAAATAAAGAAGAAGATCGGCAAAACACATCCTAGCAGAATAATTTTTACCATTTGTTTTGATGGATCTGTCAAATAAAGAAAAGAAAGATATAATGAAAATGTATGATTAAATTCATTAAGTATAAACGTTCAGTGGGTCATGCAGATGAAAAGGACAGATTTATTATTTACAAATGAGGCTTTATACCTGAACTGGGAAAGATTGGAAATAAAATCCCAGAAAGGGAAAAATGGGAAGGTCCACAACCTAATCCAGTTCAATAAAGATTAAGTAACAACAGGGATGATGATGCAAAATGAAACAGGTACAGAAATGAAGAATTGATCGAATAAAAGTAAGAGCATGAGCAATATCTGAAATGGTTGAGCTGAATGCTGAGTCTTGCCTTGTCAGGAAATAAAAGGCTGTTGCTCCACTGACATTGAGTTATTGAAAGTGGTAACAGGCAGAAAGTTCACAGTCGATGTGAAGTTGAGAATTAAAGTTTTTTTGTTGACAGTTAAAGTGACAGGTAATTGGAAATTTAGAATCATGCAAACTGAATAGAAGTTTCACAAAGCAGATGTTTGATCTGTTTCTGATGATTCCAGGGAAGAGGAGACCATGTCCCAAGTACTGAATATAGACTTAGCAATTCTATCATGTAGTATTTCTCCAGGTATGTCATTGAAATTTGATTTTTATCCGAAATGAAACATAACAATGAAAAAATACGAAAATCCCGAGGGCAGAAGTTTAGAGGCAGGATTGAAAAGATTCCAAAATGAGACAGAGTTCTTTATAACATAATAATGAACAATTAATTTGTACAAACCATATCTGGAAGCAAACCAATGGAAAAGATATTGTGATAATTCACTAGAATGGCACCAAAGAATATGAGTCACAGGGTTGGTGCAGGAACAGATAAAATCAATATATTATTTAAAGATTTTTATCATCGCTTAAAAATATAATATTTTATAGAAAGACAGAAAACCTACAGCACAATACAGGCCCTTCGGCCCACAATGCTGTGCTGAACATGTACTTACTTTAGAAATTACCTCGGGTTACCCATAGCCCTCTATTTTTCTAAGCTCCATGTATCTATCCAGAAGTCTCTTAAAAGACCCCATTGTATCCACCTCCACCACCGTCACTGGCAGCCCATGCCATGAACTCACCACCCTCTGCGTAAAAAACTTACCCCTGACATCTCCTCTGTACCTACTCCCCAGCACCTTCATGTTAACCATTTCAGCTCTGGGGAAAAGCCTCTGACTATCCACATGATCGATGCCTCTCATCATTCTGTCAGCTACCCCCAGTGCAATAGAGCTCTATGTATAACCCTTGCTGGACTCCTATTGTTATCAACACCTTCTGGGTGATGAGTGGAACAGATTGGCTGAGGCAGTAACTAAGAAGCAAAGCCTCAGCTGAAAAATATGTACATGCAGTAGATGATTAGAATACAGACTGATTTATTGTAAAAGACAGTTTGTCCCTTTAAAGTAAATCTATTTAAAGGAAAGAATGGAAAAGGCGGGGCTAGACAGTTAGAAGAGTTAGGAACAATGAACTATTATTTCTGTGATTGAGTATGCAACAACTTTACATGATACAGTAGAATAAATAATCTTGAGCTGGTAGATTTGCATAGTTTCTCACCTTTAGGTGTTGTTGTACATCGAATTTCAGAAGGATCACTTCTTCTACCGGTGGAATATTCCACTGACCAGGCTATTACACAATACGTAGTGTCATGTCCCAGTCCATCTACTGTCTTAATCCCACCGTTTTCAAGGAATGTACCCTAAAAGAAGCATCAGATGTATAATGATTGTTCTAAAAACGGTAAATATTTCTGCACAAACTTAATTATCCAGATTAGCCAATGAAACAATGGTTTCTTTAAACTTTGTGTACTAATTATTTACATACATGCGGCTACCCCAGTACAATAGAACTCTGTATAACCCCTGCTGGACTCCTATTGTAATCAACACCTTCAGGAGGATGAGTGGAACAGATTGGCTGTCTCCCATGGTTAGCACACTGTTCCTGATCTCACAGTCTTAACCAGATTTTACAGGTGTCCCCCGCTTTACGAATACTCACTTTACGCCACTTCACCTTTACAAAAGACCTATATTAGTAACCTGTTTTCGCATTACAACGAGGATTTTCGCTTTTTCCCACATAAATTAATGGTTCTTCGCTTTACGCCATTTTGGCTTAAGAAAGGTTTCATAGGAACGCTCTACCTTTGTAAAAGGAGGGACACGATTTCTCAAACAAGAGAAAATCTTCAGAAGCTGGAAATCCAAACAACACATACAAAATGCTGGAGGAACTCAGTAGGCCAGGCAGCATCAATATAATCTCTGTCCAATATTCAGATCAATCAAAATACAATTATCATAAAACATAAAATAAAAATTTCTCTTACCGACTTATTGGTCTTTCTGTCGATAACAAGCACTTCAAATTTTAAATCATTGAAAATCTGAGTGAGTGGAATAGAGTGAACATGATGGTTATCTTGCCATTTTTTGGAGGGTGTCAATATGATTGAGATGGAACAAACCCCAGCTTCCAGTTTTACCGCTGGGGAAGTGAAGTTTGCTGAAAGTCAAACAAAAATTAAATCTAAGCACACATTTGTCATTTAGCCATAACTCAGTTACAGATGCTTGAAGTAAGAATCTAAGAGAAGTTTGCCACTCATTAGCCCTGTTGGTTTATTTGCTAATTTGTGAAATAGGTTGATACGTCTGGATTTTTATCCTCAGAACTATGAATTTAGCAAGAAGTTGTCAGAGGAAACCAGCATATTATTTCTATTTTCTGCTTTCTGCTTTACTGTGCTTAAAGCACAAAAAATGGTTGGCTGAGATATGACTGCAATTAAACTCTAAACATGAAAAATCACCATTAAGATTAACGTAGGATTGTAATGTGTGTGGTTGGTGGTTGGTGCAGGCTCAATGTGCCAAAAGGTCTGTTTCTGGGCTGTTTGACTCTGACTCTGTCAGAAATAAAAATGTTAAAATTAATGACTGATCTTGCTGAGCCAGAAAAGAGAATGTGCTTCCTTTGCAAAGACTCAAATTTTATGTAATGATGAATTTTCATTTGTTAATGCTTTGATTTTTCTAATATTTACTTTCCTACTAAAGCCCTATAAATAAAATGGGTTAGAAAACTACCCTTTGTTGTTTGCACTCAGTGGGTAATATGGAATAACATGTTGTGCTCAACTTTCGAATCAAACTTCTCACCAAGGAAGCTCTGTGAAGCCAGCACTCTATGCTAGGTTAGTATAACTGACCAAAGATAAAATAACAGCTTTGAAGCTGCAGAGCAATTTGTTATGAACCCATGAGATCCACGTGTTTGCTTTTCGTTGGTAGGCAGCCGTCGATCCCAGTGGATCATGGGTTTGTGCCTCTGCTGGACTGTACCCTGTGGCAGGAAGATTTGAAGAACCGGCTGTTGCCCATACAGCGGGTTCCCCCTCTCCACGTCACTGATGTAGTCCAGGGGAAGGGCGAGCGTCGATACAGCTCGGCACCAGTGTCGTCACAGAGGTTGCCAGAGTGAAGTTGTAAACAACATCAAACTGCCTTAGGGGCCCCGGCTTCCGGATTTCTTCCCCAGAATTTACTCCTGAAGCCTTTCCCATGGGTGGGTATGGCCGCAAGGCAGCTGACCTTTCAAATCAGAGTTTTGCTTCTCCTAGGCGGGCTGCCATCCAAGGCCGACAAGCTCCATCTGCCCGAAACAACTGGTTTTGAGGCGCCAGTGGTCCGCCATTGCCCCTTCTCTTGTCAGTAGAAATAGTTCCACTGGGCCTAGTAGCTAAGCCACATGTGAAGACCAAGAGTTGGACTTGGTTGTCAGAGGCTGTTAGAGACGCACGCCATTTTCAGCACTTTATAGGTAGTGGGAGCTTATCGCCACTACCACCCCCGGCTATGACAACCTTAGGAAGCTTTCATTAATTATTTCCAATACACATGCACTATTTATGTATAGTACTCATGTAGAAACACCGAGATGAATTAACGTCCCCTCTGTGTGATGGTGTTGACTCAGGGAGGAAACTATTCGGACAGGAGAACTCACAGCATCTTTTAATATTTTGACATTAAAATAGCATTTGCCTCATCACAAGCATTCATCTGTAAATCAGTGCTTGTTGAATCAAGCTTAAAGAAGGTGGCAAGTATCAAATCATTAATGCTTTTCGTATTTAAACAGATTTATTAAGATTTCTACTGAATGTTGACACTAGATGTTACCTTAGAAGAACAGCATGGAAGGACTTCTCTCATGAGCCAAATATAATGCCACTGAATTTTAAGGAAACTGCAATAGACATCCCTAATACTGTATTTCTACGGTCAATTGATTACTTCATCGATATTGAGCATAGATTTATTACCCTCTATCCAGTTGTAACCAAATCGTCAGTGGGATGTGTAAAAACCTCTGCTAGTAATCATGCAACTGTATCTACGCAGACAAGGTATCCAAGGTGATCTGGATTGCAGAATAGATGGTTTCATGGCCAAACTTGTGGATAATTCAAAGATTGGTGGAGGCGCAAGTCGGTTTGAGGAAGTAGGTAGTCTGCAGAAGTACGTGGACCGATTGGGAGAATGGGTAAAGAAGTGGCAGAAGGAATACAGCTCAGGAAAGTGTATGGTCTTGCATTTTGTAGATGGAATAGAGGAGTACACTATTTCATGAATGGAGAGAGAGTTCAGAAATTGGAGGTGCAGAGGGACTTGGGAATTTCAGTGCAGGATTCCCTGTAGGTTAACTTGCAGGTTGAATCAGTAGCAAGGAAGGCAAATGCAATGTTAGCATTTATTTCAAGAATATAAAAGCAAGGATGTACTGTAGAACTGATAAGGCATTGGTCAAACCACATATGGAGTTTTGTGAGCAGTTTTGAGCCCCATATCTAAGAAAGGATTTGCAGGTATTGGAGAGGGCCCAGAGGAGGTTCACGAAAGTGATCCAGGAATGAAATAGTTAACATATGAGGAGCATTTGATGGCTCTGTGCCTGTACTTGCCTTTAAAATTAATGTGAATATATTATTATAATGGCCTTGGAGCCTTAAAGACAAAGAGCTTGTGATATTGACTGTTGAGGAGAGTACAGTACAGGAGCTTGGCCTCCAGCTCATGTCTGTGCTGACCATGACCACAATCCAAGCTAATTCCATCGCCTGCACGCACCCATCACTCTCTACAAAACAAAAACCAGGCTCATAAAGCTCTTGAACTTCACTGGTCTGACCCAAAGCGTTTGACCCTTTTCCATTCTGGGAAAATGACTCTGACTATCTGACCCTCTCATAGTTTTGGACATGACTGTCGGGTTACCCCTCCGCTTCTGATGTTCCAGAGAAAACAATTCAAGTTTATCCGTCATCTCCTTATACAGTATCTAATACTCTCTCATCCAGGCAATATCCTGGTGAACCTCTTCTCTAGTCTCAAGGAACAATTTCAAAGTCTATACAAATATTTCTCTAGTATAGACAAACATAAAACCGTCACATCAGTTTTTCATGATTTGTATTCATTGGGGCAGAGGTGAAATGATACACTTACTTTCCATTTCCGGGTTGAATCTTCCACTTCTGATCCAATTTGAAAAGCCAGCTTCTGAAACAGACCTTACCCTGGCATAATAATGTTCTTTGTAATCATCTGTTTCATTTGAAAGGTCACAGTATGTTCTTGTAATATTCTGGCATTCGGTTTTGAGCTTCCAATCTGGTTCTCCGTACCTAATTTTTAAAAATGCACAATTAAAGCTCTTAGCAAACACTAACTTTGCAATATCTTGCCCTGTAAAAGGAGGTATATGAATATTCTTGTCATCTGCAAATGAAATTACTGTACATACAACCCATAACATCTTTACACAGGCTCACTGTCATGGTTGTCTTCACTTAATTGCTCCAGATTTGATGGGGGCTGGATCAAGCGGTGGGTGAAGATAAAGTCACTACAATGGACATTGCTTGTCAGAAGTACGCATGGGGACGCCTGATAGACAAGGACTGAGTCAGGACCAGGACAACAGTATACCAAGGTTTAAATGTCTAAGGAATCATGTTCTTTTCATGCTTCAAAAAAGCCTTCACTTTCAATGAATTCCCAACATAAAAAGATAGTGAACCCTAGAACTACTCTGAAAAGAAAGCATACCAGTTGATAAATTCTCCTTTAAGTGGTCAAGTTCAAAGTTCAAAGTAAATTTATTATCAAAGCAGTATACCATATACAACCTTGAGGTTAAACTTCTTGCAGACACCCGGAAAAACAATACAGTAGCATCCAAGAAAAGCCACACACAACAAAGGCTGGCAAGCATCCAATATGCAAATAAGGACAGATCATGCAAATAGTAAAAAATGTAAACAAGTAATATATAGAATATGAGCGGCAGAGTCCTCACGGGTGTCTTAAAGAGAATGTAAAGTGCAAGATTAGCAAATGAGATCAAATTGTTATCAGATGTCGGAGCAGGCAATGAATGGAACAACATTCCTTTCAAATGAATCCACCTGCCCTTCACCTTCCTCCACCCCCCCTCCCCCCACCCCGGTGCACCCTTTCCTCCCCTGGTCCACTGTCCTCTCTATCAGATCCCTCCTTCTCCATCCCCTTATCTTCATCTCCCTTCCCTCACTCACCTGACTTCACCTATCACTTTCTAACTAGTCCGCCCTCCCCCCCACCACCTTCCTATTCCGGCATCTTCCCCCTTCCTGATGAAGGGTCTCAGCCTGAAATGTCGACTGTGGATTCCTTTCCACAGATGCTGCCTGACCTGCTGAGTTCCTCCAGCACTTTACGCATGTTACTCTGTTTCAAATACACACTCAGGAAAAAAGGAACAATTAACAGCATAAGGATTTTTCCCTTGTTTTTTTTTATATCATAATCAAGAAATAAAAAATCATGAACTAGTTCCAGAAACAAAAGAGGGAATTGTGACAAATGCAGTCACTGAACATTGTAATTAATCCAAGACCATACACAAAATTTATAATTAGCACCTAATTTATAATTAGGAAGAATCTTGAATCTTCCAGTAAGGTGTTTTATTTCTCGCAATCGAATACAGCTGACGGCTGGTCGTGGGGCAAATGCAATCAAAGAAAATGCTGGGTTAACACTGATTTGCACAGTAAGATATTGGAATATCTGTTATACATGCAGGACAATGTAGTTGAACTCATATAACCAGTAATAAACAGTCTGCAGATGCTGGAAATCCAAAGTGACACACTGTATCTCTAGATAACCAGGTTGCCACACATTGTGCACTCTGCTGTAGTGTTCTATGAAATATCAATTTCTGGAATATGAAAATGGCAGAGGTAATATATTGTCAGTATGAAATGAAACAAGCTTAAAATCCACATCAGTGTGAATGAAAGGTGAATGTAAGGAAGCCTTGTAACAAAATTTTAATCCAATATATAAATTATATGAGGATTAATGAATTAGTTTCTACCAGGTAAATTATAGACTATATCTCACTCCTTCTCATTAGATATTCAAACTATGCCACAGATGTGTCATGAATAAAATGACCAGGTCTATGTAACCACCCCCTTTTCACAGCTTTTCAATGATTTGATTGCTATAATACTTTTAAATCTCCAGCTTGCTGCCCTAAATAGATACTCAGCCTACCCTGTTTCACCATGCTTTGCTTTTATTGCCCCCACAGAACATTGAACCATGGGTTTTTAAAAAGGCATTTTAACTCCATCCTCAGTACTGACTTGTTCATGCCATCACTCCTAGAGCCAATTTCTTTCGCAGTAACTCTGCCTACACTGTGATGTCATCTGGGAATTTATAAATACTTTGGAGTGAAACTGAACGGTTGTGGTTTGATGTTTTCAAATACTTATCTTTTCTAATCGTATTTGAAACAAAAAGATATATTCATATCATTCAACCACAAAATGCTGAAGGAACTCAGTGGGTCAGGCAGAATCTATGGGGAAGAATTAAGAAACAGAAACATAGGTATCTACAGCACATTACAGACCCTTTGGCCCACAATGTTATGCCAACCATGTAACCTACTCCAGAAACTGCCTAGAATTTCCCTGCTGCATCACCCTCTATTTTTCTAAGCTCCATGTACCTATCTAAGAGACTCTTAAAAGACCCTATTGTATCCACCTCTATCACCACCACTGCCAGCAGTGTATTCCCCACACCCACCACTCTCTGTGTGAAAAACTTACCCCTGACATTCCCCGTGTACCTGCTTCCAAGCACCTTAAACCTATGCTTCTTTGTGTTAGCCATTTCAGCCCTGGGAAAAAGCCTCTGGCTATTCATATGATCAATGCCTCTCATCATCTTATACACCTCTATCAGGTCACCTCTCATCCTCCATCGCTCCAAGGAGAAAAGGCCAAGTACACTCAACCTCATAAGGCATGCTCCCCAATCCAGGCAACATCATTGTAAGGAATATTTATATCATATATTTTTTAGACAGGATCTAAGTATTTTCTTTTGTATTGAATATAAATCTACTGCATGCTTTATTTTGTGAGATAACTGTTTATATTTGCCTCTCTAAAAGTTAACATGCACAGGATGAGTTGGTCGGGAGATTAAGAAACCTATTTAAACAATAATTTAGATTAGGCCAGAAGAAATAATTCAGCTTTGCATACAAATTGATGCGCAAATTGATAACAAATCTATGTAAAGTGGAACGTGTCTTTGTGCTACTTCAGTGTGGAAAATGTGGTTAGTAAGGTGAAAATATTATGAGAAGCTGCAGCTGCAAATATGTGGTTTTCTTCTCTATGTTGTTTTCACATTGCCCCGTTGCGCTACTCTGAATATTAATTCTAATCACATCGTACCAATAAAACAGGAGTAACACAATTAAAATTAATGCTACTGATTAGAAGTTAAAAAGTACATGATTCAAAGATTAACTGACTTCAACAACACAGTAGTCTAAGGCTGCTTAATATAGATCACTAGAAGTCAAAACAGCCATTGTATAGTATTTTGAATATCACATAATAAGTATGAATTCTGTTTGCAAAGATCACATGTACTGTGGTTAGCAAAACATATACATTTTGGAATGGGGTTGCTGAATTCAATTTTATGGAAGGGGACAGTAACTCATTTTTTTAGTGATATTGTTAAGTCATGGCACATATTAAATAATGCTCTGAGATTTTCTACACAACATTTCAGTGATTTAGGAAACATTCTTAGAAAAATGAAGAGCCGGTCACATGTTGTAGCAGCATTCCTTCTAAAAGTGCATATGAATCGGTCCCTAATCATGAGACAAATATTTCTTCCTGATCCCTGTGACTAATCCAGCTATTTAAAATTGATCTGAGAAATTCCAAATAGTCACAAGGTGATGAATAAATTGCAGTTTAGTAGACAGAAAAGGAGATCACTAAAATACCTCATTTGGTAGGCTACCACAAGTGTGTCTTGATGACTGAGAGGAATATAAAGGATAGACCAGTGGTGGAATTGTATGCACATGGAAATGACAAAATATTATTTCTATACATATATATATATATTTCATTTCTGATGAGCATAACAGCAAAATTGTTTTTACAAGATCACTTCCTACCTGATTTTTTTTTTAAAACCCCTGCTCTTTATTATTATTGGGCAAGTTGTTAGAATTGCCAGGAATTTTTCCATACAATACTTTAGTGGGAAAGGAAATCAGAAATGCTGGAATAATCATTAGATTGGACAGTGTCTATGGAGAGAGAAAGAGTTAAAGTTCCAGCTCGATTGTCTATTATCAGAACTCCGAACAATTAAAAGGCATGTCTTGAGGTACAGAGAAGAGGAAAATTGTGGAGAGAACAAAGGATTAGGGTGCAGACCAAGAGAAAATGGATGACGCAGATTACTGTTGCCTGAGAGGAAGAAGAAGGTTTGCTGACGGCAATGAATCTGTCTCAAGAAGGTGTAAGTAGAGAGAACACAGAGAAGGGGAAAAATCTCCAAGAATAAAAATTGGACCAGATCTGTGAGCTACAACATGCCCGGGTTGAAAGTAAATCTGAAATCAAAGAGAGTGCTGGAAAAGTCCAATAGGCCGGGCATCATCTGTGGAGACAGAAAAACTGAGCTCCACTAAAATAGGCAAAGGGTTAACAAACCAAAAATAAAATTGCTGGAACATTAAGTTCTAAAAAGCAATGTGAGGAGAGCGAACGAGAATAGAAATTACACTTTATAATGCACGCTGAACAGTTGCTTCCCAGACTCTCTCCTGGTAGGCCGCTCCCAGTGTAGGACATTCTGCAAGTTTACGGACAGGAAATGCACGTTTCTAGGTGCAGGAAGAGAGCTTTCCTTAGAATTCTCTGAAAAATAAAATCAAAAGGAGCAATGTTAGACTGTATACAGCAGTCAAATAAAATTGCACAAAGATGATCAACATGCAAAATAACCTGAGCATGTTAGTACCTGTACCCCATAAAATCGTCTCTACTTTGGAAAGGTCAGGGAGACTCTCCGGATGCCAACTGACCTGCTCAGTTCCTCTAGCAGCTTGGTTTTGCTCTGGATTTCAGCATCTGCATGTCCTGAACCTCAGTTTAACTGCCCAGCTCCACAATTCTATTGATGAAGCTCAAGTAGTGTTTCCCTTATTAATCACATTCTCAACCTGCACAGCTACTGTAATGACGGATGCTCCCACGCTGCCACTTTGTTCTACAGCTGACCTCACTCTAGAATAGTGCCGTTTTGGTGATCAGATAAAGTCAACAGATCAATAGGTTGGTGTGCAGGGTCCTGTCACCAGCAGCAGCGTTTCAGATCCCAAGGGGGGTGGGGTCAGGTAAGTGGCAAATTCCCAAGCCAACCTGTGATCTGTTTGTTTCAATCTCCTTTAAGTAATGTTGAAGTAAGATACACAAGCATTGCTAGCCATGCATGTGTGGATGAGAACTGACGAATTGCCAGGCCTGACATGTACGTAAGGTCAGTGGAAGTATGTGGTCAGTGCATAGAAAGTCCCTGTCAGGCACTTCCCAGTCTCCACCCAGCCAACAGGAGTCACCTGGCACTCGTTTCCAACTCATCACCTGCAGCCTATTTAAACCCAGCTCTCATCCCCAGTCCTTGCGCCACTGCTCTGCATTTGGGTTAGTAGACCTTCATCAAGGTTGGATGAAATACTGGGGAAAAGCAGAATCTACTGTATGAAACTAGCAGCTTTTGAAAAAAGTGGGGAATATTGAAAGAAAATAGTAAAAATATTCAAAAATATGGGATAATAAATTTCATTTTGGTTCATCCTGACAATTTGTGGTGAACTACATATACCTGTCTGGACTGCTCCTGTGGCTCCTCCCACAGACCCCTGCTGACTGCTCCTGTGGCTCCTCCCACAGACCCCTGCTGACTGCTCCTGTGGCTCCTCCCACAGACCCCTGCTGACTCCTCCCACTGACCCCTGCTGACTGCTCCTGTGACTCCTCCCACAGACCCTGCTGACTGCTCCTGTGGCTCCTCCCACAGACCCCTGCTGTCTGCTCCTGTGGCTCCTCCCACAGACCCCTGTATAAAGGCGATTGAGGCCTGTGCCCGGCCTCATTCTCCAGAATGTAGTGTTGTTCATTCTTCCAGTCAATAAAAGCCGATATCTCGCTTCTTACGTCTCAGAGTGAGTTATTGATGGTGCATCACAATTCAATGTTGAGGCCCTGACTGTCTTTTACTAGATTTGCTGTTAATGCACTTTCAGCAACAAAGAGCTGTGCTGTGTAGTGAATAACGGCATCTGCTGCAGCAGACAACGCACGAGTACAGTCAGAGACACTCTCACCACCCTGATAATGAATAAAACATGAGATTCCCATTATGAACAGAAAATATGGAAAGCATAGTTCCTTCCCCCTACATTGTATGTATGTTGCTCAGTAAAACCACGTCAATGCACACGTTCCTACCAACATATCTCCAAACACATTACTGACTATCCTTTGAAATATGTTAGTAAATGGATACAAGTTCATCTGCATTCCTCCTGTACCTCCTGGGGTTTCATGTCAAACCTTAAACCTCAATGTGATAGCTAATTATTACTCCAAGATGAATTATGGACCCACCCCTCCACATTGTGGAGTCAGAGAGTGAAACGATAGAGAAGAATGTACTCTGACCACTATGTCCATGGTGACTATGGAGTACCCGGCTGTACTAATCCCATTTTCCAGTTCCTGGATCATAGACTTCTGTGACCTGGAGTTTCAGGAGCTTGTCTAGACATTTATTTACTGTTGTGAGAATCTCTGCCTCCAGCACCCACTCAGGCAATGTGTTCCAGGAGCCAACCATTCTCTCGATGACTGGAGATTAAATCTCTACAGAACAGTCAGCATGGCACTCAGCATTAAAGAGAACTTGATCTGAAATTTCAGACAATGGTGTGCTTTGAAAATTAAACATGGACAAGTTGCTATGACAGTGCTTTGAATTACTGACTCTGGGTGTACAGGATTAACAACATACATACAGTACATGCCTATCAGTGGAGGTAGTGGGGGGGGGGGCTAATTGTGGATGGTAGTTGTTGTGTGGGGGGGGGCGGGTTGAAGACTGTGCAGAAATAATGGAGCCAGTCTGAATTGGACGAATGGACTAAAATTTAGGGGCAGTCTCTATGTTGCAGTGTATGAGATTCATCCAATTTTCTAAAATGATCACACACTCAAGCATAACAAAGAGAATACCTGCTTCAATACAATGACATTTTACATCAGGTCAAAAGCATTTAATTTAAAGTTTGGTGATTGCCAGAAGGATAGGCAGCGTTAAAAAAAAGATGTCCTTAGCTAGCAATGAAATGTTTTTAAAATGCATAATACAATGCCTTTAGTGCCCCACAGGGCTTCTGCAAGTACTTCAAAGCTAACAAACAAACGTCACTTTACAACGCTCTTTCACAACACTTCAATGGCTTTTTCTCAGCCATTTAAGGTGTTGTCAAAAGGGAAACATTGCAGAAAAAGTATTCATCAAGGGTGTCTTAATGCAATCAATCATGTGGTATTACACTGTGATCTGTTTTTTATCAAATCGGGAGATAACTATTAATCCCGATATCAGAAAAATACATCAGATCTTCAGAAAGGAGTATCATCTATCACTGAGAGAACAAGTACATAAACATGTAATATCTGGGAAATTCAATGGTTTCTGCTTTGTTTGAAATACGTTGACACCTGTAACTATCTGACTATTTTTCTATGTTCAGATATTCCCTGCTCAGATTTAAATTTGTGCTGGAAGAATGAGAAAGTTTGTGATAGGTTTTACCGATGGCAGAACTGAAAATGGTGGTAATCCTCAGAGGCCCGTGCAGCATCTGCAGAACGAGGGGCTGGGTTAGCTTTTCTGGCTGGCCTTTTCTTGGCTCTAATTGTGGTGGCAGGGTGGGGAAAGGTCAGAGAGGATATTTGTGACTAGGTGGAGTCAGAGGTTATCCACGTGATGGGTGAGCTATGGTGCCATCTGATGAACGTTTGTGACTGACAGATGATCTGCCTGAGGGAAGACTAAATAGACGAAGATGAATGAGCATAATAAAGAGGGAAAACAAAGCTGGAAATGAGAGAAATAAAACAGTACAGATGCTGGACAAAGGAGAATACCCAGCAGATCAGACCACATCCGCGGCAACATTAAAAATGGAGTTAATTCCATTGACTTTATTTCAGAACCAGACAGCAGCCAATATCCAATATCTATTCCAAGCTCACAGACTCCAACAACACCTTGTCCACATCTCTGCCAACTCACAGATGCCCTACCATTACTCTAGTTTCTCAGGCTCCATCAGAGTTGACTGTATGACTTTCCTCAGCAGGGCTTCCAAAATGTTTTGGAAGTAGAACTAGGGGAGATTACCTCAAAATCTGGTGAGTAAATTTAGCTTGGAAATTAGGAAAAGCTGCTTTTCAAGAAGGTAGTGAATCTGTGGAATTATTTGCTTAGGAAAGCATTAGATATATTTAAGATAGAATTAGATAGACATTTGCATAACAGGGCAATGAAGGGGTATAGGGAAAAGGCAGGTAGGAGGAGCTGAGTCCATGGCCAAGCCAACCAGGAGTTTATTGAATGACCTACTGCTGCTCCTGTTTATTCTGTTCTTATGATTTTTGTTTCCTTATGTCGTTCTTTCTCCTTAACGATGGCTTCCCCTCTACAATAGTTGACAGGACCTGCTCTCTTTCTCGTGTTTCAGCTGTCACCACTCTTCTCCTAAGACAGAGCAGCACACACAAAATGCTGGAGGAACTGAGCAGGCCAGGCAGCCTCAATGGAGGGGAATAAACAGTCATCGTTTCACCATCCCATCAGCTTCCTAATTCAATAGCACATTGGAACAACACAGAGGGAAATTGGAATAACACAGACAGGCGTCATAGCTGCATGGATGAGCTGGGTTGGACAGGCCCACCCACATCTGTGATTTGATGCAAATCTTTTCAGGTTGAAGTTGGACTACAGCAGTGTTGTTGTCTGTTAAATATGAACCACAGTAGCAGCAAAGCAAAGATAAAGGTAAATAAAATAGTTGGATCACACTTCACCTGTAACCCAACCAATATTCCAAAGTCCTCCTCATCAACGCCCAGGGATTGTTACTTAAATTGCAATAAAGTTATATTTCACAGCAATCTATAAAGTTAGGGCCTGACAGATTGTTCCAACTGCCTTGGCAGATTTTTCTACAGAAGTGGTTTGCTATTACCCTCATCTGGACAGTGTCTTTACAAGATAGGTCGCCCCAGCCATTATCAATACTCTTCAGAGATTGTCAGTAGTCACATAACCAGAATTTGTGATATGCACTCGCTGTTCCTATGACCATCCACCACCTGCTCCCATTGCTTCACGTGACCCCCATCCCAGATGGTCGCTGGATCAGATCAGAGCTCTGCAGTCCTGAATCCATCTGTGAATAAATGAAAGGTAACAGGCTTCAAGTGCATTCATAACCTGCATGAACACACCAACCCCAAGGATAAAGCTGAATCTGCAACCATCCTCAGCAGGGGTGATAGGTGGATAATCCTCTCAAAGTTCTCATCAGCACAAGTGTCAGCTGTCAGCCAATTAGACTCACTCCAGAGCACAGGACATAGCAAAGGCTACTGAAGCTACTGTATATAGGGACAACAGAATGTCATGCGGTCTCTCTTCACATCTGGGATGAGTGCTTACTTCCGCAGGACAATATAAACTATCTACAGGCCAGGGGTGAATCAGAAGAGTGGGAAGCTGCTGCAGAGGCATGATACCTGCTGATGTCTAGAAATTCTTTACCTTGTTATTCCACATTTTTACAATATTCAGCTTTTTGTAATATTCACCTTTCTACTTAAATTTGAATTCCATTCATTGCTCCTCCACTATCTGCATCGACTTTATTAAACTGGTTCATCTCCATTCTTTGAAGGTGCATCATCATTCAGGGCTTGGTTTAGCTTTTGCTTTATGAATACAAAAACTACGCAGCTTATTGATCAAGTGTTAAGCATGAAAATATTAATTAAGCTAAACAGGAATGCAAAATGCCAACAATACTGAAAATCTGACATCTAAAATCAGAAAAATACCACAAATATTCAGCCAGCCATTCGGAGTTAATATTTTAGAGTGATGAACTGGTTCTGAAAAATTATCAGCCTTAAATGTTATCACTTATTTCTTCACAAATGTTTTCTGGACTTGCTGAGAAAGAACTACTTTCTATAAGTGTGATATAAAACAGGACATCTTTCACGAGCTCAAAACATGGGTGCATAATATCACATGCAAACAAGCATTATTTTAATGTGATTTGTCTCTTCCAGTGGCAGTATTTAGTTTACAACCTAGATAAAATTTAACCCTTCTGAATCTCTGCCGCCCATGCCTTACCGCAGATATCCAGTTCATTCCTCACGCTCTGCTCACAAATCAAATGGTCAGGTGCAGTGAACCTGCCACGTCAGTCAATAAGGCCAAGCGCGATCCAATACTGACAGTCACACAACTTTCCTGTCTGGTTTCTTTACCTTTAATTCCAAAAATCACACTTACTGTACATACCCATGACCTACAGATTTTTTTGGGCAGTGAATTCCAGAGATTTAGGGAACTGAGAAAAGAAGTTCCTCAAAGGTCTTAAGCTTGTGATTTTTAACTTTTCAGCAGGAGTTACATCTTCACTGCCTCTGCCTATCATTCCCTCTGAATGTTCCTCTTCGTCTGAACTCCAGACCGTAGAAGCTCACTCCACTGAACCTTTCCTAAAATGGCACCCAGGAATTAGTTTAGTGAACCTTTGCTATATCATATCCTAAACAAGAGTACCCATCCCCAAATATACAGTGACTTTCCCCCCATTATCCCAGGCTTGGGCCCACCAAGACCTCACAGTTTTGTATTCCTCTCTCTCTCTATTATATTCCACTTGTCTCACAGTTTTGTATTCCTCTCTCTCTCTCTCTCTCTAATATATTCCACGTCTCACAGTTTTGTATTCCTCTCTCTCTCTCCATTATATTCCACTTGTCTCACAGTTTTGTATTCCTCTCTCTCTCTATTATATTCCACGTCTCACAGTTTTGTATTCCTCTCTCTCTCTATTATATTCCACTTGTCTCACAGTTTTGTATTCCTCTCTCTCTCTCTCTCTCTCTCTCTCTCTATTATATTCCACTTGTCTCACAGTTTTGTATTCCTCTCTCTCTCTCTCTCTCTCTCTCTCTCTCTCTCTATTATATTCCACTTGTCTCACAGTTTTGTATTCCTCTCTCTCTCTATTATATTCCACTTGTCTCACAGTTTTGTATTCCTCTCTCTCTCTATTATATTCCACTTGTCTCAGTTTTGTATTCCACTCTCTCTCTCTCTCTCTCTCTATTATATTCCACTTGTCTCACAGTTTTGTATTCCTCTCTCTCTCTATTATATTCCACTTGTCTCACAGTTTTGTATTCCTCTCTCTCTCTATTATATTCCACTTGTCTCAGTTTTGTATTCCTCTCTCTCTCTCTCTCTCTCTATTATATTCCACTTGTCTCACAGTTTTGTATTCCTCTCTCTCTCTCTCTCTATTATATTCCACTTGTCTCACAGTTTTGTATTCCTCTCTCTCTCTCTCTCTATTATATTCCACTTGTCTCACAGTTTTGTATTCCTCTCTCTCTCTCTCTCTATTATATTCCACTTGTCTCACAGTTTTGTATTCCTCTCTCTCTCTATTATATTCCACTTGTCTCACAGTTTTGTATTCCTCTCTCTCTCTATTATATTCCACTTGTCTCACAGTTTTGTATTCCTCTCTCTCTCTATTATATTCCACTTGTCTCACAGTTTTGTATTCCTCTCTCTCTCTATTATATTCCAATTGTCTCAGTTTTGTATTCCTCTCTCTCTCTCTCTCTCTATTATATTCCACTTGTCTCACAGTTTTGTATTCCTCTCTCTCTCTCTCTATTATATTCCACTTGTCTCACAGTTTTGTATTCCTCTCTCTCTCTATTATATTCCACTTGTCTCAGTTTTGTATTCCTCTCTCTCTCTATTATATTCCACTTGTCTCAGTTTTGTATTCCTCTCTCTCTCTCTCTCTCTCTCTATTATATTCCACTTGTCTCAGTTTTGTATTCCTCTCTCTCTCTCTCTATTATATTCCACTTGTCTCACAGTTTTGTATTCCTCTCTCTCTCTATTATATTCCACTTGTCTCACAGTTTTGTATTCCTCTCTCTCTCTATTATATTCCACTTGTCTCAGTTTTGTATTCCTCTCTCTCTCTATTATATTCCACTTGTCTCAGTTTTGTATTCCTCTCTCTCTCTATTATATTCCACTTGTCTCAGTTTTGTATTCCTCTCTCTCTCTCTATTATATTCCACTTGTCTCAGTTTTGTATTCCTCTCTCTCTCTATTATATTCCACTTGTCTCAGTTTTGTATTCCTCTCTCTCTCTATTATATTCCACTTGTCTCACAGTTTTGTATTCCTCTCTCTCTCTCTCTATTATATTCCACTTGTCTCAGTTTTGTATTCCTCTCTCTCTCTCTCTATTATATTCCACTTGTCTCAGTTTTGTATTCCTCTCTCTCTCTATTATATTCCACTTGTCTCACAGTTTTGTATTCCTCTCTCTCTCTCTCTATTATATTCCACTTGTCTCACAGTTTTGTATTCCTCTCTCTCTCTCTCTCTATTATATTCCACTTGTCTCAGTTTTGTATTCCTCTCTCTCTCTATTATATTCCACTTGTCTCACAGTTTTGTATTCCTCTCTCTCTCTATTATATTCCACTTGTCTCACAGTTTTGTATTCCTCTCTCTCTATTATATTCCACTTGTCTTACAGTTTTGTATTCCTCTCTCTCTCTATTATATTCCACTTGTCTCACAGTTTTGTATTCCTCTCTCTCTCTCTATTATATTCCACTTGTCTCACAGTTTTGTATTCCTCTCTCTCTCTCTCTCTATTATATTCCACTTGTCTCAGTTTTGTATTCCTCTCTCTCTCTCCATTATATTCCACTTGTCTCACAGTTTTGTATTCCTCTCTCTCTCTATTATATTCCACGTCTCACAGTTTTGTATTCCTCTCTCTCTCTCTCTCTCTCTCTCTATTATATTCCACGTCTCACAGTTTTGTATTCCTCTCTCTCTCTATTATATTCCACTTGTCTTACAGTTTTGTATTCCTCTCTCTCTCTATTATATTCCACTTGTCTCACAGTTTTGTATTCCTCTCTCTCTATTATATTCCACTTGTCTCACAGTTTTGTATTCCTCTCTCTCTATTATATTCCACTTGTCTCACAGTTTTGTATTCCTCTCTCTCTCTATTATATTCCACTTGTCTCACAGTTTTGTATTCCTCTCTCTCTCTATTATATTCCACTTGTCTCAGTTTTGTATTCCTCTCTCTCTCTATTATATTCCACTTGTCTCACAGTTTTGTATTCCTCTCTCTCTCTCTCTCTCTCTCTCTATTATATTCCACTTGTCTCAGTTTTGTATTCCTCTCTCTCTCTATTATATTCCACTTGTCTCAGTTTTGTATTCCTCTCTCTCTCTCTATTATATTCCACTTGTCTCACAGTTTTGTATTCCTCTCTCTCTCTCTCTCTCTCTCTATTATATTCCACTTGTCTCAGTTTTGTATTCCTCTCTCTCTATTATATTCCACTTGTCTCACAGTTTTGTATTCCTCTCTCTCTCTCTCTCTCTCTATTATATTCCACTTGTCTCACAGTTTTGTATTCCTCTCTCTCTCTCTATTATATTCCACTTGTCTCAGTTTTGTATTCCTCTCTCTCTATTATATTCCACTTGTCTCACAGTTTTCTATTCCTCTCTCTCTCTCTCTCTCTCTATTATATTCCACGTCTCACAGTTTTGTATTCCTCTCTCTCTCTATTATATTCCACTTGTCTCTTTAATTACTTGCTGTGTTAGCAAGCCAACTCTGATTGAACAACAACACTTAATGAAGGATCTGCTTCATTAAACTCCTTTGGATTTTTGCCGGGTTATTTAACATGTCAGCATTCTTTTGCAAGATCCTTGTCATCCATAGAATTAATTTTGCCTTCTTTACTTATAAACTTGGGTATATTACACACTGGCCCTCCATCTATTCCTTTCCCCTCCATTGATGTAAAAGAGGCGTCGAGCCTGATCATTGAGGATATACAGAATGGCTCAGGATTCACAGATTACTTGAGTGAAGAAATAGAGATTCACAACCCTGGGAGAAGAAATTTCTCAACCCCACTAACCTTCGGCTTGTGCTTTGGGAAGTGTTTTAATACAAAATAGTGGCTTCGATCTGTACAAAACTCATAGTCCAGCAGGCAATAATAATGACTGTTTTCCTATATGACGTGAATGCAAGGACAGAATTCCCAGCACTAGGGCCCTAATTACACTTTGTTAACTCCAATCAGCAGTTCTCATTAATCCATGGTCTGCCACTGCAATAGATCATCAGGTAGGGAGAGGTGACAACCCAAGGATGTTTTCAAAGCCTGCCTGAGGCTTTATTTCTGTATTATCACTGTAAGCAGAGAAAGAGAGCTCAAAGACAGCACTGAAAGTCCATCTGTCAGAAGTATGTAAAATAACACAGCAACACACCATCTTGCAAACTACCTATCTGCCACAATGGCCTTGCTAGCCAAAGATTCTGCCAAAGGCAGAGGAAGCAACTCTAGCTTGTGAGTCTCCCAAAGTAGAAAAGAGGAATATTCATAAGAAATGAGAGCAAATGTTACAGAACAAATAAACTGATTTACAGTACTTCATACAAAAACAATGACAAGAAGATAAAATACCTACAAAAGTGAAAAAGTAATAGTAGATTAAAAAGTAAATGTGAAGCAGACTCGACAGGCCAAATGGCCTAATGCTGCTCCTATACCATATGGTCTTATGAGCATATAGCATAATGCACTGACCATCAACAACCAAAGGGGTGAGGAAAACTTATAAAAGTTTATTAGTGAGGGAGCTGAGCAGAACGCTGGAAGCCTAAGTAATAAAACGTCCAAAAATGCAATTACAGGCAAATAAAGGCAATGAAGTGATAAGTATTGCATCGTAGACATGATTAGGAAATAAATATTTCTGTGTGCCTGTATAAGTTTTCTCTGAAGGCAAAAGAAGTGGAAATAGTGGAGTAACTGATAAAGGAAGCACAGAAATCAGGGAAAAACGCAATTCCAGGGAAAAAGTATTAAACTTCTGGCAAGAGTCATGAGCTGAACTTTCAGTAGTGATGGGATAAGTACCTGCTGAAAGCAATGGTTAAGACTGGAGATTTTAATGTTCAAATGGATTAAGAAAACATAAAAATAGTTTGAAATTCTTCTACATTACACTATGTTCCTGCCCACAGCGTGAGGGAATTCAATCGAAAATATGATTTGTGAGCTCTTGACGAAGAAGGCAGAGTTTCAGAAACAGTGAGTTGCTGCCATCAGCGACTGTCCTGCATGGAGATGTCAGCAGCGACACGGTCACGAAACTGCCTCTGGAACCAGCGATTTCTTTCCTTGAAACTTTACTGAATCCAGATGAAGCTTTACAACCGTCTAATGGTTTTGTAATTATCATTACCGATTTAATCCCAGGTTTATTTAATACTGAATTTAAATTTCCCAATTCATGTGTTATTATCAATGCAAAAGAATAAAAGATGCCGGCACCTCTCAGATTTCTAATCCAGTTCTCTGATCTGAAACATTAACTCGGCTTCTCTTTGGCAGATACAGCGTCTTCCCTTTCCAGTTTCTGTAGTTTATCCATTTTCATCCTATTGAGCAAACCGGTCTAGCCTCTCCCTGCGATTGTTGTGTCCAAACCCCAGTAATGATACAGAACAAGTGGCATCATTCTACTATAGTTGCTGTTCGGCAGCCGCGACAGGACAACAGAAATATGCTTTTACAACCAAACGGGTTTAACGAACGGCGAATTGGAATTATTCCCCGAGAGAGTTCCAGAACAAACGTGGGTAACAAGTAAAGGGTAGGGGGAGTGACACGTCAGTCTTACCTGCTTCAGCCTGAAGAATGAGTAAAGCCACGGGGAAAAGCCCCATGAGGAACATTATTTATATGTGTCCACAAATACCCCGGGCATCCGATGAATGTTACAATATTCAGTGGCGGCGGCTGCTACCGCCACGACCCAGCCAGAGAGAGAGAGAGTGAGGGAACGTGAGCGTGGTTTGCTCAGCAGGTGAGGAAAATGAAACTTACAGCCCTTTGCTCTACTGGCGGGGCCGAGGTGTAACCGCGGTACATCCACGTACACTCGCAACGCTCGCCCCTCAGGGCACAGAAACAACGTGCCTTCCTGATCTGGGAACGAGTGCCTAGCGAGAGCGCACGAGGGTAAATTAGGCATTTGTGACTTTACAATTAAAGGTGAAGTTAGTAAATACAAATAAAATTAACGTGGACACCGCAGGGCAGGTGTTGTTTTGCAGCTAGTCTGCATATGCCCAAACCCAGTCCGGTGAAAGCCTACCCCTGTGGTATGACAAGTTCGGGAGTACTGGGGAATAAAAACCAGACGCTGCAAATCCGAAACGAAAATAGAAAATGTTGGAAAAACTTCAGGCGGCATTGATGGAAAGTGAAAGGATAAATATTTCTATACTGCTTCTATTCTCTCTTTTATTGGCTTTATCTACACGGACACGGGCGGCTTTTGAAAGGTCTAAGGCTGGTTTCTTTAGGGTGGGACTTCTCTACCTGAAAAGATCACTCTGCACCAACAACAATCCGGAAACACGCTTCTTCTGGGAGCATGCACATAGGCAAAGGGGTAGTTGGAGCATATCTAATGCAGTGTCAATACTAGTAGTTTCATGCGAAGGATCATTGGGGACCCGAGTCACCCCAACCACAAACTGTTCCAGTCGCTACCATCCGGGAAATGGTACCGCAGCATAAAAGCCAGGACCAACAGGCCCTGGGACAGGCTCTTCCACCAGGCCATCGGACTGCTTAATTCATGCTGACGCTACTGTATTTCTATGTTATATTGACTACCCTGTTGTACATACTATTTATTATAAATTACTATAATTGCACATTTGACAGGAGACGTAAGGTAGAGATTTTTACTCGTCATGTATGTGAAGGATGAGTCAATTTAATTCATTTCATGATGGAGTGAGGATTATGATGGGCAGTAAACTCTGTGATTCTATTTTCCCGCCAGCTTACTGCAGTAACTTCTGTCTAACCACTTCACTCTATTGTAGGATAGTCAGCAAGAAGCCAAAAATGTGAGTAGGTGAAGCTCAAGGAGTCTGAGATTTGCTGACAAACTGGATTTAAAATTGACCCGGTGATAGGAATGAAAGGGTAGTGACCGATGTAAAATATAGTGTACCTTTCTAACTCTGACTCAACCGTCTCTTTTCCTCCAGTCCTGCTTAAGGACCTCGGCGCAAACGACGACTGTACTCTTTTCCATAGATGCTGCCGGCTGCTGAGTTCCTCCAGCATTTTGTGTGTCTTCCTTGGATTTCCAGCATCTCTCTTGTTTGTGTACCGTAGGGATCAGTGCTGGGGCCTTTACTGCTGGTAACGTATACTTTCCTATAAACGACTAGAATGACCATGGAGGTGAGTTTGCAGACAACACAAAAATCTGTTCAGTCATAGATAGCAAAGAACATTGTCTCAGAATACAGCTGCAAAGTTAGATGGCAGAAGTGTAACTGGCAGGGAGACATTAGGAGCTTTGATATTCAGAGTCCTGGGGTACAAATCAATAGCTGGCTGGAAGTGTGGATGTAGTTGGAGAGGATAATGAAAACAGATTTAGTACTGTGTGTATGCCTGTCTTCATAGGCCAAAGCATTACCTATAAAAGTTAGGATATCACCTTGCAGTTGTACAAAGCATCAGTTACATCACACTTAAAAGTATTACGTACAGCATAAAAGTGCAGAAGAGTTTCAAAAGGATTCTGCCTGAACATAGAACATAGAAATCTACGGCACATTACAGGCCCTTCGGCCCACAATGTTGTGTCGAACATGTAACCTACTCTAGAAACTGCCTAGAATTTCCCTAGCGCATTGCCCTCTATTTTTCTAAACTCTACCTACCTATCTAAGAGACTTTTAAAAGACCCTATTGTATTCACCTCTACCACCATCACTGGCTGTGCATTCCACGCACCCACACCTCTCTGTGTGAAAAACTTACCCCCGACATCCACTCTGTACCTACTTCCAAGCACCTTAAAACTATGCCCCCTCATGTTAGCCATTTCAGCCCTGGGAAAAAGCCTCTGTTTATCCACATGATCAATGCCTCTCATCATCTTATACACCTCTATCAGGTCACCTCTCATCCTCCGTCACTCCAAGGAGAAAAGGCCAAGTTCACTCCACTTATTCTCTTCAGGCATGCTCCCCAATCCAGGCAACATTCTTGTAAATCTCCTCTGCACTCTCTCTATAGTATCCACATCCTTCCTGTAGTGAGGTGACCAGAACTGAACACAGTACTCCAAGTGGGGTCTAGCTAAGGTCTTTTATAGCTTTAACATGACTCATGGCTCTCGAACTCACTCCAATGTTGATGAATGCCATCACACCATACACCTTAACAATGCTGTCAACCTGCACAGCATTCAATGTCCTATGAATATGGAGCCCAAGATCCCTCAGATCCTCCACACTGCCAAGAGTCTTATCATTAATATTATATTCTGTCTTCAAAGTTGACCTTCCAAAATGAACCACATATCTGCCTCTTCTCAGCACAGTTCTGCATCCTATTGATGTCCAGCTATAACCTCTGACAACCCTCCAGACTACCTACAACACCCCCAACCTTTGTATCATCAGCAAACTTACTAACCCACCCTTCTACTTCCTCATCCAGGTCATTTATAAAATCACAAAGAGAAGGGGTCCCAGAACAGATCCCTGTGGAACTCACTGGTCACCGGCCTCCATGGAGAATATGAACCATCCACACCCACCTTTTGCCTTCTGTGGGCAAGCTCATTTTTGATCCACAAAGCAAGGTCTCCTTTGGATCCCATGCCTCCTTACTTTCAGAATGAACCTTGCATGGGGAAACTTATCAAGTGACTAACTGAAATCCATATACACTACATCCACTGCTCTACCTTCATTAATGTGTTTTGTTACATCCTCAAAGAATTCAATCAGACTCCTAAGGCACGATCTGCCTTTGACAAAGCCATACTGACTATTTCTAATCAGATTATGTCTCTTCAAATGCTCATAAATCCTGCCTCTCAGATCTTCTCCAACAACTTACCCACCACTGAGTAAGACTCATTGCTCTATAATTTCCTGGGTTATCTCTATTCCCTTTCTTGATCAAGGGAACAACGTTTGCAGCCCTCCAATCCTTTGGTACTTCTCCCGTCCCTATGCAAAAATCATTGCCTGAGGCTCAGCAACCTTCTCCCCTGCTTCCCACAGCAGCCTGGGGTATATCTCATCTGGTACCGTTGACTTATCTAAATTAATGCTTTTCAAAAGCTCCAGCACATCCTCTTTCTTGATGTCTATATGCTCAAGCATTTCAATGCGCTGTAAGTCATCCCCACAATTGCCAAGGTCCTTTTCCCTGGTGAATACTGAAGCAAAGTATTCATTAAGTGCCTCCGCTACCTCCTCCAACTCCATGCACATTTCCACTATCGCTCCTGGTTGGTCCTATTCTCATTTGGCTCATCTTCTTGCTCTTCACGTACTTGTAGAATGCCTTGGGGTTTTCCTTAATCCTACTCACCAAAGCCTTCTGATGGCCCCTTCAAGCTCTCTTAATTTCATCCTTGGGCTCCTCCCTGACATCCTTGTAATTTTCTAGAGCTCGAACAGTTTTCTTGAACCTTTCGTAAGTTTTTCTTTTAACTAGATTTTCTACATCCTTTGTACACCATAGTTCTTTTACCCAACCATCCTTTCCCTGCCTCAATGGAACGTACCTATGCAGAATGCCATGCAAATGTTCCCTGAGCATTTGCTACATTTCCCTGAGAACATCTGCTCCCAATTTATGTTTCCAAGTTCCTGCCTGGTAGCATCATAATTCCCCCTACCCCAATTAAATGTTTTCCCAAATTGTCTTCTCCTATCCCTCTCCAGCTCTGTGGTGAAAGAGATAGAGCTGTGATCGCTACCTCCAAAATGCTCTCCCAAGAGATCTGACACATGACCAGAATTGAGATATAAGGAGAGATGGGATAGTGTGGGTTAATTGCAGGAGGCTAAGGGCTTTATGGACATTTATAAAATTATGATGGACATATATTGGCTAGATAAGTCTTTTTTCCCAGGCAGGGTTCTAGTCTAAACTAGAGGGAATGTGAGAGGGGTGGCACTTAAAGGAGATCTGAGAGGTAACTTGTATAACAGGGTATGAATGATTCTGTTGAGAAGAGGTGAGTCATGATCAGCAATTCTGCAGAACAGCAGAGGAAACAGCATTGAACAATGAGTAGAAAAGTGTGCCTGTAATACTTGCTCAGATGATATCAACACCCAGAAGCACAATCAACTAATCACAACATTAAGGAATTGCATTTTCTGCATTCTTCCCTGACTAGTTTGCTTCCAGCGTTCTCCAGCCTAGACATTCTACCATTGCATAACATGCCCGAGGGCACGATGGAGAAACGTTCTCACGGCACTCATTGTGATCTTGCACTTTTGTTTGGAAGATTTTACAACTTATTCTGCATTGTTGCTGTTTTACTTTATTTTAGGGGAAAGATATGCTCTGCATAAACAAGACAAGCTTTTCGCTGGATCTGGGTATATGTGACAATAATAAACCAATACCAGTAACACAAGATTTACGAAGAAGGTAGAACATTTAAACTGCCAAGTTGTGCAAAGCTACAAACCAAGTGCTGGTAAATGGGGTTAATATAGTGACAAGGGACCTAGACAAGGATGGTTAGGACCCAAGTGTTGGAGTATCCAAGACTAGAAGTGGGACATGATATGAGACTGAAAGGAGGACAGGTTCTAAACTAGCTGCTAGAGGAGAATCCAAAGTAGACCTGATGACTGAACACCGAACCCTGGACCAGCTGCTCTGTAAATATTAAAGTCCTGGCGCCCATTAGCAGTGTAGGCCTAAATCTTTAAAGGGGTCGTGCCAGCTATCCATGTTTTGGGGAGTCAGAGCGTCTAAACCCCAGAAGCTGCGTATTGTAGCAGGACCTCCTCCCCTACGGCTGATTCCTGGCTCTCTGGCTGCTCAGCGTGAGGATGATGGTAGGTATGGGTGAGAGATGTCCCTTTCAGGAGCCCAGCACTGTTCCTCAGGTCCAAATCCTTCCCAGTGCACGAATGGCCAGAACAGTTGGTGAATCCAGAGTTCTTTTTATGGTGAAGACCTGTTCCCCATCGACAAACCTGGGTGGCTGCGGGGCTGATGGTGGTGGGGCTAATGGGCTGGTGCTGACAGGTTTTAATTTGGAAATGTGGAAAGTGGGATTGATAGATCTTGGCAAGCTGCGAGGTGTAAGCCACAGGGTTTACTTTCTTGAGAACCTTGACAGGCCCAGTAAACTTGGGCACCAATTTCCTGGACTCCACCTGGAGAGGTAAATCCTGAGTAGACAGCCAGACCAGTTGCCCAGGCTGCAAAGCTGGTCCCTGTCTTCTCTTGTGGTCAACCTTCATTTCAGTCTTCCGGGTAGAGGCCTGCCCTAGTCCATTTCTCCCTGCAGTATCAGAGGAGATCTTCAGCCACAGGAACCCCATCCCCAGCCTCCTGCTCAGGGAAGAGCGGCGGGGAATACCCAGCCTGGCATTCAAACAGGATCGTCCCTTGTGTCGAATGCTGTAAAGGGTTGTGGGCGACCTCTGCCCACATCAAATGGTCACACCACTTGTCTGGTTTTTCTGAGGCCAGGCATCCCAGGGTTCATTCCATATCCTGGTTCACATGCTCCATCTGGCCAGTGGACTGTGGGTGAAACCCAGAGGAAAGACTCGCTGTAGCCCCAATCAGAAACAGAGTGCCTTCCAAAGATGTGATGTAAATTGTGGACCTTGATCTGACATAATGCCTGCCAGATATCCATGGATCCTGAAGACTTGATGCAGGACGATCTCAGCTGCCTCCACTGCTGACAGTAATTTGTCCAACGCAATGAATTTGCAGGCTTTCAAAAAAGGATTTACAATTACCATGATGATGGTCTTCCATCTGGAAGGTGGAAGACCTGAGACAAAGTTGGTGGAGATGTGTGGCCATAGTCTGTCCAGAACAGGGAGAAGGTGAAGGAGCCCTCGAGGTTGGGGGCAGGTCTCCCTGTGCCAGGTGCACACCTCGCATGCCTGCACGTACTGCTGGGCCTCTTTAGCCATTCCAGGCCACCAGGGTCTTCTCTTAATGAACTCACGGGTTCTGGCAACCCCAGGGTGAGTGTTCATTCTAGACGCGTGTCCCCCTTGAAGTAGCTTAGACCTGATGGAACTTGAACTGAACAGATGGGCCTTGGGAACAATTACACCGATTCCCCAATGAATGGCCGTTAGCATCTTAGCTTGGGGCAAAACGTTGCTCGGCTGCTTCCCTCTTTCGGGTTCGTCAAACTGACGAGACAAAGCATCCGGTTCTTGGCTCTTTGACCCCGGTCAATAGGTCAGAACAAAATTGAACAGTTAAGGAAAAGAGTCCACCTGGCCTGCCTGGAATTCAGCCTTCTGGCCTCCTGAACATAGCCTTGTTCTTGTGGTGTGTCCATATAATAGAAGGGTTCTTGGCCCCCTCAAGCCAGTGACACCATTCCTCCAATGCCAGCAGTCTAGTTCTGATGTCATAGTTCACCTCTGCTGGGGATGGCAGCCTGGAGAAGGATGCCCACGGGTGCCGCTTCTTGTCCGAAGGTGTCCGTTGAGACAACACTGCAACCACTCTGACATCTAAGGCGTCCACCTCCACAATGAAGGGAAGGTCCGGGTGCGGTGAAAGCAAAGTGGGAGTTGTTGTGAACTGCTGTTTGAGTTCTGTGAAAGCAGCATCATTTCAGTAGTCCCAATAAAAGGGCTTGTAGATCTCTGTCAGCAGATCTGCGGCTGAGCTGAAGCTCCTGATGCACTTTCTGTAAAAGTTGGCAAGTTCCAGGAATCGTTGGACTTGTCATGGCCAATGTCTGACTGCCTGTGTCTTAGTAGGGTGCATCTTGAGATTAGCATTAGAGGTGATTAAACCCAAAAATGAAACACTGGTTATGTGAAATTAGGACTTCTCCAGCTTGACATAAAGTCCATGATCCAGGAGAGACCGAGTGGAGTGATGATGGTGCTAAACAGCGACTCCTTTGCTTGCATCTTCGGAAACAGCTCTATTTCCATCTTTAATAACTCTATTTTTCCTTTTCAGGGTTCTTTTGAAGACCCTGGCCTGGAATTACACACTGACTTTGGTTCTTTGTGGGAATGGGACCCGCTCTCGGGGTTTCACAACCGGCCGTTGTTCGACACTACTAGGGTTTGGCCTAAGGGTCCGGCTCAGATTTGGAAGCCTAGGATCTCAGATCTCTGGAGACGGGCGGATCAGGGGTTGGAGTCACGGCAGGGGACCCGTGTGTCATCAGTGGAGTCGGGATCTCTGCTGTGTGCCTGAAGTGACATAACAAACTTTTAACATTGCAAACTAGTGAGTTGTTTGTCATGTCTAGCTGCTTGCTGGGAAAACGGAAACACCTCCTTCTCCCTTATTAGGGAGAGAGAGAATCTGCGGTATGTCGTAAACTGGGAGAAACACAGAGTCTTTGGGGTAACTGCAACTCTGTGTCTTTACTGTTGCTTTGCTCACACTTGAGTGCTCGGTGACGGGTGCCGATGTTTTTTTTTTGACGGTGGGGAGGAGGGGGGGATTGTTGCTTCCTACCGCTTACACGCGGGAAGGAGGGGTGCTGGGGAGGACTTTGGGGTTCTAACATTTAACTGTCATTCTTTGGGGCACTGCTCTGTTTTCGTGGATGGTTGCAAAGAAAAAGCGTTTCAGGACATTAAATTGGACCTTTGAAACCTTTAATCTAGAAGCCTTTTTAAGATATTGCTGATGTGAGCGATGTGCTCCTCCATGGACTTCGAGAGAATTAGGATGTCATCCAAGTAGATGAAGGTGTACTTACAGAGAGCAACCTGGAGCACGTCGTTGATAAAGGCCTGGAAAATGGCTGGTATGTTTGCAAGGCCAAAGTACTGGCAAAGGACTGGGTACCACTGTGTGTGTGTGTGCATGTGTGTTTATCACATTGTCCTCATCAGTTTACTCAGTACCTGTGGAACTAGAGCCGAAATAAGTGACGTTCAACCTCAAGAGTTGCCTAAGAAGGAGAAGTGGAAGCAGAAGCAGCGTGCGGCAAGTTTCCCTCGACAGTGATAACGCCCTGAAGATACCATTTCAATTATGTTTAATGAAGCACGAACATCGGTCAGGTTGTATGGGATTACACCCAGTTTTCTTCAGAATAGAGGCCGTGTATTTACAGTTTTGGGGGTTTGAATGTCCTGATGTATACTCTCTAGATTGTGTTGTGGTTGGTCTGGAGTTCTTTTTTGTTGCGGGGCTTGGGGAGGATACTAATTTTACATATCTTCAATTTGGGTGCTTTCTCAATTATCTTCTTTTGTATTATATTATTATTGTATGTTTATTTTTGCACTGTATTAATGTTCTTCATTTCGATCTGGGGTTTTTTTATCTGTAGCGATGTAGAAAATGTATAAAAAAACTAATAAAAAATTTTTAAAAAAAAAAAAGAATTAGAGGCCGTGATCATTTGCAGCCATGTGACTGGTTCTTTTATTCATAAAGCAACAACTATTCAGGGTTTATCTTAAATTTTCAAATTTTCATCCAAATTTGACACCTGTGACAGTACGTTTACACTGGAAAACAGCTTGTGACTATACTCCAGTAAGAAGAAGAAGTCATTGCAGATTAATAATTATACAATCATATGGAAACAGACCTTGTCACTCAATGCACTATGAACACGTGTGCCTATAAAACAATATTTTTTTAGATATAAGGTTGACATAATGGTATTGAGTTTCATTGGGGTAAAAGTCCATCTTAACCAAACTGGTGTGTGGAGCAGTGTGCACAGCAGGCTGTATTATCTGACTGTTGTAAATGGTGTACGTGCTGGTATTCACCAAACCTTTCAGAATCAGGTTTATTATCACTGGCATGTGTCACGAAATTTATTAACTTAGCAGCAGCAGTTCAAGGTGATACATGATAATATAAAGAGACAAGAATAAATAGGTAAATCAATTACAGAGAGTATATATGTATAGACATAAAATAGTGAAAAGCAGAAGTAATATATTTTTTTAAAAAGTGAGGTAGTGTTCATGGGTTCAATGTTCATTCAGGAATCGGATGGCAGAGGGGAAGAAGCTGTTCCTGAATCGCTGAGTGTGTGCCTTCAGGCTTCTGTACCTCCTTCCTGATGGTAACAGTGAGAAAAGGGCATGTCCTGGCTGAAGGGGGTCTTTAATAGTGGATGTCACCTTTCTGAGGTTCCGCCCCTTGAAGATGTCTTGGATCCAAGATGGAACTGGCTAATTTCACAACTTTCTGCATCTTCTTTCGATCCTGTGCAGTCGTTTCCACCCCCCCCCCACCCCCCATACCAGAGAGTCACACAGCCTGTCAGAGTATTCTCCACGGTACATCTATAGAAGTTTTCAAGTGTTTTAGGTGACAAACTAAATCTTTTCAGACTCACAGGGATTTGAAATATAGTCGCTGTCTTGCCTTCTTCATAGTTGCATCGATATGTTGGGACCAGGTTAGATCCTCAGAGATCTTGACACCCAGGAACTTGAAACTGCTCACTCTCTCCACTTCTGATCCCTCTGTGAGGATTGGTTGTGTTCCTTCGTCTCACCGTTCCTGAAGTCCACAATCAGCTCATTCGTCTTACTGATGCTGAGTGCCAGGTTGTTGCCGCAACACCACTCCGCTAGCTAATTGGTATAGAGATCGTAGAGCAGTGGGCTATGCACCCTCCCCTGAGGAAAGCCAGTGTTGATCACCAGTGAGGAGGAGATATTACTACCAATCTACACAGATTGTGGTCTTCTGATTAGAAAATCAAGGATCCAATTGCACAGGGAGGTACAGAGGCTCAGGGTCTGTAGCTTATTGATCAGGAATGTGGGAATGATAGTGTTAAATGCTGAGCCAAAGAACAACATCCTGAGATGGGTGTTTGTATTGTTAAGGTGCTCTAAGGCCATGTGAAGAGCCGTTGAGATTGCGTCTGCTGTTGACCTATTGTGGTGAAAGGCAAATTGCAGTGGGTCCAGGTCCTTGCTGAGGCAGGAGTTCAGTCTAGTCATGACCAACCTCTCAAAGCATTTCATCACTGTACATGTGAGTGCTACTAGATGATAGTCATTAAGGCAGCTCACACTAAGTCACTGGTATGATTGTTGCCCTTTTGAAGCAGGTGGCAACTTCCGCCCGTAGCAGTGAGAGGTTGAAAATGTCCTTAAATACCCCCGCCAGTTGTTGGTACAAGTTTTCAGAGCCTTACCAGGTACTCCATTGAGGTCTGACACCTTGCAAGGGTTCACCCTCCTTAAAGACAGACTGACATCAGCCTCCAAAACAGAGATCATAGGGTCACTGGGTGCAGCAAGAATCTTCACAACTGTAGTTACATTTTCCCTTTCAAAGTGGGCATAAAAGGCGTTGAGCAAACACAAGAAAATCTGCAGATGCTAATAGTAGTGAAGCATCGCTGCCATTCATCATACTGGGTTTCGCTTTGTAGGAACCAATGGCCTACAAACCCTGACAGAGTTGGTGTGCATCTGATGTTGCCTCCAGCCTCACCTGGAGTTGTCTCTTCACTCTGGAAATAGCCCTCTGAGTCATACCTGGTTGTCTTGTACAGACCTGGGTCACCAGACTTGAATGCCACAGATCGAGTCCTCAGCAGACGACATACCTCCTGGTTCATCCATGGCTTTTGATTTGGGTATGCACATCAAGTTTTCATAGGCACGCACTCATCCAGACAGGTTTTAATGAAGTCGGTAACAACTGTTGCATGCTCATCCAGATTTGAAGATGAATCCCTGAATACAGTCCAGTCCACCGATTCAAAGCAGTCCTGCAGACGCTCCTGTGCTTCCCTTGTCCATATCTTCTTGGTCCTCAATACTGGTGCTGCAGTCTTCAGTCTCTGCCTATACTCAGGGAGTAGAAGTACAGCAGGTGATCAGAATTCCCGAAATGAGGGCGTGGAATCACACGGAAGGCATTCTTGATGGTGGTGTAGCAATGGTCCAGAGTGTTGTTTCCTCTGGTATTGCAAGTGATCTGTTGATGGTAATTACTTAGTGACTTTTTCAGGCTGGCCTGGTGAAAATCCCCCCAAATAATGGTGAAGGCATCAGGGTGTGCTGTATCATGCAGGTAAATCCCATTGCTCACATCATCCAGAGTCTGATTGACATTGGCCTGGGGTGGAATGTACACCACTACCAAAATGGTCGCTGAAATCTCCCACGGCAGGTAAAATGGATAACACTTAACTGCGAGATATTCCAGGTCTGGTGAGCAGAATTGGGACAGCACTGATACATTTGTGCACCAAGAGGAGTTGATCATGAGGCATCCACCTCCACCTCTGCTTTTGAGACTTGGCAATCCTTTCCTGACAGTGTATTCGTCAATCTGAATCGGCGTGCCTGGTATGGGAGGGGTTAACTAGGATTCTGTGAAACAAAGGACGCACGCGGTCCTAATGTCCCTCTGATACAGCACCCTAGCTCTGAGATCTTCGATTTTATTTACTACGGACTGTACAGATGCCAGCAAGATATTTGGTACTGGGAGTCATAAACCCTGTTTTCTTAAACACACACCAGTATCCCTGACTGGCAGCCACACTTCCGATGAGGAGTACAGCAAGAAGTACGACCACAATCGGCATGGTTTCCATCGGTTTTATTCAATCACATCAAGACATCTTTATTAACCGAACAGCCTTTAGATTTGAAGTGCAACTGCTCACCAGCTGCTGGGCTTCCTCCTTCATGACCATTCTGTGGTGAACTACATATACCTGACTGGACTGCTCCTGTGGCTCCTCCCACAGACCCCTGCTGACTCCTCCCACAGACCCCTGCTGACTCCTCCCACAGACCCCTGCTGACTGCTCCTGTGGCTCCTCCCACAGACCCCTGCTGACTGCTCCTGTGGCTCCTCCCACAGACCGCTGCTGACTCCTCCCACAGACCCCTGCTGACTGCTCCTGTGGCTCCTCCCACAGACCCCTGCTGACTCCTCCCACAGACCCCTGCTGACTGCTCCTGTGGCTCCTCCCACAGACCCCCGCTGACTCCTCCCACTGACCCCCTGCTGACTGCTCCTGTGGCTCCTCCCACAGACCCCCGCTGACTGATCCTGTGGCTCCTCCCACAGACCCCTGCTGACTGCTCCTGTGGCTCCTCCCACAGACCCCTGCTGACTCCTCCCACAGACCCCTGCTGACTGCTCCTGTGGCTCCTCCCACTGACCCCTGCTGACTGCTCCTGTGGCTCCTCCCACAGACCCCTGCTGACTCCTCCCACAGACCCCCGCTGACTGCTCCTGTGGCTCCTCCCACAGACCCCTGCTGACTCCTCCCACAGACCCCTGCTGACTGCTCCTGTGGCTCCTCCCACAGACCCCTGCTGACTCCTCCCACAGACCCCTGCTGACTCCTCCCACAGACCCCTGCTGACTCCTCCCACAGACCCCTGCTGACTCCTCCTGTGGCTCCTCCCACAGACCCCTGCTGACTGCTCCTGTGGCTCCTCCCACAGACCCCTGCTGACTGCTCCCGTGGCTCCTCCCACAGACCCCTGCTGACTGCTCCTGTGGCTCCTCCCACAGACCCCCGCTGACTCCTCCCACTGACCCCCCGCTGACTGCTCCTGTGGCTCCTCCCACAGACCCCTGCTGACTGCTCCTGTGGCTCCTCCCACAGACCCCTGCTGACTGCTCCTGTGGCTCCTCCCACAGACCCCCTGCTGACTGCTCCTGTGGCTCCTCCCACAGACCCCTGCTGACTCCTCCCACAGACCCCTGCTGACTCCTCCCACAGACCCCCGCTGACTGCTCCTGTGGCTCCTCCCACAGACCCCTGCTGACTCCTCCCACAGACCCCTGTATAAAGGCGATTGAGGCCTGTGCCCGGCCTCATTCCCCAGGATGTAGTGTTGTTCATTCTTCCAGTCAATAAAAGCCGATACCTCGCTTCTTACGTCTCAGAGTGAGTTATTGATGGTGCATCAATTTTATTGACTGGAAGTTAAAGCATGGAAACCGTTTTACGTCCGGAAAGATTGGATTTGGACCCCCAAGCCCCTGAAGCAGCTCTTGCCTTTGAACTCTGGCTTGCATGCTTCCAATCATACTTGGAGGAGGTTCGTGCAACTGACCCCGCTGTTAGGCACAGAATTCTCCTCTCGAGAGTCGCCCCAAAAGTTTATTCATTCATCAGGGACCTCTCGACCTATGAAGGGGCGCTTGACGCCCTCAAAAGACAGTACCTGCGGCCGGTGAACGCCATCTACGCCAGACATCGCTTGGCCACGCGCAAACAGCGCCCCGCGGAGTTGACCGCAGAATTTCTCCGAGCTCTACCGGCACTCGTGCGGACTTGTGACTGCAAAACACTCACAGCGGAACAGCATGCGGAACTCTTGGTCCGAGACGCCTTTGTTACCGGAATCAGGTCAGTGTATGTGCGCCAGCGGCTGCTGGAAAAAGCTGATCTGACCTTACGCTCAGCGATCGAGACGGCTGATCTGCTGGAGGCTGCTCTGCACAACGCGGACGCTGTCCAGCCGCGTGATTCCCCGCCGGTTCCGTGGACACCTCCGCCACCGGTTCCCGCGAGCGAATTCGCCAACGCCGCTGCCAGTCGCGGTTCCACGAACTCCCCGAACTCGTCAAACAGAAAACTGTGTTATTTTTGTGGGCTCCAGAAACATTCTCGAAACAGTTGTCCAGCTCGAGAAGCGACCTGCTCCAGCTGCGGAAAGCCGGGCCATTTCGCCAGAGCCTGTAAGTCTAAACCACGCACGGGGTCGAGCAGCGCTGCATTTGAGACGTGGGGGCCGCCATTTTGCATGCCCAGATGTGAGCAGCCATCTTTGCCGGCGTCACCGTGCCCCACCCCCGACTCGCCGGAGTTTACCAGGCACCAAGACGGCATTTCAACTCTGGCCACAGTAACCCTCGACCAAAGCGCTCCGCACCAGCTCACAAGGTCAATGATGGACATCCTGGTGGAGGGACTCAGGACTAGCTGCCTGTTTGACACGGGCAGCACTGAGAGTTTTATTGACCCGGACACAGTGTGATGCTGTGGACTGGTGACACGACCAGTAAGTCACAGGATCACCTTGGCTTCTGGGTCGCATTCCACAGACATCCGGGTGGGTTGTGTAGCGACATTGGTGGTGCAGGGCACAGAATATCGGAACTTTGCGTTCCTGGTCATGCCTCAACTGTGCACGCCTGTGCTATTGGGGCTGGACTTCCAGAGCCATCTCGAAAGTGTGACTATGGCATATGACGGGCCCCTCCCACCACTCACTGTCAGGAATCCTCAGTTTGGTGGGACTTCACCATATACTCCGTTACCACACGCACATACACACCAAACCACACATCCCACCCAGCACCATGCCGATAGCTGTGCTACTGACACTACTTGCAGCCTCTCCACCCTCAAGATCCCTCCCCCATCATTGTTCGCCAACCTGACCCCCGACTGTAAACCGGTGGCGACTAAAAGCAGGAGGTACAGCACAGGGGACAGGGCCTTCATTCAGTCAGAGGTGCAGCGGCTGCTCAGGGAGGGGATCATTGAGCCAAGCACAAGCCCTTGGCGGTCCCAGGTGGTTGTTGTTCAGACTGGGCAGAAAAATAGGATGGTTGTGGACTATAGTCAGACCATCAATAGGTTCACGCAGCTTGACGCGTACCCCCTACCCCGCATCGCGGATATGGTCAACCAGATAGCTCAGTACAAGGTGTACTCGACAATAGATCTGAAATCCGCTTATCACCAGCTCCCCATCCGCCCAGAGGACCGCCCCTACACCGCCTTCGAGGCGGGCGGCAGGCTCTATCACTTCCTGCGCCAACGACGCCAACCTCCAACGATTTTTCCAAGTGGCCGAAGCTTTGAACCTTACTTATAACAGGGACAAGTGTGTGTTCAGAACCACCCGACTCACTATCCTTGGGTATCTCGTGGAAAATGGGGTCATTGGCCCTGACCCCGACCGTATGCGTCCCCTGTTAGAACTCCCTCTTCCCACCACTCTCAAAGCCCTCCGGCGGTGCCTGGGTTTTTTTTTCCCATTACGCCCAATGGGTCCCCCATTACGCAGACAAGGCCCGCCCCCTGGTCAAGTCCAGCACATTTCCCCTCTCTGCCGAGGCCCACGTGGCCTTCAGCTGCATTAAAGGGGACATTGCCAAAGCAACGATGCATGCGGTGGACGAGACCATTCCCTTCCAAGTAGAGAGTGACGCCTCCGACTTCGCGCTGGCTGCTACCCTCAATCAGGCAGGCAGGCCAGTAGCATTCTTCTCTCGTACACTTCAAGGCCCTGAAATTCGGCACTCCGCGGTGGAGAAAGAAGCCCAGGCTATTAGGCACTGGAGGCACTATCTCACCGGCAAAAGGTTCACCTTGCTGACCGACCAGCGCTCGGTTGCGTTCATGTTCAGCAACCAACAGCGGGGCAAAATCAAAAATGATTAAATTTTGCGGTGGAGAATAGAGCTCTCCACCTACAATTATGATATCCTGTACTGGCCTGGCAGACTCAATGAGCCCTCTGATGCCCTATCCCGGGGAACGTGTGCTAGCGCACAGCTCGACCAACTGTATGCCCTTCATGCACATCTTTGCCAAACGGGGGTCACCCGATTTTACCATTTCGTTAAAGCCCGGAACCTGCCGTACTCCCTGGAGGACATCAAGACGATGACCAGGGACTGCCAAATCTGCGCTGAGTGCAAACCGCACTTCTACCGTCCTGACACTGCGCAGCTTGTCAAGGCCACCCGCCCTTTTGAGCGACTGAGTGTTGACTTTAAGGGCCCCCTTCCCTCCACCGACCGCAATGTCTATTTTCTCAGTATTATTGACAAGTACTCGCGATTCCCCTTTGCCATTCCCTGCCCCGACACTACTACCACGTCCGTCATAAAAGCCCTGCGCCAGCTCTTCACTCTGTTCGGATATCCCTGCTATATCCACAGTGATAGAGGGTCCTCCTTTATGAGTGACGAGTTGCGCCGGTTCCTGCTAGCTAGGGGCATTGCTACTAGTCGGACCATGAGTTATAATCCCCGGGGGAATGGACAGGTGGAGAGGGAGAATGCCACAGAGTGGAAGGCCACACTTTTAGCCCTTAAGTCTAAAGGGTTGCCGGTCTCCCGATGGCAGGAGGTCCTCCCCGAGGCACTCCACTCTATCCGCTCCCTGTTGTGTACGTCCACCAATGCCACCCCTCACGAACACCTATTCTCTTTTCCCAGGAAGTCTGTCACTGGGACCACCCTACCAGTTTGGCTGACGTCCCCGGGGCCAGTGCTGCTACGTAAACATGTGAGGAGTAATAAATACTCCCCGCTGGTCGAGAGGGTTCACCTTCTGTATGCTAACCCCCAGTATGCCTACGTGGTCTTGCCTGATGGGCGGGAGGACACGGTCTCTGTCCGCGACCTGGCGCCCGCCGGAGCAGCAGACCACTACCCCGTACACTCCACGGTAACTATGAACCCTGTACCCGAGGTGACACCGCGCACACCATGCCCCACCCAGACTCCTCACGACGCTCATGTACCGGGCATCTCGTATGCGTCTATTCCGGGCGCCTCGCACACACGTGAGGGATCCCTGACACCTCCAGTTGGGCTAGAACCAGCCCACTCTCCGCCTCCGGTGCAATCACCACCTCCGGCACCTGTGCAATCACAGCCGGAGCTACGTAGATTGCAGCGAAAGATTCGACCACCTGATAGACTTAACCTGTAAATATACTTGTAAGAAACTTCGCCACCTGGGGACTCTTTTAAAACAAAGGGGGGGTGAATGTAGTGAACTACATATACCTGTCTGGACTGCTCCTGTGGCTCCTCCCACAGACCCCTGCTGACTCCTCCCACAGACCCCTGCTGACTCCTCCCACAGACCCCTGATGACTGCTCCTGTGGCTCCTCCCACAGACCCCTGATGACTGCTCCTGTGACTCCTCCCACAGACCCCTGCTGACTCCTCCCACAGACCACTGCTGACTGCTCCTGTGGCTCCTCCCACAGACCCCCACTGACTGCTCCTGTGGCTCCTCCCACAGACCCCTGCTGACTGCTCCTGTGACTCCTCCCACAGACCCCTGCTGACTCCTCCCACAGACCCCTGCTGACTCCTCCCACAGACCCCTGCTGACTGCTCCTGTGGCTCCTCCCACAGACCCCTGTATAAAGGCGATTGAGGCCCGATGCCCGGCCTCATTCCCCAGGATGTAGTGTTGTTCATTCTTCCAGTCAATAAAAGCCGATACCTCGCTTCTTACGTCTCAGAGTGAGTTATTGATGGTGCATCACATTCACCCACAAGTTTCTCAGGTCAGGGAGAGACAGATCTCTCGGCCCTTGCTCTGGCAAGAAACTTCTGCTGAGAACAGCACAGGCCCTGAACTACCAAGTATCAAGAGGCCTCGGAATGAGTGGAACCTGAGAAAGAATGAGGATTGGTTCATTCAGAATCCATTGGGGTAAGGTTTGTGAGAAGCTAGGCCTAATGCTGTTAATACAGGGTTAATAACTGTTCCGGAACCTGCCGGTGTGATTCCTGAGGCCCTTGTACCTACTTGCAGATGGCAACAATGAGAGAGAGCACGACCTGGATGGTGAGGTCCCGGATGATGGATGCCGCTTTCCTGCGACAGTGCTCTGTGGAGATGTGTTCAGGGGTGGGGTGGGCTTTACCCGTGATGGACTGGGCTGTATCCACTAGTTTTTGTAGGAGTTTCCTTTCGAGGGCATTGGTGTTTCCATTCCAGACTGTGATACAGCCAATCAGTATACTCTCCACCACGCATCGATAGAAGTGCGGCAGAGCTTTAGATGTCGTCAAATCTTCACAAACTTCTAACGATGTAGAGATGCTGCTGTGCTTTCTTTGTAATTGCACTTATCCGCTGGGCCCAGGACAGGTCCTCTGAAATAATAGCATTGAGGAATTTAAAGTTGCCGACTCTCTCCACCCCAGGTCCTACAATGAGGACTGACTCATGGACACCTGGTTTCCTCCTCCCGAAGTCAATAATCAGCTCCTTGGTCTTGCTGACATTGAGTGAGAGGCAGTTGTTGTGGCAACACTCAGCCAGACTTTCAATCTCCCTCCTCTCTGCTGATTCATCGCCATTTTGATTTGGGCTACGACGATAGCGTCAGCTCCTGATGTCGGGGAAGACTCTTCCACTGGTCAGTTCCTCCCTCAGAATCCCCTCCCCACCTCTTTATATGGGCTCTCTCCCCTTCATACTCTCAGCCTTCAGGCAAGATCTCGAGTGAAATGTCAGCTCTACCCCTGCCTCATCAGATTCTGATTGATCTGCTGAGTTCTGCCAGTAAGTTGCTTTTCTGTTCATCACATTCAGACCCGTTTTCCGGCACATTGATTGGTGTGGTTTCCTACAAGACTACAAAATACAACCTCTCCCTTGTGCAGCTCGTGCAGCCAGTTTCCAGCCTGCTCTTCCTTTCAAATGTCAGTGTTACCTGGATCGCTACTGGCAGAGACTTCCCCTGACATCAGGGCAGGCAGGCTCCATGGAAACTGCATATGCCCCGTGGGGGACTGGATGAAGAAAGTGTCAGGGTGAATGTACTGGCTGCTCAGTCTAAGCATGATGCGAATATGGCAAGCTTTAAATCAGGACAAACACCACCCACAATGAAACTCCTCATGGCTAAAGGCGCATCAGTGGTTGCCCTCCAGAAGCCAAGACAATTGTTGAACAGGCCTTGATTTGCAATGCTACATCCTCCTTGGCCTTCTTGGGGAGGTTAATTATAAACAGGCTACAAGGCCACAGAGATCTGAGGTAAATTTACACATTGTGTCATGAAAAAGAAAATCAATCAATGCTGATGGCCTACCCCAGCTGCAAACCTGGCAATATTCTTTTGCTGATATCCCTTTTCTCCCTAAATGTCCTAATTTTCTTTTCTTGAACATCAAGAATACTTCTTTAAGAACCAAATGCTCATTTGTGGTTGCTGTATGGGCTCCATTCTTAGCAGTCTTCCTAGGGCACTACAAACCAGGGGCGATGTGAAAGGCTTGTTCTAAATTAGGATAGGATGAAATATATCAGCCAGGTAGATCCTTGTCAGTAACACTGCCAAGCTGAGTAAAATCCTCTGGGATTAGGTATGGACCAATAACCTCCAATTTAGTAGCAAGACTGTTGGTGCTCAGCTGGGGATATTAACTTTTACATCTTTACCTGTTTATGTTTGAGAAACACCTCAGCAGTATATTTGCATGGTGTACTGCCAAAATCCTGTTAATAGCTTCAGAAATCAATAGGAATTTTACTGGCTAAAGTTATCCATTATTCTTAAGTTTGGAAATATCATTAGTACCTTTCATTTTCAGTAGCTGTTCAGATTAAATTTAATGCAGTAAGGATTCAATGCTAATCTATTCAAAGATGGTTACAGAATTTTGCAGTTTGTGCCAAGTTTTAAACATGCTAGGAAACATTTTAAAAAAACTTCTGAAAGACATTATTGAAGCATTTCCTGAATGTAATTCTTGCCTAACCACTTTTTGAGTATATACTATATGGGTAAAGAGCCTGAAAGCCCCTATCAGAGAAATTTCAAAACAAGCAGGATGAAAATGATAATTTCACAATGCACTAGATGTTTTACAGATAACCAGATTTAGGAATGATAATCTGAAGAACATCGCCCAATTCATTCTTCTCAGAGTCAATTAGTCTGTTTAAATTTATTTTTACAATGCAGTGACTTAAAAAAACATGATTTCTTTTTGTCTCATGCTAGCCACAAGACAACCTGGTATTAGAATACAGTACTTTTCTACTTCCTGTTCCTCATTCATATGCAGAACAAAAGTCTTTGCTGAAAACCAAAAAAAACCTATTCTGTGCAAAAAGGAACTCAGCTTGAATTGGTCGTTTTTCCACGAGATGTATCTTCTCAGTGATCTTTTAAAAAAATGATTCCATTGTGTTGTGAGAAATGTTCAGCATACTTTATGAACTCTAAAATATACAAAACCTGCAACCACTGGTTGCCTGATATGACTAAATTAGAACAGTCTTATAGAATATGAACATTGGCTTTGCATTCAAATCAATGGTAATTATGTGAAACAGAAGTTGGCCATTTATCTCCTTAAGCATGTTTACCATTCAGCAAGGCTGAGGCTGAATTGTGATCCACGTCCATTTGCCTGCCCTTGCCCCAAAGCTCTTTATGTATTTAGGTGAAAGAAATCGATCATTCATAGATTTAAAATTAACCAAGGATCAATCACTACTTGAGCAAGTACATTCCAATTTTTTTGCCTTCTTAATCTTATGTTGTGAAAGTTGTGGTTTTGATATTTTTAGGCCATTTCTCTTAATAATTCCCAAATTGCAGAAATCAACTTCTTCTAATGTTCTGAAGATTTTTTTATTAATTCACCTCACAACCCTCTCAACCTTGGGAAGTATTCTCAGTTTCTGCAATCTATTCACATAATCCTTGGAATCCAGACCTTGTGTGTGTTGCGTTGTGGATAAATCTGCATTGTACATTACCTGAGATCAGAATATCAACCCTATTCTGCACAATATTAACCAATGGTTTGAAGGGAGTAGGGGATAGGTGATAAAGTGTCCTGGGAAAGAGATAGAGAGGCGAGGGAGAATTTTGATATCAGGGAATTGAGACTAGGGGTGGTGGAGTTTGTAAGAGCTGGTCAAAAGAGGACTGACTCAGCGAGTCAGTCGGCATCTGTAGAGTGTAAAACATAGTTAATATTTCAGGGCAGAGACCATTAATCAGAACTAGAAAAGAGATTCAAATTTCTCCTGTAAGTTTCTGTTAGTTATCACTATATTACTAGATCTGGTAAAAGGTCATCCACCCAAAATATCAACTCTGTTTCTCTTTCTACAGATGCTGTCTGACCTGTTGAGTAATCCCAGCATTTTCTATCTTAATTTCAATTTTCAGTCCAATGGCCCATGTGAGTGGTTTCACCGCTCCTTAAAGGCTGCTCTGAGGGCTTCCCTGACGGGTGAGTGTTGGCCTGATCGTCTCCCACGGGTCCCGCTGAGGCTCAGAACAGCTCCAAAAGAGGACCTACAGTCATCCGCGGCAGAGTTGGTATACAGCAGCCATTCCGAGTGCCAGGTGATTTCATTCTGGTCGGTCTCTCAACAGCGTTCCACCCTCCTCAGTAAACTCAATTCCCTTTCACCTGTTCCTACCTCCCATCACAGCATCCAGCACTCTTGGGTTCCAGTTGACCTACATTCCGCCGTGTTTGTTTCTGTCCACCATGACACACACCAACATCCCCTTAGGCCCCCTTACGATGGCCCATTCCATGTTTTGGATTGGAGAGAAAATGCTTTTATTCATAGATAGGAGGGGTAAACCTGAATGTATTTTGGTAGATCGCCTTAAACCGGCCCACCAGGATTTGGAGTATTCTGCTGGCATCACATCATGACCATGAGCGTGTCAACACACCTCTGGTTGATCCAGAGGCACCTGCTGTTCCTCCATCCATGGAAAACAGGATCTGAACCGGGAGGCTCGTCTGGGCTCCAGACAGGCTCACGGTGTGGGGTTTTGTGAATTCTGGGGGGAGGGGGACCTGAGTAGGGTAATGTAATTGGGAGAAATGTACATAATTCACAACCACCGACACTGAGCTGGGGTTTCTCTTTTAAAAGCTGGTCTAACTTGATGACGTTATTACATAAAAAATAATAGCACTCGTGTGTGTAGGTTTTGGAATTCAATAAAATGTGTTATGGGTTTCATTAAACATAAAATGCCTCATTTCGTTTTATTTACAAAAACCTACAACATCACTCAGTGATCACTGTATGCTAGTGCTCATCAGTAAAAGTTCTACTACATTAACTTCCACTTAGGTCCTCCGAGCGTTAAATTCTAGGCACACTTGATAAACACCATTTAGAACACAAAGTACACTGCAGATGCTGGGGTCAAAGCAACACGCACAACAAGCTGGAGGAACTCAGCAGGTCGGGCAGCATCCATGGAAATGAGCAGTCAATGTTTCAGGCTGAGAGCCTTCGTCAGGACTCAGCCATTTAGACTTGGATGTGGAAACAAAACCTAACAGCCAATCTGACAATCCGCAGATAAGATGGAGGCTCCATTGCCTGTTGCAGTGGCATTGATTTGGTAAAGGCTGCTGGAGAATGTCTTATCCATCTTCAGTATCGTCATTCGATCAATTGCACCTTTCTGAATGGGCCGGCAGACAAACAGACCTCTGTTCAAATGACAACTCCAGATGGAGCCGTACCTCAGGAATACACTGTCCCAGTTTGCCAATCAGGCCGAACGTTTGCATTCTGGAATCTTCAGCCTCTGACTTGGGGGAAAGGTGCTTCCATTCAACTTTGTTAATTAATCTTCAGTTTGAAAAGTTGTCAAAAACTAAATGACATGAATGCCCATTCAGAATCCAATCACTTCTCCTTCTAATTAACCAAAAGTGAATTGGAATTTAGTATCAAAATTTCTTAAATAAATTAAAACTACTGTAAGTTTAATTCTCATGCTGTCTATGTGAAGAACATAGACCGACTAGTGGTTAGTAAATTGATAAGTTAGGTTTTCATTGTTATATGCACTGAGGTACAGTGAAGGACATGTTCTGTATACTGTCCATACAGATTAATTCATTATACAGTGCATTGAGGTCATACAGGCTAAAACAATCACAGAATGCTGAATAGAGTGAAACAACTAACGACATACTGCAGTTCAGGTAGACAACAAGATGCAAGGTCATAACGAGATAGATTGTGAGGTCAAGAGTCAATCTGATCGTACTAGGATCAAGGGACTGATAAAAGTGGGAGGGAAGCTGTCCTTGAGTCCGGTGGTACGTGCTTTCAGGCTCTTGCCCGATGGGAGCTGTGAGAAAGGAGAATGTCTGGGGTGGATGGGTTCTTTGAATATGTTGGTTGCTTTACTGAGGCAGTGAGTCGTCCAAGGGGAGGCTGGTTTCCGGGACGTGCTTGACTGTGTTCACAACTCTCGGCAGTTTCTTGTGGTCACGGGCAGAGTAGTTGCTATACCAAAGTTCAAAGTAAATTTATTATCAAAGTACATATATATATATGTCACCATATACAACCCTGAAAGAAATACAAGAAACACAATAGATTCAATGAAAAACCACACATAACGAGACAGAAAAATAACCAGTGTGCAAAAGACAACATACTGTGCAAATAAAAAACAAGAATTATAATAAAAATAAATGAACAGTAAATATCTAGAACACGAGAGGAAGAGTCCTTGAAAGTGAGTCCATAGGTTGTGGGAACATTTCAGTGTTGGGTGAGTGAAGTTATCTCTCTGGTTCGAGAGCCTGATGGCTGCGGGGTTCCCGAAGCTGGCAGTGTGAGTCTTCTTGATGGCAGCAGAAGGAACCTGAAGATCAGCGCTGCTTTCCTATGACAACGCTCCTCGTAGATGTGCTCAACGGTAAGGAGGCCTTTACCCATGATGGACTGGGCCATAACCACTACTTTCTGTAGGGTTTTCCATTCAAGGGCATTGCTGTTTTCAAACAAGGCTGTGATACAACCAATCAATATATTCTCCACTACACATCTATAGAAGTTTGTCAAAGTTATAGATGACATGTTGGAACTTCTAAGTAGAGGTGCTGCTGGGCTTTCTGTGTAATTGCCGGACACAGGGCAATTCCTCTGAACTGATAATATTGAGGAGTTTAAAGTTGCTGACCCTAACGACAAATGACTCATGCAAGTCCATTCTCCTTCTCCTGAATCAATAATCAGCTCCTTGGTCTTGTTGATATTGAGTACGAGGCTGTTACATAAAAACATAGAAAAACCTACAACACAATACAGGCCCTTCAGCCCACAATGCTGTGCCAAACATGTAATTACCTAGGGTTACCCATAGCCCTCTATTTTACTAAGCTCCATGTACCTATCCAGGAGTCTCTTAAAAGACCCTATTGTATCCGCCTCCACCACCATTGCCGGCAGCCCGTTCTGTTGCTGTAACACCACTCAGCCAGATTTTCAATCTCCCTCTTATGTGTTGATTCATCACCACCTCTGACTTGGCCTATGACATCGGTGTTGTCAGCAAACTTGAATATGGCATTGGAGCAGAGCTCAGCCTCACAGTCACAAATATAAAGTGAGTAGAGTGGGCAGGGGGCTAAGCACACAGCCTTGAGGCGTGCCTGTGCTGATGGAGATCATGGAGGAGATGTTGTTGCCAATCCAAACTGACTGGTATTTGCAAGTGAGGAAATTGAGGATCCAGTTGCACAAGGAGGTATTGAAGCCCAGGTTTTGAAGCTTACTGATTAGTTTTGAGGGGATGATAGAGTTGAATGCTGAGCTGTAGTTAATGAAGAGAATCCTGATGTATGAATCTTCACTGTTCTGATGTTCCATGTTTGAGTGAAGAGCCAATGAAATGGGATCTGCTGTTATGATGGTAGGCAAATTGGAGGAGATCCAAGACACTCCTTAGGCAAGAGTTGTTACGTTGCATCACCAACCTCTCAAAACACTTCATCACAGTGCATGTAAACGCTACCAGATGACAGTCATTGAGGCACATTACCACGTTATTCTTAGGCACCAGTATAACTGAAGCCTGTTCAAAGCAGGTGGGTACCTTAAACTGCAGAAGCAAGAAACTAAAGATATCTGTGAACACTGCAGCCAGTTGATCAGCACAGGTCTGTGATTCACAGCCAGGTACCCATCTGGGCCAACGATTTCTGTGGGTTCACCCTCCTGAAGGAACCTCAGAGACTGAAATCACAGGGTCATTGGGGGCTGTGGGAGTTCTTGATAGTTCCTCCATGTTTTGACGGTCAAAACAAACATTAAAGGCCTTGAGCTGATCTGGGAGTGAAGCTTTGTTGTCACCCATATCACTTGCTTTCAATTTGTAGGAGGTGATAGCATTCAAGCCCTGCCACAGCTGTCGAGCTTCTTTCAGTGATTCAAGTTGGTGTGGAATTGCCACTTTGCATGTGACATGGCTTTACAGAGATCGTACCTGGACCACGTGTATTATACTCAGTTTCCAGACCCTGAATGCCACTGATCTGACCCTCAGAAAATTGTGGATCTCATGGTCATCTACGACACACTTTTATATGACTGTTTTCATAAAGTCCATGAGAAGCATAGTGAATTAATTCAGATCCTCTGATGAGTCCTTGAACACAGCCCACTCCACCAACTCGAAGCAATCCTGTAGCCGCTTCTCTACCTCCTGCAGCCACCTCTTTGTTGACTTTATCTTTGGAGCTTTGTTCTTTAGCCTCTGCCTGTATGCAGCTAAGAGGACAGCCAAGTGACCAGATTTCCTGAAATGCAGTCTAGACATGGAACGGTAGGCACTCCAAGCTGTTCTGTGTCAGGATAGGATGCATTACTTAGTGCATCGGTAAATGTTCCGTGTCGGGATAGGATGCATTCCTTAGTGCATCGGTAAATGTTCCGTGTCGGGATAGGATGCACTCCTTAGTGCATCGGTAAATGTTCCGTGTCAGGATAGGATGCACTCCTTAGTGCATCGGTAAATGTTCCGTGTCAGGATAGGATGCAGTCCTTAGTGCATCGGTAAATGTTCCGTGTCAGGATAGGATGCAGTCCTTAGTGCATCGGTAAATGTTCCGTGTCAGGATAGGATGCACTCCTTAGTGCATCGGTAAATGTTCCGTGTCAGGATAGGATGCACTCCTTAGTGCATCGGTAAATGTTCCGTGTCGGGATAGGATGCACTCCTTAGTGCATCGGTAAATGTTCCGTGTCGGGATAGGATGCACTCCTTAGTGCATCAGTAAATGTTCCGTGTCGGGATAGGATGCACTCCTTAGTGCATCGGTAAATGTTCCGTGTCGGGATAGGATGCACTCCTTAGTGCATCGGTAAATGTTCAGTGTCTGGATAGGATGCACTCCTTAGTGCATCGGTAAATGTTCCGTGTCGGGATAGAATGCACTCCTTAGTGCATCGGTAAATGTTCCGTGTCGGGATAGGATGCACTCCTTAGTGCATCGGTAAATGTTCCGTGTCGGGATAGGATGCACTCCTTAGTGCATCGGTAAATGTTCAGTGTCAGGATAGGATGCACTCCTTAGTGCATCGGTAAATGTTCCGTGTCGGGATAGAATGCACTCCTTAGTGCATCGGTAAATGTTCCGTGTCGGGATAGGATGCACTCCTTAGTGCATCGGTAAATGTTCCGTGTCGGGATAGGATGCACTCCTTAGTGCATCGGTAAATGTTCCGTGTCAGGATAGGATGCACTCCTTAGTGCATCGGTAAATGTTCCGTGTCGGGATAGGATGCAGTCCTTAGTGCATCGGTAAATGTTCCGTGTCGGGATAGGATGCAGTCCATAGTGCATCGGTAAATGTTCCGTGTCGGGATAGGATGCACTCCTTAGTGCATCGGTAAATGTTCCGTGTCGGGATAGGATGCACTCCTTAGTGCATCGGTAAATGTTCCGTGTCGGGATCGGATGCATTCCTTAGTGCATCGGTAAATGTTCCGTGTCGGGATAGGATGCACTCCTTAGTGCATCGGTAAATGTTCCGTGTCAGGATAGGATGCACTCCTTAGTGCATCGGTAAATGTTCCGTGTCGGGATAGGATGCACTCCTTAGTGCAGCGGTAAATGTTCCGTGTCAGGATAGGATGCACTCCTTAGTGCATCGGTAATTGTTCCGTGTCGGGATAGGATGCACTCCTTAGTGCATCGGTAAATGTTCCGTGTCGGGATAGGATGCACTCCTTAGTGCATCGGTAAATGTTCCGTGTCGGGATAGGATGCACTCCTTAGTGCATCGGTAAATGTTCCGTGTCGGGATAGGATGCACTCCTTAGTGCATCGGTAAATGTTCCGTGTCGGGATAGGATGCACTCCTTAGTGCATCGGTAAATGTTCCGTGTCAGGATAGGATGCACTCCTTAGTGCATCGGTAATTGTTCCGTGTCGGGATAGGATGCACTCCTTAGTGCATCGGTAAATGTTCCGTGTCGGGATAGGATGCAGTCCTTAGTGCATCGGTAAATGTTCCGTGTCAGGATAGGATGCACTCCTTAGTGCATCGGTAAATGTTCCGTGTCAGGATAGGATGCATTCCTTAGTGCATCGGTAAATGTTCCGTGTAGGGATAGGATGCACTCCTTAGTGCATCGGTAAATGTTCCGTGTCAGGATAGGATGCACTCCTTAGTGCATCGGTAAATGTTCCGTGTCCGGATAGGGTGCACTCCTTAGTGCATCGGTAAATGTTCCGTGTCAGGATAGGATGCACTCCTTAGTGCATCGGTAAATGTTCCGTGTCAGGATAGGATGCATTCCTTAGTGCATCGGTAAATGTTCCGTGTCGGGATAGGATGCACTCCTTAGTGCAGCGGTAAATGTTCCGTGTCGGGATAGGATGCATTCCTTAGTGCATCGGTAAATGTTCCGTGTCGGGATAGGATGCACTCCTTAGTGCATCGGTAAATGTTCCGTGTCGGGATAGGATGCACTCCTTAGTGCATCGGTAAATGTTCCGTGTCGGGATAGGGTGCACTCCTTAGTGCATCGGTAAATGTTCCGTGTCGGGATAGGATGCATTCCTTAGTGCATCGGTAAATGTTCCGTGTCAGGATAGGATGCATTCCTTAGTGCATCGGTAAATGTTCCGTGTCGGGATAGGATGCACTCCTTAGTGCATCGGTAAATGTTCCGTGTCGGGATAGGATGCAGTCCTTAGTGCATCGGTAAATGTTCCGTGTCGGGATAGGATGCAGTCCTTAGTGCATCGGTAAATGTTCCGTGTCAGGATAGGATGCACTCCTTAGTGCATCGGTAAATGTTCAGTGTCAGGATAGGATGCATTCCTTAGTGCATCGGTAAATGTTCCGTGTCGGGATCGGATGCACTCCTTAGTGCATCGGTAAATGTTCCGTGTCAGGATAGGATGCACTCCTTAGTGCATCGGTAAATGTTCAGTGTCAGGATAGGATGCACTCCTTAGTGCATCGGTAAATGTTCCGTGTCGGGATCGGATGCACTCCTTAGTGCATCGGTAAATGTTCCGTGTCAGGATAGGATGCACTCCTTAGTGCATCGGTAAATGTCCCGTGTCGGGATAGGATGCATTCCATAGTGCATCGGTAAATGTTCCGTGTCAGGATAGGATGCACTCCTTAGTGCATCGGTAAATGTTCCGAGTCAGGATAGGATGCAGTCCTTAGTGCATCGGTAAATGTTCCGTGTCAGGATAGGATGCACTCCTTAGTGCATCGGTAAATGTTCCGAGTCAGGATAGGATGCAGTCCTTAGTGCATCGGTAAATGTTCCGTGTCAGGATAGGATGCACTCCTTAGTGCATCGGTAAATGTTCCGTGTCAGGATAGGATGCACTCCTTAGTGCATCGGTAAATGTTCCGTGTCAGGATAGGATGCACTCCTTAGTGCATCGGTAAATGTTCCGTGTCGGGATAGGATGCACTCCTTAGTGCATCGGTAAATGTTCCGTGTCAGGATAGGATGCACTCCTTAGTGCATCGGTAAATGTTCCGTGTCAGGATAGGATGCACTCCTTAGTGCATCGGTAAATGTTCCGTGTCGGGATAGGATGCACTCCTTAGTGCATCGGTAAATGTTCCGTGTCGGGATAGGATGCAGTCCTTAGTGCATCGGTAAATGTTCCGTGTCAGGATAGGATGCACTCCTTAGTGCATCGGTAAATGTTCCGTGTCAGGATAGGATGCACTCCTTAGTGCATCGGTAAATGTTCCGTGTCGGGATAGGATGCACTCCTTAGTGCATCGGTAAATGTTCCGTGTCGGGATAGGATGCACTCCTTAGTGCATCGGTAAATGTTCCGTGTCAGGATAGGATGCACTCCTTAGTGCATCGGTAAATGTTCCGTGTCAGGATAGGATGCACTCCTTAGTGCATCGGTAAATGTTCCGTGTCAGGATAGGATGCACTCCTTAGTGCATCGGTAAATGTTCCGTGTCGGGATAGGATGCACTCCTTAGTGCATCGGTAAATGTTCCGTGTCGGGATAGGATGCACTCCTTAGTGCATCGGTAAATGTTCCGTGTCGGGATAGGATGCACTCCTTAGTGCATCGGTAAATGTTCCGTGTCGGGATAGGATGCACTCCTTAGTGCATCGGTAAATGTTCCGTGTCAGGATAGGATGCACTCCTTAGTGCATCGGTAAATGTTCCGTGTCAGGATAGGATGCACTCCTTAGTGCATCGGTAAATGTTCCGTGTCGGGATAGAATGCAGTCCTTAGTGCATCGGTAAATGTTCCGTGTCAGGATAGGATGCACTCCTTAGTGCATCGGTAAATGTTCCGTGTCAGGATAGGATGCACTCCTTAGTGCATCGGTAAATGTTCCGTGTCAGGATAGGATGCACTCCTTAGTGCATCGGTAAATGTTCCGTGTCGGGATAGGATGCACTCCTTAGTGCATCGGTAAATGTTCAGTGTCAGGATAGGATGCACTCCTTAGTGCATCGGTAAATGTTCCGTGTCAGGATAGGATGCAGTCCTTAGTGCATCGGTAAATGTTCCGTGTCAGGATAGGATGCACTCCTTAGTGCATCGGTAAATGTTCCGTGTCAGGATAGGATGCACTCCTTAGTGCATCGGTAAATGTTCCGTGTCAGGATAGGATGCACTCCTTAGTGCATCGGTAAATGTTCCGTGTCGGGATAGGATGCACTCCTTAGTGCATCGGAAAATGTTCCGTGTCGGGATAGGATGCACTCCTTAGTGCATCGGTAAATGTTCCGTGTCAGGATAGGATGCACTCCTTAGTGCATCGGTAATTGTTCCGTGTCGGGATAGGATGCACTCCTTAGTGCATCGGTAAATGTTCCGTGTCGGGATAGGATGCAGTCCTTAGTGCATCGGTAAATGTTCCGTGTCAGGATAGGATGCACTCCTTAGTGCATCGGTAAATGTTCCGTGTCAGGATAGGATGCATTCCTTAGTGCATCGGTAAATGTTCCGTGTAGGGATAGGATGCACTCCTTAGTGCATCGGTAAATGTTCCGTGTCAGGATAGGATGCACTCCTTAGTGCATCGGTAAATGTTCCGTGTCCGGATAGGGTGCACTCCTTAGTGCATCGGTAAATGTTCCGTGTCAGGATAGGATGCACTCCTTAGTGCATCGGTAAATGTTCCGTGTCAGGATAGGATGCATTCCTTAGTGCATCGGTAAATGTTCCGTGTCGGGATAGGATGCACTCCTTAGTGCAGCGGTAAATGTTCCGTGTCGGGATAGGATGCATTCCTTAGTGCATCGGTAAATGTTCCGTGTCGGGATAGGATGCACTCCTTAGTGCATCGGTAAATGTTCCGTGTCGGGATAGGATGCACTCCTTAGTGCATCGGTAAATGTTCCGTGTCGGGATAGGGTGCACTCCTTAGTGCATCGGTAAATGTTCCGTGTCGGGATAGGATGCATTCCTTAGTGCATCGGTAAATGTTCCGTGTCAGGATAGGATGCATTCCTTAGTGCATCGGTAAATGTTCCGTGTCGGGATAGGATGCACTCCTTAGTGCATCGGTAAATGTTCCGTGTCGGGATAGGATGCAGTCCTTAGTGCATCGGTAAATGTTCCGTGTCGGGATAGGATGCAGTCCTTAGTGCATCGGTAAATGTTCCGTGTCAGGATAGGATGCACTCCTTAGTGCATCGGTAAATGTTCAGTGTCAGGATAGGATGCATTCCTTAGTGCATCGGTAAATGTTCAGTGTCAGGATAGGATGCACTCCTTAGTGCATCGGTAAATGTTCAGTGTCAGGATAGGATGCATTCCTTAGTGCATCGGTAAATGTTCCGTGTCAGGATAGGATGCACTCCTTAGTGCATCGGTAAATGTTCCGTGTCAGGATAGGATGCACTCCTTAGTGCATCGGTAAATGTTCCGTGTCAGGATAGGATGCACTCCTTAGTGCATCGGTAAATGTTCCGTGTCGGGATAGGATGCACTCCTTAGTGCATCGGTAAATGTTCCGTGTCAGCATAGGATGCACTCCTTAGTGCATCGGTAAATGTTCCGTGTCAGGATAGGATGCACTCCTTAGTGCATCGGTAAATGTTCCGTGTCGGGATAGGATGCACTCCTTAGTGCATCGGTAAATGTTCCGTGTCGGGATAGGATGCAGTCCTTAGTGCATCGGTAAATGTTCCGTGTCAGGATAGGATGCACTCCTTAGTGCATCGGTAAATGTTCCGTGTCAGGATAGGATGCACTCCTTAGTGCATCGGTAAATGTTCCGTGTCGGGATAGGATGCACTCCTTAGTGCATCGGTAAATGTTCCGTGTCGGGATAGGATGCACTCCTTAGTGCATCGGTAAATGTTCCGTGTCAGGATAGGATGCACTCCTTAGTGCATCGGTAAATGTTCCGTGTCAGGATAGGATGCACTCCTTACTGCATCGGTAAATGTTCCGTGTCAGGATAGGATGCACTCCTTAGTGCATCGGTAAATGTTCCGTGTCGGGATAGGATGCACTCCTTAGTGCATCGGTAAATGTTCCGTGTCGGGATAGGATGCACTCCTTAGTGCATCGGTAAATGTTCCGTGTCGGGATAGGATGCACTCCTTAGTGCATCGGTAAATGTTCCGTGTCGGGATAGGATGCACTCCTTAGTGCATCGGTAAATGTTCCGTGTCAGGATAGGATGCACTCCTTAGTGCATCGGTAAATGTTCCGTGTCAGGATAGGATGCACTCCTTAGTGCATCGGTAAATGTTCCGTGTCAGGATAGGATGCACTCCTTAGTGCATCGGTAAATGTTCCGTGTCGGGATAGGATGCAGTCCTTAGTGCATCGGTAAATGTTCCGTGTCGGGATAGGATGCAGTCCTTAGTGCATCGGTAAATGTTCCGTGTCAGGATAGGATGCACTCCTTAGTGCATCGGTAAATGTTCAGTGTCAGGATAGGATGCATTCCTTAGTGCATCGGTAAATGTTCCGTGTCGGGATCGGATGCACTCCTTAGTGCATCGGTAAATGTTCCGTGTCAGGATAGGATGCACTCCTTAGTGCATCGGTAAATGTTCAGTGTCAGGATAGGATGCACTCCTTAGTGCATCGGTAAATGTTCCGTGTCGGGATCGGATGCACTCCTTAGTGCATCGGTAAATGTTACGTGTCGGGATAGGATGCACTCCTTAGTGCATCGGTAAATGTTCCGTGTCGGGATAGGATGCACTCCTTAGTGCATCGGTAAATGTTCCGTGTCGGGATAGGGTGCACTCCTTAGTGCATCGGTAAATGTTCCGTGTCGGGATAGGATGCATTCCTTAGTGCATCGGTAAATGTTCCGTGTCAGGATAGGATGCATTCCTTAGTGCATCGGTAAATGTTCCGTGTCGGGATAGGATGCACTCCTTAGTGCATCGGTAAATGTTCCGTGTCGGGATAGGATGCAGTCCTTAGTGCATCGGTAAATGTTCCGTGTCGGGATAGGATGCAGTCCTTAGTGCATCGGTAAATGTTCCGTGTCAGGATAGGATGCACTCCTTAGTGCATCGGTAAATGTTCAGTGTCAGGATAGGATCCATTCCTTAGTGCATCGGTAAATGTTCCGTGTCGGGATCGGATGCACTCCTTAGTGCATCGGTAAATGTTCCGTGTCAGGATAGGATGCACTCCTTAGTGCATCGGTAAATGTTCAGTGTCAGGATAGGATGCACTCCTTAGTGCATCGGTAAATGTTCCGTGTCGGGATCGGATGCACTCCTTTGTGCATCGGTAAATGTTCCGTGTCAGGATAGGATGCACTCCTTAGTGCATCGGTAAATGTCCCGTGTCGGGATAGGATGCATTCCATAGTGCATCGGTAAATGTCCCGTGTCAGGATAGGATGCACTCCTTAGTGCATCGGTAAATGTTCCGAGTCAGGATAGGATGCAGTCCTTAGTGCATCGGTAAATGTTCCGTGTCAGGATAGGATGCACTCCTTAGTGCATCGGTAAATGTTCCGAGTCAGGATAGGATGCAGTCCTTAGTGCATCGGTAAATGTTCCGTGTCAGGTTAGGATGCACTCCTTAGTGCATCGGTAAATGTTCCGTGTCAGGATAGGATGCACTCCTTAGTGCATCGGTAAATGTTCCGAGTCAGGATAGGATGCAGTCCTTAGTGCATCGGTAAATGTTCCGTGTCGGGATAGGATGCACTCCTTAGTGCATCGGTAAATGTTCCGTGTCGGGATAGGATGCACTCCTTAGTGCATCGGTAAATGTTCCGTGTCAGGATAGGATGCACTCCTTAGTGCATCGGTAAATGTTCCGTGTCAGGATAGGATGCACTCCTTAGTGCATCGGTAAATGTTCCGTGTCAGGATAGGATGCACTCCTTAGTGCATCGGTAAATGTTCCGTGTCGGGATAGGATGCACTCCTTAGTGCATCGGTAAATGTTCCGTGTCGGGATAGGATGCACTCCTTAGTGCATCGGTAAATGTTCCGTGTCGGGATAGGATGCACTCCTTAGTGCATCGGTAAATGTTCCGTGTCGGGATAGGATGCACTCCTTAGTGCATCGGTAAATGTTCCGTGTCAGGATAGGATGCACTCCTTAGTGCATCGGTAAATGTTCCGTGTCAGGATAGGATGCACTCCTTAGTGCATCGGTAAATGTTCCGTGTCGGGATAGGATGCAGTCCTTAGTGCATCGGTAAATGTTCCGTGTCAGGATAGGATGCACTCCTTAGTGCATCGGTAAATGTTCCGTGTCAGGATAGGATGCACTCCTTAGTGCATCGGTAAATGTTCCGTGTCAGGATAGGATGCACTCCTTAGTGCATCGGTAAATGTTCCGTGTCGGGATAGGATGCACTCCTTAGTGCATCGGTAAATGTTCAGTGTCAGGATAGGATGCACTCCTTAGTGCATCGGTAAATGTTCCGTGTCAGGATAGGATGCAGTCCTTAGTGCATCGGTAAATGTTCCGTGTCAGGATAGGATGCACTCCTTAGTGCATCGGTAAATGTTCCGTGTCAGGATAGGATGCACTCCTTAGTGCATCGGTAAATGTTCCGTGTCAGGATAGGATGCACTCCTTAGTGCATCGGTAAATGTTCCCTGTCAGGATAGGATGCACTCCTTAGTGCATCGGTAAATGTTCCGTGTCAGGATAGGATGCACTCCTTAGTGCATCGGTAAATGTTCCGTGTCAGGATAGGATGCAGTCCTTAGTGCATCGGTAAATGTTCCGTGTCAGGATAGGATGCAGTCCTTAGTGCATCGGTAAATGTTCCGTGTCGGGATAGGATGCAGTCCTTAGTGCATCGGTAAATGTTCCGTGTCAGGATAGGATGCAGTCCTTAGTGCATCGGTAAATGTTCCGTGTCAGGATAGGATGCACTCCTTAGTGCATCGGTAAATGTTCCGTGTCGGGATAGGATGCACTCCTTAGTGCATCGGTAAATGTTCCGTGTCGGGATAGGATGCACTCCTTAGTGCATCGGTAAATGTTCCGTGTCGGGATAGGATGCACTCCTTAGTGCATCGGTAAATGTTCAGTGTCAGGATAGGATGCACTCCTTAGTGCATCGGTAAATGTTCCGTGTCGGGATAGGATGCACTCCTTAGTGCATCGGTAAATGTTCCGTGTCGGGATAGGGTGCTCTCCTTAGTGCATCGGTAAATGTTCCGTGTCAGGATAGGATGCACTCCTTAGTGCATCGGTAAATGTTCAGTGTCAGGATAGGATGCACTCCTTAGTGCATCGGTAAATGTTCCGTGTCGGGATAGGATGCACTCCTTAGTGCATCGGTAAATGTTCCGTGTCAGGATAGGATGCACTCCTTAGTGCATCGGTAAATGTTCCGTGTCAGGATAGGATGCACTCCTTAGTGCATCGGTAAATGTTCCGTGTCAGGATAGGATGCACTCCTTAGTGCATCGGTAAATGTTCAGTGTCAGGATAGGATGCACTCCTTAGTGCATCGGTAAATGTTCCGTGTCCGGATAGGATGCACTCCTTAGTGCATCGGTAAATGTTCCGTGTCGGGATCGGATGCACTCCTTAGTGCATCGGTAAATGTTCCGTGTCTGGATAGGATGCACTCCTTAGTGCATCGGTAAATGTTCCGTGTCGGGATAGGATGCACTCCTTAGTGCATCGGTAAATGTTCCGTGTCAGGATAGGATGCATTCCTTAGTGCATCGGTAAATGTTCCGTGTCAGGATAGGATGCACTCCTTAGTGCATCGGTAAATGTTCCGTGTCGGGATAGGATGCACTCCTTAGTGCATCGGTAAATGTTCAGTGTCAGGATAGGATGCACTCCTTAGTGCATCGGTAAATGTTCCGTGTCAGGATAGGATGCAGTCCTTAGTGCATCGGTAAATGTTCCGTGTCAGGATAGGATGCACTCCTTAGTGCATCGGTAAATGTTCCGTGTCAGGATAGGATGCACTCCTTAGTGCATCGGTAAATGTTCCGTGTCAGGATAGGATGCACTCCTTAGTGCATCGGTAAATGTTCCCTGTCAGGATAGGATGCACTCCTTAGTGCATCGGTAAATGTTCCGTGTCAGGATAGGATGCACTCCTTAGTGCATCGGTAAATGTTCCGTGTCAGGATAGGATGCAGTCCTTAGTGCATCGGTAAATGTTCCGTGTCAGGATAGGATGCAGTCCTTAGTGCATCGGTAAATGTTCCGTGTCGGGATAGGATGCAGTCCTTAGTGCATCGGTAAATGTTCCGTGTCAGGATAGGATGCAGTCCTTAGTGCATCGGTAAATGTTCCGTGTCAGGATAGGATGCACTCCTTAGTGCATCGGTAAATGTTCCGTGTCGGGATAGGATGCACTCCTTAGTGCATCGGTAAATGTTCCGTGTCGGGATAGGATGCACTCCTTAGTGCATCGGTAAATGTTCCGTGTCGGGATAGGATGCACTCCTTAGTGCATCGGTAAATGTTCAGTGTCAGGATAGGATGCACTCCTTAGTGCATCGGTAAATGTTCCGTGTCGGGATAGGATGCACTCCTTAGTGCATCGGTAAATGTTCCGTGTCGGGATAGGGTGCTCTCCTTAGTGCATCGGTAAATGTTCCGTGTCAGGATAGGATGCACTCCTTAGTGCATCGGTAAATGTTCAGTGTCAGGATAGGATGCACTCCTTAGTGCATCGGTAAATGTTCCGTGTCGGGATAGGATGCACTCCTTAGTGCATCGGTAAATGTTCCGTGTCAGGATAGGATGCACTCCTTAGTGCATCGGTAAATGTTCCGTGTCAGGATAGGATGCACTCCTTAGTGCATCGGTAAATGTTCCGTGTCAGGATAGGATGCACTCCTTAGTGCATCGGTAAATGTTCAGTGTCAGGATAGGATGCACTCCTTAGTGCATCGGTAAATGTTCCGTGTCCGGATAGGATGCACTCCTTAGTGCATCGGTAAATGTTCCGTGTCGGGATCGGATGCACTCCTTAGTGCATCGGTAAATGTTCCGTGTCTGGATAGGATGCACTCCTTAGTGCATCGGTAAATGTTCCGTGTCGGGATAGGATGCACTCCTTAGTGCATCGGTAAATGTTCCGTGTCAGGATAGGATGCATTCCTTAGTGCATCGGTAAATGTTCCGTGTCAGGATAGGGTGCATTCCTTAGTGCATCGGTAAATGTTCCGTGTCGGGATAGGATGCATTCCTTAGTGCATCGGTAAATGTTCCGTGTCGGGATAGGGTGCATTCCTTAGTGCATCGGTAAATGTTCCGTGTCGGGATAGGATGCATTCCTTAGTGCATCGGTAAATGTTCCGTGTCAGGATAGGGTGCATTCCTTAGTGCATCGGTAAATGTTCCGTGTCGGGATAGGATGCACTCCTTAGTGCATCGGTAAATGTTCCGTGTCCGTATAGGATGCACTCCTTAGTGCATCGGTAAATGTTCCGTGTCGGGATAGGATGCACTCCTTAGTGCATCGGTAAATGTTCCGTGTCAGGATAGGATGCACTCCTTAGTGCATCGGTAAATGTTCCGTGTCAGGATAGGATGCAGTCCTTAGTGCATCGGTAAATGTTCCGTGACAGGATAGGATGCACTCCTTAGTGCATCGGTAAATGTTCCGTGTCGGGATAGGATGCACTCCTTAGTGCATCGGTAAATGTTCCGTGTCAGGATAGGGTGCACTCCTTAGTGCATCGGTAAATGTTCCGTGTCAGGATAGGATGCACTCCTTAGTGCATCGGTAAATGTTCCGTGTCGGGATAGGATGCACTCCTTAGTGCATCGGTAAATGTTCCGTGTCGGGATAGGATGCACTCCTTAGTGCATCGGTAAATGTTCCGTGTCAGGATAGGATGCACTCCTTAGTGCATCGGTAAATGTTCAGTGTCAGGATAGGATGCATTCCTTAGTGCATCGGTAAATGTTCCGTGTCAGGATAGGATGCAGTCCTTAGTGCATCGGTAAATGTTCCGTGTCAGGATAGGGTGCACTCCTTAGTGCATCGGTAAATGTTCCGTGTCGGGATAGGATGCAGTCCATAGTGCATCGGTAAATGTTCCGTGTCGGGATAGGATGCAGTCCTTAGTGCATCGGTAATTGTTCCGTGTCGGGATAGGATGCAGTCCTTAGTGCATCGGTAAATGTTCAGTGTCAGGATAGGATGCACTCCTTAGTGCATCGGTAAATGTTCCGTGTCAGGATAGGATGCATTCCTTAGTGCATCGGTAAATGTTCCGTGTCGGGATAGGATGCAGTCCTTAGTGCATCGGTAAATGTTCCGTGTCAGGATAGGATGCACTCCTTAGTGCATCGGTAAATGTTCCGTGTAGGGATAGGATGCATTCCTTAGTGCCTCGGTAAATGTTCCGTGTCGGGATAGGATGCAGTCCTTAGTGCATCGGTAAATGTTCCGTGTCAGGATAGGATGCACTCCTTAGTGCATCGGTAAATGTTCCGTGTAGGGATAGGATGCATTCCTTAGTGCCTCGGTAAATGTTCCGTGTCGGGATAGGATGCAGTCCTTAGTGCATCGGTAAATGTTCCGTGTCGGGATAGGATGCACTCCATAGTGCATCGGTAAATGTTCCGTGTCGGGATAGGATGCACTCCTTAGTGCATCGGTAAATGTTCCGTGTCAGGATAGGATGCACTCCTTAGTGCATCGGTAAATGTTCCGTGTCGGGATAGGATGCACTCCTTAGTGCATCGGTAAATGTTCAGTGTCGGGATAGGATGCACTCCTTAGTGCATCGGTAAATGTTCCGTGTCGGGATAGGATGCACTCCTTAGTGCATCGGTAAATGTTCCGTGTCAGGATAGGATGCATTCCTTAGTGCATCGGTAAATGTTCCGTGTCGGGATAGGATGCACTCCTTAGTGCATCGGTAAATGTTCCGTGTAGGGATAGGATGCATTCCTTAGTGCATCGGTAAATGTTCCGTGTCGGGATAGGATGCAGTCCTTAGTGCATCGGTAAATGTTCCGTGTCGGGATAGGATGCACTCCATAGTGCATCGGTAAATGTTCCGTGTCGGGATAGGATGCACTCCTTAGTGCATCGGTAAATGTTCCGTGTCAGGATAGGATGCACTCCTTAGTGCATCGGTAAATGTTCCGTGTCGGGATAGGATGCACTCCTTAGTGCATCGGTAAATGTTCAGTGTCGGGATAGGATGCACTCCTTAGTGCATCGGTAAATGTTCCGTGTCGGGATAGGATGCACTCCTTAGTGCATCGGTAAATGTTCCGTGTCAGGATAGGATGCATTCCTTAGTGCATCGGTAAATGTTCCGTGTCGGGATAGGATGCACTCCTTAGTGCATCGGTAAATGTTCCGTGTAGGGATAGGATGCATTCCTTAGTGCATCGGTAAATGTTCCGTGTCGGGATAGGATGCACTCCTTAGTGCATCGGTAAATGTTCCGTGTCGGGATAGGATGCACTCCTTAGTGCATCGGTAAATGTTCCGTGTCGGGATAGGATGCACTCCTTAGTGCATCGGTAAATGTTCCGTGTCCGGATAGGATGCACTCCTTAGTGCATCGGTAAATGTTCCGTGTCGGGATAGGATGCACTCCTTAGTGCATCGGTAAATGTTCCGTGTCAGGATAGGATGCACTCCTTAGTGCATCGGTAAATGTTCCGTGTAGGGATAGGATGCATTCCTTAGTGCCTCGGTAAATGTTCCATGTCGGGATAGGATGCACTCCTTAGTGCATCGGTAAATGTTCCGTGTCAGGATAGGATGCACTCCTTAGTGCATCGGTAAATGTTCCGTGTCGGGATAGGATGCACTCCTTAGTGCATCGGTAAATGTTCCGTGTCGGGATAGGATGCACTCCTTAGTGCATCGGTAAATGTTCCGTGTCGGGATAGGATGCACTCCTTAGTGCATCGGTAAATGTTCCGTGTCGGGATAGGATGCACTCCTTAGTGCATCGGTAAATGTTCCGTGTCGGGATCGGATGCATTCCTTAGTGCATCGGTAAATGTTCCGTGTCGGGATAGGATGCACTCCTTAGTGCATCGGTAAATGTTCCGTGTCAGGATAGGATGCACTCCTTAGTGCATCGGTAAATGTTCCGTGTCGGGATAGGATGCACTCCTTAGTGCAGCGGTAAATGTTCCGTGTCGGGATAGGATGCACTCCTTAGTGCATCGGTAATTGTTCCGTGTCGGGATAGGATGCACTCCTTAGTGCATCGGTAAATGTTCCGTGTCGGGATAGGATGCACTCCTTAGTGCATCGGTAAATGTTCCGTGTCGGGATAGGATGCACTCCTTAGTGCATCGGTAAATGTTCCGTGTCGGGATAGGATGCACTCCTTAGTGCATCGGTAAATGTTCCGTGTCGGGATAGGATGCACTCCTTAGTGCATCGGTAAATGTTCCGTGTCAGGATAGGATGCATTCCTTAGTGCATCGGTAAATGTTCCGTGTCGGGATAGGATGCACTCCTTAGTGCATCGGTAAATGTTCCGTGTAGGGATAGGATGCATTCCTTAGTGCATCGGTAAATGTTCCGTGTCGGGATAGGATGCACTCCTTAGTGCATCGGTAAATGTTCCGTGTCGGGATAGGATGCACTCCTTAGTGCATCGGTAAATGTTCCGTGTCGGGATAGGATGCACTCCTTAGTGCATCGGTAAATGTTCCGTGTCAGGATAGGATGCACTCCTTAGTGCATCGGTAAATGTTCCGTGTCGGGATAGGATGCACTCCTTAGTGCATCGGTAAATGTTCCGTGTCGGGATAGGGTGCTCTCCTTAGTGCATCGGTAAATGTTCCGTGTCAGGATAGGATGCACTCCTTAGTGCATCGGTAAATGTTCAGTGTCAGGATAGGATGCACTCCTTAGTGCATCGGTAAATGTTCCGTGTCGGGATAGGATGCACTCCTTAGTGCATCGGTAAATGTTCCGTGTCAGGATAGGATGCACTCCTTAGTGCATCGGTAAATGTTCCGTGTCAGGATAGGATGCACTCCTTAGTGCATCGGTAAATGTTCCGTGTCAGGATAGGATGCACTCCTTAGTGCATCGGTAAATGTTCAGTGTCAGGATAGGATGCACTCCTTAGTGCATCGGTAAATGTTCCGTGTCCGGATAGGATGCACTCCTTAGTGCATCGGTAAATGTTCCGTGTCGGGATCGGATGCACTCCTTAGTGCATCGGTAAATGTTCCGTGTCTGGATAGGATGCACTCCTTAGTGCATCGGTAAATGTTCCGTGTCGGGATAGGATGCACTCCTTAGTGCATCGGTAAATGTTCCGTGTCAGGATAGGATGCATTCCTTAGTGCATCGGTAAATGTTCCGTGTCAGGATAGGGTGCATTCCTTAGTGCATCGGTAAATGTTCCGTGTCGGGATAGGATGCATTCCTTAGTGCATCGGTAAATGTTCCGTGTCGGGATAGGGTGCATTCCTTAGTGCATCGGTAAATGTTCCGTGTCGGGATAGGATGCATTCCTTAGTGCATCGGTAAATGTTCCGTGTCAGGATAGGGTGCATTCCTTAGTGCATCGGTAAATGTTCCGTGTCGGGATAGGATGCACTCCTTAGTGCATCGGTAAATGTTCCGTGTCCGTATAGGATGCACTCCTTAGTGCATCGGTAAATGTTCCGTGTCGGGATAGGATGCACTCCTTAGTGCATCGGTAAATGTTCCGTGTCAGGATAGGATGCACTCCTTAGTGCATCGGTAAATGTTCCGTGTCAGGATAGGATGCAGTCCTTAGTGCATCGGTAAATGTTCCGTGACAGGATAGGATGCACTCCTTAGTGCATCGGTAAATGTTCCGTGTCGGGATAGGATGCACTCCTTAGTGCATCGGTAAATGTTCCGTGTCAGGATAGGGTGCACTCCTTAGTGCATCGGTAAATGTTCCGTGTCAGGATAGGATGCACTCCTTAGTGCATCGGTAAATGTTCCGTGTCGGGATAGGATGCACTCCTTAGTGCATCGGTAAATGTTCCGTGTCGGGATAGGATGCACTCCTTAGTGCATCGGTAAATGTTCCGTGTCAGGATAGGATGCACTCCTTAGTGCATCGGTAAATGTTCAGTGTCAGGATAGGATGCATTCCTTAGTGCATCGGTAAATGTTCCGTGTCAGGATAGGATGCAGTCCTTAGTGCATCGGTAAATGTTCCGTGTCAGGATAGGGTGCACTCCTTAGTGCATCGGTAAATGTTCCGTGTCGGGATAGGATGCAGTCCATAGTGCATCGGTAAATGTTCCGTGTCGGGATAGGATGCAGTCCTTAGTGCATCGGTAATTGTTCCGTGTCGGGATAGGATGCAGTCCTTAGTGCATCGGTAAATGTTCAGTGTCAGGATAGGATGCACTCCTTAGTGCATCGGTAAATGTTCCGTGTCAGGATAGGATGCATTCCTTAGTGCATCGGTAAATGTTCCGTGTCGGGATAGGATGCAGTCCTTAGTGCATCGGTAAATGTTCCGTGTCAGGATAGGATGCACTCCTTAGTGCATCGGTAAATGTTCCGTGTAGGGATAGGATGCATTCCTTAGTGCCTCGGTAAATGTTCCGTGTCGGGATAGGATGCAGTCCTTAGTGCATCGGTAAATGTTCCGTGTCAGGATAGGATGCACTCCTTAGTGCATCGGTAAATGTTCCGTGTAGGGATAGGATGCATTCCTTAGTGCCTCGGTAAATGTTCCGTGTCGGGATAGGATGCAGTCCTTAGTGCATCGGTAAATGTTCCGTGTCGGGATAGGATGCACTCCATAGTGCATCGGTAAATGTTCCGTGTCGGGATAGGATGCACTCCTTAGTGCATCGGTAAATGTTCCGTGTCAGGATAGGATGCACTCCTTAGTGCATCGGTAAATGTTCCGTGTCGGGATAGGATGCACTCCTTAGTGCATCGGTAAATGTTCAGTGTCGGGATAGGATGCACTCCTTAGTGCATCGGTAAATGTTCCGTGTCGGGATAGGATGCACTCCTTAGTGCATCGGTAAATGTTCCGTGTCAGGATAGGATGCATTCCTTAGTGCATCGGTAAATGTTCCGTGTCGGGATAGGATGCACTCCTTAGTGCATCGGTAAATGTTCCGTGTAGGGATAGGATGCATTCCTTAGTGCATCGGTAAATGTTCCGTGTCGGGATAGGATGCAGTCCTTAGTGCATCGGTAAATGTTCCGTGTCGGGATAGGATGCACTCCATAGTGCATCGGTAAATGTTCCGTGTCGGGATAGGATGCACTCCTTAGTGCATCGGTAAATGTTCCGTGTCAGGATAGGATGCACTCCTTAGTGCATCGGTAAATGTTCCGTGTCGGGATAGGATGCACTCCTTAGTGCATCGGTAAATGTTCAGTGTCGGGATAGGATGCACTCCTTAGTGCATCGGTAAATGTTCCGTGTCGGGATAGGATGCACTCCTTAGTGCATCGGTAAATGTTCCGTGTCAGGATAGGATGCATTCCTTAGTGCATCGGTAAATGTTCCGTGTCGGGATAGGATGCACTCCTTAGTGCATCGGTAAATGTTCCGTGTAGGGATAGGATGCATTCCTTAGTGCATCGGTAAATGTTCCGTGTCGGGATAGGATGCACTCCTTAGTGCATCGGTAAATGTTCCGTGTCGGGATAGGATGCACTCCTTAGTGCATCGGTAAATGTTCCGTGTCGGGATAGGATGCACTCCTTAGTGCATCGGTAAATGTTCCGTGTCCGGATAGGATGCACTCCTTAGTGCATCGGTAAATGTTCCGTGTCGGGATAGGATGCACTCCTTAGTGCATCGGTAAATGTTCCGTGTCAGGATAGGATGCACTCCTTAGTGCATCGGTAAATGTTCCGTGTAGGGATAGGATGCATTCCTTAGTGCCTCGGTAAATGTTCCGTGTCGGGATAGGATGCACTCCTTAGTGCATCGGTAAATGTTCCGTGTCAGGATAGGATGCACTCCTTAGTGCATCGGTAAATGTTCCGTGTCGGGATAGGATGCACTCCTTAGTGCATCGGTAAATGTTCCGTGTCGGGATAGGATGCACTCCTTAGTGCATCGGTAAATGTTCCGTGTCGGGATAGGATGCACTCCTTAGTGCATCGGTAAATGTTCCGTGTCGGGATAGGATGCACTCCTTAGTGCATCGGTAAATGTTCCGTGTCGGGATCGGATGCATTCCTTAGTGCATCGGTAAATGTTCCGTGTCGGGATAGGATGCACTCCTTAGTGCATCGGTAAATGTTCCGTGTCAGGATAGGATGCACTCCTTAGTGCATCGGTAAATGTTCCGTGTCGGGATAGGATGCACTCCTTAGTGCAGCGGTAAATGTTCCGTGTCAGGATAGGATGCACTCCTTAGTGCATCGGTAATTGTTCCGTGTCGGGATAGGATGCACTCCTTAGTGCATCGGTAAATGTTCCGTGTCGGGATAGGATGCACTCCTTAGTGCATCGGTAAATGTTCCGTGTCGGGATAGGATGCACTCCTTAGTGCATCGGTAAATGTTCCGTGTCGGGATAGGATGCACTCCTTAGTGCATCGGTAAATGTTCCGTGTCGGGATAGGATGCACTCCTTAGTGCATCGGTAAATGTTCCGTGTCAGGATAGGATGCATTCCTTAGTGCATCGGTAAATGTTCCGTGTCGGGATAGGATGCACTCCTTAGTGCATCGGTAAATGTTCCGTGTAGGGATAGGATGCATTCCTTAGTGCATCGGTAAATGTTCCGTGTCGGGATAGGATGCACTCCTTAGTGCATCGGTAAATGTTCCGTGTCGGGATAGGATGCACTCCTTAGTGCATCGGTAAATGTTCCGTGTCGGGATAGGATGCACTCCTTAGTGCATCGGTAAATGTTCCGTGTCCGGATAGGATGCACTCCTTAGTGCATCGGTAAATGTTCCGTGTCGGGATAGGATGCACTCCTTAGTGCATCGGTAAATGTTCCGTGTCAGGATAGGATGCACTCCTTAGTGCATCGGTAAATGTTCCGTGTAGGGATAGGATGCATTCCTTAGTGCCTCGGTAAATGTTCCGTGTCGGGATAGGATGCACTCCTTAGTGCATCGGTAAATGTTCCGTGTCAGGATAGGATGCACTCCTTAGTGCATCGGTAAATGTTCCGTGTCGGGATAGGATGCACTCCTTAGTGCATCGGTAAATGTTCCGTGTCGGGATAGGATGCACTCCTTAGTGCATCGGTAAATGTTCCGTGTCGGGATAGGATGCACTCCTTAGTGCATCGGTAAATGTTCCGTGTCGGGATAGGATGCACTCCTTAGTGCATCGGTAAATGTTCCGTGTCGGGATCGGATGCATTCCTTAGTGCATCGGTAAATGTTCCGTGTCGGGATAGGATGCACTCCTTAGTGCATCGGTAAATGTTCCGTGTCAGGATAGGATGCACTCCTTAGTGCATCGGTAAATGTTCCGTGTCGGGATAGGATGCACTCCTTAGTGCAGCGGTAAATGTTCCGTGTCAGGATAGGATGCACTCCTTAGTGCATCGGTAATTGTTCCGTGTCGGGATAGGATGCACTCCTTAGTGCATCGGTAAATGTTCCGTGTCGGGATAGGATGCACTCCTTAGTGCATCGGTAAATGTTCCGTGTCGGGATAGGATGCACTCCTTAGTGCATCGGTAAATGTTCCGTGTCGGGATAGGATGCACTCCTTAGTGCATCGGTAAATGTTCCGTGTCGGGATAGGATGCACTCCTTAGTGCATCGGTAAATGTTCCGTGTCAGGATAGGATGCACTCCTTAGTGCATCGGTAATTGTTCCGTGTCGGGATAGGATGCACTCCTTAGTGCATCGGTAAATGTTCCGTGTCGGGATAGGATGCAGTCCTTAGTGCATCGGTAAATGTTCCGTGTCAGGATAGGATGCACTCCTTAGTGCATCGGTAAATGTTCCGTGTCAGGATAGGATGCATTCCTTAGTGCATCGGTAAATGTTCCGTGTAGGGATAGGATGCACTCCTTAGTGCATCGGTAAATGTTCCGTGTCAGGATAGGATGCACTCCTTAGTGCATCGGTAAATGTTCCGTGTCCGGATAGGGTGCAGTCCATAGTGCATCGGTAAATGTTCCGTGTCAGGATAGGATGCACTCCTTAGTGCATCGGTAAATGTTCCGTGTCAGGATAGGATGCATTCCTTAGTGCATCGGTAAATGTTCCGTGTCGGGATAGGATGCACTCCTTAGTGCAGCGGTAAATGTTCCGTGTCGGGATAGGATGCATTCCTTAGTGCATCGGTAAATGTTCCGTGTCGGGATGGGATGCACTCCTTAGTGCATCGGTAAATGTTCCGTGTCGGGATAGGATGCACTCCTTAGTGCATCGGTAAATGTTCCGTGTCGGGATAGGGTGCACTCCTTAGTGCATCGGTAAATGTTCCGTGTCGGGATAGGGTGCACTCCTTAGTGCATCGGTAAATGTTCCGTGTCGGGATAGGATGCATTCCTTAGTGCATCGGTAAATGTTCCGTGTCGGGATAGGATGCACTCCTTAGTGCATCGGTAAATGTTCCGTGTCGGGATAGGATGCAGTCCTTAGTGCATCGGTAAATGTTCCGTGTCGGGATAGGATGCAGTCCTTAGTGCATCGGTAAATGTTCCGTGTCGGGATAGGATGCAGTCCTTAGTGCATCGGTAAATGTTCAGTGTCAGGATAGGATGCATTCCTTAGTGCATCGGTAAATGTTCCGTGTCGGGATCGGATGCACTCCTTAGTGCATCGGTAAATGTTCCGTGTCAGGATAGGATGCACTCCTTAGTGCATCGGTAAATGTTCAGTGTCAGGATAGGATGCACTCCTTAGTGCATCGGTAAATGTTCCGTGTCGTGATAGGATGCACTCCTTAGTGCATCGGTAAATGTTCCGTGTCGGGATAGGATGCACTCCTTAGTGCATCGGTAAATGTTCCGTGTCGGGATAGGATGCAGTCCTTAGTGCATCGGTAAATGTTCCGTGTCAGGATAGGATGCACTCCTTAGTGCATCGGTAAATGTTCCGTGTCAGGATAGGATGCACTCCTTAGTGCATCGGTAAATGTTCCGTGTCGGGATAGGATGCACTCCTTAGTGCATCGGTAAATGTTCCGTGTCGGGATAGGATGCACTCCTTAGTGCATCGGTAAATGTTCCGTGTCAGGATAGGATGCACTCCTTAGTGCATCGGTAAATGTTCCGTGTCGGGATAGGATGCACTCCTTAGTGCATCGGTAAATGTTCCGTGTCAGGATAGGATGCACTCCTTAGTGCATCGGTAAATGTTCCGTGTCGGGATAGGATGCACTCCTTAGTGCATCGGTAAATGTTCCGTGTCGGGATAGGATGCAGTCCTTAGTGCATCGGTAAATGTTCCGTGTCAGGATAGGATGCACTCCTTAGTGCATCGGTAAATGTTCCGTGTCAGGATAGGATGCACTCCTTAGTACATCGGTAAATGTTCCGTGTCAGGATAGGATGCACTCCTTAGTGCATCGGTAAATGTTCCGTGTCGGGATAGGATGCACTCCTTAGTGCATCGGTAAATGTTCCGTGTCGGGATAGGATGCACTCCTTAGTGCATCGGTAAATGTTCCGTGTCGGGATAGGATGCACTCCTTAGTGCATCGGTAAATGTTCCGTGTCGGGATAGGATGCACTCCTTAGTGCATCGGTAAATGTTCCGTGTCAGGATAGGATGCACTCCTTAGTGCATCGGTAAATGTTCCGTGTCGGGATAGGATGCAGTCCTTAGTGCATCGGTAAATGTTCCGTGTCAGGATAGGATGCACTCCTTAGTGCATCGGTAAATGTTCCGTGTCAGGATAGGATGCACTCCTTAGTGCATCGGTAAATGTTCCGTGTCAGGATAGGATGCACTCCTTAGTGCATCGGTAAATGTTCCGTGTCGGGATAGGATGCACTCCTTAGTGCATCGGTAAATGTTCAGTGTCAGGATAGGATGCACTCCTTAGTGCATCGGTAAATGTTCCGTGTCAGGATAGGATGCAGTCCTTAGTGCATCGGTAAATGTTCCGTGTCAGGATAGGATGCACTCCTTAGTGCATCGGTAAATGTTCCGTGTCAGGATAGGATGCACTCCTTAGTGCATCGGTAAATGTTCCGTGTCAGGATAGGATGCACTCCTTAGTGCATCGGTAAATGTTCCCTGTTAGGATAGGATGCACTCCTTAGTGCATCGGTAAATGTTCCGTGTCAGGATAGGATGCACTCCTTAGTGCATCGGTAAATGTTCCGTGTCAGGATAGGATGCAGTCCTTAGTGCATCGGTAAATGTTCCGTGTCAGGATAGGATGCAGTCCTTAGTGCATCGGTAAATGTTCCGTGTCAGGATAGGATGCAGTCCTTAGTGCATCGGTAAATGTTCCGTGTCGGGATAGGATGCAGTCCTTAGTGCATCGGTAAATGTTCCGTGTCAGGATAGGATGCAGTCCTTAGTGCATCGGTAAATGTTCCGTGTCAGGATAGGATGCACTCCTTAGTGCATCGGTAAATGTTCCGTGTCAGGATAGGATGCACTCCTTAGTGCATCGGTAAATGTTCCGTGTCGGGATAGGATGCACTCCTTAGTGCATCGGTAAATGTTCCGTGTCAGGATAGGATGCACTCCTTAGTGCATCGGTAAATGTTCAGTGTCAGGATAGGATGCACTCCTTAGTGCATCTGTAAATGTTCCGTGTCGGGATAGGATGCACTCCTTAGTGCATCGGTAAATGTTCCGTGTCGGGATAGGGTGCACTCCTTAGTGCATCGGTAAATGTTCCGTGTCAGGATAGGATGCACTCCTTAGTGCATCGGTAAATGTTCAGTGTCAGGATAGGATGCACTCCTTAGTGCATCGGTAAATGTTCCGTGTCGGGATAGGATGCACTCCTTAGTGCATCGGTAAATGTTCCGTGTCAGGATAGGATGCACTCCTTAGTGCATCGGTAAATGTTCCGTGTCAGGATAGGATGCACTCCTTAATGCATCGGTAAATGTTCCGTGTCAGGATAGGATGCACTCCTTAGTGCATCGGTAAATGTTCAGTGTCAGGATAGGATGCACTCCTTAGTGCATCGGTAAATGTTCCGTGTCCGGATAGGATGCACTCCTTAGTGCATCGGTAAATGTTCCGTGTCGGGATCGGATGCACTCCTTAGTGCATCGGTAAATGTTCCGTGTCAGGATAGGATGCACTCCTTAGTGCATCGGTAAATGTTCCGTGTCGGGATAGGATGCACTCCTTAGTGCATCGGTAAATGTTCCGTGTCAGGATAGGATGCATTCCTTAGTGCATCGGTAAATGTTCCGTGTCAGGATAGGGTGCATTCCTTAGTGCATCGGTAAATGTTCCGTGTCGGGATAGGATGCATTCCTTAGTGCATCGGTAAATGTTCCGTGTCAGGATAGGGTGCATTCCTTAGTGCATCGGTAAATGTTCCATGTCGGGATAGGATGCATTCCTTAGTGCATCGGTAAATGTTCCGTGTCCGGATAGGGTGCATTCCTTAGTGCATCGGTAAATGTTCCGTGTCGGGATAGGATGCACTCCTTAGTGCATCGGTAAATGTTCCGTGTCCGTATAGGATGCACTCCTTAGTGCATCGGTAAATGTTCCGTGTCGGGATAGGATGCACTCCTTAGTGCATCGGTAAATGTTCCGTGTCAGGATAGGATGCACTCCTTAGTGCATCGGTAAATGTTCCGTGTCAGGATAGGATGCAGTCCTTAGTGCATCGGTAAATGTTCCGTGTCAGGATAGGATGCACTCCTTAGTGCATCGGTAAATGTTCCGTGTCGGGATAGGATGCACTCCTTAGTGCATCGGTAAATGTTCCGTGTCAGGATAGGGTGCACTCCTTAGTGCATCGGTAAATGTTCCGTGTCAGGATAGGATGCACTCCTTAGTGCATCGGTAAATGTTCCGTGTCGGGATAGGATGCACTCCTTATTGCATCGGTAAATGTTCCGTGTCAGGATAGGATGCACTCCTTAGTGCATCGGTAAATGTTCAGTGTCAGGATAGGATGCATTCCTTAGTGCATCGGTAAATGTTCCGTGTCAGGATAGGATGCAGTCCTTAGTGCATCGGTAAATGTTCCGTGTCAGGATAGGGTGCACTCCTTAGTGCATCGGTAAATGTTCCGTGTCGGGATAGGATGCAGTCCATAGTGCATCGGTAAATGTTCCGTGTCGGGATAGGATGCAGTCCTTAGTGCATCGGTAATTGTTCTGTGTCGGGATAGGATGCAGTCCTTAGTGCATCGGTAAATGTTCAGTGTCAGGATAGGATGCACTCCTTAGTGCATCGGTAAATGTTCCGTGTCAGGATAGGATGCATTCCTTAGTGCATCGGTAAATGTTCCGTGTCGGGATAGGATGCAGTCCTTAGTGCATCGGTAAATGTTCCGTGTCAGGATAGGATGCACTCCTTAGTGCATCGGTAAATGTTCCGTGTAGGGATAGGATGCATTCCTTAGTGCCTCGGTAAATGTTCCGTGTCGGGATAGGATGCAGTCCTTAGTGCATCGGTAAATGTTCCGTGTCAGGATAGGATGCACTCCTTAGTGCATCGGTAAATGTTCCGTGTAGGGATAGGATGCATTCCTTAGTGCCTCGGTAAATGTTCCGTGTCGGGAAAGGATGCATTCCTTAGTGCATCGGTAAATGTTCCGTGTCAGGATAGGATGCAGTCCTTAGTGCATCGGTAAATGTTCCGTGTCAGGATAGGGTGCACTCCATAGTGCATCGGTAAATGTTCCGTGTCGGGATAGGATGCAGTCCATAGTGCATCGGTAAATGTTCCGTGTCGGGATAGGATGCAGTCCTTAGTGCATCGGTAATTGTTCTGTGTCGGGATAGGATGCAGTCCTTAGTGCATCGGTAAATGTTCAGTGTCAGGATAGGATGCACTCCTTAGTGCATCGGTAAATGTTCCGTGTCAGGATAGGATGCATTCCTTAGTGCATCGGTAAATGTTCCGTGTCGGGATAGGATGCAGTCCTTAGTGCATCGGTAAATGTTCCGTGTCAGGATAGGATGCACTCCTTAGTGCATCGGTAAATGTTCCGTGTAGGGATAGGATGCATTCCTTAGTGCCTCGGTAAATGTTCCGTGTCGGGATAGGATGCAGTCCTTAGTGCATCGGTAAATGTTCCGTGTCAGGATAGGATGCACTCCTTAGTGCATCGGTAAATGTTCCGTGTAGGGATAGGATGCATTCCTTAGTGCCTCGGTAAATGTTCCGTGTCGGGATAGGATGCAGTCCTTAGTGCATCGGTAAATGTTCCGTGTCGGGATAGGATCCACTCCATAGTGCATCGGTAAATGTTCCGTGTCGGGATAGGATGCACTCCTTAGTGCATCGGTAAATGTTCCGTGTCAGGATAGGATGCACTCCTTAGTGCATCGGTAAATGTTCCGTGTCGGGATAGGATGCACTCCTTAGTGCATCGGTAAATGTTCAGTGTCGGGATAGGATGCACTCCTTAGTGCATCGGTAAATGTTCCGTGTCGGGATAGGATGCACTCCTTAGTGCATCGGTAAATGTTCCGTGTCAGGATAGGATGCATTCCTTAGTGCATCGGTAAATGTTCCGTGTCGGGATAGGATGCACTCCTTAGTGCATCGGTAAATGTTCCGTGTAGGGATAGGATGCATTCCTTAGTGCATCGGTAAATGTTCCGTGTCGGGATAGGATGCAGTCCTTAGTGCATCGGTAAATGTTCCGTGTCGGGATAGGATGCACTCCATAGTGCATCGGTAAATGTTCCGTGTCGGGATAGGATGCACTCCTTAGTGCATCGGTAAATGTTCCGTGTCAGGATAGGATGCACTCCTTAGTGCATCGGTAAATGTTCCGTGTCGGGATAGGATGCACTCCTTAGTGCATCGGTAAATGTTCAGTGTCGGGATAGGATGCACTCCTTAGTGCATCGGTAAATGTTCCGTGTCGGGATAGGATGCACTCCTTAGTGCATCGGTAAATGTTCCGTGTCAGGATAGGATGCATTCCTTAGTGCATCGGTAAATGTTCCGTGTCGGGATAGGATGCACTCCTTAGTGCATCGGTAAATGTTCCGTGTAGGGATAGGATGCATTCCTTAGTGCATCGGTAAATGTTCCGTGTCGGGATAGTATGCACTCCTTAGTGCATCGGTAAATGTTCCGTGTCGGGATAGGATGCACTCCTTAGTGCATCGGTAAATGTTCCGTGTCGGGATAGGATGCACTCCTTAGTGCATCGGTAAATGTTCCGTGTCCGGATAGGATGCACTCCTTAGTGCATCGGTAAATGTTCCGTGTCGGGATAGGATGCACTCCTTAGTGCATCGGTAAATGTTCCGTGTCAGGATAGGATGCACTCCTTAGTGCATCGGTAAATGTTCCGTGTAGGGATAGGATGCATTCCTTAGTGCCTCGGTAAATGTTCCGTGTCGGGATAGGATGCACTCCTTAGTGCATCGGTAAATGTTCCGTGTCAGGATAGGATGCACTCCTTAGTGCATCGGTAAATGTTCCGTGTCGGGATAGGATGCACTCCTTAGTGCATCGGTAAATGTTCCGTGTCGGGATAGGATGCACTCCTTAGTGCATCGGTAAATGTTCCGTGTCAGGATAGGATGCACTCCTTAGTGCATCGGTAAATGTTCCGTGTCGGGATAGGATGCACTCCTTAGTGCATCGGTAAATGTTCCGTGTCAGGATAGGATGCACTCCTTAGTGCATCGGTAAATGTTCCGTGTCGGGATAGGATGCACTCCTTAGTGCATCGGTAAATGTTCCGTGTCGGGATAGGATGCACTCCTTAGTGCATCGGTAAATGTTCCGTGTCGGGATAGGATGCACTCCTTAGTGCATCGGTAAATGTTCCGTGTCAGGATAGGATGCACTCCTTAGTGCATCGGTAAATGTTCCGTGTCGGGATAGGATGCACTCCTTAGTGCATCGGTAAATGTTCCGTGTCAGGATAGGATGCACTCCTTAGTGCATCGGTAAATGTTCCGTGTAGGGATAGGATGCATTCCTTAGTGCATCGGTAAATGTTCCGTGTCGGGATAGGATGCACTCCTTAGTGCATCGGTAAATGTTCCGTGTCGGGATAGGATGCATTCCTTAGTGCATCGGTAAATGTTCCGTGTCAGGATAGGATGCACTCCTTAGTGCATCGGTAAATGTTCCGTGTCGGGATAGGATGCACTCCCAAGTGCATCGGTAAATGTTCCGTGTCAGGATAGGATGCACTCCTTAGTGCATCGGTAAATGTTCCGTGTCGGGATAGGATGCAGTCCTTAGTGCATCGGTAAATGTTCCGTGTCGGGATAGGATGCACTCCTTAGTGCATCGGTAAATGTTCCGTGTCGGGATAGGATGCACTCCTTAGTGCATCGGTAAATGTTCCGTGTCGGGATAGGATGCAGTCCTTAGTGCATCGGTAAATGTTCCGTGTCGGGATAGGATGCAGTCCTTAGTGCATCGGTAAATGTTCCGTGTCGGGATAGGATGCACTACTTAGTGCATCGGTAAATGTTCCGTGTCGGGATAGGATGCAGTCCTTAGTGCATCGGTAAATGTTCCGTGTCAGGATAGGATGCACTCCTTAGTGCATCGGTAAATGTTCCGTGTCAGGATAGGATGCACTCCTTAGTGCATCGGTAAATGTTCCGTGTCGGGATAGGATGCACTCCTTAGTGCATCGGTAAATGTTCCGTGTCAGGATAGGATGCAGTCCATAGTGCATCGGTAAATGTTCCGTGTCGGGATAGGATGCAGTCCTTAGTGCATCGGTAAATGTTCCGTGTAGGGATAGGATGCACTCCTTAGTGCATCGGTAAATGTTCCGTGTCAGGATAGGATGCACTCCTTAGTGCATCGGTAAATGTTCCGTGTCAGGATAGGATGCACTCCTTAGTGCATCGGTAAATGTTCCGTGTCGGGATAGGATGCAGTCCTTAGTGCATCGGTAAATGTTCCGTGTCGGGATAGGATGCACTCCTTAGTGCATCGGTAAATGTTCCGTGTCAGGATAGGATGCACTCCTTAGTGCATCGGTAAATGTTCCGTGTCGGGATAGGATGCAGTCCTTAGTGCATCGGTAAATGTTCAGTGTCAGGATAGGATGCACTCCTTAGTGCATCGGTAAATGTTCCGTGTCAGGATAGGATGCACTCCTTAGTGCATCGGTAAATGTTCCGTGTCGGGATAGGATGCACTCCTTAGTGCATCGGTAAATGTTCCGTGTCAGGATAGGATGCACTCCTTAGTGCATCGGTAAATGTTCCGTGTCGGGATAGGATGCACTCCTTAGTGCATCGGTAAATGTTCAGTGTCGGGATAGGATGCACTCCTTAGTGCATCGGTAAATGTTCCGTGTCGGGATAGGATGCACTCCTTAGTGCATCGGTAAATGTTCCGTGTCAGGATAGGATGCATTCCTTAGTGCATCGGTAAATGTTCCGTGTCGGGATAGGATGCACTCCTTAGTGCATCGGTAAATGTTCCGTGTAGGGATAGGATGCATTCCTTAGTGCATCGGTAAATGTTCCGTGTCGGGATAGTATGCACTCCTTAGTGCATCGGTAAATGTTCCGTGTCGGGATAGGATGCACTCCTTAGTGCATCGGTAAATGTTCCGTGTCGGGATAGGATGCACTCCTTAGTGCATCGGTAAATGTTCCGTGTCCGGATAGGATGCACTCCTTAGTGCATCGGTAAATGTTCCGTGTCGGGATAGGATGCACTCCTTAGTGCATCGGTAAATGTTCCGTGTCAGGATAGGATGCACTCCTTAGTGCATCGGTAAATGTTCCGTGTAGGGATAGGATGCATTCCTTAGTGCCTCGGTAAATGTTCCGTGTCGGGATAGGATGCACTCCTTAGTGCATCGGTAAATGTTCCGTGTCAGGATAGGATGCACTCCTTAGTGCATCGGTAAATGTTCCGTGTCGGGATAGGATGCACTCCTTAGTGCATCGGTAAATGTTCCGTGTCGGGATAGGATGCACTCCTTAGTGCATCGGTAAATGTTCCGTGTCAGGATAGGATGCACTCCTTAGTGCATCGGTAAATGTTCCGTGTCGGGATAGGATGCACTCCTTAGTGCATCGGTAAATGTTCCGTGTCAGGATAGGATGCACTCCTTAGTGCATCGGTAAATGTTCCGTGTCGGGATAGGATGCACTCCTTAGTGCATCGGTAAATGTTCCGTGTCGGGATAGGATGCACTCCTTAGTGCATCGGTAAATGTTCCGTGTCGGGATAGGATGCACTCCTTAGTGCATCGGTAAATGTTCCGTGTCAGGATAGGATGCACTCCTTAGTGCATCGGTAAATGTTCCGTGTCGGGATAGGATGCACTCCTTAGTGCATCGGTAAATGTTCCGTGTCAGGATAGGATGCACTCCTTAGTGCATCGGTAAATGTTCCGTGTAGGGATAGGATGCATTCCTTAGTGCATCGGTAAATGTTCCGTGTCGGGATAGGATGCACTCCTTAGTGCATCGGTAAATGTTCCGTGTCGGGATAGGATGCATTCCTTAGTGCATCGGTAAATGTTCCGTGTCAGGATAGGATGCACTCCTTAGTGCATCGGTAAATGTTCCGTGTCGGGATAGGATGCACTCCCAAGTGCATCGGTAAATGTTCCGTGTCAGGATAGGATGCACTCCTTAGTGCATCGGTAAATGTTCCGTGTCGGGATAGGATGCAGTCCTTAGTGCATCGGTAAATGTTCCGTGTCGGGATAGGATGCACTCCTTAGTGCATCGGTAAATGTTCCGTGTCGGGATAGGATGCACTCCTTAGTGCATCGGTAAATGTTCCGTGTCGGGATAGGATGCAGTCCTTAGTGCATCGGTAAATGTTCCGTGTCGGGATAGGATGCAGTCCTTAGTGCATCGGTAAATGTTCCGTGTCGGGATAGGATGCACTACTTAGTGCATCGGTAAATGTTCCGTGTCGGGATAGGATGCAGTCCTTAGTGCATCGGTAAATGTTCCGTGTCAGGATAGGATGCACTCCTTAGTGCATCGGTAAATGTTCCGTGTCAGGATAGGATGCACTCCTTAGTGCATCGGTAAATGTTCCGTGTCGGGATAGGATGCACTCCTTAGTGCATCGGTAAATGTTCCGTGTCAGGATAGGATGCAGTCCATAGTGCATCGGTAAATGTTCCGTGTCGGGATAGGATGCAGTCCTTAGTGCATCGGTAAATGTTCCGTGTAGGGATAGGATGCACTCCTTAGTGCATCGGTAAATGTTCCGTGTCAGGATAGGATGCACTCCTTAGTGCATCGGTAAATGTTCCGTGTCAGGATAGGATGCACTCCTTAGTGCATCGGTAAATGTTCCGTGTCGGGATAGGATGCAGTCCTTAGTGCATCGGTAAATGTTCCGTGTCGGGATAGGATGCACTCCTTAGTGCATCGGTAAATGTTCCGTGTCAGGATAGGATGCACTCCTTAGTGCATCGGTAAATGTTCCGTGTCGGGATAGGATGCAGTCCTTAGTGCATCGGTAAATGTTCAGTGTCAGGATAGGATGCACTCCTTAGTGCATCGGTAAATGTTCCGTGTCAGGATAGGATGCACTCCTTAGTGCATCGGTAAATGTTCCGTGTCGGGATAGGATGCACTCCTTAGTGTATCGGTAAATGTTCCGTGTCGGGATAGGATGCAGTCCTTAGTGCATCGGTAAATGTTCCGTGTCGGGATAGGATGCACTCCTTAGTGCATCGGTAAATGTTCCGTGTCAGGATAGGATGCACTCCTTAGTGCATCGGTAAATGTTCCGTGTCGGGATAGGATGCAGTCCTTAGTGCATCGGTAAATGTTCCGTGTCGGGTTAGGATGCAGTCCTTAGTGCATCGGTAAATGTTCCTTGTCAGGATAGGATGCATTCCTTAGTGCATCGGTAAATGTTCCGTGTCAGGATAGGATGCATTCCTTAGTGCATCGGTAAATGTTCCGTGTCGGGATAGGATGCACTCCTTAGTGCATCGGTAAATGTTCCGTGTCGGGATAGGATGCAGTCCATAGTGCATCGGTAAATGTTCCGTGTCAGGATAGGATGCACTCCTTAGTGCATCGGTAAATGTTCCGTGTAGGGATAGGATGCACTCCTTAGTGCATCGGTAAATGTTCCGTGTCAGGATAGGATGCACTCCTTAGTGCATCGGTAAATGTTCCGTGTCAGGATAGGATGCAGTCCTTAGTGCATCGGTAAATGTTCCGTGTCAGGATAGGATGCACTCCTTAGTGCATCGGTAAATGTTCCGTGTCGGGATAGGATGCAGTCCATAGTGCATCGGTAAATGTTCCGTGTCAGGATAGGATGCACTCCTTAGTGCATCGGTAAATGTTCCGTGTAGGGATAGGATGCATTCCTTAGTGCATCGGTAAATGTTCCGTGTCAGGATAGGATGCAGTCCTTAGTGCATCGGTAAATGTTCCGTGTCAGGATAGGATGCACTCCTTAGTGCATCGGTAAATGTTCCGTGTCGGGATAGGATGCATTCCTTAGTGCATCGGTAAATGTTCCGTGTCGGGATAGGATGCACTCCTTAGTGCATCGGTAAATGTTCCGTGTCAGGATAGGATGCAGTCCTTAGTGCATCGGTAAATGTTCCGTGTCGGGATAGGATGCACTCCTTAGTGCATCGGTAAATGTTCCGTGTCAGGATAGGATGCACTCCTTAGTGCATCGGTAAATGTTCCGTGTCGGGATAGGATGCAGTCCTTAGTGCATCGGTAAATGTTCCGTGTCGGGATAGGATGCACTCCTTAGTGCATCGGTAAATGTTCCGTGTCAGGATAGGATGCACTCCTTAGTGCATCGGTAAATGTTCCGTGTCAGGATAGGATGCATTCCTTAGTGCATCGGTAAATGTTCCGTGTCGGGATAGGATGCACTCCTTAGTGCATCGGTAAATGTTCCGTGTCAGGATAGGATGCACTCCTTAGTGCATCGGTAAATGTTCCGTGTAGGGATAGGATGCACTCCTTAGTGCATCGGTAAATGTTCCGTGTCAGGATAGGATGCATTCCTTAGTGCATCGGTAAATGTTCCGTGTCAGGATAGGATGCATTCCTTAGTGCATCGGTAAATGTTCCGTGTCAGGATAGGATGCAGTCCTTAGTGCATCGGTAAATGTTCCGTGTCGGGATAGGATGCAGTCCTTAGTGCATCGGTAAATGTTCCGTGTCGGGATAGGATGCACTCCTTAGTGCATCGGTAAATGTTCCGTGTCGGGATAGGATGCACTCCTTAGTGCATCGGTAAATGTTCCGTGTCGGGATAGGATGCACTCCTTAGTGCATCGGTAAATGTTCCGTGTCGGGATAGGATGCAGTCCATAGTGCATCGGTAAATGTTCCGTGTCAGGATAGGATGCACTCCTTAGTGCATCGGTAAATGTTCCGTGTAGGGATAGGATGCACTCCTTAGTGCATCGGTAAATGTTCCGTGTCAGGATAGGATGCACTCCTTAGTGCATCGGTAAATGTTCCGTGTCAGGATAGGATGCAGTCCTTAGTGCATCGGTAAATGTTCCGTGTCAGGATAGGATGCACTCCTTAGTGCATCGGTAAATGTTCCGTGTCGGGATAGGATGCAGTCCATAGTGCATCGGTAAATGTTCCGTGTCAGGATAGGATGCACTCCTTAGTGCATCGGTAAATGTTCCGTGTAGGGATAGGATGCATTCCTTAGTGCATCGGTAAATGTTCCGTGTCAGGATAGGATGCAGTCCTTAGTGCATCGGTAAATGTTCCGTGTCAGGATAGGATGCACTCCTTAGTGCATCGGTAAATGTTCCGTGTCGGGATAGGATGCATTCCTTAGTGCATCGGTAAATGTTCCGTGTCGGGATAGGATGCACTCCTTAGTGCATCGGTAAATGTTCCGTGTCAGGATAGGATGCAGTCCTTAGTGCATCGGTAAATGTTCCGTGTCGGGATAGGATGCACTCCTTAGTGCATCGGTAAATGTTCCGTGTCAGGATAGGATGCACTCCTTAGTGCATCGGTAAATGTTCCGTGTCGGGATAGGATGCAGTCCTTAGTGCATCGGTAAATGTTCCGTGTCGGGATAGGATGCACTCCTTAGTGCATCGGTAAATGTTCCGTGTCAGGATAGGATGCACTCCTTAGTGCATCGGTAAATGTTCCGTGTCAGGATAGGATGCATTCCTTAGTGCATCGGTAAATGTTCCGTGTCGGGATAGGATGCACTCCTTAGTGCATCGGTAAATGTTCCGTGTCAGGATAGGATGCACTCCTTAGTGCATCGGTAAATGTTCCGTGTAGGGATAGGATGCACTCCTTAGTGCATCGGTAAATGTTCCGTGTCAGGATAGGATGCATTCCTTAGTGCATCGGTAAATGTTCCGTGTCAGGATAGGATGCATTCCTTAGTGCATCGGTAAATGTTCCGTGTCAGGATAGGATGCAGTCCTTAGTGCATCGGTAAATGTTCCGTGTCGGGATAGGATGCAGTCCTTAGTGCATCGGTAAATGTTCCGTGTCGGGATAGGATGCACTCCTTAGTGCATCGGTAAATGTTCCGTGTCGGGATAGGATGCACTCCTTAGTGCATCGGTAAATGTTCCGTGTCGGGATAGGATGCACTCCTTAGTGCATCGGTAAATGTTCCGTGTCGGGATAGGATGCACTCCTTAGTGCATCGGTAAATGTTCCGTGTCGGGATAGGATGCACTCCTTAGTGCATCGGTAAATGTTCCGTGTCGGGATAGGATGCACTCCTTAGTGCATCGGTAAATGTTCCGTGTCAGGATAGGATGCACTCCTTAGTGCATCGGTAAATGTTCAGTGTCAGGATAGGATGCAGTCCTTAGTGCATCGGTAAATGTTCCGTGTCAGGATAGGATGCACTCCTTAGTGCATCGGTAAATGTTCCGTGTCAGGATAGGATGCACTCCTTACTGCATCGGTAAATGTTCCGTGTCGGGATAGGATGCACTCCTTAGTGCATCGGTAAATGTTCCGTGTCGGGATAGGATGCAGTCCTTAGTGCATCGGTAAATGTTCCGTGTAGGGATAGGATGCACTCCTTAGTGCATCGGTAAATGTTCCGTGTCAGGATAGGATGCATTCCTTAGTGCATCGGTAAATGTTCCGTGTAGGGATAGGATGCACTCTTTAGTGCATCGGTAAATGTTCCGTGTCAGGATAGGGTGCACTCCTTAGTGCATCGGTAAATGTTCCGTGTCCGGATAGGATGCATTCCTTAGTGCATCGGTAAATGTTCCGTGTCAGGATAGGATGCACTCCTTAGTGCATCGGTAAATGTTCCGTGTCGGGATAGGATGCATTCCTTAGTGCATCGGTAAATGTTCCGTGTCCGGATAGGATGCATTCCTTAGTGCATCGGTAAATGTTCCGTGTCAGGATAGGATGCACTCCTTAGTGCATCGGTAAATGTTCCGTGTCGGGATAGGATGCATTCCTTAGTGCATCGGTAAATGTTCCGTGTCCGGATAGGATGCATTCCTTAGTGCATCGGTAAATGTTCCGTGTCAGGATAGGATGCACTCCTTAGTGCATCGGTAAATGTTCCGTGTCGGGATAGGATGCATTCCTTAGTGCATCGGTAAATGTTCCGTGTCCGGATAGGATGCATTCCTTAGTGCATCGGTAAATGTTCCGTGTCAGGATAGGATGCATTCCTTAGTGCATCGGTAAATGTTCCGTGTCGGGATAGGATGCAGTCCTTAGTGCATCGGTAAATGTTCCGTGTCGGGATAGGATGCAGTCCTTAGTGCATCGGTAAATGTTCCGTGTCAGGATAGGATGCATTCCTTAGTGCATCGGTAAATGTTCCGTGTCGGGATAGGATGCAGTCCTTAGTGCATCGGTAAATGTTCCGTGTCGGGATAGGATGCCTTCCTTAGTGCATCGGTAAATGTTCCGTGTCAGGATAGGATGCACTCCTTAGTGCATCGGTAAATGTTCCGTGTCGGGATAGGATGCATTCCTTAGTGCATCGGTAAATGTTCCGTGTCGGGATAGGATGCAGTCCTTAGTGCATCGGTAAATGTTCCGTGTCGGGATAGGATGCAGTCCTTAGTGCATCGGTAAATGTTCCGTGTCGGGATAGGATGCAGTCCTTAGTGCATCGGTAAATGTTCCGTGTCAGGATAGGATGCAGTCCTTAGTGCATCGGTAAATGTTCCGTGTCGGGATAGGATGCACTCCTTAGTGCATCGGTAAATGTTCCGTGTCGGGATAGGATGCAGTCCTTAGTGCATCGGTAAATGTTCCGTGTCGGGATAGGATGCAGTCCTTAGTGCATCGGTAAATGTTCCGTGTCGGGATAGGATGCACTCCTTAGTGCATCGGTAAATGTTCCGTGTCGGGATAGGATGCACTCCTTAGTGCATCGGTAAATGTTCCGTGTCAGGATAGGATGCAGTCCTTAGTGCATCGGTAAATGTTCCGTGTCGGGATAGGATGCACTCCTTAGTGCATCGGTAAATGTTCCGTGTCAGGATAGGATGCATTCCTTAGTGCATCGGTAAATGTTCCGTGTCGGGATAGGATGCAGTCCTTAGTGCATCGGTAAATGTTCCGTGTCGGGATAGGATGCAGTCCTTAGTGCATCGGTAAATGTTCCGTGTCGGGATAGGATGCATTCCTTAGTGCATCGGTAAATGTTCCGTGTCGGGATAGGATGCATTCCTTAGTGCATCGGTAAATGTTCCGTGTCGGGATAGGATGCACTCCTTAGTGCATCGGTAAATGTTCCGTGTCGGGATAGGATGCACTCCTTAGTGCATCGGTAAATGTTCCGTGTCAGGATAGGATGCACTCCTTAGTGCATCGGTAAATGTTCCGTGTCGGGATAGGATGCATTCCTTAGTGCATCGGTAAATGTTCCGTGTCAGGATAGGGTGCATTCCTTAGTGCATCGGTAAATGTTCCGTGTCGGGATAGGATGCATTCCTTAGTGCATCGGTAAATGTTCCGTGTCAGGATAGGGTGCATTCCTTAGTGCATCGGTAAATGTTCCGTGTCGGGATAGGATGCATTCCTTAGTGCATCGGTAAATGTTCCGTGTCCGGATAGGGTGCATTCCTTAGTGCATCGGTAAATGTTCCGTGTCGGGATAGGATGCACTCCTTAGTGCATCGGTAAATGTTCCGTGTCCGTATAGGATGCACTCCTTAGTGCATCGGTAAATGTTCCGTGTCGGGATAGGATGCACTCCTTAGTGCATCGGTAAATGTTCCGTGTCAGGATAGGATGCACTCCTTAGTGCATCGGTAAATGTTCCGTGTCAGGATAGGATGCAGTCCTTAGTGCATCGGTAAATGTTCCGTGTCAGGATAGGATGCACTCCTTAGTGCATCGGTAAATGTTCCGTGTCGGGATAGGATGCACTCCTTAGTGCATCGGTAAATGTTCCGTGTCAGGATAGGGTGCACTCCTTAGTGCATCGGTAAATGTTCCGTGTCAGGATAGGATGCACTCCTTAGTGCATCGGTAAATGTTCCGTGTCGGGATAGGATGCACTCCTTATTGCATCGGTAAATGTTCCGTGTCAGGATAGGATGCACTCCTTAGTGCATCGGTAAATGTTCAGTGTCAGGATAGGATGCATTCCTTAGTGCATCGGTAAATGTTCCGTGTCAGGATAGGATGCAGTCCTTAGTGCATCGGTAAATGTTCCGTGTCAGGATAGGGTGCACTCCTTAGTGCATCGGTAAATGTTCCGTGTCGGGATAGGATGCAGTCCATAGTGCATCGGTAAATGTTCCGTGTCGGGATAGGATGCAGTCCTTAGTGCATCGGTAATTGTTCTGTGTCGGGATAGGATGCAGTCCTTAGTGCATCGGTAAATGTTCAGTGTCAGGATAGGATGCACTCCTTAGTGCATCGGTAAATGTTCCGTGTCAGGATAGGATGCATTCCTTAGTGCATCGGTAAATGTTCCGTGTCGGGATAGGATGCAGTCCTTAGTGCATCGGTAAATGTTCCGTGTCAGGATAGGATGCACTCCTTAGTGCATCGGTAAATGTTCCGTGTAGGGATAGGATGCATTCCTTAGTGCCTCGGTAAATGTTCCGTGTCGGGATAGGATGCAGTCCTTAGTGCATCGGTAAATGTTCCGTGTCAGGATAGGATGCACTCCTTAGTGCATCGGTAAATGTTCCGTGTAGGGATAGGATGCATTCCTTAGTGCCTCGGTAAATGTTCCGTGTCGGGAAAGGATGCATTCCTTAGTGCATCGGTAAATGTTCCGTGTCAGGATAGGATGCAGTCCTTAGTGCATCGGTAAATGTTCCGTGTCAGGATAGGGTGCACTCCTTAGTGCATCGGTAAATGTTCCGTGTCGGGATAGGATGCAGTCCATAGTGCATCGGTAAATGTTCCGTGTCGGGATAGGATGCAGTCCTTAGTGCATCGGTAATTGTTCTGTGTCGGGATAGGATGCAGTCCTTAGTGCATCGGTAAATGTTCAGTGTCAGGATAGGATGCACTCCTTAGTGCATCGGTAAATGTTCCGTGTCAGGATAGGATGCATTCCTTAGTGCATCGGTAAATGTTCCGTGTCGGGATAGGATGCAGTCCTTAGTGCATCGGTAAATGTTCCGTGTCAGGATAGGATGCACTCCTTAGTGCATCGGTAAATGTTCCGTGTAGGGATAGGATGCATTCCTTAGTGCCTCGGTAAATGTTCCGTGTCGGGATAGGATGCAGTCCTTAGTGCATCGGTAAATGTTCCGTGTCAGGATAGGATGCACTCCTTAGTGCATCGGTAAATGTTCCGTGTAGGGATAGGATGCATTCCTTAGTGCCTCGGTAAATGTTCCGTGTCGGGATAGGATGCAGTCCTTAGTGCATCGGTAAATGTTCCGTGTCGGGATAGGATCCACTCCATAGTGCATCGGTAAATGTTCCGTGTCGGGATAGGATGCACTCCTTAGTGCATCGGTAAATGTTCCGTGTCAGGATAGGATGCACTCCTTAGTGCATCGGTAAATGTTCCGTGTCGGGATAGGATGGCACTCCTTAGTGCATCGGTAAATGTTCAGTGTCGGGATAGATGCACTCCTTAGTGCATCGGTAAATGTTCCGTGTCGGGATAGGATGCACTCCTTAGTGCATCGGTAAATGTTCCGTGTCAGGATAGGATGCATTCCTTAGTGCATCGGTAAATGTTCCGTGTCGGGATAGGATGCACTCCTTAGTGCATCGGTAAATGTTCCGTGTAGGGATAGGATGCATTCCTTAGTGCATCGGTAAATGTTCCGTGTCGGGATAGGATGCAGTCCTTAGTGCATCGGTAAATGTTCCGTGTCGGGATAGGATGCACTCCATAGTGCATCGGTAAATGTTCCGTGTCGGGATAGGATGCACTCCTTAGTGCATCGGTAAATGTTCCGTGTCAGGATAGGATGCACTCCTTAGTGCATCGGTAAATGTTCCGTGTCGGGATAGGATGCACTCCTTAGTGCATCGGTAAATGTTCAGTGTCGGGATAGGATGCACTCCTTAGTGCATCGGTAAATGTTCCGTGTCGGGATAGGATGGCACTCCTTAGTGCATCGGTAAATGTTCCGTGTCAGGATAGGATGCATTCCTTAGTGCATCGGTAAATGTTCCGTGTCGGGATAGGATGCACTCCTTAGTGCATCGGTAAATGTTCCGTGTAGGGATAGGATGCATTCCTTAGTGCATCGGTAAATGTTCCGTGTCGGGATAGTATGCACTCCTTAGTGCAATCGGTAAATGTTCCGTGTCGGGATAGGATGCACTCCTTAGTGCATCGGTAAATGTTCCGTGTCGGGATAGGATGCACTCCTTAGTGCATCGGTAAATGTTCCGTGTCCGGATAGGATGCACTCCTTAGTGCATCGGTAAATGTTCCGTGTCGGATAGGATGCACTCCTTAGTGCATCGGTAAATGTTCCGTGTCAGGATAGGATGCACTCCTTAGTGCATCGGTAAATGTTCGTGTAGGGATAGGATGCATTCCTTAGTGCCTCGGTAAATGTTCCGTGTCGGGATAGGATGCACTCCTTAGTGCATCGGGTAAATGTTCCGTGTCAGGATAGGATGCACTCCTTAGTGCATCGGTAAATGTTCCGTGTCGGGATAGGATGCACTCCTTAGTGCATCGGTAAATGTTCCGTGTCGGGATAGGATGCACTCCTTAGTGCATCGGTAAATGTTCCGTGTCAGGATAGGATGCACTCCTTAGTGCATCGGTAAATGTTCCGTGTCGGGATAGGATGCACTCCTTAGTGCATCGGTAAATGTTCCGTGTCAGGATAGGATGCACTCCTTAGTGCATCGGTAAATGTTCCGTGTCGGGATAGGATGCACTCCTTAGTGCATCGGTAAATGTTCCGTGTCGGGATAGGATGCACTCCTTAGTGCATCGGTAAATGTTCCGTGTCGGGATAGGATGCACTCCTTAGTGCATCGGTAAATGTTCCGTGTCAGGATAGGATGCACTCCTTAGTGCATCGGTAAATGTTCCGTGTCGGGATAGGATGCACTCCTTAGTGCATCGGTAAATGTTCCGTGTCAGGATAGGATGCACTCCTTAGTGCATCGGTAAATGTTCCGTGTAGGGATAGGATGCATTCCTTAGTGCAGTCGGTAAATGTTCCGTGTCGGGATAGGATGCACTCCTTAGTGCATCGGTAAAATGTTCCGTGTCGGGATAGGATGCATTCCTTAGTGCATCGGTAAATGTTCCGTGTCAGGATAGGATGCACTCCTTAGTGCATCGGTAAATGTTCCGTGTCGGGATAGGATGCACTCCCAAGTGCATCGGTAAATGTTCCGTGTCAGGATAGGATGCACTCCTTAGTGCATCGGTAAATGTTCCGTGTCGGGATAGGATGCAGTCCTTAGTGCATCGGTAAATGTTCCGTGTCGGGATAGGATGCACTCCTTAGTGCATCGGTAAATGTTCCGTGTCGGGATAGGATGCACTCCTTAGTGCATCGGTAAATGTTCCGTGTCGGGATAGGATGCAGTCCTTAGTGCATCGGTAAATGTTCCGTGTCGGGATAGGATGCAGTCCTTAGTGCATCGGTAAATGTTCCGTGTCGGGATAGGATGCACTACTTAGTTCATCGGTAAATGTTCCGTGTCGGGATAGGATGCAGTCCTTAGTGCATCGGTAAATGTTCCGTGTCAGGATAGGATGCACTCCTTAGTGCATCGGTAAATGTCCGTGTCAGGATAGGATGCACTCCTTAGTGCATCGGTAAATGTTCCGTGTCGGGATAGGATGCACTCCTTAGTGCATCGGTAAATGTTCCGTGTCAGGATAGGATGCAGTCCATAGTGCATCGGTAAATGTTCCGTGTCGGGATAGGATGCAGTCCTTAGTGCATCGGTAAATGTTCCGTGTAGGGATAGGATGCACTCCTTAGTGCATCGGTAAATGTTCCGTGTCAGGATAGGATGCACTCCTTAGTGCATCGGTAAATGTTCCGTGTCAGGATAGGATGCACTCCTTAGTGCATCGGTAAATGTTCCGTGTCGGGATAGGATGCAGTCCTTAGTGCATCGGTAAATGTTCCGTGTCGGGATAGGATGCACTCCTTAGTGCATCGGTAAATGTTCCGTGTCAGGATAGGATGCACTCCTTAGTGCATCGGGTAAATGTTCCGTGTCGGATAGGATGCAGTCTTAGTGCATCGGTAAATGTTCAGTGTCAGGGATAGGATGCACTCCTTAGTGCATCGGTAAATGTTCCGTGTCAGGATAGGATGCACTCCTTAGTGCATCGGTAAATGTTCCGTGTCGGGATAGGATGCACTCCTTAGTGCATCGGTAAATGTTCCGTGTCAGGATAGGATGCACCTCCTTAGTGCATCGGTAATGTTCCGTGTCGGGATAGGATGCACTCCTTAGTGCATCGGTAAATGTTCAGTGTCGGGATAGGATGCACTCCTTAGTGCATCGGTAAATGTTCCGTGTCGGGATAGGATGCACTCCTTAGTGCATCGGTAAATGTTCCGTGTCAGGATAGGATGCATTCCTTAGTGCATCGGTAAATGTTCCGTGTCGGGATAGGATGCACTCCTTAGTGCATCGGTAAATGTTCCGTGTAGGGATAGGATGCATTCCTTAGTGCATCGGTAAATGTTCCGTGTCGGGATAGTATGCACTCCTTAGTGCATCGGTAAATGTTCCGTGTCGGGATAGGATGCACTCCTTAGTGCATCGGTAAATGTTCCGTGTCGGGATAGGATGCACTCCTTAGTGCATCGGTAAATGTTCCGTGTCCGGATAGGATGCACTCCTTAGTGCATCGGTAAATGTTCCGTGTCGGGATAGGATGCACTCCTTAGTGCATCGGTAAATGTTCCGTGTCAGGATAGGATGCACTCCTTAGTGCATCGGTAAATGTTCCGTGTAGGGATAGGATGCATTCCTTAGTGCCTCGGTAAATGTTCCGTGTCGGGATAGGATGCACTCCTTAGTGCATCGGTAAATGTTCCGTGTCAGGATAGGATGCACTCCTTAGTGCATCGGTAAATGTTCCGTGTCGGGATAGGATGCACTCCTTAGTGCATCGGTAAATGTTCCGTGTCGGGATAGGATGCACTCCTTAGTGCATCGGTAAATGTTCCGTGTCAGGATAGGATGCACTCCTTAGTGCATCGGTAAATGTTCCGTGTCGGGATAGGATGCACTCCTTAGTGCATCGGTAAATGTTCCGTGTCAGGATAGGATGCACTCCTTAGTGCATCGGTAAATGTTCCGTGTCGGGATAGGATGCACTCCTTAGTGCATCGGTAAATGTTCCGTGTCGGGATAGGATGCACTCCTTAGTGCATCGGTAAATGTTCCGTGTCGGGATAGGATGCACTCCTTAGTGCATCGGTAAATGTTCCGTGTCAGGATAGGATGCACTCCTTAGTGCATCGGTAAATGTTCCGTGTCGGGATAGGATGCACTCCTTAGTGCATCGGTAAATGTTCCGTGTCAGGATAGGATGCACTCCTTAGTGCATCGGTAAATGTTCCGTGTAGGGATAGGATGCATTCCTTAGTGCATCGGTAAATGTTCCGTGTCGGGATAGGATGCACTCCTTAGTGCATCGGTAAATGTTCCGTGTCGGGATAGGATGCATTCCTTAGTGCATCGGTAAATGTTCCGTGTCAGGATAGGATGCACTCCTTAGTGCATCGGTAAATGTTCCGTGTCGGGATAGGATGCACTCCCAAGTGCATCGGTAAATGTTCCGTGTCAGGATAGGATGCACTCCTTAGTGCATCGGTAAATGTTCCGTGTCGGGATAGGATGCAGTCCTTAGTGCATCGGTAAATGTTCCGTGTCGGGATAGGATGCACTCCTTAGTGCATCGGTAAATGTTCCGTGTCGGGATAGGATGCACTCCTTAGTGCATCGGTAAATGTTCCGTGTCGGGATAGGATGCAGTCCTTAGTGCATCGGTAAATGTTCCGTGTCGGGATAGGATGCAGTCCTTAGTGCATCGGTAAATGTTCCGTGTCGGGATAGGATGCACTACTTAGTGCATCGGTAAATGTTCCGTGTCGGGATAGGATGCAGTCCTTAGTGCATCGGTAAATGTTCCGTGTCAGGATAGGATGCACTCCTTAGTGCATCGGTAAATGTTCCGTGTCAGGATAGGATGCACTCCTTAGTGCATCGGTAAATGTTCCGTGTCGGGATAGGATGCACTCCTTAGTGCATCGGTAAATGTTCCGTGTCAGGATAGGATGCAGTCCATAGTGCATCGGTAAATGTTCCGTGTCGGGATAGGATGCAGTCCTTAGTGCATCGGTAAATGTTCCGTGTAGGGATAGGATGCACTCCTTAGTGCATCGGTAAATGTTCCGTGTCAGGATAGGATGCACTCCTTAGTGCATCGGTAAATGTTCCGTGTCAGGATAGGATGCACTCCTTAGTGCATCGGTAAATGTTCCGTGTCGGGATAGGATGCAGTCCTTAGTGCATCGGTAAATGTTCCGTGTCGGGATAGGATGCACTCCTTAGTGCATCGGTAAATGTTCCGTGTCAGGATAGGATGCACTCCTTAGTGCATCGGTAAATGTTCCGTGTCGGGATAGGATGCAGTCCTTAGTGCATCGGTAAATGTTCAGTGTCAGGATAGGATGCACTCCTTAGTGCATCGGTAAATGTTCCGTGTCAGGATAGGATGCACTCCTTAGTGCATCGGTAAATGTTCCGTGTCGGGATAGGATGCACTCCTTAGTGTATCGGTAAATGTTCCGTGTCGGGATAGGATGCAGTCCTTAGTGCATCGGTAAATGTTCCGTGTCGGGATAGGATGCACTCCTTAGTGCATCGGTAAATGTTCCGTGTCAGGATAGGATGCACTCCTTAGTGCATCGGTAAATGTTCCGTGTCGGGATAGGATGCAGTCCTTAGTGCATCGGTAAATGTTCCGTGTCGGGTTAGGATGCAGTCCTTAGTGCATCGGTAAATGTTCCTTGTCAGGATAGGATGCATTCCTTAGTGCATCGGTAAATGTTCCGTGTCAGGATAGGATGCATTCCTTAGTGCATCGGTAAATGTTCCGTGTCGGGATAGGATGCACTCCTTAGTGCATCGGTAAATGTTCCGTGTCGGGATAGGATGCAGTCCATAGTGCATCGGTAAATGTTCCGTGTCAGGATAGGATGCACTCCTTAGTGCATCGGTAAATGTTCCGTGTAGGGATAGGATGCACTCCTTAGTGCATCGGTAAATGTTCCGTGTCAGGATAGGATGCACTCCTTAGTGCATCGGTAAATGTTCCGTGTCAGGATAGGATGCAGTCCTTAGTGCATCGGTAAATGTTCCGTGTCAGGATAGGATGCACTCCTTAGTGCATCGGTAAATGTTCCGTGTCGGGATAGGATGCAGTCCATAGTGCATCGGTAAATGTTCCGTGTCAGGATAGGATGCACTCCTTAGTGCATCGGTAAATGTTCCGTGTAGGGATAGGATGCATTCCTTAGTGCATCGGTAAATGTTCCGTGTCAGGATAGGATGCAGTCCTTAGTGCATCGGTAAATGTTCCGTGTCAGGATAGGATGCACTCCTTAGTGCATCGGTAAATGTTCCGTGTCGGGATAGGATGCATTCCTTAGTGCATCGGTAAATGTTCCGTGTCGGGATAGGATGCACTCCTTAGTGCATCGGTAAATGTTCCGTGTCAGGATAGGATGCAGTCCTTAGTGCATCGGTAAATGTTCCGTGTCGGGATAGGATGCACTCCTTAGTGCATCGGTAAATGTTCCGTGTCAGGATAGGATGCACTCCTTAGTGCATCGGTAAATGTTCCGTGTCGGGATAGGATGCAGTCCTTAGTGCATCGGTAAATGTTCCGTGTCGGGATAGGATGCACTCCTTAGTGCATCGGTAAATGTTCCGTGTCAGGATAGGATGCACTCCTTAGTGCATCGGTAAATGTTCCGTGTCAGGATAGGATGCATTCCTTAGTGCATCGGTAAATGTTCCGTGTCGGGATAGGATGCACTCCTTAGTGCATCGGTAAATGTTCCGTGTCAGGATAGGATGCACTCCTTAGTGCATCGGTAAATGTTCCGTGTAGGGATAGGATGCACTCCTTAGTGCATCGGTAAATGTTCCGTGTCAGGATAGGATGCATTCCTTAGTGCATCGGTAAATGTTCCGTGTCAGGATAGGATGCATTCCTTAGTGCATCGGTAAATGTTCCGTGTCAGGATAGGATGCAGTCCTTAGTGCATCGGTAAATGTTCCGTGTCGGGATAGGATGCAGTCCTTAGTGCATCGGTAAATGTTCCGTGTCGGGATAGGATGCACTCCTTAGTGCATCGGTAAATGTTCCGTGTCGGGATAGGATGCACTCCTTAGTGCATCGGTAAATGTTCCGTGTCGGGATAGGATGCACTCCTTAGTGCATCGGTAAATGTTCCGTGTCGGGATAGGATGCACTCCTTAGTGCATCGGTAAATGTTCCGTGTCGGGATAGGATGCACTCCTTAGTGCATCGGTAAATGTTCCGTGTCGGGATAGGATGCACTCCTTAGTGCATCGGTAAATGTTCCGTGTCGGGATAGGATGCACTCCTTAGTGCATCGGTAAATGTTCAGTGTCAGGATAGGATGCAGTCCTTAGTGCATCGGTAAATGTTCCGTGTCAGGATAGGATGCACTCCTTAGTGCATCGGTAAATGTTCCGTGTCAGGATAGGATGCACTCCTTACTGCATCGGTAAATGTTCCGTGTCGGGATAGGATGCACTCCTTAGTGCATCGGTAAATGTTCCGTGTCGGGATAGGATGCAGTCCTTAGTGCATCGGTAAATGTTCCGTGTAGGGATAGGATGCACTCCTTAGTGCATCGGTAAATGTTCCGTGTCAGGATAGGATGCATTCCTTAGTGCATCGGTAAATGTTCCGTGTAGGGATAGGATGCACTCTTTAGTGCATCGGTAAATGTTCCGTGTCAGGATAGGGTGCACTCCTTAGTGCATCGGTAAATGTTCCGTGTCCGGATAGGATGCATTCCTTAGTGCATCGGTAAATGTTCCGTGTCAGGATAGGATGCACTCCTTAGTGCATCGGTAAATGTTCCGTGTCGGGATAGGATGCATTCCTTAGTGCATCGGTAAATGTTCCGTGTCCGGATAGGATGCATTCCTTAGTGCATCGGTAAATGTTCCGTGTCAGGATAGGATGCACTCCTTAGTGCATCGGTAAATGTTCCGTGTCGGGATAGGATGCATTCCTTAGTGCATCGGTAAATGTTCCGTGTCCGGATAGGATGCATTCCTTAGTGCATCGGTAAATGTTCCGTGTCAGGATAGGATGCACTCCTTAGTGCATCGGTAAATGTTCCGTGTCGGGATAGGATGCATTCCTTAGTGCATCGGTAAATGTTCCGTGTCCGGATAGGATGCATTCCTTAGTGCATCGGTAAATGTTCCGTGTCAGGATAGGATGCATTCCTTAGTGCATCGGTAAATGTTCCGTGTCGGGATAGGATGCAGTCCTTAGTGCATCGGTAAATGTTCCGTGTCGGGATAGGATGCAGTCCTTAGTGCATCGGTAAATGTTCCGTGTCAGGATAGGATGCATTCCTTAGTGCATCGGTAAATGTTCCGTGTCGGGATAGGATGCAGTCCTTAGTGCATCGGTAAATGTTCCGTGTCGGGATAGGATGCCTTCCTTAGTGCATCGGTAAATGTTCCGTGTCAGGATAGGATGCACTCCTTAGTGCATCGGTAAATGTTCCGTGTCGGGATAGGATGCATTCCTTAGTGCATCGGTAAATGTTCCGTGTCGGGATAGGATGCAGTCCTTAGTGCATCGGTAAATGTTCCGTGTCGGGATAGGATGCAGTCCTTAGTGCATCGGTAAATGTTCCGTGTCGGGATAGGATGCAGTCCTTAGTGCATCGGTAAATGTTCCGTGTCAGGATAGGATGCAGTCCTTAGTGCATCGGTAAATGTTCCGTGTCGGGATAGGATGCACTCCTTAGTGCATCGGTAAATGTTCCGTGTCGGGATAGGATGCAGTCCTTAGTGCATCGGTAAATGTTCCGTGTCGGGATAGGATGCACTCCTTAGTGCATCGGTAAATGTTCCGTGTCGGGATAGGATGCACTCCTTAGTGCATCGGTAAATGTTCCGTGTCGGGATAGGATGCAATCCTTAGTGCATCGGTAAATGTTCCGTGTCAGGATAGGATGCAGTCCTTAGTGCATCGGTAAATGTTCCGTGTCGGGATAGGATGCACTCCTTAGTGCATCGGTAAATGTTCCGTGTCAGGATAGGATGCATTCCTTAGTGCATCGGTAAATGTTCCGTGTCGGGATAGGATGCAGTCCTTAGTGCATCGGTAAATGTTCCGTGTCGGGATAGGATGCAGTCCTTAGTGCATCGGTAAATGTTCCGTGTCGGGATAGGATGCATTCCTTAGTGCATCGGTAAATGTTCCGTGTCGGGATAGGATGCATTCCTTAGTGCATCGGTAAATGTTCCGTGTCGGGATAGGATGCACTCCTTAGTGCATCGGTAAATGTTCCGTGTCGGGATAGGATGCAGTCCTTAGTGCATCGGTAAATGTTCCGTGTCGGGATAGGATGCAGTCCTTAGTGCATCGGTAAATGTTCCGTGTCGGGATAGGATGCAGTCCTTAGTGCATCGGTAAATGTTCCGTGTCAGGATAGGATGCATTCCTTAGTGCATCGGTAAATGTTCCGTGTCGGGATAGGATGCACTCCTTAGTGCATCGGTAAATGTTCCGTGTCGGGATAGGATGCACTCCTTAGTGCATCGGTAAATGTTCCGTGTCGGGATAGGATGCACTCCTTAGTGCATCGGTAAATGTTCCGTGTCGGGATAGGATGCACTCCTTAGTGCATCGGTAAATGTTCCGTGTCGGGATAGGATGCACTCCTTAGTGCATCGGTAAATGTTCCGTGTCGGGATAGGATGCACTCCTTAGTGCATCGGTAAATGTTCCGTGTCGGGATAGGATGCACTCCTTAGTGCATCGGTAAATGTTCCGTGTCGGGATAGGATGCACTCCTTAGTGCATCGGTAAATGTTCCGTGTCGGGATAGGATGCACTCCTTAGTGCATCGGTAAATGTTCCGTGTCGGGATAGGATGCACTCCTTAGTGCATCGGTAAATGTTCCGTGTCGGGATAGGATGCACTCCTTAGTGCATCGGTAAATGTTCCGTGTCGGGATAGGATGCACTCCTTAGTGCATCGGTAAATGTTCCGTGTCGGGATAGGATGCACTCCTTAGTGCATCGGTAAATGTTCCGTGTCGGGATAGGATGCATTCCTTAGTGCATCGGTAAATGTTCCGTGTCGGGATAGGATGCATTCCTTAGTGCATCGGTAAATGTTCCGTGTCGGGATAGGATGCATTCCTTAGTGCATCGGTAAATGTTCCGTGTCGGGATAGGATGCACTCCTTAGTGCATCGGTAAATGTTCCGTGTCGGGATAGGATGCACTCCTTAGTGCATCGGTAAATGTTCCGTGTCGGGATAGGATGCACTCCTTAGTGCATCGGTAAATGTTCCGTGTCGGGATAGGATGCACTCCTTAGTGCATCGGTAAATGTTCCGTGTCAGGATAGGATGCACTCCTTAGTGCATCGGTAAATGTTCAGTGTCAGGATAGGATGCACTCCTTAGTGCATCGGTAAATGTTCCGTGTCAGGATAGGATGCACTCCTTAGTGCATCGGTAAATGTTCCGTGTCAGGATAGGATGCACTCCTTAGTGCATCGGTAAATGTTCCGTGTCGGGATAGGATGCACTCCTTAGTGCATCGGTAAATGTTCCGTGTCGGTATAGGATGCAGTCCTTAGTGCATCGGTAAATGTTCCGTGTAGGGATAGGATGCAGTCCTTAGTGCATCGGTAAATGTTCCGTGTCAGGATAGGATGCACTCCTTAGTGCATCGGTAAATGTTCCGTGTAGGGATAGGATGCACTCCTTAGTGCATCGGTAAATGTTCCGTGTCAGGATAGGGTGCACTCCTTAGTGCATCGGTAAATGTTCCGTGTCCGGATAGGATGCATTCCTTAGTGCATCGGTAAATGTTCCGTGTCAGGATAGGATGCACTCCTTAGTGCATCGGTAAATGTTCCGTGTCGGGATAGGATGCATTCCTTAGTGCATCGGTAAATGTTCCGTGTCCGGATAGGATGCATTCCTTAGTGCATCGGTAAATGTTCCGTGTCAGGATAGGATGCACTCCTTAGTGCATCGGTAAATGTTCCGTGTCGGGATAGGATGCATTCCTTAGTGCATCGGTAAATGTTCCGTGTCCGGATAGGATGCATTCCTTAGTGCATCGGTAAATGTTCCGTGTCAGGATAGGATGCACTCCTTAGTGCATCGGTAAATGTTCCGTGTCGGGATAGGATGCATTCCTTAGTGCATCGGTAAATGTTCCGTGTCCGGATAGGATGCATTCCTTAGTGCATCGGTAAATGTTCCGTGTCAGGATAGGATGCATTCCTTAGTGCATCGGTAAATGTTCCGTGTCGGGATAGGATGCAGTCCTTAGTGCATCGGTAAATGTTCCGTGTCGGGATAGGATGCAGTCCTTAGTGCATCGGTAAATGTTCCGTGTCAGGATAGGATGCATTCCTTAGTGCATCGGTAAATGTTCCGTGTCGGGATAGGATGCAGTCCTTAGTGCATCGGTAAATGTTCCGTGTCGGGATAGGATGCCTTCCTTAGTGCATCGGTAAATGTTCCGTGTCAGGATAGGATGCACTCCTTAGTGCATCGGTAAATGTTCCGTGTCGGGATAGGATGCACTCCTTAGTGCATCGGTAAATGTTCCGTGTCGGGATAGGATGCAGTCCTTAGTGCATCGGTAAATGTTCCGTGTCGGGATAGGATGCAGTCCTTAGTGCATCGGTAAATGTTCCGTGTCGGGATAGGATGCAGTCCTTAGTGCATCGGTAAATGTTCTGTGTCAGGATAGGATGCAGTCCTTAGTGCATCGGTAAATGTTCCGTGTCGGGATAGGATGCACTCCTTAGTGCATCGGTAAATGTTCCGTGTCGGGATAGGATGCAGTCCTTAGTGCATCGGTAAATGTTCCGTGTCGGGATAGGATGCAGTCCTTAGTGCATCGGTAAATGTTCCGTGTCGGGATAGGATGCACTCCTTAGTGCATCGGTAAATGTTCCGTGTCGGGATAGGATGCACTCCTTAGTGCATCGGTAAATGTTCCGTGTCGGGATAGGATGCATTCCTTAGTGCATCGGTAAATGTTCCGTGTCGGGATAGGATGCACTCCTTAGTGCATCGGTAAATGTTCCGTGTCGGGATAGGATGCAGTCCTTAGTGCATCGGTAAATGTTCCGTGTCGGGATAGGATGCAGTCCTTAGTGCATCGGTAAATGTTCCGTGTCGGGATAGGATGCACTCCTTAGTGCATCGGTAAATGTTCCGTGTCGGGATAGGATGCACTCCTTAGTGCATCGGTAAATGTTCCGTGTCGGGATAGGATGCATTCCTTAGTGCATCGGTAAATGTTCCGTGTCGGGATAGGATGCACTCCTTAGTGCATCGGTAAATGTTCCGTGTCGGGATAGGATGCAGTCCTTAGTGCATCGGTAAATGTTCCGTGTCGGGATAGGATGCAGTCCTTAGTGCATCGGTAAATGTTCCGTGTCGGGATAGGATGCAGTCCTTAGTGCATCGGTAAATGTTCCGTGTCAGGATAGGATGCATTCCTTAGTGCATCGGTAAATGTTCCGTGTCAGGATAGGATGCACTCCTTAGTGCATCGGTAAATGTTCCGTGTCGGGATAGGATGCACTCCTTAGTGCATCGGTAAATGTTCCGTGTCAGGATAGGATGCACTCCTTAGTGCATCGGTAAATGTTCCGTGTCAGGATAGGATGCACTCCTTAGTGCATCGGTAAATGTTCCGTGTCGGGATAGGATGCACTCCTTAGTGCATCGGTAAATGTTCCGTGTCGGGATAGGATGCACTCCTTAGTGCATCGGTAAATGTTCCGTGTCGGGATAGGATGCACTCCTTAGTGCATCGGTAAATGTTCCGTGTCGGGATAGGATGCACTCCTTAGTGCATCGGTAAATGTTCCGTGTCGGGATAGGATGCACTCCTTAGTGCATCGGTAAATGTTCCGTGTCGGGATAGGATGCACTCCTTAGTGCATCGGTAAATGTTCCGTGTCGGGATAGGATGCATTCCTTAGTGCATCGGTAAATGTTCCGTGTCGGGATAGGATGCATTCCTTAGTGCATCGGTAAATGTTCCGTGTCGGGATAGGATGCATTCCTTAGTGCATCGGTAAATGTTCCGTGTCGGGATAGGATGCAGTCCTTAGTGCATCGGTAAATGTTCCGTGTCAGGATAGGATGCAGTCCTTAGTGCATCGGTAAATGTTCCGTGTCGGGATAGGATGCACTCCTTAGTGCATCGGTAAATGTTCCATGTCGGGATAGGATGCATTCCTTAGTGCATCGATAAATGTTCCGTGTAGGGATAGGATGCATTCCTTAGTGCATCGGTAAATGTTCCGTGTCGGGATAGGATGCATTCCTTAGTGCATCGGTAAATGTTCCGTGTCGGGATAGGATGCACTCCTTAGTGCATCGGTAAATGTTCCGTGTCAGGATAGGATGCAGTCCTTAGTGCATCGGTAAATGTTCCGGGTCGGGATAGGATGCACTCCTTAGTGCATCGGTAAATGTTCCGTGTCGGGATAGGATGCACTCCTTAGTGCATCGGTAAATGTTCCGTGTCGGGATAGGATGCACTCCTTAGTGCATCGGTAAATGTTCCGTGTCAGGATAGGATGCAGTCCTTAGTGCATCGGTAAATGTTCCGGGTCGGGATAGGATGCACTCCTTAGTGCATCGGTAAATGTTCCGTGTCGGGATAGGATGCACTCCTTAGTGCATCGGTAAATGTTCCGTGTCAGGATAGGATGCACTCCTTAGTGCATCGGTAAATGTTCCGTGTCGGGATAGGATGCACTCCTTAGTGCATCGGTAAATGTTCCGGGTCGGGATAGGATGCACTCCTTAGTGCATCGGTAAATGTTCCGTGTCGGGATAGGATGCACTCCTTAGTGCATCGGTAAATGTTCCGTGTCGGGATAGGATGCACTCCTTAGTGCATCGGTAAATGTTCCGGGTCGGGATAGGATGCACTCCTTAGTGCATCGGTAAATGTTCCGTGTCGGGATAGGATGCATTCCTTAGTGCATCGGTAAATGTTCCGTGTCGGGATAGGATGCACTCCTTAGTGCATCGGTAAATGTTCCGTGTCAGGATAGGATGCACTCCTTAGTGCATCGGTAAATGTTCCGTGTCAGGATAGGATGCACTCCTTAGTGCATCGGTAAATGTTCCGTGTCGGGATAGGATGCATTCCTTAGTGCATCGGTAAATGTTCCGTGTCGGGATAGGATGCATTCCTTAGTGCATCGGTAAATGTTCCGTGTCGGGATAGGATGCATTCCTTAGTGCATCGGTAAATGTTCCGTGTCGGGATAGGATGCATTCCTTAGTGCATCGGTAAATGTTCCGTGTCGGGATAGGATGCATTCCTTAGTGCATCGGTAAATGTTCCGTGTCAGGATAGGATGCACTCCTTAGTGCATCGGTAAATGTTCCGTGTCGGGATAGGATGCACTCCTTAGTGCATCGGTAAATGTTCCGTGTCAGGATAGGATGCATTCCTTAGTGCATCGGTAAATGTTCCGTGTCGGGATAGGATGCATTCCTTAGTGCATCGGTAAATGTTCCGTGTCGGGATAGGATGCACTCCTTAGTGCATCGGTAAATGTTCCGTGTCGGGATAGGATGCAGTCCTTACTGCATCGGTAAATGTTCCATGTCGGGATAGGATGCATTCCTTAGTGCATCGGTAAATGTTCCGTGTAGGGATAGGATGCATTCCTTAGTGCATCGGTAAATGTTCCGTGTCAGGATAGGATGCATTCCTTAGTGCATCGGTAAATGTTCCGTGTCGGGATAGGATGCACTCCTTAGTGCATCGGTAAATGTTCCGTGTCGGGATAGGATGCACTCCTTAGTGCATCGGTAAATGTTCCATGTCGGGATAGGATGCATTCCTTAGTGCATCGGTAAATGTTCCGTGTAGGGATAGGATGCAGTCCTTAGTGCATCGGTAAATGTTCCGTGTCGGGATAGGATGCATTCCTTAGTGCATCGGTAAATGTTCCGTGTCGGGATAGGATGCACTCCTTAGTGCATCGGTAAATGTTCCGTGTCAGGATAGGATGCAGTCCTTAGTGCATCGGTAAATGTTCCGGGTCGGGATAGGATGCACTCCTTAGTGCATCGGTAAATGTTCCGTGTCGGGATAGGATGCACTCCTTAGTGCATCGGTAAATGTTCCGTGTCGGGATAGGGTGCATTCCTTAGTGCATCGGTAAATGTTCCGTGTCAGGATAGGATGCACTCCTTAGTGCATCGGTAAATGTTCCGTGTCAGGATAGGATGCACTCCTTAGTGCATCGGTAAATGTTCCGTGTCGGGATAGGATGCATTCCTTAGTGCATCGGTAAATGTTCCGTGTCGGGATAGGATGCAGTCCTTAGTGCATCGGTAAATGTTCCGTGTCAGGATAGGATGCACTCCTTAGTGCATCGGTAAATGTTCCGTGTCGGGATAGGATGCATTCCTTATTGCATCGGTAAATGTTCCGTGTCAGGATAGGATGCACTCCTTAGTGCATCGGTAAATGTTCCGTGTCAGGATAGGATGAACTCCTTAGTGCATCGGTAAATGTTCCGTGTCAGGATAGGATGCACTCCTTAGTGCATCGGTAAATGTTCCGTGTCAGGATACGATGCACTCCTTAGTGCATAGGTAAATGTTCCGTGTCGGGATAGGATGCACTCCTTAGTGCATCGGTAAATGTTCCATGTCAGGATACGATGCACTCCTTAGTGCATAGGTAAATGTTCCGTGTCCGGATAGGATGCACTCCTTAGTGCATCGGTAAATGTTCCGTGTCAGGATACGATGCACTCCTTAGTGCATAGGTAAATGTTCCGTGTCCGGATAGGATGCACTCCTTAGTCCATCGGTAAATGTTCCGTGTCGGGATAGGATGCACTCCTTAGTGCATCGGTAAATGTTCCGTGTCGGGATAGGATGCACTCCTTAGTGCATCGGTAAATGTTCCGTGTCGGGATAGGATGCACTCCTTAGTGCATCGGTAAATGTTCCGTGTCAGGATAGGATGCACTCCTTAGTGTATCGGTAATTGTTCCGAGTCGGGATAGGATGCACTCCTTAGTGTATCGGTAAATGTTCCGTGTCAGGATAGGATGCACTCCTTAGTGCATCGGTAAATGTTCCGTGTCGGGATAGGATGCATTCCTTAGTGCATCGGTAAATGTTCCGTGTCGGGATAGGATGCATTCCTTAGTGCATCGGTAAATGTTCCGTGTCGGGATAGGATGCATTCCTTAGTGCATCGGTAAATGTTCCGTGTCGGGATAGGATGCACTCCTTCGTGCATCGGTAAATGTTCCGTGTCGGGATAGGATGCATTCCTTAGTGCATCGGTAAATGTTCCGTGTCGGGATAGGATGCATTCCTTAGTGCATCGGTAAATGTTCCGTGTCGGGATAGGATGCATTCCTTAGTGCATCGGTAAATGTTCCGTGTCGGGATAGGATGCATTCCTTAGTGCATCGGTAAATGTTCCGTGTCGGGATAGGATGCAGTCCTTAGTGCATCGGTAAATGTTCCGTGTCGGGATAGGATGCACTCCTTAGTGCATCGGTAAATGTTCCGTGTCGGGATAGGATGCACTCCTTAGTGCATCGGTAAATGTTCCGTGTCCGGATAGGATGCACTCCTTAGTGCATCGGTAAATGTTCCGTGTCCGGATAGGATGCATTCCTTAGTGCATCGGTAAATGTTCCGTGTCAGGATAGGATGCACTCCTTAGTGCATCGGTAAATGTTCCGTGTCGGGATAGGATGCATTCCTTAGTGCATCGGTAAATGTTCCGTGTCCGGATAGGATGCATTCCTTAGTGCATCGGTAAATGTTCCGTGTCAGGATAGGATGCATTCCTTAGTGCATCGGTAAATGTTCCGTGTCGGGATAGGATGCAGTCCTTAGTGCATCGGTAAATGTTCCGTGTCGGGATAGGATGCAGTCCTTAGTGCATCGGTAAATGTTCCGTGTCAGGATAGGATGCATTCCTTAGTGCATCGGTAAATGTTCCGTGTCGGGATAGGATGCAGTCCTTAGTGCATCGGTAAATGTTCCGTGTCGGGATAGGATGCCTTCCTTAGTGCATCGGTAAATGTTCCGTGTCAGGATAGGATGCACTCCTTAGTGCATCGGTAAATGTTCCGTGTCGGGATAGGATGCAGTCCTTAGTGCATCGGTAAATGTTCCGTGTCGGGATAGGGTGCAGTCCATAGTGCATCGGTAAATGTTCCGTGTCAGGATAGGATGCACTCCTTAGTGCATCGGTAAATGTTCAGTGTCTGGATAGGATGCACTCCTTAGTGCATCGGTAAATGTTCCGTGTCGGGATAGGGTGCAGTCCATAGTGCATCGGTAAATGTTCCGTGTCGGGATAGGGTGCAGTCCATAGTGCATCGGTAAATGTTCCGTGTCGGGATAGGGTGCAGTCCATAGTGCATCGGTAAATGTTCCGTGTCAGGATAGGATGCACTCCTTAGTGCATCGGTAAATGTTCCGTGTCGGGATAGGATGCAGTCCTTAGTGCATCGGTAAATGTTCCGTGTCGGGATAGGGTGCAGTCCATAGTGCATCGGTAAATGTTCCGTGTCAGGATAGGATGCACTCCTTAGTGCATCGGTAAATGTTCAGTGTCTGGATAGGATGCACTCCTTAGTGCATCGGTAAATGTTCCGTGTCAGGATAGGATGCACTCCTTAGTGCATCGGTAAATGTTCCGTGTCGGGATAGGATGCATTCCTTAGTGCATCGGTAAATGTTCCGTGTCGGGATAGGATGCAGTCCTTAGTGCATCGGTAAATGTTCCGTGTCGGGATAGGATGCAGTCCTTAGTGCATCGGTAAATGTTCCGTGTCGGGATAGGATGCAGTCCTTAGTGCATCGGTAAATGTTCCGTGTCAGGATAGGATGCAGTCCTTAGTGCATCGGTAAATGTTCCGTGTCGGGATAGGATGCACTCCTTAGTGCATCGGTAAATGTTCCGTGTCGGGATAGGATGCAGTCCTTAGTGTATCGGTAAATGTTCCGTGTCGGGATAGGATGCAGTCCTTAGTGCATCGGTAAATGTTCCGTGTCGGGATAGGATGCACTCCTTAGTGCATCGGTAAATGTTCCGTGTCGGGATAGGATGCACTCCTTAGTGCATCGGTAAATGTTCCGTGTCAGGATAGGATGCAGTCCTTAGTGCATCGGTAAATGTTCCGTGTCGGGATAGGATGCACTCCTTAGTGCATCGGTAAATGTTCCGTGTCAGGATAGGATGCATTCCTTAGTGCATCGGTAAATGTTCCGTGTCGGGATAGGATGCAGTCCTTAGTGCATCGGTAAATGTTCCGTGTCGGGATAGGATGCAGTCCTTAGTGCATCGGTAAATGTTCCGTGTCGGGATAGGATGCATTCCTTAGTGCATCGGTAAATGTTCCGTGTCGGGATAGGATGCATTCCTTAGTGCATCGGTAAATGTTCCGTGTCGGGATAGGATGCACTCCTTAGTGCATCGGTAAATGTTCCATGTCAGGATAGGATGCATTCCTTAGTGCATCGGTAAATGTTCCGTGTCAGGATAGGATGCATTCCTTAGTGCATCGGTAAATGTTCCGTGTCGGGATAGGATGCACTCCTTAGTGCATCGGTAAATGATCCGTGTCAGGATAGGATGCACTCCTTAGTGCATCGGTAAATGTTCCGTGTCAGGATAGGATGCACTCCTTAGTGCATCGGTAAATGTTCCGTGTCGGGATAGGATGCACTCCTTAGTGCATCGGTAAATGTTCCGTGTCAGGATAGGGTGCACTCCTTAGTGCATCGGTAAATGTTCCGTGTCAGGATAGGATGCATTCCTTAGTGCATCGGTAAATGTTCCGTGTCGGGATAGGATACACTCCTTAGTGCATCGGTAAATGTTCCGTGTCAGGATAGGATGCATTCCTTAGTGCATCGGTAAATGTTCCGTGTCAGGATAGGATGCACTCCTTAGTGCATCGGTAAATGTTCCGTGTCAGGATAGGATGCAGTCCTTAGTGCATCGGTAAATGTTCCGTGTCGGGATAGGATGCAGTCCTTAGTGCATCGGTAAATGTTCCGTGTCAGTACAGGATGCAGTCCTTAGTGCATCGGTAAATGTTCCGTGTCGGGATAGGATGCACTCCTTAGTGCATCGGTAAATGTTCCGTGTCAGTACAGGATGCAGTCCTTAGTGCATCGGTAAATGTTCCGTGTCGGGATAGGATGCACTCCTTAGTGCATCGGTAAATGTTCCGTGTCAGGATAGGATGCAGTCCTTAGTGCATCGGTAAATGTTCCGTGTCGGGATAGGATGCATTCCTTAGTGCATCGGTAAATGTTCCGTGTCAGGATAGGATGCACTCCTTAGTGCATCGGTAAATGTTCCGTGTCGGGATAGGATGCAGTCCTTAGTGCATCGGTAAATGTTCCGTGTCGGGATAGGATGCAGTCCTTAGTGCATCGGTAAATGTTCCGTGTCGGGATAGGATGCAGTCCTTAGTGCATCGGTAAATGTTCCGTGTCCGGATAGGATGCACTCCTTAGTGCATCGGTAAATGTTCCGTGTCAGGATAGGATGCAGTCCTTAGTGCATCGGTAAATGTTCCGTGTCGGGATAGGATGCATTCCTTAGTGCATCGGTAAATGTTCCGTGTCAGGATAGGATGCAGTCCTTAGTGCATCGGTAAATGTTCCGTGTCAGGATAGGATGCACTCCTTAGTGCATCGGTAAATGTTCCGTGTCAGGATAGGATGCAGTCCTTAGTGCATCGGTAAATGTTCCGTGTCAGGATAGGATGCACTCCTTAGTGCATCGGTAAATGTTCCGTGTCGGGATAGGATGCAGTCCTTAGTGCATCGGTAAATGTTCCGTGTCGGGATAGGATGCAGTCCTTAGTGCATCGGTAAATGTTCCGTGTCGGGATAGGATGCACTCCTTAGTGCATCGGTAAATGTTCCGTGTCCGGATAGGATGCACTCCTTAGTGCATCGGTAAATGTTCCGTGTCGGGATAGGATGCAGTCCTTAGTGCATCGGTAAATGTTCCGTGTCGGGATAGGATGCACTCCTTAGTGCATCGGTAAATGTTCCGTGTCGGGATAGGATGCAGTCCTTAGTGCATCGGTAAATGTTCCGTGTCGGGATAGGATGCAGTCCTTAGTGCATCGGTAAATGTTCCGTGTCAGGATAGGATGCACTCCTTAGTGCATCGGTAAATGTTCCGTGTCAGGATAGGATGCAGTCCTTAGTGCATCGGTAAATGTTCCGTGTCAGGATAGGATGCACTCCTTAGTGCATCGGTAAATGTTCCGTGTCAGGATAGGATGCACTCCTTAGTGCATCGGTAAATGTTCCGTGTCAGGATAGGATGCAGTCCTTAGTGCATCGGTAAATGTTCCGTGTCGGGATAGGATGCACTCCTTAGTGCATCGGTAAATGTTCCGTGTCGGGATAGGATGCACTCCTTAGTGCATCGGTAAATGTTCCGTGTCAGGATAGGATGCACTCCTTAGTGCAGCGGTAAATGTTCCGTGTCAGGATAGGATGCACTCCTTAGTGCATCGGTAAATGTTCCGTGTCGGGATAGGATGCACTCCTTAGTGCATCGGTAAATGTTCCGTGTCGGGATAGGATGCACTCCTTAGTGCATCGGTAAATGTTCCGTGTCAGGATAGGATGCAGTCCTTAGTGCATCGGTAAATGTTCCGTGTCGGGATAGGATGCACTCCTTAGTTCATCGGTAAATGTTCCGTGTCAGGATAGGATGCACTACTTAGTGCATCGGTAAATGTTCCGTGTCAGGATAGTATGCAGTCCTTAGTGCATCGGTAAATGTTCCGTGTCGGGATAGGATGCACTCCTTAGTGCATCGGTAAATGTTCCGTGTCAGGATAGGATGCAGTCCTTAGTGCATCGGTAAATGTTCCGTGTCGGGATAGGATGCACTCCTTAGTGCATCGGTAAATGTTCCGTGTCGGGATAGGATGCACTCCTTAGTGCATCGGTAAATGTTCCGTGTCAGGATAGGATGCAGTCCTTAGTGCATCGGTAAATGTTCCGTGTCAGGATAGGATGCACTCCTTAGTGCATCGGTAAATGTTCCGTGTCGGGATAGGATGCATTCCTTAGTGCATCGGTAAATGTTCCGTGTCGGGATAGGATGCAGTCCTTAGTGCATCGGTAAATGTTCCGTGTCGGGATAGGATGCACTCCTTAGTTCATCGGTAAATGTTCCGTGTCAGGATAGGATGCACTACTTAGTGCATCGGTAAATGTTCCGTGTCAGGATAGTATGCAGTCCTTAGTGCATCGGTAAATGTTCCGTGTCGGGATAGGATGCACTCCTTAGTGCATCGGTAAATGTTCCGTGTCGGGATAGGATGCACTCCTTAGTGCATCGGTAAATGTTCCGTGTCAGGATAGTATGCAGTCCTTAGTGCATCGGTAAATGTTCCGTGTCAGGATAGGATGCACTCCTTAGTGCATCGGTAAATGTTCCGTGTCAGGATAGTATGCAGTCCTTAGTGCATCGGTAAATGTTCCGTGTCAGGATAGGATGCATTCCTTAGTGCATCGGTAAATGTTCCGTGTCAGGATAGGATGCACTCCTTAGTGCATCGGTAAATGTTCCGTGTCAGGATAGTATGCAGTCCTTAGTGCATCGGTAAATGTTCCGTGTCGGGATAGGATGCACTCCTTAGTGCATCGGTAAATGTTCCGTGTCAGGATAGGATGCACTCCTTAGTGCATCGGTAAATGTTCCGTGTCAGGATAGGATGCACTCCTTAGTGCATCGGTAAATGTTCCGTGTCGGGATAGGATGCACTCCTTAGTGCATCGGTAAATGTTCCGTGTCAGGATAGGATGCAGTCCTTAGTGCATCGGTAAATGTTCCGTGTCAGGATAGGATGCATTCCTTAGTGCATCGGTAAATGTTCCGTGTCAGGATAGGATGCAGTCCTTAGTGCATCGGTAAATGTTCCGTGTCAGGATAGGATGCACTCCTTAGTGCATCGGTAAATGTTCCGTGTCAGGATAGGATGCAGTCCTTAGTGCATCGGTAAATGTTCCGTGTCAGGATAGGATGCACTCCTTAGTGCATCGGTAAATGTTCCGTGTCGGGATAGGATGCAGTCCTTAGTGCATCGGTAAATGTTCCGTGTCGGGATAGGATGCAGTCCTTAGTGCATCGGTAAATGTTCCGTGTCGGGATAGGATGCACTCCTTAGTGCATCGGTAAATGTTCCGTGTCCGGATAGGATGCACTCCTTAGTGCATCGGTAAATGTTCCGTGTCGGGATAGGATGCAGTCCTTAGTGCATCGGTAAATGTTCCGTGTCGGGATAGGATGCACTCCTTAGTGCATCGGTAAATGTTCCGTGTCGGGATAGGATGCAGTCCTTAGTGCATCGGTAAATGTTCCGTGTCGGGATAGGATGCAGTCCTTAGTGCATCGGTAAATGTTCCGTGTCAGGATAGGATGCACTCCTTAGTGCATCGGTAAATGTTCCGTGTCAGGATAGGATGCAGTCCTTAGTGCATCGGTAAATGTTCCGTGTCAGGATAGGATGCACTCCTTAGTGCATCGGTAAATGTTCCGTGTCAGGATAGGATGCACTCCTTAGTGCATCGGTAAATGTTCCGTGTCAGGATAGGATGCAGTCCTTAGTGCATCGGTAAATGTTCCGTGTCGGGATAGGATGCACTCCTTAGTGCATCGGTAAATGTTCCGTGTCGGGATAGGATGCACTCCTTAGTGCATCGGTAAATGTTCCGTGTCAGGATAGGATGCACTCCTTAGTGCAGCGGTAAATGTTCCGTGTCAGGATAGGATGCACTCCTTAGTGCATCGGTAAATGTTCCGTGTCGGGATAGGATGCACTCCTTAGTGCATCGGTAAATGTTCCGTGTCGGGATAGGATGCACTCCTTAGTGCATCGGTAAATGTTCCGTGTCAGGATAGGATGCAGTCCTTAGTGCATCGGTAAATGTTCCGTGTCGGGATAGGATGCACTCCTTAGTTCATCGGTAAATGTTCCGTGTCAGGATAGGATGCACTACTTAGTGCATCGGTAAATGTTCCGTGTCAGGATAGTATGCAGTCCTTAGTGCATCGGTAAATGTTCCGTGTCGGGATAGGATGCACTCCTTAGTGCATCGGTAAATGTTCCGTGTCAGGATAGGATGCAGTCCTTAGTGCATCGGTAAATGTTCCGTGTCGGGATAGGATGCACTCCTTAGTGCATCGGTAAATGTTCCGTGTCGGGATAGGATGCACTCCTTAGTGCATCGGTAAATGTTCCGTGTCAGGATAGGATGCAGTCCTTAGTGCATCGGTAAATGTTCCGTGTCAGGATAGGATGCACTCCTTAGTGCATCGGTAAATGTTCCGTGTCGGGATAGGATGCATTCCTTAGTGCATCGGTAAATGTTCCGTGTCGGGATAGGATGCAGTCCTTAGTGCATCGGTAAATGTTCCGTGTCGGGATAGGATGCACTCCTTAGTTCATCGGTAAATGTTCCGTGTCAGGATAGGATGCACTACTTAGTGCATCGGTAAATGTTCCGTGTCAGGATAGTATGCAGTCCTTAGTGCATCGGTAAATGTTCCGTGTCGGGATAGGATGCACTCCTTAGTGCATCGGTAAATGTTCCGTGTCGGGATAGGATGCACTCCTTAGTGCATCGGTAAATGTTCCGTGTCAGGATAGTATGCAGTCCTTAGTGCATCGGTAAATGTTCCGTGTCAGGATAGGATGCACTCCTTAGTGCATCGGTAAATGTTCCGTGTCAGGATAGTATGCAGTCCTTAGTGCATCGGTAAATGTTCCGTGTCAGGATAGGATGCATTCCTTAGTGCATCGGTAAATGTTCCGTGTCAGGATAGGATGCACTCCTTAGTGCATCGGTAAATGTTCCGTGTCAGGATAGTATGCAGTCCTTAGTGCATCGGTAAATGTTCCGTGTCGGGATAGGATGCACTCCTTAGTGCATCGGTAAATGTTCCGTGTCAGGATAGGATGCACTCCTTAGTGCATCGGTAAATGTTCCGTGTCAGGATAGGATGCACTCCTTAGTGCATCGGTAAATGTTCCGTGTCGGGATAGGATGCACTCCTTAGTGCATCGGTAAATGTTCCGTGTCAGGATAGGATGCAGTCCTTAGTGCATCGGTAAATGTTCCGTGTCAGGATAGGATGCATTCCTTAGTGCATCGGTAAATGTTCCGTGTCGGGATAGGATGCACTCCTTAGTGCATCGGTAAATGTTCCGTGTCAGGATAGGATGCACTCCTTAGTGCATCGGTAAATGTTCAGTGTCAGGATAGGATGCACTCCTTAGTGCATCGGTAAATGTTCCGTGTCGGGATAGGATGCAGTCCTTAGTGCATCGGTAAATGTTCCGTGTCGGGATAGGGTGCCCTCCTTAGTTCATCGGTAAATGTTCCGTGTCGGGATAGGATGCAGTCCTTAGTGCATCGGTAAATGTTCCGTGTCAGGATAGGATGCATTCCTTATTGCATCGGTAAATGTTCCGTGTCGGGATAGGATGCACTCCTTAGTGCATCGGTAAATGTTCCGTGTCGGGATAGGATGCACTCCTTAGTGCATCGGTAAATGTTCCGTGTCAGGATAGGATGCACTCCTTAGTGCATCGGTAAATGTTCCGTGTCGGGATAGGATGCAGTCCTTAGTGCATCGGTAAATGTTCCGTGTCGGGATAGGGTGCCCTCCTTAGTGCATCGGTAAATGTTCCGTGTCGGGATAGGATGCAGTCCTTAGTGCATCGGTAAATGTTCCGTGTCAGGATAGGATGCACTCCTTAGTGCATCGGTAAATGTTCCGTGTCAGGATAGGATGCAGTCCTTAGTGCATCGGTAAATGTTCCGTGTCAGGATAGGATGCACTCCTTAGTGCATCGGTAAATGTTCCGTGTCAGGATAGGATGCACTCCTTAGTGCATCGGTAAATGTTCCGTGTCAGGATAGGATGCACTCCTTAGTGCATCGGTAAATGTTCCGTGTCGGGATAGGATGCACTCCTTAGTGCATCGGTAAATGTTCCGTGTCGGGATAGGATGCACTCCTTAGTGCCTCGGTAAATGTTCCGTGTCGGGATAGGATGCACTCCTTAGTGCATCGGTAAATGTTCCGTGTCAGGACAGGATGCACTCCTTAGTGCATCGGTAAATGTTCCGTGTCAGGATAGGATGCACTCCTTAGTGCCTCGGTAAATGTTCCGTGTCGGGATAGGATGCACTCCTTAGTGCATCGGTAAATGTTCCGTGTCAGGACAGGATGCACTCCTTAGTGCATCGGTAAATGTTCCGTGTCAGGATAGGATGCACTCCTTAGTGCATCGGTAAATGTTCCGTGTCGGGATAGGATGCACTCCTTAGTGCATCGGTAAATGTTCCGTGTCAGGACAGGATGCACTCCTTAGTGCATCGGTAAATGTTCCGTGTCGGGATAGGATGCATTCCTTAGTGCATCGGTAAATGTTCCGTGTCAGGATAGGATGCACTCCTTAGTGCATCGGTAAATGTTCCGTGTCAGGATAGGATGCATTCCTTAGTGCCTCGGTAAATGTTCCGTGTCAGGATAGGATGCATTCCTTAGTGCATCGGTAAATGTTCCGTGTCAGGATAGGATGCATTCCTTAGTGCATCGGTAAATGTTCCGTGTCAGGATAGGATGCATTCCTTAGTGCATCGGTAAATGTTCCGTGTCGGGATAGGATGCACTCCTTAGTGCATCGGTAAATGTTCCGTGTCAGGATAGGATGCACTCCTTAGTGCATCGGTAAATGTTCCGTGTCAGGATAGGATGCACTCCTTAGTGCATCGGTAAATGTTCCGTGTCGGGATAGGATGCACTACTTAGTGCATCGGTAAATGTTCCGTGTCAGGATAGGGTGCACTCCTTAGTGCATCGGTAAATGTTCCGTGTCAGGATAGGATGCATTCCTTAGTGCATCGGTAAATGTTCCGTGTCGGGATAGGATACACTCCTTAGTGCATCGGTAAATGTTCCGTGTCAGGATAGGATGCATTCCTTAGTGCATCGGTAAATGTTCCGTGTCAGGATAGGATGCACTCCTTAGTGCATCGGTAAATGTTCCGTGTCAGGATAGGATGCACTCCTTAGTGCATCGGTAAATGTTCCGTGTCAGGATAGGATGCATTCCTTAGTGCATCGGTAAATGTTCCGTGTCAGGATAGGATGCAGTCCTTAGTGCATCGGTAAATGTTCCGTGTCAGGATAGGATGCACTCCTTAGTGCATCGGTAAATGTTCCGTGTCAGGATAGGATGCACTCCTTAGTGCATCGGTAAATGTTCCGTGTCGGGATAGGATGCACTCCTTAGTGCATCGGTAAATGTTCCGTGTCAGGATAGGATGCACTCCTTAGTGCATCGGTAAATGTTCCGTGTCGGGATAGGATGCACTCCTTAGTGCATCGGTAAATGTTCCGTGTCAGGATAGGATGCACTCCTTAGTGCATCGGTAAATGTTCCGTGTCGGGATAGGATGCATTCCTTAGTGCATCGGTAAATGTTCCGTGTCAGGATAGGATGCAGTCCTTAGTGCATCGGTAAATGTTCCGTGTCGGGATAGGATGCATTCCTTAGTGCATCGGTAAATGTTCCGTGTCAGGATAGGATGCACTCCTTAGTGCATCGGTAAATGTTCCGTGTCAGGATAGGGTGCCCTCCTTAGTGCATCGGTAAATGTTCCGTGTCAGGATAAGATGCCCTCCTTAGTGCATCGGTAAATGTTCCGTGTCGGGATAGGGTGCCCTCCTTAGTGCATCGGTAAATGTTCCGTGTCGGGATAGGGTGCCCTCCTTAGTGCATCGGTAAATGTTCCGTGTCGGGATAGGGTGCCCTCCTTAGTGCATCGGTAAATGTTCCGTGTCGGGATAGGGTGCCCTCCTTAGTGCATCGGTAAATGTTCCGTGTCAGGATAAGATGCCCTCCTTAGTGCATCGGTAAATGTTCCATGTCGGGATAGGGTGCCCTCCTTAGTGCATCGGTAAATGTTCCGTGTCAGGATAGGATGCCCTCCTTAGTGCATCGGTAAATGTTCCGTGTCAGGATAGGATGCCCTCCTTAGTGCATCGGTAAATGTTCCGTGTCGGGATAGGATGCACTCCTTAGTGCATCGGTAAATGTTCCGTGTCAGGATAGGATGCACTCCTTAGTGCATCGGTAAATGTTCCGTGTCGGGATAGGATGCAGTCCTTAGTGCATCGGTAAATGTTCCGTGTCGGGATAGGGTGCCCTCCTTAGTGCATCGGTAAATGTTCCGTGTCGGGATAGGATGCAGTCCTTAGTGCATCGGTAAATGTTCCGTGTCAGGATAGGATGCACTCCTTAGTGCATCGGTAAATGTTCCGTGTCAGGATAGGATGCAGTCCTTAGTGCATCGGTAAATGTTCCGTGTCAGGATAGGATGCACTCCTTAGTGCATCGGTAAATGTTCCGTGTCAGGATAGGATGCACTCCTTAGTGCATCGGTAAATGTTCCGTGTCAGGATAGGATGCACTCCTTAGTGCATCGGTAAATGTTCCGTGTCGGGATAGGATGCACTCCTTAGTGCATCGGTAAATGTTCCGTGTCGGGATAGGATGCACTCCTTAGTGCCTCGGTAAATGTTCCGTGTCGGGATAGGATGCACTCCTTAGTGCATCGGTAAATGTTCCGTGTCAGGACAGGATGCACTCCTTAGTGCATCGGTAAATGTTCCGTGTCAGGATAGGATGCACTCCTTAGTGCCTCGGTAAATGTTCCGTGTCGGGATAGGATGCACTCCTTAGTGCATCGGTAAATGTTCCGTGTCAGGACAGGATGCACTCCTTAGTGCATCGGTAAATGTTCCGTGTCAGGATAGGATGCACTCCTTAGTGCATCGGTAAATGTTCCGTGTCGGGATAGGATGCACTCCTTAGTGCATCGGTAAATGTTCCGTGTCAGGACAGGATGCACTCCTTAGTGCATCGGTAAATGTTCCGTGTCGGGATAGGATGCATTCCTTAGTGCATCGGTAAATGTTCCGTGTCAGGATAGGATGCACTCCTTAGTGCATCGGTAAATGTTCCGTGTCAGGATAGGATGCATTCCTTAGTGCCTCGGTAAATGTTCCGTGTCAGGATAGGATGCATTCCTTAGTGCATCGGTAAATGTTCCGTGTCAGGATAGGATGCATTCCTTAGTGCATCGGTAAATGTTCCGTGTCAGGATAGGATGCATTCCTTAGTGCATCGGTAAATGTTCCGTGTCGGGATAGGATGCACTCCTTAGTGCATCGGTAAATGTTCCGTGTCAGGATAGGATGCACTCCTTAGTGCATCGGTAAATGTTCCGTGTCAGGATAGGATGCACTCCTTAGTGCATCGGTAAATGTTCCGTGTCGGGATAGGATGCACTACTTAGTGCATCGGTAAATGTTCCGTGTCAGGATAGGGTGCACTCCTTAGTGCATCGGTAAATGTTCCGTGTCAGGATAGGATGCATTCCTTAGTGCATCGGTAAATGTTCCGTGTCGGGATAGGATACACTCCTTAGTGCATCGGTAAATGTTCCGTGTCAGGATAGGATGCATTCCTTAGTGCATCGGTAAATGTTCCGTGTCAGGATAGGATGCACTCCTTAGTGCATCGGTAAATGTTCCGTGTCAGGATAGGATGCACTCCTTAGTGCATCGGTAAATGTTCCGTGTCAGGATAGGATGCATTCCTTAGTGCATCGGTAAATGTTCCGTGTCAGGATAGGATGCAGTCCTTAGTGCATCGGTAAATGTTCCGTGTCAGGATAGGATGCACTCCTTAGTGCATCGGTAAATGTTCCGTGTCAGGATAGGATGCACTCCTTAGTGCATCGGTAAATGTTCCGTGTCGGGATAGGATGCACTCCTTAGTGCATCGGTAAATGTTCCGTGTCAGGATAGGATGCACTCCTTAGTGCATCGGTAAATGTTCCGTGTCGGGATAGGATGCACTCCTTAGTGCATCGGTAAATGTTCCGTGTCAGGATAGGATGCACTCCTTAGTGCATCGGTAAATGTTCCGTGTCGGGATAGGATGCATTCCTTAGTGCATCGGTAAATGTTCCGTGTCAGGATAGGATGCAGTCCTTAGTGCATCGGTAAATGTTCCGTGTCGGGATAGGATGCATTCCTTAGTGCATCGGTAAATGTTCCGTGTCAGGATAGGATGCACTCCTTAGTGCATCGGTAAATGTTCCGTGTCAGGATAGGGTGCCCTCCTTAGTGCATCGGTAAATGTTCCGTGTCAGGATAAGATGCCCTCCTTAGTGCATCGGTAAATGTTCCGTGTCGGGATAGGGTGCCCTCCTTAGTGCATCGGTAAATGTTCCGTGTCGGGATAGGGTGCCCTCCTTAGTGCATCGGTAAATGTTCCGTGTCGGGATAGGGTGCCCTCCTTAGTGCATCGGTAAATGTTCCGTGTCGGGATAGGGTGCCCTCCTTAGTGCATCGGTAAATGTTCCGTGTCAGGATAAGATGCCCTCCTTAGTGCATCGGTAAATGTTCCATGTCGGGATAGGGTGCCCTCCTTAGTGCATCGGTAAATGTTCCGTGTCAGGATAGGATGCCCTCCTTAGTGCATCGGTAAATGTTCCGTGTCAGGATAGGATGCCCTCCTTAGTGCATCGGTAAATGTTCCGTGTCAGGATAGGATGCCCTCCTTAGTGCATCGGTAAATGTTCCGTGTCAGGATAGGGTGCCCTCCTTAGTGCATCGGTAAATGTTCCGTGTCGGGATAGGATGCAGTCCTTAGTGCATCGGTAAATGTTCCGTGTCAGGATAGGGTGCCCTCCTTAGTGCATCGGTAAATGTTCAGTGTCAGGATAGGATGCACTCCTTAGTGCATCGGTAAATGTTCCGTGTCGGGATAGGATGCACTCCTTAGTGCATCGGTAAATGTTCCGTGTCAGGATAGGATGCATTCCTTAGTGCATCGGTAAATGTTCCGTGTCGGGATAGGATGCAGTCCTTAGTGCATCGGTAAATGTTCCGTGTCGGGATAGGATGCAGTCCTTAGTGCATCGGTAAATGTTCCGTGTCAGGATAGGATGCACTCCTTAGTGCATCGGTAAATGTTCCGTGTCAGGATAGGATGCACTCCTTAGTGCATCGGTAAATGTTCCGTGTCAGGATAGGATGCACTCCTTAGTGCATCGGTAAATGTTCCGTGTCGGGATAGGATGCAGTCCTTAGTGCATCGGTAAATGTTCCGTGTCGGGATAGGATGCATTCCTTAGTGCATCGGTAAATGTTCCGTGTCAGGATAGGATGCACTCCTTAGTGCATCGGTAAATGTTCCGTGTCGGGATAGGATGCAGTCCTTAGTGCATCGGTAAATGTTCCGTGTCAGGATAGGGTGCACTCCTTAGTGCATCGGTAAATGTTCCGTGTCAGGATAGGATGCATTCCTTAGTGCATCGGTAAATGTTCCGTGTCAGGATAGGATGCAGTCCTTAGTGCATCGGTAAATGTTCCGTGTCAGGATAGGGTGCACTCCTTAGTGCATCGGTAAATGTTCCGTGTCAGGATAGGATGCATTCCTTAGTGCATCGGTAAATGTTCCGTGTCAGGATAGGATGCACTCCTTAGTGCATCGGTAAATGTTCCGTGTCAGGATAGGATGCACTCCTTAGTGCATCGGTAAATGTTCCGTGTCAGGATAGGGTGCCCTCCTTAGTGCATCGGTAAATGTTCCGTGTCAGGATAGTATGCACTCCTTAGTGCATCGGTAAATGTTCCGTGTCGGGATAGGATGCACTCCTTAGTGCATCGGTAAATGTTCCGTGTCAGGATAGGATGCACTCCTTAGTGCATCGGTAAATGTTCCGTGTCAGGATAGTATGCACTCCTTAGTGCATCGGTAAATGTTCCGTGTCGGGATAGGATGCACTCCTTAGTGCATCGGTAAATGTTCCGTGTCAGGATAGGATGCAGTCCTTAGTGCATCGGTAAATGTTCCGTGTCGGGATAGGATGCACTCCTTAGTGCATCGGTAAATGTTCCGTGTCAGGATAGGATGCACTCCTTAGTGCATCGGTAAATGTTCCGTGTCAGGATAGGATGCACTCCTTAGTGCATCGGTAAATGTTCCGTGTCGGGATAGGATGCACTCCTTAGTGCATCGGTAAATGTTCCGTGTCAGGATAGGATGCACTCCTTAGTGCATCGGTAAATGTTCCGTGTCAGGATAGGATGCAGTCCTTAGTGCATCGGTAAATGTTCCGTGTCAGGATAGGATGCACTCCTTAGTGCATCGGTAAATGTTCCGTGTCGGGATAGGATGCACTCCTTAGTGCATCGGTAAATGTTCCGTGTCAGGATAGGATGCACTCCTTAGTGCATCGGTAAATGTTCCGTGTCAGGATAGGATGCAGTCCTTAGTGCATCGGTAAATGTTCCGTGTCAGGATAGGATGCACTCCTTAGTGCATCGGTAAATGTTCCGTGTCGGGATAGGATGCACTCCTTAGTGCATCGGTAAATGTTCCGTGTCAGGATAGGATGCAGTCCTTAGTGCATCGGTAAATGTTCCGTGTCAGGATAGGATGCACTCCTTAGTGCATCGGTAAATGTTCCGTGTCAGGATAGGATGCAGTCCTTAGTGCATCGGTAAATGTTCCGTGTCAGGATAGGATGCACTCCTTAGTGCAGCGGTAAATGTTCCGTGTCAGGATAGGATGCATTCCTTAGTGCATCGGTAAATGTTCCGTGTCAGGATAGGATGCACTCCTTAGTGCATCGGTAAATGTTCCGTGTCAGGATAGGATGCAGTCCTTAGTGCATCGGTAAATGTTCCGTGTCAGGATAGGATGCAGTCCTTAGTGCATCGGTAAATGTTCCGTGTCAGGATAGGATGCATTCCTTAGTGCATCGGTAAATGTTCCGTGTCAGGATAGGATGCAGTCCTTAGTGCATCGGTAAATGTTCCGTGTCAGGATAGGATGCAGTCCTTAGTGCATCGGTAAATGTTCCGTGTCGGGATAGGGTGCACTCCTTAGTGCATCGGTAAATGTTCAGTGTCAGGATAGGATGCACTCCTTAGTGCATCGGTAAATGTTCCGTGTCGGGATAGGGTGCACTCCTTAGTGCATCGGTAAATGTTCCGTGTCGGGATAGGATGCATTCCTTAGTGCATCGGTAAATGTTCCGTGTCAGGATAGGATGCACTCCTTAGTGCATCGGTAAATGTTCCGTGTCGGGATAGGATGCATTCCTTAGTGCATCGGTAAATGTTCCGTGTCAGGATAGGATGCACTCCTTAGTGCATCGGTAAATGTTCCGTGTCGGGATAGGATGCATTCCTTAGTGCATCGGTAAATGTTCCGTGTCAGGATAGGATGCACTCCTTAGTGCATCGGTAAATGTTCCGTGTCGGGATAGGATGCACTCCTTAGTGCATCGGTAAATGTTCCGTGTCGGGATAGGATGCATTCCTTAGTGCATCGGTAAATGTTCCGTGTCAGGATAGGATGCACTCCTTAGTGCATCGGTAAATGTTCCGTGTCGGGATAGGATGCATTCCTTAGTGCATCGGTAAATGTTCCGTGTCAGGATAGGATGCACTCCTTAGTGCATCGGTAAATGTTCCGTGTCGGGATAGGGTGCACTCCTTAGTGCATCGGTAAATGTTCCGTGTCAGGATAGGATGCACTCCTTAGTGCATCGGTAAATGTTCCGTGTCAGGATAGGGTGCACTCCTTAGTGCATCGGTAAATGTTCCGTGTCAGGATAGGATGCACTCCTTAGTGCATCGGTAAATGTTCCGTGTCAGGATAGGATGCACTCCTTAGTGCATCGGTAAATGTTCCGTGTCAGGATAGGATGCACTCCTTAGTGCATCGGTAAATGTTCCGTGTCAGGATAGGGTGCACTCCTTAGTGCATCGGTAAATGTTCCGTGTCGGGATAGGATGCACTCCTTAGTGCATCGGTAAATGTTCCGTGTCAGGATAGGATGCACTCCTTAGTGCATCGGTAAATGTTCCGTGTCGGGATAGGATGCACTCCTTAGTGCATCGGTAAATGTTCCATGTCAGGATAGGATGCACTCCTTAGTGCATCGGTAAATGTTCCGTGTCAGGATAGGATGCACTCCTTAGTGCATCGGTAAATGTTCCGTGTCGGGATAGGATGCACTCCTTAGTGCATCGGTAAATGTTCCATGTCAGGATAGGATGCACTCCTTAGTGCATCGGTAAATGTTCCATGTCAGGATAGGATGCACTCCTTAGTGCATCGGTAAATGTTCCGTGTCAGGATAGGATGCAGTCCTTAGTGCATCGGTAAATGTTCCGTGTCAGGATAGGATGCAGTCCTTAGTGCATCGGTAAATGTTCCGTGTCGGGATAGGATGCACTCCTTAGTGCATCGGTAAATGTTCCGTGTCAGGATAGGATGCAGTCCTTAGTGCATCGGTAAATGTTCCGTGTCCGGATAGGATGCACTCCTTAGTGCATCGGTAAATGTTCCGTGTCAGGATAGGATGCACTCCTTAGTGCATCGGTAAATGTTCCGTGTCGGGATAGGATGCACTCCTTAGTGCATCGGTAAATGTTCCGTGTCGGGATAGGATGCACTCCTTAGTGCATCGGTAAATGTTCCGTGTCAGGATAGGATGCACTCCTTAGTGCATCGGTAAATGTTCCGTGTCAGGATAGGGTGCACTCCTTAGTGCATCGGTAAATGTTCCGTGTCAGGATAGGATGCAGTCCTTAGTGCCTCGGTAAATGTTCCGTGTCAGGATAGGATGCACTCCTTAGTGCATCGGTAAATGTTCCGTGTCGGGATAGGATGCACTCCTTAGTGCATCGGTAAATGTTCCGTGTCAGGATAGGATGCATTCCTTAGTGCATCGGTAAATGTTCCGTGTCAGGATAGGATGCACTCCTTAGTGCATCGGTAAATGTTCCGTGTCAGGATAGGATGCATTCCTTAGTGCATCGGTAAATGTTCCGTGTCAGGATAGGATGCACTCCTTAGTGCATCGGTAAATGGTGAGGGTCAAAGGGGACGTGCCAAACTTGCGTTGGTTGTTAACACATCTGTCGCATTGCACGGTAGCTTTCAATGTACATGTGATAAGTAAATTTAATCCAATCTATTGTAGATAGGAACCTCAAGATGAGGCAGGGAAAGGTTAAAATGTCTGGTAAATACCCCCAGCTGCTGATATACAGACACGGCCAGGGATACTTCCTGTGTTTCGCTGTCTGAAAAACTGATCTCACGACTGTGGGTTCAGGTGTAGGGGCAGGTGATGACATTCCAGTTCACTTCAATTCAGGACATGCATAGAATGCAGTAAGTTCATCGGGAAGGGATGTGCTACCTGACTCCATTTGATAAGTCATTGTGGCATTTAAGCTGATGACTTGCCTTGGACTGGTATTGTCACTTGGCATCACTGACAGCTTTACGGAAGTTGTACTTTGATTTCTTGTGAAGGTTAGGGTCACCTGATTTGAATGCCACAGCCCCAGACTTTAGTAAGGAGTGTTCATCCATGGTTTCCAGTTTGGGAATATTCAAATTGTCCTCCTTGCTACACAGACTTTCACACACTTACTGTGACGGCAATGGCGTACCCATTTTTTGATTATTTATTTATTTTGAGAGTCAGTATGGTAACTGGCCCACACTGCCCAATTACACCCATGAGACCAGTTAAGCTACTAGCCCATAAATCTTTGGAATGTGGGAGGAAACCGGAGCACCTGGTGGAAACACATGTGACCAAGGGGAGGGCGTACTAACACCCTACAGACAGCGGCAGAACTGAACATAGGCCACTGGTGCTGTAATTGTATTACGATAACCACTACACACCACTCTGCACCCACCCCGCCCAGATAGGCTGAGGAATGAACCTTTGAACACGAAGCAGTCTACTGACTCAGAGCAGTCATCTGGATTCCTCAGTCCAGCACTGTACGACCTTTTGGACCGGATCCATGATCACATACAGCACCACCGGCTGCAGGTCTACGAATGTCCTGACAGGACAGCCGGAAGCTTGCTGGCCATACACTATTTTACAGGACCTGCAAAGAACAGGCTACTTTAGATTTGGTCTTACATAATGAGGAAGGATTAATGAGTGATCTTGTGGTTAAGGATCCCCAGAGGAAGTAGAGACCACAATGTGATAGAATCTCAGATACAACTTTAAGGTGAACACCTCGGGTAGAAAACCAACGTTTTTAACCTAAATAAGGGCAATTACAATGGTATGAAAGTGGAATTGTCTAAAGTACTGTAGATTATGTAACTAAACTGAGAGATAGGTCAGTGGAGGAACAGTGGCAGATATTTGAACGTAACGCTTGGCAGAAATTTATCCCAACTAGGAGGAGACAATCCATGAAAAAAAAGGTTAACAAAGGAAGCCAAGGATACAGTTAAGTTGAAAAGTAGGGTTTCTAAAGTAACAAGGGCCAAAGGATTGGGAATTGTTCCGGAATCAGCAACAAAACCTAAGAGGTCATTAGGAGAGAAATGATTTTCAGAGAAAACTTGCAAATAACGTCAAGATAAACAGTAGAAGTGAGACCTTTAAAGAGTGAGGCTGTGGAGTTAATATCAGGAAACAAAAATGTTTGTTCCATTAACACGATAAAATCTGCAGACGCTGGAAATCCAAGCAACACACACAAAATGCTGGAGGAACTCAGCAGGCCAGGCAGCATCTATGGAAAAGAGTAAACAGTCGACGTTTCAGGCTGAGACCCTTCACCAGGAGTGGTAAGAAAGATGAGAATTCAGAGCAAGAAGGTGTGGAAGGTGAGGAAGAAGTACAAGGTGGTCAGTGATAAGAAACCAGAAGAGAGCAGGGGTGACGTGAGGAGCTGGGAAGTTGATAGGTGAAGGAGATAAAGGGCTGGAGGATGGGGAATTTGATAGGAGAGGAGAGACGACCATGGAAAAAAGGGGAGGAGGAGCACCAGAGGGAGGTGATGGGCAGGTAAGGAGAGAAGGTGAGAGAGGGAAATGGGAAGGGGGCATGGTGAACTTTTCCTATGTTACATCAACGACTGCATTTGTTGCTTCCTGTACCCAAGCTGAGCTGATCAGCTTCATCAACTTTGCCTCCAACTTCCAGCCTGCCCTCAGATTTACCCAGTCCATTTCTGACACCTCCCTCCTCTTTCTCGATCTTTCTGTCTCTATCACTGGAGACAGTTTATCTACTGATATCTTTTATAAACACACTGATTCTCACAGCTACCTGGACTATACCTCTTCCCGCCCTGTCACTTGTTAAAATAACATCCCCCTACTCTCAGTTCCTCAGTTTCCATCACATCCGCTCTTAGAGTGAGGCTTTTCATTGCAGAACTAATGAGGTGTCTTCTTTCTTCACAGAATGTCATGGTCCGGTCCATAAAGTCCATGTTCGGTTCACGGTCTGGTCCGTGGACTCCGGACTCCGGGTCTTCTGGCTGTCCCTTGTTTCAGTTGGGCTTAATCATAGACACCTGATGCTCGTCTTGGGGCTGGGAATATAAGTGGCTCTGGGTTCAAGTGTAAGTGCTGGTTTGTCTTGTCAGTATCCACCTCTGTGGGGTTAGTCAGGCTGTCTACCTGTTACCCTGCAGATGGATCTGTCCCTTCCTGTCCTTGCCTCTGTTGGGTAAGCCAGGCTGTCTTTGCTGTTACCCTAAGGCTGGACTGTTCCCTTCCCTTCCCCTCCCCTTCTTTCTGTGGCCCCCGCCTGGAGCCTTGCCTGCTACCCTTCGCCTGGAGCCTTGTCTGTGTTCTTGCCTATTCTCGCTGTCAAGTTCTACTGTTGGAGCAAGACTGGGGCCTTCCTGTGTCCAGATTAGGAACCATCTTTTGTTGTTTGGAACTGTCTGTGTCCTCACCTTCTCTAGGTAGGTCTGGCTGTTTGCTGCTACTTCACCGAGCACTTATGCCCTGTCTGGCACAAAAAGCAGGACCTCCCGGTGGCCATCCATTTCAATTCTACTTCCCATTCCCATTCCAACAAGCCAGCCCTTGGCCTCCCCTACTGTGTAATGAGGCCACACTCAGGTTGAAGGAGCATTCACCATTCCCCACTTTTTCCCTCTCATGTTATCTCCTCTCCTGCCCATCACCTCCCTCTGGTGCTCCTCATTCCCTTTCATCCATGGCATGTTATCCTCTCCTATCAGATTCCCCCTTCTCCAGTCCTTTAACTCTTTCTCCATTCAACTTCCCAGCTCTTACTTTACCTCTTCCCCTCTCCCAGTTATACCTATCACCTACCACCCTGTACTACTTCCTCCCCTCCCTTCACCTTCTTGCTCTGACTTATCCTTTTTTTCCAGTCCTGATGAAGGGTCTCAGCCCAAAACTTGAACTGTTCTCCTTTCCATAAATGCTGTCTGACCTGTTGGGCTCCTCCAGCATTTTGTGTGTGTTGCATGTTTCGTGTATTAATGAGTGGACAGTGGGCCAGATAAATGCCATAAAAAGCTTGAAATGTGGGAATTATCAATTGAGATACATCTAGTTATGTATTGCCTCAAATTAATGAATAACGCATGCTAGAAAATCATTTGTGCTCAAGGTTGCCTACCCCTGGAATAAAACGTAAGAAAAATTCGTGGATTAAATGGCAAACAGGTTACCAGGACCCAATAGTCTGGACTCAAAAAAATTAATTATCTTCAGTAGTAGTAGAGTCATTGGTTGAAGTTCTTCAAAATGCACTGAATCACCGATGGATTGGAAAACAGTAAATGCTTCCTTTGTTCATTGTAGTCTGGCCAAGTTCAAATGTATTGAAGGCAAAATGCTGGAGTCAGAAGAAATAGCTAATCATTTAGGAAATTATAATATAATCAAATCAAGTCAACATAGCTTCATGCAAGGGAAATAATGGCTGACAAGTTTAAGTACTTTGAGGGTGTAACTGAGGGGGGACAGAGGGAACCCGTGTGCTGTATTTGGACTTCCAAAGATGTGTGTTGATGCACAAGTTAAGTGCTCATGGTAGTGTAATGCCTTGGTTCACATCTATACTGAGATGCTGTAGATATTTAATTTAGCGGCTCCGGAAGAGCTGTTGTTCTGCTTTCAACCTGTTTGAGTTACTGTTGAAGGTGAGGAATGATGTGGAATGTGTGACATCCAATTAGTGGGAGGTTTTCTCAGTGAGGGACAATAAGGTTGGGCTTGGGGGCTTTTGCTCGAGAGGAGATGAAGAGAACTGGTCGTAGTATACGATCCGGTGGGAGACCCGTTTGTTCAAGATGGATTGTGAGTGACGTTCGGAAGATAGTGTGTGCTTGCATGTTGACTGAGGGCCCAGCACGTGAGTGACAAAAGTTCAAGATGAGCTCCAACTTGTACATATTTATCTGTTTAATTAGAATGGGCCCGTTTCTTGTTATTCATTACTAACCCTTCAGCCGAGGAAACCAAGGTGGTTTGTTAGAGGAACATGTACTGAAAACTGGTTGTCACATAAAATACAAAGTCAGGATTAACGGGACTCATTGAGGTTGGAAGGATGTAACTAGTGGAATGGCCCAGGGATCAGCTTTTGCTTCTCAATTATTCTGTTTGTATTAATGACTGGGTAAGGTGGCAGAATATAAGGATTTCAAGTTTGCCAATGGCACAAAAATAGATAGAAGAGTAAGTTGTGATGTTATGACTGTAATGGAATATAGATAGATTGAATGAGTAGATGAAACTTGGTTAATGGAGTTTAATGTGGGAAGTGTGAAGCCATGCTACTTGGTGAGAACCAAAAGGCAGACTATAATCTAATTGGAAGAAGACTGCAAATGAGCAGAGTTCAGAAAGATCCGGATATTTTAGTGTGTGAATCACAAACAGTTAGCAGGCAAGGGCAGCAAGTACTTAAAAGGGCAAATGGAAGTTTAAAGGCCTTTATTGTAAAGGGATTAGAGTTTAGAAATGCAGAAGTATTCTTACCTAAGAAAAGATATGGTAGCTTTGGAAGCAGTCCAAGATTCACCAGATTCATAGCTGGGATGTGAGAATTGTCTTATCAAGAGAGGCCAAACAGGATGGTCTGTATTTTTGAAGTCTAAAAGAATGAGGGTGATTTATTGAAAATTCTGAGTTCCGAAGAGCTGTGTTGAGAAGCTTTCATTTACAGGAGAATCTTGAAAGAGGAGGTGTCATTTTAAAATGAGGGATCAGTCATTTAAAACTGGGTACAAAGAAATTTCTAGCAGAGGGCAGTGAAATTCTGGAATTCCTTGCATTAGAGGCTAAATTCAAAGAATTCAAGTGAATGTAAATGTTTAAAGAGGCAGGGTATGCTGCAGGGGTCTGGGGAAAGGGCAGAGTCAAGCCTTGGGGTAGTTTAGACATGTTCACATTGACTGGGGGACAGGCCTGAGGGCCCAGTGGACCTACTCCTGTTCTAATTTCTTGAGTTTCTTGTTTCTCACAGCAATAATAGAATCGCTATGGAGTGTGAAACCTTCATGCTTCAACTCTACTTCATGTGATTAGGGCAATTTGAATTAACCTGTGAAGTTTTATGGGTTGTTTCAGATATGTCCAGGACACTTGACTCTGGTAACAAGGATGAAATTGGTGGAACATCAGTTGTAAACTCCAGGCATTTGGAATTCAAATCTGCAAATGTCAAGTGCTGTTGAATATAATAAATATGAATTAGCATCAAAGGCAAAAAAATTAACAATTTGTCATGTTACGAACCCCGTAACTGGGTCACTTACCAGCAAAGATAGAGAGGTCCGTTGAAGTCTGATGATACTATTTTTAACAGTATTTATTAGTAAAAACACACAAAAATAATATCAATACAAATATACAGATAATATACGTCGTCAATACTAAATCTAAAAGTGCGGGTATAATAATAATCAATAAGAAATAGCTCTATCGTTGTCTAGGGGATAATGTACTGTCCGATGGAAATATAAAAGTCACTCAGTTCATGCAGGCTGCAGCCTTTGGGGACCACTGGGTTTGCAATGGTTGGAGAGAGAGAGATTTTTGAGAAACTTGCTGGCTTTCCTTTTATGATTTCGATCCGTCGGAGTCCCGTTGGTGTGGCCTTTCACTTGTGGCCTCTCCTTTAGCTAAGCCGTTCTTCCGTGGTGAGCCCGCCAATGCCAGGCAAGGGAGGACGCACACGAGCTCTCACCGGCTGTCGCTATTAAACGCTGTCACGGGATTTCTAGCGTTTCTCCTGGTGCGTCTGAAGGGGTTGTTCCCCAGACCCTCTTTTATCCTTACTCTTGGGGTCTCAGATGTCAATCAGGTTGGGATGATGCAATCCCTCAACCAGCCCACTCTGGTCGTCCCCTGAGGGGCTTCAATGAATAGTACAGAACTCAATACACAATTCCGTCTCCAAGAGACAATAGCCATTATCAGTGGTTTTGTTTCGCTGAGGCCAGGACACATTCCAAACCTCGTGGTACTGGGTCGGTAAAAACGTCTCGGCCAAATCGATACTGGCCGGATTTAAACTGGTCTCGTTCTCAGCTGCCTTTCTCGACATGCTGCGAGTGATCGCGCATGCGGGATAGACCTTGGAATCTAGGGGCGGGTCCTCAACACTTACAGGCTGGCTCGGCAGCTCCATGGCCGACCAAACGTCACCACCAGCTAAATCGTTACCCAGAAGGATGTCTACGTCAGTTCTCGGGAATTCTGATCGCACCCCTATTTCAACTGGTCCAGATACCAGCTCACAATTTATAATGATCCTATGCAAGAGCACCATTTCCATACCTTTTCCTATGCCTCTCAAAGCCGCCTCTCCAGTCTGAGGACCAAAGTCTAGCACCGTACTGCGAATCAATGACAGTTCAGCTCCCGTGTCTCTCCAGATCCGCACTGGAACTGGTGTGTCTCCCTCTTTCACAGACACAGTTCCTTCTGAAATACATTTCTCAGACCCTTCTCATATTCTGTCTACCTGGGGCTCTCTCGTCGATTTACTGATCACCACAACACATCCTGTAGAAACTGCTGCTTTCCATTTTCCTGTCTCCTTCCTCGGAGCAAGGCACTTAGATGCAATATGACCCACCTTTCCGCAATTAAAACAGGTCAAGCCAGGACCCCTCCTGCCATCTTGCCTTTCCTCCTCCTTAATTTTACCACTAGCTCCCGGTGGGATCTCTACCTCAGCCGGCGGGCTTTCTCTACCGTTCCCACGGTCTCTCTGGTAACTTTTATTCGAGGAAAACTTTGTCTTGTGGGTTAGGGCATATTCATCTACGAACCTAGCAAATTCGGAGAGGGACTTATTTGGCTTCTCATTCAAATACATCCGGATATCATCCAAAACACAACCTTTAAATTCCTCAATCAGAATTAACTCCCTGAAACGCCAAAAATCCTCTTCCTCCATTTCTGCTGCACACCAACGATCCAAGAGCACACCCTTCTCATAGGCAAACTCTGCATACGTCTGATTCCACCCTTTCTTTAAATTTCTGAACTTTTGTCTATACGCTTCAGGTACCAATTCGTAGGTCCGAAGAATGGCCTCCTTTACTTCCTCATAATTCTCAGACTCCTCCTCCATGGACAACGTCGCATATGCCCGTTGTGCCTTCCCTTTTAACACACTTTGTAACAACGCCACCCACTGATCTCTGGGCCACTTCTGACTCACTGCCACCTTTTCAAAATGCAAGAAATAACTATCAACATCCGTCTCCTCGAACGGAGGTACTAACCTAAACTCCCTACTAACATTAAACCGCTCCTCTCGGTCTGGCCCTTGAGCTCTTCACTCTTGCCTTAACTTCTCCATGTCCAAGTCATGTTACCTCTGTTTCTCTTTCTCCTCATACTCCCTCTCCTTCTCGGCTCTCTCCTTCTCTTTTTCGGCCCTTTCCTTCTCTTTTTCAGCTGCTTCCAGCTGTTTTAACCTAATTTCATGTTCCAACCTTAATTTTTCCAACTCTAACTGAGCCGTCCCACTAGCTGGTGCCTTTTCAGGGATATTTTCCAATACCTCAGCCGAAAACACATTCTTTACAATATAATACTGAGTTATGGCCCTCCGCACCTCCCGCTTTTTCATCGACAACCTCACCTCTGCGAGGTTTAGTCCTTTCGCAATATTTATCAAGTCCGACTTTGTGGCCGCCTCTAGTGCCTCCAGAGTCGGGTTTTCTATAAATTTGTCAATGTCCATCTTTGCTGGTTTCCCGTCTGGTTACCCACGCAACCAGACCCACGATTGGACTTAAAAGCCCGATTCACTGGCCCTCCAATTTGGTATCAAATCTCGAGACGAGACCCCCACTTTGTTACGAACCCCATAACTGGGTCACTTACCAGCAAAGATAGAGAGGTCCATTGAAGTCTGATGATACTATTTTTAACAGTATTTATTAGTAAAAACACACAAAAATAATATCAATACAAATATACAGATAATATACGTCGTCAATACTAAATCTAAAAGTGCGGGTATAATAATAATCAAGAAGAAATAAGCTCTATCGTTGTCTAGGGGATAATGTACTGTCCGATGGAAATATAAAAGTCACTCAGTTCATGCAGGCTGCAGCCTTTGGGGACCACTGGGTTTGCAATGGTTGGAGAGAGAGAGAGATTTTGAGAAACTTGCCGGCTTTCCTTTTATGATTTCGATCCGTCACAGTCTCATTGGTGTGGCCGTTCACTTGTGGCCTCTCCTTTAGCTAAAGCCGTTCTTCCGTGGTGAGGCTGCCAATCCCAGGCAAGGGAAGGACGCACACGAGCCCCCCACCGGCTGTCGCTATTAAACGCTGTCACGGGATTTCTAGCATTTCTCCTGGTGCGTCTGAAGGGGTTGTTCCCCAGACCCTCTTTTATCCTTACTCACGGGGTCTCAGATGTCAATCAGGTTGGGATGATGCAATCCCTCAACCAGCCCACTCTGGTCGTCCCCTGAGGGGCTTCAATGAATAGTACAGTACTCAATACACAATTCCGTCTCCAAGAGACAATGGCCATTATCAGTGGTTTTGTTTCGCTGAGGCCAGGACACATTCCAAACCTTGTGGATTCTCTCTCATTTCCTGGGTCCCAGACCCAAATTAATAGCGATCTTGTGATTCTCAAAAAGGAGGGGGCGACTTTGTACCCTTCGGCCCCTCAGAGTTGTGGCACATTCGTAACAGTCAAAAGAAACAAATTACTTCATCAGTATATTAGAAAATAGACACTAATGTTATGCTAATATATTTGTGACATGTAAAAGGGTTTACAACTCCAAACCCGACTGTGAAAGGAGGCGGGTTGGGCGTGGGGCTAGCAAACCCATCCCATTAAAACCCAGAGCTACATTATTGCCAACAGAAGCTCTAAAGACCTCGTTCCTGGGAGAGGAAGGGTCCTTCACCATGAAGACGTTTGAGGTTGTATGGTGAAATCGTGACCAACCTTCAGCCTACTGGCTAGTGGCTGTCAGCGGCCTACACCCCGTAGGGTTGATCGGTCTAAGAAGAAGTGGATCGGTCGCACTAAGAAAATTTGTTCAGCTTCATGCTTGTAAGTGTTAATGCCAACACAGAACACCCAATATAGACAGATTAAGATAGCAATTTGCAGACAATGTTAGTTTGGTTTTTTTTGTAATTTATTTTTTTATTGAAGTTCATCATCAAACAAACATTTCCATAAGATGTATTTCAGACATTGTACATATATATCATATATATCACAAATCTCCATGTAGTATTTATTTGAGGTATACACTTATAGAAAAGACAATGTTAGTTTGTTGCCAGTTTTGTCATTTTAGAACTCAAAGCTTCAGCTAATTCCTCCTCTAACCTTGGACACCTGGTGCATTTGCAGCTGAAAAGCCCCCGCCAGTGTAATGTAATAAAACCATGGTTGGTTGCTGACTGATTACTATTGGCCATTGCTTTCGATGTACAATGGCCATGAACTTGATGAATTGGGCTCCTAGTAGGTGAGGGTTCACACTTTGTCATTCACTTTTGCATTAGGGATGTGCTCTAAGCAGTCAACACAAGTAGAGCTGCAGAGGTGGGAGAAGCAGAAAGTGGAGTCAGCTAGGTAGGGTGCAGGTGGTGGAGGAAGCAAGCACATGTTCTAAAGTCCAACAATCAAAAGCGCATATAATAGCATGGAAATGGATCACTCAGTCTGCACCGACCACTTTGAAAGGGTTGATGCAGAGTACTGGTGGCTGTATGCATGTTATTTCGTGGGAATTATGTTATATCTGCTCTAAAACAAAAATCTAGTTGCTAGCCTTGTGAAACAGCCCTGGATTTGGAAAGCTTTAGTTTCAACTTCACCATCTGATATAGGCAGAGGCAAACTGGCTCGGGTGGTGATGGAAAAGGGAGTGATGGCGTGGGAGTGCCAGGAAGACAAATGCTTTCACGTTGACAGATGACAGCAGTTGGAGCGTGCTTTATGATTAACTCATTGCGTGCACTGGCTGGCAGTTCTGTCTCAGTCCTGCTCTCCCGACCTTGAACATCCAGTGGTCAAATGTCATCCATTTTATCTGCCAAGGGAGTTTTCCACTATCGTCCTGGTAGTGGTGTACATTCCGCCTCAGGCCGATGTCAGGCGGGCACAGGAGGAGCAGTCACAGAACCGCACACAGTGATGCCTTCCCTACCATTGCAGGGGATTTCAACCAAGCCAACTTGAAGTCTCTGACCAACTATCACTGACATTTCACCTGTGGGACCAGAGGAGTCTACACACTTGACCACTGTTACACCACCATCAAGAATGCTTACCATGACCTGCCATGCCCACACTTTGGAAGGCTGTATCTCTACTCCCAGCCTACAGAGACTAAAGACCACAGCACCAGTGATGAGGACAAAGAAGGTATGGTCAAGGGAGGAGGAGGAATGCTTTGAGTTGATGAACTGTGTTCAGGAATTCATCTCCGAATGTGAATGAATAATCCACAGTTGTCACCAACTTCATTAAGACCTTTATGGATGAGTGTGTGCCTTTGAGAGCATACTGAACACACCCAAACAAAAAACTGTAGGTGAACCAGGAGATTTGTAATCTGCTGAGGGCTAGTTCTGTGGCATTCAGAGATGCAGAACTATACAAGAAGTCCACGTATAACCTACAGAAGGCTATTTTAAGCGGCGAGAAAGCAATTCCGATAGAAGTTAGAGACAGAATTGGATGCACATCAGCTCTGGTGGGGTTCGCAGGCCATTATTTCTTAACAGGTGAAACCTAAGCTTAGGAGAACAATGGCACCTAACGACAACTCCTTTGCTTGCATCTTTGGAAACAGCCCTATTTCTACCTTTACTGTCTCTATTTTTCCCTTTCAGGGTTCTTTAGAAGACCCTGACCTGGAGTTGCACGTTGACTTCAGTTCTTTGCGGGAATGGGACCCGCTCTTGGGGTTTCACGACTGGCTGCTATTTGATATGCCAAGGACACGGCTAGAAGACTAGCGCACCTTCAGGGTTGTGGGATTTCATGGCTCTGGAGGCGAGTGGACTCGAGGTTGGTGCCTCTGATGTGTCGTGAGAGATGGAAGATCGAAAGCAGTGAGCTGGCTGTGTGCCCAGAGACCCAAGTTCTTTGGGCACGGGGCTTGGAAGAAGCGACACAACAGACTTTTAACATTGTAAATCAGTGAGTTGTTTGTTACGTCTCCCCTCTCGCTGTGAAACGGGGACACCTCTTTTTCCCTTAAGGGGGAGAGAGCCTGTAGTATGTCAAATTACCAGGTGAACGAGTAGTCTTTGGGGATACTGCAAGTCTGTCTTTATTGATGCTTTGCTGCACGCTCGAGTGCTCGGTGGGGGGGGGGGCACCGATGCATTTTTGCTGCTGGTGGGAGAGGAGGGGTCAGTGCCTTGCTGCTGTTTGTGTGTGGGAGGGGAGTTGGGGGGGCTTTGGGGTTCTAACATCTAACTGTCACTCATTCTTTAGGGCACTTCTCTGTTTTCATAGATGGTTGCAAAGAAAAAGAATTTCAGGATGTATATTGTATACATTTCTCTGACATTAAGTGTATCTTTGAACCATCATGTATGTCTGATCCTTCACTCCCAGGTGAGCTCAATGCCTTTTATGCACACTTTGAAAGGGAGAATAAAACTACACCTGTGTGAATCTCCGGGATCTCTGTCTGAGAGGCCAACATCAGAACATCTTTCAAGAAGGTAAACTCTTGCAAGGCATCAGGCCCTGATGGTGTACCAGGACAAAAAAGACACGTACGTTCGAATGCTGTTCATAGACTTCATTTCAGCATTCATCCCTCAGAAACTGATTGGAAAGCTGCGCCTACTGGGCGTGAACACCTCCCTCTGCAACTGGATCCTAGACTTCCTGACTCGGAGACCTCAGTCAGTCTGGATCGGGAGCAGCATCTCCAACACCATCACACTGAGCACGGGGGCTCCCCAGGGTTGCGTGCTCAGTCCACTGCTGTTCACTCTGCTGACCCACGACTGTGCTGCAACACACAGCTCGAACTACATCATCAGGTTCGCCAATGATATGACCATGGTGGCTCTCATCAGCAAGAACGATGAGTCAGCTTACAGAGAGGAGGTGCAGCAGCTAACAGACTGGTGCAGAGCCAACAACTTGTCTCTGAATGTGCATAAAACAAAAGAGATGGTTGTTGACTTCAGGAGGGCACAGAGTGACCACTCCCCGCTGAACATCGACGGCTCCTCGGTGGAGATCGTAAAAAGCACCAAATTTCTTGGTGTTCACTTGGCGGAGAATCTCACCTGGTCCCTCAACACCAGCTCCATAACAAAGAAAGCCCAGCAGCGTCTCTACTTTCTGTGAAGGCTGAGGAAAGGCCATCTCCCACCCTCCATCCTCATCACATTCTACAGGGGTTGTATTGAGAGCATCCTGAGCAGCTGCATCACTGCCTGGTTCAGATATTGCACCATCTCGGATCAGAAGACCCTGCAGCAGATAGTGAAGTCAGCTGAGAAGATCATCGGGGTCTCTCTTCCTGCCATTATGGATATTTACACTACACATTGCATCTGCAAAGCAAACAGCATTATGAAGGACCCCATGCACCCCTCATACAATCTCTTCTCCCTCCTGCTGTCTGGGAAAAGGCTCTGAGGCATTCAGGCTCTCACGACCAGACTGTGTAACAGTTTCTTCCCCCAAGCTATCAGACTCGATACCCAGAGCCTGGACTGACATCTTACTGCCCTATTGTCCTGTTTATTATTTATTGTAATGCCTGCACTGTTTTGTGCACTTTATGCAGTCCTGGGTAGGTCTGTAGTCTAGTGTAGTTTTTTTTTCTTGTTTTTTTTTACATAGTTCAGTCTAGTTTTTGTACTGTGTCATGTAACACCATGGGCCTGAAAATACATTGTCTTATTTTCACTGTGTACTGTACCAGCAGTTATGGCCAAAATGACAATAAAAGTGACTTGACTTGGCAGGGCTCTGAAAACCTGTGCCAACCAACTGGCCGGAGTTTTCAAGGATCTCTTCAATGTCTCACTGCTGGAGTCGGAGGTTCCCAGCTGAATCAACAGGGCAACAATCATACCAGTGCTCAGGAAGAGCAGGGTGAGCTGCCTCAATGACTATTGCCCAGTTGTACTCACATCTACCGTGTGCTTTGGGAGGTTGGTCATGGCAATAACCAGCTCCTGCCTAAAGTAGGTCCTAGACCCACCACAATTTCCCTTTCACCACAATAGGCTTTCAGAGCAGTCTACCATATCAGGTTTGTTGTTTACAGCTCAATGTTCACTATCACCTTCATTAACCACCAAAGAGCTTCAAAGCCTGAGCCTCTGCAAATGGATGCTTGGCGACCTCTTCGGAAGACCACAGACAGTGGGGATCAGAAGTAACATCTGCTCCACCCTACGCTACTCTCCGGAACAGTGTCTTGGCACTGCTGCAGGTCGGATGATGTGACGTAAGCAACTTTGCACGTTGGTATCCATCGCCCTGCCGGCAGTGGTGTGTGTGTGCAGGGTGAGCTTGTGTGACTATCACTGAGCTTCCATGCTGGTCACCTGAATGAGCACAATGGGTTTCCTACAGGCAGAAACAGTGCAATTTGTAGCAGGGAATATGAGAAAATAGCAAGAGCAGAGGAATAAAACCAAAACTTCAGTCCTCTCTTCACTTGAGGAGACACAACTATCCTTCCAAAAATGACAAGGTTCTGATGAAGTTGAGGAAATAGAGAAATCAGGTTTTAGTAAGAAATAAGTACCTGAAGAAACTAATGACATTGAAAGCCAATAAAACCCAAGGCCTGATATTTGCATCTCAAACTACAAAAAGGGTAGAGGTAGAAATAATGGATGCATTGGTTATCGTTATCCAGTATGCCATTGATTATGGAATAGTTCCCACAAAATGGAAGGTGGAAAATGGTGCCCAGCTTTCTAAAGAAGGGAGGGAGAGAGAAAACAAGAAACTGCTGGCCATTAAACCTAACATGAGGTGTGGGCAAAATATCCAAGGAAACAGCATAGGATGACAGAACAGAAAACTGAAGGTAGGAAGCTACAGAACTTGTGACCTGAGACCCAAACGCTGAATATTTTTGAGGAGGTGTGCTGCTAGACAGAAATAAACATCCAGTGAAGTGGGGAGAGGGCAGAAATATGGTGTAGAGGTGGTGGTCAGCCATGAATAAATTGAAGGGCAGAGCAGGCACCAGGAGCTGAACAGCCACCTCCTGCTCCTATTTTCTATGTTTCCATTGCAGCACCCAGACACAATTCAGTTCATTTGCTGTGACGTTTGCTCATTTGTCATCTTGTACTACATCGTAATGGATGTAGAATTAGATGAAGATTAAAGACAAGGTTGGCTTTATCTGTCACATGTATATGAAACATCAAAGCATACGGTGAAATGTGTTGTGTATGTCAATGACCAACACAGTCCGAGGATGTGCTGAGGGTTTCACCATGCTTTTGGTGTCAAATTAGCTTGTTCATACCCTGACCTGTACGTCTTTGGACTGGGAGAAACCGGAACAGCGAAGGGAAACCCCCGCAGTGATGGGCCGAATGTACAAACTCCTTACAGACAGTGGTGCAGTTGAGCCCAGGTCACTGTCGCTGTGGAGCATTACTCCAGCCAGCACACTATCATACCACTCTCTAGCCAACTGTGCCGTTCTTTATCACTTAAACATCGCTATCTCTATCTTACCGTTTCTAAAACAATCAAGGCAAAATATCAAAATACATTGGATTGCCATTAGAAAATTTTACTAGATCATTTCAATTTTCCAGAAACCTAGTTAATTCCATCTCTGTTGGGGAGTGGGGGAAGGAATTTTCTCACATTGATTAACTAATAGCTTAGATTAGGAACCTGTTTTGGGCTTAGTGAATGCTCTGATATTGTCTGTTCATGCGAGCAAGATGAGGGATGAACGTTTGGACCACAGACGACATATTTCTTGTCATCATTTACATAATAGACAAAGATGTATCAACTATGATATAATCATAGAATGGCAAGGAGGGAGGGAGACCATCTGGCCCATTGTGCCTGTGACAGAAATGTGGGTGTAAAGGGGGAGGAGGAAGATTTACTGGGATGTGAGGTGCAACTTTTCCACACAGAGGGTGGTGGTAACCCTCTGCCAGAGGTGGGTACACCTGTAGCACTGAAGAGACATTTGGACAGGTATGTGGAAAGAAAAGATTTAAAGATGTATGAAACAAATGCAAGCAAATGGGGCCAACTGAGATGGGCAGCTTGGATGGTGCAGGCGAGTTGGATGGAGCTCTGATTCTGTGGCTTTGCTCTTCTCTCTCCCTCTCTCTCTCTACAGACAGTCATTCTGGCTACTGAGCGTACTAGGGGAAATTTCCAAAGATGGAAACCAGGCATTGAAACATCAGTTTTCAAACAGATCACAGTGCTCGGTTATCCCATAGCCACTGCTTGTGATCCCAGCTCATTTCTACAATGCTAATGTCCGTTAAGATTAATTGCACTGATACTAACAATTCTGTTTTTAGAGGTTCTGTGATTCTCTATAGAGGCATTAAATATAAATATAATCGAATTACTTGTTGTACTTTGGATGTTGGTAAATTATATCCTGAGAAATCGAGGTATGATTAACGATAGGGCATGGGCAATGATATTCCCTAACATTTCCGTCTGATTGCGTAGACTGCACAATGTGGATACATGAAGCTTTAATTATGAGCATGTGCTTGCTTAACTTGGGTAAGGTAAAGGGTTAAATTATAGACTTAAGTTATATTAAAATCAATAAGTCACAAGAGGAAGGTGGTTTGTATAATATTAGATGTGCTATCATACTGAGCCATAAACAGTTAGCCAAACCACGATTAAACAAGAGCAGGGAGAGCAGCAGATAAGTTGACGAAGGGAATGTAGGATCTGCAAACCATAGTTCAGTCATAGTTATACAGCATGGAAACGGGTTCTTCAGCCTAACTCATGCTCACTTGACCCACATCCCCGCAAAACTTTCCTATCCATCTAAATGTCTTTGAACTATTGTCATTGTACCTGCCTTGACCACTTCCCCCGGTAGCTTGTTCTGTATCTTCAACATACTTTGTCAAAAAAGTCCAGAACTCTCACAATATCCCAAGTGCAATCTCACCAACATCTTTTGTATCTGTAATATGACATCCCAACTCTCGTCGGATTCCCAAGTCCTTTTATCACTAATAGCTGATTTTTTTAATCTCTAGCTGCCATTTTTTTTCTTTGGCGAGCACTCTCCAGCTCACACCGATGACCCCTTCTCCCATCTTCAACCCTCCTCCTTTCCTGGACATTTTGTTCTGATCTTCTGTCTGCTCTGTGTCTTTTTTTTTGCTAGCTGCCAATTTTTTCTACCAGTCAGCTCTTTACTTTCCCATCTCCCCATTTCCCCCTCTACCAGTTTCACCTATCACCTGCTACCTTGTACTACTTCCTCCCTCTCCCCACCTTCTCCCTTCCCTTTCCAGTCCTGATGGAGGGTCTTGGGCCGAAACATTGACTATTTACTCTTTTCTACAGACTCAGCTGCCTGGTCTGCTGAGTTCCTCCAGCATTTTGTGTGTGTTGCTTTGGATTTCCAGCACCTGCAGATATTCAGTGCCCTGAACGATTGAGGCCAGCCTGTCTCCCTGTGTCACTGCTCTCAGGCGACCATATACTGTACTCCTCAGGCTCTGCAGGGTCCTGCCATTTATTGTGTACGTCTGCCCTGACTTAACTTCCCTAAGTCTACACAGGCCCTTCCCATCTTACAAACGCCCAACTTGTGTATAGTCCATACACTTGAACAAAGCTCCTGAGAGACAAACAGTATGGCTTTGCTGGCTGCTGCTGAGTGACAGGCATCTCCTACCATGTGGGAACTCTGTTGTAACCTGGGTAATACCTGTATATAACTGTATTTTAACCTCCCAATTTTAGCTGGGATCATTTTAGTATGAAAGGTTTAGAAGAGGTGGAACTTTTAGGGGGTTTTTTTAAGCACTTTGTTGCCCTACCAGTCAAGATGCAGTACTGGACCTAATCTTAGAGAATGTCATAGAGTACTACAGTACGGAAACAGACCCTTTGGCCCATCTAGTCCATGCTGACCATAACATCCTCCTTGCTGTGGGTGGATGGGAGGATGAATTAAGAAGCTGGGACAGGATAGGAGGAAGAAGTAAAGGGTTGAAGGGGGAATATAACAGGAGAGGACAGTGGACCATGGAAGAAAGGGAAGGAGGAAAGGAACCAAAAGAAGGTGAGGAGAAAAGAAGAGGTGAGAGAGTAATGAGGAATGGTAAAGGGGGGGGGGGGGGGAGAAATGACCAGATATGAGAGAAATCCATGTTCATGCCATCAGGTTGGAGTCTACCGAGATGGAATTTGAGGTGTCACTCCTCCAACCTGAGTTTAGCCTCATCATGGCTGTAGAGGAGGCCACAAACAGAAGTTCTAGAGTAGGAAGTTGAATTGAAACAGATAGCCACCTCCTCACCTCATAATCCTCCAAGCCTCTCCCTCCATGTACCTATCGAAATGCCACCTAAATGTTGCAATTATACACGTGGTTCAGCAGCTCATTCCAGATGCTCACTACCTCTGAGTGAAGAGGTTTCCTCTCAGGTCTCTTAAATCTTTTGTCCTGCATCTATGCCCCCTAGGTCTGCACTCCCCAAAACTAGGGAAAAGACCATGATCATCAATACTGCTTATGATTTATAAACTTCTGTGAGGTCACCCTCATTCACTTCAAGAAATAAAGATCCAGCATGGCCAACCTCTTCCTATAAGTCAAACCCTCCAGTCTGGGCAGATTCCTTGTAAATCTCCTCTGCAGCTTGATGATGTCCGATAAAGGAAAGTGACCAAAACTGTGCACAGTACAGTTGTTGGTGTGGTCTCAGCAACAACTTCAACATAATGTTCATGCTGCTAAACTCAGTGCCCTGACTGATGAAGGCCAGCGTGCTAAGTGCCTTCTTCACCACTCTGTCTACTTGCAGAGACACTTCCAATAAACTGTGAACTTGCTCACAGGTCCTCCTGTTCCACAGCACGTGTCAGTTCCCTACCACTCATTTTGTAAGCCCTGTGTCAGCTTGAATAGCTTCATCTATCCCTTTAGTTACCTCTTTGAAATCAGACGTGACCTCCCACACACAAAACCATGCTGACTATTCCTGATCAAGCCTTGACTATCCAAGTGATGATAGAATTCCCTCCAGTAACTTCCTTACAACTGAAATCACACACACCAGACTACTCCCTGGGTAATTCTTGCTGCCCTTCTTGAACAATGGAACAACATCAGCCACCCTACAGTCTTCTGGAACTACAGTAATGCCAAGAAATATTCTGTAAAAGGAAATAATGTGAAGACAAAAAAATAATAATTTCAGGTGAAACAGAGGAGATCTGAGATAGACTGGAAGGCAAAACAGATTAAATAATGATGATATAAGGCAAAAGGTAATGGGGCAAACGAAGAAACATCTAATGGGTCTGGAGGAGTGATGAGGGCTATGAATAAACACAATGTTGAGGGCTATGAACTGCCAGATAGAAAGATCTACTGATACTTCTTGAGCTAATGATGAGCTGCCTTGAAGAAGAGTGGAAGAATGAGGCCCTCTCTTTCTCTCACTACTCTTCTACTTCATTTATCTCACTGCACCATCCCTCCATATTTCCATTTGTCTCACGTGTTTTCCCCTACTCTCTCTCTCTTTCCCTCCCTTGCTCTGTCTCTGTCTTTGTTTCCCTCTCTGAATGTGACTCTGGTTCATCGGAGGCTGGCTCAGTCAACCACACAAGGAGCAATCGGGGAGTGAAGGTAATTCAAATCCCAGGCTCTCCCTGCTTGGATCTTCCTGACTTCATGCTCCTCCTGTATTGCAATGGCATTGAAATGGTTTCTGCACAGAAGCTCTGAGCCAAAGAAGTAGATGTAGAGACAGAAGAAGGAATCATTTTCAATGTTCAAAGTACATATATATCTCTCCATAGACAACCCTGGGATTCATTTTCTTGCAACTATTCTCAGTAAGTCCAAGAACCATAATGAAATGCCTCACCAACAGGGTGGACAACCAGTGTGCAAAAGATAACAAGCTGTGCAAATACAAAAGGAAAGAAAAAAGTGAAATAATTATAATAATTACATAAGCAATAAGTATCAAGAACATGAGACGAAAAGTCCTTGAAAGTGAGTCCATAGGTTGTTGGTACGGTTCAGTGATGGTGCAAGTGAAATTGACTGGTTATCCCCTCTAGTTAAAAGGCCTGATGGTTGAGGAGTAATAACTGTTCCTGAATATGGTGGTGTGAGTCCTAAGGCTCCTGTACCTTCCTGCTGATGGCAGCAGCGAGAAGAGAGCATGGCCTGGCTGGTGGGAGTCCCTGCTGATAGATGCTGCTTTCCTGCAAAGATGCTCTGTGTAGATGTGGGGAGGGCTTTACCCATGATGCACTGGACCATAGCCACTACTTTTTGTAGGATTTTCTTTCAAGGGCATTGCTGTTCCCACACCAGGCTGTGATACTCTCCACCACACATTTATAGAAGTTTAAAGAGCAAACATGAGGAAATCTGCAGATGCTGGGAATTCAAACAACAACACACACAAAATGCTGGTGGAACACAGCAGGCTGGGCAGCATCTATAGGGAGAAGCGATGTCAACGTCTCGGCCCGAAACGTTGACAGTGCTTCTCCCTATAGATGCTGCCTGGCCTGCTGTGTTCTACCAGCATTTTGTGTGTGTTGTTCATAGAAGTTTGTCAAGCTTTTAGATGTCATGCCAAATCTTTGCAAACTCCTAAGGAAGCAGACAGAGGTACTGCAGTGCTTCTTCATATTTGTGCTTGTATGCTGGGCCCAGGATGGGTCCTCTGAAATAATAACACAGAGGAATTTAAAGTTGCTGACCCTCTCCACATCTGATCTTCTGACAAAGACTGGCGCATGGGCAGCTGGTTTCTTCCTGAAGTCAACAATCAGCTCCTTGGTCTTGCTGACATTGAGTAAGTGGTTGTTGTTATGACACCACTCAGATAGATTTTCAATCTCCCTTTGTCACCACCTGTGATTTGGCCTACAACAGTGAAATCATCAACAAACTTGAATATGGCACTGGATCTGTACTTAGCCACACAGTCATACGTGTAAAGCTGTGATGCAGCCAGTCAATATGCTCTCTACCACACGTCTATCAAAGTTCCTGAGGTCACCACATCACTGAAACCGGTCTATGTAGATCTATCACTCAACTGTTGCAACAATCCATGGATTCTGTCAACTCTTCTCACTGCCTTGGCAAAGCAGCCAGCACAATCAATGTCCGCGTCCACTCGTCCCTTTGGGCACATACCACCAGGCTGAGGAACAGCTTCTACACCACTGTTAGAAGTTCACTAGTACGATAAAATGGACTTTTGACCTCACAAGCCACCTTGTTATAACCTGCACCCTTCTGTCCACCAGCTCTGCACTTTCTCTGTAACTGGAACAATTTATTCTGCATTCTGCTATTGTTTCCCCTTCAACTATCTCAACGCACCATTGCAAAGAAACGATCTGTATGAACAGTATGCAAGAAAGGTTTCTCACTGCACCTCAGAACATGTGACAACAATGAACTAATTTACCAACTTGACAAATGACCATCTTCAGCTCTTGGTTCCGCCTGCTGGTTAGTTATGTAATTACAGACACAACAAATTAATCTCCAAGTACCGGAAACCACAGAGGAATGGGCCATCAGTTTCCATCCCACCCTGTCAGCAGGTTGTTAGGTGTAGTCTCTCCATCATATTGTTAAATGTCCGTGCCTACCGCTCCAGCATCTGCTCTCCACCAATCACTCTCTCTTCCCTTCCCTCTGTTTATCCCTTTTTACCTTTCTCTAAATATGAATCTGGTTCATCTCGGTCATCTGCCTAGAGGATAAGGTGAGCCAACCCCAGCCAATACAGGATGCACCTATCTTGCTTCCTTTCCCCCGTTTACTGTACAAAATTGCATTAAAGAAAGAATTATTTGATTGTATATGAATAGTGTGTGTAACCAAGCAACTTCACCATGGGCCACATACTTATTAGGGATGGCCAAGGAAGATGGAGCTGCTCAACGATCTGGAGTTGGGGCAATGCTGAGATATTGGGGTTAAGGAGGCAACAAAGATAGAATGGATCTGAAGGGTTTTGGATGTGAGAAATTTGGGTGACCTCCAGTCTCCCTGATAACATCTGCATGAAGCGCATTGAGCAGCAGCTCCTCAGAGACTGTATTAAAGAAGGGAAAAGAATTAAAGAATTCTGTGGATGTGAAAGAGGCACCTGGATGGTATGTTGCCTCCAGATCTTTGGCTCAGGAATGGCTCAGATCAGGTTCACGGCATTCTAAAGGGGGGAGGGTGATCAGCCAGAAATTGTGGTGCATTTTAGTACCAACAACATAGGTAGGAAAAGGGAGGAGGTCCTGAAGAGAGAACATAGGGAGTTAGAGAGCAAGCTGAAAAGCAGGGCCTCCAGGGCAGTAATCTCTGGATTGCTGCCTGTGCCACGCGGCAGTAGGAGTAAGAAAAAGATGATTTGGCAGATGATTGTGTGGCTGAAGAATTGGTGCAGGGGACAGGGGTCCATGTTTCTGGGTCATTGGGATTTCTTCTGGGGAAGGTATGACCTGTACAAGAAGGGGGGGGGGGGGTTATACCTGAACCCGAGGGGGGATCAATATCTTTGTGGACAGGTTTCCTAGAGCTGTTGGGGAGGATTTAAATTAGGCAAGGGGTTGGGAAACAGAGTGACAGGATGAGGATAGGGTAGTTAGTGTACAACAAGATGCAGGATGTAGTGAGGCTGTGAGGAAGGACAGGCAGATGATAGGGCAAAATTACAGTCAGTGGGACGAGTTAAATTGTAACATGCGGCCAAAATCAAAAAGGGTAATTATTACAGGACTAAAAGTGTTATATTTGGATGCACACAGTATATAGAATAAGGCAAATGATCTTTTAGGCAGTTAGTGATTGGCAGGTATGATGCTGCAGGCATCTACGAGTTGTGGCCGAAAGCAGATCATAGTTGGGAGTTTAACATCAAAAGATACACATTGTAACAAAAGGACAGATAGAGGGTGGGGTGGCTCTATTGGTAAAAAAAAAATCAAATCCTTGGAAAGAGGTGACATTGGATCAGAAGATGTAGAATCCTTGTGAGTGGAGCTAAGTGGTAAAAAACGACCCTACTGAGAGTTTTATACAGATCTCCGAACAGTACCTAAGATTACGGTGGGAGATAGGAAAGGCATATAAAGAGGGCAATGTTGCAATAACTGTGGGGGATTTCAGTATGCCGGTAGATTGGGAATAGTCAGTTGATGCTGAATCCCAAGAGAGGGAGTGTGCAGAATGCCCAATAGAAGGCTTTTTAGAGCAGCTTGTGATTGAGCCCACTAGGGAGATGGCAATTCTAGATTGGATGGAATGTTCCAGATTTGATTAGGAAGATTAAAGTAAAGGAACTCTCAGGAGACAGTGATACTAATATGACAGAATTCGTCCTTGAGTTTGAGAAGGAAAGGTTCAGATCAGGTTGCATCAGTACTATAGTGGAGTAAAGGGAATTACAGATGCATGAGGGAGGAGCTGGCCAACGTGTACTGGAAGGGGACACCAGCAGGGAATGGTGTTTCTGGGGGAAATTCAGAAGGAAAGATACATCCCAAAGATGAAGAAGTATTCTAAAGGGAGGATGAGGAAACTTGGCTGATAAGGGAAGTGAAAACAGTGTAAAAGCAAAAGAGAGGGATATAATATAACAAAAATTAGTGGAAAGGTAGAGAATTGAGAAGCTTTTAAAAACCAGCAGAAGGAAAAAAAGCCATTAAGAGAAAAAGAATAAAATATGAATTTAACTAGCCAATAACATAAAAGAGGATACAAAAAGTATTTTCAGATATATGAGGAATAAAGATAGACAAGAGTGGATATTAGACCACTGGAAAATGATGCTGTAGAGTTAGTAATGGGGGACAAAGAAATAGTGAAACAACTTAAGTATTTTGCATCAGCCTTCACTGCAGGCCTAATTTCAATGGTTGGAAAGATATTGGAAACTATTATTAAGGATAAGGTTTCAGGATACTTGGAGGCATATGATAAAATAGGTCAAAGTCAGCATGGTTTTTTAAAGGGGAAATGTTGCTTGACATATCTGTTGGAATTCTTTTGAGGAAATATCAGCAGAATAGATAAAGGAGAGTCAGTGGATGTTTATTTGGATTTTCTTTTTCTTTGTAATTTGTTTTTTATTGAAGTTCATCATCAAACAAACATTTCCATAAGATGTATTTCAGACATTGTACATATATATCATATAATCATATATATCACAAATCTCCACAAAGTATTTATCTGAGGTATACACTTACAGAAAAGTGTGGAGAGAAAAAACAAGCAAAAGGAAAGAACTATGTACAAGTAGGGAGTGATCTTTTTTTTTAGCAACATATTGTTAAAAAATAAAATCAGGCCTATGAGGCATTATGTAGTTAAACCATTTTTCCCAGTATGAATCAAATTGTTCCAGCTTATGATTAACAGATGCTGTTATCTTCTCCATTTTGTAAATATCCATATTAATTTCCATCCATGCATTTAAAGTTGGGTTCTCCTGTGATAACCATTTCCTAGTAAGAGTCTTTTTACCAGCCACCAACAGTATATTCATTAAATATTTATCTCTTTTCAACCATTCTTGAGGTATATACCCAAAATATATGGTCTTACACTCTAAGGGTATTTCACATTTAAAGATGTCTTGTAGGGCATTGTGTATCCCCCTCCAATAGTCTTTGATAAGAGGGCAGTCCTAAAAAATATGATAATGATTTGCATTTTAATTTCCACAATTTCTCCAGCAAACAGGGAGGTTACTATCATAATGGGATTTCTGAGAGGGTGTAATAAAATATCTTATCAGGTTTTTCCATCCAAACTCCCTCCATTTCTGTGAACTGGTACACTTCCATTGATACTTCCATATTATTGTCCATTCTTCCTCAGATACAATTATCCCCCCTTCCTTCTCCCATTTTGTTTTAATGTATGAAGTCGAATGTGTTTTAAGATTTGACAACCCTTTATACATGCCTGAAATGATTCTACTACCATTATCTGAATTATATGCTTTTCTAAAGAGCTCTATCAAGTATGTACTTGCCTTGGTTACATTTTTAAGCGTCTTATTAACATATTGTCGCATCTGTAAATACTGATAAAAATCTTGTTTTTCTACTAAGTGTTTCTCTTTAAGCATTTCAAAACTGAACAGTGTTCCTTCTTTCATTATGTTGCAAAGAACTGTTATTCCTTTGGCTGTCCAGTCCTTAAATCTAGCATCGAATTTATTTGGTGTAAAATCTGAGTCATGTGCACACCATTTAAGAATTGCAATATCTCCCTCTAGATTATATTCTTTTATAGTAGTTTTCCATATTTTAAGAGTCAATTTCACCCATGGGTTATCAATAGTATTTATGTACCTTTGCGGGTTGTTATCAGCCAAAATTGCTTGTATGGGGATGGGAAGTACCCGCTCCTCAATGTTTTTCCATTAAGCGTCATATGATGGGTTGCACCAACATATCACAGCTCTCAACTGTGCTGCAAAATAATAATCTCTAAGAGAAGGTAGGCCCCATCCCCCCTTTTCCTTTGCTAATTGCAAAGTTTTGAGATGAACTCTAGGCCTTTTACCCTGCCAAATATACCTTGATAACATCTTGTTTCATTCATTGAATTGATTTTGATTAATCTCTATTGGTAGGGTCTGAAAGAGATATAACAGTCTGGGCAGTATATTCATTTTAATAGACTCAATCCTTGAACTGAGACTAAAAAAAGGAATCAGGTTCCATCTTGCCACATCTTCCTTAATTTTTTTAATATAAAGGCTGATAATTACATTCTGATAATTTTGCCAAATCTTTTGGCATAATGATGCCCAAGTATTTGAAAGACTCTGTGTGCCATGCCCAGGGGTATCTACTTTCAATTTCTCTTGGTGGGCTATAGTAATATGAAAGTAATTGGGTTTTATCTATGTTGATCTTGTATCCTGATAATTGACCATATTGTTCAAAGGATTGCATCAATTTAGGTAAAGAGTATGTTGGTTGCCCTAGATAGATCAAAATGTCATCCGCATAACAAGCCAATTTATGCTCTGTCCCTTTAATAGTAATTCCCCTGATATCTTCATTTTGTCTGATGTATTGAGCTAATGATTCCAAATATAACGCGAAGAGTAGCGGTGACCATGCACAACCCTGTCTCGTGCCCCTTTCTAGGGTCAGACTTTTTGATAAATATCCATTGATTTTAATCCTAGCAGTAGGATTGTCATATAGTGTCTGTATAGTTTTAATAATTGTGTCTTGAAACCAAATCTATGTAAAACTCTGTAAAGAAAATTCCAATTAACCAAATCAAATGCTTTTTCAGCATCCACGCTTATCACTATTGCTTCAATTTTATTTTTTTGTATATGATCCATGATGTGAAGTGTCCTTCGTATATTGTCTTGTGTCTGGCTTTGTCGTATAAAATCTGTCTGATCATTACGTATCAGTATGGGTAGAAACTCCTTTAATTGTTTGGTCATGATGGAGGTAAATAATCTATAATCTGCATTAAGAACAGATATTGGTCTAAATGACCCACATTGCATTTTATCCCTGCCTTCTTTTGGTATAGCTGAGATTATCGCTTCCTTCCAACTGGGTGGCATTTGTGCCTTTTTTAGAGCCCAGTCCAGTGGAGAGTAAAACAGGAATTAACCATTTTTAAATTCTTTGTACCACTCTGCCGTATACCCATCTCATCCTGGTGACTTGCTTAATTTAAGCCTACTAATTGCAGCTTTTAATTCAGCTTCAGTTATGTCAGCAATCATCCTTCTATTTTGTTCTTTGCTTAAAGTGGGTAACTCTAGAGAATTTCAGGAAGGTGTCAATTTGAGTTATGCTTACCCCTGGAACTTTGGAATATAGAGTTTTGTAAAACACTTCAAAAGCTTCTTGAATTTCACTTAGTTTATTTTTTATCATTTTCGTTCTTGGGTCCCTAATTCTATGAATTTTATTTTCTACTATCTTTTTTTTCAGTTTCCACACCAGTATTTACATAGATTTTGATCCACTTTCATAATGTTTCTGTTTCAGAAACATTAAATTTTTCCTGATTTCTTGCATAGCCAAACTATTAATTTCATTCCTAATTCTTTTAATTTCCCCTAATGTATCCTGTGCCAAATTCAATTTGTGTTTTTTCTCTAGTTCCTTCAGCCTATTTTGTAATTCCTCTAATGTTTTATTCCTTATTTTTTTCTTATATGAAGATATCGCTATAATTTTCCCTCTTAAGACCGCCTTCAGAGTATCCCATAAAATGGGAGGTGAAACCTCTCCATTATCATTAAATTCTAAGTAGAGACCAATTTTTAAAAAAAATTTGTTCCTTAAAGTAGGGATCATTGAGTAGACTTGAATTTAGTTTCCAAATAGTATTCTTTGGTTGTAGGTCAAAATCAACAGATAGATATATAGGTGCATGGTCATTTACATCTATTGTCCCAATTCCACAGGTGTTTATTTTGTCTATGTCTTTTCCAAATGTTATGAAATAGTCTATTCTTGTATATACAGAATGGGGAGCAGAATAATGAGTGTAGACCCTTCTGTCGGGAAAAGGTCCCTCCATATATCAATTAAACCAACATCCTCAAAAAGTGTATTAACTTCCTTATGTAAAGATTTTGTTTCATAGGTTTTTCTATTGGAAGAGTCTAAGTTTGGTTGTAATTGTAAATTTAAGTCTCCCCCACATATCAGGAGGCCTTCTGTTTCTGTTACCATAATATCAGCAATTTTCTGAAAGAAACCAATATCACTTCCCGGGGGTGCGTATATATTCAATAGAGTAACTGAATTTCCATCTATATTTCCCCTTACCAGAATATATCTGCCCTCTTTATCTCCCATTTCAAATACTTTTTCAAAATTTAGCTTACTTGAGATAAGAATAGCAACTCCTCTCCTATGTTCTGATTTATATGAGGAGAAAAACAAATTAGTGAAGCCCATTCTCTTTAGTTTTTTATGCTCATTATCACTTAAATGAGTTTCCTGTAAATATACTACATGGGCTTGTTTTTTTTTTCATTTGGGATAAAATTCTATTACGTTTGATTGGATTTAATAGCCCATTGACATTAAAAGAAATGAATTTTACTTTGTCCTTAGCCATCTGTATTTATCTGTCAATGTATCATTGAAGTTAGAATAAAACTTAATTGATCTACTCCCTGAACAAATAAGAACCAAGAAACGCAAATAATAAAACAAATGGCAACGAATGTGTGATTCCAAAGCTGAGGTCTCTGGTAGATGACTCTACGTTGAGCTAGAGGAAATGTCTAGCTGTGAGGGATAACCCCTCCTACTTGTGAGTTGAGGGCCCCCATTGCTGTATTCATAAAAGTCAGTGAACAAATCCATTACACAGAAAAGATTTCCCTGTGTACTCCTCATATATATAAATATACATATACACACACATATATTACATACATACACATAAATGCACACATATATATATATTCTCATTTTGGTGGGGAAAAAGGAGTAAGTGAGCGAATAAAGAATAACAACTAAGTAATATAAAATCCACATTATAATAAGTATTTCTCGAGATAGGTATATCACCATCTACTTTTGCTTCCGTTTAGCTTCTCAACATTTTTAAAGTTAGCCAAACCTTATGGCTCTTCTGAAGGTGGTGAGGACTGTCTTTGGGAAACTCCCGGACTCTTCCTGATATATTTCTCTCAGCCTCCTCCTGTCTCCTGCCTTCTCAATTCTCGCACTATTTCCCAAGCGGAGCGGGATAATTCCTCTGCCAGGCTTTCTCTCGGTTTGGTCACACTGACAGGCAACCCTCTGGCCTTCATGTCTGTAGTCGCCTCTTCCAGTGTCTGGTACAACTGCATCCCGTCATCATAAAACACTCGAAGTTTAGCAGGGTACAGAGTGTGAAATCTAATCTTTTTTTGCTTTAGTACTCGCTTTACTTCAGAGTATTCTTTATGTTTCTGCAGGACCGTGGGGGGGGATAATCTTGGTCGAAATATATTACTTTATCGTCTAAAAATACTCTCTTCTTACCCCAGGCCCTTCATAGAATCTCTGCCTTGGTGCTGTACCGAAGGAATTTAATTATTATTGAACGTGGCTTATCTTGGGTAGACTTTGGGACTAACGCGCGATGCGTTCTCTCGATTTCTAGCTCCATAGTTGAGGGAAGCTCCAGCGCGTCCCGCAGCAACTTTCCGACAAACTCCGTCATAGACAAGCCCTCCACTCCTTCGGGAACGTTGTAGATTCTGATATTTTCTGCCGTGATCTTCCCTCCAGGTCAAGCAGTTTACCTTCTTGGTGATTTAATATTTTTATCGTCTTACTCAGTATTCGTTCAATGTTTTGAACACGATCTTTTACCTTCTCAATTCAAGTCTCTGCCACCACTATTTTTTGATTGACGTTGGCGAGCTCTGACTTAATATCGTGCTGCGTTAAAGCTGCTGCTTTATTTCTTTCTGGAACTCCCTTATCTCTTTCAGGATTTCTATCATATTCGCCGCTTTCCCTGAACGAGGCCCAGCATCCGCCTCCTAGCACGCAGTTGGGTAGGACAGCCGCTCGCTGCACTCCTCTCAGCCGCAGGCTCCGCAGTGTCACTTTTTTTATTTCCATTCTTTTTCCCCATTCTTGCCCCTCTTTTCAGTTCAAATATTTTTTGAAAATACTATATTTGATGGGTTAACGGGGCTTAATACGCATTTTTCCGGAGGAGCTAGTGACTTAAGCTGCCGTTCTCGATGATGACATCACCGGAAAACATTTATTTGGATTTTCAAAGTACTTTGGCAAGTTGCCGCATCTGAGGGTACTTAACAAAATAATAGCCCATGGTATTGCAGAAAAGATACCAGAATGAATAGAAGATTGGCTGGCTGACTGGCAGGAGGTGAAGAGTTGGAATAAAGAGGGCCTTTTCTGGTTGGCTGCTGGTGATTGTTAGTGTTCCACAGGGGTCAGTGTTGGGACCACTTCATTAATATTATATGCAAACAATTTTGATGACAGAATTGATGGCTTTGTGGCCAAGTTTGTGGACAATACAACGATATGTGGAGGGGGGAAGCAGGGAGTCTGCAGAAGGACATGGACAGACTGGGAGAATGTTCAAATTTTAAAAGTTCAAAGCTATTTTATTATCGAAGCACATACATACATATGTGGCACATACATGTCACCATATACAACCCTGAGATTTATTTTCTTGTGGGCATACACAGTGAATCAAAGAAACACAATAGTATCATTGAAAGATCACGCCCAACAAAACAGACAACCCCAATGGCAAAAAAACAACAAACTGTGCAAACACAGAAGAAAAAAATGCATAAATTTTGAGAACATTGAGATGAAGAGTTCTTAAAAGTGAGCCCATAGGTTGTGGAAACAGTTCAGTGAAGGGGTAAGTGAAGTTGAGTAAAGAGTTCCCGAGTTCAAGAGCCTGATGGTTGAAGGTTAATAACTTCCTGAATCTGTTGGTGTAAATCCGGACACTCCTGCACATTTCTTCATTGCCAAATGGGTAAAAAAGTGGAAATGGAATATCCTGCAGGGAACTGCATGGTCATGTGCTTGGTGGAAGAATTAAAGGTGAATTAAATTTTCTGAACTGTGAGAAAATTCTAAAGTCAGAGGTGAAAAAGGGATTTGGGAATCCTTGTGCAGGATTATCCAAAGGTTAACTTGTTCATTGGGGCGGTGGTAAGGAAGACAAATGCAATATTAACATTTATTTTCAGAGATCTAGAATACAAGAGCAAGGATGTAATGTTGAGGCTTTATAAGGCCCTGGTGAGGCCTCACTTGGAGTATGCTGAGCAGTTTTGGACCTCATATCTAAGAAAAGATGTGCTGGCATTGGAAAGGACTAGAGGAGGTTCATGAGAATGATTCCAAGAACTAACATTCGAGGAGCATTTCATGGCTCTGGAGCTGTACTCACTGGAGTTTAGAAGAATGAGAGGGATCTCATTGAAACCTATAGAATATTGAAAGACCTGACAGAGTTGATGTGGAGAAGATGTGTCCTATAGTCAGGGAGTGTAGGGTCAGAGATCACCGACTCAGAATAGAGGAATGACAATTTAGAACAGAGATGAGGAGGAATTTCTTTAGCCAGAGGATGGCGACTGTGTGGATTTCATTGGTATGGACGGCAGTGGAGGCCGTCATTGGGTATAGTTAAAGCAGAGGCTGATAGGTTCTTGATTGGTTGGGGCATCATAAGTTACAGGAAGGCAGGAGGAAGGAGCTGAATGGGATAATTAATCAGCTATGATGGAATGGCAGAGCAGAGTTGATGGACCAAATGGCCTAATCCTACTCCTATGTCTTATGGTCTTTTAACATCCAATTCTTCCTCTTGCATCTTCCCTGGTTTACCTGGCGACCTCTGCGTTTATTACATTAACCTGTAGTTGTTTCTGTAAGCACGATACTCTCTGTGAACCAGATAAAGCCAATTAAATTCATTTATCATTGAGTCCAATTTTACTTGCACTTTTCCACCGGACAGTGAGGACAGATGCCAGTGCTAAACACCAATCACTTCAGCTACAGAGAGGCTGTGAGTAGATTTATGAGACACTTACAAGTATTATGAGGATTTAGTAAAAACTATGGTGGTATCAGCACTTTGGAAACACAATTGTGGTGTATATATTGAAAAAGAATGATTGGACAGAGGCAGTGTAGATTTATTAATCTTCTTTTGACTGCAATAAAAAGGATTGAAATAGGATGTTAATGCTGAAGTGTTTCTGTACAACAGCAACACTAATCAACACTCATGAAGGCTTTGCAAAGGGAAAATTCTCGTTTGATTGGCCCACCAATTTCTAAAGAGCTGTGACAGTTTGATCAGACAATGTGAACATCTGGAAGCAAGAACCAGCTACTGTGGGAGAGAAACATTGATATTGCAGGCAAAGGGTTCTTCATCAGAACCGGGGCAGCGAGGAGGTGCACTGAGGGAGAACGGTGGAGGACACAAAGGGAATGGCTGTGACAGGGTACAGTCCAAAGTTAGAGACAGAAGTCAGGGAAAAAAAACTATCAATCAAGAGATAAAAGTTAAACAGTAAGTACTGTAGCCAGAATTTTTGTTGAATTCAATATTAAGTCCCAAAATGTGCTGATAGTAAAATTAATTCTTTGGCGGAAAAGCAATTCTCTGGCCAGATGGAGTAGTGTAAGAATCTGAGGTCAGATAGGAAGTGGGTTGGGAAACTAAAAACATGGCATGGCATTCATTGCCTCTATTTTGCTATTTCCCACTCACTCCAAGCGACCTCGCTCTGATCTTGTGGCACTTTGTTCACTGGGGATCAATCCTGATACAGTCAAACCTGTGGATGAGTTTCCAGTTTCCCGCTTCGATCCAGGTCACGTTCACCTTTAACAACTCATTCCTCTATATACTCCGGAATGCTCCAAAGGCCCTCACTCCTCCCTCAGATAGGTTTATCAAGCCCCCTTTTATCACCATTCTGCTCTCCTCGACCTTGTTACATTGAACAACTTCACCACCAACTCAACTAACTTCTCCAAGTTAAAGGTATAACTATAAAAACATATATTGGCACAGGCTATATTTGGAACAGTCCTTGTTTCAGACAATTTCAGGATCCCTCTCTCAACATTAGTTACTTTTTGGTGCTGTTTGCACTCACACAGAATTTGAAAATGTTATCATTTTGCTGCAAGTTTCTACACTATTTTCATATTCATGTGGTTATTTTCTTTTGTGCCATCTCCATCTCCATTTCAGTGGGCAGGTTAGTAACCATTATAATTCCACTGACTTCCAAAGCTGTTCAACTACATCTCCTCACACTCTGATGCTTCTGAGGTCTCTATTCCATTCTTCAAGTTTCCCCATCATACCATCTCTGACAATGAGTCTTCCCACACTTTTGAGATATTGTCGTCTTTCACCTTAATTATTGTTGACATGGTCCTCAGCTGTATCTCCTCTACATCCTGCAGGCCTGCTCATCATCTCGCTCTTCCCTGATGGAATAAAGATAGGGTTCCCCCTTTCTTCATCACCCACCCACTAGCTCCACATACAACTAATCATCCTCCAATTCTGCACCATCCACAAGTGAATCTTGAGCCCCTGAATGTGAAGATTGGTGGGGTTGCAACACCAGATGCATCATTCTCTCCCATCCTGTTTTGGCATTCCAAAGAGACTATTTTCCCACAGCTCCCTGGTTTGCTCTTCCACCTCCTCCAATCACTCACCTCCTCGCAGCACTTTCCTACGCAACCACAGGAGAAACAACACTTTTCTTTTTGCTTCCTCCCTTTCCACCAGCCGCAGACCAGAAAGACCTCTCTGGTGAAACAATGGTTCACTTGTGTTTCTAATCTAATGTATTCCATTTGGTTCTCACAATATGGTCTCTACAGAACACAGATTGGATGACATTTCTATGCAATTCACAAAGGTGACCATGAGTTCTGAGTTGCTTATCACTTTAATTCTCCATCCCATTCTCTTTTTGACCTCTCTGTTGTTGGCCTCCAGTGATGCCTGAGGTAAGCTCGAGAAATGACCTGGATATGTTGCAATATTTGGGAATAAATATTGAATCTAACACCATTTTCCCTTCACACCACAGATTTGGCTGTACTTTCCTGTTTTAAATTATTTCCATTTATTTTGCTTCTGCCTCCAACAGTTGGTTTATTAAATAATTATTTTTAACATGTTATAATGAGCATCCCCTCAGTTCTCTCCACTTAATCACTTCTCTGCAACATATAATGCATGATTTTCCCACTTTGAGTTCTGATAAAGGGTCATGTTAATTTATGCTGTCTGACCAGCTTCCCGTGTCATTCCCTTCCATCCACCAGCCTCCAGACTCAACAGACCATCCTCCAGTTCTGCATCCTCCATAACTGAAGAATGTGGAGACACGGTTGTTCTAACACCAGATACACCTAGCTCTCCTATCCTTTTTCAATATTTCAGGGCGACTATTTCCTCTATATCTTGCTGGTTTGCTCTTCCATCTCCAAACAAAGCTGAGTGTTTCCTCAACTTTCTGGTTCTGTTCTTGATTTCTAGCATCAGAAGATAATCCAGTTTGTCCATCTGGGGAAGAATGTCAGAGGAAGTTCAGGGCCGAAACTCACCCCACCTCACCCGTAGTCTGGTCTCTGGCTAGACCACATTTTTGTACTCCAGAATGGAGAAGATCAAAGAGAGCACCCTCGACCATCAAGGACATCTATTATACTTCATTTGGAGTCTAATGAGATTTGGTATGTACCAAAGACTGTAGTAAATTTATTCAGATGTACAGTGGGGAGCACTATTACTGGTTACATCACAGCCTGGTATGGTGTTTCTAATAGAAATTGCAGAGGGCTGTAAACTTAGCCAGCTCCATCATGGGCATTAATCTCCCCACCATCAAGGACAACTTCAAAGGCAGTGCCTTAACAAAGCAGCACCCATCATTAAGGACTTTCACCATCCGGGACATGCCCTCTTCTCATCAGATTTACTTAAGGGAAGAGGTACAGGAGCCTGAGGACAAACGCTGAACATTTTAGGAATAGCTTCTTCCCCTCTGCCATCAGATTCCTAAATGACCATGATGCCATGAACACTGCCTCACCATTTTGCTCTTTTTACACTATTGATTTATTTTTTATATTTTCTTATTGGTATTAATAGTAACTTTTATGTATTGCACTGTACTACTGCCACAGAACAACAAATTTCATAATGTTTGTCAGTGATAATAAATCTGATTCTGATCTACCCACCCACACTTTGGTAAGTCAGTCCACCAGGCTGTGCACCTTTACCCTGAGTAGGAGCAGAAACTGAAGTGGAGGATCCGGTACAGAAGGTCCTACAGTGCTGGTCTGAGGAAACCGAGAAGCTTCTACATGATTGCTTTGAGTCAATGCACTGGCCCATATTCAGGGATTTAACGGACAGCCTAAATGAGTTTGTCACCACCATCACAGACCTCATCAGCAAGTGTTAGAAGGCTGTGTACCAAAGAGGTCAATCTGAGTATCTCCCAACTGGAAACCATGGGCAACCTGAGAGATCCACTCCCTACTGAAATCCAGATCGGCGGTGTTCTAATCAGATGACCCTTACCTGTACAGGAGGTCAAGGCGTGACCTTCATAAACCCACCTGGGGTGCAAAGATACCAGTCCAAAAGTGAGTCCCTGACCGACAGGGCCTGCTCTCTATAATAGGCTACAAAATGTAGCATTGTTGACAACATGCATCCCTCCCCTATGAGCTCAATGCATGCTATGCAGGCTTTGAACAGAAGGGGAACGACTGCAACTTCCCTGACAGCATCCAATTCAATGTACCCTCAGTCATCACTGGGGACATCAGACCAGCCTTCAGGTGAGTGAAGCTGTGGAAAGCCTTCATCCCAGATGGTGTTTCTGGCTGCATCTCACATCCTGCATGGATCACCTGGCAGGTGTATTTGTAGATTTTTAACCTCTGCCTTCAGCAATCTGAGGTTCCCAGCTGCTTTGAGAGGACCACAGTCATCCTGATGCCAAATAAAACTAAGGTAACGTGCCTCAATGATTATCATAGAGGGTCTCCAACATCTACTATCATGGAGTGGTTCGAGAGGCTAATCATGGCACACGTCATCTCCAGACAACTTTGACTCTCTGCAATTGCAAACTATGGAAACAAGTCTACAGTGGACCCCTTGGCTCTACACTCCTCCTTGGAGCATCTGGATAACAAAGATGTCCACATCAGAGTCCTATTTACTGACTACAGCTGCACCTCAATGTCATAATTTGAAACACCGCTCCAACTCTTAGACCTGGGATCAACATCTCCCATTGCAATTGGATCCTTGACATCCTGACCAACAGATAGCAATCAGTAAGGATTGGCAGCAACACCCCTGGTATTATTATTCTCAACACTGGTGGTCTGCAAGTCCTCAGCATCTTATTCTACTCCCTGTAGATAACTGTGTGACCAAATTCTGCACCAACTCCATCTACAGTTTTACAGATGATACCACTGTAGTGGGCCAGACCTCCAATAACAATGAGGCGGAGTACAGGGAGGGCAATAAGAGCCAAAGACATGGTGTCATGACAACAACCTTTCCTTTGATGTCAGCAAGACACAAGTGTGGGTCATTGATTTCAGAAAGCAAGAAGAAGCACATACCTCTGTATGTATCAATGGTTCTGAGGTGAGACGGCTGAGAGCTTCAAGCTTGTAGGCGTGAACATCACCAATAGCTTATACTTGTCCAACCAGGTACAGACTATGGCTAAGAAACTTAACCAGTAACTCTACTTCCTTTGAATGCCGAGAAAATTTGACATGTCCTTGTTGACCTTCACCAGTTTAGGTATACCAATGGAAGCATCTTTTCAGGTTCCATTGCAGCTTGTTATGGCAACTGATACATAGGTGTTGCAGTTGAGTAAAGGTAACTATGGAGAAAAGAGCTCACCAAAGTTGATTGGAAGGTGTCCCTACAGGAATGATGGCAGAGTAGCAATGGCAGGAGTTTATAGGAACAAATCTGAAAACATGGATCATTTGCCCAAAGAAGAAACAGCATTTTAAATGGAAGATCTGTGGCTAACAAGGGAAGTCCAAGTCACAGAAGCAAATGAAAGGGCATACAATATTGCAAAAACTAGCAGAAACTTGAGGATTTGGAGGCTTTTAAAAACCAACAGAAGGCAACTAAAAAAGCAACAAGGGGACAAAAAGTGAGAAGTAAGCTAGCTAACATTATAAAATAGGATACCAAAAGTATTTTTTTAATGTATAAGGAGTAAAAGGGAGGCGAGAGTGGATATTGGATCACAGGAAAATGATGCTGGAGAGGTAGTACGGGGAACAAAGAAATGGATAATGAACTTGATAAGTATTTTACATCAGTATTCAGCAGCAGACAAGATATTTGAGAGAGTCAAAAGCAGAAGTGAGTACAGTTGCTATTACTAAGGAGAAACTGCTTGGGATGCTGAAAGGTCTGAAGATGGATAAGTCACTGGTACCAGATGGTTTATCAGGTGTGGCAAACCTTTTTGAAAGCATCAGTCCAAATTGGCGCCAACCTTCTTAAAAACACATTCTCTTGCGTACCATGGTAATATTGAGCAGAGATGATCTTAGACTAATGAACTAATAACAATAATTATGGACTTTTAAAGTAAAAATGCTGAGTCCCCTTGCTTATTTACATGTATTCATTGTTTTACTATTAATAGAAGTACTTATAAACAGAGACGGATTGAAATAAGTGAAACATTTTAGCAAATCTGTTCAAAATTATTAATATTAAAAAGACCATTGAAAATAACATCACTTCAAAATAACATTGTTATTATAAACATTTACCATCCAAATAGTGATGTGTTTACCAGGTCCATGAGGATTTCAAAATTGATCATTCAACATAACATGTTCTCACAACCATCTGGCTGGAACTAAGCTGGTGTGAGACATTTCCCAAAAAAATGTCTTACTGCTGTTAGGTTGTAAAAAAATTAATTGCGGCTTCATTTGGCAGTAAAGATAATTACTACATATCTTTTTATTAAGGGTGGGATTTTAAGAATTGAGGGGCAGCACTGCATGAGACATGCCAACAAAATTTTTGTGTGTACCATCTTGGACACACGTGCCATAGCTTCACCACCCCTGGATTACCCAGTGTTCTGAAAGAGGTGGCTGAAGAAGATGTGGAGGCATTGGTAGTGATCTTTCAAGAATCACTAGAGTCAGGAAGGTTTCCAGGTAACTGGAAAATCACAAATGTCACTCCACTCTTTTAGAAGAGAGTGAGACAAAAGACAAAGTATGGTTGGAACCTGACTTCAGTGGCTTGGAAGATGTTGGGGTCCATTGTTAAGGCTGAGGTTTCAGATTGTTGGGGTCCATTAATAAGGCTGAGGTTTCAGATTGTTGGGGTCCATTATTAAGGCTGAGGTTTCAGATTGTTGGGGTCCATTATTAAGGCTGAGGTTTCAGATTGTTGGGGTCCATTGTTAAGGCTGAAGTTTCAGATTGTTGGGGGCCATTGTTAAGGCTGAGGTTTCAGATTGTTGGGGTCCATTATTAAGGCTGAGGTTTCAGATTACTTGGAAGCACATGATAAAAACAGGTGAAAAAAAGCAGAGTTCCCTTAAGGGGAGATCTTGCTTGACAAATCTGTTGGAATTCTTTGAGGAAATAAAAAGCAGGATAGAAAAAGGAAAGTCAGTGGATTTTCTTACTTCGATTTTTAGAGGCCTTTGACAAGGTGCTGCACATGATGCCTCTATACAAGATAGGATAGGAAAGGTACTACCATAGGCAGAAGATTGGCTGGCAGAAGGCAAAGACTGGGAGTACTGTAAAGGAGGCCTTTCTGGTTGGCTGTCAGTGGCTAGTGGTGTTCTGCAGGGGTCAGTGTTGGATCTACTACTTTTCATGGTATATATTAATGATCCAGAAGATAGAATTGATGACTTTATGGCCAGGTTTATGTAGGATACAGAGACAGGTGGAGAGGCAGGTAATGATCTAGATGATGGAATTGATGACTTTGTGGCCAGGTTTATGAAGGATACAGAGACAGGTGGAGAGGCAGGTGATGATCTAGATGATGGAATTGATGACTTTGTGGCCAGGTTTATGAAGGATACAGAGACAGGTGGAGAGGCAGGTGATGATCTAGATGATGGAATTGATGACTTTGTGGCCAGGTTTATGTAGGATGGAGAGGCAGTAGTGCTGAGGAAGCAGGGTCTTGAGCAGAATGGAAGAATGGGATTACAAGCGGCAGATGAAATACAAGATTGGGAAATGTATAGTCATGCACTTCGGTAGAAGAAATAAAGCCACAGACTAATTTCTGAATGAGTGGTGAATTCAGAAATTGGAGGTGCAAAGGGAATTGGGAGAGTCCTATTGCGGGGATCCTTATAGGTTAACTTTCAGGTTGAGCCAGTAGTAAGGAAGGCAATTGCAATGCTAGCAACCATTTCAAGAGGACCAGAATACAAAAGCAAGGATGTAATGCTGAGGTTTTATAAAGGGCTGGTCAGACCTCTTTTTGACTATTGTGAACGTTGGATGCTATATCTAAGGAAAGATGTACTAGTGTTGGAGAGGGTACAGAGAAGGCTTGTGACAATTATCCTGGGGATGAGAGGGTTAATTTATGAGGTGTGTCTGATGGCTTGTACTCACTGGAGTTTAAAAGAATGTGGGGGTATTTCACTGAAGGCTCCCAAATATTGAATGGCTCAGATGGAAAAATTGTTTCCAACATCAGGAGAGTCTAAGACCAGAGGACACAACCTCAGAATAAAGAGAAGTTCCTTTAGAACAGGGGTGACGGGTAATCTCTTTAGCGAGAGGGTGGTGAATCTGTGGAATTCATTGCCACAGACAACCATGGAGGCTGTCATTGGGTAGATTGAAAACAGAGGAGGATCGGTTCTTGATCAGTATGGGTGTCAAAGGTTACAGGAAGAAGGCAAGAGAATAGGATTGCGAGGAAATACGTTAGCCATGATCAAATGACAGAGCAGACTCAATGGGCTAAATGGCCTACTTCTGCTCTATGTCTTACAGTGTTATGGAGGCCACATCAGGAGCACCAAATGCAGTAGACCAGTGAACCTGGAATGACTGCTTTCTGTCCCTGGATGGTGGTGAGGAAGTAGGTGTGAGTCCACTGTGAGGGCGGGGAAAGAGTCTGAGGTAAGGGAGGAATGTGTTTGGAAGCATGGGCAGAACAGGGAGTCACAGAGGGAGTGGTCCTTGCAGGAGGCAGAAAGAGGTGGGGAAATGAGGTTGGTGGTGGGACTTCATTACAGCTGGCAGAAAGGACAAAGGAGAGCTCATAAGGTGAAAGGTAAGGACCAGAGGATCTCTGTCTCTGATCTGACTGGGTATCACTGCAGATCAGAATCCGATAAGTAAAGGAGAGGAGAATGGGGTAAGTATCAGTGTCGAAACCTGGGATTGGACCAGGAACCTTTAGACTTTTTGCCTAATGCTCTACAGCTGAGCTATTTCAGCTACCACTATAATAATTCCCGATTATTTAAATCTGGGTTCTGCCAAATGTCCTGATTGATATATTCTGGGAATTCAGTTAAGAACTCTGTCTGTGTTTGTAAAGTTTCTCCTTCCTGATCTTGGGATTGTAATTTATTTTGGACACAGACCTGAGACTGCCAGTGTTCTCTGGATATTCCACGTAATCCAATGTTCTCATGTGATTGGTCTAGGGGCAACAAAGAGTCAAATTCTTTCATTGTTCGTACATAGTCCGAGCAAGAAAACGGAAGCATTTCAAGGTAACTACAGAATGCCATGGTACCCAGGGGCATCGAGTTAGAATCAAAATCTCTGTGTTGCAAATTACCTGGAGATTTAACATTGATATATTTTCTATAAGGTGAATTTGTTAAACATTTGTTTTGCAACAGCAAGGGACAGGGATGGTCTGAGATGTCTATGAATTCACCTTTGTCAATATCTGGTTGCTCAATTATTTGAGGATAAAATACAAGACACTCCTGCTTTTTATTATTCCACGTTGTCAGGACTGCGGGGTAGTGAGGCCTGGGGGCAACGATGCACCTGTATTTAAAGTACAGATAAATTGAAAGTGCAACCACGACGATGATCCCACCTGCCGAGCAGATAATCACTGATTGAATGGTTCTAATTCTTGGCTCTGTGGATTAATAGACAGATAAAGCAAGCGTGTTAATACAGTTTAAATATTATAGGAGTGTATTTATGCGAATAGCAAACATTGTGGTGCTCACCTGCCAGAGTCACACACTGCTCCCTGCTTAGGTCACCAATGTTATCATTGGACAAAACCTTTGTTTGAACAGAAACGCAGTAGGTTGTTCCAGGACTTAGATGCTGGATTTCAAAGGTGTTGTTGTTTGTGATGTAAGTCCTCTGATACTCTACATTGACCTGGTAGTTTCGGAATGAGCGATAAAGCTTCAATCAGTTGTGCATGATTTGATAGGAACAGAGAATAAACCACAACAAAAGGCTCTCACCTGACCCTGGGCTTTGACAGACAAGATTATATTATATTTTACTTCAAGATACGTGTCTTTCACTGACAGGCTTCCATTGACTGCTATGCGAGGAGCAATCAATTTAACCAAAAGAGATTTTTCTGAGGAGATCACTTCAACCTCTGGAGGCCCGATAACAGCTAGGTGAAAAACGAACATTGTTTGTACGGCTGGGTTAGTCAATGTGAATACTACAAGCTAAAGAAGAAATATTGGTATTTAAATAACTATCAATTAATATTCAGCTTTATCAAGTAATCAGATTGTCAATACAGTATGCAGGTGTACCATAATACAAAATTATTTATTTGATCTTAATCACATACATAAAGATTCTACCAGGGAATCTGAGCCAATTCAACACAACACACTAAAAGTTAGTTTAAGGACAATAAGACCAGACAGGTGATGGTCTCAGTAACTATGCAACATCTGACACAATGTTAACCTATTAGTGACAGGAATGTAAAATAGTCCGGCATCTGAAGATACCTTTCCTTAAGGTTTCTAATTTTCTATTTTAAACTTCTGAAAAGCAGCATAATATTGGTACAAATTATTAAACTAGTGGTTGACAGAATGATTATGAAATGCAAGATGTCTCTATAAATTCTTTGTCCAGTTCTCTGGACTCCCCAAAGATAGATTGATGGAAACTGAGCAGGCAATTGAACGATATCTTTAATGAATGAGTCATGTTAAGGTAAATATTAAAATCCTCAGAAGTAAGATCCTTGCTTGTGCACAATGGGCAGTGTTACGCCTGTGCCCCAACTCTGAGGGGCCGAAGGGTACAAAGTAGCCCCTCCCTTTTGAGAATCGCAAGATCGCTATTAATTCAGGTCAGGAGACCCAGAAAATGAGAGAAAGGCACGCAGAATCCACAAGGGGTTTGGAATGTCCTGGCCCCTCAGCAAGACAAAGCCACGGATACTGGCCATTGTCTCTTGGAGATGGAATTGTGTATTGAGTTCTGTTCTATTCATTGAAACCCTCAGGGGATGACCAGAGTGGGCTGGTTGAGGGATTGCATCATCCCAACCTGATTGACATCTGAGACCCCGTGAGTAAGGATAAATGAGGGTCTGGGGAACGACCCCTTTAGACGCACCAGGAGAAACGCTAGAAATCCCATGACAGCATTTAATAGCGACAGCCGGTGGGGCCCGCGTGCGTCCTTTCCCGTTGCCTGGGATTGGCGGGACTGACCATGGAAGAATGGCTTAGCTAAAAGGAAAAGGACAGCAACAACATTTCGAAGGATCGACATCATAAAAAGGAAAACGGGCAAGTTCTAAAAATCCGTCTCTCTCTCCAACGAAAAGCTGCTGTCTGAATGACCTGAAGTGACTTTTATATTTCCATCGGACAGTACGTTATCCCCTAGACAATGATAGAGCTATTTCTTATTGATTATTATTATACCCACGCTTTTAGATTTAGTATTGACGACGTACATTATCTGTATGTTTGCATTGATATTATTTTTGTGTATTTTTATCAATAAATACTGTTAAAAATAGTACCAGCAGACTTCAACGGACCTCTCTATCTTTGCTGGTAAGTGACCCAGTTATGGGGTACGTAACAACTTGGGGTTCTCGTCTCGGGATTTGATACCAAATTGGGGGGCCAGTGAATCGGGCTTGTAAGTCCAAACTTGGATCTGGTTACGCGGGTAGCCAGACAGGAAACCAGCAAAGATGGACGTGGATGAATTTATAGAAAACCCAACTCTGGAGGCGCTAGAGGCGGCCACCAAGTCAGAATTAATAAATATTGCGAAAGGACTAAGCCTCGCAGAGGTGAGGTTGTCGATGAAAAAGCGGGAGGTGCGGAGGGCCATAACTCAGTATTATATTGGGAAGAATGTGTTTTCAGCTGAGGTATTGGAAAATATCCCTGAAAAGGTACCAGCCAGTGGGACGGCTCAGTTAGAGTTGGAGAAATTGAGGCTGGACGCGGAACAGAGGAAGAGGGAGCATGAGTTCCAGCTAAAGCAGCTGGAAGCAGCTGAGAAAGAAAAGGAAAGAGCTGAGAAGCAGAGGGAGGCAGAGAAACAGAGGCAACATGACTTGGACATGGAGAAGTTAAGGCAAGAGCGAAGAGCTCAAGGGTCAGACCGAGAGGAGCGGTTTAATGTTAGTAGGGAGTTTAGGTTAGTACCTCCGTTCGAGGAGACGGATGTTGATAGTTATTTCTTGCATTTTGAAAAGGTGGCAGTGAATCAGAAGTGGCCCAAAGAGCAGTGGGTGGCGTTGTTACAAAGTGTGTTAAAAGGGAAGGCACAACGGGCATATGCGGCGTTGTCCGTGGAGGAGGAAGAGGCGGAGAATTATGAAAAAGTAAAGGAGGCCATTCTTCGGACCTACGAATTGGTACCTGAAGCGTATAGACAAAAGTTCAGAAATTTAAAGAAAGGGTGGAATCAGACATATACCGAGTTTGCCTATGAGAAGGGTGTGTTCTTGGATCGTTGGTGTACAGCAGAAACAGTGGAAGAGGAGTTTTGGCATCTCAGGGAGTTAATTCTGATTGAGGAATTTAAAGGTTGTGTTTCGGAGGATATCCGGATGTATTTGAATGAGAAGCCGAATAAGTCCATCTCCGAATTTGCTAGGTTCGCAGATGAATATGCCCTAACCCACAAGACAAAGTTTTCCTCGAATAAAGGTTACCAGAGAGACCATGGGAACGATAGAGAAAGCCCGCCGGCTGAGGCAGAGGTCCCGCCGGGAGCTAGTGGTAAGATTGAGGGGGTGAGGCAAGACGGCCAGTGATTTCCGGGCTTGACCTGTTTTAATTGTGGTAAGGGGGGACATATTGCATCTAGGTGCTTTGCTCCGAGGAAGGAGACAGGAAAAGGGAAAGCAGCAGTCCCTATAGGATGTGCCGTGGTAATCAGTAAATCGACAAGAGAGCCCCGGGTAGACAGAGTACGAGAAGGGTCTGAGACTTGTATGTCAAACAGAACCGTGTCTGTGAGAGAGGGAGACCCACCAGTTCCAGTGCGGATCTGGAGAGACACGGGAGCTGAACTGTCCTTGATTAGCAGTAAGGTACTGGATTTTGGTCGCAAGACGGGAATGGTAGCTGTGAAAGGAATAGGAAAAGGGACAGAAATGGTGCCCTTGCATAGGATCATTATGGATTGTGAGCTGGTATCTGGACCAGTTGAAATGGGGGTGCGATCAGAATTCCCGAGAACTGACGCGGACGTCCTTCTGGGTAACGATTTAGCTGGTGGTAAGGTTTGGTCAGCAATGAAGCTGACGAGACAGCCGGTGGAGGTCCCGCCCCTAGATTCCAAGATCTATCCCGCATGTGCGATCACTCGCAGCATGTCGAGAAAGGCAGCTGAGAACGAGAGCAGTTTAAATCCGGCCAGTATCGATTTGGCCGAGACGTTTTTACCGACCCTGTACCACGAGGGTTTAGAGGGTGGTAAAACGAAGAGTAGTAAAGTGAAAGAGAGTAAGGGAAAGGAGGTAGACCTTCCCTTAGCAAGGAGAAAAGTTATAGAGGCACAAAATAAAGATGAGAAACAGATAAAGCTGTTAAAAGGTCCAGAGTTGGACATGGATGATCTGTCTGGTTTGGCAGAACTGTTTGAAGAAGTTGAAAATTCTAAAGGTGTTCCTGATAATGAAATGAGGGCAGTCCTAGATGAAAAGGGTGCCCTTACCTTGAAGAAGTCTGCTGGGTTGGCAGATGAGGTTGTTTCAGCCCGCGGGGTTGAGTTTACTCCAGAAGGGAGTTGCCCAGAGAGTAGCTGGGACGATCAGGGGAATTTAGAATTTGTACAGGGTATGGGTGTTGAAAGCCTGGAAGAGGCAAATGTCCCGTTTGAGTGTGTCCAAGATGTGGATGCACGTGGTACTGAACCTAGTAATGGAGCTCAGAAAAAGTCTGAGGTATTTGATTCAGTTGAAAAGGAATGCAGTCCTTGTGGGTCAGATGGACTTGGTTCAGTGAAGAAAGGGTTAACCTTGGTAATAGTGGGAAGTGAGAGTTCCCAGGTGTTTGTGCTCGAAGGTGTATTAAAAGTTAGTGAGGAGATAGAAGGTGGTGAGGTGAAAATTATTATTGAAGGAAAAGGGAAAAGTGTAGTTCCCAAATTGAATGAAGAAAATTTAAAGTCTGGACTGATGTCAGAAGCAGCAACCAGGCTACAGAGACAATGGCTTGGTACCGCGGTGCCTGTGAATCAATTACAGGTGGAGTTGGAAGGTAAAGGGGCCCCACACACTATTGTTATTCCAGAGTGTGGTGTGAAACGGCAGAATTCGAAATGCTGTTTGAACAAAGAGGGATCGCTGGCATTGAGAACTAATCGCCTGAAGGGTCCTGAAGAGAAAACTAGCAACTTGCGTAAAATTAAAGAAATGTGTGGAAATTCAGAAAATGGTCTAAGTTTGGAACACATTGTTGATAAAATAACTCCTATGAAAGGAGCGGGCGAAAGCCTATTTCGCCAGGGTGCACAAGCTCACCACATGGGAATTAACTAGAAAAGAGGTGAGGGTTAAAGGGACGCCATTTTTAAATAGCAGAAGCCGGTTTTAAGGGATTTTGACAAAGCATGTGAATAATCAAGACAACCCCCATGGAAGCTTGACTGTTAAGTTTGAAAGTAACATAAAGATTAGTATTTTGCACGAACTTTTGTAGTATACACGTAAGCTAAGGTCACAACTCTTTAGTTTTTGTTTGCTGAAGGAAAGAAAATTAAAAAAAAGGTGGTTATTAAATTGGAGTCTGATGCTACAAGACTTTAGTAAGGTACAAGATGTTAAGATATTAAAGGAAGTGACAATGTAATCGTTAACTGTTTAGATGCTGAATTGAATGTATAACTGTATTACTCTGTAGTGAAAAAAAAACTTTTGTATTGTGTTAGATTCTAAAATCCTGTAAGACTCTGTATTACTTCGTTTTTACCATCGTTGAAGAAAGGGGGTGTTACGCCTGTGCCCCAACTCTGAGGGGCCAAAGGGTACAAAGTAACCCCTCCCTTTTGAGAATCGCAAGATCGCTATTAATTCAGGTCAGGAGACCCAGGAAATGAGAGAAAGACACGCAGAATCCACAAGGGGTTTGGAATGTCCTGGCCCCTCAGCGATACAAAGCCACGGATACCGGCCATTGTCTCTTGGAGACGGAATTGTGTATTGAGTACTGTACTATTCATTGAAACCCTCAGGGAATGACCAGAGCGGGCTGGTTGAGGGATTGCACCATCCCAACCTGATTGACATCTGAGACCCCGTGAGTAAGGATAAAAGAGGGTCTGGGGAACAACCCCTTTAGACGCACCAGGAGAAACGCTAGAAATCCCGTGACAGCGTTTAATAGCGACAGCCGGTGGGGCCCGCGTGCGTCCTTTCCCGTTGCCTGGGATTGGTGGGACTGACCACAGAAGAACAGCTTAGCTAAAAGGAAAAGGACAGCAACGACATTTCGAAGGATCGACATCATAAAAAGGAAAACGGGCAAGTTCTAAAAATCCGTCTCTCTCTCCAACCAAAAGCTGCAGCCTAAATGACCTGAAGTGACTTTTATATTTCCATTGGACAATACGTTATCCCCTAGACAACGATAGAGCTATTTCTTATTGATTATTATTATACCCGCGCTTTTAGATTTAGTATTGACGACGTATGTTATCTGTATGTTTGCATTGATATTATTTTTGTGTATTTTTATCAATAAATACTGTTAAAAATAGTACCATCAGACTTCAATGGACCTCTCTATCTTTGCTGGTAAGTGACCCAGTTACGGGGTACGTAACAGCAGTTACAACTAAAGAAAGGATGGAATAATACATTATGTTCAGCTTTACAGTTTAGAGACATATACTTACTGTCTCTTATTGGATGAAATGTCTCACTCTGTGTCCAGTCTGTTAATCTGTTAAATGAAAATGCTCTTACTCTTGCAAAGAAGTTTTCAAAATATGGTTTTGTCTCTTCTGTAAGGTCACAGCAAGTTACCCTGATACCCCAACATTCTGTTTTGTTTGACCATGGCTGTCCGTACCTATAATTTGAAATTCGGCAGTGATTATTCCCTTGTAAATCACCTATTAAAAATTATTAACTCAAAGATCATTAAAGACCTTGATATTACTTCTGCTTTTATCAGTTATATTAAAACACATACTGTTTGTGCTGTACAAAGAACGTGGTATTTTCTGTCCCATTTCCCAGTTTCCAGTGAAGAACATTGTGTAAGTTTTGGGATATAAATTTTACATCCTTCGGTGCTCCAGATTCTGAAATGAATAGAGATACAGACAGATATCTTTTAATGACTTGCTGATCGTTAGGGTCCCTAATGGTCATTGACTACAGTTGGACTTTCTATTCTATATTGGCATTTAAATTATATCCTGTTGATTCATTTTAGATACAACTTGAGCAAGTATTTGAGAAAGATATTCCAATCATTTGATTCCTTTATGCCAAGTTGTAGATACATTGTGCACCCCATGTACTGCAACAGATCAGGGCAACATCCTCACAACTAATCTGGAACTGACTGAAATAATAAGTCTTAATACCATTCTTAAGATACTTAACAAACATATTGTACAGAATACACAGTTCCATTATCAGACGGGCCGTGATTTTAAGTTTAACAAGTGACTGATGCTAAATCCTGCTCTTTATTTTCACTTCATCCTGATTAGTGTGAATGAATTAAATAATTCCCATCATGGCCACTGAGACTAAAAAGTTAACAACTGACAATTCCACACAAGCGTTTCTTGGTATCCAAACAATGACTGATAATATTAATTGACATCCTTATGGCAGAACTGAAATTATTCTGAAACGAGTAATATAAAGGAGAAGGGCAATAACAATTGTCATAAAACCCCTGGGAGACAGACAAAGTAGAATTGGAATACTAACAAACTGTAGGTTTTTTAATATTATAAAGGATTACTTACCTTCACTGATAATTGTTACCAATAATAATAAGAGCCACAAAAGCAAGCACCTCTCCTGTGCTGCCATCTTTACGTTCTACAGCAGGCACAGTAAAACAAAGAATGCCTCCTTCTCCCATCAATGATCAATTGTTTTCATTTTCTTTGTTCATGAAATGTCTGATTGCTTCCTTTTTCACATTGTTGTCAAATACAAAAGGTGGAACTAGAATGCAATGTCCTTCTGCCTTCTGCCCAGTAACTTGCTGATTCTTTTCTCATGGTGACAAGTAAAGGCCTAAAATGGAGGCATGCTACACACACACAAAATTGGCTCCAGCATTTCGTTATGTGTGACTTATGTCGAGGCTACTTCTGGGATTGTTACAAGAGGTGGGATAGGAGTGGATTACGATTGGAATTCATTATCACCACATAAAGCAAGGGTTCCCAAACTGGGGTCCACAGACCCCTTGTTTAATGGTTTTGGTCTATGACATAAAAAAGGTTGGGAACCCCTGATATAAAGATGGTCAGTATCCCAGATCCAGCCCTCTCCCACCCCATTCCCATATCCAAAACTCAACCCAAATTAGGCTCTGGCCAAATGCCAAGCTCCTGATAATGAACTACCATTTACAGTAGTGATTGTATCTGACTCTACCCAATGCTCCTCTCCACATCTTCAGATACTCCCATCACTGCTTGACAAATTCCACAACAGCTCTCATGCTCACACAAGGAAATCTGCAGATGCTGGAAATTCAAGCAACACACACAAAATGCTGGTGGAACACAGCAGGTCAGGCAGCATCTACAGGGAGAAGTGCTGTCGACGTTTTGGGACCAAGTCCTGATGAAGGGTCTCGGCCCGAAACGTCGACAGCGCTTCTCCCTATAGATGCTGCCTGGCCTGCTGCGTTCCACCAGCATTTTGTGTGTGTAGCTCTCATGCTCAGACACCTTCAATTCTCGCTGCCATTGCATTTCCTTAATTCCCACAACATCTACATCACTTGGTTACAACAGGTGTTGTCCCATTGTAGTCACTTCAATTCTCCATCCCACTCCACCCTGTTGTCCCATTCCGATCTATGGATCTGCGGTCTCATACACTGTCACAATGAGGCCCAACACCAGCTTGAGGAACGCCTTGTCGTTCATCTGGATTTGTTGCAGCCTCTGGACTTAATATTGAATTCAACAATTTCAATTAATTTAATTTCCGTCTGTATCTGTAATTTTGTGTCCCACCATCTACAACGGGATCATACCACTAAGAACATCTTTCCCTTCCCCCCCCCCCAACTCTCCACTTTCCATAGGGATCACTCCTCACATGACTCCCTTGTCCATTCATCCCTCCTCACTGATCTCCTTCCTGGTATTTATTTCTGCATGCAGGACAAGTGCTATACCAGCCCCTACACCTCCTCACTCACCTCCATTCAGGGCTCCAAACAGTCCTTCCAGGTGAGGCATCTGCAGAGGGTGGAACAGTCAATGGCCCTTCTTCAGAAATGATAAAGAGCAAAATCAGATTTGTCCAGGCAGCAGAGAAGGTCGTGAAGGTAATGAGTAGATCAAAGGGATGGTCTGAAAGGGTGACAAGATGTCATCATATAATGGATGGTTAACCCCCTCTGTATAGTGTGCTGCTAATGCTGTGTAGTCTGGGTCGGTGTGGTGAACAACATATACCTGTCTGGACTGCTCCTGTGACTCCTCCCACAGACCCCTGCTGACTCCTCCCACAGACCCCTGCTGACTCCTCCCACAGACCCCTGCTGACTGCTCCTGTGGCTCCTCCCACTGACCCCTGCTGACTGCTCCTGTGGCTCCTCCCACAGACCCCCGCTGACTGCTCCTGTGGCTCCTCCCACAGACCCCTGCTGACTGCTCCTGTGGCTCCTCCCACAGACCCCCGCTGACTGTTCCTGTGACTCCTCCCACAGACCCCTGCTGACTGCTCCTGTGGCTCCTCCCACAGACCCCCGCTGACTGCTCCTGTGGCTCCTCCCACAGACCCCCGCTGACTGCTCCTGTGACTCCTCCCACAGACCCCTGCTGACTGCTCCTGTGGCTCCTCCCACAGACCCCCGCTGACTGCTCCTGTGGCTCCTCCCACAGACCCCTGCTGACTCCTCCCACAGACCCCTGCTGACTGCTCCTGTGGCTCCTCCCACAGACCCCCGCTGACTGCTCCTGTGGCTCCTCCCACAGACCCCTGCTGACTGCTCCTGTGGCTCCTCCCACAGACCCCCGCTGACTGCTCCTGTGGCTCCTCCCACAGACCCCCGCTGACTGCTCCTGTGGCTCCTCCCACAGACCCCTGCTGACTGCTCCTGTGGCTCCTCCCACAGACCCCTGCTGACTCCTCCCACAGACCCCTGCTGACTGCTCCTGTGGCTCCTCCCACTGACCCCCACTGACTGCTCCTGTGGCTCCTCCCATTGACCCCTGCTGACTGCTCCTGTGGCTCCTCCCACAGACCCCCGCTGACTGCTCCTGTGGCTCCTCCCACAGACCCCTGCTGACTCCTCCCACAGACCCCTGCTGACTGCTCCTGTGGCTCCTCCCACAGACCCCTGCTGACTCCTCCCACAGACCCCTGCTGACTGCTCCTGTGGCTCCTCCCACTGACCCCCGCTGACTGCTCCTGTGGCTCCTCCCATTGACCCCTGCTGACTGCTCCTGTGGCTCCTCCCACAGACCCCCGCTGACTGTTCCTGTGACTCCTCCCACAGACCCCTGCTGACTCCTCCCACAGACCCCTGCTGACTGCTCCTGTGGCTCCTCCCACAGACCCCTGCTGACTGCTCCTGTGGCTCCTCCCACTGACCCCTGCTGACTGCTCCTGTGGCTCCTCCCACAGACCCCTGCTGACTCCTCCCACAGACCCCTGCTGACTGCTCCTGTGGCTCCTCCCACTGACCCCTGCTGACTGCTCCTGTGGCTCCTCCCATTGACCCCTGCTGACTGCTCCTGTGGCTCCTCCCAGACCCCTGCTGACTGCTCCTGTGGCTCCTCCCACAGACCCCTGCTGACTCCTCCCACAGACCCCTGCTGACTCCTCCCACAGACCCCCGCTGACTGCTCCTGTGGCTCCTCCCACAGACCCCTGCTGACTCCTCCCACAGACCCCTGCTGACTGCTCCTGTGGCTCCTCCCACAGACCCCTCCTGACTGCTCCTGTGGCTCCTCCCACAGACCCCTGTCTGGACTGCTCCTGTGGCTCCTCCCACAGACCCTGCTGACTCCTCCTGTGGCTCCTCCCACAGACCCCTGCTGACTGCTCCTGTGGCTCCTCCCACAGACCCCTGCTGACTCCTCCCACAGACCCCTGCTGACTGCTCCTGTGGCTCCTCCCACAGACCCCTGCTGACTGCTCCTGTGACTCCTCCCACAGACCCCCGCTGACTCCTCCCACAGACCCCTGCTGACTGCTCCTGTGGCTCCTCCCACAGACCCCTGCTGACTCCTCCCACAGACCCCTGCTGACTGCTCCTGTGGCTCCTCCCACAGACCCCTGCTGACTGCTCCTGTGGCTCCTCCCACAGACCCCTGTATAAAGGCGATTGAGGCCTGTGCCCGGCCTCATTCCCCAGGATGTAGTGTTGTTCATTCTTCCAGTCAATAAAAGCCGATACCTCGCTTCTTACGTCTCAGAGTGAGTTATTGATGGTGCATCAATCGGGCCGTGTAGTCTGCCTTAACGGAATATGCACAGGGTTTTTTGCTTAGCAAGAATGCAGAGCAAAAATGATCCATCCTGATCAACAAAAAGGCAGCACAAGTATCTAACGTTGGATAAAGTTGAGAAGGAATTCATGTTTGAATAACTTCTTGGAGTTTTTGGAGGATGTAACATATCGATTAGACAGGGAGAATCAAATGGGTGTGGTTTTCAGAAACCAAAGACCAACATAAAATACTGCAGTGCAAAATTAGAATTCTGTTTGGCAATCAGGAAACAGGGAATAGAAATATCCACTATTCTCTTGCAATAGAGATTTATTTTCAGGATGGCAGTTAGAAACTGCAGGGATCAATGCCTGACCCACAACTGTGTTGCCACGCACAGCTTCAATCTGATGAACAATGTCAGTGACATTAATAGGCCTTATTTCCAACAATGACAAGGCAGGTACAGAGGAGAAGGTGATGCCCTGACACAGTGGTGTCAAGAAAACAACTTCTCCCTCAGTATTGAGAAAACGAAGGAGTTGATCGTGGACTACAGGAGGAATGAAGACTGGCCAGCACCTATTGATATCAACAGGACTGGAGTTGATAGGATGAGTAGTTTCAAGTTCCTCAGTATACACATCAGCGAAGATCTCACCTGGACTGTACACACCAGTTGAGTGGTGAAAAAAGCACAACAGCGTCTCTTTCACCTTAGACAGCTAAAGAATTTCAGCATGAGTCCCCAGATCCTCAGGACTTTCTACAGGGAAACCATTGAGAGCATCCTGACTGGCTGTGTCATTGCCTGGTACAGGAACTGTACTACCCTCCATCGCAGAGAGTGGTATGGACAGCCCAGTGCATCTGTGGATGTGAACTTCCCTCTATTCAGGACAGTTACAGCAGCAGGTGCATAAAAAAAGGCCCAGAGGATCATCAGGGACTCCAGACACCCCAACTGCAAACAAACTGTTTCAGCTGCTTCCGTCTGGCAAACGGTACTGCAGCGTTAAGGCCAGAACCGACAGGCACCGGAACAGCTTTTATCGCCAGCCATCAGACTTATCGATACACATTGATCTGATTGCCTATCGGACTGTACACTGATCTGATTGTGTATCTGACTGTACACTGATCTGATTGTGTGTCTGACTGTACACACAGGTACACAAAACAATTATCTGTACAATCTTAGTGTTTGGGCAATACCCTCCCACATTTCACCTCTTTAATGCTTGTACATTGTGACAGAGACACAACACAACATCCATTGGATGTAAAAAATAAAATAAATTCTAAATTCTGGGTCTCAACTGTTGGTAATGTATCTCCCATCAGGGAGGAGGTTATGTAACGTCCATGCCAGGATCACCAGACTCAAAAACAGTACTTTCCCCAAACAGTATGGCTGATCAACACCTCCACACACTAACCCACCTCTCCACACCCCAGTCACTGCTACTTTATCATTTCCTGTCAGTCATCTTATGGACAAACACTTCTGTACCTAACATCGTTTTATGGACATCAATGTACTATGTATTTACATTTATTGTTTTTTAATTATTGTGTTCTTTATCTTATTGTGCTGCATCAGATCCAAATAAACAACTATTTTGTTTTCCTTTACACTTGTGTACTGGAAATAACATTAAAATAACCTTGAATCTATAATCTATATAATATTGGAAGAAAGGACTCTGCGTTTGCTGAAGACACTGAACATGATGGACTGTGAATTGTTTAGAAAATGCAGAGGAACACCAAGAGCAAATGGGCAAAACAGAGCCCTACAATGAGGATAAATATGAAGTTACCCACCACAGAAAGGGAAAGAAAATTGCACCTTAACCCATGCTGGATTTGGGAGGCGACGGTGAACAAAGAGAATTGAGTGTTGTTGAGAAACAGTTACTGAAAGCAAACAGGCAGAGCCAGCAGGTAATCAGACAAGTGGGCAAAGATGAAAATCTGCAGATACTGGAAATCCAAAGCAAAACACACAAAATGCAGGAGGAATTTGGCAGGCCAGGCAGCATCTATGGGAATGAGTAACCAATTAACCTGATACTCTGTGACCAATTACAGAAGATGGGAAGAAACTGGAGCATCTGGAGTAAACCCCTCACAGGGAGAAGACACAAACTCGTTACAGACAGTGGTGGTTTGAACTCCGGGTTACTGGTGCTGTAATAGTGTTACACTCTGCTACCGTGTCACTGGAAAGATTTTGAGGAGTCTTACAGTACGTGCTGTAAATATCTAACCTCTCCCTTGCTCCAGTGGTTAAGATTCTAATCAATAATGATAGTGAATACAAGCTCTCCCTGTGAAGTAAACACTAAGTTGGCAATGGGCAGAATCCTAAAAGAGCAATGGTAAATTATTACCAGGGATCGTGCTTGGCAATAGGGATAGAAAAGAAATTGGTTCCGTTCTGAAGCAGAGTTATTGGTAGCCTGAGGAATAGGAAGTGGGCCTGAAAATAAAGCAGTATGCTCCTGAATGAACCATAAGGTGAAACTGTTGAATAAACACTTCTTGTAAATACATTAGTCTTTGGATGCAATAATGTTTCAAACTTAATTTTATTGTGTACATTACTTATAAATCCACTATGTCTAAATGACCATTTGAAGTATAAACCTTGACAAAAGGCCTCTGCTTCACTTAATCTGTAGCACACAGTCAGAATAGTCACCTATAAATTAAATTTCAATACAGATACTTTGGTTAAAATACAGACTTTTTCAGTAAACTAATACTAAATGTAACTGAACTGAACCAGCTGTTGCCAGCACATTTCCTTTGTTGATAAGAATTTGAAAACAATTTTCAATTTATTTATTTGTGGATTGGATCATAAAGTTGATAAAAGTACATTAAGCCAGTCCTCCTCCACATTGCCTTCCAATTACAACTTCTTATTGGTTGTCTGGGCAGAAAACAGAAGTTTTCACTTTGTTGAACTAACCCATTAATTACATTAGAGAGCAATGAAAAAGAGTAATTGTTTCATAAATCAGAGCACGCTAATAGAAACTGAGGGTAGAATTTTCACAGATGTTTCCTGACCTCCTGTCAGAACTTCATATAGACAAAGTGGCAAGTTCAAAGCAATTGGTATCATCGCTGTCAGAAAAGGATTGAGAGTGCGGATAAAATGAAATAAATTGCTGAGTGTTTTACAAAACAAAATGAATATTGAAGCCTGCATTATATTAATTTAAAAGGAAAAGAAAACACCCAACCAGTCCAAAGAAATTATGCTAAAGCTGTTATTTTCTTGCCATTTAGATGTTCTATGACTTACCCTGAAATGTTGTCACACATTTCTTTCCTCTGAAAATGGGGATCTTAATCTGGGCACACATAGTAAGTTGCTTTTGGTTTTGGGTTCTGTATGTTTAAGGTGATATCTGTCACCGTGTACAATTCAGTTTTCTGTACAAGATAAGAAGTTGTGTGTAATTTGAAAAGTGCGCCAAGATCCTTACTCTCATTTTTGTACGAATTACTATCCCATCTTTGTTCTCCTGCTCCCTGTCTGGGAAATGCTTTGTTTTACTTTAGTGATGGGTGAATGACCCTATATTAAGAGGGGTGATTGATATGTTCATGGCCTAAGGTAGAAGGAGTTAATTTTAGAAAACCTAGCACATTTATTTTTCAACATAGTCCCCTCCTACATTTACACACTTAGTCCAGTGGTCGTGGAGCATACAGATCCCTTCTTTGTAGAAGTCGGCGTTTGAGACCTCCAGAAGTGGTCCACAGCAGGGGTGATTGATAAATTTGTGGCCTATGGTAGAAGGAGATGAGTTAGACAGCTCTTGTTACATCCACATGCAGTTCAACTCTTTGAGTAAAAATGCAGAAAGTTTGAAGATCGTAACTCATCTCCTTCTACCTTAGACCATGAACTTATCAACCACCCCTGCTGTGGACCACTTCTGGAGGTCTCAGACGCCGACTTCTACAAAGAAGGAATCCGTATGCTCCACGACCGCTGGACTACGTGTGTAAATGTAGGAGGGGACTATGTTGAAAAATAAATGTGCTAGGTTTTCTAAAATTAACTCCTTCTACCTTAGGCCACGAACTTATCAATCACCCCTCGTATATATCTTGCAGAGACTATTGGAATCCATAAATGTGTGTCTCCCTCTATCAGTCTCGTACTGACACTTGCAGATTGGCTGAAGGTAGAACCTTTTCCCTGCCATGCATTAATGCAGCATGTTAAGTTCTGAATCTGTCACTGCAGCATGAAAGCACAGGAACTGGATTTAGAACATTCACCCCCCCCCCCTCCATCCACTTCTTTGCTTACTGTACCATTTGATTGAATTATAGCTAATCTGTCCATCCTTCCGACCTCAGTTCTACAGCCTGTCAGAAATTTACAGATTGTACATTGGTACTTCCTGAGTTCCAGCAACTGGTTTCACAGAAGAGTTTTACATACTGGTCGAGATCACTGTGTATAAACACAAACGTGACAGATTATTCCGTTGTGAAGGAAAGTGCTTTTTGGGTTGTTATCAGAATGCCCCACAATCAAACTACTTCACAGCCATAGCGGAGTATAACTGATAGAACAGTTCCCCTTTCCAATTTTGTCACAAAACTGCAAGTAAACGTGAAAACCTACAAAAATATATATTTGCTGTGTTTAATTTCCTCTTACTATTATAAGTAGTTGTCTCACTTCTACTAGTTCTTTCCATTGAAATGGATAATTTAATTAATTTATTTATTTCAAATTGCAGCATCGGATAGGCCCTCCTGGGCCCTCGAGCCGGATAGCCCAGCAGCCCCCAACAACCCCTGATTTAGCCCTAACCTAATCACGGCACAATTTACAATGACCAATTAACTTACTAACTGGTACATCTTTGGACTGTGGGAGAAAGCTGGAGCACCCAGAGGAAACCCACAGGTTCCCACAGTCCCATTTTATTTATTGGGACTTTCCAAGGAATCAGCAGCATACCGTATGGAGTTTCTAAAAGCAATTTAATTATCTAATGCTTACAAAGCACAATGGAGACAAGCCTATGTTTCTCCGAATGACTGGCTGGTTTGTTGATCCTTCTCTGGGTTAGTTTTAGGATTTAAGAAAGCCAATTAAAACCAGCGTTGGTGCAGTCAACAGCAACACACACACAAAGTACTGGAGGAACTCAGCAGGCCAGGCAGCATCTATGGAAAAGAGTAAACGGTCGACGTTTCAAGCCGAAACCCTTCATCAGGACTGGAGGTCCTCCCAGCATCTGCAGCTTTTCTCATATTGGTGCAGTAAAACCAGTTTTCTGTCCGGGATAGGCTTTCGCTCTCGTTCCATAGTTGATTTTTGTTTACACCCCACCTCTATCACTGCATGCACAAATGATCACCCCAACTGAGTTGTGGCCCTTATGGACACTGGCCTATAAATTCTAATGCACCCTATTAGATATGCTAAATGGCAACAATCAATTCTGACATTAGTTCCCACATGATTCATTCATCAGAAATACTTAGTGTAAGTTGTCAGCATATTAATATAATTACTCAGTTTCCCAAAAAGGTATAATTCTTTCACTCAAGGCCCAGTTTGATTGGCTGTTGGCTGTTTGGGCTTGAACTCTTGCAAAGTGCGGCTCCGTGAAACATTTTATCTCTTGTGTGAGGTCACAACATGTCTGACTAATCTTCCAGCATTCTGTCTTATTATTCCACTGCTTCCCTCCAGACCTACAATGGAAAAATTTGCTCTGATTCAAGCACTGGTGAATCAAATGGATTATTGGCATTTTGGTAGATTAAATCCATGAGAAGAAAGGTTTGAAATAGCCTTCAGAGAGAACAGGATCAAATCGACCGGGGGTTCATTGAGTGCATACAGACCTGGTGACATTTTTTTGGATATTTGCTCTGAATGATATTGAATCCTGAGAGGTTAGTGAACAGAGGAAGTGGAATAAGTTAGCTGGTCAGGGCAGAAATACTGGGTTAAATGCTGCAGGTTGTTTCATGACTGAATGAGGGTCTCTCACTGAAGAAGCATCAAGACCAGATATATTGTAATAACTTGATTGATAATTCAGAGTTGACCAATCTCTAACTGCTTCATCCACCGTGGAACAGAAATGTGGCTTAAAATTATCCCCAGTGTGAATGGTGTCAGTGAGAATATTACTTTTCATTACCTCAGCATTAGATTTTAAAAATATTTAAACGATGAATCTGCTGCAAGTATTAAAAAGTGAACAAATACAATAAAGCTGTTCTCCATATCCATTCAGAGAAATCTTATCCCATTTTCCTATCGGCTTCCTAGCTATTTCTTAAATGATCGCTACCCATTGATAAATTTTACTCACTGCAGAATATCAGCCCTATAATGTGCAATTTATTCATTTGATCCTGTGCTCTCTTGAGCAATTGAATGGTTCGGATTGAAGACATTTTCAATTTCTTTCATATTGTTTTTTATCTTGTTCACATCTCTGTAAATCAGAAATTCAATTTGTCTGGTCTTTCCTCAAACCTCATTTCTCAGAACTGACTTTTGAAAGACTATAAAAATATAAGATACTGCAAACAGTCAGCTGGCATGGTGGAATGAGGACAGGGGAACAGATTTAATGTTTTAACTGCTTTTGGAAGATTAGATACCCCAAGCTTTAGAGCTTTCCATTACCTATATGGTGTATCACTTCCTGACAAAAATGTAGGATACTGGTCAACAGACATCTTCACCTCCCTAGTTTTCCTGGCTAATCTTTATTAGGTTATCATCATGCAAGTATTTCTAAAGCATATATTCAATCACTTGAATCAATATTTTACCTGGTGCTAGATTAATATGATGAAATTTTTGTACAGGATCTCTCCAGTATCCATCAACTCCTATAATATTCCCACAGATTCCATCCTCAATATCTCGACATAATGTCCATTCCTCTTTTTTGGGCCCCAGTAACTGGCTAACACCATCTACCTGATTTGATTGCTTTTATTGTGCTTATAGCCTCTATTGGTGTAAGGGTCCTTTACTTTCTATTTTGTACTTTCCAGTTTTCCTGGCTACTTTTCAAAACATGTTTACAAACTCTTCTATTACCTCAGTGATAGAAACGAATATTTTGTATTGCATGATGTAAACTGCACTCTTGTTATAGCAGCTGCCTTTCTGTCATTGTAGGACATTGAAGAAGTCAGTAAACTTGAGGTTTACCTGTTGAGGCTCTGGAATATGACCTAAAGACAAGACAAGAACTGGTTATGTTAAATGACGAGACAGGTAAAGAGCACGGATGCTAGTACAAGATTTACAGCTATTTTCCTTTGCTTCGCTGATCCCCCAAATTGCCTGGGAAATGTTATTTATGTTTTCTTTGTAATTCAAATTTTTATTATTTATTCTTATTTTACAAAGCAGCACAGCATATCATAGAACAGATACAGTACAGCATATTTACACAGCCATCCCATGACAGGAAAACATAAAAAACTAAGAAACAGAAAAAAAAACTTCTAATTAACATACAACCAAAATTGATTCCACGTGTTCTTGCGTCTTTTGGCTGGTGACCTGTACCTGCTACTCGAAGGCCGTGCCCATTCTTTGTCTATCTATGTGCATTTGATTTATCCAGCTCACCAAATCCCGTGAACTTGTCAGGATTCATACACCTGGAATGACAGAGCAGACTACTGATGGTGATGATAGATTAAGCTTGTCTTCTTTAAACATATTTACTGTGTTACACAATCCAGTTTTTTTTATAAACAAGTTACAGTTACTCTTAAAACATAAGAAGTATGAGTCTGTTTATTAAGGGAGGTTGTGGCTGTTCCATTCTCGGCCTCAGTACTAGTCTCCCCACACCTCCCCCCTTCCCATATAGCTTGACTCTCCTGTACTTCAAACTTCTGTCAAACTCTGTAATTTTGTAATTCTAATAATTTATATTATGTAAGACAGAAGTGAGAATAATTAGAAACACTTTACTTGGGAGATTATATTGAATAAAATTGATAAATATCACCAGAGCAACAAAAAAAACATCTGCTCGAGAATTTTCAGTTTATGCAGAATCTCTTGTGTTTAATATTACCAGAGATCAGGTAACAGAAATTTCTCACTAAAATTGTGCTTTGAGAGAAAGGTCAATCATTAATACATACCGTACATACTATTCATTTAACAAACACTAAATGTTAAAAGCTTGGTTTTACTATTTAGCGTCTTGTTTGTTACATGTTTTTTAAAGGCACATTAGTAAGACCATAAGATATAGCAGCAGAATCAGGCCATTTGGCCCATCAAGTCTGCTCCACCATTTCATTAGGGCTGATCCACTTTTCCTCTCAGCCATAACTTCCTCCCTTCTCCCTTCTCCCTTCTTCATGCCAATCAAGACTCTATCAACCTCTGCTTTAATATACATAAAGACTTGGCCTCCACAGCTGCCTGTGGCAAAGAATTCCCAGATTCACCACTCTCTGGTTAAAAAAATCCCTCTTCATCTCCATTCTAAAAGGATGCCCCTCTATCTGAAGCTGTGCCCTCTGGTCCTAGACTCTCCCACCATAGAAACATCCTTTCCACATCCACTCTATCAAGGCCTTTCACCATTCGATAGGTTTTAATGCGGTCACCCCTCATTCTTCTGAATTCTAGTGAATACAGGCCCAGAGCTCTTCATATGACAATGATTGCAGGAAAAATGTTACATGCATGCTTATGACAATGTTAATGTTACCCAATAGTATGTAAGTACATTATAACAAATTCTCCAAGTTTCCGTTGAAAAAAAAGGGAGCTAGTAAAAAATTAGTAAACTGAAGTTCAAAGCAAACAGAGGAGCAATCATCTTAACAAGACACCTCAACCCTCAAGATTCCAGGAGCTTCACAGCCTTGAAGTCTGAAGCTTCTTGGGTCCAGTCTGACAGATTACTAAAACTCTCAAGGGAGAACTCCAAAATCATGATTTAAAAAACAGGGAGCATCTGATCCAGTCCCATAATTCACTCTACCCTACATGTCCCAACAAATGGTAGACAATGCTGTGAGAAAATTTCCAGAGTTTAAGTTAAAGTGTTTTCATTATCCAGTTTATAAGGTAGAATGTTTATGTAGAGACCTGGGAATGTTGCAATCCATGTTTATGGGTCCATGGAGACATGTTAGAAATATGCATTTATTTAAATAAACACAAGTGATTCGGTAGAAGCTGGAAATGTTAAGCCACACACACACACACACACACACACACACACACACACACACACACACACACACACACACACACACACACACACACACACACACACACACACACACACACACACACACACACACACACACACACACACACACACACACACACACACACACACACACACCCAAGTGCTGCAGGAACTCAGCAGGTCAGCCAGCATCTATGGAGAGGAATAAACAGTCGATATTTTGGGCCAAGACCCTTCACCGGGACTGGATTTGGTCTGACCTTTTTCATGTCCTTTGTACAGCTAGAGCTGGTTAACTAAGTAATTTTTCTGATTTCATGTGCTTTTGACAACTAAGCAACTCACTGGGGGAATTCAGCTAATGGAAGACCATGGCCCATTTGTACAGACTATTTTTAAACCTCACCTGCGGTAACAGTGGCCAGATAAGTTCACCTCAAGCGAGTAAGTTCACACCAATCTAAGCCACTGGCAAAACCAAACTCCAGTGAACACTTCAGCATGGAGGTTTCCCAAGACTCAGTATTTCAACAGACATTAATGAAAATGAAATTCGATTTGCTTACCAGAAACTAAGGAACGAACTAGATGAGAGAAACTCAACAGCACCAACAGCTGAATGGAGAATCTTCCCATCTTGCTTCCTCCACTAACGACTCTGAATTGGCTTTTATCAGATAGAAAAGCAGAAATGAAACTATGTAATTTAAAGAACATTTATATAAAAAAAAAGTTCCCCCTTGGTAGTTGGGATTTATTCGAGCAAAACCACTTCCTACCCCTCCATAGTTCTGGACAGAGAACCAAAAACGTACAGCACTTAAGGAGTCAGCCGTTCGCCACGGTATATGGGCTTGTAGTGATACATGTTTTTCAGCCCAGTCCCACTTTCCAGCCCCGGGTATTTAGTACTTCAGGTCAGGTTCTAAGCTTATATCCAAATAACATTGACTATGGTGGTGTTTACCGTCTCATCCAGATTAAGAAGTAATGTATTTGCTGAAAATGGACTCAGTTGTAGAACATTAAGCTTTGTCTTTAATAATCAGAGAATTTTGAAATAGTGGCAAAGGTGTTTGACAAAAACAGCTGTAAGGGAGATATCAGGGTCTCAAGTTTAGCCAGCAGAGGCCCAGCTGCTTGGTCTAGGTCTAGGGCTTGAGATGATATCCACGGACGATAAAAGTAGATGCTGCCGAGGTTAGACTGAATGGCAAATGTGAAGAGTGGCTGAGAGTCAGTCCTAACAATTCCAACTTCTACAGAAAAAGAATTTGTTACATTCTGCGTAACAAGGAAGCTACAACATGAGATGGATCAACTGGAACTTTGATCAGCAGGTCAAGTTTAATCCTTGTAAATGCAAAGTGATGCATTTGGAAGACCAAGTAAGGGTAGGGCATAATCAATAAATTGTAGGATCCTGGGTATTGTTGATAAACAGTGGAACCCTGGAGTGCAAATCCGTTAACCCCCTAAAGTGGCAGCAAAGGGTGATGAAGGAGGCATGTAGGACCCTTGCCTTCATCAGCCATGGCAGGGAATACGAGACAGGACATTGTATTGCATTATAAAGCATTGGTGAACATTGTGTGAAGGATGTGTTTGCCACGCTACAGGAAGAAGACATGCACAGGAGATTTTCCAGAATGATGCCTGGAGCGCAGCACTTCAGTTATAAGGAGAATCTGGGTAGGTTGGATTTGTTCTCCTACAGTGGAGAAGGCTGATAGAGATTTAAAGAATTATGATGGCGATAGATAGGGCAGATGGTAAGAATGCTTTCTATCAAGGTGAGAGTGTGTAAAATAAGAAATCATGGGTGAGAGGCTGGAGGCTTATAGGAGATACAAAGGGAATGTTCTTTTCACAGAGTGGTTGGATGCATTGCCTGAGGAGATGGCAGATGCAGGTACAATGTTTATGTAGCTTTCAGGTGAGCATTCGAATTGTCAAGACAAAGAAGACTACAGACAAATGAAGGTCAGTAAGTACAATGGTCTACAGAAGCATGTTGGGTCAAAGGACTATGAGTCTATAAGAACATAAGAAATAGGAGCAGGAGTAGGCTATCCAGCCCATCGAGCCTGCCCCACCATTCAATAAGATCATGGCTGATCGACCATGGACTCATCTCCACCTACCTGCCTTTTCCCCATAACTCTTAATTCCCCTACTATGCAAAAATCCATCCAAACTTGTCTAAAGTATATTTACTGAGGTAGTCTCCAGTGCTTCACTGGGCAGAAAATTCCACAGATTCACCACTCTTTGGGAAAAGCAGTTCCTCCTCATCTCCGTCCTAAATTTACTCCCCCGAATCTTGAGGCTATGTCCCCTAGTTCTAATCTCACCTACCAGTGGAAAGAACTTTCCTGCCTCTATCTTCCCTATCCCTTTCATAATTTTATATGTTTCTATAAGATCTCCACTTATTCTTCTGAATTCCAGTGAGTACAGTCCCAAGCGACTCAGTCTCTCCTCACAGTTTAACCTCCTCACCTCTGGAGTCAACCAGGTGAATCTCCTCTGCACTGGCTCCAAAACCAGTATATCCTTCCTCAAGTACGAAGACCAGAACTGCACACAGTACTCCAGGTGCAGCCTCACCAGTACCCTGTATAGTTGCAGCATAACCTCCCTGCCCTTAATTTCAATCCCTCTAGCAATGAAGGTCAACATTTCATTTGCATGAACAAGCACTCCCAAGTTCTTCTGCACAGCAGCATGCTGCAATCTTCTACCATTTAAATAATAATATGATCTTCCATTTTTCCCTCCAAAGTGGAAAACCTTATATTTACCAACATTGTACTCCAATTGCCAGACCCTTGCCCACTCACATAACTTATCTATTTCTCTCTACAGATAATCCATATCCTCTGCACAATTTGCTTCTCCACTCAATCTAGTGTCATCAGCAAACTTAGGCTACGTCCACACTAGACCGGATAAATCTGTAACCGAAGCTTTTTCTCTTCATTTTGACCCTCCGTCCACACTGAAACGGTGTTTTCCTCCCCCAAAAATGGAGCTTTTCTAAAATGTCCTCCAGAGTATGTAAATTTTTTTAATGCCGATTGGGCAGAGTAGTGTGGACGGGGTAACCGGAGATTTTTAAAAACACTGTCATGACGTGTCAGAACAGATGGTGGTGGCAGCACAGAAATTCATTGTTTTCCTGAACGCAACCCCCCACACAACCTAACAATTTCAGAACAGACAGCAACGAGACTGAAGCCAGAAGAGTTAGAAATGTACTCACCAAATACTTTGTCCCATAACTTACTGAATAAATAAGTATACTGTACTCACTTTGCCCTGTTTTCTGTCCTTGCTCGTATGAAGGTGGTTTACCTATTTATGCAAGTACTTCTCTGACAATAGATGTGTAACAGCCTAATGTGACATTGTATGGAAATACAAGATAACACTCATGCAGACATGTTTTATACATTTAACAAGGTGCTTTATTAATGCAACAGAGTTAGTCAGTTTTCCAATGTTCGACGTCAGCCGGGTCAATCTGTCCGTGAACTCCCTGTCAGTTGCCTCCATATGCTCCAGTATTTGTTTTTTTTTAGTTTTAAGTCCTCCTGCGCAAAACCCAACAGCTGTCTGTCGTTTGGCAATTTCCTTTTAAGTTTTTCTAGTCTGTAACTGAACAAACGCGCAGCAAGTCTTTCACAGCGAAATTCAACACCAAACATATTGCCTGTTTTCTGTAGATGTGTCCTGCACATGCCCAGTAGGAGATTCACCCAAATACCTGTTTTAATGTGGATGGAGGTATCTTCAAAAACATTTGATGTGGACACCTATTGTTTTTACACGAAACCAGCGTTTTCAAAATTATCCGGTCTAGTGTGGACATCTCATTAGATACATTACACTCAGTCCCCTCTTCCAGATTGTTAATGTATATTGCAAACAGTTTGGAGCCCAGCACCAACCCCTGCGGCACACCGCTCATCACTGATTGCCAACCAGAGAAACACCCATGTACCCCAACTCTCTGCTTTCTATTAGTTAACCAATCCTCTATCCATGCTAATACATCACCCCCAACTCTATGCATCCATAATCTTATGGATAAGTCTTTTATGTGGCACCTTATCAAAAACCTCCTGGAAATCCAAGTAAATAATGTCCACCTGTTCCCCTCTATCCACTACACTCACTATATCCTCCAAGAACCCCGGTAATGGACCTGCCTTTGCTGAGTCCATTCTTCATCTGCCTGATGGATCCATTTATTTCCAGATGCCTCGCTATTTCTTCTTTAATGATAGATTCAAGCATTTTTCCAACTACAGATGTTAAACCAACTGACCTGCCTTATGGCATGAATATTGACTTCTCTAACTTCTGTTAATGCCCCTCCTCCCCTTCTTACCCCATCCCTGACATATTTAGTTGTTTGCCTGTTCTCCATCTCCCTCTGGTGCTCCCCCCTTTCTTTCTCCTGAGGCCTCCCATCCCATGATCCTTTCCCTTCTCCAGCTCTGTATCACTTTTGCCAATCACCTTTCCAGCTCTTAGCTTCACCCCACCCCCTCCGGTCTTCTCCTATCATTTCGCATTTCCCCCTCCCCCACTACTTTCAAATCTCTTACTTTCCTTTCGGTTAGTCCTGATGAAGGGTCTCGGCCCGAAACGTCGACAGCGCTTCTCCCTATAGATGCTGCCTGGCCTGCTGTGTTCTACCAGCATTTTGTGTGTGTTGTTGTTTAAATTTCCAGCATCTGCAGATTTCCTCGTGTTTGACCTGCCTTTTGCCTACATCCTTTTTGAACAGTGGCGTGACATTCACCTTCTTCCAATCCATCAGGACTCCAGAGAATTTTTTTGGTAAATTATCACCAAAGCCTCAACTATAACCTCTGCCATTTCTTTCAGTACCCAGGGATGCATTCCATAAGCACCAGGGGACTTATCTATCTTTAGGCCCACGAATTTGCTCAGTACTACTGCTTTAGTGATAGCTATTGTATCGAGGTCCTCACCTCCCATCACATCCATATCATCTCTCTTCAGCATGTTAGACATGTCCTCCACTGTATAGACCGACACAAAATAGCCACCCAAAGCCTCAATCAATTTCCCCATTCTCGTCCTCCAAGACGATTGTAGAGCAAAAGTTCTCAAGTTACCGTATCCTAATTTTACTCATGACTTTAGACTAGTGGAGTACAGGAAGGATGTGATAGCTCTAGAGGGGCCGCAGGGGAGAATCAGCAGAATATTGCCTGGAATAGAGGTTCCGGTTATGAGGAGAGATTGGAGAAGCTAGGTCTGCTTTCCTTGAAGCAGAGGAGTCATAATTGAAAGATATAAATGATAGGGTGCATAAACACAAAATCTAGAACTTGGAAAATACAGCACAGGAACATGCCTTTCAGCCCACAATGTCTGTGCTGACCTGGTGGCAAATTCAAAGAGTCTTATCTGCCTGCACGTGATCCATATCTCTCCTTTGTTTGCATGTTGCTGTGCCTATCTAGTGGCTTCTTAAACTCCACCCCTAGCAATGTGTTTTGGGCATCCACACTCTGTGTAAATAACTTGCCCCATACACCTTTTTTTAAACTTTCCCACTCTCACCTTAAAGCTACGCCCTCTATAATTAGACCCTGGGGAAAAAGTCTCTGACTATCTACCCCAACTATGTTTCTCATTACTTTACAAGCTTCTAAAATACATGAGAAAACAATCCAAGTTAGTCCAACCTCTCTGCAGGAAACTTTCCCCTTAATCAGAGGGAGACATAACAAGAGGGCATAGATAAGAGGGAAGAAACTCGGAGGGGATATGAGGGAGACTTTCTTCACCCAGAGAATGATGAGTGCCTGAAACGTACTGCTGGTGGGACTTGCTGGCACTCGAATTGCTTATCCATAGCAAAGTACGGGCCAAGTGCCGGGAGACGGCTTTAGTGTGGATGGGTTCCCATTGGCTGGCTTGAAAGTGATGGGCAGAGTGCTCTGTTTCCGTGCAATACATCTCCATAGATCTATTCAAAATAAAAGCTTCACAAATTCAGATCAAACGACTCCATTCTCAACAGAACAGAGTACAAGCCTGGTTTATACAACCAATCTTTTTGATCCATCTATACGATTAAGTATCATTTCCACCCATTGATTTTCACCATTCTGTTGGTTCTTTTCTATCATTTGTATGTGCACATCAGCTGCCCACTTCCAGAACCAGACACATAGTTTTATACCACTTTGTTCCCAAGTGTTAAAGATAAGATCAGCTTAGAATTGTGTAAGTGCTCGGTCAATTCAGACAATTTCTGAATCTAAATGGCTTGGCAGATTAGATTTAAAGCATTTGTAATCTTTTCTTATTTTTAATGCCAGGTTGCAGTGCATGTTAATGGTCAATGTTGATTATATGATTCAAATCAATCCTCTTGGGTGTTTAACTATATTTAACAGTAGCTGATGGAGTCAAAAGTTGCCAGAAATTGAATACAGTGGTTTTGTCGAAGAGTATAATTCTCCCAATTAGTTTAAATTCCTGCCTCTCTGCACAGTTCTTTCGGCTGAACTGAAGTGAGTGGGCCTGTGAGGATGCACTTGTCTGGACTGCAGCATTGCTAAGATTCTCCAAGTGTCCTAAGGGTTCCCAGCTTAATTCAGAAAGGTTTATGAGAATATGGTCACTGGGTTTTAATTCTGGATTTCCCCAAGCAAAGCACCATTGAGGAAGTGGTTCTCAAATGGTAACTTGCTGACAGCATTTGTAGACTGCAGCGTGGGTTAAATTAAACTTCTGTTCTGTGCTCAAGTGTATGGTTTATGGTTAGGGTTCAAGTTGGTTTATTGAAAGGCAAGATCGCCACCTATTGGTAGGATTTGTCCCATGATCTCCAATCACATATGAGAATCAAGTCCCGCGGGATTTATTGTCAAGTATACCAGGTGCAATGTAATTGTGTAAAATGCCACCGGTGACCAGTATGCATATTTACTCATTATACATAAATAATACATAAACCAGAAGTACAGCAATGGGCACAAAACAACAGAACAGTACAGAGTACTGCAGTGCGAAAAGCACCACAATAACGGAAGGGTTCGGGGTCTGGGAATGTGGGAAGGGGATATGAAAGAGGTGATTGGTTCAGACGGCTGAAAGCTATGGGGAAGAAGCTGTTCTCGAGATTGGTGCACTGGTCTTTTAAGCTCCTGTATCTTTTTCTAAAAGTTAGAAGACAGAAAAGTAATAATGTATTGAGGAAAATCATTTTTAATTAGCACATAATTAGAATCTGGAATGTATGTTCTGCAGAGATGTTGGGTTGGGTTCCCCTGTGGCCTTCAGGAGGGGATTGACTGTAAGTCATGTGAGCAAAGGTTTACCATGTTACAAAGAGAAGGTGAATGACAGGGACTAGGGGGTTGCTCTGGGAGCGAACTGGTGAACACAGTGTGCACCTGTGATGAAACCATACTATCATTCTGTGCCCATTACAAAAGCTGAGGCTCTTATTATTTGGTCAAGCTGCTGGAAAGTGGCTTCTTTCTTTCTAAAGAAGAAATATTCTTGTCCCTCCCATAATATGACTGCTGGTGGGTGGGTCATTCATAAATATGATTCATAATTACACTGCCAATGTACGTACAAGGGAATCTTCAGTGGACATGCTGGGTTGTCCCCTCCTGTAAACACAAGAGGTGCTGAAAACCTGGAGTGATATGCACAAAGTGCTGGAGGAACTCGGCAGATCAGGCAGCATCTATGGAGAGGAATAAACAGTCAACGATCCACGCCAGGACCCTTCATCAGGTCCTCTCCCTCCTATATCACTTCCATCTTCTATCTTGTGATCTAACATCCTGTAACACAAATCCTAAACAATTTTCCAAAACAAGGAATGCAATTACCACACCATGAAGTTCAGCCATCGTCAGAAGAGAAAGCATTGGGGTGGGCTTCAAGCCAGAGGCCAGAGAGTGCAAAACAAACTGGTGTTCAGCCCCACTACTCTGTGCCAGACAATATCTCCACCCCCCCCCACCCCTAAGCCCATCCTGTCTACCTGCATTTGACCCATCTCCTCGCTTTTCACTCCTACCATGGAGCAGGAGGTGCAAGGGTCCTGGCTCCCACACCATCGGTTTCCAGATCAGCACCGGCATCAATCGTCTCGGTCCTGAACTGGACTCACTTTCAGGGTCTCTGCAGCTCTTGTTCTCAGTATTCTCTGATTACACGTTATTATTTGCACAGTTTGTCCTCTTCTGTACATTGAATGTTTGTCAGTCTTTGGCTTTTCGTGGATTCTAGTTATTTTTTTGTTTTCCTGTGAAGATGAGTCTCAGGGATCAGCATGGTATACATACTTACATTTACTTCGAACTTTGAACAAAAGCTTAGCACACGTTTATGCAATTTGCCAAAGCAGATTCTAGCATGTTGCTTTATTTGGCACATATTACACAGTCCAAAGTACACATCAAAAAGACACTGTAATCTGCTTATTGCTTCTCCATTAATGATGGCAATGAAAATTTTTGATTTGTTTTATTTCAGTGGCAGCCTTGGTTGGTCACAGTCACCATGAATGTTGTCTAGATACGCAAGCCTGGACAGTACGATATGGAGAGCGAGCTGTTGCCTGTGTAGCAAGCTCCCCCTCTCCGTGCATCTGATGAACCCAAAGGAATGGCAGAGACCAATGCAGTTTGGTACCAGTGGTGTCACAGAACTCAATGTAGGACTGCCTAGGGACTCCAGCTCTGGACTTCTCCCTCGGGTTTTACTCCCGAAGCCTTCCTCATGAGTGGGTATAGCTGCAAGGCAGCAGAGGTTTGAGATCAGAGTTTTCCTTCTCCTAGCTGAGCTGCCAACCACAGTAACACTGCCTATCTGCCCAAAGCAACTGGTTTTAAAGCACCAGTAACCCATCTTTGCTCCTTGTCCTGTTGGTAGAAACGGTTCTGACAGGCTTAGAAGCTAGGCCACACATGAAGACCAGGAGCTGGACTTGGTTGTCAGAAGTTACCTGAGGTACATGCCATTGGGAGCATTTAATAGGTAGAGAGTGGGAGCTTGTCCCCATTACCACCGCTGGCTATAACAACCTTAAGGAACTAATAGTGGTAGCCTATTCAAAGAAAACAGTTATAAAGATAAAGTATTGGGCACACCACTGCTTTGCTGAACATCAGGAAGTGCCCTAGTGCTGAACATCTAATGAAGAACAGTCAAAGCATGGCAGCCAAATCGCATACTACCCAGGGCTGCAAGAGCAAGGCGATAAAATTATATCAACTGCTGCAGAGATGTAAATCAAAAGAATCAACTTCAACCAGGTAACCTACCTTTGACTCCTCCTCATGAAGAAGTCTAGGAAACATTAAGGATGAAAGAGATGAAGAGAATTCAATTACTCAAACTAGAAATCTCTCATCATCTATAGTTCTGAACAAAGGACAATACAGCACTGAACATGCCCACCTTGCTACCAATTTATTTTAAATCTCCTGAATATCGTCCATATTCATCTATTCTCTTCATTTTCATGTGTCTATCTAAAAGCCTGATTCCACTACTACCCCAGAAAACCGTTACAGGTGCCAACTACTCCGCCTGAAAAAAACTTACCCCTCAAATTGTTTTTAAATTTTCTCTCTCTAATCTTAAAAGCATATTCTCTGGGTTTTTGACATTTCTACACTGAGGGAAAAGATTCTGACTCTCATAATTTTGAAAACCTCTGTCAGGTCTTCGCTCAGCCTCGAATACTCTAGGGAGAACAAATCAAGTTTGTCCAGACCTTCCTTGTATCTCATGCACTCTAATCCATGCAACATCCTTGTAAACCTCTTTTGTACCATCTCCATAAACTCTATGTCCTTCCTATAATGGGCAAGCAGAACAGAACAAAATGCTCCACATGCAGTTTGGCTGAAGCTTTATATAGCTGTAGCATGACTTCCTTACTCTTACACTCAATGCCCTGTTTGCAGCTCGTTCAATATCGCCACTCCTGTGTAAAAAGCTTTCCCTCAGGTCCCTTTCCCTTCTCTTCAGAAACCTATGATTCCCTTTCACTGGGAAAAAGACTGTGCATTCACCCTGCGTATGCCCCTCAGGATTTTAGACATCTTGATCAGATCACCACTCAATTTCCTACACTCCAAGGAATCAAGTCCAACCTCCCTTTAAAAGATTCACTGAAATCTTTCCAGCTTAATGGCACCTTTCCTATAGCAGGGTGACCAGAACCGAACACCATACTCCTGGTGCAGCCTGGCCAACATCTTGTCATTTCAGTCATTTGCCCTACAAACAATAATAACAACATCTCAAAGTTGAGTTTATTGTCATCTGCACAAGTACAGTACATGTGTGCATGTGTAATGAAAAGCTTACCAACAGCAGCATCACAGAAACAGCACCATATAAGTAGCATTCACAAGAAAAGTTATATAAAACTTTTACAAGAAAGTATACAGAAGAAGAAACATTTTGAAAGACGGTTGGAAGACATTGAAGAGTGCATGGGTAGGACAGGTTTCGAGGGATATGTGCCAAATGCCGGCAAAAAGGACTAGCTTGGATGGGAATCTTAGTCAGCAAGATCTCTTTTATATCCTCCTCTATCATGTTGAAACAACTGAATCCTGTAATGTTGTCGTGACCTGGCGCATGGAGTGTTATATTATCCTGCCCTTAGTGTTTTGAAATAAGCCCAGCATGCAGATTAACCTACTTCTGCATATCCTTTCTTTCAGACATTTATAGCGGGGAGCAGTCTGCACAGGAGCCCATCCTTTTCTGACACACCAATTGAATGCCAAACTAAACTAATCCCTTATGCCTTCACAAGGTCCATATTCCCTCATTTTCTGCAAATTAACAAATTTCACGACACATGCCAGTGATAATAAACCTGATTCTGATTCTGCAATCCATGTGTCTATCTTAGAGCCTCGGTCATATTTACCTCCCACTACCAACTGGCAGCATATTCCAGGTATCCACCCTTGCCCCACATATCTCCTTAGAACTAACTCCCTCTCACCTTAAATACATACCCTGTAGTATGGGAAAAAGTTACCAACTTTCTACTCTGTCTATGCCCCCTTCAAAATCTTATAAACATCTATCAGGTCTGTCCTCAGTCACTAGTGGTCCAGAGAAAACAACTCAAGTTGCTCAAACTCTGCTTATAGCACAAGCCAGAGAGTATCCTGAGAAGCCTCTTCTGTCCCCTCTCCAAATCCTCCACATCCCTCCTGTGATGGAGTGACCAGAATTGAATCAGAGTTTTGTAAAGCTCTAACATAACCTTCGGACCCTTGAACTTGCTGGATCCGACTGTTTAACTGTCATTTTCTTTGCAGTTCAATGATTAATTATCTGCTTGTAGTTTAAGTAGTCTTTATATGCATCATGGTTTAATATGCCTCTAATGGAAATATAATTTTGGAAGCTTCTTTGTACCGCATTAGTGAATAAATATTTTTTCTCACTGGTCAATTTTTACTGCAGTATTGACAAAGTGCTTTCTAACTGATTAATTTTTATCTATAAATTAAAATGAAGTTTTTCTTATCTCTATGGGTATAAAATAACTAAGCATAAAGTCATGTCATCTTAATCTTCTTAGTCTCTTGTCTATAAGCCTTCTGCCCCTGTTTCCTTTGCTCTATCAACTCTTAATAAAATGATTGTGAAGCAACAAGTTTTATGCCTCGTTCTTATCTTCTAAAAGAACCTTGGATTTAAACATCAAAATCCATCAAGTGGTGCAGTTGGCAAAGATATTATGAAGTTTAGAATTTGTTGCAATTGAAAACAAAGGAATGATTTTTTAACATGCAACAAAATGGATAAGAGCTTTCTTTGTTGTCTGAAAGAAAAGTTCTAGTAAGTTCTGGCTTTGAATACTGGATGGAAATCAGGATTGTGGACTGCTGTGAGCCTCTTTAAAAAGGAAAACAGCTTTGAAAATATTGGTTAAAATCTATTTAGTCCTAACCTATTTGGTTACAATCTAGGTTGGTTGCACAGTGATCTATTTTAGTACCTAGTGAAAATAGTGGTTGTACAATCTATTTGTTTGTGATCTATTTGGTTGCAATCTATTTGGTTGGTGGATCAACCTATTTGGTATTTGGTTACAATCTATTAATATTTTGATGATCCTGTGACTCATAATGAAGAACAACTGGAGAGGTGTTTGGACCTTTAAAGGTGACATTGTGCAATACCTATATTAGGAATCCCCAGTAAGGGTAGACCAGTTACTCTGTATGTCACTGGAAACATGGCTCTAGAACATGGAGACTTACCATATTCTGTTTGTTGTTACTCTGCTAAATTAGATCATGTAGCATTAGGATGGGCCCGTGTTTACAAGCAGTGCAGGCAACCTATCTGGCAGTCATGGCTGAATCTGGTTTTAAATGTTCGATGTCTGCACTCTGTACACACTTTACTGACTATGAATAGAGCCTCCCAAGTAATTGCTGCTCGGTTGTCCAAGTGGTTTACTGTCACTGAGGCACCTAATATCATTGTTCAATGGCGAGCCCATCGAATCCAGTTACACTGTTACTGTCAGACCTGGAAGACTACGATGATCAAGACTGAGCTAGTACAATAATATTCCGAGGAGATGCCTTTATCAAACCTGAAACTGCTCCTCAATGATTGATGGGCAGTTGTTTCTGAAATTAAAGTGCTGGCATCAGGAAGCATGGCTCCTGGTGTCAGCACAACAGACAGAACTAAAAGCTTTCATTGAAGCCTGTAAGTTGGCAGAAGGAAGACTAATATCTACACTGATCTTGATATGCTTTTGAAGTTGTTCATGATTTTGGAAACTTATGGAGACAAACAGGATTTCTTCTGGCTTTAGGGACCACAATCAAGAATGACCAACTAGTACAAGAACTTATGGATGTCATACAACTGCTGTCAGACGTTGCCGTATTGAAATGCAAAAAGTCACTCCAAAATTACCACGATGGGAAGCCGTGGAACTGCATTTGTGAATGAATTGCAAAAACGGCAGCATGTGAAGAAGTAAAAGAAATGAAATAAAGTACCAAGAACATATGCAGTGAATCCAACGACTGGAATTATGGAAACAAAGTTGAACTCTATCACAGATGAACATACAAGATTTTCTGGCACAGTAAATACACTCTATTGCACACATCGGAGTACAAAAGATTAACAACAGATGCTCTCAGTGGTGGTGGAATCCAAAGTTCAGGATACAAGCTCAAGAAACATTTGAAAGATGCATGATATACCAGAAAACAAATCCTGGAACAGCAGAAAAACTACCACAATTGCTCTTGCAATTTGTGGAAAAGCTCCTGCCCCACCTGGTCCAATTTTACACTTACAAATGGGCTACATTTCTTTGTCAAGGATACTTAGACATACTAGTAATTGTGGACAAGTTTTCAAGGTGGGTGGAAGCTATTCCAACAAGGAAAGCCACCGTCACACTCACAGCAAAAGCTCTGATCAAGGACTATATTCTTAGATGGGAATTGTCATCACATTGGCTCTGACCAAGGGACGTACTTCACCGGGAGAATTTGTCAGAAATTACCATGACTGATGATCTTTCTATTGTTCACACCACCCAAAGACATTATAACAAGTCGAACAACTGAATGGAACTAACAAAAAATGACTGACTGTGTATCATGAGGAAGGTGTACCACGGCCTACAGCTCCTTCTATGTCGCATCAGAGCAACCCCAAACAAGAAAACTAAAACTCCACTTGAGGTGGGTACAGGATGTCCTATGTCACGGAGGGAGCCCCTGATCTCCGAGTGGCTGATATACACATTATGGCCAATAGTTGAGTTAACTATTGTGTGAAATTAACTCCAGCTGTCCAGTCTGCTTCTCAACAGATCTCTGCCGCTTGGGAAGACACAACAGAAGGAGGACACACCTTGATTTCTGGTGAGTGGGTCCTAATTAAGGAACCACTGGGAGCTGGATGGAAAGGTCCTTCTCAAGTGCTGTTAATTACCAACTCAGCGGTGAATGTAGAAGGCAGAAGTGGATACAAGCCAGTCCCTGCAAGCGAGCTAAAGTGATATCCAACAATAATGTTGTGGTTCATGTGCTAGTAACCTCTTGGTTACTACAGGTCTGGGCTGGAGTGAGCAAATCACTAACCAGCCAGAAGACTTCAAGCAAGTTGACAACTACTGGACATTATGAAGTTTATTCTAATATTATTAGTTGTTTTTTAGCAATTTTCCCGACTCATAAAGTATATTTGTACTATTAATAATCAGAAATATTACTATTCAATAAAGTTACTGTCAAATAATAATGGTTATAAGTTAATGGTACAATATATATTTTACGTGTGGAAATGGTTAGGATCTTATTACTTAGGGTATGTTTTTCCTGCCATGAGACGCACATCTTATCTTTACCTCCCGAGTCTGGACACTTCCCCAGAAACTGTGCATACCCTGTACTCACACTGTACCTGTGTTAGAGTCTGGGATTGTGACTGGACTAATTTAAGGTCTGGAGCTAAAAAGAGTAGAGCATCTCCGGGAGTGTTTAGACGGGGTTCAAGTGGGCAACCCAGGACTACATTTAGACTGGGTCCCCCTGTCCAAGGTCCTCAGGTGTGTAGACTGGATCAGGGATCCGGGGCTTCTTCGGGTCTGATCCGGTCAAGGGAGCGTCAGTGGGTTGATTGGCCGCAGCTTCTCCCTACGGGTGTCCATTAAGAGGCGCTGCGCTGTCGGCGTGGGGGTTGGTTGAGAGAGAGCGAGGGAAGGGGCGGAGACTGGAGACTGGGGTCCGAGGTCTGCCGGCAGTATCTTCCCTACGAGTTTGCGGTGGTCGGCCTCTAACAGCGGAATGGCGCAGCGTGAGTCCGGGAGTGGGGGTCCGGGAGAGAGCGGACAAGTTACCCGTGGTGGGACCAAGGCGGTGGTGTCGGGGGTGGGTGAAAAATCGCCGTACCCAGGCTGCTCCCTTCACCACGATCTGCCTCACCAAGCGACTCCCTGATGGCGGGGGTCGCAGCAAGGGATGCGTGACTCCTAGGTGGGAAGGGGAGAGACGGCTCGGTAGGGGAAGGGGAGAGGCGGCTCGGTAGGGGAAGGGGAGAGACGGCTCGGTAGGGGAAGGGGAGAGGCGGCTCGGTAGGGGAAGGGGAGAGACGGCTCGGTTGAAGGTTCTGAAGCGACAGCAACAACTGGCTGAGTAACGGCGATCCTCACAGAACAGGTGGGAGGGGGAGGGTGGAGTGGAATAGATTACTCCCCATCTGGTTCGCACCCCCCCATACTCCCTCCCACACACCTCCCCCTTCAGACCCTCATACCCCTCCAGCACTACCCGCCTCCCACACCCCCTCTCACACTCTTACACCCCCATCCCCACAACCCCCTCCTCACAACCCCCTCAGACCCCCTCCACAACCCCCTTCTCACACACACCCCCACAACCCCCTCACACCCCCTATACTCCCTCCCACACACCTCCCCCCTCAGACCCTCATACCCTCCAGCACTACCCGCCTCCCACACCCCCTCTTACACCCCTCATCCCCACACTCCCACAACCCCCTCAGACCCCCCCTCCACAACCCCCTTCTCACACAACCCCCTCACACCCCCTTCTCACACACCCCCTCCACAACCCCCTTCTCACACACCCCCTCCAAAGCCCCCTTCTCACACACCCCCTCCAAAGCCCCCCTCACACCCCCCTCCACAGCCCCCCTCACACACCCTCCACAGCCCCCCTCACACACCCTCCACAGCCCCCCTCACACACCCCCCCCACAGCCCCTCTCTCACACACCCCCCCACAGCCCCTCTCTCACACACCCCCTCCACAACCCCCCTCTCTCACACCCCCTCCACAAACCCCTCTCACACCCCTCCCACATATACTCCCTCTCTAACAACCCCTCCAACAAGCCCCCCTCTCACACACCTTCCTCTCACCCACCACTTTCATACAGCCCTCTCTCACCCACCCCTCTGACACCCTCCTTCTCACCCACAACCCCCTCACATATCCTCACGCACACCCTGTCACCACTTCCCCTCTCACCTACCTCACACCCCTCTCTGACGCCACGACCCACAAACCCCCTCACAAATCATGCCCTCCCCACTCTCATCTTTGAAGCTGTCCCTCCCCATCAAGAGTTAACAGGAGGCCAGACGCAGGCCAGGCCTGGAATCTGCCAGGTTCTCCGCCCACCCTCTCCGCTTTCCACTCTCCGCAGGCAAGCAGAAGCTCACTGGGTCTGATCTGTGCCGAGGAGGTAGGGCGGCGCCCCAGCCCCGTCTCGGGAATGCGGTGGGAGAGGGGGCTTGGGGAGGGGAGGGCAGGGGGGCTTGCTGAGGGCCAGGGCCCTGGAGGATGGGGAGGTAGAGAGTCTGCGGCTAGTGGGGAGAGAAATCTGTGCCAGAGACTGGGCAGGGTGGGGCTTGTGGTGAACTAACTCCTCTGGCAGTGGATGCGGGGGGAAGTATCTGTTCCTGTGACAATCCCCGCTCACTCAACCCGTGCCTGGAGCGGACAAGAAGGGTAGAGGTAGGTGGTAGAGAATGGGGGGAGGGTAGAGGTGCTGGGATGGGAAGGGAAGTGAAGAGGAGGGCAGAGATGAGGATGGGAATGTGGTGGGAGAGATAGGGATAGTGAGATGGGAATGAGGAGGTAACGGGGAGGCAGAGAGGGAGGCAGAGGGGGAGGGGGAGGTAGAGGGGGAGGGAGATGGGGTCGGGGAGGCAGAGGGGGAGGGAGATGGGGTCGGGGAGGCAGAGAGGTGGGGGAGCGGGGAGGCAGAGAGGTGGGGGAGGGGGGAGGCAGAGAAGGAGGGAGATGGGGACGGGGAGGCGAGGGGGAGGGAGATGGGGACAGGGAGGTAGAGGGGGAGGGAGATGGGGACGGGGAGGCGAGGGGGAGGGAGATGGGGACAGGGAGGTAGAGGGGGAGGGAGATGGGGACGGGGAGGCAGAGGGGGAGGGAGATGGGGACGGGGAGGCAGAGGGGGAGGGAGATGGGGACGGGGAGGTAGAGGGGGAGGGAGATGGGGTCGGGGAGGCAGAGAAGGAGGGAGATGGGGACGGGGAGGTAGAGGGGGAGGGAGATGGGGTCGGGGAGGCAGAGGGGTGGGGAGGGGGGAGGCAGAGAAGGAGGGAGATGGGGACGGGGAGGCGAGGGGGAGGGAGATGGGGACAGGGAGGTAGAGGGGGAGGGAGATAAAGAGGGGAGTGTAGGGATGGAGATAGAAAGAGAGAATGTGGGGGTGGGTTCAATAGAGAAGGGACGAGAAGACTGGGTGAAGATTGTGTTCACCAAAGTCATTCTATGTTATCCTGTATCCGTGCGGGGTGTGTTCCACAGTTCCCCTGGGAGCTCTGACTGAATACACGGATGAAAAGGGTTTATTCTGGAATTGGGAGGGGTCAGGGCTCAGACTGGGGCTGTGAGGTGTCCGGGGTCGGACTGTGGTTGGGAGGGGTCAGGGCTCAGACTGGGGCTGTGAGGTGTCTGGGGTCGGACTGTGTTTGGGAGGGGTCAGGGCTCAGACTGGGGCTGTGAGGTGTCTGGGGTCGGACTGTGTTTGGGAGGGGTCAGGGCTCAGACTGGGGCTGTGAGGTGTCTGGGGTCGGACTGTGTTTGGGAGGGGTCAGGGCTCAGACTGAGGCTGTGAGGTGTCTGGGGTCGGACTGTGTTTGGGAGGGGTCAGGGCTCAGACTGGGGCTGAGGTGTCCGGGGTCTGACTGTGGTTGGGAGGGGTCAGGGCTCAGACTGGGGCTGTGAGGTGTCTGGGGTCGGACTGTGTTTGGGAGGGGTCAGGGCTCAGACTGGGGCTGTGAGGTGTCCGGGGTCTGACTGTGGTTGGGAGGGGTCAGGGCTCAGACTGGGGCTGTGAGGTGTCTGGGGTCGGACTGTGTTTGGGAGGGGACAGGGCTCAGACTGGGACTGTGAGGTGTCCGGGGTCTGACTGTGGTTGGGAGGGGTCAGGGCTCAGACTGGGGCTGTGAGGTGTCTGGGGTCGGACTGTGTTTGGGAGGGGTCAGGGCTCAGACTGGGGTGTGAGGTGTCCGGGTTCAGTCCGTGGTTGGGAGGGGTCAGGGCTCAGACTGGGGCTGCGAGGTGTCCGGGGTCGGACTGTGGTTGGGAGGGGTCAGGGCTCAGACTGGGGCTGTGAGGTGTCCGGGGTCGGACTGTGTTTGGGAGGGGTCAGGGCTCAGACTGGGGCTGCGAGGTGTCTGGGGTCGGACTGTGGTTGGGAGGGGTCAGGGCTCAGACTGGGGCTGCGAGGTGTCCGGGGTCGGACTGTGGTTGGGAGGGGTCAGGGTTCAGACTGGGGCTGTGAGGTGTCCGGGGTCGGACTGTGTTTGGGAGGGGTCAGGGCTCAGACTGGGGCTGTGAGGTGTCTGGGGTCGGACTGTGTTTGGGAGGGGTCAGGGCTCAGACTGGGGCTGTGAGGTGTCTGGGGTCGGACTGTGTTTGGGAGGGGTCAGGGCTCAGACTGGGGCTGTGAGGTGTCTGGGGTCGGACTGTGTTTGGGAGGGGTCAGGGCTCAGACTGAGGCTGTGAGGTGTCTGGGGTCGGACTGTGTTTGGGAGGGGTCAGGGCTCAGACTGGGGCTGAGGTGTCCGGGGTCTGACTGTGGTTGGGAGGGGTCAGGGCTCAGACTGGGGCTGTGAGGTGTCTGGGGTCGGACTGTGTTTGGGAGGGGTCAGGGCTCAGACTGGGGCTGTGAGGTGTCCGGGGTCTGACTGTGGTTGGGAGGGGTCAGGGCTCAGACTGGGGCTGTGAGGTGTCTGGGGTCGGACTGTGTTTGGGAGGGGACAGGGCTCAGACTGGGGCTGTGAGGTGTCCGGGGTCTGACTGTGGTTGGGAGGGGTCAGGGCTCAGACTGGGGCTGTGAGGTGTCTGGGGTCGGACTGTGTTTGGGAGGGGTCAGGGCTCAGACTGGGGTGTGAGGTGTCCGGGTTCAGTCCGTGGTTGGGAGGGGTCAGGGCTCAGACTGGGGCTGCGAGGTGTCCGGGGTCGGACTGTGGTTGGGAGGGGTCAGGGCTCAGACTGGGGCTGTGAGGTGTCCGGGGTCGGACTGTGTTTGGGAGGGGTCAGGGCTCAGACTGGGGCTGCGAGGTGTCTGGGGTCGGACTGTGGTTGGGAGGGGTCAGGGCTCAGACTGGGGCTGCGAGGTGTCCGGGGTCGGACTGTGGTTGGGAGGGGTCAGGGTTCAGACTGGGGCTGTGAGGTGTCCGGGGTCGGACTGTGTTTGGGAGGGGTCAGGGCTCAGACTGGGGCTGTGAGGTGTCTGGGGTCGGACTGTGGTTGGGAGGGGTCAGGGCTCAGACTGGGGCTGCGAGGTGTCCGGGGTCGGACTGTGGTTGGGAGGGGTCAGGGTTCAGACTGGGGCTGTGAGGTGTCCGGGGTCGGACTGTGTTTGGGAGGGGTCAGGGCTCAGACTGGGACTGGGAGGTGTCTGAGGTCGGACTGTGGTTGGGAGGGGTCAGGGCTCAGACTGGGACTGTGAGGTGTCCGGGGTCGGACTGTGGTTGGGAGGGGTCAGGGCTCAGACTGGGGCTGTGAGGTGTCTGGGGTCGGACTGTGGTTGGGAGGGGTCAGGGCTCAGACTGGGGCTGTGAGGTGTCTGGGGTCGGACTGTGGTTGGGAGGGGTCAGGGCTCAGACTGGGGCTGTGAGGTGTCTGGGGTCGGACTGTGTTTGGGAGGGGTCAGGGCTCAGACTGGGGCTGTGAGGTGTCTGGGGTCGGACTGTGTTTGGGAGGGGTCAGGGCTCAGACTGGGGCTGTGAGGTGTCTGGGGTCGGACTGTGGTTGGGAGGGGTCAGGGCTCAGACTGGGGCTGTGAGGTGTCCGGGGTCGGACTGTGGTTGGGAGGGGTCAGGGCTCAGACTGGGGCTGTGAGGTGTCCGGGGTCGGACTGTGGTTGGGAGGGGTCAGGGCTCAGACTGGGGCTGTGAGGTGTCTGGGGTCGGACTGTGTTTGGGAGGGGTCAGGGCTCAGACTGGGGCTGTGAGGTGTCCGGGGTCGGACTGTGGTTGGGAGGGGTCAGGGCTCAGACTGGGGCTGTGAGGTGTCCGGGGTCTGACGGTGGTTGGGAGGGGTCAGGGCTCAGACTGGGGCTGTGAGGTGTCCGGGTTCAGTCCGTGGTTGGGAGGGGTCAGGGCTCAGACTGGGGCTGTGAGGTGTCCGGGGTTGGACTGTGGTTGGGAGGGGTCAGGGCTCAGACTGGGGCTGTGAGTTGTCCGGGGTCGGACTGTGGTTGGGAGGGGTCAGGGCTCAGACTGGGGCTGTGAGGTGTCCGGGTTCAGTCCGTGGTTGGGAGGGGTCAGGGCTCAGACTGGGGCTGTGAGGTGTCTGGGGTCCGACTGTGGTTGGGAGGGGTCAGGGTTCAGACTGGGGCTGTGAGGTGTCTGGGGTCGGACTGTGGTTGGGAGGGGTCAGGGTTCAGACTGGGGCTGTGAGGTGTCCGGGGTCGGACTGTGGTTGGGAGGGGTCAGGGCTCAGACTGGGGCTGTGGGGTGTCCGGGGTCGGACTGTGGTTGGGAGGGGTCAGGGCTCAGACTGGGGCTGTGAGGTGTCCGGGTTCAGACCGTGGTTGGGAGGGGTCAGGGCTCAGACTGTGGCTGTGAGGTGTCCGGGTTCAGTCCATGGTTTCATGGTGTCCCGGTCCAGACCAGAGTCTGAAAGGGTCAAGGCTCAGACCAGGGTTATCAGTGTTCAGTGGTTAGCTGTCAAACTGACACTAGTGGTCGCTAAGACTTGGAGCTGTGTCTAGATGACTGCCCATTTTGGCTACAACTTCCCCCAACCCCTCTCTCTGATCTTTGATTCTGGTCACTTGTTCTCTGACCCAAGTGCCCCGTGATCTCTGATTTGTTGGCCCTCCCCTCAGGCTGAGCTGCGCCATGTTTCTGGGCGTGTCAGGCCGGATACAGCAGGAGCGACTGAAGCAACAGGGGATGGGCACCAACGAGCAGGCGGTGCACTTCCTGCACCAGGACTACCAGCAGCTGAAGGAGCAGTGCCAGGAGGAGGGGGCTCTCTTCCAGGATAGCCAGTTCCCTGCCGCCCCCACCTCCATCGGTTACAAGGAACTGGGCCCACACTCCTCCAAGACCCAGAATATTGAATGGAAGAGACCAACGGTGAGGAGAGCACTACCCCCACAATCCCATTACCCTCAGTCACCTGTCACCCTATGATCTCATCAGCCATTCCCCCCCCCCCCCCATTCTGTAACCGCACGAAGCTGTCATCAAATGATCCAGTCAGCCCACCATCCGGGGCCCTCATCACCCTTAGTCACCTGTCACCCTATGATTCCGACACCCCACGAAACTGTCAGCCCCAGTAACCCATCCTCCCGTGATCCCATCGCCCCATGATCCTGACACTCCGTGATCCTATCACTCAACACCCAATTATGCCAGTCACCCCTCAATCCCGTCACCCTCAGTCGTCCAGTGACCCCATAACTCAGTGATCTCATTGCCCCAGTAATCCCACAATCCCATCACTCTGCAATACTCTTAATACCCTACAACTCCAAAAATATTCAGTCCTGTGTGCAACCTCATAACCTCAGATATACCCTGACTGTAGACCATGAACCCGAAGCCCCATGTCCTTGTGACCCCCCCGTGATACTACCACAACATCTACAACCCCCCCCCACCCCACCAGAACTTGACTCGCCTTATCCCCATAACTCCACTACTTTACCCATATGACCCATCACCCTGTACTTGGCCATATTCCTCTTGGCTCATCCATATACCTGTCCACATTGTAAATGTTTCTAGTCTACCAGCCTTACCATCTTCCTCTTGTAGCTGGTTTCATAGGTCCACCACCAGCTGGTGGATGTTGCTTCTCACCCTATTTTCACCCTATTGCCCCTCATGATTTTATACACTTCTGTGAGATTTCCGCTTAGGAATGAAGAGGCAGCTTGTCCAATCTCAACCTATAACTCAGTCCCCTGAGTCCTGGCAAAATCCTTATGAATCTTTCTTTGCACCCTTTCCATATCCTTACTATAAAACAATACTCCCAAGTGCTGCCCCACCAACATCACAATATGCCTCTGCAGCTTCTATATTCAGAGCCCCGACTGATGAAGGCCAGGGTGCCAAATGCCTTCTTCAGTGCCTGTCTCCACTTCAAGGGAACTACACACCAGTACTCCAAGGTCCTGCTGTTTTATAACAGTATCCAGGGCCCTTCCGCTCAATGTAAAAATCCCACCTTGATTTGCCTTTTCTAAATGAAACATTTCTCACTTTTCTAAATTAAGTTCCATTTGTTATTCACCAACCCACCTACCCAGCCATTCAAAATCCTGCTGCAATTCTTGCTTTTCCTCTTTACTATCTACATAACCTACATCTACAAACTTAACAAATGCCCCTCATGCATTCTCATCCAAAGTGTTTGTATAGATGACAAATAACAATGGACCCGCTCCGACCCCAGTCAGGGAAACTTGTTTTGATCATCACCCAGTACGAGCCCTGTGATTCCTATGTCCATGACAATGACCCTGTTCCCTCTGTGAATCCTACAACCCCCAGCCACGATAGTCCTCCCCATGACCCCCCGTGACTGTTGACCACCTACCACATGACCCTCCTTCAGACTGACCACTTCTGCCTCTCTCTCCACAGGAGCTGGTGGCAAACCCAGAGTTCATCGTGGGAGGAGCGTCACGGACTGATGTGTGTCAGGGAGCCCTGGGTGAGTCATACAACATGGAACGCTGAACAGTGTGACACAGGGACAGGTCACCAGGCTGATGTAATGCCAAATTAAACTGAATCTCTTCTGCCTGTACATGATCTATGTTCCTTCATTCCCTGAGCATTCATGTGTCTGACAGTTTCAGCACATCTGCTTCCAACCATTTTGCCCTTGGCAGCATGTTCCAGGCACCAGCTGTACATCTCCTTTGAACTTATCCCTTCTGACATGAAATGTATGTCTTCTACTATTTGACATTTCTACCCTGAGCAAAGGGGGTAGAAATGCCCTGTCTACTGACTCTAAAACTTCCGTCAGGTCTCCCCTCAGCTTCTCACACTGCAGAGAAGACAATCAAAGTTTGTCTAAACTCTTCTATAAGCTGTTTGCCTTGTTGGTTATGTCCGTGTTTCTTGTATTTGTGATTTTAGCTATCTGCTCTGATCTGTACAGCACTTTGGTCAATGTGGGTTGTTTTTAAATGTGCTATATAAATAAACTTGACCTGACTTGACTTTCATCTGCAAATGATCTATGTTCCATTCCCTGCATATTTGTGTGTCAGAGAGCCTCTTAAACACCTTGAATGCATCTGCTTTTACCACCAACCTAGGCAGCACCTATCAAGCAGCCAGCATTCTCTGCGTAGAAGAAACTTGCACTTTCTGCTGCTGGTCACCGGCCCTCATGTTACAACCAGGCTTGCTCCTTTTTCAAAACTTGCTTTTGACACTGACACTGTTTGTCTTCAGCTCCACTTACACTGTGTCTACAGGTGCTTCTGAAATAGCCACTTCCCTACCTGCGAGTGTGTGATGGGACAGTGCAGAGGGAGCTTCACCCTGTGTCTGACCCTGGGAGTGTGTGATGGGACAGTGTAGAGGGAGCTTCACCCTGTGTCTGACCCCGGGAGTGTGTGATGGGACAGTGCAGAGGGAGCTTCACCCTGTGTCTGACCCTGCGAGTGTGTGATAGGACAGTGCAGAGGGAGCTTCACCCTGTGTCTGACCCTAGGAGTGTGTGATGGGACAGTGCAGAGGGAGCTTCACCCTGTGTCTGACCCCGGGAGTGTGTGATAGGACAGTGCAGAGGGAGCTTCACCCTGTGTCTGACCCCGGGAGTGTGTGATAGGACAGTGCAGAGGGAGCTTCACCCTGTGTCTGACCCCGGGAGTGTGTGATGGGACAGTGTAGAGGGAGCTTCACCCTGTGTCTGACCCTGCGAGTGTGTGATGGGACAGTGCAGAGGGAGCTTCACCCTGTGTCTGACCCTGGGAGTGTGTGATGGGACAGTGCAGAGGGAGCTTCACCCTGTGTCTGACCCTAGGAGTGTGTGATAGGACAGTGTAGAGGGAGCTTCACCCTGTGTCTGACCCTGCGAGTGTGTGATGGGACAGTGCAGAGGGAGCTTCACCCTGTGTCTGACCCCGGGAGTGTGTGATGGGACAGTGTAGAGGGAGCTTCACCCTGTGTCTGACCCTGGGAGTGTGTGATGGGACAGTGCAGAGGGAGCTTCACCCTGTGTCTGACCCTGGGAGTGTGTGATGGGACAGTGCAGAGGGAGCTTCACCCTGTGTCTGACCCTGGGAGTGTGTGATAGGACAGTGCAGAGGGAGCTTCACCCTGTGTCTGACCCTGGGAGTGTGTGATAGGACAGTGTAGAGGGAGCTTCACCCTGTGTCTGACCCCGGGAGTGTGTGATAGGACAGTGCAGAGGGAGCTTCACCCTGTGTCTGACCCCGGGAGTGTGTGATGGGACAGTGCAGAGGGAGCTTCACCCTGTGTCTGACCCTGGGAGTGTGTGATGGGACAGTGCAGAGGGAGCTTCACCCTGTGTCTGACCCCGGGAGTGTGTGATGGGACAGTGTAGAGGGAGCTTCACCCTGTGTCTGACCCCGGGAGTGTGTGATGGGACAGTGCAGAGGGAGCTTCACCCTGTGTCTGACCCTGGGAGTGTGTGATGGGACAGTGTAGAGGGAGCTTCACCCTGTGTCTGACCCTGGGAGTGTGTGATGGGACAGTGTAGAGGGAGCTTCACCCTGTGTCTGACCCTGGGAGTGTGTGATGGGACAGTGTAGAGGGAGCTTCACTCAGTGTTTGACCCTGGGAGTGGTGAATCGATGACGTACAGCAGTGGTCCCCAATCACCAGTCCACGGCCTGGTGGTTGGGGACCACTGATGTAGAGAGAATTTCATTCTGTGTCTTACTGTGGGAGTGTGTGATGGGACAGTTTAAAAGGGAGCTCCCCAGGACCCCAGGAGTATGGGACAGGATGTTAAACTAGTCTTGATGAAGGGTCTCAGCTCAAAACATCAACTGTTTAATTATTTTCATAGATGCTGAGTTCTCCAGCATTTTGTGTGTTTTGCTCTGGATTTCCAGCATCTGCAGACTCTCTTGTATTTATGTTAAATTAGGGCAGGATTGGCACAGTAAACAGTCTGGCCCTGGGAAGTGTTATAGAACAGAGAGCCCTTGTGGTACAGGTATACATTTTCCTGAAAGGGATAATATGGAAAAACTCAGTTTATTGTCAAATGCAGAAGTATGTGTCTGCACACTTGTAGTAAAAAAAAACCTGCTTGCAGTAGCATCATAGGCACAGAGAATAAGGTAAGCTGTATTCACAAGAAAACAAATTCTGTGTCGATCATACATAATTATACAACAAAATCAATTATAACAAAGAAATAGAAAGCGCATGTTTGTCCAGGATGGTCATCGTGTTGTTATACAGAGGGAATGATTTGGTTGAAGGGAAGTAGCTGTGCTTGAACTTGGTGGTGGGGGACTTCAGGCTTCATACGTCCTGCCCAGTGGTAGCTGTGTGGCCCAGGTGGCGGGGATCTTTGATAATAGATGGTGCCTTCTGTGGACATTACTGATGGTGGTGAGGGGTGTGCCCAAAATGTATTAGGCTGAGTCCACATCTCTCAGCAGCTACTTGCATTCAAATCGCCAAACCAGACCATGGAGCAATGAGTCAGGACACTTTCAGCAGTACATCTGCAGGGGTTTGTTCGGTGTCGAGCTGAAGCTGCTTAAACAAAGGGAGCAAAGACACTGGCGTGAATTGTAATTGCATCTATGTGCTGGGCCCGGGGCTGATCATCTGATATAACAATGTCAATTTGAAGCTGCTAACTCTCTCCACTGCCAATCACCCAGTGTTGTTGAGCAGTGAGAGTTTAACCTCCTCCCCCTTCCTGAAGTCAACAATCGGCTCCTCTGCGAGTGTGTATAATCCAGGCCACTCAGTGATAGGAAGGATGTCGTTAAGCTGGAAACAATTCAGAAGAGATTCACAAAAATGTTACTAAATTATTTGAGTTACTAGGAGACGCTTGGTAGGGAAAGACTGCTTTCCCTGGAGTGTAAGGGGATGAGCTGTGACCATGTAGGGGTTTGTAAAATCAAAGAGGGGCGTAGGTAAAGTGAATTGTTTCCCCCACACCAGGGTAGAGGAATCTGAAGCTACAAATAATTTCCCCCCTCTCCCCTCCCTGGACCTCCCTGACTAATTTCCCCTGCTGCAGTCTGGGTGTGCCTATGACTCACTGCTGGTATTCTCAGAGCTGCTGTGCTGTGTCCAACCGCAAAGGCTTCAAGCAGAGGAGGCGAGATACTTGTTAATCAAACATAGTACTGGGTGACCAGTAGCTCTGGCCGCATGCAGATCCCAGTCCTGGGGTATGGGAGGGGGCAGGAATCACAGAAACCCCGGTAAAAACACTGGAGATTTTCCTCAACTACAGCATAGGTTGGGAGGCTGAATCGGGTTACAGAGGCAAGGGAGAATGTAAAGACGCAGACAGGAAATAGTGTTTGCTGTGGAGGGGGTTACAAATGTTGTATACCCTGCACTGCACCCTACCTAAATTAGCAAATTGGTTAATTTCATTAAGAGGTGTCCAGCATGGTAGGGTAGAGGTTAGCGCAATCGCTTTACAGTGCCACATTCACTGATCGGGGTTCAATTCCCACCACTGTCTGTAAGGAGTTTGTGTGTTCTCCCGGTGTCTGCGTAGGTTTCTTACGGGTGCCTCAGTTTCCCCGTATGTTCCAGAGATGTACAGTTAGAGTTAGTAAGTTGTGGGCATGCTATGTTGGCACCGGGCATGTGGCCATGCTTGTGGGCTGCACCAGCACATCATCTGCGTATTGGTCGGATGCAAAATGATGCATTTCACTGTATGTTTCAATATACATGTGACAAATAAAGGTAATCATTAATTTTAATTAGTTTATTATTGTCACACTCACTAAGGTGCAGTGGAAGTTCCCTTCTTTTCACACAGGTCAATTTATTATAACAGTGCTGTGAGATCAGTCAATAACAGTTCAAGTTCAAGTTTAATTATCATTCAACCATGAATGAATACCCATGAATGCAGCCAAATGAAACAGCCTTCCTCCAGTGGAAAGGTACAAATCACAGTAACACAGCACAAGGCACATATAGCACATACAGTATAAGATACAGTAAACATACTGTCACACAAAAAATATATGATGTAGCCCAAGTCCCTGAGTCCATAGACGCCGTTAGCAAGATCAAACCTGCAGCAGTCCACAATCCAGTTTGTCTCTCCCCGAGTGAATACTGGAGGTGCTGGTGGTGGGGTAGTGTCAGCCCTCAATCAAGCATAGGCACCATTCCACACTGCTTCTGGCATCATCTTTCTGGGGCAGCTCCAACAGGCCACACAGCGGCATATGGCCTAGTCCGCACTGCAACCAAGGCCATGCAGGTCCGCCCGTCCTCATCTCACCGATTAAACCAGTAAACCAAACCTGTAGTGTTCTACATTACCGATGTCCATCCAGGTCTCACAATCAGAAGGTGAACGTCCAAGACAATCACTGGCTGATAGACTGCACACCACCTTTGTGCACTGACTCTTGACACCTTTCTGTAGCAGGCAGCAACACAGTCCACACCAAGTCCAGCTCCTCCGCTAACAAGCAACTCACTGCTGGAGTAGACCTGCAGTTCTTGAATTTCTGTATGTTCAGCGATCGTTAAAAAAGGCTTTTAACACTGGACAATAACACCTTTAGTTGGCCCCGTTGAAGTTGCTGTGTCTGTGCACACTGCCATCTTACTGGAACTGCAGAATAAAGTGTTAAAAGTGCTGATAAACAGTACACAGACATAATGAGGTAGATTGTGAAGTTAAGTGTCCATTATATTGTACTAGGGAACTGTTCAGTAGTCTTATAACTGTGGGTTAGAAGCTGTCCTTCAGTGCAGTGGGACGTGCTTTCTGGCTTTTGTTTCTTCTGTCTGATGGGAGAGGGAAGAAGAGCACACAATGTCTGAGCTGACCATAATGCAAATTAAACTAATCCCATCTGCCTGTGCAGGATAATTATCTCTCCATTCCCTGCCTGTCTAAAATACCTTTTAAACGGTGCTATCATATCTACTCCCAACACCTTCCCTGGCAGCACATTTCAGGCACCTTCTGTTCTCTGTGCTTTAAAAAAGAACTTCCCTTATAATTCTCTTTTATATTTTCCCCATCTCACCTTAAAGCTATATCCTCCAGTATCTGACATTTCCATCCTGGGAACAAAACTGTGACTCTCCTTCCTAATTTTATATAATTCTATCAGATCTCCCCCCAGCCTCTAACGCTCCAGAGAAAATAGTTCAAGTTCGTGTTTATCCATTCTCTACAATTAATGGCAGCATCCTGGTGAATAATTTCAGCACAACTACAATCGGCCCTCCTTATCCGCGAATTCTGCATGCGCAAATTCAACCAACCGCTGAAACCCGGATGTGCTCTTCCAGCACTTGTTGTTTGAGCACGTACAGACTTTTTTTTCTTGTCATTATTCCCTAAACAATGCAGTATAATAACTATTTTACATAGCAGTTACATTATATTAGGTATTATAAGTAATCTAGAGATGATTTAAAGTATACGGGAGGATGTGCGTGGATTACCATGGATCGGGATCAAAAAGAGATCGGAAGTTCTCCTACTCAGTAAGTCAGAACAGGTCCATCCGGTATTATTTAGCGTCAGTTAGTCAAACGTTTGTCTTAGTATATAGTATATAGTATATATTTCACCTTTCTATGCATATAAAACACTTAAGAACGTATGTTTCAGCGCCGGGCTCGGGAACTTCTTCCCGAGTTCGATCCAGTGACAGACTGCTATCGAGTGCACTCTCCACTGTGTCGGGTTGATGTGGAGGATCAAAAACCCAAAACCCAATAATTAAACCACTGCGTTGCTTAGTAATAATTGTAGCTTTCATTGGGGCACAGCCTTTCTCACTTTATCCATTAAAATTGTTCCTATCATTGACCAACTGTAGCCTAACACTTTTCCAATGACCGATGGCATTTCACCTCTTTCCGGTCAGTTTATTATTTCCACTTTATTTTCAATCGTGATCGTGATTATTTTCGTGAACAGAAACACTGCAGATTCAGATCACTGCTGGGTCCTAATGTCCACCGCACTGAGACAGGTTAAATAAGGTCTGGGGTTCCGCCGGGTCCTAGGATCCACCGTATTCAGACAGGTTGAATAAGGGACTTGAGCATCCGTGAATTTTGGTTTCCGCGGGGGGTCCCAGAACCAATCCCTCGCGGATAAGGAGGGCCAACTGTATTCTTTGCCTATAGATTTGACCTTCCAACGTGCAACACCTCACATTTACTCTTATTAAATTTCTTCAGCCGCTAAATGATCTGTATGCTGTTGTATCTATGACAACTTAGCTCATTATGCACAGCTCGCCAAATTCTGGGCCATCTGCAAACTTACATTCTGATCCAGTATTCTTATACAATACACCTCAAACTCCTGAGGCCATACACAAACAGGGACATTCACATTTACTACAAACTCCCTGACTCCTCCAGCTATCTGAACAAACCTAGAGATGACCCCGAGGTAATTTCTAAGGTAAGGACATGTTCGGTGCAGCTTTGTGGGCCGAAGAGCCTGTATTGTGCTGTAGGTTTTCTGTGTTTCTGTTTCTATGAACTCTTCATCTCCTAGTCTACCTCATCGTGATCCTGTAGTTAAAGAGTGTTTATTTTAATGGCAGGAGTATTAGAGGTAAGGGTGATGAGTTCAGAGTGTGGATCAGTACATGGAAATATGATGTTGTGCCTATTACAGAGTCTTGGTTAAGAGAGGGACAGGACTGGCTGCTTGATGTTGCGATATTTTAGAAAAGATAGGGGTAAAGTAAAGCACTTGACAAGATCCTCACAGTAGCCTCAAAACACATATTATCAAGGTACTATACCATATACAACCTTGATATATAGGCAGCCACAAAACAAAAAAACACAATAGAACTCACAAAAAAACCTACACCACCAAGACAGTCAAACATCCAGTGTGCAAAAAAGGAACAAATCGTTCAAACAAACAATCCACAGAACATAAACTGCAGAATTCCCAAAAGTAAGTCCGCAGGCACGGAGCCAGGTTCAGTCCAGGAGCCTGAAGGCTGCAGGCCACAGCTTTGGATCCAGGTTCAGTGCTGAAGCCAGTGTCGATGGCTGCAGCTGAAGAATCAGTTCAGCACTGAAAGGCGTAAAGCCTCACTGAGTAGTGAGCCGAACACAGGTTCATCCTTCAAAGTCCGAAAAAATATATTAAAATTGTTTGTAGTTTTGTTGTCTCACCAGTGCCATCCAGAAGATTTAAGATGCATGGGGTCCATGGTGATTTGGCCTTTTGGACTGAGATTTGGCTTGGCCACAGAAGATAGAGGATGGTAACTGGGACTTATCGTGGCTGGAGGTTTGTGCCTAGTAGTGTTCTGCAGGGATTTCTACTGATACTTCTGCTTTTATATAAATGACCTGGACGAAAATGCGGGTGGTGGATCCATAAATCTGCAGATGATGCAAAGTTTGATGGTGTAGAATACTACCAAAGGACACAGGGAGAGAAGGGAGGACACAGAGATGGACAGATAAATGGTGGATGAAGTTTAATCTGGCCAAGTGTGAGATGTTGCACTTTGGGAGCTGAAATGTAAAGGGAAATACACTGTTAAAAAGCAAGTACCCTAACAGGTGGATATTAAGATTCAAGTCCATAGGTCTCTGAAAGTGGTTACTCAGGTTGATGGCATATGCCAGATTTGCCTTTATTAGACGAGGAACCGAATTCAAGAGTCAGGAAGTTATGTTTCAGCAACTCTAGTTAAGCCACATCTGGACTATCACATTCAGTTCTGGTCATCTCACTATAGGAAGGATATTGAGCCTTTGGAGAGAATGCAGGATGCTTCCAGGCTTAGAGATTATGAGAGGTCAGAAAGATTTGAGTTTTCTCAGAGCAGCAGAGAATGAGGAGAGACCCGATGGAAGTTCATAAAATTATGACAGGCACAGAGAGAGTTGGCAGTTGGTATTGCTTTGCCAGGACAGAAATGACTAATACTAGAGACTGCACACTGAAGGTGAGAGAGGCGTAGGTTCGAAGCATATGTGGGGGCAAGTTTTTCTTTTACACAGAGTGCTAAGGGTGGTAGTGGAGGCAGATACGATGGAGGCATTTAGGAGGCTCTTAGATAGGCACATAACTGCAGAGAATGGAAAGATGTGGACATTATGTGGGCAAAGAATTTGTTTAGTTAGGCTTGTAATTAGTTTAATGAATCTGGCAGAACATCATGGGCCACAGTTCTTTGTGGTTTATTGTATTTCACTTCCTTCAGAACTGCAACTCTCTTCTGCATTTTTGGCTTTCAGTACCTCTGCATGGATAGCTTGCAACAGTCTTTTACTGTATTGGGGTACACATGTCATTAAAAAACATAGAAATGTAAAAAAATACAGGCCCAGGCTGTGCCGAACATATCCTTACCTTAGAACTACCTAGGCGTATACATAGCCCTCTATTTTTCTCAGCTCCATGTATCCATCCAGGAGTCTCTTAAAAGACCTTGTCGTTTCCACCTCCACCAGAGTCACCGGCAGCCCATTCCACACACCCACCACACTCTGCGTTTTTAAAAAAAAAAATTACCCCTTATATCTCCTCTGTACCTACTTCTAAGCATCTTAAAACTATGCCCCCTCGTGCTAGCCATTTCAGCCCTGAGGAAAAAGCCTCTGACTATCCACACGATCAATGCCTCTCATTATCTTGTACACCTCTATCAGGTCACCTCTCATCCTCTGTCATTCCAAGGAGAAAAGGCAGAGTTCACTCAACCTATTCTCATAAGGCATGATTGCCAAGCCAGGCAACGTCCTTGTAAATCTCCTCTGTACCCTTACTATGGTTTCCACATCCTTTCTATAGTGAGGTGACCAGAATTGGGCACAGTACTCCAAGTGGGGTCTGACCAGGATCCTATATAGCTGTAACACTACCTCTCTGCTCTTAGACTCAATCCCACGATTGATGAAGGCCAGTGCACCGTACGCCTTAACCACAGAGTCAACCTGCGCAGCAGCTTTGAGTGTCTTATGGATTCAGACCCCAAGATCCCTCTGATCCTCCACACTGCCAAGAGTCTTACCATTAATACCATATTCTGCCGTCATATTTGACCTACCAAAATGAACCACATCACACTTATCTGGATTGACTCCATCTGCCACTTCTCAGCCCAGTTTTGCATTCTATCGATGTCCCACTGTAACCTCTGACAGCCCTCCACACTGTCCACAACACCCCCAACCTTTGTGTCATCAGCAGATGTACTAACCCATCCCTCCACTTCCTCATCCAGGTCATTTATAAATATCACAAAGACTAGGGGTCCCAGAACAGACCCCTGAGGCACATCACTGGTCACCGACCTCCATGCAGAATATGACCCGTTTACAACCACTCTTTGCCTAATGTGGGCAAGCCAGTTCTGGATTCACAAAGCAATGTCTCCTTGGATCCCATGCCTCCTTACTTTCTCAATAAGCTTTGCATGGGGTACCATCAAATACCTTACTAAAATCCATATACACTACATCTACGGCTCTACCTTCATCAATTTGTTTAGTCACATCCTCAAAAAATTCAATCAGGCTTGTAAGGCATGACCTGCCTTTCATAAAGCCATGCTGACTATTCTTAATCATATTGTGCTTCTCCAAATGTTCATAAGTCCTGCCTGTCAGAATCTTCTCCATCGACTTACCAACCACTGAGGTAAGACTCACTGGTCTATAATTCCCTGGGCTATCTCTATTCCCTTTCTTGAACAAGGGAATAACATGCGCAACCCTTCAATCCTCTGGAACCTCTCCTGTCCTCATTAATGGTGCAAAGATCATTGCCGGAGGCTCTGCAATCTCCTCCCTCACCTCCCACAGTTGCCTGGGGTACATCTCATCCGCTCCCAGCGACTTATCCAACTTGATGCTTTCCAAAAGCTCCAGCACAATCTCTGCCTTAATATATATGTGCTTAAGCTTTTCAGTCCACTGCAAATCAACCCTACAATCACCAAGATCCTTCTCTGTAGTGAATACTGAAGCAAAGTATTCATTAAGTACCTCTGCCATCTCCTCCAGTTCCATACACACTTTTTCACTGTCACACTTGATTGTCCTATTCTCTCACGTCTTGTCCTCTTGCTCTTCACATACTTGTAGAATGCCTTGGGGTTTTCCTTAATTCTGTCCGCCAAGGCCTTCTCATGGCCCCTTCTGGCTCTCCTAATTTCATTCTTAAGCTGCTTCCTGCTAGCCTTATAATCTTCTAGATCGCTATCATTACCTAGTTTTTTGAACCTTTCATAAGCTCTTCTTTTCTTCTTGACTAGATTTACAATTTGTATACCATGGTTACTGTACCCTACCATCCTTTCCCAGTCTCATTGGAACGTATCTACACAGAACCCCACACAAATATCCCCTGAACATTTGCCACATTTCTTCCATACGTTTCACTGAGACATCTGTTTCCGGTTTCCACATTCCTGCCTGATAGCCTCATATTTCCCCTTACTCCAATTTAAACATTTTCCTAACTTGTCTGTTCCTATCCCTGTCCAATACTATGCTAAAGGAGATAGAATTGTGATCACCAATCCAATCCAGTTCCCCAGACGACACTTCCTCCCTCTCTGTCTCTGTAAGGATGCCATTATTTTCTCTGGTAAGATGGTGGCACGCTTGGTCGCAACAGCTTCCATTGTTTTTTTTTAAAGTATTTTTATGTTTTTTTTAATACTCCTGCTGGATATTAAGAACGTAAAGTAGTGCAGGTCTACCCCATCAGCAAATTGCTCGTTGACAGGAACTGAAGCAGCTGAACTTAGTGCTGCTGCCTACGTTTGTCCAAGAGTTGGTGGACGAAGGCGGTGTGCAGTGAATCGCTTTTCTTGTGATCGCAAGACCGTGTTGTACATTGTTAATGTGGAATGCTGAAGTCTGATTCGCTGATTCATTGGCGGATGGTGGGGGAGCTGCAAGGCCTCGGAAAAGGCCTTTAGCCGCGATGTTGACTGTTTGCAGTCACCCAAGAGAGAGGCGTTGGAGCTGGTGAGCTCCACCAGGGTGCCGGGGGTAGTGTAGCACAGTGGTGAAGCTGGAGTCGGTGCGGCACTCTCCTCCCCACTCACCAAGTGTTCGCTCGGCAGAAGACAAACCATATTGTGTTCGACTGTAGACTGCTGCAGCCTTCGTGGACTCAGGGTTTTGGACTATACTTCCTTTGTGTGACTATTTTACTGATGTGCTATATGTGCTTTGTGCTGTGTGTGACTATAGGTATTGTGTTTGGCACATTGGTCCTGGAGTAATGCTGTTTCATTTGGTTGTACTTATTGGTGGTCATGTATGGTTGACTGACAATCAAACTTGAACTCTCAGTTTCTCCACCTCAGTTACATCAGCTCTCCAGATGTTGTCTTCACTCCCGGACATCTGAGATATCTTCCTTTTTCAGGACATGGGGCTTCCCTGTCCAGATTGTGACTGAGCAGAGCCCACTGCAGCATCTCCATTTCCCAAGCTTCTGGCTTCAGCCCACCTCTCCCGTACCGAACAGAGATGAAGTCCCAGTCCTCACTTACCTGCCTACCAACCTCTGCATCCAGCACACCATTCAAAGTCATTTCTGCCAACTACAATGAGATCCTACCACCAACTTCACCTTCTCCCCATCCATTTCCACTTTCCACTGGGATCGCTCTCTCCATAACTCCTTGGTCAATTGATTCCACCCCCCACCCCCCCGGTAGCATTTTTCCTGTAACTGGAGGTGGTATAACACCCGTCCCTAATTTCTTCTTTCAGTCTTGTCTTTGCTTGCAACGTGGTCTCCTCAATGTCAGTAGATGGGGCAAGCTAAGCAGCACTTCACTGAGCACTTGAGCTCTGTCTGCCTTAACTATCCCAGGTGCCAACCATTTTAATTCCTCCCTCCATTCCCATATTGACATGCCTCTTCCCAGTCTCTCCCCCTACCAGGGAGAGACTAAGCACAAACTAGAGGGACAGCACCTCGTATTCCTTCTGGGAACTCTACAACCCAATGGTGTGAACATTGAATTATCCAATTTCAGGTAACTTGCTCCCCCTTTCTCCCACTGATCTACCTAGATTCATTCATTCTCGCTGTCACTCACACACACCCTTCTTCCAAAACACCTCTGGTCCCCATCATCATGTTTCAGTCTCCTCCCCCCACAGTTCCCATCTGCCCTCCCTACCTCCTTTATTTGTTTCCATGTTTCAACTTCCTCTCCTATGGGATTCCATCATCTACAACCCTTTATCCCTTGCCAGCCTCCAATGCTGTTTCTACTCTCCCTTCCCCCATCTTCCTATCACCCTTCCTCACTTGATCCACCAATTGTCTGCCAGCTCTTGCCCCACTCCTTCCCCTCACCTCTTTATACTGGCTATCTCCCCTCTATCACTCAGTCCAGATGAATGGCCTCAACCCAAAGCATCAACTGCCCGCTTCCCTCCGCAGATGCTGCCTGACCTGCCGACTCCTCCAGGTTCCAGCCTCTTGTGTCCAATGTCCTTGCTCTGTAACAGCTGCTCCCAAACTACACTCCCCAGTTCCTGCCTTACTCTGTTAATCAGCATTCCATAACTTAGCCCTTTCCCCCATGTCCATTCTTATCCCAACGAATAACTATTTGAAAATTTATGGAGTTATGATCACTGTTCCCAAAATGTTCTCTCACTGAAACTCTAATCACCTGACTAGGTTCCTTTGCTGAGGGAGGGAGGGGTGTAGGGGCCAAGGGTGTTGTGGAGACAGGGAGAGATGTAGGGACTGGGGGGGGGGGGGAATTACAGATACTGGAAGGAATGTAGGGACTGGAAAAGAGATGGGAAGGGGGGTAGCTGGAGGGGACGGTGGATATAGGGATGGGTGTAGGGGAAGGGGGTTTGAAAGACGGGAAAGATTATAGAGAGAGGGAATTACAGAGATGGGGAGGGGTATGGAGGCTGGAGAGAGTTACAAAGGGGAATGGGTGTGAGGGTCAGAGGGGGTGATGGATGAGGATGGGTGTTGGCATCAGAGAGGGTGACAGATGAGGGTTGTAGGGGTCAGAGGGGGTGATGGATGTAGGGGTCAGAGGGCTTTACAGAGACAGGGTTTGTGGGGGCCGGATAGTGTTACAGGGATGGGCTGGAGAGGGTTACTGATAGGTAACTCTCTCCAGCCCATCAATAGGAAACCTATTGACTTGTCAGAGCCTCTCTCTCTCTCTCTCTCTCTCCAGGGGACTGCTGGCTGCTTGCTGCCATCGCCTCACTGACTCTGAATGAAAACTTACTGCACCGTGTGGTCCCTCATGGGCAGAGCTTCCAGGAGGACTACGCTGGAATCTTCCACTTCCAGGTACAGAGCGAAGGGGGTGGGGGTTGTCACCGGAGCCCATTCCCCATGGGAGGGAGAATTGTGGGGTGGTAGGAGTATGGGGGCTTGGGGTCTGGGTGGGGAGGAAGAGGTGTAGAGACTTTGGAAGGGTTGGAAGGAGATGGAGGGGCTGGGGAGGGGTAAGGTTAGGGGCTCGGTAGGGTTTGAGGGGAGAGGCTGAGTGGCTGATAGGGATGGGGGAGGGCAGATAGACTACAAGTAAGAGGTTGTATTGTGTTGGAGAGGGGAGAGAGGTAGGGAGAGGGGCAAGAGCCACAGAGTCATACAGCCCAGAAGCAGGCCTTTCAGCCCAACTTGTCCATTCTGTTCATGATAGCCCATCCAAGCTAGTTCCATTTGCCAGTGCTTGGCCGATTGTTTTTAGGCTTTTCCAATCCAGGTATCTGTCCAACTGTCAATTAAAGTTGTTACTGTCTCTGCCTCAGCTATTCTCTCTGCAATCTGATTCCACATGGATCCACACTGTTTTTAAAAAAAAAAGTTGCTCCTCAAGTTCCTCTTAAATGTTTCTCCTCTCACCTTAAATCTATGTTCTTGACACCCCAATTTGAAAAGACTGTGCGCATTCACTGTATCTAAGCCCCTCATGATTTCATACAACTCTCTATAATCACATCTCAGTCTCCTGCACTTGCAGGATAAAGTCCTTGCATGGCCGTCCTCTCTCTGTAGTCCTGGCAGCAACCTCATAAATCTTCTCTGCATTTTTATTAGTTTAATAACATCTTTCCATCACCCCATCTAAAAGCTTAATCAAGTCCATATGAATGATCTGCCATGCACAAAGCCTTGCTGACTAGCCCAAATCAGCCCATCTTTCCAGATGTGCATATAGCTTATCCCTCGCAATCCTTTCTAGTCACAGATGTTAGTTACTGGTCCATAGTTCTTAGACTTTTCCTTGTTGAAGAAGAGCAGCGTAACAGTCGCTATCCGCCAGTCTTCCAGCACCTCTCCCTTGGCTAAGGATGATGTAAGTATCTCAGCCAAGGAACCTGCCTTTCCTCCGACAGTGTTCTTAGATAAACCTGCTCTGGCTCTGAGATTTGTCTAGCTTCGTAACATCCAGCGTGGCCTCTGTTATAATGCAGATTATCCCCAAGACCTCCACATTTACTTTTCCTAGTTCTGAAGTATCCATGTCTTTATTCATGGTAAAAACAGAGGAGAAATATTCATTGTGTCCTATTCTTTAGTTATTCTTTTTCCCTTAATACTGTATACTTATAAAATCTCTTTGGATGTTCCTGTATCTTCTGTGTCAAAGTTATCTCATGCCCCCTTTTTGCCTTTCTGATTTTCATCTTGAGTACACTTCTATATTCTTTAAACTCCTCCAGGAATTCACTTGATACCTGTACCTGACCCATACCTTTTTTCTGGCCAGTGCCATAGTATCCCTCATCATCCAAGGTTCTCTATTCTTGCCAGCCTTGCCCTTCACTCTAACATGGACATCTAGACATAAAGCTCTCACTACCTCACCTTTCAACGTCTTCAGCAAATACACCATTCCAATGAACCTTTGCAAACTCCTGTCTCGTACCAGCAAACCTTGCCTTGGAGGGTGGAATGAACAGCAGTCAAGGGGAGGTGCAGAGTGGGGCAAGGGGATGGAGAGGTGAGTAGGGAGAGGGAAGAGGATGGTGAGCAGCGGGGAGCAGTACTGACGACCCCGGCCCTGTGCTCAGTTCTGGCAGTTCGGAGAGTGGGTGGACGTGGTGATCGATGACCGACTACCAACAAGGGACGGAGAGCTGCTCTTCGTGCACTCAGCCGAGCAGAATGAATTCTGGAGCGCCCTGCTGGAGAAAGCCTATGCCAAGTGAGTGCTGATCCCTGAACACCAACCACTGACATTACCCCCCCACCTTATCCGGCAGAAGTCAGGGAGAGGTTGGGGTTATGATCAATGTGAGGGAGGGAGGGAAGAAGTGGCAGATGGAATACAGCACGGGGAAATATGGAGTTATGCACTTTGGTAGAGAGAACAGACTATTTCTAACTGGAGATAGAATTGAGAAATGGGGGTTGAAAGGCACTTGGGCGTCCTAGTGCAGAATTCATTTCAGGTTGATTTGCAGGTTAAATCAGAAATAAAGAAGACAAATGCAATGTTAGGATTCATTTTGAGAGGCCTAGAAATAAAACAATGATGTAATGCTGAGACTTTATAAGGTATCGGTCAGACTGTGTTTGGAATTTTGTCTATCCATGGCCTCCTCTACTGTCAAGATGATGCCACACTCAGGTTGGAGGAGCAACACCTTATATACCGGCTGGGTAGCCTCCAACCTGATGGCATGAACATAGACTTCTCTAACTTCTGTTAATGCCCCTCCTCCCCTCCTTACTCCATCCCTGACATATTTAGTGTTTCCCCCCTCTTTTGTCTCTCTTTCTGCCTGTTCTCCATCTCCCTCTGGTGCTTCCCTCCCCCTTTCTTTCTCCCTAGGCCTCCCATCCCATGATCCTTTCCCTTCTCCAGCTCTGTATCCCTTTTGCCAATCACCTTTCCGGCTCTCAGCTTCACCGCACCTGCTCCGGTCTTCTATCATTTCGCATTTTCCCCTCCCCCTCCTACTTTCAAATCTCTTACTATCTTTCCTTTCAGTTAGTCCTGACGAAGGGTCTCGGCCTGAAATGTCGACAGTGCTTCTCCCTATAGATGCTGCTTGGCCTGCTGCGTTCCACCAGCATTTTGTGTGTGTTGTTGGAATTTTATGACCATTTTGGGCCTCATATCTAAGGAACAATGTGTTGGTCCTGGAGAGGATAAAGAAGAGGTTCACAATAACGATCACAGAAATGAAAGGCTTAATGTTTGAGAAGAGTTTGATGTCTCTAGGCTTGTACCCATCTCATTTATCCACATTAGGACCATAGCCTTCTATGCCTTGCATATTCAAGTGCCTGTCTAAAGACCTCAAGCATAGCAATTGTATCTGATTCCAACCCACTTCCTCTGACAGTCTGTTCTGTATATTAGACACTGTGTTTAAAAACAACTTAATCACAGCTCCCTTTTAAAGCTCCTTCCTCTCACCTTAAGCCTATGCCTGCTTTGAACACCCTTCGATGGCGAAATATTTCCTGTGTTGCGTACTGGCGAATTTCCTGAAGACTGGAAGCTGGCTACTGTTCTGTCCTTTGAGTAGGGTAGCAAGGACAAGCCAGGAAAATACAGTCTGATATCAGTAGCAAGAAAATTACTGGAGGGAATCCAAGGAACAAAATGTCCCAGCATCTGGAGAGACAGAGTCTGGTTCAGAGGATCAGAAAATGGCTATGTGAAAAGTTATGCTTGATGAATCTTTCAGAGGTTTTGCAGAAGTATCCAAAACGATAGATGCGGGTAGGGTAATGATGTCATCTATTTGGACTTTAACAAGACCTTTGACAACTTCCCTCTTGGTAGGCTGGTCTGCAAGGTTCGATCTCATTGGATCCAGGCAGAGCTAGTTAGATTCAAAATTGGCTCGGAGCTAAGAAACAGAGGGTGGTGGTTGAAGGTTCTTTCTCAGAATGGAGGTCACTGACAGGTGGCGTGATGCAGGGGTTGGTGTTGGGACCCTTGTTATTCATAGTTTATGTATCTGAGTGTAAATGCACAAGGCTTGATCAATAAGTGAGGTTACAGTCTCACACACCGTACCTTTTGCCCTGGTTATGGTTGCCCCAGTAATACTGCCCACTCTTCCTTGGTAAAGGTCTCGCACACCCACTTCCTGCTTCCCAGTTACAGTGTACAGTTGCCTCAGTAACTCCACCCTCTCTCCACAGGTTGAATGGATCATACGAGGCCCTGTCCGGGGGCAGCACCACCGAGGGGTTTGAGGATTTCACAGGGGGCGTGGCAGAGATGTATGAGTTGCGCAAAGCCCCGCGCAACCTCTACACCATCATCAGGAAGGCCTTGGAGAGGGGCTCGCTGCTCGGCTGCTCCATCGATGTAAGGAGACTGGAGGGTCTGCCACACAAACTCCCCACCGTGAAGGCCCCAGGTGTGGGGTCTCTTGTCACCAAGTTTGAGGTCCAGGATCTGGACCACTAAAGTCTTACCACTCCAGACACCACTACCCAGCTGAGATTTACCATAAAACGCCACTTTCACCAACAACTGCAACACATCTTTTGCACCGTCCATCCATTACGGTACAGGAAACCTCAATACATATCCTATAGTCCCTGCTACACCTATTACAGTCCCTGCTACAGATCCCATTATAGAACCTGCTACAGTTTCTATTGCAGGACCAGCTACAGTTTTCATTACAGAACTCAATACAGACTACCAGTTTCCATTATAGACTTCTCTATACTCCTTATTACAATCCCTGCTTCATTTTCACTACAGATCCTGCTAGACCTTCAATTAGAGATCCCATTACAAACCCAACTACAGTGTCCATTACAGATCCCAATGCGTCTCCTGTTACAGACCCTATTACAGTCCATTGTGCAGGATTTACATTGAGCTTCTAATCTGTCTCCTTCTGTTCTCAGATTACCAGTGCCTTTGACATGGAGGCTGTGACTTTTAAGAAGTTGGTCAAAGGCCATGCCTACTCAGTGACAGGGGTCAAAGAGGTGAGTACAAGGAGGGGAAGGTGTCGCACTTGAGGTTTGGTCCCCATCAACTCTCCCCCAAAATACTTCTGACACACACAACACTGGAATCTACAGTAGACGAGGACACCGGAGACTGCAACTGCTAGAATGTGGTCTAACACACAGTCTGCCCAATGGCTTGAGCAGCATCTACTGGGGGGAAGGAATTTTGGGTTTGATGCATCCTGATGCAGCGTCTTGGCCCAAAACATTGAACATCCTTCTCCCCCACAGATGCTGCTCACTCCACTGAGTTCTTCCAGCTGTTAGATTTGTGTGCAGGGAACCAGCCGTTGGACGGATCAACTAAAAGTGAACAAATCTCCCCTGGCAATCTCTCCACCTTACCACACTGACCAGTGGACTTCTCCCCACTCTGAACAATGACCTATCCTATTGCTTTCTCCCTCTCTTTGACCAGTGACTCATCCACCTCTCCCTCTATCTAACCTAGCAGTTCCCAACTTTTTTCAATGCCGTGGACCAATACTATTAAGCAAGGGTTCTGTGGACTCCGGATTGGGAACCCCTGCTCTAATCAGTGACTGTCTCTCTCTTGCTCTCGCTCATGTCCCTCCTGCTCTTCCGCTGCCCAGTGAGCGCCCAGACACTGCCGGCTCAGTCCTTGGCCTTTCCTACCCCAGGTCTGGTCTCCGCTGTGTAAGAGGAGTCTGTGACTCTGATCCTATGTGATCATCAACCCCACAGGTCAGCTATCGGGGACGAAATGAGAGGCTGATCCGGATCAGGAATCCCTGGGGTCAGGTGGAGTGGACTGGAGCGTGGAGTGACAGGTGAGGTCAAAGTGGGAGGAGGGTGGTCTGGGGTCAGGGGTCTTGGTGTGTGCATAGGGGCCAAAGTCAAGTTTTATTGTCATGCACAAGTACATGTATGCACAGGTGCAATAAAAACCAACGTCACAGACTCATAGTATTAGCAGCTTTCACAAGAAAAACAAATTAAACAATTTTTTTTACAGAAAAGAACAACATTAGAACAAACAAAACTGGTTATAAAAAATACATCAAGTCCATCCTAGTGCAAAATATTACTAAACTGTGGCGACTAGAGTCAGGAAACAAATGATTGAAGGAAAGTAACTGTTCTTTAACCTGGTGGTGTGAGATTTATGACTTCTGTACCTCATGCCTGATGGTAGCTGTGAAAAAATGGCATGATGGAGGCAGTGTCTTCTGTAGGTACTGCCATTGGTGCGAGGGGGATGTGTCCATGATGAATTGGGCTGAATCAGGGGCACAAAGGAAATGGGGGTGGAGCACAGAAGGGCTGGAGATCAGGGCTAAGGGGATTGGATTGGATCAGAGTGTAGCTGAATTGATTTGCGGAATGGATTAAATGTATCAGGTCAAGAAAGTGCAAAGTAAGTTTATTATCAAAGTACATATACAGTATGTCACCATATACAATCGTGAGATTGATTTAATTGGGACATTAAAGTCTGATTCTGATTCTGATTCACAGTAAGTAGAAATAAACGCACACAGTGAAAAACTGCATACAGCAAAGACGGACGAACAACCAATGTGCAAAAGACAAGAAGCTGCAAATACAAAGAGAATTAAAAAATAAATAAATAAGCAATAAATATTGAAAACATAAGTTGAAGGATTCTTGAAAGTTTGAGGGATGAGGAGCCTGATGGTTGAGGGGTAATAACTGTTCCTGAACCTGAAGGTGTGGGTTCTGAAGCTCCTGTACCTCCTTCCTGAAGGCAGCAGCAGGAAGAGAGCATGGCCTGGGTGGTGGGGGCCCCTGATGGATGCTGCTTTCCTGTCACAACACTCTGTGTAGATGTGCTCAGTGGTGGAGAGGGATTTACCCTTGATGGACTGGGCCATATCCACTTCTTTTTGTAGGTTTTTCCTTTCAAGGGCATTGGTGTTTGCACACCAGGCAGTGATGTAACCAGTCGGAATACCCTTCACCGTGCATCTGTAGAAGTTTGTCAAAGTTTTAGATGACATACTGAATCCTTGGTATGATGTTCAGAGTGGGCAGCGAGGATCTTGCGGACTGGAACAGATCAGTAGCTAGTGTGGATCATACAGATCAGGTTGGGTGGATTAGAAAGCATGGATGGGTTCGGGCAGTTCAGGTCACATAGATCAGCTAGGGTGGGGCAGGACACGGGACAGAGTGGTGTAGATCATGGGGATAAGATCAGGGCTGAGACTGCTGTTTCCTGTTGACTCTCCCAAATCTGTTGTCCACAGTTCCTCGGAATGGGATTCCATCGACCCCGAGGAGCGGGACGGGATGGTGCAAATGGAGGATGGGGAGTTCTGGTGAGTGCAGTGCAGACTGGCATGGGGGGTGGTGGGGTTGAGGGAGAGATGCATGAGAGGAGGGTAGGGCATTCAAGGCTTCCTCCTGTGGGAATAGAGACTGGGTGGTGGTCAGAAGGGGCTGTCTCACACTTAGCTTCAGTCAGTGTTTGACACTGGGAGTTTGTAATGGGATGGTGTAAAGGGAGTTCCACTCTGTGTGACGGGACGGTGTAGAGGGGGCTTCACCCTGTGTCTGACCCTGCAGGTGTGTGACGGGACGGTGTAGAGGGAGCTTCACCCTGTGTCCGACCCTGGGAGTGTGTGATGGGACGGTGTAGAGGGAGCTTCATCCTGTGTCCGACCCTGGGAGTGTGTGATGGGACAGTGTAGAGGGAGCTTCATCCTGTGTCCGACCCTGGGAGTGTGTGATGGGACGGTGTAGAGGGAGCTTCATCCTGTGTCCGACCCTGGGAGTGTGTGATGGGACGGTGTAGAGGGAGCTTCACCCTGTGTCTGACCCCGGGAGTGTGTGATAGGACAGTGTAGAGGGAGCTTCACCCTGTGTCTGACCCTGGGAGTGTGTGATGGGACAGTGTAGAGGGAGCTTCATCCTGTGTCCGACCCTGGGAGTGTGTGATGGGACGGTGTAGAGGGAGCTTCACCCTGTGTCTGATCCTGCAGGTGTGTGATGGGACGGTGTAGAGGGGGCTTCACCCTGTGTCTGACCCTGCAGGTGTGTGATGGGACGGTATAGAGGGAGCTTCACCCTGTGTCTGACCCTGGGAGTGTGTGATGGGACGGTATAGAGGGAGCTCACCCTGTGTCTGACCCTGCAGGTGTGTGACGGGACGGTGTAGAGGGAGCTTCACCCTGTGTCCGACCCTGGGAGTGTGTGATGGGACGGTGTAGAGGGGGCTTCACCCTGTGTCTGACCCTGCAGGTGTGTGATGGGATAGTGTAAGGGTAACTTCACCCTGGGTATGAGATGAGATGGTGCAGGGTTTCCTCTGCCACGGTTTGGGAGCCTGTGGTTAGAGTGTGACGTGGTGTTGCTGCCTGCCTCAGGATGTCATTCTCGGAGTTCCTGCGCCAGTTCTCCCGCCTGGAGATATGTAACCTGAGCCCAGATGCCCTGCAGGATGACCAGCAGAAGAAATGGGAGGCAACCACGTTCAGCGGCTCGTGGCGGCGAGGAAGCACAGCAGGGGGCTGTCGTAACCATCCAGGTGAGTGGGTCCCAGCCCCCCACCTCTACTCTTACTGGGGATACTCTGCAATGCACTGAGCAAATAGCAGAACATCCCATCACCCAGGTCACTGTATAAATTGACCCATACTCTGGCTCCCTGGCGGACTTGTTTGGGGGGTGTGGTGGGCTTCTGGGTCCTGTCCCTCACTGCACAAACACAGACTCCCTCCCCACCACACCCCGTCACTTTTTCCTTCCATGCCCTGTTCCCCTTCATTGTCTACCCATTGCCCTCTCACTGTCTAATCCTCTGCTGCCCCTAACTGTCTATATTTCTAACCCCTTTACTTTCCCTGTCCCTTCATGCCCACTGCCCCCTTGCCTCCCCGGACTGCCTGCTTGCCCCTCACCTCCCCCACCATTCACCCTACTTCCCAGCTCTCATCCATCGGAAGCCCCATCTCTTGTTTCCCCCACTCAGCCCCAGTCCCCTCCACTTTCCCCACTCATTTCACCCTATCCTTTGCTCACCAACTCCCCCTCTCCTCCCCTGCCGTGGTGTCTTTGCCTTCCCACTCACCCTCTCCCCTTCTTTCACTGCAGCCACGTTCTGGATCAACCCCCAATTTAAAATCACCCTGAGGGAGGAGGACGACGATCCTGATGATGACGAAGTCGCCTGCACCTTCCTCTGCGCCCTAATGCAGAAGGACCGTCGCCGTTTCCGCCGCCAAGGACAGGACATGCACACCATTGGCTACGCCGTGTATGAGGTAGGAATTTTGACCAGTGACCCTGACCCTGCTCTGCGTACTGACCCTTGCACCCCGTACTGTCCTCTGAGCCTGGTACAGTGCATTCACCTCTGGCCTACTCTGAACCCGACCTCTCCCTGACCCAGGGATGCCAATACGGACCCCTGGCTTGACCCCACCCTGACTGCTGACTGTAACCCCGTACTGAACCCTATACTACACTCTGACCGTTGCACCTCACATTGACTCTGACCACCAGATTCGCAGTGATCTCTGACCCAAAGCCCTGGCCAGACCCTCTCTGCACGTCACCAGCCATGCCATGAGCAGGGTTTGGACCCTGACCATTCCAGCCCTTGTGACTGAACAATGGTGGTGGTGGCGGCAGTGTGCAACCTCTCACTGATCTGTATGTCACCCCTCTGACCCTGTGTGTCTCTCTCTCTTTACAGGTCCCCGAGGAGGTTGGTAAAGTCGGTTACTCTCCAGACTAGGGGCATACATCAGTTTTTGGTGGGATTCTGTAACTGTGTCTCTCCCCCCGGTCCCTCTGTCTCTTTTTCTCTCTATAACACCCCCCCCCCTCAATCCCACTAACTGCAGAGGGAGGTGAGGGGAGTGTGTGTGGATCTGTGTGAACTACGGTGTGCGCGCTGTGCATAGGATTCATATTGTGTGTGTGTGTGTGCGCGCGCGCGCGCGGTTTGTGGTTATACACCGCGTCCTGTGTGTGGAGTTTGCCATGTACGTGACCCATGATGTATATGTGCATGGTGCATACGTGCCCACGTGGTGTGTATTCAGTACACATGCACCCTGCGTGTGTATTATACACGCATCCCATGGTACACCACATACACACAGCATGGGATGCGTATATAATACACACACGCAGGGTGCATGTGTACTGAATATACACCCCGTGGGCACATATGCACCACGCACATATACATCATGGGTCACGTACATGGCAAACTCCACACACAGGACATGGTACTGTGTGGGCTCTCACTGTACGTTCTCCCCTCAGTACCGGGGCACGCACCAAGTCCACCTGCGCAAGGACTTCTTCCTAACTCACAGCTCGTGTGCCCGTTCCGAGACCTTCATCAACCTACGGGAGGTAAGCTGTCGGCAGCGCCTGCCACCCGGCGAGTACATCATCGTCCCTTCCACCTTCGAGCCCAGCAAGGAGGCAGACTTTGTGCTCCGCGTCTTCACCGAGAAGCTTGCCGAGTCCGAGTGAGTGGGGCTGGGTTGGGGAGAAGGAGAGGGAGCAGGGAGGCAGAGTGGGGAAGAAGGGGAGGGGAGTTAGAGAGGAAATTGTTGAGGAGGAGGCAGGGGATGGGGGAGGAAGAATGAGTGAGTAGGGGGGATACTTCCCCATCCGACATGATGTTCCATCTGCTAGATCAACATGAGATCCTCTCGTTCATGTACGCAAACCTCTTGGCCCACACCTCTGATCACAGCCTCCCCATTCCCCGTCTCTCCATCCTTTCCAACGTCTGGGGAAGACAGAAGGGGGGGAGCCTCCTCAGTGGTCAGGTCATCAGTCCCGTCATTTCCCAGGGGTAACTATTTGGGTCGTCTGTCAGACTGCCAGGGGCATCAGCTGATTTCTAGGATTGTGGAAATGTTGGGTGGGTGTGGGGTTGTTACTGGGAGGTTTGGGGGTGTGGGAGGTGGGTTGTGAGAGGGTGGGGATTTGGTGTGGGTATTCAACAATGAACTACTCCTAACTCCTCACCATTTCCATGTTTGTCACAGGGAGCTGGACAACCCAATCACTGCTGACCTGGAAGATGAGGCAAGGACCTATTGCTATTCCACCTGCCCAGCCTCTGACCCCCATCTCCAACCAGTCTACCCAACCTCTGTTCCTGTCCCCGACCCGACTGCCTGACCTCTGACCACATCCTACCAACCTGCCTGCCCAACCGCTAGCCTAATTTCAGGTCCCAATAAACCATCCTACCCAATTAGCCCAGCTCTGCCCACCTGACCTCTGACCCAAAGCCAGATCCTGTCCAAACTCCATGATCAACTTGAACCTCTCAAAATGCCTTTGAACTTTTCCCAGCCACAACCTCCAACCCCTGACCCTGAAACTCGGATGACATTCATAACTGTGTACGCCAGTAAACTGATTTCTCTCTCTGAATTCTCAGTAATGCTAATTTCTCACTAATTGTTTGCTCTGAATTCTCAGTAGAGTTGATTTCTTGGCTTCTTGTGTTCCAGGAAGAAATTAGCGAAGATGATGTTGATGAAAATTTCAAGAACATGTTTGCACAGCTCGCTGGAGAAGTGAGTGATACGTTCATGTGGCCTACTTTAAGTAGACAATATCCTTGTGAAAGCATCTGGGGTATGACGGAAGCTCTGGGCTCCTTACCCAAGGAAGGACTGCAGTGTAGATTCACCAGATAGTGGCTTTACCACTTGAGGGGAGATTGAAGAGACTGGAGCAACAAACAACTTGCTGAAGGAACTCAGCTGGTCAAATAGCACTGGGACTATGTGCTCTGGAGTATAGACAATGAGAGAAGATCACATCAAAACCTACAAATGAGTCCTAGGTTTGGACAGGAACATTGTCTTGTCAGCTGGAGAATCTAGGACCAAGGCACCGTTACAGAATTCGGCCATTCAGATGGAGAGGAGGAGGAATACTTTCATTTAGGGAGCAGGGAGTCTGCGGGATTCTCTTCACAGACAGCAGGGAGGTCCCGTCACTGAGTTTATTCGATACAGAGATGGAGAGATATCGAACATGAAGGGAAATGGGAGTAGGATATGTGGTGGTGGGCTTCTGGGTGGATTAGGACAGGGGAGGAGAGTCCCTTCTTGTGCTGGTTCTATTTAACAGGCAACCTTTGTATAAATATCCCCCCATTCACCCAGCTTGAACCCTGACCCTGATTAACCTTGTTTCCCAACACCCCCACAGGACATGGAGATCAGTGTGTTCGAGCTACGCACCATCCTCAACCGGGTCTTGTCGAAACGTGAGTGGGGTCGTGGTGGTGGGTGGGGTATTATGGGATGGTTGAGAAGTGAGGGGGGAGGGTGGGACTGTCATAGATGCACACTGGAGTGAGAGTTGATTATTTTGTGGGGTCATGGTAATAGCCCTCCCCCAAATGACCTGATCCCACCTCCTCACTGACTGTTCTCTTCACACTTACAGACCAAGACCTGAAGACCGATGGTTTCAGCATGGACTCGTGCCGAGGAATGGTCAACCTCCTGGATGTATCCTTCAGCACCATTACCACGGCGGCCATTTGGGCTGGGCTGGGGGTGAAAGGTCACTGACTGACCTCAAACTACAGTGTCCCTTCGCACCTTCCCCCTATCCTGTTGACCTCAGGACTCCCTGACCAATACACCCCAATACCCCCCCACCTCCCCCTTGACCAGTACCTCCCAAAGACCCCCTCACCCCCTTAACCAATACCCCTATCTCCGCCAAATACCCCCCAAAACTCGTCTCCCCCACCAGCCCACTCCATCATAGACTCTCAACTCTCCTTCACAAACTGCACAGAAAGACGGAAGTGGACGTCTGGGACTGCTGGAATTCCAGCGAATGTGGAACAAAGTACGCAAGTGGCTGGTGAGTAAAGTTGTGTAGTGGGTAAGGATCCCTCCTTCCCTATTCCTCTCCTTGCACTTTCCCTCACCCTCAACCTCTCCTTCCAATTTCCCCCACCCTCAACCTCTCCTTCCAATTTTCCCCACCCTCAACCTCCCCTTCCAATTTTCCCCACCCTCAACCTCTCCTTCCACTTTACCCCACCCTCAACCTCCCCTTCCAATTTCCCCCACCCTCAACCCCCCCTCCAATTTTCCCTCACCCTCAACCTCCCCTTCCAATTTTCCCCACCCTCAACCTCCCCTTCCAATTTTCCCCACCCTCAACCTCCCCTTCCAATTTCCCCCCACCCTCAACCTCTCCTTCCAATTTCCCCCCACCTCAACCTCCCCTTCCACTTTACCCCACCCTCAACCTCCCCTTCCACTTTACCCCACCCTCAACCTCTCCTTCCACTTTACCCCACCCTCAACCTCTCCTTCCACTTTACCCCACCCTCAACCCCCTTCCAATTTTCCCCACCCTCAACCCCCTTCCAGTTTTCCCCACCCTCAACCTTCCCTTCCAATTTTCCCCACCCTCAACCTTCCCTTCCAATTTTCCCCACCCTCAACCTTCCCTTCCAATTTTCCCCACCCTCAACCTCTCCTTGCACTTTCCCCCACCCTCAACTCCCTTCCAATTTTCCCCACCCTCAACCTCTCCTTGCACTTTACCCCACCCTCAACCTCTCCTTGCACTTTACCCCACCCTCAACCTCCCCTTCCAATTTTCCCCACCCTCAACCCCCATTCCAGTTTTCCCCACCCTCAACCTCCCCTTCCAATTTTCCCCACCCTCAACCTTCCCTTCCAATTTTCCCCACCCTCAACCCCCCTTCCAATTTTCCCCACCCTCAACCTCTCCTTGCACTTTACCCTACCCTCAACCTCTCCTTGCACTTTCCCCCACCCTCAACCTCCCCTTCCAATTTTCCCCACCCTCAACCTCTCCTTCCACTTTCCCCCACCCTCAACCTCTCCTTGCACTTTCCCTCACCCTCAACCTTCCCTTCCACTTTCCCTCACCCTCAACCTTCCCTTCCACTTTCCCACCAAACCCTTCCCCTTCTTCTCCTTGTCCACATCCTCCACACCTCAAGCGCGCTCTCATGCTTTGTATCTCTCGATCTCACTCACACTCCCTTCTTCGTCCCGCACCATCCCTCACAAACTGCACTATCACTCCTGCCATCTTTCTCTCATGCCATCTCACTCTCTCTCTCCCTCTTCCCACAGGGTATTTTTAGAAACTTTGACCTGGATCAGTCAGGCACAATGAGCTCCTATGAAATGCGGCTCGCCCTCGACTCTGCAGGTAATATCCCATATCTCCCCAAACCACATCTTCCCCCCCCCCCCAACACCCCTAACCAACATTGATCTCTCTCTTTCCTTCAGGATTCCAGATCAACAACCGTATCCACCAGGCCATCGTGTCACGTTACGCTGATGGAGAGGCTGTTGACTTTGACAACTTCATCTCCTGCTTGGTCAGACTGGAAGCCATGATCAGTAAGTGAGCCCCTATCCCTCTGCTCAGACTCCCCTCTTTTTCATCACAGTCAGAATCATACAACAGGCAGTTCAGCCCAACTCCTACATGCCAACTAATGTGCCCAATAAGCAAGTCACCCATTTTCCTGCATTTGGCCCATATCCCTCTAAACCTTACGTATCCATGTACCTGTCTCAATCTCAACCACTTCCCCTGGTGGGTCATCCCATATTTCTGATCACTCTCTGAGTGAAAACTTTGCCTCTCAGTTTCCTACTAGCCTTTTCCCTTCTCATCTTAAACATATGCCCTCTAGTTCTTGATTCCCCAACTGTGAAAAAGTCCACATATTCACCCTATCAATAGTCCATGATTTTATTCACCTCTTCATTCTCCTACACTTCAAGTAATAAAATACTGGATTACCCAACCTCTCCCAATAACTCAGCCCCTTTGCTCTCTCTTCATTCTTTCCAGATTAATGACATCTTTCCTATGAGGGGGTGACCAGAATTGAAAACAAACTCCAAATGCAGTCTCACCAACGTATTGTACAACTGCAATGTAACATCCCAACTTCTATATTCAATGCCTAGACGGATGAAGAGTACCTTCAATACTCTTTAGTTGTGACACCAATTTCATGTACTTGTACTCCAAGGTTCCTCCATTACACACAGTCCCCTGATCACTGTGAAAGTCCTACCTGGATTTGACTTACCAAAATGCAGCACCTTACACATCTAAATTGAATACCATTTGCCATTCTTTAGCCCACCTACCCAGCCCCTGTAATGTTAGATTACCTTCTTCATCTCTATAATGCCGCCTATTTTAGTGTCAACTGTAAACTTACTAACCATTCCATTCATTCTCATCCAAACTATTTATGAAAAATAACAAACAGCTAAATACTGACAACGAAGGTACAGCAATAGCCATGGGCCTTCAGTCTGAAAAACTACCTTCCACTATCACTCTCTGCTTTCTACTATCAATTGGGTATCCACGTAGCTATCTCTTCCTGGATCCCATGTGATCTGACCTTGCAGATTAGCCTTCCATGCAGGACCTTCTTAAAGGCCTTGCCAAAGTCCAGACAGACAATGCCTACTCTCTTCCCCTCATCAGCCCTCTTCATTACCTCTTCAAAAGAGATTTGTGAGACTGTAGCGGTGTGCTACACGCACCACTGAAATAACGACACGGAGTTGGTGAGCTGCAGTTGCAAAAAGTGATTTATTCAAACTTCGCGGCCTCGCTTTAAAGCCTTCTTGATCCTGCCCTCCCCGGGCAGGAATGCTGTAGGGGGCGCATATTAACAGTCCTGTCCTGCGTGCGGGCTTTTCCCCTTGCTGGTGAAGCAGGCTTGGCGCCCTCTTTGGGACCGGCCTCAATGCCAGCGCGCGCCACTTTGTGAGCCGGTTCGAGTGCGCTGGGAAGTGGGTCACCACATACCCCCCCACCCCCAGAACCAGCGATACACCCCCCCCCAATGTCCACAGTCTGGGTTGGACTCTGTTTGGGAGGTCTGCCTCTGCGCCACGGTGCCTGAATCTCGACCGGCTACGCCAAGTCCACATGGGCCGGTTTGAGTCGGTCCACTGTGAAAACTTCCTCTTTCCCCCCAATGTCCAGCACGAATGTGGACCCGTTGTTTCTGATCACCGTAAACGGCCCCTCGTAGGGCTTCTGTAGTGGTGCCCGATGTCTGCCCCGTCGTACAAAAACTAACTTACAGTTTTGCAGGTCTTTGGGTACGCAGGTTGGGTTCTGCCCATGCTGCGAAGTGGGTATGGGGGCCAGGTTACCGAGCCTCTTGCATAGTCTGCCCAGGACTGCTGCGGGTTCTTCCTCTTGCCCCCTTGGGGCTGGTATGAACTCTCCTGGGACGACCAGGGGTGTGCCGTACACCAACTCGGCCGACGAGGCGTGCAGATCTTCTTTGGGCGCCGTGCGGATTCCGAGCAGGACCCAGGGAAGCTCGTCCTCCCAGTTAGGCCCCTTGAGGCGGGCCGTGAGAGCCGACTTCAGGTGACGGTGGCAGCCCAGGGGTTGCCAGTGACTCACGATGAGTTGTTCCAGCACTCCACCGACTGCCGTGTTAGATGCGTCCACTGTGAGGGCGGTAGGGACGTCCATTCTGGGCTGCACTAGCATCGCGGCGTTTGCTAAGGCTTCTTTGGTATTAATGAAAGCGGCGGCGGACTCCTCGTCCCAGGTAATGTCTTTGCCCTTACCCAACATCAGGGCGAACAGGGGGCACATGATTCGGGCAGCTGAAAGGAGGAAGCGGTGGTAGAAATTCACTATACCCACGAATTCCTGAAGGCCTTTGATTGTGTTGGGTCAGGAGAAATGGCGGACTGCGTCTACCTTAGCGGGCAGAGGGGTTGCCCCATCTTTAGTAATCCTGTGGCCCAGGAAGTCGATGGTGTCGAGCCCAAACTGGCATTTGGCCGGGTTGATTGTCAGGCCGTATTCACTCAGTCAGGCGTAGAGTTGACGGAGGTGGGACAGATGCTCCTGACGACTGCTGCTGGCTATGAGGATGTCGTCCAAATAGATGAAAGCGAAGTCCAGGTCGCGTCCCACCGCGTCCATTAACCGCTGAAACGTCTGTGCAGCATTCTTTAGGCCAAACGGCATGCGGAGGAACTCGAAAAGGCCGAAAGGGGTGATGAGTGCCGTTTTGGGGACGTCGTCCGGATGCATCGGGATTTGATGGTATCCCCGGACGAGGTCTACCTTGGAGAAGATCTGTGCGCCGTGCAGGTTTGCTGCAAAGTCCTGAATGTGCGGCACAGGGTAGCGGTCCGGTGTTGTAGCCTCGTTCAGCCTGCAGTAGTCGCCGCATGGTCTCCAGCCCCCTGTTGCTTTGGACACCATGTGCAGGGGGGAGGCCCATGGGCTGTCGGACCGCCGTATGATCCCCAATTCCTCCATCCTCTTGAACTCCTCCTTCGCCAGTCGGAGCTTGTCCGGGGGGAGCCTTCGAGCACGGGCGTGGAGGGGTGGTCCTTGTGTCGGGATGTGGTGCTGTATGCCGTGTCTGGGCATGGCTGCCGTGAACTGCGGTGCCAGAACCGATGGGAAATCCGCCAGGACTGTGGTGTAGTCGTTGTTGGACAGCGTGATAGAGTCTAGGTGTGGGGCCGGCAACTGGGCTTCACCCAGGGGGAACATTTGAAAAGTCTCGGTGTGGACCTGTCTCTTCCTGGGCAGGTCAACCAGTAGGCTGTGAGCTCGCAAAAAATCCGCTCCCAGGAGCGGTTGGGCTACGGCGGCCAGTGTGAAGTTCCACGTGAACCGGCTGGAGCTGAACTGTAGCCGCACCGTACGGGTGCCATAGGTCCTTACTGTGCTGCCTTTGGCAGCCCTCAGGGTGGGTCCTGGTTCTCTGTTGCGGGTGTCGTAACTCGTCGGAAATAAGACGCTGATCTCGGCTCCGGTGTCGACCAAAAAGCGGCGTCCCGACCGCTTGTCCCACACATACAGGAGGCTATCCCGATGGCCAGCCGCCGTAGCCATCAGTGGCGGCTGGCTCTGGCGTTTCCCAGGAAGTTGCAGGGCGGGTTTCTGCGCCCCACCGCTGGTGGTAGAAGCACCATTGTTCATTGGCCTCCTCACCCCTGCCTCTGGGGTTAGCGGGCTCTGCAGCCGGGCCTGGTCTGGTTTGCTGCTGAGAGCGTGGCCTGGTGATCTGTGCGATGGATGCCCCACTCTCCTTCTTGGCTTTCCACAGCACGTCCGCCCAGGCCGCCACCTTCCGAGGGTCGCTGAAATCTGCGTCGGACAGCAGCAGGCATATGTCCTTGGGCAGCTGCTCCAGGAATGCCTGCTCAAACATGAGGCAGGGCTTGTGACCTCCGGCCAGGGAGAGCAACTCGTTCATCAAAGCTGACGGTGGCCTGTCTCCCAAACCATCCAGGTGCAGTAAGCGGGCAGCTCACTCGCACCGTGAGAGTCCGAAAGTTCTTATGAACAAGGCTTTGAATTCTGTGTATTTGCCATCCGCTGGGGGCGACTGTATGAACTCCTCAACCTGGGCCACTGTTTCCTGGTTGAGGGAGCTCACCACGTAGTAGTAACGTGTGGCATCCGAGGTTATCTGCCGAATGTGGAATTGGGCTTCTGCTTGCTGGAACCATAGGTGAGGTCACAGCGTCCAGAAGCTTGGCAGTTTTAACGAAACTGCATGAACAGATGCAACGTCGTTCATCTTCGGCCCAAATATCGTTTGGGCCGTCGGGGTCACCAATTGTAGCGATGTGCTACATGCAGCGCTAAAATAACGACACAGAGTCGGTGAGCTGCAGTTGCAAAAAGTGATTTATTCAAACTTCGCAGCCTCGCTTTAAAGCCTTCCTGATCCCGCCCTCCCCGGGTGGGAATGCTGCATATTCACAGTCCTGTCCTGCACGCGGGCTTTTCCCCTTGCTGGTAAAGCAGGCTTGGCACCCTCTTTGGAACCGGCCTCAATGCCGGCTCGCGCAACTTTGTGAGCCGTTTCGAGTGCGCTGGGAAGTGGGTCGCCACAAGACATGATTTTTCATGCTGACTACTGCTAATTAGACATTGTTCAGCCAAATGTTTTATAGATTCTGTTCCTCAGTAAAACTATTGAACATCTTTTCTTTGTACTTCTGTCAGTTAAATAAAGGTTCACGTGAATTAACATATCACAGATTTTTGGTTTTATTGGATTTTGGAAAATATCCCAACTTTTCTGGAAATGGGGTTTGTATATAATGTCCCTCAGACATACACAGTACTTTACACATGACAAGTAAAGCTAATTTTTAATCTTTTAAAGTCCTTTATCTTTACCTAACTTGCAAAGGATACTTCACGTCCTCTTTTAAGTCTCAAGATTTCTTCTCAAGTGTACTCCTACATTCCTCCTCAGGGTATTTGTTTGATCCCAGCTATCTGGACCCATACCTCCTTTCTCCTCCTCCTTGCCAGGCACCTTTTACCAGCAAATGGTCACTTCTTATTAACCGTTACAAAGTCAAAGTCGAGTATGTCATATGGACATGGGCATGTTTACACTAGTAGTGAAAAGCTTGTATGCAGCAGCGTCCACAAAAAAATAAACAAATTATACACCTTTTTCCCCCAAATTATAACAAAAAACCATCAATTTTAGTGAAGTGATCAAAGTGGTCATAGTGTTGCTAAAATGTAGTGATTAGGTTTGTGCCCGTTGGTTCAAGAACTAAATGGTTGAAGAGAGATAGCTGTTCTTGAAACTGGTGGTTTCTGATAGTACCTGTGAGGGATTGGGATGGCCCAGCAGTGGGGATTTTTGATGGACTTCTTGTATATACTACCTGTGGTGGGAAGGGATGAGCCTGTGATGTATTTAGCAGCGTCCACTATTCCCTGTAGCTCAAATTGTCAGACGTTCAAATTGTCAGACCAGACCATGATGCAACTAGAATCTGATTTATTATTGATAACATGGAACTCTTTGTTTTGTGGCTGCAGTGCAGTGCAAGACATTAAAAATGAAAAAATTAAAAGTTACAAAAATACATTAATAGCATAAAATAATGAGGTAGTCTTCCTGGGTTCATGAAGACTACCACCCCCCCACCCCCGACATTTGCAATCCATTCCTCAGATTTACTAATAACACCACTGAACCAGCTGGAATTCTGTGAAGAGTACATCTGTAGTAGTTTAATGGAGTGTTTGGTGACAAACTGTACTTCCATAGCATCCTAAGAGAGTAGAGACCCTATCCTGCTTTCCTATGATTTCATCTACATACTAGGCCCAGGACAGGACAGGTCATATGACATATTAACACCTGGGAATTTAAAGCTGCAAGTTCCTGTCTTATACCACCAAAGTTAACTCAAACCCAATTTAGGACTTTACCATATGGACCAGTCCTATCTTTTTCCAAAACTAATAAGAGTTATAGTCAATGGTTCCAAGGTGCCTTGCTCCACCTGAAGATTCCATAGCCTGGAATTTAAACTTGCCAGTTCCTACACTTCCTTTGGCTATGGGCTGGCACAGTAGCACAGTGGTTATCACAGCACTTTACAGAACCAGAAAATGGGGTTCAATTCCCACTGCTGTCTGTAAGGAGTTTGTACGTTCTCCCAATGACCATGTATGTATATATATATATATATATATACATATAAAATGTGGGGGGGGGGGTGTGTGTTTATATATATATAATGTGTGTGTGTGTATGTATGTATATATATATATATATTCATATTCCCAGGAGCTGATCAATAATTCACAACTGACTTCACTGCCCTCTGTTGCTGATTGGCCTGATGCAACTGATACCAATATATACACTGCCTTTGCCCTCTGACTCTCCCTACCCCATGCCCCATTTCCTCGCACCTAACCTGGCAGTTTGGAATTAGGCAGTGACTGACAATGGATTAGTTTGATAATACTGATGGTATTCTCAGTAATTCTCTCTTTCCCCTCCCCAGGATCGTTCCAAGCCCTGCAGAAAGATGGAATGATGGAGATAAACAAAGCAGATGTGAGTTGCCCACATCCTGGGTAAGGGCAGGGGCGGGAGGGGGAAGAGCCGGTGCAGAGTGAGGGGAGCCAGGGTTGGGCTTTACACTGCCGGGAACGGCCTGTACCTGAAGAGTCTGGGTATTGGATGTGCCCTTCCCTCACTGGGGATCAGGGTCGATGGGAGGGGTTGAGGGTTGGGATGGTGAGAGGGTCCTGCCCCGGTGGGGTCTGACCCATCACACCATGTTCCAATCTCACTAAGCTCCCTCCCTCTCTCTCTCTGTTGCCAGTGGCTGTTCCTGACCATGTCCGGCTAAGACTGAGCAGAAGACGAAGCAAGAGCCCTGCCTGCCTCTGCCCTGCTCCAAGCCTGCTGCTGACGGACAGTGTCTTCACAACATACCGCAATGATGCAGATCCCTCTCCCTGCTGTGTACGGCCCAGAGGTCTCGACCCCCCTCACACCCGTCACCCTCCCCCTCGTATCCTGCCCACTCATTCTGACTCGTCGCACCTTCCTCCCAACCCCTCGTCCCCTGATCTTTGCCTGCACTGGAGAAGCCACCAGTGACCAGACATGCTCTGTGTGAACCCCAGTGGAGTAGACGTTGGTCTCCTCTTCAAACCCCTCCCCGAGTCGGATGGGAACCGGACTCAGTCCTTGGTATGGCTTGCCTGGATCTCACACAGTCCCACAGCACCATCAGTCTCTTGTGCTGTGTCCCTCAGCTCCAGCTCTGGCTTCTGCCCACCCTCTTTCTACCTCATCCCCCCCCTAAACTCTCTATATTTCCCTCCTTACACCCCTCACCATCTTCCTGCCCCACCGCCAACCTGGTCCAGTGTTTGAGCAGTCCCTCCTTCAGTCTCATGTCTGTTTACTCTGGACTAGTGCTGTCAGTGCCTGTTTCTGGAGTCCACATACAGGAAGTGTCCATGTATGGTGTTTACCCGGCCCACCTCTGCCCCAGCTGCTGCCAATACACGGATTATAACCACTACACCTCCAATGGGCTGTCACGCTGGGGAGAATCAGCCCCACCCTGGGATCAAATGGTGTGAACTCCCCTCCCCCCACTTTTCCACCCCTCCCCTCCAACACCCCTGCCAGTCCCTGGGCTGGTACAGACTATACTCGAGCTTCCTCCCTTAGTGGGATTACATAGTCTGTGGTGGGACGTCCCGTCTCTCCAGCCAAAACTGGGGGACCAGACGGAGACCAGCACCAACCAACAATCTTAATAAAGCAATAAAGGACCAAGTCCTCGCACAGTCTTGTCTTGTCTCGTCTGGTCTCATCTCATGTGTGGAGAAATCTAGGTGAGGGCTATGGAGTGGTGGGATGGGTCAGCAGTGCCAGATGGGGAGGGTCATAGAGCTATGGAAATACAATGTGGAACCAGGCCCTTCGGCCCAACTAGTCCATGCCAACCACAGCATCTTCATTGCTAGTCCCAAATGCCCACGTTCGGTCCATAACTCTCCAAGCCCTTCCCCTGAATCTATCTATCCAAATGCCTCTTAAATAGTATTCACCTGGACCACAGCCTCTGGCAGCCTGTTCTGGGTACTCACTACCTTCTGGGTAAAGAGGTTACCTCTCAAGTCTCTCTTAAACCTTCCCCCTCTTAATTTGTATCTGTGTTCTCTTGTTTTGGACTCTCCAACCCTGAGGAAAAGACAATGACTGTCTACCTTAACTATATACTTCATGATTTTATAAGCTATATGCTTTATGATTTTATAAACATCTTATCTATATATTTCATTATTTTAATAAACACCTTATCTATATCCTTCATGATTTTATAAACACCTTATCTATATGCTTCATGATTTAATAAACAACTTATCCATACTCTTTGTGATTTTATAAACATCTATGAGGTCACCCCTCACTTTTCTATGCTTCAGGGAATGAAGATCCAGCATGGCCAAGCTCTCCTTGTAATTTAGGCCTGTATTCCATGCAGCATTCTTGTAAATCTTCTACACCCTCTCCAGCTTGATATCTTTCCCATAACAGAGTAACCAAAACTGTACATAATACTCCAAATGTGGCCTCACCAACAATTTACATAAAAGCAACATATGGTCCCTACTCTTAAATTCGGTATTCTGATGGATGAAGGCCAGCATGCCTAATGCCTTCTTCATCATCATGTTGTACTTGCTGGCTGCTTTCAGTGAACTATACATTTGTATTCCCAAGTCCCTCTGTTCTACAACATTCATCAGTACCCAGCCATTCACTGAATAGGTCCTACCTTGGTTTGAATGTCCAAAATGCATCACATCACACATATTTCAGTTGAAATGTATTTGCCAGACCTCAGCACATCTCTCTATCTGATCAAGATCTCTTCCCAATCCATTGTTGTTCATGAAATCTCTTAAATTAGCATCATCATCAAATTTGCCATCTACATTCATATCAAAATAATTTACATAAATACTGAATAACAGAGGTCCCAACATTGACCCATAGGGCACCCTACTAGTTACAGGCCTCCAGTTGGAGAATTAACCTCCAGCCGTCACTCTTTGCTTCCAGTTAGTGTGCCAATTCTGAATCCACTTTGCTAGCTCCGCCTGAATGTCATGAAACCTAACCTTCTCAAATGCGAGACCTTAATTAAAGTCCATATAACAATTACAGCATGGAAACAGGCCATCTCAGCCCTTCTAGTCCGTGCCGAACACTTACTCTTACCTAGTCCCACCGACCAGCACTCTGCCCATAACCCTCCATTCCTTTCCTGTCCATATACCTATCCAAATTTTTTTAAATGACAATATCAAACCTGCCTCTACCACTTCTACTGGAAGCTTGTTCCACACAGCTACTGCTCTCTGAGTAAAGAAGTTCCCCCTCATGTTGCCCCTAAACTTTTGTCCCCTAACTCTCAACTCATGTCCTCTTTTTTGAATCTCCCCTACTGTCAACGGAAAAAGCCTATCCACGTCACCTCTATCTATCCCCCTCATAATTTTAAATACCTCTATCAAGTCCCCCCTCAACCTTCTATGCTCCAAAGAATAAAGACCTAACTTGTTCAACCTTTCTCTGTAACTTGGGTGCTGAAACCCAGGTAACATTCTGGTAAATCTCCTCTGTACACTCTCTATTTTGTTGACATCTTTCCTATAATTCGGTGACCAGGGCAACATCCACTGCCCTGCCTTCAACTATCCCCTTAGTTAACTCTGGAAATCTCAAACATTTGTCAAACGTGACCTCACACATACAAAACCATGCTGACTATTCCTGATCAGGCCTTGACTGTCCAAGTGATGATAGAGCTTACCCCTCAGAATTCCCTACAACTGAAGGCAGGCTCACCGGCCTGTAGTTCCCTGGCCTGTCCTTGCTACCATTATTGAACAATGCAACATTAGTCACCAGTCTTCTGGAACTTCACCAGTGGCTAATGACAAAGCACATATCAGGTGGTTGGGCAGGGGAGGGGTTGGAGAGAGGCTCTCAAAGAGATGGACAAAGCAGTGTGAGTGCGGACTGATCATCGGTGGAACAGACAATGGGCTCATGAACCCTCATCACCATGGAGACACAGCCATAAATGGACTTATGGGAGCACTGCATTCCGGGATCTATGGATTCTGCACCATGATGGGGTGGGGAGGGTGTCCTATCTGCAGACAGGAAATGTGTTGGGGCATCCAGCTGCAGAGGGTTTTAAAAGTGAGACAGAGAGTTCAGGGCCTGTGTATTGCTGTTTATGAGAGAGATTGAGGCTCTTGTCAGGAAAATGGATGAGGCATAGATTAAGTATGAGCAATAAGATCAAGTGAATGCCTGGAGTACAAAAAAAGTACTTAGGAGTACTTAAGGGGGAAATCAAGAGGGCAAAAAGTCAACATGAGATAGTTTTGGCAGAAAAGGTATGAAGAACCCCAAGAGATTCCATGTGTATATCAAGAGCAAATGAATAACTAGGGAGAGAATAGGACCCTTTGAGGATCAATGTGGTTGTCTGTGTATAGAGCTACAGGAGACAGATGAGGTGTTAACTATTTCTCATTTAAAGGAGAGGACCGTGGAAGTTAGAGAATTCAGGGAAGTGAATGGTGATGTCTTCAAATATATCATCATTACATAAAAGGAGATGCTAGTGGTGTGGATGAATTTTCAGAGGCCTGATCAAGTGTGTCCTAGGACATCGTAGGAATCTATTTACTTATTTAGAGATGCATTGTGGAGCAAGACCTTCTGACCCAATGAGCTGCACCTTCTAGAAACCCACTGATGTATCGCTAGCCTAATCACAGGAAAATTTACAATAATCAATTACCCCACTAACTGGTATGTCTTTGGACTGTAAGAGGAAACTTGTGTAGTCATGGGGAGAATGTACAAACTCCTTACGGATGGCACTGGAACAATAAATTCTGGAATTCCCGAGCTGCACTGGTGTTGCACCAACTTGCTGTGCTACCGGGGGGAAGACATTTCTGGAACCCTGGTGGAGATATTTGTATCATCATTGGCTGTTTGGGGGGGGGGGGGGGGGTGTTGGTGGTCAGGTACCAGAAGACCCAGAGGATGGCTAATGGTGCCTTTATTTAAGAGGGTAGTAGTGCAGGGTTTTTTTTTTCCAGATTGAAGGCCTGCAAGCATTGGTGTGCCCTGTTGTTTGTCATCTATACAGTAGATTCCAGTTAATTGGGCCTTTGGTTAGTTGGAACAGCTGCTAAATTGGAACAACTCTTATAGAACAAAAACAAATTGAGAAAATTGCTGGGATTCTCTTCATTTATTTGGGGCACTATGCCACTTAACTGGGGCAGGAGACTTACTGAACACGTTCTAACATGTGTTCAACTGATGTTGTGTGGTGGTTAGATGTTGCACCGTGCTTAGAGCAAACAGTTTCTAAATAGTGTAGTTGCTTGTATTTTGGTTTAAAAAAAAACAGTGATAGTTGATAAGGAGTAATGTTTTGCTCACTGCGAATTTCTAGCATTCAGGCTTAGGAGATGCCAGAAACAGGCGGGTGTGAAAATGAAATGATTTCACTACTTCATCAGGTTAGGAACTATGAAGAATTCGAAGGTATCAACAATCATCTTGAATGTTACAATGAAAGTGAAGATTTGGAGAATGCAATTGCCAATAGCATTGGATGAAAGTAGTCCATTATCCGCACTAGGCATCTGTGCTGATTTTGTACATTGCATGCACTGGATGAATTCCTCCATTGATAACTATTAGGAACTATACAGTTTTATAGTAGCATGGTACTATTGAGAGTTTTCTAATTTGCTGTGTATTTCATTAAAATACATAATTTGTTACTCAGTTTGTCTTTTTTATACTTTTTAACTATTTCCAAGCATTGGCTAATTGGGACAGCCATTTAATTGGGTCAAAAGATACTGTTCTTGATGTGTCTCAATTAACTGGAATCCACTGTGTGAACAATTTTGATCTGACTACATGTAGCATGATTAGTAAGTCTGTGGATGACACTAAAATTTGTGGTACAGCAGATCAAGAAGAATTTAGAACAGTACAGCTCAGGAAGAGACCCTTCAGCCACAAAGTGTGCCAAACATGATTAAAACTAAACGAATCCCTTCTGCCTGTATATGATCCATACCCCTTTATCCCTACATATTCACCAGACCATAAGAAATTGGAGCAGAACTAGACTATTCAGCCCATTGAATCACCTCCGCTACTTGATCATAGCTGATCCAGTTAGCTCTCAACCCTATCCTGCCTTATCCCCAGAACCTTTCCCACCCTGACTTATCAAGAATCTATCAACCACTGCCTTAAGTACACTCAATGATCTGGCCTACACAACTGCCTGTGACAATGAATTCCACACATTCACCACCTTCATGCTGAGGAAATTCCCCCTCATTTCCATTCTAACCAGATATCGCTCTACTCTGAGTCTGTGCCCTCTGGTCCCAGACTTGCCCACTATAAAAAAAATAAATCCTCTCCACTATCAAGGCCTTTCAACATTCAATAGGTTTCAAAGAGATCTCCCCTCATTCTTCTAAATTCCAGTGAGTACAGGGCACAGAGCCATCAAACTCTTCTCATATGATAAGCCTTTCAATCCCAGAATTATTTTTGGGAACCTCCTTTGAACCCTCTCCAATGTCAGCACATCCTTTAGATAAGAGGCCCAAAACTGCTCACAATACTCTGTGAGGCCTCACCAATGCCTTATAAAGCCTCAGCATTACATCATTACTTTTGTATTCCAGTCCCCTCAAAATGAACGCTAACATTGCATTTGCCTTCCTCACTATCATCTTAACCTGCAAGTTAATCTTCAGAGAATCCTGCATGAGGACTCCCAAGTCCTGTTGTGCCTCAGATTTTTGAATTTTGCCTGTTTATAAAATAGTCTTCACTTTTATTCTTCCACCAAGGTGCATGACCATACACTTCCTGCCACTTTATTCTATCTGCTGTTTCTTTGCCTATTTTCCTAATTTGTCTGAGTCCTTCTGCAGCTTCCCTTCTTCCTCAAAATGACCTGCCCTTCCACCTACCTTAGTATCGTCCACAAATCCAAATCAATGTAAAAAAGATGCGGTCTCAACACTGAAACCCTGTTGAACACCACTAGTCACTGGCAGCCAAGCAGAAAAGGCTCCTTTTATTTCCAGACTGCCTCCTGCCAATCAGCCAATGCTCTATCCTTGTTAGTATCTTCCTGTAATTCCATGGGCTCTTTTAAGCAGCCTCAAAAGGCCTTTTGAAAATCCAAGTATGGAATATCCAATGATTCTCCTTTGTCTATCCTGCTTGTTATTCCTCAAAGATTCCAATAGATTTGTCAGGCAAGATTTCCCTTAAGGAAACCATGCTGACTTCAGCCCATTTTATCATGTGCCTCCAAGAACCCTTGTGGTGAACTACATATACCTGTCTGGACATGCCCCCCCCCCCCCCCCCCCCCACTGACTGCTCCTGTGGCTCCTTCCACAGACCCCTATATAAAGGCGATTGAAGGCACTGCTCCTCCCTCAGTCTTCAGGATGTTGTGTGGTGGTCGCTTGCTGCTGACGGTGCTTTCTTCCAGCCAACAAAAGCCTACCTTGACTCACATCTCCGAGAGTTATTGATGGTGCATCAACCCCTAAACCTTATCCTTAACAACTGACTCCAACATCCCAACCACTAACCGGCCTATAATTTCCTTTCCTCATCCACCCTCCATTCTTGGAGAGTGGAGTGATATTTGCAATTTCCAGTCCTCTGGAACCATGCCAGAATCTAGTGATTCTTAAAAGATCAATACTAATGCCTTCACAATCCCTTCAGTTAGCTCTATCAGAACCCTTGGGTGTAGTCCATCTGGTCCAGGTGATTTATCTATTTTCAGAACTTTCAGCTTTATAACTACCTTCTCCCTAATAATAGTAACTACGCTCACTTCTGCCCCCTGACTCTCTTGAACTTCCACCAAACTGCTAGTGTCTTCCGCAGTGAAGACTGATGCAAAATACTTATGCAGTTTATATGCCATTTCCTTGTCTCCCAATACTACCTTTCCAGCATCATTTTCTAGCGGTCCAGTATCTACTCTTGCCTCTCTTTTATTCTATATAAATCTGGGGGAAAAAACTTTTTGTATCCTCTTTGATATTATTGGCTAGTTTACCTTCAAATTTCATCTTTTTGCTCCTTGTGGGCTTTCTAGTTGCCTTCCATTGGTTTTTAAGATTCCCAATCCTCTGAATTCCCACTTTTTTTTTCAATATTATATGCCCTCCCTTTTGTTTTTATGTTAACTTTGACTTCCCTTGTCAGCCACAGTTGTGTCATCTTCCCTTTAGAATACTTCTTCTTTGGGATGTATCTACCTTGCGCCTACCAAATTGCTCCCAGAAACTGCACACATTGCTGTTCTGCCGTCATCCCTGCTGGTGTCCCTTCCAATCAGCTTTAACCATCTCCACTCTCATGCCTCTGTAATTCCCTTTACTCCACTGTAATACTGATCCATCTGTCTTCATTATTTTGAGTGTGTTGCTCAAGATTTCCAACATCTGCAGAATCTCTTGTGTTTAAGAAATTACAGGGTTGTGGACACAGCTCAGCACATCATAAAATCAACCTCTATTAACTCTATCTACAATTCCTGCTGCCTCAGAAAAGCAACTAACACTATCAAGGACCTCTGCTACCCAGTCATTCTCTCTTCTCCTTTCTCATTAGGTAGAAGATATAAAAGCCTGAGAATACAAACCAGCAGGCTCAAGGACAGCTTCTGCCCCCTTGGTTGTAAAAAATCCTTGATAGTGAGTCTGTAGGTGGTATAATCAGTTCAGAACAGTGGTGAATGAAGTTATTCTTGCCAGTTCAGTAGCCGGATGGTTGTAGGGTAATAACTATTCCTGAACCTGCTGGTGTGAGACCTAAGCTTCTGTACTTGGTACCTGATGGTAGTAGCAAGAAGCAGGCATGGCCTGGATAGTGAGGGCCTTTGATGATCAAAGCTGCTTTTCTTATGGCAGCAATCCATGTAAATGTACTCAGCGGTGAGGAGGGTTTCTGTGATGCACTGGCCTGTATTCACCACTTTCTGTAGCCTGTTCTGGTCCTGGGAGTTGGCATTTTCTTACCAGTCTGTGATTTAAATAGTTAAGAAACTCTCCACTGAAGTTTGTCAAAGTTTTTAGTGGCATGTCCATACCAGCTTGTAGTGACCCTTGCACTTTATTTGTCTACCCGTACTGCATTTTCTTTGTGACTGTGATACTATATTCTGCACTCTCTTTTCTTTTTACTATTTCAATGTACTTATGTACAGAATGCAAACAGAAGTTGTATCTGGGTACAAGTGACAATAATAAACCAAGCAACACACACAGAATCCTGGAGGAACTCAGCAAGCCAGGCAGCATCTTTTGAAAAGAGTAAACAGTCAATGTTTCAGGCCGAGATGCTTCATCAGAATGCCAATACCATTTGGAGTACCATGTACATTTCTAGTTACCCCATTACATTTTGGTAGGAATAATCAAAATAGGACATACATGGTAAATGGTAGGGCATTGAGGAATGCAGTAGAACAGAGTGATTTAAGAATAATGGTGAATAGTTCCCTGAAGGTGGATAGGGTGGTGAAGAAAGCTTTTGGTTTGCTGACCTTTATAAATCAGAGCATTGAGTATAGGAGTTGGGATGTAATGTTAAAATTGTACAAGGCATTGGTGAGGCCAAATTTGGAGTATTGTGTACAGTTCTGGTCACCGAATTACGGGAAAGATGTCAACAAAATAGAGAGAGTACAGAGAAGATTTACTAGAATGTTACCTGGGTTTCAGCACCTAAGTTACAGGGAAAGATTGAACAAGTTAGGTCTTTATTCTTTGGAGCGTAGAAGGTTGAGGGGGGACTTGATAGAGGTATTTAAAATTATGAGGGGGATAGATAGAGTTGACATTGATAGGCTTTTTCCATTGTGAGTTGGGGAGATTTAAACAAAAGGACATAAGTTGAGAGTTAAGGGGCAAAAGTTTAGGGGTAACATGAGGGGGAACTTCTTTACTCAGAGAGTGGTAGCTGTGTGGAACAAGCTTCCAGTAGAAGTGGTAGAGGCAGGTTCGATATTGTCATTTAAAAAAAAAATTGGATAGGTATATGGATAGGGAATGAATGGAGGGTTATGGGCTGAGTGCAGGTCAGTGGGACTAGGTGAGAGAAAGCGTTTGGCACAGACTAGAAGGGCCGAGATGGCCTGTTTCTGTGCTGTAATTGTTATATGTTATATTACTGGAAGCTTTGGAGAGAGTGCCGAAGACATTGCCTGGATTAGAGGATTTTAGTTATTTGGAGAGTTTGGACTTGAATTGTTTTCTTTGGAGCGCTGGAAGATAAGGGGTGAAGACCTAGATCGAAATTTATAAACTTATGAGAAGCATAGATAGGGTAGATAGACTGTTTTCCCAGTGTGAACAAAATGTCAATTTCTAGAACAAATAGGTTTAAGATGAGATAGAGGAAGTTTAAAGGAGATTTAGAAGACAAGTTTAATGTTATTGAAACCCAAATACTAAAAGCCCTGGAATGGAGTGGATGTGGAGAGAATGTTTCCATCAGTAGGAGAGTGTAAAATCTGAGGACACACACTCAGAATAAAAGGACGTTCTCCAAATCTGAGATGAGAAATTTCTTCAGTCAGAGGGTGTTGAATCTGTGAAAATTTTTTGCAACAGAAGACAGTAGAGCCCAAGCCATTGCTGTATTTGAGGGAATGATTGATTGGTTAAGGAGTTGAATTATGAGAGAAGGTGGGAGTTTAAAAATAACCAGCCATAATTGAATAGTAGAGCAACCTCAATGGGCTGAATGGTCTAATTTTGCTACTCTACGTTATGGTCTTTAGATAAGAACCATGTGCAGGTATATCAATTTAATGCAACTTGACATCATGGTCACACAGACATAGTGGGTTGTATAGAACATAGAACAGTACAGCACAGGAACAGGCCCTTCAGCCCACAATGTTGTGCCAAAACTATTAAATTAGTAATAAAATGGCTAACTAAATTAATCTTTTATGCGTACATAATGTCCATATCTTTCCATTTCCTTACATTTGTGTGCCTATCTAAATGTCTTTTATATGCCCCTAATACATTTGCCTCTCCCACCAAACCAGGCAGTGCATTCTGGGCACCCATCACTCACTGTGTAAAAAACTTGCCCCTCACATCTCCTTTGAAATTACCACCCCCTCACTTTAAATTCTTGCCCTCTGGTATTAGACATTTCAATCCTCAGAATAAGATACTGTCTGTTTACTCTATCTACACCTCTTTTATTCTTATAAACCTTCTATTAGGTCTCCCCTCAGCCTCTGCTGATCTAGAGAACACAACCCAAGTTTGTCCAGCCTCTCGTTATATATAGCACGTGCCCTCTAATCCAGGTAACATCTTGGTAAACCTCTTCTACACCTTCTCCAAAGCCTCAACATCTTTCCTATAATGGGGAGACCAGAACAGGTTGCAATACTCCAGGTGCAACATAACGTCCTGACTTTTCATCTCAATGCCTCAACCAATAAAGGTACGCATGCCAAATGACTTCTCTTCTTAACAATCCTATCAACCTGTGTAGCCACTTTTCGGGAGCTATGAATTTGAACCCCAAGATCCTTCTGCTCATCAACATTGTCAAAGGACTTGCCTTTTAACAGTATACTGTCTTTACATATGACCTACTAAGGTGCAACACTTCACATTTGTGCTGATTAAATTCCATTTCCCATTTCTCCACCGATATCTGCAACTGATCTATATCGAACTGTATTCTTTGCCAGTTCTCTGTGCTATTCCCAACATCATGAAGCTTCAAATCATCTGCAAACTTACTAACCTACCTATCTACATTTTCATCCAAGTCATTTATATACATCACAAACAGCAGAGGTCCCAGTACAGATACCATTAATTACAGATCTTCAACTAGAATAAGTCCCTTCAACCTTCTATGGGCAAGTCAATTCTGAATCCTAACATCCCATGCATCTTTATCTTCTGGTTGAGTTTCCCAGGAGGGACCTTGTCAAACACCTTACTCAAATCCATGTAGATAACATTCTCAGCTCTACCTTCATCAATCACCCTGATCACCTTGTCAAAAAAACACAATTGAGTTAGTAAGACACAACTTGCCCTGCATAAAGCCATGATGGCTCTCTGTAATTAGGCCATGGTTTTCCAAATGTCCATAAATCCTATCCCTAAACATTCTCTCCAGAAGATTCACCAGTCTATAGCTTCCAAGATTATACTTGGTTCCCTTCTGCAATAATGGAACAACATTAGCTAGTGCCAGTCCTCTGGGACCTTGACAATGGCTAGAGAGGACATGAAGATATTAGTCAAGACTCCAGCAGTCTTATCTCTTGCTTTTCTCAACAACCTGGGGTACATCGCATCAGGCCCTGGGGACTTATCTCTCCTAATACTCTGTAAGAGACCTGACACTACCTCCTCTTTCACCTTGAAATGCCCTAGCGTATCAATATGCTCAGCACTGATCTCCCTATCACTCATGCCCTTCTTGATAAATACTGATGTAAAGATTCATTAAAGACCTCACTCTTTCCTCCACATCCAAGCAAATGTTCCCTCCTTTAACCTTGAGTGGTCCTACCCTCTCCCTAGTTACCCTCTTGCTTCTGATGTATGTATGGAATGCTTTGGGATTTGCCTTAATCCTAATTGCCAAGGACTTTTCATGGCCCCTTCTGGATCTCCTAACTCCATTCTTGAGTACTTTTCTGGCTTCTTTACAATCCTCAAGATTATGGCCAATGGATGAATGAGAAAAGCGCGAGGATGAAAACATGGACAAAACAACCCAAACTAAAGAATGCAGGGGTTGTGAAATACTTGGCAAGTCAAGATGAGCATGTCCTCCATTCCCAGGGAGACTGGGCTAGTATCACAGAAGAATAACTGAGGACAGAAATCAACATTCACTTCAGAATGCTGTCTCACATCCATACGTGTTCCTCCAGATTTTGTTGGGCTCCATTGTAACGCTACAGAAGGTCACAGACCAATAGATCAGAATGGGAGTAGGATGAAGAAATAGAAGTACAGACACAGGCTCAGGGTTAAGAGGAGGGGTGACTGAGTGTAGGTGCTCTGTAAATACTGATAAGCCCAATGGCCCCACTTATTTTAGTATTATCCTAAAACTTACCATATTTGTACATTCTCATCCAAATCGTTGATGTAGATGATAAAGAGCAATGGGTCTAGCATCAAGCCCCAGGGAATACCACTAGTCACAGGCTTCCCATCCAAGAAACAACTTTCCACCATCACCCTCTGCTTTCTACTGTCAAACCAATTCCCTATAAAATTAGCTCTCTCCCTGATTCCTATGTGACCTAACCTTTAAGAGAAACCTACCATGCAAGATCTTATCAAAGACCATACTGAGGTCCATATAAACTATGTCTACTATCCTGCCCTCAGTGACCTTCTTGGTTATTTCAAAAAAACTATCAAATTTGTTAATGTGATCTTCCATGCACAAAACCATGCTGACTATCCTAAATCAACTTTCCAAAGTGTTTTTGGCAGACACATCTCCCAACAGCCCAAGAGTCACCTCACCAGACATTGCCTAACCTACACATGCCCTGCCCAGACACAGCCCGACCCAAAGACCCCATCCCTAGATGCCGCACAACCTACAGACTCCACCCTTGACACTGCCCCACAGACTCTCCTTTCCAACAGTTTACCCTTCCCCAGACACTACTGACCCACAGACTCCCCAGCACACTCCTCAGACACAGCCTGACTCCCTGACACACTATTACTTCAACAGACTCCCTACCATACACACCCCACCCACCACACATTACCCTCAAAACACTCCTCCCCATACACTCGCCCACACAGCACACTACTCCCCTCACACTCCTCTCCTCGGCCCAACCCATCACATCCACCCCCGCCCGCTCCAACACCAGGTGGGAGTTTCCTTGCGCCGGTGCATTGTGGGAGTATCCCTGGGCGGGCGCCGACCGAAGCTGGGATGTCGGCCGGTGATCTGCCGACCAGGTAGGTGGGGAGAGGGGCAAGGAGAATGTGTAGGAATTATGGAGATGGAGCAGGGCGTGTAGTCGTGTCAGTAAAACAGAAACCAACTCCACTGGCTCTGACCCAGCCGAAATCTTTTCCGGAAGGTCGGCACTGGACCACAGCCTCGGATGGGTGGATTAGAACTACAATTCCCGAAAGCCCTCGCCGGTCTTGCACCTGCGCGCTATGGAACAGCAGGTTCTCACCATGGCAGGATGCTGTGATTGTCATCCAGCCGTCCAATAGGTGTGGGAGGGCGGTGCTTCTGGGGACTCCTGCGGCCCCTGCTGGTGGTCTGTGGAGGTGCAGGCGCTCTGCAGTGCGGCGGCGGAGGCGAGCGGTCGGGCCCGGGCGGCCCGAGGGTGAGTGAAGGTGGGCGGGGGAAAGTAAGGAGGGAGGGTCTGGGGGAGCAGGGACAGAAAAGGGAGGGATCGCGGTGGATGGAGATGTGGGTTATAAAGGGGTTGGTGAAAAAAAACAACCAGAAGGTGGTGCAGTGGGATGGATGGGGTCAACCTGAGGGACAGTGCCCCCTCCCCCACACCCCTCCCATTCACTTCTCTATTCCACCTTACTCCCTCCATCCTCCACACCCTCCTCCTTCCTCTCCCTTCCCCACCTCCACACCCCCTCGCCTCCACTCCTTCCCTTCCCTCTCCCCTCCATCTCTTCCTCCTCTATCCCAACGCCCAACTGCTCTCACCTCTTCTCCCATCCCCTCTCGCTTTCCCTTCCACCCCTCCTCCTCTCCCGCTCCTTCTCCCCTTCCTGCCCTCCCCTCGCAACTCTTCATCTCTCTCCCCACCCTCCCCTTCCCCTCATCTTTCTCCCCTCCCTCCCCCTCATCCCTCCCTCTCCCTTCCCCTCATCCCTCCCTCCCCTTCCCCTCATCCCTCCCTCTCCCTTCCCCTCATCCCTCCCTCTCCCTTCCCCTCACCCCTTCCTCTCCCTTCCCCTGATCCCTCTCTCCCTCCCTCCTCCACTCACCTCCAACCCCTCCCATCCCTTCCTCCACTCCCCTCCCACCCCTTCCTCCCCTTCCCACTCTCCCCTCCCGCCCCTTCCTCCCCTTCCCGCTCTCCCCTCCCGCCCCTCCCTCTCCCCACTCTCCCTGCCCTTCTTCCTCCCCTGTCCTCTTTCCTCCCCCTCCCCTACACCCTACCCTCCATCCCCCTCACTCCTTCCCTATCCCTTCCACCCTTGCCCCCTCCCCTCACTCACTAATTCCAAACCAGGCTCAAGCTCATCTCCCTCTTTCCAATCCATGCCCCCTCTGTTCTTTCTGTGTGTTAGTATTTTTGGATTCTGGATGCTGCCGACCAATTATTACCCATCCCTGGAAAGCATTGTGAAAGATTGGCCCCAGCCACCTCTCACAGTTCCAGAGAGATCTGGATTTGATCCCACCCTCTGGTGCAAATTCCAGTGTCCTCCCACATCTCAAAGCTCTGCAGGTTGGCGGGCTAGTTGTCTAGGATTTAGACCCAATGAAGGAAAAGCGATATCCTTTCAAGCGGAGATGATGTGAGAATTGGAATGGAACCTGTAGGTGGTGACATACTCCTGCTTCTCTGCCCCTGACCATTTCTGTGGGACAGGTCACAGATTTGTGAGGTCCTATCAGAATACCTTGGACCTGTACATTTAATGTACTTAATGCATGGTACACACTGCAAACACAGTGTGCCACAGGCAGGGTGGGGAGGAATGGGTTTTGGAAATGGATGCGGACCCGATTGAGCGACTGCTTTCTCTGGATATTGTTGAGTTTGAAACTAGTTCAAGCCATGTTTACCCAGATCAGTGGGGAGTGTTCCATCATTCTCCTAACTTGTGCCTTGTAGATAGGGAAAGGCCTCGGGATGTTAAGAGATGATTCCCATTCTCTGGTCTGTTCTTGTTTGAGTGGCTGGTCCAGATGTTTCTCTTGAATGGTGACCCCTCCTCCCTTCCCAAACAGGTTGTTGATGAATTTCGGAATAAGTAGGCAGGTTCTTGTTGGAGATGCTCACTGCCTGGCAGTTCTATGATATAATTGTTATCTGCCTATGGCTGAATGTTGTCCAGGACTTGCTGTGTTCAGCACAAGCTCTTTCATTAGACAAGGAGTTCGGAACAGGAACAAACACTGTGCGTTATCAGTGAACTTCCTAACCTTCTGATAGAGGGAAGGTCATTTGTGAAATAGCTGAAGATGGTTTTCCCTGGGATCTTGTGAAAGATGTCTCGGGGTTGAGGAGATTGGCTCCCAACAATCACAACGATTTCCTTTGTTTGATATCTGAGTTTTCCCTTGGATTCACAAGTGCGAAGTATCTTACTCAGTCATCCCTTTTACCAGCATTTGGCCCACAGCTGCCTATTCAAATAACGGTCTATGTATTTAACTGTGGTGAGGGTCTCTGCCTCCTCCACCTATTCAGGCAGTGTGTTCCAGTTTCCAACCCCACTCTGAGGGACAACATACTTCCTCAAGTTCCTTACCTAAAATCTATGCCCTCTGGTTAAAAACACTTCGCTGTAGTGAAGAAACTGATCTGTTTCTTACCTTATCTTCCCCCCATCTCCCCCCTCCAAATAAAACAAGCCCACCCCACTTGTGGGATTAGTATAGATACGCAAAAACATTGCCATGGCACGTTTCTGTGCTATATGGCTCTGTGGCAAAATCCTGGTGAATCAGCTGTACATCCGCTCCAGCGCTATCACATCCCACAGTGTGGTGACTAGACCTGGACACAGTACCCCAGCTGTGTCCTCATCAATGCTTTGCAATGTTGTACCAGGACCTCCCTTCTCTTAGGCTGTGTGCCCTAGCTAAATAAAGACAAGTATCCCAATATGCCTTATTCATTGCTCTGTCTACCTTCAGCAATCTTTGAGCCTGTACACTGCTCTTCTTCATTGTCCTTAAACGACCCTCTCATCATGTCCTCCCAAAGCTTACATTAAATTCCACCTGCTGTGTTGTGCCCATCCTATCTGGACTAGATCCACTCTTACCCATTGAAAATGGCTTTGCATTACCTTTATCTTGGATTGCTCCTAGTTTTCCAAAACTAACTCAACTCTTGTGATGTTAATCCTGTCTCCCAAATGAAACCTCACCAGATCCAGTAATTCCTCATTGGATCAGAAATATGCTGCTGTTGAAACTGCTCCACAATTCATGGGTCTTGTTAGAGCTCGGTTCAGTTTCTGATTTTTCGGGAGTCAGGAATGATGTGCAATCTGAATTCCAAGATTTCAGTTTATTTCTGAGTAGAAGCAAGCATCCAAGCACTAAGCAAACTCAATAAAGAGCTGAGAAATTTTGCTTAGAGGTATATGGATGCGAAGACAAAAGAATAAAGAAGCCAAGATGGCACCTCTGAAAAATCTATCACTTTTATAATATGATAAGGAAAATTCCTTAGATAGGAATGAATTGGTTGAAATGAATTAGATAGGAATGACTGCATAATTAAAACAATTACATCACATGGGCAATATGCTAATACTGAGCCAATGAGAAAGGTGATAAACTGTTAGTTTAGCTGCTATACTGCTTTCTGCCAGTGAGTGTGAAAAATACATGAGTTTGTTTTAAAAGTACAAATCTTATAAAAGATATTATTTAAAAAATGGTAGTTTCCACTGGGCTCTTTCACGTTTTGAGCCAGTACCCTGCTGGAGAAGAGTAATGCTGAATTTAATCTTTGGAAATGTATCCTTGGCAGGTGGAGGCAGTGTCTGTGGAGAGCAGTTCGGTGGGGCTGTGGTAAGTTTCAAGGTAGTTATGGAGGATAAGGAGAGACCAGAAGCTAAGATTCCGGATTGGGTTAAAAATTTTAATATCATGAAACAGAACGTGGCAAACCTGAATCACTGAGGCTAAGGCTACAGCTGTACCTACAGATAAATCTAACTACAGGATGGCACTGTGGTGTAAGCAGGTAGAGCCATGGACTAAGGTCAAATGAAATTGGTGCTGTCTATGTGGTTTGCATGTTTTCTCTATGCCCAAGTGAATTTTTAGGCTTTGTCTCTGGGGTGTAAGTGAGGATTGGAATGTGGGAGGAGTCGATGGGTAAGTTGATGGTATGGTTGTGGGTAGTGTGTTTGGTATAGCCACTGGGCCGAAGGGTGTGTTCCTGTGCTGGAGAGCTCTGAGACTCTATAACTATAATGTTCAGAAATTATATAGAGGTCATGGCTAAAATGTCGTTATAAATGTGATAGGTAAGAACAGTGATTGCAAGGTACCTGGATCATGAGAGAGATTGTGGGTTGGATAAAGAATAAAACAGGAGGAACTCTCAGGAGCAGAGCTGGTGTCCGAAGGGCCAAAATTAGGAGGGCAAAAGGGAAGTGCAGAACATTTCACTGCTGGGCAAGGTTAAGGAACATCTCAAGGCAGTTTACAAGTTCATTAAGGGCAAGAGGGAAACCTGAAAAAAGGACACCCATCCATTAGGGACCATAGAGGCAGACTGTGTGTGAAGCCAGAGGCTGTAGATGAGTTCTGAACACTTCTCATTTGTATTCACTAAGAATATTGTGGGTGGGTAATCTGGGGAGGGGGCAGTAACATTCTACGACATGTTATCACTGAAAAGGAGGAGATATTAGATTCTTAGCAGGCTTAAAGGTCCTGATGAGATGTATCCTAAGCTGCTTGATGAGGCAAAGAGCAGATTGCTGGGGCACTGACAAGACTTTTAAGCAGAGTTGCTTTTGTGATTGGAAGCCCGTGATTTGTGAGGTACCAAAGCAAAACTTTGCATGTGAATGTAGGAGGTACAACGTCCTTCACCACAGTAAGTACAGAAGAGAAATATTCATTTAATGCTTTCCCATCTCTTGTGGCTCCACACATAGATAACCACACTGGTCCTTAACAGGACTTATTCTCTCCCTAGTTACCATTTTGCTTTCAATATATTTATGGGTCTTTACGGAATTCTCCCTTTCTGCCAAAGATATCTTATGTATGCTTTCTGCCCTCTTACATATACTCTACATTGTTTATATTTTTCAAAGGAATCTCTTATCTCAGTTGCTTATACTGTACCCGATTTCTGTCTCCTTTTTCCTGACCAGAGCTCCCATTTTCCGCACCCAGTGCTCCTTACTCTTACAGATTTGCCCTTCACTCTAACAGAAACATACTGTCTCTGAACTCTCCCTATCTCACTTCTAAAAGCCGCCTCCTTGCCAGATATCCTTTACCTGTAAACAGTCTCTCCTTATTTATTTTTATATGTACCTGACCAATACCATCAAAATTTACCTTGCTCCATTTACGATTTGATTTTGCGGACCAGTCCTATCTCTTGGGGTCCAGATACATGGTTCTCTAAAAGTAGCTGTACAAGTTGATCAGATGGTAAAAGAAATATAGCGTGCTTGCCTTCATTAGTTGAGGCATTGAATTCCAGAGCAATAAAGCTATGTTACAGATTCATAAATATTCTGGTTAGGCCACATTTAGAGTATTGCATTTAATTCTGGTTGCTTTATTACAGGAAGGATGTGGAGGCTTTTGAGGAAGGTGCAAAGGATGTTTGCCGGGAACTGCCTGGTTAAGAAGACATGTTTTAAGGAAAGGTTGGACATGCTAGTCCTGTTTCCTCTGGAGTAACAGAGGCTGAGGGGAAATGAGATGGAAGTTTATAAAATCATGTGAACCACAGTTAGAGTAGACAGCCGATATCCTTCTTCAAAAATTGCAGTGTCTCGTAGCAGACGATATGTATTTAAAATGAAATGAGGAAAGTGTTGGGGGCCTGGAATGCGTTGCTGGGGTGGGGTTGTAGATTAGATACTATAGGCGTGTTAAGAGACTCTTAGATAGGCAAATAAATATGCAGAGAAGGGTGAAATCAGATTAATTTGGAGTCATTGCTTTAATTAATAATATTGAATGGTCGGTCCTGTGCTGTGCTGTTTTATGTTATATCTTCTTGCATAACTTTTAAAACCATAGCTTTCTACCAGTAGCGTAGAAGTTAGCAAGACACTTACAGCTGGGGACATCAGAGTTCAATACCAACACCCTCTGTAAGGAGTTTGTACATTCTCCCTGTGACCACATAGGTTTACTCCAGGAAAGGCGTACTGGTTAGTAGATTAATTGTCATTGTAAATTGTCCTGTGATTATGCTAGGATGAAATCGGTGGGTTGCTGGCAGCGCAGCTTGAAGGGATGAAGAGGCCTATTCTATGTTGTGTCTCTAAATAAATAAGTAAACTGATAAAATTATGGTCGGTGGTCCCAAAGTGCTCCCTCACCGATTCTTCCGTCACTTGCCCTGCCTCATTTCCCAACAGGTGGTCTTGTGTTGTCCCCTCTCTAGTAGGGCCAACTAGATATTGTTTCAGAAAACTTTCCTGGACACACTTAACAAATTCTACTCCATCCGTCCATTTGCACTGTGGCACTTTCAGTCAATATGAAGAAAGTTGAAACTATCTACTATTAACAGCTCCATTATTTTGACACTTAACTGCACTATCCAATATTTGCTTCTGTGGTTACTACAGAGTATTGGGAGGCCTGCAGTATAATCCCATCAAAGTGATCATCTCCTTATTTTCAGTTTCTATCTACCAGATGTTCCCTTTGTCAGTGCTACTGTGATGTTCTCCCTGATCAGAAACACAATTCCTCCTCCTCTCTTCTTCCCCCACCCCCCACCATCTCAACTGCAGCATCTTTACCCCAGAACACTGAGCTACCAGTCCTGCCCATCACTCTACACTGGGTCACTATCACAGTCCCATATGCTGATCTTTACCCTGTTCGTCTGCCTTGGGTAATATGTTTTATCAATTGAGAATTAGCTGATAGAGAGAAGTTGAGGGGAGGAATAAACGGCAGTGACAAGAGAGTGTTGCAGGAATCAGAGCTGGGGTCCTAGCCACTCATGATGTACATCGGTGATTGAGGTATAACCGAGTCATGGAGTCTCATAGACAGGCATTTCAGCCCAACATGTCATCCATGCTGACTATCATGTTCTAATCTCATTCACCAGTACTCAGTCACAGTCTTCTGTGTTACATTTAAATGCTTATATGTGGGAGTCTGGCCTCAGCACCCCGTCACGGCATTTGTTTCAGGTTTCTGAGTATTGAGGGACGGCTGTGGGTGGTGGTTCTGCATGATTAATGAAGTATTATAGGCCATTTGAGATGGAGAGCGTGCAGACTCCATGGACAGTAGCTGAGGTCAGGATTGTACCTGGTCACTGGAACTGTGGGGCTGGAGCGCTGCTACCTGCCACCACTGGGTCTCTTTCCCCCCCCCCTCCCCCTTTACTCTATAATAGTTCTTGGGCTGTTCCTGTTGTTGCCTCTGTACAGGTGAGTCCTGTCACACTTTTGGCACATGTTCATGGTTTCAAAAGTCCATTGTTCTTCAGAGAATAAGGAAATTTGGTCACTTACGTATGTCGGTCACAACATACCCTTAGTTTTCTTTCACATTGCTTTAGAAACATAGAACATACAACAGTACAACACAGGAACAGATCCTTGGCCCACAATGTCAGTGTCAACCATGATACCAAATTAAACTGAATCTCTTCTGTGCCTGCACTTGATCGATATCCCTCCATTCCCTGTATCCTGTATATTGGTGTGTATCTAATAGTCTCTGAAACACCACTATTGCTTCTGCTTCTACCACCACCCCTTTCTCCCTGTACCAGGCACCTACCATATTTTTAAAAATTTTTCCCTTAAAATCATTTAAAATTTCCTGATCCACATTAAAGCTATGCCCTCTAGTACTTTACGTTTCTACTCTGGCAGAAAGATTTTGACTGTCAACCCTATGCCCTTCCACACTCCATACTATTGAGGGTTGGTGCAATTTTTCTCCTTCCAAACAATCCACAGCCGCATCTCTCCAGTCACATGTTTGAAGGGTTGGATTGCCAAGTCCTTCAGGGTCTGGGAAAGCCGTAGAGGTGTAAGGACCTGTGGAAGGAGAATTGTCCTGGTATTTGGTTATTATTTGTCATCATACATTTGAAGTTTTGCAAACATGGTAGTCTGTGATGGTTGGAAGCAGTGAGGAGAATTCAGTGCCATTGTTGGATCATCTGGTAGATTGCTTAATTCACTGACTTAATTTACACAAATTTGCATAAGTTGTCAGTTGTGTTAAATGCTCATTGTGAATCCACTCCATCTCTCCTCCAGTGTGTGGCTGGTTTGATCATTAGCTGCTTACGCTGGTTCTTGCATATAGAGCTGACTGTTCAGTCTTCCTATATGAGTTGGTCTATCTCTCCATTTGCAACTAAAATAGTATCAGACACCTTTGCAAAATGGAGTGTGCTGATATGTTAAACTATTGCTTTACTGTAAAATTTTAGTCTGCTGCTTTTCATAAAGTGGCTTTGTCATGATGAAATCTGTCGTTGCTCTCCTGGAGGTGTCATTGGCCAGATTCCTCCTGCCGCTATGGGTTGAGACCTGCAGCATGCTTTCATTCTCACTGGCCTCCAGTGTGTTTCCATTAATTTTTCACCACGTTTCTATGCAAGTTGTTGGTTACCTTTTGTTCTAGCTCAGCTATGGCAGCTTGGTCAAATTAACTGATAGGGTGCATCCTGACGTTTCATCTGATTTTTGGGACATTGTATTTATTTTGGACACGTTAAGGGAGTTCGATCTTTCAGTCTGAGTATTGATTTTGATTGTGTATTTAACTGATACGTCACCTTCATCCTTATTGCTGTTGCTTTGTTTTGGTTCAGACTGTGCTCACGGTAATATCTGCCTTCATATTGTTTATTGCAGTTCGGCCACCAGTAGACTGCACCCTCGCTCACAGCATGATTGGTTTCATACAATCTCGCCGATGCTGCAGGTCCATCGTTCAGCTTTCTCACACCGGCTCTTCCTTTAGCAGGTTGGCATTTTATCACTTAGGTGCTGTGAACTTATCCCTGGATACCCCAGAACTTTTACACAAATCTCTCTTCCCTTCTCTCTCACGTACTAAAATGCACTTCCCCAGAACTGAAATTATTATTTTTTTTAAAAGTGAACATTTAAAAAAAACTGCAGATGCCTTCCAAAAATCTGAAATCAAGTCACAGGGTTGTAGACAGAAGCAGGTCCTTTGGCCTGCCACATCCATGCTGACATTTTCGCCATGTACACCAAAAGATTGACTTTATTTGTCACATGCACACGATGTGTCATTATTTTTATGATGTGCTGGGGGTAGCCCACAAGTGTCGCCATGCTTCTGGCACCAGTGTAGTGTGCCCACACCTAACCGTACGTCTTCGGAATGTGGAAAGTAACCGGAGCACCCAGAGGAAACCTGCATGGTTGTGTGGAGAACGTGCCACTGCCTGTAAGGAGTTTGGAAGAATCAAACCCCGATCAGTGATCACTGTGCTACGCCACCATGCCACCTCATTTGCCAAGCCAACATTAAGATCATGTTCTCCTATGCTTATCAGAGAATGCTGAAAATGCTTAGTAGAACAGGCAAATATGTGAGGAGAGAAATAGAGTTAATGTTTTAGAATGAAAACTCTTTGTCAGACTTGCAGAACATTTAAAGTACAGTTCCTGAGAATATTTTCCAATTTCATTCACTGTAATTGAAAGGAGGAGGAGTTGCCTTTTTGACGAGGGAGGATATAACTGTGTTTAGAGATATTCTTGGGGGATTCATTCAGTGATGCCATATGTGTAGATCTTAGAAACAAGAAGGGGTGATCACTTTGATGGGACAGTTATAAGTTGCCCAGTGGTCAGAGGGAATTGGAGGAGCAGATGTGTACTGAGAGAGCAGATGTAAGAATGATAGGGTAGTATCAGTGGGAGGTTTTAACTTTCCTAATATTGACTAGGCCACCCATAGTGCACAGAGGTCAGATGGGGTGGAAGTTGTTAAATATGTTCAAGAAAGCTTTTTTATTCAATAAACAAATGACCATACAAAAGAAGGGACAACACAGGACCTCTTCTTGGGAAACGAATTAGGTCAAGTGACTGAAGTGCTAGTCACAAAGCATTTTGTGACCATAGACCATAATTAGTTTTGAAATAGTTCTGGAGAAAGGTAGGACTGGTCCACAGGTTAACAGCCTGAATTGAGGCAGAGCCCATTTTGGAGGCATTAGGCAGGAACTTGTTCATTAAGTGAGTCTGTTTGATGGTAATTGGATGACAGGGAAGAGGAAGACTTTTAAAAGTGTGATATCAAGAGTCAGAGAAATCAATGTTCATGTCATCAGGTTGGAGGCTACCCAGACAGAATATGAGTTGCTGCTCCTTCACCCTGAGAAAGGTCTCATTGCGGCAGAAGAGGAGACTGTGTATATCAAAATAAGAATGGGCATTGGAATTAAAATGGTTGGCCACTGGGAAATCCTGCTTGATGCAGATGAAGTGAAGGTGCTTGACAAAGCAGTCCCCCAATCTACGTCAGGTCTCAGCAATGTGGAGGAAGCCACGTCAGGAGCACCAGATACAGTAGATGACCCAGACAGATTTTCAGGTGAAGTGTTGTCTCACCTAAAAGGACTGTTTGGGTTCCTGATGGAGGAGAGGGAGGAGGTTAATAGGCAGGTGAAGCACTTCTTCCACTTGCAGAGTTAAGTGCCAGGAGAGAGATTAGAGGGGAGGTATGAATGGACAAAGTAATCACTGAGAGTATAATCCCTGCAGAAGGCGGAGAGTAGGGGCTGTGGGAGAGGTAAAGATGTGTTTGGTGATAGGATCGTGTTGAAGATGGTGGATGTTGCCAAGGGTGTTGTACTGGATGCGGTGGCACATTGGATGGTAGGTAAGGACAAGACGAACACTTTCCCTGTTAAGATGGTGGGAAGAAGGGGTGAGGTGGATGTCCGGGAAAAGCAAAGAACTGTGGGTGAGGAAGGAAAACCCTGTTTTTTGAAAAAAGAGAACATCTCTGATGATCTGGAAAGGAAAGCCCCATCCTGGGAACAGATGTGGTGGAGATGAAGGAACTGTAAAAATGAAATGACATTTTTACTGGTGACAGGGTGGGAAGAAGTATAGTTGTGATAGCTGTGAGAGTCAGTGTGTTTATAAAAGATATCGGTAGACAATTTGTCTCCCAAAATGGAGGCAGAGATCGAGAAAAGCAAGGAAGGTGGTGGAGGGCAACTGGTTGGGTCTGGCGTCCAAAAAACCATGGAGAACCTTAAGTTCTTTGTGGTGGGGGAATAGAAGTGTTTAGGGACTGGACATCCGTGATGAAAATGTGGCAATTAAGGCCAAAGAATTAAAAATTGTTGAGAGATAAAGACATTGTGAAGTGCTATGTGTGTAGGTGGAAAGGACTGAATAAAAGGGGGATAAACCAGGGCTTGACCAAGTACATCCTTGGACCTTGTGGAAAGAAATTTTGGAGGCCCTTTGCTTCATTTTTAGCCATGGTGAAGGCTGGATGGTGGCTAATGTACCATTATTTAAGAAAAGCAACAAAATGTGTCAGGGAACTACAGGCCAGTAAGTTTGATGTATGTAGTGGGAAATTACTGAGGGGGGGGGCAATTCTGAGGGATAGGATCTATCAACATTTTGATAGTGACTGATTAAAGGTAATCAGCATAGCAATTCATGCATCTTAAATTTTTTTTTGACGAGGATGATAGCAAGGTGGTGGACGGGTTATCTATACTTTTAGCAATGCTTTTGACAAGGTCCCTCCCAAATAGCAGGATAGTTTACAATGTTATATTTCAGTAGGAGTTTGAGGAGATTTGCTATGTCACCAAAAACTCTAGCAAATTTCTACAGATGTACCATAGAGATTTTTTTGGAAGATGTTGGAGTCTATTGTTAGGGATGAGGTTTTGAGGTACTTGGAGACTATTGATAGGGTGGGTCAAAGTCAGCACGGTTTCTGTAAGGGGAGATCTTCCCTGACAAATCTGTTGGAGTTTTTCGAGGAGGTAATAGGCGGGGTGGATGGGGGAGAGGCAGTGGATGTCATTTATATGGATTTTCGGGAGGCATTTGATAGGGTGCCACACGAGGCTGTTTATCAAGATGAAATCCTGTGGTATTGCAGGAAAGATGCTGGCATGGATAGAGGAATGGCTGATGGGCAGGGAGCAGTGTGGGAATGGGGGGAGAACCTTTTTTGCTTGACAGCTGGTGTTCCTCGGGAGTCAGTGATGGGACCACTACTTTTCACATTTTGTCAATGATTTGGATGATGGAATTGATGTTTTGTGGCAGAGTTTGTGGATGGTGAGGGGATAGGTGGAGGGGTAGGCAGTGCTGAGGAAGCAATGCAATTGCAGAACTTGGATAGATTGGAAGAGTGGGCAAAAGGGTGGCAGATGGAATAAAGTGTTGGGAAATGTGTGATAATGCATTTTCGTAAAAGGAACAATAGCGTGGACTATTATCTAAATGTGGAGAAGATTCAAACATCAGAGGTGCAGAGGGACTTGGGTGTCTTTGTGCAAGGCTCCCAGAAGGTTAATTTATGGGATGAGTCTGTGGTAAAGAAGACAGAAACAACATTGTCGTTTATTTCAAGGGGAATAGAATATAAAACAAGGATATAATGCTGAGTGTTCACAAGACAACTGGTCAGGTCGCACTTGGAATATTCTCAACAGTTTTGGGCCCCATATCTCAGAAAGGATGTGTTGTCATTGGAGAGAGTCCAAGGGAAGTTCACAAGCATGATTCTGGGAATGAAGAGGTTCACGTATGAGGAGCGTTTGGCAGCTTTGATTCTGCACTCACTGGAATTTAGAATAGTGTGGGGGTGGGGGGGGGAATCTCATTGAAACCTATCCAATGTTGAAAGGACTAGATAGGGTGGATGTGGAGAGGATGTTTCCTTTGGTGGGGGTATCCAGTACCAGAGGGCACAGTCTCAAAATTGAGGGGGTGACCCTTTAGAAGAGGTAAGGAGGATTTTTTTTTTATCCAGAGTGTAGTAGATCTGTGGAATGCTTTGCCACAGACTGCAGTGGAGTTCAAGTCTGTGGGTATATTTAAGGTGGAAGTTGATCATTTCCTGATTGATCAGGGCTTCAAAGGATGTGAATGGGGTTGAGTGGAATCCAGGATCAGTCATGATGGAATGGCAGAGCAGACTCGATGGGCTGAATGGTTTAATTCAGCTCCTATATCATATGGTCTTATTTTAAACTGGTTGCATCATCATCTGGTATGGAAGGGCCTGCACAGGATCAGAAAAAGATTCAGAGGGTTGTAATCTCAGCCAGCTCCACCATGAGCACTAGCTAGTCCACCGTCAAGGACATCTTCAAAAGGTGATGCCTCAAAAAGGTGGCATCTATCATTAAGGACCCCCTCCACCCAGGACATGCCCACTTCTAACATCAGGAAGGAGGTACAGGACCCTGAAAACACACTCTGTTTTAGGAACAGCTTCTTCCCCTTCACCATCAGATTTCTGGATGGACAGTGAATCCATGAACAAAACCTCACAATTTTGCTCTCTTTATACACTACTTATTTAATTTTTTAAAAATATATTTATTGTAATTTGTAATATGTTTTATATATTGCACTGTATAGCTGCTGCAGTACAACAAATAACATAGCATATGTCAGCGATAATAAACCTGACTGATTCTAGATCGCAAGTAGTTGTTAACTGTAATTAAATCAAACGAGATGTTTTGCAGATCAGTCACTAATTCAAAAACACAAGTGTTAATTATTTAAGGTTGAAATTGATCTTTAGAATGCAAGCTCTAAATTCTTAGTGTTATCATGTTAGAAAATCTATGTCTACCTTTGTATAAAATCCTAGAGCCAGAATAGAATGTAACGATGTATTTCACTTCAGTGTATCCAGCTCAGTGTGCACAAGGTATTGTCAGAGCCAACACTGTGGAAAAGCATTTCTATCTTTAATCCATTAATCTTTTACCCTTTTGGGTAACTTACGGAAACTCACACAAACTCCACTCAGGCAAGCAACCATTGGAGCTGCAAAAATCGTGAATATTAGGGCTCTCTTAAGAGAAAAGTCCTTGCTGAGGAAAACTACATCTGAGATTAGAATCAATAAACTTAAACTACTTCCTGAAATACCTTTTCAGATTTCCAAGTTACCCACGCTTAATATGTGTGAATGTTGTATCTAGAGCAAGGATTTTCTGCATAATGTATAACATTAGCCAGAATTGTACATGGTCATTGTAGAATTCAGGTCACGATTTTTTTTCTCTAGTACTCATTCCAAAAATATAATCAATTAGACCACTATGAAAGAGAAACAAAGGAGGACAAAATTAAAATGGGAAAGAAATAACAAAACTCAGCATGAGAATAGTAAACACGAAGATGATGGAACCAGCAAGGATGGGCAGTGAGTAGCGGAGGTAATGATTCAGCTCTGAGGATCCTGGTCACAAATGACCCACTAAGTATTGCAATATGTTCTTATTTTGTTTCAAATTTAATCTCATGCTTTCTTTGCAAATGACTTCCTTACAAAATGTTTTACAATTAATGTCCTCGGTAAGACAAAACTTGGAACTGTGCCGATGCATGAAGTGTAAAAGTGAGTGGAGTCTCGTGTTCTTGCTGCTGCTTAGAGACAGGACCACTAAAAACAGAAAACTCTGCAGCCTTATTTACAAGAATGTAGGATCATTTCCAATTCCTTTATAGCACTGTCTTAACAACAACAAACAGATTTCTGGCATTACCCCTTTCCTGCCCCACTCTCTCATATGTAACTGAAAGGGCATCAATTTCAAAGATTTGAGTGCCGTTTTAAACTTGGTGTTTTCACACTCTTCAAACCACCCAACATGCAACAGTGTTAAAGATCAGTGCAGAGAGATTGCAGAAGTGGTTGTAAATAGGTTGAATGAATGGACAGGGACACTGCAGGTAGAATATAATGTGAAAAAGTAGAACTTCCTGGTAGAAAAAAAGATCATTGTGAGTTTTGTTTAAGTCATGAGTGCTTGAAATACCCTGGTGTTCAGAGGGGCCTGAATGTCTTCATGTGTTAACCACTGAAGGTTAATGTTCAGGATAACACTTGGCAAGTCATTAGGAAGGCAGAGTTGTTATCACTGATTTACATGTTGTGAAATTTGTTATTTTGCAGCAGCAGTAAAGTGCAAACACAAAACTACAAAATAAATAGTACCAAAAAATGGTTAATGAAGTAGTGTTCATGGACTATTCAAATAGCTGATAGCAGAGGGCAAGAAGCTGTTTCTAAGTAATTGAATATGGGTCTTCGGGCTCCTGTACCTTCTCCTACTGGTAGTACAAGCAGAGGGCATGTCCCGGATGTTGAGGGTCTCTTATTGCAGAAAAGAAGACTGGAGACATCTTGTTGCAGTTGTTCAGGGCTCTGGGGAGACCACACCTGGAATACCGTGGACAGGGCTGCTAAGGAAGGTCAGAGATGTGTCTAAGGGAGTGCATGCGGGGATCATTAGGTTGATCTATTGGAAATGAGGTGGTAGTGGACAGGAAGCAGACTGGGTCTGTGCCTGAGCAAAGGAAGCTGAAAACGACCTAATGGGGGTTTTTAAATCAAAAAGGCCAATTGAATAGAAATTCAGCAGCTTTCTCAGAATTAAAGGGCATAGGTTCAAGGTAAGAAGGAAAATATTTAAAGGGGACCGAGAGACAAGTTTTCCACATGGAGAATGGTGGCTACATGGAACGAGCTGCCAAAGGAGGTGCAAGTAAATGACACTTGCACAGGTTCATGGTTAGAGGGATATGGGTCAAGCACAGGCAAATGAGATTGATATAGATAGGTATCTCAATCAGTATGGGCAAGTCAAGCTGAAGAGGCTATTTCTAAATCTGCAACTCTGATTTTATGGTGCTTGACAGGGTAGGTGCAGGGGTTATTTACATCAGCTGGGATATCACAGTTGCAGAGTAAGGGACGGGTCATTCAGGGCACAGATGCAGGGGAAGGTTCTCCATTCACCAAGCTGAGTCAATGAGAATGGGACTGATGGACATTGAGAGATGTGTGGAAGGGGCAGGGAGGTGGTGCTGAGGTCTGAGCAGCCCTGATATTACTAACTGGTAGAGTAGGTGCTGTAGCCAGATGTTTCTTTCTTTTGTTCTGAAATGGGTCTGAACTCAGGTCAGAGATTTAAAGTGATTGTTAGGAGAGTCAGGAGGGAGAAGAAGTAGGTTACTTTGAACTGGGGAATGGAGGGAGTTCTGAAACTCACTGCCTGGCAAAAACCCTCCCCAATGTTTGAACTACCATGAGCTGCAGGGCCTGGGTGGGGGGAATCCCTTTCCAATGGGTGCCCTGCTCCACCCCACCCCTTCCAGCCTCACTCCTCAAACACTCCTTCACCAGCTCCTCCCTTCCTCCTGACCCAGATCTCACAAACTCTCACAATCCACTTGTTCTCTGTCCCTCAGGTAAATGGAGTGGTTTGGTTGGGCGATGAGTGACCCCTCGCACGCGGCCCAATGCAGTGCCTAGCAGTTCCTGCACAGGAAGAGGCAAACATGAGTGGAGGAAGCGAGCAAGTTGACATCCTACCTGTGGCATTTGTGGTGAAGGATCGGTGGAAGGTGGTGAGTGAGACTGTACACCTCTAACATCTCACCCCCAGCCATACACCAGTACCTGTGTATCTGCACCAAAACACGTGAGCACCTCACCATCCCATTGATGTTTGTACACTTCTACCATCCAACAAATGCCTGCATATTCTCATCATACCCTGCCAATGCCTGTACACCTCCACCATGCACCAGTGCATGTACGGCCCCTACCATCTCAGCAATGCTTGTACATCCCATCAGTGCTGTACAACACAACCACATACCAATGCTTATACATCCCGACCATACACTATGCCTGGACACCCCCAATCACTCACCAACACTCATTCGTACCTCACCTATCCCTTTTAAAACAACTACATTGAGCCATCCTCCCCTGTCAGTACTCCTTCCCCAGGACCCCTTCACTGACTCCCCCCACCTGTTCGGCCTCCCGCTCCTGTCATTGCATTCCATGTGTATCCTCTACGAGCGGTGACCAACCCTGGACTAGTAGGTGTCCCCTTGAGCACTCTGCTGTGTGCCCCTCCACAGCTGAAGAAGATCGGTGGTGGGGGTTTCGGAGAGATTTATGAAGCCACAGACCTGCTGCTACGGGAGAATGTAGCCCTGAAGGTAGAGTCTGCCCAGCAGCCCAAGCAGGTACTCAAGATGGAGGTGGCCGTGCTCAAGAAGTTACAGGGTAAGGGGCTCAGCCATTCTGTTGCCTCAGCTCTCCCCACTCCATCCTCCCTCACGTGTACCCTTCCAAACTTCTCCCTCCTTCCATCCTGACTCCTTTCCCATCCTTTACCCTTCCACCTCTCTCCCTGACCCCTGCCCCGTCTTTACCCTAACCTAGCCTCTCACTGTCCCTCTCTCCCCAGCACCAACCCCCACCCCAATTCCTCCCCACTCTTCCCCAACCCCTCTCCCTCCTCCTCTCTCTCCCAATAACCCCAACCCCCGCTCCCCCAGTGTGTGCCTGTACCTCCCAGTGATCCGTGCTGTGCTGTGTTGATGTGCAGGGAAGGACCACGTGTGCCGCTTCATCGGTTGTGGCCGGAATGAGAAGTTTAACTACGTGGTAATGCAGCTTCAGGTAATGACTCCCATCATCCCCACACCCCTTCACCAGACACCAGCCGGGACAACCTGTGCTGTACTGTGGGCTGGCTCCCCACCCTCCCCACCAGTACTGGTATGGGCTGAGCTCTGACGGGAATCAGATGAGGCTGCACCCAGCCGACTTCTCAGAGAGCTGCTCAGCCCCAGATCCCCGGTCATCCAGTGGGCAAACAGGCCCTTTGACTTAACTACTCCATGCTGACCAAGATTCCCAACTAGACCCATATCCATCTAAACCTTTCCATAAGACATAGAAATAGAAGTAGGCCATTTGGTCCATCGACTCTGTAATGGCACTTAATCATGGCTGATTCTTTTTCCCCCCTCCTCAGCCCCACTCCCCAGCTTTCTCCCCCTAACCATTGATGCCATGTCCAATCAAGAACCCATCAAGCTCTGCCTTAAGTACACCCAGTAACCTGGTCTGCACATCTGCCTGTGGTAATAAATTCCACAAATTCACTACCCTCTGGCTAAAGAAATTTCTCCACAACTATATTTTAAATGGACACCCCGCTATCCTGAGGCTGGGCCCTTTTGTCCTAGACTTCCCCACCTTGGGAAACTTCCTTTCCGCATCTACTCTGTCTAGGTCTTTCAACATTCGAAAGGTTTCAATGAGATTCCCCCTCATCCTTCTGAATTCCAGTGAGTACAGACTCAGAGCTGTCAAATGTTCCTTGTATGCTAACCCTTTCATTCCTGGAATCATCCTTGTGAACCTCCTCTGAACCCTCTCCAATGCCAGCACATCTTCTCTGAGATGAGAAGCCCAAAATTGTTCACAATACTCAAGGTGAGGCCTCACCAGTGCCTTATAAAGCCTCAGCATCACATTCCTGCTCTTGTATTCAAGACCTCCTCACCACCAACTCCGCTTGCAAATTAACCTTCGGGGTGTTCTGCACAAGGACTACAAAGTCCCTTTGCATCTCAGATTTTTGGGTTTTCTCTCCATTTAGAAAATGGTCTGCACATTTATTTCTACTTCCAAAGTGCTTGACCATGCATTGTCCAACATTGTATTTCATTTGCCACTCTCTTGCCCATTCTCCTGATCTGTCTAAGTCCTTCTGCAGCCTACCTGTTTCCTCAAGACTACCTCCCCTCCATCAATCTTTGTATCATCTGCAAATTTGGCAACAAAAAGTTCTATTCCATCATTTAAATCATTTATATACAGCATAAAAAGAAGTGGCCCCAACACCGACCCCTGTGGAACACCATAGGTTACTGGCAGCCAACCAGAAAAGGATCTGGTTTTATTCTCACTTGCTGCCTCCTACCAATCAGCCAATGCTCTAACCGTGTCAATAACTTTCCTGTAATACCATGGGCTCTTAACTTGGTAAGCAGCCTCATGTGTGGCACCTTATCGTAGGCCTTTTGAAAGTCCAAGTATACAACATCCACTACATCCCTTTTAACTATCCAACATATAATCTCCTCAAACATTTCCAATGATTCATCAGGCAAGATTTCCCCTTCAGGAAACCTTGCTAATCTTGTCCAGTGTCACCAGGTACTCCATAACCTCATCCTTAACAATTGACTCCAACATATCCCAACCACTGAGGACAGGCTAACTGGTCTATAATTTCCTTTCTGCTGCCTTAAAGAATGGAGTGACATTTGCAGGTTTCTAGTTCTCTGTCACCATGCCAGAGTCCAATGATTTTTGAAGATCATCACTAATGCCTCCACAATCTACCTCTACCTCTTTCAGAATCTTAGAGTGCAGTTCACCTGGTCCAAGTGACTTATGTACCCTTAGGTCTTTCAGCTTTTTGAGGATCTTCTCTTTCGTCATGGTAACTGCACTCACTTCTCTTCTCTCACACCTGTCAATATCCGGCATAACCTCATCCACAGTGAAAACTAATGCAAATACTCATATAGTTCATCTGCCATCTCCTTGGCCCCCGTTATTATTTCTCCGGCTTCATTTTCTAGTGGTCCTACATCCACTTTTATTTTTTACATGCTTTTATTTTTTACATGCTTTTATTTTTTACATTCTCTATACACTTTATTGTTTGCTAGCTTGCTTTCATGTTTCATATTTTCCCTCCTAATGATTCTTTTAGTTGCTCTCTGTAGGGTTTTCAAAGATTTGCAATCCTCTGTCTTCCCACTAATTTTTGCTTTGTTGTATGCCCTCTCTTCTGCTTTTGCATTAGCTTTGACTTCCCTTGTCAGCCACAGTTGTACTATTTTGTTATTTGAGTATTTCTTTGTTTGTGGAATACATCTATCCTGCACCTTCCTCATTTTTCTTAGAAACGCACACCATTGCTGCTCTGCTGCCATCCCTGCCAGTATCTCCTTCCAATTTACTTCGGCCAACTCCTCTCTCATACCACTGTCATTTCCCTTACTCCACTGAAATACTGCTACATTAGACTTTACTTTCAAGTTGAACTCAAATCATATTGTGATCACTGCCCTAAGGGTTCTTTTACCTTAAGCTCCCTAATCACCTCCAGTTCATTACATAACACCCAATCCAGTATAGCTGATGCCCTAGTAGGCTCAACGACAAACTGCCCTATAGAGCCATCTCGTTAGCTTTACTGTCTATTTATGTGTGCAAGTACCTTTTAAATATTAATGTATCTGTCCCATTCACTTTCTCTGGCCGCTAACTACTGAGCACGCTGATGAGAGTGCTGCCTCTCAGATTCTTACTATATCTTTCTCCTCTCATCTTAAGCCTATACCGTCTAGTTCTTAGTTCCCTAACCCTGGGAAAAAGACTGTTTCCAGTGATTCTCTCTGCCTCTCGTAACTTTATACACTTGTTTAAGATCACCCTACAAGAAGTGTATGAGTTTAATAAAGGGTAAGTTTGGAGGGCACAAAGAGGAATGAGAGAGATCTGGTTGGCAAATTGAGGCAAAGTCCCAAGAGATTCTATGGCTATATTAAGAGTAAAAAGGTGGATGGGAGGGAATAGGTCCCTTAAATATCAGCATGGCCATTTGTGTTGAACTCAAGGAAATTGAAGAGATTTTTAATAAATATTTTGTTTTATGTTTTTCTGTGGATAAAATGATAGAAGTGAAAGAAGTGGGGGAAATGGATGGTCGTTTGGAACACATATCATTTGGCAGGACGGAGGCTCTAAAGGTGGTAAATCCACAGGACATAACCTGGTGCATTCTCAGATCTTGTAGGACGCTAGAGTCATAAGATGGCACAGCACAGAATTAGGCCCTATCACCCAACTGCTCCATCCAAGCTATTGCCATTTACCAGCATTTTGCCTATAACTTTCTAAAACCATTCTGATCCATGTACTGTCCAACTGATTTTAGTAAGTTGTAATGTATCAGCTTCAACCACTTCCTCTGAAAGCTCATTCCACATAGATAGCATTCTTTTGTGTAAAACCGTTGCCCCTTAAGTTTCAGATAAATCGTTCTCTTCTCACCTTCAACCAAGAGAAGAAATTATGGATGCGCGTACTTCCACAATTGATTTATCTCTGACCACAGGTGAGCTTTTAGATGATTGGAGATAGGCTAATGTGGACCCATTTTTCAAAAGGGGTGGCAAAAACAAACTGGGGAACTACAGGGCAGTCTGATGTTGATGGTGGGTAAGTTGCTGGTTAGGATTCTGGGAGACAGGATCAACCAGCATTTGGAGAGACATGGTCTGATTTGGGATAGTCAGTAAGGCTTTGTGTGTGGGAAGTTGTGTCTGCCAAATCTTTTGGAGTTCTTCAAGGATGTAACCAAGAGGGTAGTGGGTGCTGTCTATATGGACCTGAGCAAGGCCTTTGACAAGATCCCTCATGGCAGGCTAGTCTAAAAGGTGAGATTGTATGGAATGCAGGGGAAGATGGCTGACTGGATGCATGGGCTCAGTGAAAAGAAGCAGAGGGTGATGGTCGAAGGTTGTTTTACAGATTGGAGGCCTGTGTTTAGTGGTATGCCATGGCGGTTGATGCTGGGACCTTTATAATTTATAGTAACAATGTGGATGTGAATATACAAGACATAGATGGTAAGTTTGTTGATGATACTAAAATAGGCAATATTGTAGGCAGAGTAGAAGTTTGTGATAAATTACTGGGGGGGGGGGGGTTGCAGATCCTGATCATGTAATAGGGGTAGCTAGGGCTAACAAATGGCAAGTAGCTGTCAACCTAACAAATGTGAGGTGTTAACATTTTTGGAAGGTGAAATGAGGGTAGGACTCTCCTGGAGTGCACATGCACAGTTTGCTGAAAGCAACATCAAAGCTAGATAGGGTGGTCAAGAAGGCATTTGGTTTGTTGGCCCTCATCGGTCAAGGTATTGAGTATAGGAGTTGGAGTATATTGTTGCAGTTATATAAGACATTGGTGAGGCCATGCTTGGAGTATTGTATACAGTTTTGGTTGCCCTGATATAGGAGATATGTTTTAAAACCAGGAAGTGCAGAAAAGATTTACCAGGATATTGCTTAAACTTGAGGGCCTTAGCTACAAGGAAAGGTTGCATCGACTAGGATCTTATTCCGTGGAATGTAGGAGATTGAGGAGTGATCTGATGGAGGTATGTAAGATAATATGGAACACATAGAGTAAAAGGCACTAGTGTTTTTTTCTCAGTGAGAGGGCGGTTAAAAACAAGGCAACATAGGTTTAAAATCAGGCATAGGTTTAAAATCTATACTCAGTGCTCCTAATGATGAAAGCCAGCGTACCAAAAGCTGCCTTCACCACCCTGTCTACCTGTGGCACCACTTTCAGGGAACTGTGTACTTGGGAATTATTTAGACTAGTTTTATTAATTCTTCCCACACTTGCATCAGCTCCTCCCAGATTCTACCCTTTACCCACACACTTAACCCACCTACCCACAGGTCCTTGGGGTGTGGAGGAAACCAAAGTGGTCACAGGGAAAATGTGCAATCTCCACACAGACAATGCTGAAGGTCAGGATCAAACCTGGGTCTTCCATAGAACATACACCACCAGACAGGCCATTCAGCCCATGATGTTATAGCAATCTTGATGCCAAATTTTACAAAATATCCTCCTTTTGTGTATCATTCATATCTTTCCATTTCCTTCGGTGTCTATGTAAAAACCTCTGAAATGTACCCAGCTGCCTGCTTCTATCACCACCCCGGTTCCCTATTCCAGGCACCCACTACTCTCTACGTAACAAAAAAAAACTTGCTCCTCTCATTATCTTTAGCCCATCTAACTTTAAAAACATGGCCTTTCTACCTGAGGAAGAGATTCTGACTGTCTACCCCATTAATGACTCTCATTGTTTTAAAAACCTCAGCTTACGATACTCCAAGGAGAACGAGCCATGTTTGTCCAAGCTCTCCTTATAATTCATACTGTCTAATCCGGACAGCATCCTAGTAAACCTCTTCATCCTCTCAATAATCCTTTCTGTAATGGAGCAACCAGAACAGCATGCAATACCGCAAGTGCAGATTAACTGAAGTTGCACATCGCTGCAATAGGACTTCCTTACTCTTATATTCAACACCCCTACCAGTAAAGGCAAGCATTCATACCCCTTTTCCACCTTATCCATTTGCATAGCCACTTTCAATGAACTACGCATTTGGACCCCGAGGCCCTTCTGAGAGATAAGAAGGCAGTGGCTCTACCTGCTGTGTTGCTTGGGTTTCCCAGTCATGTTTTCTTCAGGATTTCTCTTTCCATCAGCAGTCAGTCCACCATGACTCTTCTCTCCACCAATCCCCTTACCCACAGCACACATCCTCCTGGGGCCTGAGCCAGGTCTCTGAAGATGCTGACCAGCTATACCTGGTGCCCTTCTCTCAGTGACCTCTCTACCTCTGTTATCCCACAGCAATCCTGTGTGATACTCCTGCTAGCTGCTCCCTCCCCAGCACACCACCTTCCCCTCCCCCTCACCCCACCCTTCCCTTGCAAACACAGCAACTCTCTCCCTCCCAAACACACCTCCCCACCACTCCCTCCCTAACATAACTCTCCCACCTCTCCCTCCCTGACACAACTCTCCCACCCCTCCCTCCACACCTCCCCACCCCTCCCTCCCTAACATAACTCTCCCACCTCTCCCTCCCTAACACAACTCTCCCACCCCTCCCTCCACACCTCCCCACCCCTCCCTCCCTAACATAACTCTCCCACCTCTCCCTCCCTAACACAACTCTCCCACCTCTCCCTCCCTAACACAACTCTCCCACCCCTCCCTCCCTAACATAACTCTTCCACCTCTCCCTCCCTAACACAACTCTCCCACCCCTCCCTCCCTAACATAACTCCCACCTCTCCCTCCCTGACACAATTCTCCCACCCCTCCCTCCACACCTCCCCACCCCCCCAACACAACTCTACCACCCCTCCCTCCACACCTCCCCACCCCTCCCTCCCTAACATAACTCTCCCACCTCTCCCTCCCTAACACAACTCTCCCACCCCTCCCTCCCTAACATAACTCCCACCTCTCCCTCCCTGACACAACTCTCCCACCCCTCCCTCCACACCTCCCCACCCCTCCCTAACATAACTCTCCCACCTCTCCCTCCCTAACACAGCTCTCCCACCCCTCCCTCCACACCTCCCCACCCTCCCTCCACACCTCCCCACCCTCCCTCCACACCTCCCCACCCCTCCCTAGCATGTCCCCCACCCCTCCCTCCCTAACACAACTCCCCCACTCCTCCCTCCACTTCCCCACTCCTCCCTCCCTAACATAACTCTCCCAACCCTCCCTCCCTAACACAACTCCCCCACTCCTCCCTCCACTCCACTCCCTAGCACACTTCCCAACCACCCGTCCCTCCCTAACACACTACCCAACCACCCCTTCTTCCCTAGCATGCCCCCCACCCCTCCTTCCCTAACACAACTCTTCCACCCCTCCCTCCACACCTCTCCTGCTCCTCCCTCCACACCTCCCCACCCCTCCCTCCCTAACATAACTCTCCCATCCCTCCCTCCACACCTCCCCCACCCCTCCCTCCCTAACATACCTCCCCACCCCTCCCTCCACAGCTCCCTCACCCCTCCCATCCTAGCACACCTCCCAACCACCCGTCCCTAACACGCTACCCAACCACCTGAACACCCCTCCCTCCCCAACACGCCACCCAAACACCCCTCCCTCCCTAACATGCTACCCGAACACCCCTCCCTCCCTAATACGCCACCTGAACACACCTCCCCACCCCTCCCTCCCTAACACGCCACCTGAACACCCCATCTCAACACGCCACCCGAACACCCCTCCCTCCCCAACACACCTCCCCACCCCTCCCTCCCTAACACGCCACCTGAACACCCCTCCTTCCCCAGCACACCTATTCACCCCTCCCTCCCTTACCTCCGCATCCCATCATCCCCATCACAGCCCCTCCCCTTCCCCAATACAGTACTTACCCTCCCTCCCCAGCACAACACCTTACTGCCTCTCCTTCCCACTCCAACACAGAGCTCTCCCTCCCTCCCCCACACTAAAAGATTCTGGACCTGTTCCTGTGTCTACCTGGAGGGAGTGGTGCAGTAGGGCTGTCGGGTTGGGGGGTTGTTACCACGCAGACAAAGCCCCCCCCCCCCCACTCCATTGCAATGCTGATACTTACTGTGTTCTCCAGGGCCGTAACCTTGCCGACCTGAGGCGCAGCCAGCCACGGGGTACCTTCACTATGAGCACCACCCTGCGCCTGGGCAAGCAGATCCTACAGTCCATCGAGGCCATCCACTCTGTCGGCTTCCTGCACCGTGACATCAAACCGGTGAGTTGTGGGTGGAATGGGGGTAGCTGGACGAGCAGAGAACCTACTGAGGCGGTGGCATTGGAGGTGAGGGTAGAGCAGAGGTTCTGTGTCTCTACCAGCACCACTGGAGGGCATTGACAACCTGCACAGTGCACCCAGTCTTGAGTACACTCTCTGAGGGGGTAGTTCATGTAGGGGAGTCTCACGACATTGAACAAAACATCAGGGTTTGCACTTGAGCACTGTCACTGTGTTATGGGCTTAGAGTGGGCAGAATTTGTTAAATGTGTATAGGAAAGTTTTCTGCAACAATACTCAGATGGCCCTTATGAGAGGAGGCAACACAGGACATCCTGTTGGGAAATGAGGTAGGAAAATGATTGAAGTGTCAGTGCTGGAGCACTTTGGGACCAATGACTGTTTTAAAATATTTCTGGTGAAAGATAAGACTGGTCCATAAGTTAAAATTTTTAAATGGGGTAAGGATAATTTTGATGGTATTAAGCAAGAACTTGCTAAGATTGATTTGGGAGAGGATGTTTGTAGGTAAAAGGATGCCTGCTAAAGGGAAGTTTCTAAAAGTGAGATGGGTAGAGATCAGGTTCAGTGTGTTCCTGTGAAGGGCAAGGCTGGCAGGATTAGGGAACTCTAGTTGATGAGGGATCAAACAATTCCCTTGAGTACATTAGCAAACCAGGAAGGTAAAAGAGTTATATAACAAATAGGGGTTTAAAAAACTAGAAGATTCCATTCTAGTATATTAAAAGTAAAAGTGTAATTAATGAGATAATAGGTCCCCTTAAGAATCAGTGCAGTTGTCTATGTGTGGAACCACAGGAAATGGGCAAGTGTTAACAGAATACTTCTCGTCTGTACTTACCATGGAGAAAGTCACAGAAGCTAGCGAGTTCAGGAGGGAGAACAGTCGTGGAACATAGCGATATCTGAGGAGGTGTTGGCGTTTTTGAAATGCGCAGAAGTGGATTAATCCACTGGGCCTGACCAAGTGTATCCTGGAACAGTGTGAGAAGTAAGGGAAGAACTTGCTGGTGACATGACATCGCAGATACTGTAATCTGAAGCAAGAGAAAACAACTGCAGGAGGAGCCCAATGGGTAAAGCAGCGTTTGGGGAGGTAGAGGAGTAGTCAGTTTCTCGTTCATACCCTGTATCAACATTATAAGTTTCCAGTGCCCTGGTTGGGATTTTTGTAGCTTCATTAGCCACAAGGGAAGTACCATGAGACTAGAGGATACTTAATGCTGTACCTCTATTTAGGAAGGGCTGCATAGTCAAGCCAAAGAACAACAGGCTGATGATCAATGCCGGAAGATGCTGGACTACATTTAAGAGGCATTTAGACAGATATTTAAATAGGCAAGGCAGCGTAGAAAGATACAGTCCTAATGTGGATAAATGGGGGTGATTTTGATGGGCAAAGAGGTTAGCATGGACTGAGTGAGGTTAGCATGGACTGAGTGAGCTGAAAGGCCTGCGTCTGTGCTGTATGACTTTGATTTTATGTGTTGCTGATAAATACTGGAGGTTTGTGTCCATTTCTGGCCCATACTTCGGGAACTGTGGGGAGACTTTGGATGTGTGCCCAAGAAATTCACTAAGGTATTTCAGTGATGAGGGAATTAATTTCTATAGACAGACTGCAAAGCCTGGGGTGGTTCTCCCTGAAACCATTGCAGAGATTGAAACAGAAAACACATCCCAGTGGTGTAGGGGTTGGGTAGCAGGTCAGACGGAGATGAGATGAGTGGAGGTGGCAGTACAAGGGCCAAAAGTGATGGGAGGCAAACCCGTGGTTGGATTGGGAATGCACTGCGGAGAGGAGGAGTGGGGGCAGATATGGTTACAGCATTTCAAGGGAAGCTGGGATGTGTCAGAGGGCAGTGTTTGCAGGGCTGCTACCAACAGGATTGTGCACAGAAACAGGACAGCTTCAAAGGGCCTATTGGCTGCCTCCTTTGTAACAGTGCTGTGGGACTGAGTGTTCCCGGGGCAGCTGTAGAAGAGGTGGATATTGGTGATGGGTAGACAGTGCAGCATGAATTTCACTCTCCCTTTCACCCATCCCACAGTCAAACTTCGCAATGGGGCGTCTTCCCTCCACCTTTCGAAAGTGCTACATGCTGGACTTCGGCCTTGCACGCCAGTACACCAACACGAACGGAGAGGTTCGGCCGGTGAGTGACAGACAAAGCAATTACATGAGTGTGAGATACATTACCCAGTGAAGGTGTGTGTGTGTGTGTGTGTCCTATCCCCCAGTGAGGGGCAGTGTCTGTGTGAGACACATCCCCCCAGTGAGAGTCTGTGTGTGTGTTTCCTATCACCCAGTGAGGGTCGGGGGTGTGTGTGTGTGTGAGAGGGAGAGAGACCCACCCCCAGTGAGGGTCTGGGGGGGTGGGGGTGTGTCCTATCCCCCAGTGAGGGGCAGTGTCTGTGTGAGACACATCCCCCCAGTGAGAGTCTGTGTGTGTGTTTCCTATCGCCCAGTGAGGGTTGGGTGTGTGTGTGTGTGTGTGTGAGAGATCCACCCCCAGTGAGGGTCTGGGGGTGTGTGTGTGTGTGTGTGAGAGATCCACCCCCAGTGAGGGTCTGAGTGTGTGTTTCCTATCACCCAGTGAGGGTCTGGGTGTGTGTGTGTGAGAGACCCAGCCCCCAGTGAGGGTCTGAGTGTGTGTTTCCTATCACCCAGTGAGGGTCTGGGTGTGTGTGTGTGAGAGACCCAGCCCCCAGTGAGGGTCTGGGTGTGTGTGTGTGTGTGTGAGAGACCCAGCCCCCAGTGAGGGTCTGAGTGTGTGGTGCGTGACCCCCCCCAGTGTCGGGATCCTCCACTGGACAGACAGTGTGACTGTTGCTCTCAGCTGGGACTGTTTGGTGGGGTTGAGTTTTGAGATGCTGAGCAAGGACAGAGGGTGTCTGTGACTGGGAGAATGTTGGTGTCCTGGGACAGCTGGTAATGAGTGAGAAATGGAGAAGGGAAGCAATGTGGATGTTGAGGTTTGGAGCTGTGTATTGCAGATTAGCGAGCATCCTTCGTGTGTGTGCTCAGAATCTCCAGTACTTTACTTCCCGGGCTGTTTGTTTCCCAGTTAGAGGAGATGGTCAGTGTGGGACTGAGAAAGTTCCCCACAAGGACCTTCCTCCTGTCACCCACAGGTGCTGAGGGACCATTCTGGGAGGCTCGGGTTAGAGATGGCTGTGCAGGTCTGGATGAAGGGAGTGGTGATGAGCACATATGGAGGTGATGGTAGCGTGCAGCTGAGAATGGTCACTTGTGTTCCTGTAACTGCAGCAGCTTCTGTTAATGGCCTCAGGGCTCCACTTCCCTTTAGTTCACTGATGCACTTTGTGTCTGTGTGACATCTTTCAGCAGCAGTGTTAACCCTGACCTTAGGCAGTGAAATGGGATCCTGACAAGGGATTATGAAGCAATACCAGCAATCAAATTAGGAACAGGAGTCGCCCCTCGCCCTTCCAGCCCAATGAATCACTTAATGAGATGGCTTTGGTAACTTGAATGACATTCCTGGTCTGTCTGCTCATTCACTCATTGATTATCAGGAACTCTTCTCCCTTGCTCTCACATTCACAGATCCGATCCAACTTCTCTTCTGAAGACCACTCAACCATTCCAGATATCTCTTCACTAAACTGAACTGCTCCCAAAACATCTATATCCTTCCTTAAATATGATGGCTAATCCTATACACTGTACTTCAGATGTGGTCTCAGCAGTGACTTCCCTAACTCATTCATAATTTCCCTACTTTTGGACTCACTTTTTCTTACAGTAAAGATTCTCTTAGTTTTTCAACTTGCTGGATTTTATGCAGCATAGAAAAGGACTCCAATTCACCACATCTATGCTGACCATCAAAACTACTTTAATCCCACTTTCCTACATTAATTCCATATCTGCCTATACCCTGATCATTTGCATTCAAGTCTGGATGTCTCTTAAATGTTGTTACTGTTCCTGCCTGTACCACCTCCACTGGCAGCTCATTCCAGATATCAACTCAAGAAACATTCTCTTCAGGTCTCTTTTAAACCTCCTCCTTCTCACCTTAAACCTGCACCTTCTAGTTTTAAACACCCCTATCATGGGATATAGACACTTCATATCTACCCTATCTACACCTTGCTTAATTTTATATACCACTATTTTGTCATGTCACAGCTTCATTTATTCCCATTTATCTAATCTTTCCTGATAACTCAAGCCCTCCAATCCAGGCAACATAACAGTGTAAGACCATAGACTAGGAGCAGAATTAGACCATTTGACCCATTGAGTCTGCTCCGCCATTCAGTCATGGTGATCCTTTTATGCCCTCGTCAGCCCCATTCCTCGGCCCTCTCCCCATAGCCTTTGATGTTGTGTCCGATAAAGAACCTATCAAGCTCCACCTTAAATACACCCAACAACCTGGCCTCCACAGCCACCTCTGGCAACATTCCACAAATTCATCACCCTCTAGCTAAAGCAATTTCTCTGCATCTCTGTTTCAAATGGACGCCCCTCTATCCTGAGGCTGTGCCCACTTGTCCTAGACTCCCCCAACATGGGAAACATCCTACATCCTTTCTACATCCACTCTGTTCAGGTCACCCAACATTCAAAATGTTTCAATGAGATTCCTCCCGCCCCCCACATCCTTCTAAATTCCAGTGAGTACAGACCCAGAGCCATCAAATGTACCTTGTATGATAATCTTCCCATTCCTGGAATCATCCTTGTGAACCTCCTCCGAACCCTCTCCAATGCCCACACATCTTTTCTTCGATGAGGAGCCCAAAACTATTCACAATACTCAAGGTGAGGCCTCACCAGTGCCTTATAAAGCCTCAGCTCTGCTCTTGTCTTCCTCATCAGTGACTCTACCTGCAAGTTAACCCTTAGGGTATTCTGCACAAGGACTCCCAAGTCCTTTTGCATCTCAGATTTTTGGGTTTTCTCTCCATTTAGAAAATAGTCCGCACATTTATTTCTACTACCAAAGTGCATGACCATGCATTTTCCAACATTGTATTTCATTTGCCACTTTCTTGCTCATTCTCCTAATCTGTCTTAAGTCCTTCTGCATCCTTTTTGTTTCTTCAACACTACCTGCCCCTCCACCAATCTTCATATCATCTACAAACTTGGCAACAAAGCCATCTATTCCATTATCTAAATCATTGATATACAGCATAAAAAGAAGCAATCCTAACACCAACCCCTGTAGAACACCACTAGTCACTGGCAGCCAACCAGAAAAGGATCCTTTTATTCCCACTCACTGCCTCCTACCAATCAGCCAATGTTCTAACCATGCTAATAAGTTTCCTATAGTACCATGGGCTCTTAACTTGGTAAGCAGCCTCATGTATGGCACCTTGTCAAAGGCTTCCTGAAAGTCCAAATATACAACATTCACTGCATTCCTTTATCTGTCCTACTTGTAATCTCCTCAAAGAATTTAAACAGGTTCGTTAGTCAAGAATTTCCTTTAAGGAAACCATGCTGACTTTGTCCTATCTTGTCCTGTGTCACCAAATACTCCATAACCTCATCCTTAACAATTGGCTACAACATCTTCCCAACCAGTGAGGTCAGAGGTCAGGCTAACTGGTCTATAATTTTCTTTCTGCTGCCTCCTTCCTTTCTCAAAGAGTGGAGTGACATTTGCACTTTTCCAGTCCTCTGGCACCAAGCCAGAGTCCAATGATTTTTGAAAGATCATTACTAATGCCTCCACAATCTCTACTACTACCTTGTTCAGAACCCTAGGGTGCAGTTCATCTGGTCCGGGTGACTTATGTACCCTTGGGTCTTACAGCTTTTTGAGCACCTTCCCTCTTGTAATAGTAACTGTACCCACTTCTCTTCCCTCACACCCTTCAACATCAGGCACACTGCTAGTGTCTCCACAGTGAAGACTGATACAAAATACTCATTTAGTTCATCTGCCATCTCCTTATCCCCCATTAATATTTCTCTGGCCTCATTTTCTAGCAGTCCTATATCCACTCTCATCTCTCTTTTATTTTTTACATACTTGAAAAAGCTTTACTATCCACTTTGATATTGTTTGCTAACTTGCTTTCATATTTATTCTTTTCCCTTCTGATGATTCTTTTGGCTGCTCTCTGTAAGTTTTTAAAAGCTTCCCAATCCTCTATCTTCCCACTAATTTTTGCTTTGTTTTATATGCCCTCTCTTTTGCTTTTACATTAGCTTTGATTTCCCTTGTCAGCAACGGTTGTATTATTTTACGATTTAATTTTTTTTTTGTTTTTGGAATACATCTATCCTGCACTTTCCTCATCTTTCCTAGAAACTCACGTCACTGCTGCTCTGCTGTGGCCCCTGCCAGTATCTTGAAACACTAACTGAGTCCCTTATCTAAGCTTTCTGTCTTAATTTCCTTCTCAGAATTCCCTTGAGTCCATCTGGGAGAATTGGTTCATGGCAGCCACATCCACCCTTCCTCCTGCCTCTGTCAAGGACTGCATTCAGTCCTGTTGACTGTCACTGAGTACCATACTCGGTCCTTTGTAAAGAGGAACATTAGACATAGTAATTGGCCGTTCCCCCTCTTGTTACTGTCCCACCATCCAATCATGCCATCAGAGATCTTTCACCTTGTTCTCAGTTTCCTGCATCAACGCCATATCCTTGAATCCCCTTCCACTGAACATTGAAAGTGTTCAGTGGCTGAACCTCCACACCAAGAATTTCACACTTACAAATGAAGGAGCTTTTCCTCATGTCAGTCATTCAACAGGTGACATCTCAATCTAAGATGGGGTCCGCCTCCCCACCAGACTTTTCGTTCAGAGGAAACCATCTCCCTACATCCATCCAGCCTGTCGAGCCCTGGGAGAATGTTGTATGGAAATAAATCTCCCCTGATTCTGCTGGGCTGCTGTACACTGCTGTGGAGTGCCTTGTTAAAGACAACGGAGCCTTGACAGTGCCCTTGCAGTTTGGGAGGATTGTGTGTCAGGAGTGCCCCATGTTTATGTGGAAACATTCCTGTGCCTTCTCCTTAAGAGTGATGGGTTTGGTACCAGGCAAACCAGACGTAAAGGTCATCCTTTCAGCTTACACCAGTGATGTCCTCCTCACGGTCACTGACCTTGTTGACTTAAAGATAATGCGAGAGTGCCAGCAGATCTTCTCGGCACACCCTCTGCAAGAGTCATCTGGGAAAAGTGTACTGGTCTTTTGATGGGTGGACTGCTTTCTGGAGGGGTTAAGACCCTTTGCATGGAGCACCACGCTCCTCTATCTTGAGTCTATCTGAACTCCACTGAGGAGGCTTGGCCGGCGAGCTAGCAGGATTTGGAAACGAAACTCTTTGCCTGGCTGAGACATTGGACGAGCCTACTTCATGCAACTTTGTATTTTGTAATAAAAAAGGGCAATATCGCGGGAGGGGCAGTACTGAGGGAGTGCTGCATTGTTATATGAAGGCTCCCTGTATGAAATGGAACAGGGAACTACTACATTCATAATAAGGACGAAAAAAGCCGGAAAAACTCAGCAGGTCAGGAAAGAAAAGCAAAGATAAATGGAAAAATCCTGTCAAGAGGGCTTTGATTTGAAACTCTGCTTCTCTTTCCACGGATGCTACCTGACCAGCTGAGTGTTTTCAGCCTTTGGTTACTTCAATTTGCAGCATCTGCAGGGTTGTTCTAAACCACAGTGTGTGTATGCAAGGTGTGTGTGTTGTGAAAGAGTGCTGCCAGGAGAGGTAGTAACCTGCTGCAGGACCCCTCTCCCTGCTGCTGGATGTGTGTCCCGCTGCCTCTGTGCACAATCCTCTCATTAATTTTGCTGCTTGTTCTGTTTTGTTTCTCCTTTTTGTTTTACAGTTTCTGTTGGATTACTCATGCTTATGTTCCTTGAAGTCTTAGTTTGATGGTCAGATCTCCCATTCCCTGCATGTGTCCAAGGTTGTGCAGTGAGCTGTGAGTTTCCATCAGCCTCGCACTGAATTTCAGTTCTTTCACTATGTTTTAATAGACGGGGATCTCCCAGAGACCCAGAGGCAGCCTCAGCATTTCAGGTAACCTCAGCTGTGCTGTACAATGTGCAGGCTACACTCAGACAACAGGAAGATCTCAGCACAATACGTAGAGCTGGGTGCAGTCAAAACACAGGTGAATCTCAGCAAGAGAAATGCTACAGAATAGAGCAAAAGGGGATGGCTGCAGTCAGGATACAGGTGGAACATGAAGGAAGGGAAGGGTGAGAGATGGAGGAGAGTGGAGAATATACAGGCAGAAAATGGAGGCTGCAGTCAGTTACAGATGGGACAGGGCAGTTGGATCAGGAAGGTACAAGAGTGTTACTTGGGCTACAGGTGGATTATTGAAGGGAGGATTGGGAGTTGGGTTACAGATGAGAGGGTGAGGTGTTGGCAGTGTACAGGTCAATGTTGTGGTGGTAGACTTCTACAAGCCAAGAAGCACAAGGGTGAGATCACAGGTAGGTGTAGGGGAGTGGGTGGAGTCGCAATTTTGACTGACAGTCATTACTGATTTCAGAGGAATGTGGACTGTGGGGGAGGGATGGATGTAGTTAGTGGAGGTGGGTCCAGAGTTGATGGGTGGATCCTGGTGTGGGTGGAGCCAGTAGCGACGTACGGATTGGACAAGTGACCAGAGTTTGTGGGGTAGGTCTAGGTGGAACACCACTATAGTCTAGAAACAGGCCCTTAACCCTTCAAGTCTGTGCTGAACACAATGTCAAATTATATTAAATCTCTTCTGCCAGCACATGATCTGCATCTCTCCATTTCCTGTACATTCAAGTACCTGCCTAACAGCCTCTTAAATGCCTCTACCGTGTGTGTGTGTTCACCACCACGCCTGGCAGTCCATTCCAGGTATCCACCATTCTGCATAAAAGCTGCCTCACACATTTCCTTTCAACTTGTCTCGAACCCATGTCCTCTAACAGTTGGTGTTTCCACCCTGGGGAAATGTCTTTCCTAACTATGCCACTCATAATTTTATAATTTTTTTGGGTCTCCCCTCAGCCTCCAATACTCCAGAGAAAACAATCCTCATCTGTCCAATACCTCCCATGCCTCCATCCAGGTAGCACCCTAGTGAACCACCTACAAAGCTTCCACATCCTTCCTGTAATGTGGCGACTACAGCTGCATACAATACTCGAATTGTGACCAGGCCAAAGGTTTATAAAGTTGCAATATGGCTTCCCGACTTTTAGATTTAGGAGCCCAGCTGATGGAGGCCTGTGTGCCAAATACCTTCTTTGCCTCTCTATCTCTCTGTGTTGCCACTTCCAGGGAACTATAGACTTGCACCCTAGGATCCCTCTATGCATAAAAGGTCTTGTCATTTACTGTATACTTTTATCTTGTATGTGATTTCTCAGAGTACAATACCTCACACTTAACCAGGTTAAACTCCATCTGCCACTCTGCACACATTTCCAACTGGTCTAAGTTCTGTTGAATCCTTTAACGATCTTCCTCACTATCCCCAACGCCACCATTTTTCCTGCCATTTTCTAACTTATCTATATATTCACCTAAATCTTATACATACACAATAAACAATAGATATCCCAGCACTGATCCTTGGGGAATACCACTGGTCACAAATCTCCCGTCAGAATAACACCCCTCCACCACTGCCATCTGGCTTCTATGACTAAGCCAATTTTAAACCCAGTCTACTAAGTTTCCATGAATCCCATGTGGCTTAGTCTTCTGGATCTGCTTACCATGAGGAAAGGCTTTCTGAAATCTATACCATTACTACCATTCATTCATTCATTGCCCTACCATCATCAATCATCTCCATTACCTCAGAAAAACTCAGTCACGTTTGCAGGACATGGCGTGCCCTGGACAAAGTCATGCTGACTATCCTTGATAAGTTTATACTTTCCCAAAGATGAGTATATCATATCCTTAAGAATACTCTCCAGTAATTTCCCTACCACTGATGTAAGGCTCACAGCCTGTAATTTCCTGGCTTATCTCTACTGTCCTCCTTAAACAGAGGGAAAAAAACATTGGCTACTGTAGACCTCTGGGATAGAAAAATCTCTATTAAGGTCCCAGTAATCTCTTCTCTTGTCTCTCCTGGTAATCTGGGAGAGATCCTGTCAGGTCCAGGGGACTCCTCTCCTTAATGCTCCTCAAGATTCTCACACCATCATCTTGTTATGCTCGAGAGTGTAAGCACACCCCTGTCTGATCTCACTATCCTTCATGTACTTCTCTGCAAGGTGTCCATTTACTACCTCACCCAAATCCCTCTTGCACTTGAATGGTCCTATCTTCTCCCAAGTTACCCCATGCACATATATATTTAAAGTATTTATTCAACAGGTTTTAAGAAATATAATGGAAAGAATTTAAACAGGAAATCAGGAAAGCTAAAGAGGCTATAATACTCTGTGCCCTGGGGTGTGGTCAGTTGCCATGTTAGGGTGGTACAAGTTTTCAGTCCAACTGGTCCATGATGATTGAGGCAAGCTGTAACTGGACTATTTGCCTGCAGACACTTCTCACAGGAGGGGCAATCAGTCCATACGACTGTCCCTTTTATATACCAGTGAAATGAGGAAATGGGAAAGGATCCTTTCCTTATCTCTCCTTGTCGATGCTCGCCCACCGTTCACCAAAACCCACACTTTAATCTCCAGACTGCCCTTTTCAAACTGGCCACTACACTCAAACTCACTCTCTTTTACTCAGTGCTAGGCTTCATGGTGAGTTAACACTCGGCTCCTCACCATGACTTCTCCCCCTCTCACAGTAAGTGCAGTTTGCCAGGACTCGGGGTGAGGCCAGTTGCCAGTGGTTGGGGGATACCAGTTCTCAGGCTGGAGGTCGGTGGGCTTGGTCAGGAGTTGGTGGTTGGGGGTGGGTCATTAGGGATCTCCTGTCATCACTGAGCAGGGTCAGGAGTGATGTTCAGGCAGGTTCTGGGTGGGAATTGGGATTAGGGGCTGGAGTTGGGGTCGAGGTTTTTGTCACGATAGGTTATGCAGGTTTGGTCAAGGTCAAGGTGTCAGTCAGGGCAGAGATCAGGAGTCAGGATGAGAGTTGGGTCTGGGCCTACGGTGAAGGTTTGCTTGGGGTAGGGTCAGGGGCCAGAATTTGTCAAGGGTCAGTGTATATTGAGGTAGGGTCAGGGGCCAGAATTTGTCAAGGGTCAGTGTATATTGAGGTAGGGTCAGGGGCCAGGATTTGTCAAGGGTCAGTGTATATAGGGGAACGGTCAGGGGTCAGGATTTGTCAAGGGTCAGTGTATATTGAGGTAGGGTCAGGGGCCAGGATTTGTCAAGGGTCAGTGTATATTGAGGTAGGGTCAGGGGCCAGGATTTGTCAAGGGTCAGTGTATATTGGGGAATGATCAGGGGTCAGGATTTGTCAAGGATCAGTGTATATTGAGGTAGGGTCAGGGGCCAGGATTTGTCAAGGGTCAGTGTATATTGAGGTAGGGTCAGGGGCCAGGATTTGTCAAGGGTCAGTGTATATTGAGGTAGGGTCAGAGGCCAGGATTTGTCAAGGGTCAGTGTATATTGAGGTAGGGTCAGGGGCCAGGATTTGTCAAGGGTCAGTGTATATTGGGGTATGGTCAGGTGTCAGGATTTGTCAAGGGTCAGTGTATATTGAGGTAGGGTCAGGGGTCAGGATTTGTCAAGGGTCAGTGTATATTGGGGTAGGGTCAGGGGTCAGGATTTGTCAAGGGTCAGTGTATATTGGGGTACGGTCAGGTGTCAGGATTTGTCAAGGGTCAGTGTATATTGGGGAACGGTCAGGGGTCAGGATTTGTCAAGGGTCAGTGTATATTGGGGAACGGTCAGGGGTCAGGATTTGTCAAGGGTCAGTGTATATTGAGGTAGGGTCAGGGGCCAGGATTTGTCAAGGGTCAGTGTATATTGAGGTAGGGTCAGGAGTCAGGATTTGTCAAGGGTCAGTGTATATTGAGGTAGGGTCAGGGGCCAGGATTTGTCAAGGGTCAGTGTATATTGGGGAACGGTCAGGGGTCAGGATTTGTCAAGGGTCAGTGTATATTGAGGTAGGGTCAGGGGTCAGGATTTGTCAAGGGTCAGTGTATATTGAGGTAGGGTCAGGGGTCAGGATTTGTCAAGGGTCAGTGTATATTGAGGTAGGGTCAGGGGCCAGGATTTGTCAAGGGTCAGTGTATATTGGGGTAGGGTCGGGTGTCAGGATTTGTCAAGGGTCAGTGTATATTGGGGTAGGGTCGGGGGTCAGGATTTGTCAAGGGTCAGTGTATATTGGGGTAGGGTCAGGTGTCAGGATTTGTCAAGGGTCAGTGTATATTGGGGTAGGGTCAGGGGTCAGGATTTGTCAGGGGTCAGTGTATATTGGGGTAGGGTCAGGTGTCAGGATTTGTCAAGGGTCAGTGTATATTGGTTGGCTGCAGACGGAGGTCCTTGTCCCTTTGTTTCATTTATAATTTGACCCTCCTCCCCACCCTGTGTCCTGACATGTAGCAGCTGACGACTGAACTTGGGGTTGGGGAAATGGGCAGGACGAGGTGTCACAGGGGGCATGACCATATCGAGGGGAGGGGGACATGGCTTGTCACTGTCTCAGCCCTTATAGTACTGAGGGATTCCACCAGGCAGGGGAATGTGGGCAGACACAGACCCTGGGGACAAACAGTGACCCTGGGGACGGGGAGATGGACACTGACACCAGGGACTGACAGTGACCCCGGGGACGGGCAGACGGACACTGACACCAGGGACAGACAGTGACCCCGGGGACGGGGAGACGGACACTGACACCAGGGACAGACAGTGACCCCGGGGACGGGCAGACGGACACTGACACCAGGGACTGACAGTGACCCCGGGGACGGGCAGACGGACACTGTCACCAGGGACTGACAGTGACCCCGGGGACGGGCAGACGGACACTGACACCAGGGACTGACAGTGACCCCGGGGACGGGCAGACGGACACTGACACCAGGGACAGACAGTGACCCCGGGGACGGGGAGAAGGACACTGACACCAGGGACTGACAGTGACCCCGGGGACGGGCAGACGGACACTGACACCAGGGACAGACAGTGACCCCGGGGACGGGGAGACGGACACTGACACCAGGGACAGACAGTGACCCCGGGGACGGGCAGACGGACACTGACACCAGGGACTGACAGTGACCCCGGGGACGGGCAGACGGACACTGACACCAGGGACAGACAGTGACCCCGGGGACGGGGAGACGGACACTGACACCAGGGACAGACAGTGACCCCGGGGACGGGCAGACGGACACTGACACCAGGGACTGACAGTGACCCCGGGGACGGGCAGACGGACACTGACACCAGGGACAGACAGTGACCCCGGGGACGGGGAGACGGACACTGACACCAGGGACAGACAGTGACCCCGGGGACGGGCAGACGGACACTGACACCAGGGACTGACAGTGACCCCGGGGACGGGGAGACGGACACTGTCACCAGGGACAGTGACCCCGGGGACGGGGAGACGGACACTGTCACCAGGGACAGACAGTGACCCCGGGGACGGGGAGACGGACACTGTCACCAGGGACAGACAGTGACCCCGGGGACGGGGAGACGGACACTGTCACCAGGGACAGACAGTGACCCCGGGGACGGGGAGACGGACACTGACACCAGGGACAGACAGTGACCCCGGGGACGGGGAGACGGACACTGACACCAGGGACTGACAGTGACCCCGGGGACGGGGAGACGGACACTGACACCAGGGACAGACAGTGACCCCGGGGACGGGCAGACGGACACTGACACCAGGGACTGACAGTGACCTTGGGGATGGGTGGACGCACACTGACACCAGGGATGGCTAGACTGACACTGATCTTGGGGTACCTGACCCTGGGGATGGACAGACAATGGGTGAACACTGATTATGAAGATGGGGTCAGACTGGGGTGGGATTATTTGACCCCATGGTGAAGGTGGACCAACCATTCGCACACTGATCTCTCTGTTCTTTGTTGCAGCCCCGTGCCGTGGCTGGATTCCGAGGGACGGTTCGTTACGCATCTGTCAACGCTCACAAAAACCGGGTACGGCAGGGAGGAGGTGTAGGTCGCCAGAGCTGGGGACCCGGGTTCGCTGGGGCGATGTTCTGGGATTGCGGGGTCAATGATGCGAGGTTCAGAGATGGTGTGGAGTTCATTGGGTCACTAGTCTGAGCATCAGTGGTTGAAGCCTCACTGGTGTGAGGTCCCTGCGTCAGTGCCAGTGTGACGATTACTGTATGTGGGGTCGATAGTGCAAGGGGCAGTTTCTCCTCCCTTTGACCCTAATCCTCCCTCTGTCCTTTTTCACCAGGAAATGGGCCGACACGATGACCTATGGTCCTTGTTCTACATGCTGGTGGAGTTTGCCGTCGGTCAGCTACCCTGGAGAAAAATCAAGGACAAGGTACCTTCACCCATCCCTGTCTGTGGGTGTGTTCTCTCCCGCACCTCTCCAATAATGGGTAATGGGGGAACCTACCCTTGACAGAGGGCACCAAGAAACGGGCATTTATCTTGGCAAGTCAATGGGCATTTATGGTCACCCAGGTGGTGATGTCTGGGACTGTCCTGACCCACCCTGACCTCAGGACGGAGCTGCTGGCCAGGGTGGTCTTCCCCTGCCTGGATGAGGGTAAGGTTGAACTGCTGCAGGTCATCCAGAGAAGGTGCTGGTGGGGAGGGAATCACCCATTGACAGTGAGATATTTGCCAGTGAGAAGGTGTGGCACTGGGAAGGGAACACAGGTCAGGGTGTGTCCCTGTATCCTCTCCCTTGTCTGGGTTTGAGAGGTTCTATAAGAGTTGCCCAGGTCAGTACGTGCAGTGTACTTTGGAGGTGGTGCACACTGCAGTCATTGTGTACTGGTGGTGTGGAGAGGGGCTGTTTGGGAAGGCAGAGGGAAGGGGTGTTTTGGGGAGTGTTTGGGGAAGTGATTGAGCAGTTGTTTTGTCCTGGACCGTGTTGCAATCCGGAGTTGTTGGAGCCACGCTCACCCAGGCCAGTGAGGAGTGTCCATCACACTTGCTCCTTGAAGATAGGAGAAAGAGGTGAGTCTGCGCATGTGTCAGTGTGTGGTGTTGAGGTCATGTGTCAAGATGTGTGCTTATGGTGGTGGGATCAGGGGGAGCACGTGCAAGGGTGGGGTTAGGAGATACGTGTGCAGGCTAGAGTGGGTGTGTTTCTTTACTGGAGGTGCTGAGACTTGCCCCCTGACTGCCCACAGGAACAGGTCGGGCTGATTAAGGAGAAGTATGACCATCGGATGCTGTTGAAGCACATGCCCTCAGAATTCCACCTGTTCCTCGACCACGTCTCCACTTTGGATTACTTCACCAAACCAGATTATCAGGTACCTGGGCAAACCCTTGAAGGTGGCTCCGCCACGCACTGTGGCTGCCTGACAGCTGCATGCTGTAGGTGCTGGCTGCAGTGGAATGTCCACAGCTCCAGCTCTCCCTCCGGGAGATGAGTAGAGAAAGGCACATCCTGGAGCCTGCTTCACCATTCAACATCAGCTGTGCTCATCACCCACATTCAGTCCATTGTTCCGGCTCTCTCCCCATATCCCTCACCTAAGAACCGTACCCAACTCCTCTTGGAATACATTTCATGATTTGACTTCAAAGGCTTCCTTCACTACTCTGTGGGTGCAGTCACTTCTCCCCGCCTCAGTCACATGTGGCTTGCTCCATACCCCCAGACAGTGAGCCGGGCTTGGACTTCCTTCCTGCACCTACTCTTCCCTATCCTACAGATCCCTCGGGAGCTGCGGGGCGATCCCTCAGGGGTACGGGGAGATCTCTCAGAGGTATGGGACCTGTCTTTGGCTCCTGATCTGACGCTCCTGCCTTCCCCGGCAGCTGATTATGTCGGTACTGGAGAGCAGCACCAAGGAGCGCTGTATCACGGAGAACGAGGCCTTCGACTGGGAGAAGGGAGGGACCGACGCTCTGCTGTCCACCAGCACCCCCACTCAAGCTCAGCTGCACACCAAACAGACCGCTGCTATGTTCGGGTCAGTCCTTCATTTAATCAGGCTGTCGGGGTTGGAGCGGGTGGAGGGTTCAAATAGGAGATTGGGTATGAGGTTGTGAAGATCAAGACATGGAGGTTATGGCGGGAGGTTCGGTGAACAGGAGCCCCTGGGTAAGGGTCGTCCATGGCACAGGAGCAGGGTCTGTGGGTCAAGGCCTACTGGATCATGGTGGGTCCCTGTTAAAGATCGAAGGGTTGTGGAAGGTGTGGCCACTGGAGTGGGGATGGGGTCCCTGAGTCACAGTGAGAGTTGGGTGGGTCTCTGGGACTGGGTGGTCCATGGGTTGGGGTAACAGCTGTGTGTCTGTGTTGCAGAGTGATCAATGTAACTCCAGTGCCTGGGGACGTACAGCGGGAGAACACAGACGACGTCCTGCAGGACGAGCACTTCAGTGACCAGGAGAATGCACCAGCCATGATTCCCGGCAGGCCCACGGACCTCTCCGGGGCACCTCCCAATCTGGCCCTGGAAACGGACGCTTGGGATGAGACCGACATCAATCGCAACAAACTGCGGATCAGCATGAGCAAGGTCAGGAGTCAGGTCCACTGGTCAGTCATCACCACATGGGGGAGAGGGGTTACCAAGGGATGGTGTAAGAGAATTGGATTAATATTATTGGGGATAGAGTCTGTCTCCCATCCCCCACGTCTCCCGCTTCTCCCTGTCCCCACTCATCTCTCTCTTCTCTACAGACGCAGTGTGTGCTGGAGGACGAGCCCAGTCGTATTCCATGCCCCAGCTCCCCAGTCCGAGGGGCCGCTGACAGCAGCCAGACCGCCCTGCGATATCGCCGCGTCAACAGTCCTGAATCTGACCGGCTCTCCACCACTGATGCCCGTGGCGAGGCTGTGGACAAACGGTGAGTTTGTGGTCAGCTCCCCCCTACCCCACTGACCAAGAGTCATCTACCCTGGACAATGGGCCAAGAATCCTCTGCACCATCCGTACCTAACCCCCCCCCCAGAACACACCCTCCCCACTCCCCACTGACAGGGAACACTGCAACCCACCCTCACTGGGCACCACCCTCCCTTTTGACTTCCTCCCTGCCTACTTCTTCCCTCCCACTGAAATCTCCCTCCTCCACCACCACCCCCAACTGGCCCAGGGAAACACCAAACCTCAACCCACCATTTAGATAGATAGATAGATACTTTATTCATCCCCATGGGGAAATTCAACTTTTTTCCAATGTCCCATACACTTGTTGTAGCAAAACTAATTACATACAATACTTAACTCAGTAAAAAGTATGATATGCATCTAAATCACTATCTCAAAAAGCAGTAATAATAGCTTTTTAAAAAGTTCTTAAGTCCTGGCGGTAGAATTGTAAAGCCTAATGGCATTGGGGAGTATTGACCTCTTCATCCTGCCTTGGACCCCAGCATTTCTCCCACCACCCACTGCATGTGACTGTTCAGCCCTCACCAAACCGTGACTTACTCCAGACTCCCCATGTGGGCTGAGTGCAGGGGCGGTGAGGGAATGGGGAGGCAGACTTCTGGGAGTATGTTGCTGTTGTTGCCCTGAAAGAGAGCGTTGACAGCTGCTGTCTGCTCCGGGACTGGCAGGTGTGTCTGGGGGTCCAAGGCAAGAGATGCCTTCCCACATCTGACCTGTTCCTCATCCTGCAAGCCCAAAGTGGAGTTGCTGGGGAAATCTGGTCCCTGTCCCGCTGTGGTCCACGTACCATGGGTGGGTCTGGTGGTCCCTGCCCCATTGCTGGGGAAAGCTGGTCTCTGTCCCGCTGTGGTCCACGTACCATGGGTGGGTCTGGTGGTCCCTGTCCCGCTGTGGTCCACGTACCATGGGTGGGTCTGGTGGTCCCTGCCCCATTGCTGGGGAAAGCTGGTCCCTGTCCCGCTGTGGTCCACGTACCATGGGTGGGTCTGGTGGTCCCTGCCCCATTGCTGGGGAAAGCTGGTCTCTGTCCCGCTGTGGTCCACGTACCATGGGTGGGTCTGGTGGTCCCTGTCCCGCTGTGGTCCACGTACCATGGGTGGGTCTGGTGGTCCCTGCCCCATTGCTGGGGAAAGCTGGTCCCTGTCCCGCTGTGGTCCACGTACCATGGGTGGGTCTGGTGGTCCCTGCCCCATTGCTGGGGAAATCTGGTCCCTGTCCCGCTGTGGTCCACGTACCATGGGTGGGTCTGGTGGTCCCTGTCCCGCTGTGGTCCACGTACCATGGGTGGGTCTGGTGGTCCCTGCCCCATTGCTGGGGAAATCTGGTCCCTGTCCCGCTGTGGTCCACGTACCATGGGTGGGTCTGGTGGTCCCTGTCCCGCTGTGGTCCACGTACCATGGGTGGGTCTGGTGGTCCCTGTCCCGCTGTGGTCCACGTACCATGGGTGGGTCTGGTGGTCCCTGCCCCATTGCTGGGGAAAGCTGGTCTCTGTCCCGCTGTGGTCCACGTACCATGGGTGGGTCTGGTGGTCCCTGTCCCGCTGTGGTCCACGTACCATGGGTGGGTCTGGTGGTCCCTGTCCCGCTGTGGTCCACGTACCATGGGTGGGTCTGGTGGTCCCTGCCCCATTGCTGGGGAAAGCTGGTCCCTGTCCCGCTGTGGTCCACGTACCATGGGTGGGTCTGGTGGTCCCTGCCCCATTGCTGGGGAAAGCTGGTCCCTGTCCCGCTGTGGTCCACGTACCATGGGTGGGTCTGGTGGTCCCTGCCCCATTGCTGGGGAAAGCTGGTCCCTGTCCCGCTGTGGTCCACGTACCATGGGTGGGTCTGGTGGTCCCTGTCCCGCTGTGGTCCACGTACCATGGGTGGGTCTGGTGGTCCCTGCCCCATTGCTGGGGAAAGCTGGTCCCTGTCCCGCTGTGGTCCACGTACCATGGGTGGGTCTGGTGGTCCCTGCCCCATTGCTGGGGAAAGCTGGTCCCTGTCCCGCTGTGGTCCACGTACCATGGGTGGGTCTGGTGGTCCCTGCCCCATTGCTGGGGAAAGCTGGTCCCTGTCCCGCTGTGGTCCACGTACCATGGGTGGGTCTGGTGGTCCCTGCCCCATTGCTGGGGAAAGCTGGTCTCTGTCCCACTGGGGGTCCACGTCCCACGTCCGGGTCTGGGGGTTATTGTCCCATCACTCGGGACTGGGGCTGGAGGTGTTAACCTAGGCTGAGCCAGTGTTATTGTTCCCCAGGTCCCGGGTGGAGCTCCTGGCTTCCCCGTCCCGCCAGGCCCAGGTGGTGCTGCTGAGCTCGGGCCAGGAGCAGGCAGGGGCCGAGAGGCCAGTGAGTGGACGGCTGGAGGTCTCTGCTTCAGCGGAGCAAGAGGCTCTGAGTACCGCCTTCCGGTCAGTGCCACTGGCCGAGGAGGAAGACTTCGACAGCAAGGAGTGGGTGATCATCGATAAGACCGAGCTGAAGGACTTCCAGCCGGGCGTGGAGGCCAGCTCTTCTGGTACTACCGATGAGGAGCCGGAGGAACTGCGGCCCTTGGAGGGGGCAGAGGCTGCCCGGCCCAGGGTCCTGGAGGAGGAGGGCAGCAGGAGGACAGCCCACTGCCCCTCCACCTCAGAGAGTGGGAGGGAGCTACGAGCCAGCAGTCCCGGCCGCTCACCACTCCACCACTCACAGCCGGGTCCGCACACCGCACGCCGTGAGTCAGAACTCTCCACCTCCGAACACCAGGTAGGTATTCGCACCGACACCCACAACCACAACCCCCACCCAAAACCTCCCTGAGGGTTAGAACTCTCTACCTCCCAGTACCAGGAAGCTAACCACATCCACAAACACCACGCATAACCCCACCACGAGTCTGAGCTCTACCCCCAAGTACCAGGTAGGTACCCGATCCCACACCCACAGCCGTAGCGTGACAGGAACCTCCCACCCACAGGTAGGTACACCCCACCACAGACCACCAGAGGCAGGGCAGGCAGCACCCTGATTCCCATCAACTCTCTCCCGTATTCAGTGTGTAAATCGCCCACATGAGGGGCAATTTACAGCCCCCAATTAACCCACCAACCTCATGTTCCTTTGGGATGTGGGTAGAAACGGGAGCCCTCAGGAAGCCCATACAGTCACGGAGTGAACGAGCAAACTCCGCACACACAGCACTAAGGATCAGGATGGAACCCAGGGCTCTGGATCTCTGGAACTGTGGGACAGCAGCTGTATCTGCTGGGCCACCATGCCTTGCTCTCCATCTGTGTGTGCGTGTGAGAGACACGCATGCTGTACATACACACATGGTGTATAGAGATCCAGAGACCTGGGTTCTGTCCTGATCTCATGCTCTCTCTTTCTCTGACCCACCCCTCTCTCCCTCCTTCCCTCTGACCCACCCCTCCCTTCCTCTGACCTATCTACCCCTCCTCTCCAGCACCTTATCTACCTGTACCACTGCTTTCTGTGCTCTGTAGACTGTATGTTACCTTTACACTGTTGTCCATGCCCTACCTTTAGTCCCTCCAAAGTACATCACCTCACACTGACCAGGATTTCATTGCATTCTGCAGTTTACAACCATCTTCCCCACTGTCAGCAACGGCACCAATTTTCAACCATCTGAAACTATGAATCATACTTCGCACATCCAAATGATTAATGTATATAACAAATTGTAAAGGTCCCGCTTGTCCCTGTGGTCCAGGACTTTCAATCATATACCATAGGCCCATGGATTTAAGCACCCTGTGTCTAAAACCTTCATTTAAATGATACTGTGCTCTTCTGTGTTCACTATGGGGAAAGGCATTGCAGCTGGAGATTTTGGGGAGAGAGATGTCGAAACTCTAAAAATCTGCAGCTGCAATGTCCTTTTCTGTAGTGAACATGGAAGTGCTCATTTAAGACCGTGCCCACTTCCTGGGGCTCCACACACAGATAGCCACTTTAGTTTATTGAGCCCCAGTCATTCACTGGTTACCTGGCATATGCTTCTGTTTCATACTAAGTCAAGCCCTGCCAGGTCTTAAGAGGTTGAAATCTGCCTTCCCCCAGTTCAGGCCCTTAATTTCTGAACCCACTGTCTCTAATTACCTTGAACCTTGTGTAGTTACGGTCACTATCCCCAAACAGCTTGCCTACTGATACTTTATCCACTTGCCTGGCCACAGCTTCTAGGATGACAGGACTATTAATGTACTGCCACAGTGTGTTCTCCAGTTTGCACTTTCAAAATATCACCTCAGTGATTCCTTTCCACTGAGGTGACCCCAGCTAATGTTGGGGAAGTTGAAACCTAGGCACAGAGTAATACAGCATAGAAACAGGCTCTTCAACCCAACTTGTCCATACTGACCAGGCTACCCAAGCTAGTCCCATTTGTATGTGTTTGGCCTGTATCCCTTTAAACCCTTCCTATCCACAGACATTCATATTTCTTTTTATATGTTGTACTCACTGCTATCACTTCCTCTGGCAGCTCATTCCATCTACTTACTATCCTTTGCATGATGAAGTTGTCCATCAGGGCCCTTTTAAATCTTTCCCCCTCACCTTAACCCTTCTTTAGTTCTCTTTCTCTGGGAAGAAAGCTGCACACATTCACCCTAAACGTATTCCCCTCGTGATTTAACATACTTGTTTAAAGTCACCCGTTAGTCTCCTATGCTCCAAGGAATAAAGTCTTAGTCTGCCCAACCCCTCCCTGTAAATCAACCCCTTGAGTCTTGGCAACATTCATGTAAATATTCTTTCAGCTCTTTCCAGCCAAATGATTTTTTTTTATAACCAAGTGACCAAAACCAAACACAATATTCCAAGTACAGCCTCACTAATATCTTGTACAACTACAACATAGCGTCACAGGTCCTATGCTCAATGGCCTGAGTGATGAAGGCTAACATCAGCACCCAGTCTACCGGAGAGTTCAGTTTTAGGGAATTGTGTACTTGGACTCCAAGGTCTTTCATTATACAACAGCTCCCAGGGCCCTACCGTTCACTGTGAAGTCCGACCCTGATCTGACTTCCCAAAAGGCAACATCTCGCACTAGTTTGAATGGAACACATTTTGTCATTTCTCAGCCCACTTACCCAGCTGATCAAGATCTCCCTGCAATTTCAATAACTATCTTCACTGTGATACCATCTGTTTTAATGTTATTTGCAGACTAACTGAGCATGCATTGTACATTCTCATCCACCTCTATCTCCTACTGACTGGGAGGATCTGAAGTGCACCGCCAGTGCCGTGACTGGCCTGTGTTTTCTTTCCGAACTCCTGTAACCTCACTTGCAGAGACTTGGGGGATGACTTGCCCCATCCTGCAGTGACGGATTGTCCACGCGCTGCCACATCTGTCACCCCTAAAGGTCCTGTACGTGGATCGTTGAGATGAGAGTCCTGCTCTCCCTTCCACCATGTCAGCCCCTTCCTGTGTCTGAGCTGTCAGTCACAAGCTGTGAAATACATTTTGCTTTTGATTGTGTGCCCTCTCCCTGCCCCTGTGGCTGTGCATCTGACTCTAGCCTCGACCCTGTTTGTGTTTCAGTTTGACCAGGAATCTTCCACCCCACAGACGGTGCCGCGGTACAGCCCACTGCGCAGACTGGCCTCTTCCGTCTTCTCCTCCTCCTCCCTGGAGACGGAGCACTACCCTCATGCCAGCACAACCTTCCTGCAGCGGAGCCGCTCGGCGGAGAGCAGCCCTGCCCGCCAGCCGGCTTCGCGGAGACACCTGCCCCTCATCTCCGGCAACCACCGCCTCATGCCCTCAGTGCTCCGCATCTCCCGTAGCCAACTGCAGCAGGTCTGGGCCCGCTTCCTGTCCAAGACTTGAGCCCCCATCTCGCCCCCAGGCAGGGGCAGGGAGCTGGAGTGGACTGGTAGTGGTGGGGCAGGTGGGTGGGTAACCATGCCCCAGGCTGGGGCAGGGACCTGGTGTGGGCTGGTAGTGGTGGGGCAGGCGGGTGGGTAAATTGCCCCCAGGCTGGCCCTCAGTTTCTGCATGTATATCCAGGCAGCACCTGTCGACTGTCTGGGGAACACACCGGTCACTGTATACGTAGTGTAGGTGGAGTGGCACCCCTCGATCCACATCCCCTGCCCCTGCTTCTCATACTTTGCCCCGCCCACACCCACCCCTCACCACTCCTCAACTGCTTGTGCCCCCGCCCACACCCCCTAAATCCATGTACGCCTTGTGCCCCTCATGCCTCCCTCTCCCACCCCTTCCTCATTCCCCTTCCTTGCACTCCTCATGCTCTTTCCTACAGCCCCCATCCCTCGCAGTCCCTACAACTTACCCAGCATAGTAACCTCTGTGACCCCTCACACCTGCCAAGCTGTATATGTTTCCCCCCCCCCCTCCAGCTCAGCTTAACTTCTCCTCCCACCTTTGCTTTGAACATCCACGTTCCCACCCTTATAATTGTGTGGCCCCATCCCATGACCATCTCTCCTCTGCACTTCCCTTGCCCCCACCCACTATGTCCGCCCATGGCCCCTCCTGGGTGAACCAATTCCTTCTATATCACCCTGCCCTTCTGGGCTGTTGCAGGATTTTGGGTTTTTGGTGTATCCTGTCCCATGGCTGGGAGCAGACGGAGCCCCTGTTCTCCAGGAACTTCTGGCTGAGTGTGCTGCTCTCATCCTGTTTTCCTCCATCTCAAACCATTGCATACCTCACTCCCAGGAAGTCGTCACTGTCCCTCCCTCACTGCCCAGGAGAGGGTGGGGGTGAGCTACCTCCTTGAACCTCTGTAACCCTTCTGGTGAAGGTGCTGCTACGATGCTGGTGGGGAAGGAGTTCCAGGATCTAGTAAAGTGACGGTGAGATGTGTCTAGTTGAGGTACACTAATGGTGGAGAGAGGGAATGGATGAGCTTTGTCAGGTGGTGGTAGTGTTTGGGAAGTCGATCAAGCAGCTCAGCTACTTTGTCCTGGATGAAGTGAGTTCCAGAGTTGTTGGAGCCATGGGGAGTCAGTCCATCATTCTCCTGACTTGTGCTTTGTCGAAAGAGGAAAGGCCTTGGGGAGCAGGAAGGTGAGTCACTTCCCACAGGCTCCCCAGCCTGCATGGTGGGTCCGGTGTTTGTGGTAAACAGTGATTCCCCCCCCAGTGTGTTGACCCTGGGAGACTCAGCAATGGGCTTGCCACTGAGACTGTTGTTGCAGAAAGTCACTTTCTGGTGTTCTTATATCACCAGTGTTCTTTGCTGTCACTTGTGACCCCATGCGTGGAGTTGGTCTGCCTGATGTCTGAGATGGGCACGTTGTTGAAAACATCTGAGGGTTGGCATTAGTCAGTGCTCGGAGAGGCGAGGGTTATTCAGGGAAGGTCAGACTGCTTATTCTGGAAGCTCGAAGTTTGTCCACTGGCTAATTTTGATGACAGAATTAGGATGCTGGTGTAGGTATCAGCGAGAGGTCCGGTAACGAGGGAGGGGTCAGTGAGGGGCCTGGTAATGGGGGGGGGTCAGTGAGGGGCCTGGTAATGGGGGGGGTCAGTGAGGAGCCTGGTAATGGGGGGGGGTCAGTGAGGGGCCTTGTAATGGGGGGGTAGTCAGTGAGGAGCCTGGGATGGGGGGGTGATCAGGGAGGGGCCTGGTAATGGGGGGGTGGCCAGTGAGAGTCCTGGGACGGGGGTGGTCAGCGAGGGTCCTAGGACAGAGGGAGGTGGTGGTACAGCACTTGTAAGAGCTCAACGCCATCCTCTGCCCTCTTGGCTACACACAAAACATCTGGGTTCAAATGGGAGTTACCAATGTTGTAAGTGTGGGGGATGGGCAGGGTGGAGTTCCAGCCAAGGGGCCAGATTGGGGGTGAAAGGTGGGACTAGATTCAGTCTAGAGAAAGGGTGGGGGCTGGTGTATTCTAGTCACAGAAAGCGGTTGCTTCAGACCTCAATGTCTGTGCTGACACTAATGCTACACTCAGACTATTTTTTATTCTCCTACTTCCCCCCCATCTCCCACCACATTCTCCTTCTCACTCGGGACAGCTCACAGCGGCCCATGTGTCATTGTGATGTGGGGGTCAACCATAGCACTTGGGGGGAACCCACACAGTCATCAGGAGCACGTGCAAACTCCCCAGGGAGGGAGGGTGGGGTGAAGGAGCACAGCTCCCTGCTGGTCAGGGAGAGAAGAGAGAGTCAGAACACAAAAGGCCGGAGGTGGCGTGGGTCTGTATGATATACCAGGGACACCACAGGCAGGCCTGAGGAGTGAAGTCCCTCAGCACGGAGGGACTGAGGGCAGGCAATGGAGCAGAGATTAGAGTGGACATGAAGGGCTTGTTCTTGCCCCAGAGATAGGTGAGGTCTGGAGCTCTACCTGACAGGATGGGAGGAGCAGAGACCGACACCACTTTCAGACAGTCCTAGGTGTATAGCTGAGGATACCCACCCTTTTCTGGGAGATGGGTTAGGTGGAGGCCGTAACAGGTAGGGAGCGCTCTGCTTTGATCATGACAGAGAAAACTGGGCACAACAGCTGCGGCCAATACTGCTAGCTTTCTATTGATTCTATCACACGTTGGTTCAGTCAACAGTGGTAGAATCGGTGTACACAAGGCCAGTACTGACTGCTGTCCTCCTCCCACCCTACCCTGGAGAGAGTGGGAGTGAGCCACTACATGGCGTCTGGTGAAGGTGCTCTCTCAGTGCTGGTGGTGAGGCTGTTCCAGGGGTTAGACCCAGTGAGAGGGGCTGAGGGTTAGATGGTGAGCACTGCAGTCACTGTGTACCAGTGGTGTGGGGAGGGAGTGTGGATAGGGTACAGCTACTTTGTCCTGACTTGTGCCTTGTCGATGGGGAAACGCCTTGGGGTGTCAGTCACCACAGGAACCCCAGCCTCTGTTCAGCTGCTGTGGTCACAGTCTCTGAGTAGGTGGTCCAGTTGTGTTAAATGAACGGTGATCCCCCCAGGACATTGATGGTGAGAGACTTGGTGAAGGGATTGGTACTGAATATCAGGGGTAGATGGTCGGACTGATCAGAGGTAGTTGCTGGGGACTAGTGCAAATGTTAGCTGACTGTTGCCTTGGTCTGGTTGGACGACTTTCTGTGTTGGGTAGTGATGCCTGTATCGCATTGGGTGTTGAGCTTCCAGTGCACTGTGTTGTAACCCACGTGGACCTAAGTACAGGAGACTCTCTTCCACCACTTTGCTCTCTGCCTCACCCGATCACCCTCCTCACAGCTTCACCCGATCGCCCTGGTTTGCCTCATCCCCTCACCCTGCATCCTCCCTACCACCCAGCGAAGAGCCCACCTTTTTTCCCTGACTGTCCAGACAACAGGCTAGCCCCACCCCTCTTTAGGCTGATGTTGACCAAGGGGCTCTCCACAGATTGGGAGCAGGGATATGGAGCCGATTATTGCTGGGAAAGACCATGTTACAAGTGTTCCCACAGTTGTGGGCAATTAGATTAGTCACTACACTACAACTTTACGCCCATGGGTTTTTTAACTTGAAGCGTAGCGCACTGAATTCATTGTATAATGCAGTTTTAATCAGAATTCTTACTACTGTGAATAAAGGGGAGGGGGGGTCTTTGCATGTAACTCAGGCTGCTCACTGGCTTTACCACGAGCCACTGTATTATATGGAACTGTCTGTGGACGGGCAGTATCCTTCTGCATGGAACGTGCTGTAAATACTGGCTGAGGATTGTAAATTGTAATTTCTAACTGAGCGGCTTTATGCAGAGTGGCGCGAGGATTCAGACGGAACTCTAAACTTGAATTTGTGCCTTTTGCCCTTGTATGGAGTGTAAACATCTGCAATGGCAGCTGTATATTTCCCCAGATGTCATTAAAGCTTGGAGATCAGACTCGTCTGCAGTTGCCTCTGATTCTTTGTAGTCTCATCTGTCTCTTTTGTGAATGATGGGCACGGTGTACTGACCCCCAGCTCCACGCTCAGACCACAGGGCAGACAGCAGGGCCAACCTGGGCACCGGGAGCAGTGGTGACAGAGCAGCCTCACTGGCCAGGCAAAGGGGCTGTGGGGTGGGTGCATGAACCAGCAGCCCCCCACTCCACACAGCAGGGCAGCAAAGGCACAAATTCATTCTTACAGTCTCCGCGTTCCTCGCACAGGTGTAACTGTTGCTGTTTTCAGCAGAGCTCTCGTCCAGAGATGCTGCCAGTCCCCCGCCCTTCCCACAGGGAGCCAGACCCACAAGGCCCATTCCACCGGGGCCCAGCCCTTTGCTGGGCAACCAAGGGGGAGTGTCCACACCCAGAGTGGACAGCAAGTACACACCTTCAGGGCAAAATGCAGGCACACAGGGATTTACTGCAACCCATTCAGTCATTACCCCTGCCACTACCCCAGCGAGAGCACAGTGTAGGGAGAGTTCCACTCTGTCTAACTCTGGGAATGTGTGGTGGAACAGTGAGGAGGGAACTTCACTCTGTTTCTAACCCTGGGGGTGTGTGATAGGGTGGTGTAGAAGGAGCTTCACTCTGTCTGACCGGTGCCCTAGGAGTGTGTGATGGGACTGTAAAGAGGAAGCTTACCTGTGGCTGACCTTGGGAGTATGTGGTGGGACAGTGTAGAGTGAGTTTCATGCTCTGTTTTAATTTGTGCCATGGAAGTGTGTATTGGGACAGTGTAGAGGGAGTTTCATGCTCTATATTTTGCATCTCTGCCCTGGTATTGTGCCCAATGATCTGGAGCTTGGGGCTGAAGTTCAGCCAGAAATTGAAGAACAGCCCCTTGAGATAAACCACGACTGGAGCTTTGACCACTTTGTGGAACACTGACTATTCCAGACTGTCAAATTAACAAGTGCACTGGGAGTCTGTGATCCAACTTATAAACCTGTTGCATGGGACTGTTTTGTCCTAAGCTCTCCACCCCAAGTCCACAATGTAAAGTGGAAGGAATCCTGTGAAGACAGGCCTTCTTCCACTGGGCACACCCCAGTGGTAGAACAGACCATCTCGGGTGTCTGTACAGCAAACAAGGGTCAGGAGGTGGAGAGTTGCAGGACCCTTCCTGCACAGAAAACAGTTGGCGGAACAGCACAGAGAGAGTTTCTAAGGGACAGTGCATGTGTGGGCCACCTCCAGAAGAAGTTCTGGGTCAGATACACTCATTGTGATGGGATGGGAGCCATTCCCTCCTTGTGCTGAGAGTGATCCAGCTGTTCCTGGCTCCACAAGCCCAGCCAGAGCCGAGTACTGAGGCTCTGTCACCTACAGACCCAGGTTAGGCAACTTACCACATTACGTTCACTGTTCGCCATTTACCAGGCAGCACCCGGCACTGAATGACCCCCAGCTCCTTGTAGGCGAGGCATAGTCATGCAAGTTCCAGATGAGGTGGTAGGCAGTCATTCAGTGTTCTCCTCCGACACCAGCTACAGGAACAGTTAGCTGCAGAGGGAAATTGGGGTGATGTCCAACCTCGCTTCTCTGGGACATTGAAGAGTACACCTGCTGTGTGGTGGTTGCACCCACGGTGGGCCCTTTGCTCAGGGCCAGGGACACTGTCCATCTGGTCTTTGGAAAGAAACACCCTTTCTGTACACCATCTGGTGAGATAGCAGAGAGTCTGACAACCAGACCTCTGGATGCGTTGGCTGGGCACAGTACCTAACATCATGTCCCCTGACACCCAACACTGCAGTGTACAGGCCCCAGTCAGGTCCAACCCCAACACGTGCACCTTCAAAGTTTGGCTGTTCCAAATCTTTGTTTGGAAAGAAAGCCAGGGAACTGGACGTGGCAAAGGGTGGGTGAATAGGGGATATTGGTGGACAGGTGGATTTGTGGAAGTGGTCAGCTCTGAAACCAGCCTAGGGGCTCTCACAATCTCTCAGTATGCTAACGGTCTCATTGTAGTACACAATACCTCAGAAATCATATTGACCACATGAGCAAGTCAGAGGCTGGCCATCCTGTGGTGAGTGACTCACCTCCTGACACCCCATCCACAAAGCACAAGTCAGGAGGGTGATGGACACCACCCGTTGGCCGGGATGTGTGCGGCTCCAACAACTCTCAAACTCAACACTATCCAAGAGAGCTGCTCAATCGTTTCCCCATCCACCCCCTCTCCACACCACCAATACCTGGACAGATCCTCCCAAACTCAAGCAAGAGAAGATGGTTCCCCTCCCAGCTGGGAAATATCTCGCCACTCAGTCTCTGTAACTGAGTCTAAAACCTGGAACTCCCTCTCCACCAGCATTGTGGCATACTGTATTTTCAACAGTGCTGTCAGCAGACATATTCACTAATGACTCTGTGTACAGTGATCCTGTTCTTCCCACAATCCCATGAATTTTGCTCTCCATCACCTGTAGGAGAGCACAAGGGAATCAGCTCTGCACTCAGACAGTGAGTCCCACAGCCTGACCCTCTACCCCCAGATTCAGCACACCACACTACCTTCTAACCCATGTCCACGTTCTCCAACTCTGCTAGGAACACATTCCCTTCACCTACCCTGTCCAACTACCGCACATCTCTCCACTGTATTCAAACGGCATATTGGTCGATGACAACCAAGGTGCCACCAAGCTAATCCCATTTGCCTGTGTTTGGCCCATATCCCTCTAAACCAGGGGTTGCCAACCTTTTTTATGCCATGGACCCCTACCATTCACCGAGGGATCCTTGGATCCCAGGTTGGGAACCTTGCTCACCTGTCTTGTAAAAGCTGTAAATGTACCCACCACCTATACTTCCCCTGACAGCCCTTACCACATAACCATCATCCTCCTCTGTGTGGTAAAACCTGTCCTTCCAGTCCCCTTTAAACATTTTCCTTTTCACTTTAAACCTATGCCTAGTTTTGGACTTCTTTATCCTGGGGAAAAAACTGTAGCTGTTCACTTGCCCCACATGACTTTACAAACGTATATGATCACCCCTGAGTCTCCTTTGCTCCAGGGAAAACAGCCATAGCCATAAGACTTGGGAGCAGAATTAGGCCTTTTGGCCCATTGTCTGCTGCACCATTCCATCATGTTTGATATATTATCCCTCTCAACCCTATTGTTCTGCCTTCCCCCGTAACCTTTGATGTCCTTACTAATCCACAAACCAATCAAACTCTGTTTTAAATATACTCAATGACTTTGCCTGCAAAGCCATCTGTGGCAATGAATTCCACAGATTCATCACCTTCTGGCTAAATAAAATTCTCTAAATAGAATAAGAAACATTCTCTACACTTCCACACTATCTCGGCCTTTCAGTAGTTGATAGGTTGCAATGAGATCCCCCCTCGTTCTTCTAAGCTCCAAGTACAGGTCCAGAGCCAGCTCCTCATGTTAACCCTTTCATTTCTGGAATCATTTTCATGAACCTCCTCTGGACCCCCTCTAATACCAGCACATTCTTTCTTAGATATGGGGCCCAAAACTGCTGACGATACTCCAAGTGTAGTCTAACTGATGCCTTAAAAAGCTTCAGCATTACATCCTCACTTTTTTATTCTATTCCTCTCAAAGTGAATTAGCAACATTGCATCTGCCTTCCTTAACTACATGGTTAACCTGTAGTAGAGAGTCCTGTACAAGGACTCCCAAGTCCCTTTGTACCTCTGTTTTCTGAATTTTTCTGTTTAGAAAATAGTCTACGCCTTTATTCTTTCTACCAAAGTCCTTGACTACACTCTATTCCACCTGCCACTTCTATATGCATTCTCCTAATTTGTTCTTCTGCAGTCCCTGCTTCCTCGATACTACCTACCCCTCCACCTAGCTTTGTGTCATCTACAAACTTAGCCACAAAGCCATCAATTCTGTCGTTCCAAATCATTTTTTATTAAATATTTTTATTGAATTTTCAAATGGTTACAGAAGGAAAAAAAAATTATCAACCCTTCCCCCCTCCCCTTAACCCCTCCCCCCTAACATATCACTGAAGAAAGAGGGGAAAAAAGAAAGAAAGAACGCCTGGATATCGGAAGATCCCCACATGCTCCACGGAGTTCATAATAGCTTTAGTATATTTATTTATTTATTTCCCCAATTAACCAATAATTTTATCTTTGGAGCACCTATATATTTAATCCTACCTTTTGTAAATAAGGGTGCCAAATTTTCAGAAATATTTCATATTTATTTCTTAAATTATAAGTAATTTTTTCAAATGGAATGCAGCTAAAAGCTATATCTATTTTCATTTTCTTAATGTATGTTAAAATTCTTTTTCTTTTCACCGGTCCATTAAGCCCGTTAACATTAAAACTTAAAAAATTCAGTAAATTAGTCATTATTTTTAACAGGGTTACTCCAGTCTATAGTAATACCTAACTTTTCAACTTTTGTAGTACCTTGGGGAATCTTTTTAAAATTCTCCGTGTTGCTATGTGTCTCTCCCCCCCCCCCCACCCCCCGATTGTCCAGGTAAAGAAAGAAAGATTAAAGAAAAATAGATTATAAAGAAAAAAAAACAAAATACCCCCCTACTAATGTTGTGAATAAAAAAAACACATTACCCCCCTCCGTTGTACGGGTCATGGCAATCGCCATGATTATACACGTGAATCCCGTAGCAATCGATCCGAAGTTCCCCCAGCTCCCCTGTAACATAAAAAAGTATATATAAGAGAAGAAAAAATAATTATCACTACTCTCGATTAATATTTCTCAAACTTTTACCTTTCTCCCCCTGTATCATATAATTAAGAATATATTTAAATATTCTTCTGTCCTTAAACATCCATCAACTCCATTCACTGTCCCTGTCTTCATCTTTAATCCGTTTCACTTTTAAATCTTTGGCTGTGGTTAGCGAATATTTGGGAGTTCTTGTGCAAATTCTTCCACATCCCGATAATCAGTAAAAGATCATCTTTTTCCGTCATCCAAAAAAATTATCAAGGTTGCTGGGTGGCGCAATATAAATTTATAACCCTTTTCCCATAAAACTTTTTTTGCTGGGTTAAATTCCTTCTTTCTCTTCAAAAGGTCATAACTTATATCAGGGTAGAAAAGAACTGTTTTCCCTTCTATCATCAATGGCCCGTTTCTCTTTCTGGCACGTTGGGCAGCCGCCTTCAGGATCTTTTCTTTATCTTGATATCTTAAGCATTTTATCAAGATTGATCATGGGTTTTGATCAACTTGAGGTCTTGATCTTAAGGCTCTGTGAGTCCTTTCAATTTCAATTAACTGGGTTCCTTCTTCCATTTCCAAAATTTCCGGAATCCATTTTTGAAAAAAATTTATTGGATCCTCTCCCTCTATACCTTCTTTAAGTCCAACAATCTTAATATTATTTCATCTGCTAAAATTTTCAAATACATCCACTTTTTCCAACAACCATTTTCTTTCTGATGTCCAGGCAGAAATATTATCTTCCATTTTATTCACTCTATCAATGGTGTCTCCCGTTGTTTCTTCCAAGTTTTTAATTTTCTTGTCCATTTTGTCCTGTCTTTTCATCATTTTATCAAATATAATCTTCATATTTTTAATATTTTTTATTACTTTTAATGCTTTTAATTCATGCATTATTTGCACCAAGGATTTTTTTATGTCTCCAATATCACCTCCAACCTCTTCATCTTCGTCTGATTTATCCAGAGAATCTGATCCCACCTCATATTCACTTTCACTTTCAGTTCCGATCATAGCTGGGATTTGTAGTTTGGGTTGCTCGTGTTTGCGCATGCCCCTTCCTTCACGCATGCGCAATTCCTGTTGCCCTTTTTTTTTGGAAACGGTTGATGTTGCCGCAGTTTCTTGTTCTGTATCGCCGGAGGTAAAATGCACTTGAGCCTGAGGCTCTTTCATGGTGGTCAGCATTGATTCTTTACCAACTTGTGTTGTCTTCAAAGTAGTAGTTTTCTTCTGCTTCTGTTTAGGAGACATATCTTAAGACAATCCTGAGTAGTTTATAAGTAATTTTTAAAAAGTATTTACTAACTTTTCTTCACTTAAACATTATTTTACTGGTTTTTTACGGGAGAGCTGGATTTCCACGTCTCGATCCTACGTCATCACGTGACGTCCCCTCGTTCCAAATCATTGACTTATAGCTTGAAACCCCTGTAGAACACCACGAATCACCTGTAGCCAAGCAGAAAAAGTCTCTTGCCAGTCAGTCTTTTAATCAGTGCCTTCTTGTAAGTCAAGCCCTTCAGTTCCAATAACATCCTCTTGTATCTTTCCTGCACCCTTTCCAGCTTAACCACATGCTTCCTATAGCTGAGTGACCAGAACTGCACACAGTACTCTGTGTGTGAGGTATCAACAAAATCTTGTACAATTGTAACATTGCCCTAACCAATGAAGGCAAGTGTCAAATGCCTTCTTCACCACGATGTCTGTGGTCACCACTTTCAGCAAGCTATGCACCTGAACCCTAGGTGTCTGGTTTATAGCACATTCCAGGTCCTACCATTTACTGTGTAAGTCCTGGCCTGTTTAGTTTACAAAATGCAACACCTCACACTTGTCTGAGATAAATTCCATCTGCCATTCCTTTGCCCACTTTCCCAGTTTACAAGAAGACAACCTGTCAATTACACCATCAATTTGGGGTCACCCACAAAATTGGCGATCTTGGAGTCCAAAGTCCATAACTCACTGAATTACACAAATAGGTAGACTGATTAAAGAAGGAAAACATCATACTTGCCTTCATTGGTCAGGGCATGAGCATTAGAGTAAGGAAATCATGTTGCAGCTGTATAAAACTTTGATTTGGCTGCATTTGGAGTACTGTGTGTACAGTTCTGGTCATCCCATTACAATAAGTATATGAAGGTTTTGGAAATGACACGGTTCACCAGGATACCAAAGTGTTGGAGGTTGAGGAGAGACTGGATAGACATTTATAAGAATATGAGAGGCATTGATAAACAGAATCGTTCCAGATATGTCCAATACTAGAGAGCATGCGTAATATTTGAAGGAGATATGTGGGCAAGTTTATAGAAAGGGTTGCAGAGCAGTAGATTTATAGAATGGGTTGCAGAGAGAGGGGTGGAAACAGATACAAGAGTGATATGTAAGAGATTACTAGATAGACAGAGAATGTTCAGGAAATTGAGCAATACAGATTACGTACAGGCAGAAGAGATTCAGCATCGTGTTTGGGGACAGACGGTCTGGGCCGAAGGGCCAGTTCCTGTGATGTACTGTTTCATATTCTGTGTTCCAAACTGAATCATTCCATCCTCATTCTTATCCAAATCATTAATATGGATGGCAAACATCAAAGGGCCCTGTGACACACTACTGTGCACAGGCCTCCAATCTGAGAAAAAGCCTCCATCACAGCCCTCTGTTTCCTCTTACCATCTTGCATCTCTTGTGATCGAACCTTCTGGCCCAGCCTAAAATGTGGAACTTTGTACTCATGTACATTTGGGTAATATCTACTGCTCTGCCCTCATCATTGCTCTTGTCACCTTTTCAAAAAAAACTGTCATGAGACACAATCTCTCTCACACAAAGCCATATCAACTATGCCAAATAAGTCTTTGCCTTTCCAAATGCTGGCAGGCGCTGTCTCAGAATCCACTGCAGTACCTTTGCCACCACTGATGTTAGGCTCACCAGCCTGTAGTCTCCATGCTTGTATATGAAGGCACAATATTAACCATCCTTCAGTCTTCGGATACCTCAGCTGTGGTTAATGGAGATACAAGTATCTCTGCCAGGGCCCAGCAATTTCTTCTCTCCAATCTTTCAATGTCTTAGGATACATTGGGTCAGTTCCTGCAGATTAATCCACCTTTACTCTGCCATCATTTGTAATGTGCATCAGGGCATCACTGTTCCTTTCTCTGATTTACTTAGTTTCCATGACAATTTCATGACATATGTCAGTGATAATAAACCTGATTATGAACTAAAAACAAGAAAAGTTTATTTAACTTCTCATCTGTCTCCTACACATAGATGACCCTTTTACTCCTAAAATTGAATTCTGCTTTACATTATTTGCCAAGAATATCTCATGTCAGTTTTTTGCCCACTCGATATCCATTTGTGTACTCTTACATCCTTTGTACTCCTCAAGGGATTCACTTGGTATCAGCTGTCTCTGTCTGATATATGCCTCCTCCTTTTTCCTCACCAGAGCCTCGTATCCTTCATCCTATACCTGCCAGCCTTGCCTTTCACTCTAGCAGGAAGGTGCTGACTGTGAACTCTCCCTACTTTTTAAAGCCTTCCATTTGCTAGAGCCCCTGGAAAAGCCTCCATAAAATTAAGATTTTAATTTGTGGACCAGTGCTATCTTTTTACATAACTATTTTAAAACCAATTGAATTATGGTCTGTGATCCAACGTACCCCATCCAATCCCTCAGCACTGTGTCCATATGAGAAACATTTCTCCAGCTTCTCTGCTTACACCTTGTGGTTGTAATCCCTTGTCACCAGGATCCCGAAAAAGCTTTCTGACACCCTCACCCTCTCCCCAGATCCTCCTTTCCAACTGTCCACCCAGTGATGGGCACTGCTCCTGGCTTCCAACCCCTGCATCCTCAGACCCAGCAAAGTCTCTCCCTCATTGGGAGGGAGACCAGGGAGTGGGTAGTGCTACAGACACTGGAGAGTCCTTGCCTCTCCCTACGGAACTGAGGAAGGAAAAACACCCCACTCATAGTTCCAGCCTGTTTGGTAATTTCCCACCCCACTGTAACAGAGGGAGAACTACCATCCCATACCCTCATCCCTCATCCCCACCCATGCTACATCTCCTCACACCCACTCCCATCTATCCCACATCTCTCATCCATTACTGTCCCAAGGTGGGTGTGGGCTCCCTGGGGTCTCACACAATTCCACATCACTTCTGGGCTCGTGTTCTATTGCTCAGCTCTCGCCCTGGCTTCTGACCATTCACACACACAGCACTGACTGGGTGAGCTGTGGGTCAGAGGTCAGAGTTGGTTATGCTGTGGGTCGGAGGTCAGGCTTGAGTTGAAGCGACGGGTTGAAGATCGTGGCTGGGGTGAGATTTGACAGGTTAGAGATCAGAGTTGGGTCAAGGCTGTGGGTAAGAGGTTGGGTCAGGTTGAGGGTGTTGGGGGGGTTTAGGGGTGAGGTGGGATGGTTAAGGGGTAGATGATTAACACAGGGTCTTTGTTTTGCAGATGGCGATGCCCGCTGTGGACTGGACACCCCCTGGGGTATCGGGAGCCTCTGCCAGCCCCCCCCAGCTCTGGGTCACCCCTGTGGGCTGGCACCTGGTGCAGTGTGAGGCAGGGTCAAGGGGTGAAGAGCTGGCCAGCGGTGGGGCTCCAGAGGAGGGGGCTGGCACAGGGCAGGGTGAGCTGAGCTCAGAGGAGAGCAGCAGGAGCAGTGGGAGCAGCCAGGAGGCAGCGGCCTCCACCCTGCTGGCAGAGGAAGGCCGGGGGCCAGGGCTGGGTCCAGGGCCAAGTCGGGGGCTGGAAGGTGAGGCTGAGCCCGAGGAGGGATCCAGGACTCTGGTGCTGTTCTCACCGGGGGATGCCCAGCGATCACCACTGCCCGAGGTGGCCCAAGAGGGCGAGCAGGGCACACTGGCCGCCCTGACCCCACAGGGTGAGAGGGCGCAGCCCCTGGGAAGCCAGCTAGACGTGTCTGAGCCTGGCACCCTCTCCTCCCTCATCAAATCGGAGGCCAGGCCACTAGGCCCACCACCAGCCGCTGCATCCTGCCCCTTCACAAAGGTGGAGCGCACCTTCCTGCACATCGCTGAGAAGAGCCACCTCAACATCATGTCGTCGGGTGGGCACCTCCTGCCCCATGACCACTATGAGTTCTTCCAGGCCCTGGAGCCAGGGGGGGAGAGCCTGCAAAATGGGCCGGCCAGCCCACAGCCAACACTAGGCCGGGGGAGGAGGGCCCGTGGCCCTCGTTCTCCCTGCCAGCCTGCCCGGCCGAGCCGCATACCCGTGCTGCTGCCCGAGGAGGATACAGGCTCTGAGCACTCAGCCTCGGCTTCTGCCTCACTGAGGGAGCGATTGGGCCAAAGGGGCAGCCGGCCCCCTTCCAGCTTGGCCCGGCTGCTGGCAGGCCGCAGGCAGGGTCCCCGCATTCCTGGCGACCAGCAGCCCCCCACTGCCTCCGAGGAGGACACGGCCTCTGACACCTCCCTGCACCGGACCCCCGGCCGCAGACCACACAGCAGGATCCCACGGCCTATCAGCCCTGCCAAGACCCCGCGGAGCCCCTGGGAAAGGAGTTTGGCACAGAACAGCCCACCACGAACAGGGCACAGGTACGGACCAGCACAGTCTGGGAGAGGCTGCGGGGGGGCGGTGATGGACGGGCCACAGGTCTGGTGGGACAGAGCAAGTGTGTTGGGAGACGTGGATGGGCACAGGTTGGCAGCAGGGTGAGTGGGGATGGGAATGGGACAGTGAGGCAGGAATAAATGTGGGACACTGGTATGGTTAGGGCAGCCAAACTGGTGGAGGAGAGGTGTTGGAGGGATCAGTGCTGGGAGGTAGTTTGGAGAAGGGTGCAGAGTAGGCATTGTTATCAGGGAAGAGCTTGAAGGGATTCTGGCTGCCACTCCTCAAGTCCAGCCCCTGGAGAGCCTGTAGTATGGTGATGGGAGCTCTCAGATGCTGCCTGACCTGCTGAGTGTTTCCAGCATGTTCTGATTTTATCATGGAAAGAAGCATCTCCATTAGTTATGTAATCCCAACAACAGCTTTGCACAGAAGTTTGAAGATAAAAGGCCTCCTGACACAGACGTTGTCCTGTTCCAGTCTCCTCCCAGTGTTTGTGCCCCTGAATCAGTGGGATGGGCAGAGAACGAATTCTGGCTGCTGGAGGCCCACAGGGTCGTGCACAGACACCAGCCAAACATTACAGAGGCAGATTGAAAGACCACTGACAGCTCTGCTCACCGCACACTGACCTTAAAATTCTCTATTCACCTAGAAAATTGGATCAAACTCTCCCTACTCCTCCACCTGAGGAAAAATAGCCACTTTTCTACCCTCAGCTTCACGCCATTCTCTAGGAAAACAAGAAATGCACACAAGTGAGGTTTCAACATCTTTTCAGCTGTTACATGATGTCCAACTCATGTACTCAGTCCCTTAGCCATTGAAGGCAAATCACCCAAGTGACTTCTTCACCACACTGTGTACTCTTGTCATCACTTCCAGAGAACTGTGTACCTATATCTCTCCGTCTGTTCTACAACACTCCCCAAAGCCCTGTCAATTACTGTGCAAGTTCTGCCCTGGTTTAACTTCCCAAGTGTAACACTTTGTAATTGTCTAAATTAAATACCGTCTGTCATATTTTTGCTCTTTTTCCCAGTTGATCTAGATTCTGTTGTGATCTTGCGCACACCACCATCCATTTTGGTGTCACCGGCAAACGATATTTCATCCAAGTCATTAATATATGACAAACAACAGTGGACCCAGCACTGATCCCTGGGGCACACTACTGGTCACAGGCACTTAGTCTTAAAAAAAACCCTCTGTCCCTCTGTCCCCTACCACCAAGCCAATTTTGTGTCGAATATGCCTACTCACTCTGGATCACGGGTGATCTCATCTTCCAAACTAGCATACCATGCAGAACCTTGTCAAAACTCCATACATCAGAAACCCCTCCATTAACTTTCCCACCACTCACCAGCCAGTAGTTCCACTGGCTTGGCCTCGTAGCCCTTCTTGGAGAAAGACATAACATTATTCACCCTCTGGCTTCTGATAGCTCGCCCATGTCTAACAGTGTTACCAATAGATCTGCCACCAACTGCTTATGTGGGATTTTGGATCTCCAAATACCCTACATCTACATTTGCTCGGATCCACCTTGCTCCTTCCCATTCACAATGACAATTGTCCTTTGTAACCTGCTTTCACCAGTGACAGATGCTAAACTGATTGGCCTGTCCTTTCCTGAGTTCTCTCTTCCTTGGCTGAACAGTGGCATTTTTCCATTACTATGGAACTGTTCCAGAACCCAGGAAGGTTTAGATTCCAACCAACACTCCCCCATCTCTCTACTCAGCAACAGAGTGAGACCCCAGCCATGTCCTTGTTCTACCTGATGCAGTTCTAAGCAGCGGCTGAGCAGTCTGTGTGTGTGTGTGTGTAGGAAATGGGACAGAGACAGGGAATTACTTTGAACATAGAGAGACAGTAGTGACCACTGAGGGGACAGGGAATGTCTGTGGACAGTAGTAACCACTGAGGGGACAGGGAATGTCTGTGGACAGTAGTAACCACTGAGGGGACAGGGAATGTCTGTGGACAGTAGTGACCACTGAGGGGACAGGGAATGTCTGTGGACAGTAGTGACCACTGAGGGGACAGGGAATGTCTGTGGACAGTAGTGACCAGTGAGGGGACAGGGAATGTCTGTGGACAGTAGTGACCACTGAGGGGACAGGGAATGTCTGTGGACAGTAGTGACCAGTGAGGGGACAGGGAATGTCTGTGGACAGTAGTGACCAGTGAGGGGACAGGGAATGTCTGTGGACAGTAGTGACCAGTGAGGGGACAGGGAATGTCTGTGGACAGTAGTGACCAGTGAGGGGACAGGGAATGTCTGTGGACAGTAGTGACCAGTGAGGGGACAGGGAATGTCTGTGGACAGTAGTGACCAGTGAGGGGACAATATTTACATCATCAGCTTCCCTGAGTGTGCATCAGAGCCTGGTGTCCTGCACCAGACATTATGACTGACCAGTAGTTCTGTAAACTGAGTGAGCAGGGAATACCTTTTGTTTTTAAAGTTTAATCTTCATGGCTGAGGGATTTTTTCTGTGTTATCCTCAAAAATCAGCTTACATTTGGGATAAATACAAACATCAGGGCCTGCAGACACTGGAATCTGGAGCAACAAATGGCCTGCTGGAGGAACTCAGCTGGTTGAGCAGCATCTGTGGGGGAAGGAATTGTCCATTTTGAATTGAGACTGAGTCAGAACTAAGCGGAGAGTTGGGCGGCTCTGTACAGACAGGACATCAGTTACAGTGTGAAAATTCAATTAACTGGTTTCTGTAACAGCTCAGAACATGATTCACAATGCCCCTCCCCGTCCCTATAACATCCACCTACCTCTACACCTCTTCCTGTCCCTGTAACCCCTTCCAACCCCTACATTCCTCCCTGTCCCTCTAACTCCCACCTACCCCTACACTCCTTCCTGTCCCTGTAACCCCTCCAGCCCCTACACCCCTCCCCATCCCTGTAACCCCCTCCATCCCCTACACTCCTTCCTGTCCCTGTAACCCATCCAGCCCCTACACCCCTCTCGATCCCTGTAACCCCTCCAGCCCCTACACCCCTCTCCCCATTTCTACAGCCCGCTGCCTTCTCGCTTACATTCTTTCTCTGTGCTCTCCCACAGGACCAGCTTCCCCGCCCTGGTTCCTGCCTCTCCCACTGAGGATGCTATGAAGGCGGCCATATCGGCAGCGGGCAGCCCTTGCTCCCAGGGAGGGACGTTGCGATGTTACGAGAGTCCAGCTCTCCCCTCCCGCAGCCTTAGCGCCTCAGCCAGGATGCGTCCCCAGTCGAGGACAGACAGCCCGTCACCCTGCCGGGTCAGGAGGGCAACCTTGGAGAACTGGAGGCAGCATACACCCTTGTCTGGGGCTGGTCCCAGGCCACAGCTCAGTCCCCCAGCCCCCTCCTCCAAGGCCAGGGCCCAGTGCGTGGTCAGCAGAGCCAGGCAGCGGGCAGCCAGGTACAGGGGTGGTGGGGGAGGTGTCTGGGGTTGGGCTCAGAACCCTGCATGGGGTGGTGGGCTGATACTTTCATCGTCACACAATAGGGAACATGCAACAATACTACACAGGAACAGGCCCTGTGGCAACCGTGATACCAAATTAAACTGCACACTGACCATCTCCCTCATCCCCTATTTAACAGCCTCTTGATTACCACTATCATATCTGCTTCCACCAGCACCCACCCACAGCCCATTCCAGGCACCCACCTGCTCTGCATAAAAATATTTGTTTAACCTCTCCATATGGCTCCAATCCTCAAATCAAAACAACCCCGGTGAACTTCTTCACGCTCTCTCTAAAGCCTCCGCATCCCTCCTGGACCGTGTAGATGCAACGTAACTTCCTGACTCTATACACGAGGCCCTAACAGATGAAAGCAAGCATGCCGTATGTTGCCTTGCCTTACCATCCAATGTGTATGTTGCTACTATTAGGGAATAAGGTCCTGCTCTCCATTTCCTGTACATCAGTGGTCCGGTCATTCATTGTAAACTTCCCTGCTACATTTGACCCGTGTGGAGAATGTGTGAGATCAGGTGCTTGTGGTGATCTGGTCTGAGTTATCCCATCTGATGCTCCATCTTGTGTCCCCAGCTCAGTGACCAGTTCAGCCGAGCGGCGAATCTTCTGCCCGTGAAGCCTCTACGCCCTGGATTGGTGAAGGACGGCTGGTACAAGCAGGGTTCCAGGAACTCCTCCGGAATATTTAACGGCTTCTACAAAGCAGTTACCTTAACGTTTACACATTTGCAGTTATATTGTAAGATATGGGGGGTGATGTATGCTGCATGGCACCTGTATTCCCGGCTCCGACCGATGGCATGCGTTCGATTTCTGCAGCACAGCGGTGGCCAGCCCTCTGTGTCTCACCAGGAGCATCCGATGGACTCCTCCCAGCAGCGGCTGCTCTTGTCCCTGCCCTGGCACAGTGGGTGTGAGTGGCAGGCATTCTGGCTTGGCCCAGGCCATTGGCATCACCTGTCACTGGCACTGAACTTTAATTAAACACCCTGATTGCTTGCTCCTCTCTGTGGTTGGACCTAGCCTCCTGTCGGTCACGATGCGGCACCGAGACACCTAGACTCATGTGAATCTACAAGGACGTCATCGCTCACAAACCCAGTTGAAGGGGAGAGCGTCACCCAAGCCAGGGTCAGGGGTCAGCCCACTGACTCTATGGTGGTGACCTGGGGTGTTTAGGGGCAACCTGGTGAACTTAAGGAGTCAGGGGTCAGCCTGGTGACCCTGCAGGGTTAGGGTTTGGCTTGGAGGGTCAGGGGGTTGGCCAGTGACCCTGGCTGTGGTGGGGGGAGGGTAGGGTTGATGACCTGGGGTAGACCCTGTCTATCGGGAGGTGGTGGTGGGTGGGTGGGGTTCGGGAGGCGTGGATGCTCCTGACCAGCATCCCGGGAGCAGGAGCTCATTGCCCTGTCACATCAGCCCTGCTGTTCCAATGTTTGCAACTACACCTTGAACCTGATCTCATTGATCCATGCTCCAGCACTCCAGGGTATCCCTGTGCGAATGTAATGGCTCCTTTAGTTCTGAGCAGCTGGGAAGACAGAGGCCACAGGACGTCCTACAGACGGTGCAGCCCTGACTGAGTCGCTTGGACACAAGGAGAGAAGTGCAATCCAGCAGAAACAACGCAGCAAGGAGTGGGAGACGACGACCCACTGCACATACACACGTGGTTCTGGTCACCATGTTATAGAAGGCATGGGGTTGCACTGGAGACGGTGCAGAGGAGGATCACCTGGGACAGAGGACTGTAGTCACGGGAAGAAATTGGATAGGCTGGGCCTGTTTATCCTGAAGCGAAGGAGGCTGAGGGAGTCACCTGGTAGAAATAGATAAAGTAATGAGAGGTATTTATAGAGCAGATCATCGGAATCTTTTTAGAAGGGGTATGAAAATCAAGCGCTTCAGATTTAGGGTGAGAGGAGGGAGTTTTAAAGGGAATCTGACTGATAATTTTTACACAGAGAGCGGCTGCTGTCTGGAACACACTGCCAGAGGGGGTACAGTACTACATTTAAGATACATCTTGAGTACCACTGCGTAGAGTGATATTGTCCTACTAGGACTAGTGTAGATGGACCAAAGGGCCCATTTCTAAGCTGTACAACTATGACTGTAACTATTTTTGTGCCATCTGCAAACTTACTAATCACATGTTAACATTCACATCCAAATGGAAGTGAGGGCCCCCACTGATCCTTGTGGTACACCACTGGTCACAGGCCTCCAAAACACCCCTCCAACTGTCCTCGCTGTCCTTCCACCCATCCTTTCCTTCTCCTACCCAGTCCTTACCCTCTATCCGTCTTTATCCCTCATCCTATCTGCCAGACCCTCTCTCCACCTCGCTCTCTTGCTTTCTCTCTCTCTCTGTCTCTCACTCTCCCACTCATAGCACCCCTTCCCTCTCCTCCATTCCTCCTCTCTCCCATGACCCTCCCACCAATTCCTCGTGCTCCATTTGCTCTCCCTCCTCCTTGTGCTCCTGTCCCTCTCCCTCGCTGCCACTTCCCTCTTTCTCACACATCACACTCTCCTCCTCTCCCACCACTCCCCCCCCCCACCCATCTCCCTCTCCTTACTGCCCCTCCCAAGCTTTGGCATGTCTGGATCATGTGCTGTGCATTAATTTGTCAGTCCTGTCGTCACTGTAGGCTGGTGCACTGCACTGGTGAGTGTGGGTTCCAAGGGGATGTTCCTGAGTCTGCCCAGCCCAGTCTGGTTAATAGTTGGATAGTGAAGGACTGTGTTCCCTGAACACCAGCTTTGTTCACCACACCCCAATCACATAATTGGCAGATTATTGGAGTCAGGCGGTGTGCAGGGTCCTTGCAAGCTCAGTCTCCCTGCTGCTGTGCACCAGTATGTATATGGATAGCATCTTACAGGGGCTGGGAGGCTTTGGCAGATTCCAGCTGTTGGTGCTGGTGCTGCTGTCGGCTGCCCGCCTGTCTCTGCCCTGGCACTTCCTGCTACATATCTTCCTATCGGCCATCCCTACCCATCACTGTCGATCCCCCCACCCCAGCCTGGCCAATCTGAGCCAGGCCCAGCGGCTGCGTACCACCTCCCCTCTGGAGTCCGACGGCACCTACAGCTCTTGCCGCATGTACCCCAGCCCCCAGCTCCAGCTGCTAGAGGCACACCCGGACAGCCAGCACAACCTGTCTAACACCATCGGCTGTACCAACGGCTGGGACTATGACACGTCCCAGTTCACTTCTACCATTGCCACTGAGGTATGGAGGGGAGAGGGGAGGGAGGGAGGGAGGGGAAAAAGAGCTGAGGAAGGCTGGAAAAGGGGTGAGGGGAAGGTAGGGAGGGGGACAAGGGGTGGGAGAAGTTGAAAGGAAGGAGGGGAAAGATGAGGTGAAGCGGGGAAGAGGTGTGTGACTGGCAACAGTGTTTGGGGAAATTATGTTGTGCTGTTAATACTGAAGAAGGTCAGGGCAGTGGGGGGACATTAACCCACCTTATCAGGATCAAGTTCAAGTTTGTTGCCATAAAAAACACCTGGGGTTCAAATGCCATGAAAATCAGTTTTTAGCAGCAGCAGCAGCAGCACAATACACTGCAAACATATTAACATAAACAAGTTGACACAAATTACATTAAACTTACATGACAAAGTAAACGAAAGAAAAGCATAATGGCATGAGTGCAAGTCAGGGGAAATATGGTGAGAGATACCATTAGGGTTGGTCAGGTTGGTTCAAGATCCTAATGGCAGTGGAGAAAAAGCTGTTATTGGTGAAGATCTAAAAGCTCCTGTACTCCTGCCTGATGGTGGCAATGAAGAGGGCTTAGCCCTGATGGCATGGGTCCTTACTGGCTGATGTTGCTTTCCCGAGACATCAGAATCATAATTATTACTGCTGACTTCAATAATGTGAAATTAGTTTTACAAAGACATTATAAATTACCAAAATAAATAGATAGCTCCATTAAAAGGAATAACAAGGTTGTGTTCATGGAGCATTGAGAAATTTAAAGGCAGAGGAAAAGAAGCTCGGTCTTCAGACTTCTGTATCTCCTCCCTGATGTAGTGATGAGAATATTGTGATGAAACTAGCTGAGTCCACCATCTTTTGGAATTCCCATACCAGACCTTGATGCAACCAATTTGACATATGGAGGGTTTTTAAAGAGCAAATGCACAAATATGTTCCAGTTAAAAAAGGACAAAGATGGCAAGGTAAGGGAACTTTAGATATTGAGAGAAGTAGTGAATCTAGTGCAGTAGAAAAAGGAAGCATGTGTAAGGTTTACAGACAGACATACTTTATTGATCCCAAGGGAAATTGGGTTTTGTTACAGTCGCACCAACCAAGGATAGTGTAGAAATATAGCAATATAAAATCATAAATAATAATAAGTAAATTATACCAAATGGAAATAAGTCCAGGACCAGCCTATTGGCTCAGGGTGTCTGACACTCCGAGGGAGGAGTTGTAAAGGAAGTTGGGAGCTAATTCAAATCAAATGCTTCAGAATTGTAAAGAAGCTAGAAAGGAACTCAGCAGATCTAAGAGGGGCCATAAAAAATACTTTGCAAGTAGCATTAAAGAGAATCCCAATGCATTTTATATATGCACAAAGAGCAAGAGAATTACTGGGGAGGGGGCAGAACAATTCAAGGATAAAGGAAGGAACATGAGCTTGGAGGCAGGAGGAGGGTGTGAGTGAGATCTTAATTGAGTACTTTGTGTCGATGTTTAGCAAGGAAAAGGACATGGAGGATTACGAAATCAGTATGGACCTTGTTTATTTCTAGGGTAGGGGTGGTGAACCTTTTCAAGAGTATGTGACCAAAATTGGCGATAATCTAAAAAACATCTCGTGCAGTGGTAATTTTGAGCAGAAGTTATCATTGATCAACGAATTAGTAACAATAATTATGGACTTTTTTTCAAGGAAAAATGGTGAGTCCTGTTGCTTACCTGTATTTATTGTTTCTATTGATTAAAATATAACAGATTGAAATAAATGAAGCATTTTAGAAAACATAAAAATTGTTAATATTTTGAAGAGACAATTGAAAAATAAGATAATTTCTAAATAGCATTGTTATTGTAACCATTTACTATCCAAATACTGATGTGTACACCAGGTCTTCAAGAATTTCAAAATGTATCATCCAACATCAGGTGTTCCTGCAACTGTCTAGCTGGCACCAAGCAGGTGTGAGATATTTCCTGTGAAAACATTTCACTGCTCATACGCTGCTTCATTTGGTAGTTTTTTTTAAATTACAGGTGGAGTTTAAAGAATCTAAGGGTGGCACTACATGCCTATCGTAATCTTAGACTTGTGTGCCATAGGTTCACCACCCCTAGGGAATTCTGAAATGAAGGCAAAGGTTGTGTCTCTTAAAGAATGTTAAGATGGTTAAGTCCCAAAGGTGTGATAGAATATTCACACCTCAATATTCAGAGAGGCAAGAGACGAGATTGCTTGGGCCTTGTCCACTATCTTCAATAATGGACTATTCAAGAAGGAAAATAAGGATAATCCTGGTATTTCTAAACTGGTGAGTTTCATGTCATTGGTGGGAAAGCTATTGGAAAGGATTCTTAGAGATAGCATTTACAAGCATTTGAGGAATCATGGCCTAATTTAGGACTGCCAACATGACTTTGTGTGGGGCAGGACATGTATGGTGACTTGGCCATTTTTATCTTGAATTAGCTTGCCCATGGAAGACAGGCGATAGTGGTCGATGACACTTAATCTGGCTGAACATCCATGACTAGGTGTCCTAAGCGATGCTACATGATGAAAACATTGATAGGTGGGTTAGTAAGTTTGCAGTTGGTACAACGATTGGTGATGTAGTGAATAGTGTAGAAGATTACAAAGGATACAGCAGGATATAACAAACAAGAGAAAATCTGCAGATGCTGGAAATCAAAGCAACACACACAAAATGCTGGAGGAACTCAACAGACCAGGCAGCATCTATGGAAAAGAGAAAACAGTCGACATTTCAGGCCAAGACTCTTCATCAGAACTGGAAAGACAGAGGAGATCAGAGCAAGAAGGTGGGGAGAGAAGGAAGAAGTACAACATGGCAGGTGATAGGTGAAACCAGGAGAGGAGGAAGGGTGAAGCAAAGAACTGGGAAGTTGATTGGTGAAATAGTCAAAGAGCTGGAGAAGGGGGTATCTGATAGAAGACCATGGAAGAAAGGGAAGGAGCAGCACCGGAGGGAGTTGATGGGCAGGTAAGGAGAAAAGCTGAGAGAGGAAAACAGGAATGGTGAGGGGGCAATTAATGAAAGTTTGAGAAATTGATGTTTATGCCATCAGGCTGGAGAGTGTTCAGAAACAATATTAAGGTGTTGCTCCTCCATCCTGAGTGTGGCTTCATCGTGACATCGTAGGAGGCCATAGACTGACATGTCAGAATGGGTGTGAGAAGTAAAATTGAAATAGGTGGCTACCGGGAGATCCTGTTTTTACTCTGGTGGATGGAGCATAAGTGCTTGGTGTAGCAGTTTCCTAATCTACATCGGGTCTCACCGAAATGCAGGAGACCACTCTGGGAGCACCAGACACAGTATATGACCCCAACAGATTCACAGGTGACCTTTTGGGTCCTTGAATGGTAGTGAGGGAGGAGGTGTAGGGGCAGGTGTGGCATTTGTTCCACTTGCAAGGATCAGTAACAGGAGGGAGATCAGTGGTGAGGGATGAGTGGATAAGGGAATTAAGTAGGGAGCGATCCCTGTGGGAAACAGAAAGTTGGGTGGGGGAGAGAAACATGTGCTTGGTGGTGGATCCTGTTGGAGATGGTGGAAGTTACGAAGAGTTATGTGCTGGGCACGGAGGCAAGTGGGGTGGCAGCGGGAAGGCTATTGAAAGGGTGCAGAAGAGGTTCACCAAGTTGCTGAGTACTTTGAGTTTCTCAGAGTATTCAATAACATTCTAAATTTATGAGATTATGACACAGAATTAAAAGCAGTTTTTTCTGGAGACACAAGAAACTCTGGAGGCTGGAATCTGGAGCAACACACAAACATCTGAAGGAACTTATCAGGTTAGGCAGCATCTGGAGAAACTGGGTAGTTCAGACAGAGAGAGAAAAGCCAGAAAGGGGGAGCAGGTTACTTGAAACAAAAGTATTGTTCATGCCAGTGAGTTGTAGACTAACACATAAAAAATGCTGGAGGAACTCAGCAGGTCAGGTGGCATCTATGGGAATGAATAAACAGTTGATGTTTAGGGCTGAGACCCTTCATCAGAAGGAGAAAGATGCCAAATGGAGGGAGGGGAAGGTGACAGGTGGGTGGGGGTTGGGGGGTAACGAAGTAAGAAGCTGGGAGGAGAAGACGAGAGGCAGAAGCAGAAGGACAATAGACAATAGGTATAGAAGTAGACCATTCGGCCCTTCAAGCCTGCACCACCATTCTGAGATCATGGCTGATCATCTACTATCAATACCCAGTTCCTGCCTTGTTCCCGTATCCCTTGATTCCCCTATCCATAAGATACCTATCTAGCTCCTTCTTGAAAGCATCCAGAGAATTGGCCTCCACTGCCTTCCAAGGCAGTGCATTCCAGACCCCCACAACTCTCTGGGAGAAGAAGTTTTTCCTTAACTCTGTCCAAAATGACCTACCCCTTATTCTCAAACCATGCCCTCTGGTACTGGACTCTCCCAGCATCTGGAACATATTTCCTGCCTCTATCTTGTCCAATCCCTTAATAATCTTATATGTTGCAATCAGATCCCCTCTCAATCTCCTTAATTCCAGCATGTACAAGCCCAGTCTCTCTAACCTCTCTGCGTAAGACAGTCCGGACATCCCAGGAATTAACCTCGTGAATCTACGCTGCACTTCCTCTACAGCCAGGATGTCCTTCCTTAACCCTGGAGACCAAAACTGTACACAATACTCCAGGTGTGGTCTCACCAGGGCCCTGTACAAATGCAAAAGGATTTCCTTGCTCTTTTCCCTTTGTAATAAAGGCCAACATTTCATTAGCCTTCTTCACTGCCTGCTGCACTTGCTCATTCACCTTCAGTGTCTGATGAACAAGGACTCCTAGATCTCTTTGTATTTCTCCCTTACCTAACTCTACACCATTTAGATAATAATCTGCCTTCCTGTTCTTACTCCCAAAGTGGATAACCTCACACTTATTCACATTAAACGTCATCTGCCAAGTATCTGCCCACTCACTCAACCTATCCAAGTCACCCTGAATTCTCCTAACATCCTCATCACATGTCACACTGCCATCCAGCTTAGTATCATCAGCAAACTTGCTGATGTTATTCTCAATGCCTTTGTCTAAATCGATGATGTAAATCGTAAACAGCTGTGGTCCCAATACCGAGCCCTGTGGCACCCCACTAGTCACCACCTGCCATTCCGAGAAATACCCTTTGCTTTCTATCTGCCAACCAGTTTTCTATCCATGTCAATATCTTCCCCCCAATGCCATGAGCTCTGATTTTACCTACCAATCTCCTATGTGGGACCTTATCAAATGCCTTCTGAAAATCGAGGTACACTACATCCACTGGATCTCCCTTGTCTAACTTCCTGGTTACATCCTCAAAAAACTCCAATAGATTAGTCAAGCATGATTTGCCCTTGGTAAATCCATGCTGTCTCGGCCCAATCCTAACACTGCTATCTAGATATGCCACTATTTCATCTTTAATAACAGACTCTAGCATCTTCCCCACTACTGATGTTAGGCTGACAGGACGATAGTTCTCTGTTTTCTCCCTCCCTCCTTTCTTAAAAAGTGGGATAACATTAGCCATTCTCCAATCCCCAGGAACTGATCCTGAATCTAAGGAACATTGGAAAATGATTACCAATGCATCCGCAATTTCCAGGGCCACCTCCTTTAGTACCCTAGGATGCAGACCATCTGGACCTGGGGATTTGTCAGCCTAAAGTCCCATCAGTCTACTCATCACCATTTCCTTCCTAATGTCAATCTGTTTCATTTCCTCTATTACCCTATGTCCTTGGCCCATCCATACATCTGGGAGATTGCCTGTGTCTTCCCTAGTGAAGACAGATCTAAAGTACTTATTAAATTCTTCTGCCATTTCTCTGTTTCCCATAACAATTTCACCCAATTCATTCTTCAAGGGCCCAACATTGTTCTTAACTATCTTCTTTCTCTTCACATACCTAAAAAAAGCCTTTGCTATCCTCCTTTATATTCCTGGCTAGCTTGCGTTCATACCTCATTTTTTCTCCCCGTATTGCCTTTTTAGTTAAGTTCTGTTGTTCCTTAAAAATTTCCCAATCATCTGTCCTCCCACTCACCTTAGTTCTGTCATACTTCCCTTTTTTTTAATGCTATGCAATCTTTGACTTCCTTTGTCAACCACTGTGGCCCCTTTCCCCCCTTTGAATCCTTCCTTCTCTGGGGGATGAACTGATTTTGCACCTTGTGCATTATTCCCAAGAATACCTGCCATTGCTATTCCACTGTCTTTTCTGCTAGGATATCCGTCCATTTAACTTTGGCCAGCTCCTCCGTCATGGCTCCATAGTCTCCTTTGTTCAACTGCAACAATGACACCTCCGATCTGCCCTTATCCTTCTCAAATTGCAGATAAAAACTTATCATATTATGGTCACTACCTCCTAATGGCTCCTTTACTTCAAGATCGCTTTAAATCCAGAATAGCCTTGTCCCTGGTCGGCTGTCTTACAAGCTGTTCCAAGAATGCATCCCGTAGGCACTCTACAAACTCCCTATCCTGGGGTCCAGCACCAACCTGATTCTCCCAGTTCACCTGCATGTTGAAATCCCCCATAACTACTGCGACATTACCTTTGCCACATGCCAATGTTAACTCCCTATTCAACTTGCACCCAATATCCATGCTACTGTTTGGTGGCCTGTAGACAACACCCATTAGGGTCTTTTTGCCCTTACTGTTCCTCAGTTCTATCCACACAGACTCTACTTTTCCTGATCCTATGTCCCCCCTTGCAAAGGAGTGAATCTCATTCCTCACCAACAGGGCCACCCCACCCCCTCTGCCCACATTTCTGTCCTATGATAGCATGTATACCCTTGTACATTCATTTCCCAGGTCTGATCTCCCTGCAGCCATGTCTCCGTTTTCCCAAGAACATCATAGTTACCCATTCGCACCTGAGCTTCAAGCTCATCTGCCTTATTTCTGACACTTCGTGCATTCAGATATAGGATTTTTAGCCCATTTCTCCTCTCTGTTTAAATCGCTGCCTATTGTGCTTAACCCAGATCCCCGAACTCCCACTGGGCTATACGCTCCTTGAATTTTGTTGTCCTTCCTAAATTTACTTATTCTTTCTGCACATTTAACTCCATGTTCCATCAGACCATCCCTCTGTACATGTGTCCTCCTTATCACTTGTTTCGCCTCACCTTTCTCTACTACACACTTAATATTCCAGAACAGTGTAGTCCCCACCTGTCCTTTATTCTTCATCTCGCTATCCTCTCTCGCATTCTGGATCCCTGCCCCCTGCAAATTTAGTTTAAACCCCCCCAAGAAGCACTAGCAAACTTTCCTGCAAGAATGTTAGTACTGCTCCAGTTCAGGTGTAAACCGTCCCTTCGGAACAGATCCCACCTTCCCTGGAACAAAGCCCAATTATCTACAAACCTGAAGCCCTCCGTCCTGCACCATCCTCTCAGCCACATATTAATCTGTATAATCCTTCTGTTCCTTGCCTCACTCGCACGTGGCACAGGTAGCAATCCTGAGATTGTTACCTTGGAGGGACTCAGAGGAGAATGGACATGGGAGAAAGGGAAGGAGGGGGGCATTGGGAGAGGTGATAGGCAGGTGAGGAGGAGTAAAAGGTCAGAGTGGGGAATAGAAGAAAAGGGAAGAGGATTGGAAAAAATTACCAGCAGTTGGAGAAATCAATGTTCATGCCATCAGGTTGGAGGCTACCTAGACAGAATATTAGGTGTTACTCCTCCAATCTGAGAGTGCCCTTATCCATCCTGAGAATGGTCTCATTCTTGGCAGAAGAGGAGGCCATACCGACATGTCAGAACAGGAATGAAGATAGGGAGTAAAATGGTTGTCCAGCAGGAACGCTGTTTGGGGACGTAAATGGAGGTGAATGGGCAGGTGTAGCATTTCTGTGGCTTGCAGGGATATGTCCCAGGAGGGCGATCAGTGGGGAGGGATGACAGGACACGGAAATCATGGAGGTAGCAATCTCTGCGGAAAGCGGAATTGGGGGAGGTAAAAATGTGTTTGGTGGTAGGGTCCTATTGAAGATGACTATCCAAGCAGAATCTGAGAGGCTGTTCCTTTACTTTGTGCTTACTTTCACCAGGCAGTGAAGGAGACTGTGGGAATTGGGGAGAATTAAAATGACTGGCAACCGGACAGCCACCATGGACAGTTTGGGTGGAACTTGGGAAGAGTGAAGAGCAGAGGTTGGTGGAGTAGACAATGGTGGCTGTAAAATAGGAGATAAGGGGTGGTGTGGTGGGGTTACACTGACCTGGGAGACTTTTACCCATGCAGACTGGAAAACAGGGAATGTGAAGTAGACGGCACAAGCCATTCCAGGCCAAATTGGGATGAGTCCTGTCATGTGCAGTCTGACAGTTGATGGATGATTCAGTTCAACTGGGGTCTCTGGGGCACGGTGACCACACAATGGAGGCTTCCAGCAGCCTTCAATGTGACCTGGTTCAGTGCGAAACCATGGCTCAAACTGAAGCAGAATTGATGGAGCAGGAGAAGGTCAGTAGTGCTGGGGCTGGGGGAATTTGATTGGGAGAGACTGACACGGAACAGGTAGTGTTAGGGTCTAAAGAAGTAAAGGACAGTACCAAAAAAGCTCCTTTAAAGCACAGCAGGAAATTGGATTCACTGGGGCACCCACCAACAACACTGGGTTCACCCCAGGACAGGCTGGGACTGCAGCCTTGGAACTTTTGCTGGAGCATCACTACTTCTACAGTACGGTAGCATAGAGGTTAGAGTAATTCTATTACAGTGCCAGCAATCGGCAATCGTGGTTCAATTCCTACTGCTGTCTGTAAGAAGTTTGTATGCTCTCCCCATGACCGCATGAGTTTCCTCTGGGTTCTCTGGTTTACTCCCACATTCCAAAAATGTTAGAGTTATGGTTAGAAAGTCGTTGGCGCTGGAAACATGTCAACACTTGCAGACTACCCAGCACTTATTTGGACTATGATGGTTATTGATGTAAACAATGGTGTTCATGCATTGATGTACATGTGACAAATAAAGTTAAGCTCTCTCCCCAGCAGGATGCACAGCCTCCCTCTGTCTCAGCAATGCCCAGGTTAGGGGAACTGGGAGTGCCATCTGGAGAGTGGAGCTGAGTCAGCTCTGTGGACTGGGATTGGGTTGAGGGAACGTTTTCACCCAGAGAGTGGTCTGTTAATGGAATGGGAGACCAGAGGAAGCGGTTGAGGCAAATACATTTAAAAGGAATTTGGACAGGTATGTGGGTAGGACAGGTTTAGGATGTGAACCAAATGCAGGCAATTTGGACTAAGATGGTCATTTTGGTTGGCATGGACTGGTTGGGCTGAAGGTGCTGAATGGTGTCTGACACCTGCCACCTCCGCACTGTACCTGACCCAAAGCTAAAGCCAATCCAATCCCATCCCAGCCTGATAACCCCACACCCACCTGACCCAAACACATCCCACCCTATCAACCCCCCTCTTTCTCACCACCCCACCACTCACTCACCCCAGGGATGTGAGGGAGAGGTGGGTGCGTGAAGTGAGGGGTTTGTGAAAGGAGTGGTGTTGAGGGGGGTCAGGAGGATGGTGGTGAGGGGGTGTGGGGTAGGATTGTAAAGTGAGGGGTACTGAGGTGTGAGGGTAAGGGGCCAGTGAGAGTAAGGTGAAGGGGTGACTGGATGAGGGGGGGTGGGTGAAAGGGGAATGGAGGGGGGAAGGGGTGAAGTGATGGATGTCCCACGGCCTGTGTATTCCCACAGTGGGACCTAGTGTGTGAGCGGCGGCAACTGAACCAGGCTGCCGGAACCACCTTCTTCTTGGGCGTCATGTTGGGAGGACCACTTTTTGGATACCTTTCTGACAGGTACGGAGGGAATATTGGCAGTGTGGGGGGCAGTTGAAGGGGAGAGGAGAATTTGGGGGGTGGGATGGGGTTACAACACAAACTAGAGAAGGGTTCATGATGCGGTCCCATTCCAGGCACCCACCATTCCCTGTGTAAATCATCTCCTTTAAACTTACCCCATCATTTTGTGTTTGCCTCCGGTATTTGAGATTTCATCCCTGAGGAAAAGATGCTGTCTGTCTACTCTATCTATGCTTCTTATAAACCTATCAGGTCTCCCCTCATTCTCTGCCGCACCAGAGAAAACCCAAGTTTGCCCAGCATCTCCCTCTCATCCAGGCAGCATCCTGGTGAACCTTTTCTGCACCCTGACAAAGGGTCTCAGCCCAAACCATCAACTGTTCACTCTTTTCCATAGATGTTGCCTAGCCTGCTGAGTTCCTCCAGCACTTTGTGCGTGTTGTTTTTCTACATTCTCTCCATAGTCTGCACAGCCTATGTAATGGAGTGACCAGAAATGCACACAATACTCCAAGTGCAACTGAACTGAAGCTGTGTGATTTCCTTAGTCAAACTCAATGCCTCAATCAATAAAGGCATCCATAGCATCTGCCTCCTTTACCAGCCCTCAGACTGTGAACCCAAAGATCCCTCTGTTCATCAACACTGTTAAGCATCCTTTCATTAACTTTAATATTCCTTTACAATTGAGCTCCCAAATTGCAACACCTCACACTTGACAGGATTAAATTCCATCTCCCATTTCTCAGTCTGTACCTGCAACTAATCTGTATCTTGCTTGTATTCTTTAGGAACATTCTACACTGTCCACACCATCACCACTCTTCATATTGTCTGCAAATCTGCTAACCCACCAATCCATGTTTTCATCCAAGTCATTCACCTACATTATATCCCAGACAGCAGAGGTCCCAGTACGGACCCCTACAGAATACCTCCAGTCAGAACAAGCCCCATCAACCACTACCTTCTGTCTTCTATGGCCAAGCAAGTTCTGAAACCAAACTAAAAAGTGACTGTGAATAAGTGGGATTTGGTGGTCAGGTCAGGGTCTGGCTCGAGGCTGTGACCTGGCTCCAGGTGTGGGTGGGGTTAGGGTTGGGATCACGGGATGGGGTTGTGGTTAGGGGCCAAGGTTGGAAGCTGAGCATGACCTGGGCTGTGTCCTTACCTCAGGTGTGGCCGTCGGAAGGTTCTGCTTCTGGGCTGCCTAATGACAGCTACCTTTGGCATCATTGCCTCCTTCTCTGTTGCATTTGCCATGTTCAGCATCTCCAGGCTCCTGTGTGGGATGGGACTGTCAGCCATCTCTACAACTTCCATCACTCTGGGTAAGGGGGCTGGGGTGGGGGGCACCAGGGAAAGGGCTGGGCTGTAGACCATGGATTGGTAGGGACACGGGATCAGAGACAGGAGACGGGTGGGGAGATAGGATCAGGGACAAGAGATAATGAGAGACAGGATCAGGGATGGGAGACAGACGTGGAGAAAGGATTGGGGACAGGAGGCAGATGGGGAAATGGGTTTGGGGATATGAGACAGACGTGGAGAAGGGATTGGGGACAGGAGGCAGATGGGGAGATGGGTTTGGGGATATGAGACAGACGTGGAGAAGGGATTGGGGACAGGAGGCAGATGGGGAGACAGGATCAGGGACGGGACACAGATGGAGAGACAGGTGAGAAGATGGGCAAGAAGATGAGAATAGGGACTCCAGAAGGGCAGGGAGTTGAAACAGAGATGGAAGGACGGTACAGAGAGCAGATGGGTGAGAAGATGAAACGGTCATGGCAGATGGGTGAGGAGATGGGAACAGCTTCGAGAAATGAGCAGGAAGACAGGAACAGGAATGAGAGATGGGCAGGAAGACAGGAATGGAGATTGCAGTCAGACAAGTAGGATGAAGATGAGAGATGGGAACAGGGACAGGAGCATGGACTATAAATGGGGTGGGGGTGTGGTGGGGAATTAAAGACACTGATCACATTGACCACTGCCTGTACTGACCCCTCCACTCCCTGTTCACACCCACCTCACCCTGAACCCCCTGTCTCCCTCCCTTAACCTCGATCCCCTGGCCACCTCTTCCACATGCTCCCCCACCCCTCCAACAGCAATGGAATGGACGGACGTGAAGCACCGTGTCCAGCTTGGTGCCATAACTAGCTTAGCCTGGAGTGTGGGTAACATGTCGCTGGCACTCATCGCCTACCTGCTGCGGGACTGGCACTGGCTTGTCTTCACCGTTTCCACTCCCTGTCTGCTGATTGCTGCCCTGTGCTGGTGAGTCACCCAGTGTCCCAGTCACACATCTGTAAGTACTCAGGTCAACCCACACCCTCCCGACAGAATCTACACCCTCCCGATACATCCCCCACCCTCCCGATGCATCCCGCACCCTCCCGATACATCCTGCACCCTCTCGACAAAACCCTCACCCTCTTGACACAACCCACACCCTCTCGACAAAACCCTCACCCTCTTGACACAACCCACACCCTCCGGACACTTCCTACACCCTCCCGACACAACCCACACCCTCCCGACACAACCCACACCCTCCCGATACATCCCCCACCCTCCCGATGCATCCCGCACCCTCTCGACAAAACCCTCACCCTCTCGACACAACCCACACCCTCCCGACACTTCCTACACCCTCCCGATACAACCCACACCCTCCCGATACATCCTGCACCCTCTCGACACAACCCATACCCTCCCGACACTTCCTACACCCTCCTGATGCATCCTGCACCCTCTCGACACAACCCATACCCTCCCGACACTTCCTACACCCTCCCGATGCATCCTGCACCCTCTCGACACAACCCATACCCTCCCAACACAACCCACACCCTCCCGATATATCCTGCACCCTCTCGACACAACCCTCACCCTCTCAACAGAATCTGCACCCTCTCGACACAACCCTCACCCTCTCGACAGAATCTACACCCTCCCGACACATCCCACACCCTCCCAATTCAACCCACACCCTCCCGACACTTCCTACACCCTCCTGACATATCCCACACCCTCCCAATTCAACCCACACCCTCCCGATACATTCTGCACCCTCTCGACACAACCCATACCCTCCCGACAGTTCCTACACCCTCCCGATGCATCCTGCACCCTCCTGACACATACCTCACCCTCTCGACACAACCCTCACCCTCCCGACACAACCCGCACCCTCCCAACAGAATCTACACCTTCCCGACACATCCTACACCCTCCCGACAGAATCTACACCCTCCTGACACACCCCACACCCTCCTGACACATCCCACACCCTCCCGACACAACCCACACCCTCCCAACAGAATTTACACCTTCCCGACAGAATCTACACCCTCCTGACACATCCCACACCCTCCCGACACAACCCGCACCCTCCCGACAGAATCTACACCCTCCCGACAGAATCTACACCTACACCCTCCTGACAGATCCTACACCCTCTCGACACAACCCACACCCTCCCAACACGTCCTATACCCTCCCGACGCGTCTCACACCCGATACTACCTCAACACGACCCACAGCGCCCCGACACAGGGTGACTCTCACCATGGGGCAGGGTCTTCCAGTGTGATGGGTGATTAGAGGGGGTTGGTCACCTAGAGTGCTGTGAGGATGGGGGAGGCTTCCCCAGTAGTGAGGAGGACTTGCTAAGGGGTGAGGACTGTACTCACAAGCACTGGGGTGGGCATTGAGGGGGGAGTGGGGTGTTATGATTTCCTGGCCTGTGGTGGGGTGGGATCCCAGGGCTGTAGGGTGGTGGGGGGGGAGTTCTCTGAGATGTGATGGGGGTATACCTGGGGACGAAGAGGGTCCCTCATGGTGAGGGACAGGCTCGCAGGATATGATGGGGGGGAGGGCCAGGCAGGTTTCTTACTCAGTGGAGTGTCCCTGTGCTCAGCACTCACCCTTCCCTTCCTCGATGCACAGGTGGATCCCAGAGTCGGTCAGATGGCTGCTGGCAGCCGCACAGTGGGAGCAGGCCCAGCGTGGGCTGCAGAGGTGTGCCCGGTGGAACAGCGTGAGCATCCCCATTTCCTGCCTCTCCTTACAGGTGAGTGAAAGCAGAGAGGGTGGGGAGGCAGCACCCGATCCGTACCCAGTCCCCCTGCCAAGGGAAGCCCCAGCAGTTGTCACTGCCTTCCCCTCTACGGACTCACTCTGCACTTCTCATGCCTCAGTAAAGCAGCTAACATAATCAACGCACCTATTTACCTGTGCACGCTCTCTCCTCCTCCCCCAATAGGCAGAAGATACTAAAACCTGACAGCACATGACACCAAGCTTCTAGCTCCCTGTCATAAGACAATTTCCTTGTATGAGGCGTCACAATTCACCTCGTTGTGGCCTTTACTGCCACCTGCACTCTGTGACTGAAAGATATTATTGTTTTCTCTTGTACTGATGTGGTGAAATGCTCTCACTTAGAACATATGACAATATAAACCAATTTACCAAGCCCCTGCCCTGGGGATACTCGATCAGTGCCCAGTACCCGGAATAACCAGCACATACTCAACATCCCTGGACCTGGGAGTGTTCTGACTGACCCCTGCTCTGGGCCAGATCCTCGCGAGGCAGAGCCTGGGTTTTAATCACCCTGTGGGGCAGTGGTGAAAGTAAACAGGCCCACTGGTCTGGGTCGGATGTATCAGGGCTGAGGAAGAGGAGGGTGAAGCCTGCCGATGACCTTGCAATAATCCAACTGACAAACGAGAGGATGTCGGACAGCTGGAGAACAGCCAGCTGTGGGCGGAGGTGCCCAGCCCCTCCCAACCATTCTTATGTCCTGAGTATGGGGAGGGGTGTTTTTGGAGGAGGGGGATAATCTGAATGATGCAGAGCAGGTGAAAGGATGCTCTGTGACAGGGAAGAAACACAAAGATGAAAGGTGGTGGGGGAGGATCCGTGGGAGTGGGGAACAGGACAGGCTGGAGAGTAAATCACACAGACGCTGGGCCTCAGGAACACGGCAGAGAGAAGGATAACTAGGAGCTGGTGCTGGCCCCAATCCATCATTGGGTGGTCACTCTTGTCCTGTCTGGTTCCCACGCTGGGAACGGTGGGAGGAGGGATGGAAGGGGGCTGTCCTGGGAGAGAGTGGGAGGTTTAAGACACCGTGGGTGAGCAAAATCTGGGGCAGTTGTTGGGGAGGCAGGGGAGAAGGGAAGGGATGGAGCTTTGGTCAGGGTGAGTGGAGAGAACGTGTTCCCACTGGACCCATGGGGGCAGGGACAGAGGGTTCAGATGGCGGGTTGAAGGGGATGGGGTTCTATACTGGGTGTGGGATCCACAGTGGGGAAGATAGCATTGTTATGCAAAGAGCTGGCTTGGATTTGATGGGCTGAATATACACCAGTTCTTAGGAATCGCTCCTGTTATCTGGGGGTAATGTGTCCATAGCAGGATGTGTGGAAATGGGACTCCAATCGAGAGCAATAATTGGAGCTGCCATTCACCATTTGCTTCAGGAGCTAGAGAAGGCTGCGAGAATGGATCGACCACGGACACCCAGCTCCATCTGCGACCTTATAAACACCTCGCAAATGAGGAGAATCACTGTCTACTCAGGAATCGTCTGGTGAGGGCACCCAGAAATGAACATCACTTGGTGGGGTCAGAGAAGGAGGGGAGCGCCAGCAGTTACACAGATAGGAACGGTGTAGGGGAAGAGGGAGTTACACAGATAGGAACGGTGTAGGGGAAGAGGGAGTTACACAGATAGGAACGGTGTAGGGGAAGAGGGAGTTACAAAGATAGGCAGAGATTAGAAAGTTATAGAGCAAAGGGTGTAAAGGCGGGAGGGGGTTACAGGGAAGGGTGTAGGAGTCGGAAGGGGTTACAGGGAAGGGTGTAGGGGTCGGAGGGGGTTGCAGGGAAAGGTGTAGGGGCCACAGAGGGAAGGGTGTAGGGGTCAGAGGGGGCTACAGGGACAGATGTAGGAGTCAGAGGGGGTTACAGGGAAGGGTGTAGGGGTTGGAGGAGGCTACAGGGAAGGGTGTAGATGACAGAGGGGGTTATGGGGAAGGATGTAGGGGTTGGAGGGGGTTACAGGGAAGGGTGTAGGTGACGGGGGGTTACAGGGAAGGGTGTAGGGGTCAGAGGAAGCTACAGGGAAGGGTGTAGGGGTCAGGTACTACAGGGAAGGGTGGAGGTGATGGAGGGGGTTGCGGGGAAGGGTGTAGGGGTTGGAGGGGGTTACAGGAAGAGTGTAGGAATTGGAGGGGGCTACAGGGAAGGGTGATGGTGATGGAGGGGGTTACGGGGAAGGGTGTAGGGGTCGGAGGAAGCTACAGGGAAGGGTGTAGGGATTGGAGGGGGTTACAGGGATGTGTGTAGGGTTGGAGGGTTCTATCGAGAATGGGAAGGGGTTAGCGACTGTAAGATGAGGGGACTGAAGCAGTTAAAGAGAAATGAAAGAGGTGAAAAGACTGGAGGGGGCTATTGAATGGAGTGAAGAGGCTGGGGGGCTATTGACGAGTGGGGTGGGGTCAGAGGGGCTATTGATGAGTGGGGTGAAAGGGTCAGAGGGGCTACTGGCCATTGCAGAGAAGGAGCCGGAGGGGGCTATTAACAGTGGGGTGAAGGGGTCAGAGGGGTCTATTGACAGAGTGGGGTGAAGGGGTAGGAGGGGGCAATTGACAGAGTGGGGTGAAGGGGTCGGAGGGGGCTATTGATGAATGGGGTGAAGGGGTTGGAGGGGGTTACTGACACAGGGAGGGCTGTAGAGGGCCAGAGGATGTTACAGAGACAGGCAGAGATCTAGGGGACAGAGGGATTACCAAGAATGGGGAGAGGTGTATGGGCTGTGGGATGTAGGAACTTGGTGACAAGATGGGGAAGGTGGTCTGCTTGTTACATGCTCTCTGTCCTTACCATGCTTGTCTCACTAAGCATAGGCTCGGAGCTGCCTTCTCCTACTACTCCATCAGTTACTCAGTGGGAGGCTTTGGACTCGACATGTACCTGACACACTTCATCTACGGGGCCATCGAGGTGCCAGGCAAGCTGCTGGCCTATCTGCTGCTGAGCACTGTGGGACGGCGCCAAACCCAAGGTGGATTCCTCCTGCTGACTGGGCTGCTGATGACGCTCAGACATGTCCTTCCCAAAGGTAAGTGAGGGGACCCACCTTCCACCAGAAGGTCCCACCCAATAGCCTCATCAGTGAAATCAGAGAGTGGGAATGATGGGATTGTTCCCTGGGAGCCAGTATACACCTGGTGGGGTGAATGGCCTTCTTCTGTGTTGTAGCATATAAACCCAGTGTCCCCATTTCTCTGATTCCACCCACCACCCCACAGTGTCAGGTGGGAACTGGACTCAGTCCCTGATGTGGGCTCCTCAAACTGCCTCCAGCCTCAGCTCCAGCTTGGGCTCCCTCCCTCCCTCCAATCTGCTCCCTGCAGACTCTCTCAATCCCCCACTCCACTCTCAAAGTATCCCTTCCTCAGGATCCCTCACCCTTCCCCCACCCTCGGGGTCCATTTCCCCTCCCTCAGATGCTCCTCACAGCCACCAACTTGCTCCCCTCAGTCTTCCCACCTCATCCCCCCCACTGCATGACCTGTCCACTCTTTCCCTGTTTCACTCCCTCCCCCTCTTCATAACCCTCCCACTCTTTCTCTCCCCCTTCATGCCTTGTCTCCCTTACTCCTTTCTCTCACCCCATTGCTCTTTTCCCACCCTTCTCCCTCCCTCGCCTCCTCTCTCCTTCCTCACCCCTCTTTCTGCATCCTTCCTTCCCCTCTTCAGTCTCTGACCTTCCCTCCCTCGATATCTCACTCCTCTCCACACTCGGTCCAGTTCCCCCTCCCACACCCCGATCTGTCTACTTAACATGATTGGCTGCAGGTGTTGGGGCCTGAACTGAAACTAGCCCTGGGCAGTCAGGCAGCGTCTGTGGAGAAAGAAACATGTCAAGTCAGTAATCCTTCCTCGGAGCTATGGGGAGGAGGCAGCAGAAAGTGTGAGTGGGGCAGTGGCTGTGCATGTGAGGGGTGGTGGCTGGGCATTGGGGGGCGGTGGCTGGGCCAAAAGGAACATACAGAACCAGGTAAAGTGATGCAGACATTGAACAAAGCTGAGTGATGTCTAGTCTGGCCCAGGGGGACCTGTTTCCCATCCGTCTCCCCACCTTACCTCCCTGTTCCCCTGCCGTATCCCCTCTCCACATCCCTTTGTCTCCCTGGCCCACTGTCTTCATCTCCCCGCCTGTCTCCCTCGCTGACTCTTTTGCACCTTCCAGGTCTGCCCATCCCTCAGCTGTTGGTCGGGATTGTCGCCAAGGGCTGTGCTGAGGCAGCATTCACCACGGCTATCCTCTTCACCACTGAACTCTACCCAACACCGATACGGTAAACATGACAACGAAAGTCAGGAAGCGCACTGAGGGAGTGGGGAGGGGGGAGCCTCATCATTTTGTTCTACTTCACAGAATGACCCACGCTGTCCGAACACAGGACAACCCAGATCACAGTTTGTGTGCTGTCCTACAACACTTGCTCTTCAGTATTCTGTGTGGTCACAGCTCCAGCACTGGTGGCAGGGCCCACTTCAGCGAATCTCATTCACCCTGTCCGATGGCCTAACTCCTGGCTGTTCATCCAGTCAGACACCCCAGACTTGACTGTATTAGACCAATTCTGCTGTGGCCACGATGATCTCACCTGTACCACAGCATTGCCTGTGGCTATGGTGATCTACCTGTATGACACACCATCTGCAGTCACAGTAGCCTTACTGTACCACAGTGCCACTAACTCAGACATAAATGACCCAGTTCAACTGGGCGTTCTGCACCTCAGGCAGCTGCAAGTCCACAGATATACTGGCATGAGAGGCAGGCAACACCTTGTCCTGATCTTCCCTAACCCTTGTTGACATGGTCAGACCAAGTAAAACCACTGTGTATTCAGCAGTAAACTGGTGCTCTCTGCTACCAGCAATTTTATATGTGCATCTTTCTCCAACAACAGGATTCTATCCAGCGTCACCGTCATCTAGCACAGAAACAGCCCCTTTGTCCACCCTCTCCGTACTGTAACACTCTAATTTCCTTTGGGATCAATGAAGTATCTATCTATCTATCAAACTATTGAATGCCCAGCACTTCGTCTGTGTGCTGCCACCCTGGGCATTTTACAATGCTGTGAGAGTCTCTGCCTCCACATCCTCTCAGGCAGTGCATCCCAGTTGTCAACCACCCCCAACCCCTCTGAAGGTGAACTCCTCCCTGAACCATTTCCCTCTTAATCTAATTCTGGACACCTCTACTATGGAGAAAGATTTCCCACTATCTACCCTATCAGTCTGTCAGAATTCTGTACAACGTGTTCTGTTTCCTCCAGTCTGAGGAAGATTATCCCGGTGGATCCAGTCTCTCCTAATAACTGACATGCTGTCCCTGCACCCTCTGTTTCTGTATGAAATGGAAGCTGGTGTCCCATGCAGCTCCCTAACCACATAGCCAGCAGCCCTGCCACCTTCACACATCTTAGCACTTGCACACCAGATCCTTCCATTCCTCAGTACTACCTCATGGAAGAAGATACATAAAACATTGGATGGAGGGCTGAAAGCTACAGGCTGGAAAGATTGTGGGATAGGGGGTAAACGGTGAAAGGTTGTGAGGTGCTGCAGTTTAGAGCTATCACAGTACACTTGACCACCAGTCACTGACATTTACTGCACAGTCGGCAGTTCAGGAAGGCAAATGGTGTTTAGGCCTTTGTAGAATGCAAAAGGAGAGACTGGATTACACTGAGGAACCTGTGCAGGTCTGGTCTTCTGACCGAGGTAGAAGAGGCTGGCAAGCGAGAGAGTGCAGACTGGCAATGTTTTCTCCCAGGAAGGTACCACCCTCCCTCTCCCTGTCCCCCACAGAGTGAGGCGCTGATGTCTGTCCTCTTCCCTCCACAGACAGAGTGGGCTGGGGTACTCCACGTTCATGGGACGGGTGGGAGCCTCCCTGACTCCACTGGTGATGCTGCTCGATGAGTTCTGGGACTCCTTGCCGTACCTGATCTTCACCAGCATCACAGTCATGGCGGGAACTGTGGCCTTCCTGCTCCCTGAAACGGCACATATCCCCCTGCCCGAGAGCATTGCGGACATCGAAAACAGGTGGGTTGTGGGCAAGGTGCTGTGGTTGCGCCGTAGTAGTACATAGATAATGTACTGTCAGATAAATTATAAAGCAGTGCATCCCAAACAAACAGTCCCTCATTGGGGATGGGGTTTACACACACACACACACACACACACACACACACATAAAACACACACACACACACACACACACACACACACACACACACACACACACACACACACACACACACACACACACACACCACACACACACACACACCCCCCCCCCCCCCCCAACAGGAATTTTACCCAGAGAGTGGTTGATATCTGGAACTCACTGCCAGAGATAGAATCAGTTCTATGGGACATCTAGACAGACAATTCAATCATCAAGACATAGGCACATATGGTCCTAAAGTGGGCAAATGGAGTTAGTGTAGATGGGCAAAGATGAGGTGGGCCAATGGGACTGTTTCTGTGCTGTACAACTCCATGATTCTATCGCCATGATCTGTCGTCTGTGTCCTTATGTGAAACCTGTATCTGTTTCTCAGACACCAGGCTGCAGCCACTGACAATGGAAACGAAGTTCCTTTGAGGTTGCTCAGTGCCAGTAAGCAGCAGAAAGCAGAGGGGAACGCTGAGGGAGAAGGATGGACAGATGGAGACTGTCCAGCCGACACTGTGGAGACAGAGGGCATGTGACCCTACACACTGATCAATAAAAACCTCACTGAAGGACGTGTGTCTGTGTCTTCATTTCTGAGTGAGGGACAGGATGACACTCAGTTGCAATGTCTGCTGAGGTCATGGGTCAGATTTATATTTTAAGTAGGTTCATAGGGATGGTCTTGGGGACAGAGCAAGGGGTGTTCGGGGTCAGGTACAAGGATGTCCAGGTTGGAGTGCCCTGCAGTCAAAGGCCAGTGATCCCTATGACCAGATGTGGAGTCAGCAAGCACCATGAATAAAGACAAGTGAGGATGAGGTCTGGTAAATCCCCAGATTGGTCAGTGAAACCCCTCAGGTCGGTGGGTCCAGGGATCAGAGATCAGTGGGGGCAGGGGGCACGAAGGCTTGTGAAGACCCACTAGGTTGGTGAGTCTAGAATTCAGGACCTCATCTTCAGCGAAGATTGAAGCCTGAAGTCAGTGAGTCTGGAGCTCATGGCACGATGGCCAAAGCCCTGAGTCTGCAGGTCCACTGAGGAAGTCGACAGCCCAGTATCTGCGAGTCCACTGGATCGGAGGATGGAGATCTGGAAGTGGCCTGTCCTGGGGTTGGAGGCCTGTGTGTGTGTGTGTGTGTCTGGGTGGGTGGGTGAGTGGAGGGGAGGAAAGGGGCTTGGCCTGCTTTGTTTTTGTTGTGTTGTTCTGCTGAACATAGTGGGCATGCTGTGTAGTATCAGAATGTACGGCAACACTTGTGGGCTGCTCCCAGCACATCTTGAGGTTGTGTTGGTTGTTAACACAAACAAAGCATTTCACTGTTTGTTTCGATGTACATGGGATGGGGTAAACAAATCAATCAGAATCTGACACAGAAGCCCCACCAGAAGGTCTCTGTACCTCACATAAGGGTCCCTGAACCCCCACCACAGAACCTCTCCCAACCCGGAGAAAAAATGTAAACTGACAACCGAGGGAGGCTATTTCGCTTATTGGGCCCTTTCCAGCCCCAAAGGAGAGTGATCCAAACACCATCCTCGCCTATTGTTCCCTTGCAACTCACTCACTTTCATCATGTTCCTTCAACCACCACCCCACCCATCGCCTTACCCACACACTGGGGGCAACTTACAGTGTGCCATTAGACTGGAATTACTATGTCCAGGAAAGATTTCTACAGCATTATGTAGATGGCCCTACTAGAGGAGACAATACTGAATCTTGTATTAGGAAATGAGGTAGGGCAAGCAACTGAGGTGTGTTACGAACCCCGTAACTGGGTCACTTACCAGCAAAGATAGAGAGGTCCGTTGAAGTCTGATGGTACTATTTTTAAAAGTTTTTATTTATAAAGGGGCACAAAAATAAGGTTAATACAAACATTCAGATAATATACATAGTCAATACTCAATCTAAAGCGCGGGTATAGTAATAATCATCAATAAGAAGTAGCTCTATCGTTTTGTCTAGGGGTAAAAATATTGTCCGATGGAAATATAAAAGTCTCTCAAGTTCATGCAGGCTCTAGCCTTTGGGGACCGCTGGGTTTTCACTTGTTGGAGAGAGAGAGAGAGAGATTTTTGATAAGAGAAACTTGCCTGGGTCTTTTGATGAGGCCGATCCGTTGAGTCGGGGGAGTTGGTTCCCCGTTGTTAGTTACAGAAACTCGTTTCTGTGGTATCAGCCACCAGCTCCCCGGCCTGGGAACCGAACACACGTGGCTTCCTTCAAATGGCTGCCCGCTATACGGGATCACTAGCGTCTCTTCTGGTGTATCTGAGGGGCCGTCTCTACAGTCCCTCTTTTTATCTGGACTCACGGGGTCTCAGATGTCAATCAGGTTGGGATGATGCAATCTCTCCCCGTTGCCCAGCCCACGTTGCCCTGAGAGCTGGCACGTAGTATAGGATCGCAATCCACAAAGGTGTCTCCAAGAAACAATGGCCAAATCCGTGGCTTTGTCTTGCTGAGGGGCCAGGGCACATTCCAAAACCTTAAGGATTCTCTCTCATTTCCTGGGTCCAAGACCCAAATTAATAGCGATCTTGCGATTCTCAAGAAGGAGGGGGCTGCGATCATAACAGGTGTCAGTGGGGGAGCACTTTGGGATCACTGACCATAATTCTATTAGTTTTAAAACAGTTACAGAAAAAGATAGGACTAAAAGCCCTATTTTGGAGCATGACAAATTTTGAGGGAACTAGACAGGAACGTGTTGCCTGGATTGGGGAGCATGCCTTATGAGAATAAGGTGAGTGAACTCGGCCTTTTCTCCTTGGAGCGACGGAGGATGAGAGGTGTACCAGATGATCAGAGGCATTGATTATGTGGATAGTCAGAGGCTTTTTCCAGGGCTGAAATGGCTAACATGAGAGGGCCCAGTTTTAAAGTGATTGGAAGTAGGTACAGAGGAGATGTCAGGGGTAAGTTTTTTTTACACAGAGAATGGTGAGTGCATGGAATGGGTTGCCGGCGATGGTGGTGGAGGCAGATACGATAGGGTCTTTCAAGAGACTCCTGGATAGGTACATGGAGATTAGAGAAATAGAGGGCTTTGGGTAACCCTAGGTAATTTCTAAAGTAAGTACATGTTCGGCACAGCATTGTGGGCCAAAGGGCCTGTATTGTGCTGTAGGTTTTCTACGTTTCTAACTTGCAATGGTTGGTTGGGAGTGACCAGTGGCAGGTAGAGGTATGCCTGGCAAGTGGAAGGCTTTTAAACATGAGATAGGCAAAGTTCAGGAACAGCATATTCCTGTTAGAGTGAAGGGCAAGATTGGCAAGGTAGGGAACTGTGGATGCTGAGGAATATCAAGGATCTAGTCAGGAAAAGGAAGGAGGCATATCAAGGCAACTGCGATCGGTGCATAATTTGAGCTACAAGGGGTACAGGAGCACACAAAAGACATCAGGAGGGTAAAAGAAGGGCAAGAGGTATCCTTGACAAATATGCAAAGGAGAATCCCAAGAGACTCCCCAAGTATATTAAGAGAGAAAGGTGAATAGAGAGAGAATGGGTCACAGTGATCAACTATGTGTTGAGCATTAAGGGACTGCAGATGCTAGAAGCTAAAGCAACCCACCACGGAGCTGAAAAGCAGCAGCAATGGGGGGAAATAGACCGTTTTGGGTTGAGTCCCTCTATCTAGGTGCAAAGAGTGGAAATAGCCAAAGGGGAGCTATACCTTTCCTCATTACTCTTGCTCTTGATATATTTAGTAATTGGTTTATAGTCACATTCTCTGATATACATTGTAAAGGTTTTGTTTAAGGTTTCATGCATAATTACGCTGAGGTTGTACTAAAGGAAAACAGAAATTGCAGTAGAGGCTGACAACAAGGTGCAATGCCACCACAATGTACAGTCTTTTGGGAGATTAGAGTTCATTTTTAGCATAAGAGGTTCATACAAAGTCTTGTAATGGTGGAATAGAAGCTGTCTTTTGGTCTTTTGTATCTTCTGCCCGAGGGCAGGTGAGAATCCTTATGCTGGATGCTTTATCAAGACAACAAGAAGTGTAGATGGTTTCTCGTGTTTTCTTATGGTCTTGGGTAAACATGACACACCAAGCCTTGATAGGATGCCTCCATGGTGCCTGTACTCACAGAATCTCTTTGATCTCACCTGTCAGAGATATTTCATGTCTTCCTTTTGACCTCCTGACTTCCCACTTAAATGTACTCATACATCCCTTATACTCCCAAGAGATTCCACCTGTCGATATTCCCCAGACCAGAACTTCCATATCCCTTGTTAACCAAGCCACTCCTGCCAGCTTTACCTTCCGCTCTGAAAATAGCATGCTGGTCCTGGTCTCCCCCAATCTCATTTTTAAAAGATTCCCACTTCCTAGGCCTCCCTTTACACGCCAACAGCCTCTCCAGATGCTGCATTTTTCCATCACCTTATTACCTTACCAAGATGGCGCCCATAGTTCTGCCCCACTGATCAGTTTCCCTTACCAAGATGGTGTCTACACCTCTGTGTTCCCAACAAAATTGCTGTACCAAGTTGAAAATACAGGAAAGTGCTGTTATTGGAAATCTTGAATAAAAGATCTTGAGGACAATATTTGAAAGTTCCTGCAACATGTGTATAAAGACACACTAAATTGCGGAGGAACTCAGTAAGTCAGGTAGCATTAATGGATAGAGTCAACATTTTGGGTCGAAACCCTTTAGGATGGGAAAGAAAGTGGACAGAAGCCAGAATAAGAAGGTGGGGGAGAGCAAGGAATACAAGCTGGAAGGTGATTGGTGGAAAAAGTAAAGGTCTGAAGAAGAAGGAATCTGATAGGAGAGGAGAGTGAACAATGAGAGAAAGGAAAGAGGAGGGGCACCAGAGGTAAGTTATAGGCCGTTGAGGAGAAGAGAATGGGTACAAAGGGAACAAGAATGGGGAATACATTCTCTTTATGTATAAAGAGAAACACTTTACATTTAAAGAGGGTGTTCCTTCGTTGCCCACTCAACAGCCTCCTTTACAACAATGGCACCATTGCCCATTAAGGTCCTTTATCAACATGGCAGCAGCCTAATTTCACATGGAGACGAGAGGATGTACAGGAGTGAGATATACCAGCTAGTTGAGCCATTACGCAGCAATAACTTTGCACTCAACATCAGTAGAACGAATGAGCTGAATGTGGACTTCAGGAAGGGTGAGACAAGGGAACACAACCAATCCTCACAGAGGGATCAGAAGTGGAGAGAGTGAGCAGCTTCAAGTTCCTGGGTGTCAAGATCTCTGAGGATCTAACCTGGTCCCAACATATCGATGCAGTTATAAAGAAGGCTATACAGCGGCAATATTTCATTAAGAGTTTGAAGAGATTTGGTTTGTCACCCAAAACACTCGAAAACTTCTACGGATGTACTGTGGAGAGCATTTTGACAGGCTGCATCACTGTATGGCATAGGGGGTGGTAACGCACAGAATGATATACATTCAGTCAGCTCCATCTTGGGTACTAGCCTCCGTAATATCCAAGACATCCCCAGAAAAGCGGCGTCCATTATTAAGGACCCCCATCACCCCGGATATGCCCTCATCTCATTGTCAGGTAGGAGTTACAGACTCCTGAAAGCACACACTCGTCGATTTAGGAACAGCTTCTTCCCCTCTGTCATCCGATTCCTAAATGGACATTGATCCCACGAACACTACCTCACTTTTTTATATTATTTCTATTTTTGCACTATTTTAATTGAACTATTTAATATAACTACATATACTTACTGAAATTGATTTGCTTACTTATTTTTCTATATTATCATGTATTGCCGTGTACTGCTGCCGCTCCCGACATATGCCAGTGATATTAAAGCTGATTCACTTCATGCACGAGCCCATCTGTTGAATCGCCGGGCACGGGCACGGGCAGCGGGAGGAGCAGTTGTGCGCGTGCGAATAGTTCCAGCTGTCCACTCTACGCCTGCGCTGCTTCACCAAGATGGCGGTTGAAGCTTCGCCCCCTTCACCAAGGTGGTGCCTGTGACCGCGGCTCTGAGCCGCTCACCATGAGCTGTCCGGTCGAACTGAGGCTCTGCCGGAACTTCCCGGCTCACATGCACCCGCTGCAGGTCCTCATTCCCCAAGCCACCTTTGCTGCCCTCACTCCGGGGCCCGGTCCAGACAGCGGCACCTCCTGCGTGTTATCACTGCATTCCGGGCATGGACCTGGGCCCGCGTTCTTTACCGCCGCCACCGTCTTCGAGGATGAGCCCCTGAGGGAGGCGGGCGCGTCCGGGATCCGAGATGACGGCGTCCCCGGGACCGGAGGGGAGAGAGTCACTGAGCCCACGGTCCACAGTGAGGGGGTTCCCAGGCCCGGAGCAGCAGGGGAGGCAGTCACTGAGTTCAAGGCGAGGGGTACGCGGATCCCGGGGTCTGGAGCAGCAGCAGAGGGGGCCACTGAGTTCAAGGTACAGCGTGAGGACCCCCTCGGGCCCCAGAGTGAAGGGTTGAGCCCCAGTATTGGGCCATTCCAGATATACACCAGTAAGCTCTTCCCTGTACACTATGGGCTGTGGGTGAGTGAGGACGAAACCTTGGGGAAGGGTGTGGAGGAAGGGCCGGTGTCCCCATGGCATGGTGCCCCAGCCCTGCTGCGAGCCTCCTTGGTGAGGTCAGTGCAGAGCTTGAGCCGGGTGGTACTGGGTGCCCGTACTAGAGTCAGCCTGCGCTGGGCAAGCTCCCCTGCGTTTGCCAATGGGCTACTGGTCCTGGCCTGCCAGCGGCAGCCGGTTCTTCTGCGGCAGGGTGACGCTCCCATCGTACCTTACCACCCCTTACTGGGCGAGGATAGCGAGACGGTCCTGGCCCGCCTTCTGGAGCTGGTGGTCCTGGAGTGTCAGCCTGTGCTGCAGGGAGTCCTGAGTGTGTCCACCTGCCTGCTGCTGACTGACTTCAGGGAGCCTGGCGAGCTGCCCCCAGCACAGCCACTCCACCTGTTGCAACCGCTCTGCCTCTCTGACTTCGCCCACTACGCCCGTGGTCTCTGGGCCTCGGGACTCAGTCTGGAGCCTGACAGGCCCACTGATTTCCAGTCCTTCCTGCAGGCCTTGGAGTGCAGGCTGGAGGTGACGGTGGCTGACCTGCCAGGCCTGGCCTTGAGCAGTGAGCTGAGGCTTGGTGACAGGGCCCTGGACCTGGACAGCTGTCTTCTGCTTAACAGGCGGACCCTGTACCGTCTGGGCCTCTTCCACTGCCAGTGGGTCCTTGTCTCGATGCCAGAGCCACCTACAGAAGCAGAGCAGCTCAGGTCAGAGCTCAAGTCTCCTAGGCAGGAAGCAGGAGTTCAGGGGCCAAGCAGTGTCTGGCGGCCAGTAAATGAATTCCTGGCCTGTGTGCTGGTGCTGGAGGTGGGTGAGGGGGCCAGTCTGGAGCTGGGGCAGGACATGGCAGCAATCTCCCACACTATGTGGTTCAACATCTCCAAGGGGGCCCCAGTGCCTACCTCCCACAGAGCACTGAGAGTCAAGGTAGGTGCATTTAAAATTTACTGAAATCTCTAGACTAGTCCTGCCCTGACCCTGACAGCTCCTCTCATTGACTTCTGTGATGTTCCATCATCTTCAGCCATGGATAAGTTACCAGGACCTTCTGAAACATATTCCAGGCTTTTGAGGGAAGCAGCAGAAGTTGTTCTGGAACATAAATCATAAAGTCAAACAGCATGAAAATGGGCTCTTTCAGCTCAGTTCATCCATGCCAACTGGAGTTGCCCAGAGAGCTAGTCCCATCTGCCCGCACTTTGCTCATTGTCCTCTAAACCTCTTGCATCCATGTACTTATCTAGATGCCTTTCAAATGTTGTTAATGTGCCCACCTCAACCACCTCGTTCCAAAGACACACCACCCTTTGCATGAAAAATCTGCCCCAATGTCCCTTGTAAATCTCTCAACTTTGATCTTAAACATTTTTCCTTTGATGCAATGAAAACACATAGTCATTTTCCCAAAGCTGTTTGTGTAGGCAGTTATAGAGATGTAGAAGGCCACTGTGCCCTTGGTGGAATGATTCTCACAGATGGCTGTGGAAGCAAGTCACTTCGTGTATTTCAAAGATTTAAAGGTTCATTTGTTATCAAAGCACGTATCCATATACAACTCTGGAGATTTGTCTTCTCCAGATAGCCACGAAACAAAGAAGGAACATGAGTTGTTCAAAGAGAAACACTAAACCCAACCCACCCTGCACAAAACAGAACGGCGTCCCAATCATCAACCCCCCCCCCGCCGCACAAAACAGAACAGGAACATCAATTCACAAAAACAACCCCTACCCTGCAAAAAATATGACAGAACATCAACCCCCAAACACCCTCCCCTCGTGCAACAGAACAGAAAAGGTTACAGGTGATAAAAAAACATAGAATATAAAAACCATAAGTCTGAAAAAGCCACCAAATGCAGTAGTTCAATCCATAAAAATCATTGAACCACGATACCATCCTATGGCATCATTGAGAGAGGGACACCACACGGGGCAGATAGGCCAACCTGCATGCCATTGCAAAGCACGAAACAATAGGCCACTCAGATCCCTTCTCTGGCAGCGATCAAAAAGAATCCAGTCAGCACTGAGCTATCTCCTACCTTCTGCCTTTAAGGCAGATATGCAGAATTGTTTGTGGCATTGAGATATAGTTAAACCATAAGGTATAGGAGCAGAAGTAGGCCATTTGGCCCATCGAGTCTGCTCTGCCATTCAATCATGGGCTGATCCAATTCTTCCAGTCATCCCCACTCCCTTGCCTTCTCCGCATTCCCTTTGACGCCCCGGCTAATCAAGAACCTATCTATCTCTGCCCTAAGTACACCCAATGACTTGGCCTCCACAGCCGCTTGTGGCAACAAATTCCACAGATTTACCACCCTCTGGCTAAAGTAATTTCTCCACATCTCAGTTCTATAAAGACGTCCTTCAATCCTGAAGTCATGTTCTCTTGCCCTAGAATCCCCTACCATGGGAAATAATTTTGTCATATCTAATCTGTTGAGGCTTTTTAACATTCAGAATGTTTCTATGAGTTGAAATCTTTTCCTAATGGCAGAAAGTGTCCAAAGGGTATAAATTTAGACCGGGTGGGGTGGGGGAGTGTAGAGGGTGCTTGGAATCTCAGATGGACAGCTGGAGAAGTTAATGGAGGTGCAGAATCTCACGACATTTAGTAAGTGTCAAGAAGGCTAGGGACCGACTGCTGATAAATGGGGTTAGAATGAATAGTTTCTTATAGACATAGTGGACCAAAGGTCTTGTTTCAGTCTGTGTGGTTGAGATTCTCGGACGTCTACACCCAGATCCCATTGTTCCACGGTACTTCCAAGGGTCACACCATTCATTCTGTGTACCTATCCTAATCAGTCCTTCCCAAATCATCCTTCACGTTTTTAAGCGTTCAAATTCAGTCTGACATTTCTCCGCTCATCTTACCAACTCATCAATAACATGTAATCTAAGACTACCCTCATTAGCAACAACACTACAAATCACAAACAAGAGAAAATCAGCAGATGCTGGAAATCCAAGTAACACACACAAGATGCTGGAGGAACTCAGCAGGCCAGGCAGCATCTATGGAAAAGAGTACAGTTGCCGTTTTGGGTTGAGACCCTTCAGCAGGACTTGTCTTGGTCCAAAATGTCATCTCTTCCATAGACGCTGTCTGGCCTGCTGAGTTCCCCCAGCATTTTGTGTGTGTAACGCTACAAACGTTTGTTTTCTGATTGATTAATCGTACCTCAGACATTCACAAACAAGGATCCAAACACAGATCCCTGAGGGGTACCAATCACAAATTCAACCCTTCACTATCATCCTCCATATCCTATGGCCAAGTGTTCCGTTCCCACTTCCCACTCCACATCTCTCACCCCATGCACCCACATCCCACTCTCCCTCCCTCAATAGAATATGTCCTAAAGGTATTTTTTCCGTGTTTCAGCGCTTTTACCAGGGGCCAGAATTGCAGAAGGAGCTGGAGGAGAGTCACTCTGAACTGTGTGAGCCTCCTGTGGCAGAGGAACTACACGTGGAGGTGGTGCACTCTCCCACCTATGACTCACGGGCAAACTATGATGGACTGATCTTCCAGCACTTCAGGACCTCCAGGTGGGTGTTCAAACTCTGGCCCTGAGTCCTCCTGTTACTGGGCACCCTGGAGTCTGCCATTCTCAGTGACATTCTGGATCCCTGAGTCAACATCCTCATGGTTACTGTTGATGCCGGTACCCAACACTCCTGGGGTTGCATCAGTTCTGTGTGTGACCTCAGATTAACTAGTTACCTCTTCTCTGCCCAGTGAGGTGGCAGAACTGTCCTCGGATGAGGAATGTCCACCCTGTCAGCAAACACCCAATCCATGGACAGTCAGCGCAGCTTTGTATTTCCACCACAGGTTGGTCCACGAAGGAGCTATGTTGTGTGTGAAGACCAAGGGCAAACCAGAGTTCATTGAGTGCTGTACCGAGAGGCGTGTCAGGTAAGGGTCATGCTGCACGTGGAAATCTGCCTATATCTGTTTGCCCATATCTCTGTGTGTCCATCTTTGTTGCCTGTGTGTCCCTGTCTCTGCATTTGAACATGTGTCCATGCATGTGTGTCAGAACCTGTGAATCTGTTTTTCATTCACCCACTCAGCAGCTGCCGGTCTGTTAACTTTTTGTCCTGTGTTTTAATCTCTCCTTGCTCTCACTGCTCCCTGCCTTTGGAATTTCATCTTGCCCTCCACTTCACCGACCAAAGTATTGATGCAGGAGCTAGAAGCCCAGTGAATAAAACAGTACAGGGTATAGGGCCCGTCGAGTTTAAAGTGAGCACGGGCAGAGGCATGTTCAATAAAGGAAGTTCAGTAAACAATCACGGAGAGTTCAAACCGGAAATAATTCAAACAGGTAGCAGGAAATTTAAGTTCCCTCAGAACAGGGCAGTAAATAAGCAAATTGTAATAATATTTCAAGAATACTACTTCTTTTAACTGAACAAATCTGGTAAGTAGAGGCAGTGTTGCTCAGAGCCATGCAAAGCACTTCCTGTGTTCTGGACCATAGTGATCATTTCTCTAACCTCCAGTAATTTTTCCTCCTCCTTTCTTTTTCTATCCCCATTCTGGTTCCTCTCTCACTCCCTTCTTCTCACCAGCCTCACCTCCTTCCCCTTTTTTCTCCATTTTCCACTGTCCTCTTCTATTAGATTCCTTCTTCTATAGTCCCTTACCTCTTCCAACTATCATCTCCCAGCTTTTTACTTCATCTTCTCTTCTCCACCCACTTTCCTTCTCCCTCACCTGGTTTCACCTACCTCCTGCCAGCTTGTACTCCTTAACCTCTCCCATCTTGCTTTCCAGTCCTGATAAATGATATCAGCCTAAAACATTGATTGTTAACTCCTCTCCAGAGATGTGTTGGGTTTCTCCAGCATTTTGTGAGTGTAGTCAGTGTCATCATTTGTAACTCATACACCTTAGGGGACGTGGGCTCATTTGGTATGGGTATCAAAAAGAATAGGGCATAGACTCGAGGTGAGAGGAGGGAGTTTTAAAGGGGACCCAAGGGATAAGGTTTTCAAACACAGTGGTTGATATCTGGAACTCACTGCCAGAGGAGATGGTGAAATTAGATACAGTCAGTACATTTAAGAAGCATTAATATAGATATTTAAGTAGCAAGAGATATGCTACCAATGTGGCAAGATGAATGTAGTTGGAAAGGTTGGTATGAATGTGCTGGGCCAAAAGGCCTGCTTCTGTTCTCTATGACTCCGGCTCTACAGTGGGGAAGGAGAAAAAGCGATGGGGAGGGGCAGTCTGTTCCAATGAATAACATTTCAGTGCTGGAGAGAGGATGTTCTGGGACAGCTATAAAAGTGGGATCACATCCTTGTCCTGATCTACATTTATTCATGTCCTGTTATAGGAAAAGCATTGGTAAACTTGAAGGAGTGCAGAGAAGATTTACTGGGCTGCTGCCAAGACTTGGGAGTGTGAGTTAAAGGGAGAAGTTGGCCAAGGAGCATAGGGGATCGAGGGGTCATGTTGTAGGGGTATAAAATCAAGAGGGGGATAAATAGGGGAATGCATGTAATCTTTTTCCCAGAGAGAGGGAATCAAAAATGAGAGCGTCCGTTTAAGTTGAGAAGTGAAAGATTTTAAAACGGACCTGGGGGGGGGCAGCAACTTCATGTAGGGGGTGGGAATGAAGTGACTGAGGCAGGTACAACATTCCAAAGGCTTTTAGGTAAGCATATGGAAAGGGCTGGAGAGGGATTGAGACATAACGTGGGCAAATTGGACTAGCCTTGGAGGCACCGTGGTCAGCATGGATGAGTTGGTCTGAGTAGCCTGTTTCTGTAAGCTGTCACTTAGTGGGACAGACACTGAGCAAATTTGCAAGGAAGTTGCTAAGAAGTTGAGAAGCCGCACACACCAGTGCTTGTGGGGGACTTCCTCTCCCCGAATACTGACTAGGATAGGGATAGAATCAGGGTCAAAAAGCAGAGGAGTTTCTCAGTTGTGTTTAAGAGAAACTTGCTGGTGAGTAGCCCCTTTGCTGAAGCCAGATGAAGCAAATATTTCTGGAGGAAAAAAGTGCTATTTGCAATACAGCCTGGGTCATGTAAGGGTTTTAATCCTGAGAACTGTCTGTAAACAGAATCAGAAACCGTTTCAATGAGGTTTGATTAACAATCATTTGTCTGTTGTCTTCCCTTATGTAGTTAGAGTGGTACAGAATCAGAACGTCCCACCTCCAGTGGCGAGTTTCAGTGGCCGTAACATATCGTTTAATCAACTTGTTTTACTAGTGTCAAAGCCAGGTGGAAAATCATGTCTCACAAATTTTGAAGAGGTGACCAAGAAGATTTTGAGGTCAGGGAAATAGATGTTGTCTACAAGGACTTTAACAACAATTTTGACAAGTCCCATATAGTAGGGTAGTCAGGAATGTGAGATCAGATGGGATCCAGGGTGAGCTGGCCATTGGCTGAGTGGAAGTAGTCAGAGGGCGGTGCAGAGGGTTCGTGTGTAGATTGGAGGATTGCAACTAGCGGTGTGTCACAGGGATCAGGATTATTGTTGTTTGACATCTATAATAACGCAAACACGAAATCTGCAGATGCTGGAAATTCAAGCAACACACACAAAATCCTAACGAAGGGTTTCAGCCCGAAACGTTGACTGTACTTCTTCCTATAGATGCTGCCTGGCCTGCTGTGTTCCACCAGCATTTTGTGTGTGTTGTTTAGATAAGAATGTAGGTGTCATGGTGAGTAAGTTAGCTGGTGACAACAATGTTGATGGTGTGGTGGACAGTGAAAAGAGTTGTCTAACTGGATCTTGATAACTGAGAAAAATGGTTCCATTTAGTATCGGAGAATGTATACAGTATACAACCTGAAATCCTTACTCTTCACAAACATCCACAAAACAGAAGGAAACCCCGAAGAATGAATGATATAGAAATGGTAGAACCCCAAAGCCCCCTCACCCCTCCCATGCACAAGCAGCAACAGAGCATCAATCCTCCCCCTCCCCCAACTTGTTCCAGCAGGAAGCATCACACTCACCCCCCCACAAACACTCTCCATGCAAGAAATAGCTAAGCCCCAAAGAGACCATGATCTAGGTCTGCCAAAACTGTAGTCCATAACCCAGCATCTTGACATGCACAGGCTCTCTCACTAGCAATGGAGAGAGAGGTGTCACCCTCTCCACAGCAAGAGCAGAGACTAACAACTCGCTGTTTTGATATTACAGTCTACAGCGTCACTTATCTGAGCTCACCCACCTCAAGAACCAGCAGGCTCCCTCTCCTCCCCCTAATGAGAAAAAGAGAGAGAGAGCCCAATTGCTCATGTGCAGAGGCCACTGACAGCCATACCTGCTGTCTCGATGTTCCAATCTCCAGTGACTCCTCAGTTGGCAACACTGGTGAGGAATCGAGACCACAGGGCCATGCAAAGCTGCATCCCAAAGGTGCAAATTTCCCAGGCTGCTCCTGGAGATATTGGAAATGCCTGGTCAGCAAGCAGGAACCCACTGAGTGCAGCTGGAGATCACAGACTCCGACAGAACCCTAGTCACTTTGAAAAGGAAAGAGGAGATATTAAAGAAAGCAATTTAAGCTCTTTCATAGATGAGCTCAAAGAAGTCACCCTCTGCTACCATCTTAGCTCCTCCCCAGGCAAAGAAATGGTGGGGGCAATTTAACTCAGACAAATGTGAAGTGATACATTTTGGGAAGTTAACCCAAAGCAGGAATTCCACAGTCAATGGCAGTGCTCTGGATGGGATTCTAGAACAGAAAGACCTAGGGGTGTAGTACAGAACTCCCTGAAACTGGCAACATAGGCAGATGTGGTGCTGAAAAGGCATATGGCACACTAGTCTTCATCAGACTAGCCTCCTGCTAAATACAGGAGTTGGGTTGTCATGTAACTGATGTATGAGATGTTAAAGAACCACATATGCAATATTTTGTAAGTTCTGGTTGCTGTACTATGGGAAGGATGTAGAAGTCCACAGCTCTCTGAAAGTGGCTTCACATGCTGAATACTTGCCTTTGTAGGTAGGAGCTGTGAGCATAAAAGTTGGGAAGTTATGTTGCAGCTGTGTAAAACTTGGGTTAGGATACTTTAGTGTATTGTGTGCAGCATTACGGAAAGGATGTGGAGGCTTTGGAGAGAGTGCAGAGAAGGTTTACCCGAATATTACCTGCCAACTCTTGCTCTACCCCTTCACGCCACCTTTTTGTACCAGCTGTTTTCCCCCTTTAAGTCCTGATGAAGGTATTGATCAGAAATGTCGACTGTCCATTTCCATCCACTGATGCTGCCTGACCCTATGAGTTCCTCCAGTGTTTTGTGTTGCTCCAGATTCCGACTTCTGCGTCTCTGGTCTCAGAGAGATGCTGCCTAGATTAGAGAGTATTAGCTTTAAGGAGAGGTTGGAGAAACTTGGTTTCTGAAGTATTAGAGGTTGAGAGGAGACCTGATAAAAGTTTTTAAAATTATGAGAGATATAGAGTAGATAGAGTCTTTTTCCCTGGGTAGAAATGTCAAGTACTAGAGGACGTAGGTTTAAGATGAATGGGAAAAGGTTTAAAGATATGCAGGATGATTTATTCTACATAGAGACCTGGCCCATGGAACATGCTACCTGGGGAAATGGGGCAGGCAGATATGATGGTGACGTTTAAGAGTCCTTTAGACAGACACGTGAACAAGTAATGAATGGTGGGATACAAACCATGTGTGGGCAGATGGCACACTCGATGGGCTGAAGGGCTGTTTCTGTGATGTACTGTTGTATGTACTTTTGGTTTTACCTACTGGGGCACATTAAAGTGGCTGATTAATCGACCAACCCACACGTCTTTAGGAGGTGGGAGGACACCCATATGGTCACAGGTAGAATGTGCAAACTGTGCACAGTGTCGGAGGTCAGGATCAAAGCTGTGTATGTGGAGCAGAGCTCTCCCTGTGCTGCCCAGAGGTTGTACATGACATCTTGACCTCCCCCCACCCCCTTGCCCTTCATCCCTGGTAAACAGTGCTCCTCTGAACTGTTGCTAACCTTTGCTGCAGATGGCCTGTGATCTACCTGAGGGTGAGGTCGGTGAGCAGAGGGGCAGATTCCAAGGCAGCACCTGGTTACCTGGCCGATACAGAGCACACGTCTGTTTACTTGGTGAGTACCTGGCTCTCCGTCTGCAGCTCACTGCAGAAGATATCTGGTTAGACACACAGTCTTGGTGTTCTGTCCCATGGAACAGCCTCCCTCCATACACCCAGACACTCCCTCCTTGCCACCCTCCCCCAACACCCAGAAGGCTCTTCCCCAGCCTTGCCTGCAGCTCCTACCTCTCTGCCTCCATCTTGTCCAGCAGTGGTGTGAGTTGAGACCTGGGACCCCTGCTCCTGGTGCTAACCCTCATGTTGATGAACTGAAATACCAGTTCCCATGGTTTCAGACAGTGATACCAAGGTTGAGAGATTTGCTTCCAGCCACTGGCATTCTATGTTCAAACAGAGGGAAGATTTTTTTTTTCAAAAAGACTTTATTTATAATATAAAAATATACAGAAGAAGAAACAATGCAAACCTTTACATTCATGGTCATTACATTCAGTAGTGTGGGGTAGGGGAATGGACCCAGCCTGTGTCACTGTGGTCTCATCTCCCAGGCTGCCCTTTATATTGAAGGTAGTCTCACTCAGCTCCCACGTTCTTGACTAAGCCAAGGCCACACTGAGGTCCGGGGTAAGAGAAGATGGGGTTGAGATCAGTGTTCACAGGTTACTGATGGGTTGTGTTGTGTAGGTGATATTCTGCGCCGCTGACTGATTGTGTGTTTTGACATATATTTTTCCTTCCAGGATGGCTGTGGCAACAGCTACGTTCCCTGTGCTGTAATGAGTGGTGGTCACCCGTTCTGGGGCAGTGTCTCTCCTCCTGGACTCTCCAGCACTGTCGATACTCTCTGCAACATCATCGAGCCGTACCTGCGCAGTGGGTTAGCATCGGTGCTCTGTTCTGCATCCTGCTTTGTGGCTGCTGTATTGAATGGGTGGTTCTCCATCCACAGGGGCAATAAGGTTAGAGATGGGTACTGGCACCTGATTTGGGCCAGGTACAGCACATCCAGGTTGGGGGAGCTGGTTCTGAGCACAGTTGTAGAATGGGACTAACAGAATGATATGTACTAACAGTGAGACAGGAAGTAGTTGGGTCAGGTGTGTCCATCAAAGTTCTTTGTGAGACTGGCCCACTGCTGCCCTCTCTGATACTCACCCATTTCCCGTCGAACCACTGGCATTGCCAGTGTATTCACAAGTCCTTCATTGTACGAGGTCAGGAAAGGACAGGACACTTAATATTTAAACAAAGGGATTTGGAAAGGATAAGGCCAGACGGAGAGGAGGCAGATAGCAGCATTGACTGAGGAAGCCATTGCAGTGAGGTGAGATACAGATCCTGGGAGCCCACTGCCCCTGACAGGTTCCAGGAAGTGGGAGGGTGGGAAAAGGACAAGTCTGACAGGAAATTATGGAGTGCCTGGGAACTGGGAGCATTTCACTGAGTCTAACCAATCCTTTCCCAGCACTGGGAATGTTATGGGACAGTGTAGAGGGAGGTTCACTCTGTGTCTGACCCTAGGTGTGTGTGATGGGATGCTAGAAGGAGCTTCAGTCTGTATTAGACCCTGGGAGTGTGTGATGAGAGGGAAGAGTATAAATGGTGTGTGTTTACTGTCCTTCTTCATGCATTCAGGCCACCCCTTCTCGATAGACCATGCAGTGTATTACTGTGGGGACCGAGCGGTTGTGGGAAGAGCATGGTGGTGCGGGCTGTGTGCAGCAGGATGAACCTACACTTGGTGAAGGTGAGTAATCATTGTGAGGAGAGGGGGTGCTTGTCAGTCTGAGATCGTGTGTGTGTACTGCCCTGGGTCACCGAGGGACTCTTGCCTGTCTCTCTACTGTCTCTGGGCAGTGTGTGTGTATGTACAGCCCCCAATGATTGTGTATATACTGACCCTGTGCCTCCTTGGAAACTGTGTGTGTACCAAGCAGGGTTCCCTCTGATCCCAAGACTCCTCACTGTGTGTGTCCTACCCCTTCAAACCTCTCAAAGTGAATTGCTTCACACTGATCAGAATTAAATCCCATTATACCAACTGTTAGTATGATTCTGTAGTCCAACGTTATCTGCCGTGCTGTCGGCAACACCACTAATGTTCATATCATCAACAGACTTACCATATCTCCCACATTCATATCCAGTTTGTTAACGAGTATGACAAGCAGTAAGGGTCTCCACTGATCCCTGTTGTACACCACTGGTTCCTGTTACTCCTTCACCTCTGTGATATGCTTACACATCTGTCCCCTTCTGCTGACATTGTGCCTCTCGTCCCCAGGTGGACTGTGTATGCCTCTGTGCCGACTCTATTGGAGCCTCTGAAGCGAAACTGGAAGCTGCCTTTTCACGGGCTGAGGATCATCGTCCATGCATTCTACTGCTGTGTAACATTACAATAGTTGGGAGGGAACGCGATGGAGTGGGACAGGACTCACGTCTGATTTCTGCCCTGCAGCGTTGCATGAAGGGTGTGCAATCCATCCCCACGTAAGGCACTTCCATTATCCTTTTTCCTTCTCCATATCTGCTTTGGTATCCCTTGAATCCCACAGCTCCCCTGCACCACTCCCGTCCCAAGCCTCCCCCACTCCCATCCCGAGACATCCCCCCCCCCCAACTCCTGTCCCGAGACACACACCCCCACTCCTATCCCGAGACACACACCCCCACTCCCATCCGGAGACACCCCCCCCCACTCCCATCCCGAGACACACACCACACTCCCGTCCGGAGACATCCCCCCCCCCCAACTCCTGTCCCGAGACACACACCCCCACTCCCATCCCGAGACACACACCCCCACTCCCATCCGGAGACACACACCCCACTCCCGTCCCGAGACACACCCCCCACTCCCGTCCAGAGACACCCCCCCACTCCCATCCCAAGACATCCCCCCCCAACTCCTGTCCCGAGACACACACCCCCACTCCTATCCCAAGACACACACCCCCACTCCCATCCCGAGACACACACCCCACTCCCATCCCGAGACACACCCCCTACTCCCGTCCTGAGACACACACCCCACTCCCGTCCTGAGACACACCCCCCACTCCCATCCTGAGACACACACCGCACTCCCATCCCGAAACACACACCCCACTCCCGTCCTGAGACACACCCCACTCCCATCCCGAGACACACACCCCACTCCCATCCCGAGACACACACCCCCACTCCCGTCCCGAGACACACACCCTACTCCCATCCCGAGACACACCCCCACTCCCATCCTGAGACACACCCCCTACTCCCGTCCTGAGACACACACCCCACTCCCGTCCTGAGACACACACCCCACTCCCATCCTGAGACACACACCCCACTCCCGTCCGGAGACACACCCCCTACTCCCATCCTGAGACACACCCCACTCCCGTCCTGAGACACACCCCCACTCCCATCCCGAGACACACACCCCACTCCCGTCCTGAGACACACACCCCACTCCCATCCCGAGACACACACCCCACTCCCATCCTGAGACACACCCCCACTCCCATCCCGAGACACACACCCCACTCCCGTCCTGAGACACACACCCCACTCCCATCCCGAGACACACACCCCACTCCCATCCTGAGACACCCTCCCATTCCCATTCTGCACCCCCCCACTTCCATACCATTTATCCCCAGTCCAGTCCCACAGCCCCCACTCCCATTCCAAGCCCCTCCATTATTACCCACCCCAATCCCACAACCCCCACCCCAAACATTTGTCCAGCTCTGATCACTTCTCCCTGAATTTGGTTGGTTACCCTGGAGTCTTTCTTGAATACATTGTGTCATTGAGCTTCAGCGGCCCTTTACTCTTGAATGATTCCCTACCTCCTGGATGGAGCAGTTACTTCTCAGCTCAGGCCACGATGTAAGATGGTGTTAGAGTCCCCGCCATTGGAAACATTAGCTCCACATCTACCCTGACAAGCCTTGGAAGAAATTTGCCTATTCATTCTTCTAAACTGAGGAGTATATCGGCCTCGTCTGCTTAATTAGCCCAGATACAACTTCTGATAGTTATGCTAGGTGATTTTAACTTTCCACTTAATGACAAGGACTCCTATACTGTAAAAGGACTAGATGGAAAAGAGATGTCAAATGTTTTCCGGAAAGCTTCCTTAGGAGGCCCAACTAGAGAGCATGCAATACTAGATCTCCTAATAGGGTATGAGACAGGGCAGGTGGCAGAAGTTTGTGTAGGGGAACAGTTTGCATCGAGTGATCATAGTGCCATTTGTCTGAAAGGAATTATGGAAAAGATTAAGATAGTCCTCGGGATGAGATTCTAAATTGAGGAAAGGCCAATTTTGATGATCTTTCAGAAAGGATCTGGCAAATGTAATTGGGACAGGTTGCTTTTTTTAAATCAAAGTTGTACTTGGTAAGTGGGAAGCTTTCAAAATTGAAATTTGAGAATACAGAGTTTGCCAGAGTAAAAGGCAAAGATAACAGGAAATAGGAACCTGGTGTTCGAGAGATGTTGAGGCACTGGTTAAGAAAAAGGAGGTGCATAGTGGGTATAGGCAGGCAGAAACAAATGAGGTACATTGAGTATAAGAAATGCAAGAGAACACTTAAGGATATCAGGAGGGCTGAAAGAAGAGATGAGATTGCTCTAGCAGACAAGGTGAAGGAGAATCCTAAGGGCTTCTACATATATATTAGAAGCAAAAGCATAACAAGGGGCAAAATTGGTCCTCTGGAAGATCAGAGTGGTAATTATGTAAGGAGCCAAAAGAGAGGGCAGATCTGGATTTTTTGCATCAGTATTTACTTGGGAGGTGGACATAGTCTATAGATTTGAGCCAGAGCAGCTGCGAGCTCACTTACTCTAAACTGATTACAGAGGTGGAAGAGTTTGCTGCCTCGAGGCAAATTAGGGTGGATAAATCCCCACCAACAATATGTTCCCTCTGACTTGGTGGGAGGCTAGTGCAACGTTGTTTAAGAAGGCTCTAAGAATAAGCCACAAAATTATAGGCCAGTGAGCCTGACATCAGAAGCGAGAAAGTTCTCGGAAGGTATTCTAAAGGACCGGATACACAAGTATTTGGATAGACAGGGGCTGATTAGGGATAGTCAGCATAGTTTTGTGAATGATAAGTCATTCTAACTAACCTTACAGAGTTTTTCAAGGAAGTCACCAGGAAAATTGATGAAGGTAACACTGAATGTTGTTTACATGGACTTTTGGAAGGCCTTTGACGTGGTCCCATATAGGAGGTTGGTCAAGAAGTTTTAGTCGCTTAGCTTTCAAAATGAAGTAGTAAATTGTATTAGACATTAGCTTTATGGGAGAAGCCAAAGAGTGGTAGTAGATGATCGCTTTTCTGACTGGAAGCCTGTGACTAGTGGAGTGCCACAGGGATCGGTGCTGTGTCCATTGTTCTTTGTTATCTATATCAACAAACTGGATGAAAATGTGGTAAACTGGATCAGAATTTATGGATGACACTAAGATTGGGGGTATATAGTGATCAGTGAGAAAGACTATCAAAGCTTGCAGAGGAATCTGGACCAGCTGGAGAAATGGGCTGAAAAATGGCAGATGGAATTTGGTGCAGACAAGTGCACAGTGTTGCACTTTGGGAGGACTAAACCAGGGTAGGTCTTACACAGTGAGCAATACGTCACTGAGGAGTGCGGTAGAACACACTGGGAATACAGATCCATAATTCCTGAAAGTGGCTTCCATGTAGGTAAGATCATAAAGAGAGCTTTTGGTACAGTGGCCTTCATAAATCAAAGTACTAACTACTGGAGTTGGATGTTATATTTAAGTTGCTTAAGATGTTGGTGAGGCCTAATTTGGAGTATTATGTGCAGTTTTTGTCACCTAACTACAAGAAAGATGTAAATAGGATTGAAAGAGTGCAAATAAAATTTACAAGGAAGTTGCTGGGACTTAAGGATCTGAGTTACAGGGAAAAGTTGAATTGGTTTGGATTTTATTCCCTAGAATGTAGAAGATTGAGGAGAGATCTGATAGAAGTATATGAAATTATGAGGGGTATAGATAGGCTTTTTCCAATGAGGTTGAGTGAGACTAGAACTAGAGATCATGGGTTAAACATGAAAGGTGAAATGTTTAAAGAGAACATGATGGGGAACTTCTTCACTCAAAGGGTGATGAGAGGGTGGATGGAACTGCCAGCACAAGTGTTGGGTACAGCGTTGATTTCAACATTTAAAAGAAATTTGGATAGGTACATGAATGGGAAGTGTCTGGGGATCGAGAGGCTATGGTCCAGATGCGGTTCGATGGGACTAGGTAGGTTAATAGTTTGGCATGGACTAGATGGGTCAAAAGGCCTGTTTCTATGGTACGTATTCTGTGACTCTAATTTACCTGCCATCCCAGCAATTGGCCAGCTGGACCCTCCCTGCACCCATGCTGCAACCACATTCCTTAGAAAGGGTGAGCGGACCTGCACACAATACTCCAGATGTGGATTCCCCAGGGCCATGAATACTGTCATTGAACCAAGGTATTTTTGCTCTTGTACTCCATCCTTGTATCAATAAAGGCCAGCTTTGAGACAGCAGATGATGAATGCCAATCGTGCTGAAATGTCTGCCTGCACAGATGCTGCCTGATCTGCAGAGTTTCTACAGTAGTTCTGTTATTTTGATTAAGGACAACTGTTTGTTTGCCTTCGTAATGACCTGTTTTATTGCACGTCAACTTTCAGTGAGCTGTGTGCAGGGACACCCAACTCCATTGGAACACCAACTTCTTCCAACCTGCCTTTTACTGCTCCACCTGTTTCTATCTTTCTTACATTTTCCACCTTTTGTGCCTTTGCTCATTCACAAGGTAGCAGTGTAATTGTAGTGCACAAGGATGCCGTTTGGCCCATCTTGTCCGTGCTATTGCTACAAGACAACCCACTTTCATTTAAGAGAGACTACAAATGCCACAAACTTGGGGCCACGCACAAAATGCTTGAGGAAGTCAGTGGGTCAAGTAGCATCATGAAGAGAAATGAACAGTCGACATTTAGGGTAAAGACCTTCATCGGGACTGGAAAGAAAGGGGAGATGGACAGCATTAAAAAAAGTGGGGAAGAGGTGGAGCAATAGCCTACAGGTGATCCAGGTAAGGAAGGGAATGATAAGCAGGGGATGATAGGCAGGTGATGGAGTTTCTCCAGCATTTTGTGTGTTTGTCATTTTCACTCCTGTCTCTTCTCCGCATCTTTAAATTTTTCCTGACTGTATCCCATTTCTTCTTTGGATGCCACCATTGAAACTGCCTCCATCAACAGGCAGTGGTCATGTCACCTGTAATTCTCTTCCCCTTCATGCCTGAGACCTCTCCTCAATCCCTCTGCCAATGGGAGCCTCATAGTCTGGATCCCTATTTACTAGGTATTTCTATCAGACCAACCCCCACCCCACAACAGTCTACTCTTAATGGAAAATAATCTCAGTTGCTCCAGACTATCCTTGGCCCAATCTCCGAACCGCCCCCGATTACCTGGTTGTCCTCTCTCTGATTGGTTGCAGCAACTACCCGGTAGTGGTGGTTGGGACAGCAGTGCGAGTGAGGGATGTGTCGGCTGACCTACAAGCAGTTTTCCTTCATGAGTTGGCGGTGGGTGCCCTGTTGGAAGAACAGCGGAAACAGATGGTAAGAGCACTCAGCAGCAACCTGCCCCTGGGCAAGGACGTGAACCTAGCCAAGATCGCCAAGCTGACTGCGGTGAGTCACCACAAAGCGAGGCAAAGGGCCTGTTGATGGAATATGGGGGAAGAGAAGGGCAGGGGTTAGAGGGCATGGGATCAGTCATTGGGGTTGAGGGTGTGGCATCAGTTGTTGGGGTATGAGAGAGGTCTTTGGGGTCATTGGGATTGAGTCAGTCATTAGGGGATGAGAGGTCAGATAGTGTCAGTGACGGAGGAAATGGGATCAGAGCAGGAATGTTTCTGTATCAGAGATGGAGCACCTGGGGTTCATCAGGTTCAGAGGGCATGGGGTCAGCTGGGATTGGGGTTGGAGAGTGTAACCCTTATCTGGGTACTGACATGGCTTTCTCCATTGCCAGGGTTACATCCTCAGTGACCTGTGCACGCTGCTGAACCGTGCTGGTCGTGCTGCATGCAGACGTCTGCGCCGGTGCCGGTGAGTGACGGGGGGTGTAGATTGGAGCTGCGGGGGACAAGGTGGGGATGAGGGGTTGGAAGGGAGCGAGAGATGGGATCCTTAAAATCGGTGGATGAGGCTCATACGTAATCTGTGTCAGGGAGGGGAGTGTGGGGTAGGGGTGGGAGAGGGTCAGGAGGAAGCAGTCCTCACCGTTTCTACTCCCATCCCATCAGAACTCTGTCAGCCCTCTCTCTCCTGTTCCTTTCTCCCACGTTCCACCTGCTCAATGCTCCACTCAGAACTTTTATGTCTTTCTCACATTCCTAGCTTTCCAGGAATTATTCCCAGTGAGCAGGAGGAGCTGGAGCTGTGTGCGGCCGGGGTGACCATCCTACAGGAAGACATGCACAGAGCATTGGAGGAGCTGCAGGCAGAGCACTCACAGGCTATCGGAGCTCCCAAGGTTGGTCTGGGGGGATCTTGCTCGGTCCATCCTTGACTCCTTACAAATCACCATCCCTGAGGGGAAATGGGTAGGGGACTGGATAGTTTGGGTTTGTTTCCTTGGAACAATGAAGGATGGGATGGGAGCTGATGGAGGTGTTTGAAATGATTTGAGGGAGAGATAAGGCAGACAGTAGAAAATGTTTCAACATAGCAAAGTTGTATAAGACCAGAGCACATGTTTGGCTTTAGGGGAAGGGGTTCATTTCCCAGAGGGGTTTGCACCTCCTGAGGGGGTTTGGAGGCAGAGACACTTGAATACCTGAATCGAAAAAGGGTGTGGATTAATTATTGATAAATGAGATTAGTACAGATGGGTCTTTGATGGCTGGCATTGACTTGTAAGGTCCAAGAGTCTGTTTCTATGTTACAGAACTCTGTCTCTTTTAATGGGCTGAATTCTTGTTAAATCTGTTCCCACCCTCTTCCAGAATCTTGCATTCTGCTGTAGAAAAGAACTTTGGGCTAGGAGCCAGTTGGGGCAGAATGGCAGACCTGACCTACCATGCTGCTCCCTGTCCACAGATTCCAGCAGTGAAATGGCAGGATGTGGGAGGTCTGGAGGCAGTCAAGCGAGAGATCCTGGACACAGTGCAGCTTCCCATTGAGCACCCCGAGCTGCTGAGTCGAGGTCTACGCCGCACCGGACTGTTACTGTACGGTCCTCCTGGGACAGGCAAGACACTACTGGCCAAGGCTGTTGCCACCGAGTGTGCCAGGACCTTCCTCAGGTGAGCTGGGCCCTGGAAAGCTGGGTAAAATGGTGTTATTACTGCCACATGTACTGAGATACAGTGAAGAACTCTTCACTAGTGCTAGTGCTGCAAAGGGGGAGGGGTTTAGACCAGAGTTGCAGAAGGACGGGAACCAGAGTGCCAGAACAGGTAGTGGAGAGGTTGTGGAGATAGATGTTGTTAAGACCTCAAAGTCAGGAATCAATGTATATTTCAAAGCAGGAAGTATCATAGGAAAGGCAGATGAGCTCAGGGCTTGGACCAACACATGGAATTATATTGTAGCCATTAGTGATACTTGGTTGTAAGAAGGACAGGACTGACAGCTCAATACTCCAGTGTTCCATTGTTTTGGATGTGACAGAACGGGAGGGATTAAAGGAGGAGGGGTGGTGTTACTAGTTGGGGAAAATATCATGGCAGTGCTCAGTCAGACAGACTGGAGAGCTTGTCTAGTGAAGCTTTACGGGTGGAACTGAGGAATAATGATGGTATGACCACATTAATGGGGCTATATTACAGACCACTCAATGATCTGCGGGAACAAATTTGTAGAGAGACAGATTGTTGCAAGAAAAATAAGATTGTTATAGTAGGAGATTTTAACTTTCCACATATGGAAACATAAGGTTGTGATAATCTTTCCATATATTGACTGGGACACCCATACTGTAAAAGGAACCAGATGGGATAAAGTTTGTCAAATGAGTTCATGAAGTTTCCTTAATCAGTGCATAAAAATCCCACTAAGAGAGTGTGCGATACTTGATCCGCTGTTCGGGAATGAGACAGGTAAGGTGACAAAAGTTTGTGTAGGGGAACAATTTGCATCTAGTGATCATATTCCATTAGTTTCAAAGTAAATATGGAAAAACATTCATCTGGTCTATGGATTGAGATTCTAAGTTGGAGAAAGCCAATTTTGATGGTATCAGAAAGGATCGGGCAAGTGTGGATTAGGACAGGCTGTTTTCTGACAAAGGTGTATTTGGTAAGAGGGGGCCCTTCAAAGGTGGCATCCTTTAGCTTGTATGTGCCCTTCAGAATAAAAGATAAAGATAACAAGTTTTAGGAACCTTAGCTTTCAAGAGATATTGAGGCCCTGGTTAAGAGTTAAGCAGGTGTAGGCAGGCAGGAATAAATGAGGTATTTATGGAGTATAAGAATTGCAAGAAAACATTTAACAGAGAAATCAGGAGAGCTAAAAGATATTGAGGTCTTAGCAGACACAGTGAAGGAGAATCCTAAGGGACTCTTCTACAGATATGTTAAGGGCAAAAGGATTGCAAGAGATAAAATTGGTTCTCTGGAAGACCATAAGATATAGGAGCAGAATTGGGCCATTTGGCCCATCAAGTCTGCTCCACCATTTCATCATGGCTGATCCAATTTTCCCTCTCGGCCCCAATCTCCTGTCTTTCCCTTGTATGCCTTATGCCTTGACAGATCAGCGATCTATCAACCTCTGCCTTAAATATATATAAAGACTTGGCCACTGCAGCTGCCTGTGGCAAAGAATTCTGTAGATTCACCACTCCCTGGCTGAAGAAATTCCTCCTCATCTCCATTCTAAAAGGATGCCCCTCTATTCTGAGGCTATGTCCTCTGGTCCTAGACTCTCCCACCAAAGGAAACATCCTTTACACATCCACTCTATCAAGGCCTTTCACCATTTGATAGATTTCAATGAGGTCACCCTCATTCTTCTGAATTTTAGCGAATATAGGCCCAGAGCCATCAAACACTCTTCATACGACAAGCCATTCAATCCTGGAATCATTTTTGTGAACCTTCTTTGAACCCTCTCCAGTTTCAGCATATCCTTTCTAAGATAAGGGGCCCAAAATTGCTCTCAATGCTCCACATGAGGCCTCATTAGTGCTTTAACATTACATCCTTACTTTTATATTCGAGGTAGAATCTTTAAGATCAGAATTGTAATCTATGCATGGAGCCAACAGAGATAGAGATGTTAAATGGATTTTTTGCATCTGTATTTATTCAGGAGATGGACACAGAGTCTATAGAAGTGAGGCAAAGCAGCAGTGAGGTCATGGACCCTATACAGATACATACACAGAGGAGCAGGTGCTTGTTGTCGAGGCAAATTAAGGTGGATGAATCCCCAGAGCCTGGCAGGGACCTCTCAAGCCCTGTGGGAAGCAAGTGCAGAAATTGCAGGGTTCCCTAGCAGAGCTATTTAAATCATCCTTAGCAACAGGTGAGGTACAGGAGGATTATAGGATAGCAAATGTTGTTCTGCTGTTTAAGAAAGGCTCTAAAAATAAACCAGGAGATTATAGGCTGATGAGCCTGACATCAGTACTGGGGAAGTTTTTGGAAGGTATTCTGGGGGACCTGATATATGAGTATTTGGATAGACATGGACTGATTAGCGATAGTCAGCATGGCTTTGTGCATGGTTGGTCATGTCTAACCAATCTTGCTGAGTTTTTTAAGAAAGTTACCAAGAAATTTGATGAAGGCAAGGCAGTGGATATTGTCTTCAAGGACTTTAGTAAGGCATTTGGCAAGGTCCCACATGAAGGTTCAGTCGCTTGATATTCATGATGAGGTAGTAAATTGGATTAGACATTGGCTTTGTGGAAGAAGCCAGAGAGTGGTAGTAGATAATTGCCTCTCTGACTGGAGGCATGTGACTTGTGGAGTGCCGCAGGGATCGGTGCTGGATCCGTTGTTGTTTGTCATCTATATCAATGACCTGGATGATAATGTAGTTGATTGGATCAGCAAATTTGTGGATGACACCGAGATTGGGAGTGTAGTGGACAGTGAGGAAGATGATCAGAGCTTGCAGTGGTTTTGGACCAGCCGGAAATGAGCAGATGGAATTCAATGCAGACAAGTGTGAGGTGTTGTGCTTCGGTAGGACCAACTAGGGTAGGTCTTACGCAGTGCGTGGTGGGGCACTGAGGAGTGCAGTAGAACAAAGGGATTTGGGAACACAGGTCCATAATTAATTGAAAGTGGCGGCACAAGTATATAGAGTTGTTAAGGAAGCTTTTGGCATATTGGCCTTCATAAATCAATGTACCAAGTACAGGAGATGGGACGTTATGTTGAAATTGTATAAGACCTTGGTGGGGTGTAATTTTGAGTCTTGTGCAGTTTTGTTCACCTACCAACAGGAAAGATGTAAATAAGGTTGAAAGAGAACAGAGAAAAAATACAAGGATTTTGCCAGGGCTGGAGGACCTGAGTTATAAGGAAAGCTTGAGTAGGTTAAGACTTCATTCCTTGGAACGAAGAAGATTGAGTTGGGGTTTGGTGGAGGTCTTGCCTTTGTTTTTCCACCAATATTGGGTGGAACTACAACTAGAGGTCATGGGTTAAGTGTGAAAGGTGGAACGCTTAAGGGGAACATGAGAGGAAACTTCTTCACTTAGAGGGTCATGGGTATAGAAGGTGCTGCCAGCACAAGTGGTGCATGCAATCTCAATTTCAATGTTTAAGAGAAGTTTGGATAGGTACACAGATGGTAGGGGTATGGAGGGCTATGGTCAGGGTGCAGGCTGATGGGAGTAGGCAGTTTAAATAGTTCAGCATGGATTAGATGGGCTAAAGGGCTTGTGCTGTACTTTTCTATGACTCCGTAACTCTGACACATCTTCAATACTGTTCATACAGATCAATTCATTATAATAGTGCATTGAGGTAGTACAAAGCAAGAAAGTGTTACAGAGAGAGTGCAGTGCAAGCAAGCAGGAAGGTGCAAGAGCCGATTGAGGTAGATTGTAACATAAAGAGCCCATCTTATTGTACTAAGGGATAGTTCAGTAGTTTTATAACATTGAGATAGAAGTTGTCCTTGAGCCTGGTGGTACCTGCTTTCAGGCTTGTGTCTTCTGCCTTGTAGGAGTGGAGAGAAAAGAGAATGTCTGGGGTAGGAGGTATCTGTGATCATATGACCATAAGATATAGGAGCAGAATTATGCCACCTGACCCATCGTGTCTGCTCCGCCAGTTCATCGTGGCTGATCCAATATTCCTCTTAGCCCCAATCTCCTGCCTTCTCCCTGTATCCCTTTATGCCCTGATCAATTAAGTATATATCAAGCTGTGCCTTAAATTTACACAAAAACTTGGCCTCCACAACTGCCTGTGGCAAAGAATTCCATAGATTCCCCACTCTCTGGCTAAAGAAATTCCTCCTTACCTCCGTTGTAAAAGGACACCCCTCCATTCTGAGGCTGTGTCCTCTGGTCTTAGACTCTCCCACCATAGGAAACATCCTCTCTACATCCACTCTATCAAGGCCTTTCACCATTCAATAGGTTTCAATTAAGTCACCCCTCATTCTTCTGAATTCTAGTGAATATAGGCCCAGAGCCTGTATCAAACACTCTTCATAACCAGTTCAATCCTGGAATCATTTTTGTGAATCTCCTTTGAACCCTCTCCAGTTTGGCACATCCTTTCTAAGATAAGGGGCCCAAAACTACTCTCAGTTCTCCAGAAGGCCTCACGAGTGCTTTATAAATTCTCAACATTACTTGCTTAAAGTCCTCTTGAAATGAATGCTAACATCGCATTTGCCTTCCTTACCACAGACTCAACCTGCAAATTAACCTTTAGGGAATCCTGCGCAAGGACTGCCAAGTCCCTTTGCATCTCAGTTTTTTTGTAATTTCTCTCCATTTAGAAAATAGTTAACCCTTTCATTTCTTCTACCAAAAGTGCATGACCATGTACTTTCCAACACTGTATTCCATCTGCCATTCCTTTGTCTATTCTTCTAACCTGTCCAGGTCCTTCTGTAGCCTCTCTACTTCCTCAAAGCTATCTGCACCTCCACCTATCTTCATATTGTCTGCTAACTTTGCAACAACGCCATCAATTCCATCATCCAATTTGTTGTCATATAATGTAGAAAGAATCGGTCCCAACACAAACCCCTGTGGAACACCACTCGTCACCCGCAACCAACCAGAAAAGGCTCTCTTTACTCCCACTCTTTGCCTCATGCCAATCATCCACTGCTTTATCCATGCAAGAATCTTTCCTGTAGTACCATGGGCTCGTCGCTTGTTTAGCAGCCTCATGTGTGGCACCTTGTCAAAGGCCTTCTGAAAATCCAAGTATACAACATCAACCGATTCTCCTTTGTCTATCCTGCTTGTTATTTCTTCAAAGAATTCCAACAGATTTGTCAGGTAAGATTTACCCTTGAGGAAACCATGCTGACTAAGGCCTGTGTGCCTCCAAGTATCCTGAAACCTCATCCTTAATAATCAACACCCAACATCTTCCCAACTGAAGAGTTCAGACTAACTGGCCTATAGTTTCCTTTCTTCTGTCTCTCTCCTTTCTTGAAGAGTGGAGTAATATTTGCAATTTTGCAGTCTGCGGGAACCATCCCAGAATCTAGTGATTCTTGCAATGGCTCCACAATCTCATCAGCAGCCTCTTTCAGAACCTTGTACACCATCTGGTCCAGGTGACTTATCTACCTTCAGACCTTTCAGTTTCCCAAGAACCTTCTCTCTAGTAATGATAACTTGACACACTTCATGACTCATGACACCTGGAACTTCCACCATACTGCTAGTGTTTTCCACTGTGAAGGCTGATGCAAAATATTTATTCAGTTCGTTTGCCATTTCCTTATTCCTCCCCCCCCCCCCCCCCCACCGTTACTAACTCTTCAGCATCATTTTCCAACAGTCTGATATACACTCACACTTCTCTTTTACACTTTATGTATCTGAAGAAACTTCTGGTATCCTCTTTAATATTACTAGTCATCTTACCTTTGTATTCCATCTTTAGCTTCCCAGTCTTCTAACATTCCACAAATTTTGCTCTAATTTATGCCCTCTCTTTGACTTCTTGTTAGCCACATTTGTGTCATTTTTCCTTTAGAATACTTCTTCCTCTTTGGGATGTATATATTTTGTGCCTTCCAAATTGTGTCCAGAAATTCCAGCCATTGCTGCTCTGCCATCATCCCTGCCAGTGTTCTTTTCCAATCAATACTGGCCAACTCCTCTCTCATGCCTCTGTAATTCTCTTTGCTCCACTGTAATACTGATACAACTGACTTTAGCTTCTCCTTCTTAGATTTCAGGGTGAATTTGATCATATTATGATCACTTACCCCTAATGGTTCTTTTACCTTAAGTTTATGAATCAGTTCTGGCTCATTACACGACACCCAATCCAGAATAGCTGATCCCCTGGTGGACTGTTCTAAAAAGTCCCTAAACAGTCTCTAAACAGTCCCTGGTGGACTGTTCTACAGGATCCATGAGCTGTTCTAAAAAGCCATCTTGTAGGCACTCTAGAAATTCCCTCTCTTGGAATCCAGCACCAACCTGATCTTGCTAATCTACCTGCATATTGAAATCTTCATGACTATTGTAACATTGCCCTTTTGGCATACAACTCCCATCAGAGTCTTTTTACTCTTGCAGTTCCATTGCTCTGTCCATAATGATTCAACATCTTCTGACCCTATGTCACCTCTGTCTAATGATTTGCCTTCCTGCCTGTCCTTTCGATACACTGTGTCTCCTTGTACATTAAGCTCCCAGCTATAATCTTCTTTCAGCTATGATTCAGTGATGCCAACAACATCATACCTACCAGTCTGTAACTGCAACAAGTTCATCTACCTTATTCTGTATACTGTGCACATTCAAATCTAACACCTTCAGTCCTGTATTCACCCTTTTCAATTTTGTCCAGCCTCTCCTCACTTCACATTGCCTCTGTAACACATACAACATGCTAAAGGGGAGGAACTCAGCAGGCTAGACAGTATCTATGGAACAGAGTATACAGTCGATGTTTCTATGGCCCCTTCAACCTCCCAAATGATCTGGAATTCATCCAGTTCCAGCCAAGCTTCTTACCACAGATCATTAGAAACTGCAGCTGGATGCACTTCTCGCGGTTGTTGTCGTCAGGGATACTGGAGGTCTCCCATGGAATGGGGATCATTCCACTATCCTGCCTGGCACCTCTATGTCCAAGCTGAGCAGATATAAAGACGGGGAGGGGAAAAAGAAAACATAACGTAGAGCTTTTCTTTGCTTTCTCTGACTAAAGCCTCTCTTTGCTGAAGACTCGAAGAGCTGAAGCCTCGAGATCACCACCTTGACTCTGTCCACTCTTACAGCGGCTGCTGCGCTTGCCCCTGCCTTCCTTTAATGTGCTCTTGCTAATCAATCCCAAATGCCGATTAGTTGCTGATCAAAGCTCTTTATTGCTGTAGCAGCCCGCTGCTCCCTTTTCTACTTGGGCAGTGGACCTGTGAAATCCCCTCCATTGCCACAAATGATTTTATGCAATGCTTGCTTTTATGTTGGCTGCTTTACCGAGGGAGAGAGAAGTGTACACGGTCCTGGGGAGGAGGCTGTTTTCTGTGATGTGTCTATGAGTCTATAGTTTCTTGCAGTCAGGAGCAGAGCAGTTGCCATGTCAAGTTGTGATGCATTTGGATAGGTTGCTTTCTATGGTGCATCTGATTAAAACTGGTGGGGATCAAAGGGGACAGGTCACATTTCTTTAGCCTCCTGAGGAAGTAGAGGTGCTAGTGTGTTTTCTTGGTCATGGTGTCTACGTGATTGGATTAGGCCAAGCCATTTGTGATGTTTACTCCCAGGAACTTGAAGCCCTCAACCCTTTGGACTTCAGCACCATTGCAGATGGTGTACATAGCACCCCCCCCCCTTCCTGAAGTCCAGCTCTCTTGTTTTGGTAACATTGAGGTAAAAGTTGTTATCAGGACTCTCTCTCTCTCTCCTTCCTGTACTCTGACTCATAGTTATTTGAGATATGGCCCATTACTGTGGTGCATCTGCTAACTTGTATATGGATTTAGAACAGAATCTGGCCACACAGTTGTGAGTGCGTAGGGAACAGGGTAGGGGGTGCAGTGGGGCACCAGTGTTGAGGATAATCGTGCTGACTTTCCTTATTGCAATCTTTTGGTCAGGAATCGAGGATCTGGTTGCAGAGGGGACTGCTAAGCCACCCCATTCCTGCAGCTCCCACTCCTTCATCTCAACTCCTCTCCTTTCTCTTCAAATCCACCATCTCTGTTCTTCCCTTCCCCTCCCCTCCATCTTCTGGGACTCCTGTACCTTCTCCCTCTGTTTTTCCCTCATCCCACCTCCCTCGCACTGTGCTTACCTTTCTCCCTCTCTTCCTTAGTGTGAAGGGACCGGAGCTGATCAACATGTACGTGGGGCAGAGCGAGGAGAACATACGAGAGGGTAAGGGGCTCGATGGCTGGGGTTGGGTGGTGGGAGAGGAAAAGGACACAGCGGATGGGCAGAGTGGTTAGGTCAGCTGGGGCTCGGCAAAGGAGGAAGTGTCAGCCTGTGATGTGCCTTGTGGAGGAGGGAGAGATGAGCCGGGAACAGGGCTGCATGTGTAGGGTGGGGTATCCCTACTGGTGGTGGTTTTGTGGTGGGATTGACCCTGTGGATAGTGGAGGTTGGGGGTGATCCTGTGCTGATGTGCCAGAGGGTGTTTTCTGACCAGGTACAGTAAACATTGCATGATGGAGGTCAGAGCTATGAGCAGGGGTACATGCTGTGGGGTGAGTGTGGTTCCCCTCGGGGGTGTTAGGTGTAGGGTAGGGACAGGAGACAGGGTAGAGTATATTATAACGTGTAGGTCTGAGGTCCAGGGTCCAGCTTTAGGGGGCGGGTGTCTGGGGGTAGGCTGAACTGGGGTGACAAGAGCAGAGTAGCATGCAGTTCCTGGTATGGGGGTTTGGGCTAAGCTGGGGCTGCCGGAGTAGTGTACAGCAAACGGTTCCAACTTCTCCTGTTTTCTGGCCCCCAGTGTTCAGCCGGGCACGGACTGCATCCCCCTGCATCATATTCTTCGATGAACTGGACTCGCTGGCCCCCAATCGAGGTCGGAGTGGAGATTCTGGGGGTGTCACGGACAGGTACATTCACTACGCCTCCCTGTCCCTTCCGTCCCACAAACCTGACTGAGCACTGTTACTGCACAACCCCTGTGCTGTCTCTGTCTTATCAATGGGCAGCCTCCTTCCCTCTTCCTCCCCTGTCCCCCACCTCCCATATCTGCCCCTTCCCTAACAAAGCAGTAAGTTCTGGATGCAACAAGATGTGGACAACGTTCAGACACGGGCTGATGTGTGGCAGGTAATGTACAGGTCATTAAAGTGCCAGGCAGGGACTACCTCCACCAACTGAGTCTGACTGATGTTCAGTAGCATTCCCATCCCCAACATTCCCACAATCGACATTCACGGGTTACTAAGCACAAATTTAACCAGGTCAACCATAAATCCTGTGACTACAAGAGCAGGTCAGGCTGTGCGACTCGCCTCCAATACCCCAACACGTTATCACTACCTGCAATACTCTCCGCTTGTCTGTGTAAGGACAGAACCACAGCTGCCAAGAAGTTTGAGCCAATGGAAACTCAGAAGAAAGACACGGGCAGCTGTTTGGCGCATTGGGTGCACGTGCCCTCCTTAAGATCGTCATTTTTTAGTGTCATAGAAGCGGGTTCCGTGCCCGACACCTGGAGAAAAACCACACGGAACCGGGCACAGAGGCTCACTAAAATTAATCATGGCAATATCTGGTAGTGAATTGAACTGCAAGGCCAGGTGCTGTCCAAGCATGAAAACTATACACTTCAGTATGGTATTTAGAGAAGAATTCTAGACTTGTCAGTCCTGTGTCCAGTCAGGAGATCTGCGCGAATGGAGAGAGAGCAGTCAGAAGATTGTGGACATCAGTATGTGCGGTTGGGAGACTGTAGGTCTGACACGGTGGTCAGCAGCACAGGAGCGCCGCAGGGGACCGTGCTCTCTCCGGTCCTGTTCACCCTGTACACATCAGACTTCCAATATAACTCGGAGTCCTGCCATGTGCAGAAGTTCACTGATGACACGGCCATAGTGGGGTGTGTCAGGAATGGACAGGAGGAAGAGTATAGGAAACTGATACAGGACTTTGTGATATGGTGCAACTCAAACTACCTGCATCTCAATATCACCAAGACCAAGGAGATGGTGGTGGACTTTAGGAGATCTAGGCCTCATATGGAGCCAGTGATCATTAATGGAGAATGTGTGGAGCAGGTTAAGACCTACAAGTATCTGGGAGTACAGTTAGACGAGAAGCTAGACTGGACTGCCAACACAGATGCCTTGTGCAGGAAGGCACAGAGTCGACTGTACTTCCTTAGAAGGTTGGCGTCATTCAATGTTTGTAGTGAGATGCTGAAGATGTTCTATAGGTCAGTTGTGGAGAGCGCCCTCTTCTTTGTGGTGGCGTGTTGGGGAGGCAGCATTAAGAAGAGGGACGCCTCACGTCTTAATAAGCTGGTAAGGAAGGCGGGCTCTGTCGTGGGCAAAGTACTGGAGAGTATAACATCGGTAGCAGAGCAAAGGGCGCTGAGTAGGCTACGGTCAATTATGGAAAACCCTGAACATCCTCTACATAGCACCATCCAGAGACAGAGAAGCAGTTTCAGCGACAGGTTGCTATCGATGCAATGCTCCTCAGACAGGATGAAGAGATCAATACTCCCCAATGCAATTCGGCTTTACAATTCAACCACCAGGAGTAAGATATGTTAAAAGTGCCGGGGTTAGGACTCAATGTATTTAAGTAAACTACTTAAGAACTTTTTAAAAGCTATTATTAATGCTTTTTGAGAGGGTGATTTTAGATGCATATCATATTTTTACTGAGTTAAGTATTGTATGTAATTAGTTTTGCTACAATAAGTGTATGGGACACTGGAAAAAATTTTGAATTTCCCCATGGGGATGAATAAAGTATCTTTCTATCTATCTATCTATCATCTATGTTCAAAGATAGATAACAGTTTTATCTGCACTCCATCTGCTGTGGGTGCCTAGAGCTTCTCTCCATTCCCATACCATATAACAATCACAGCACAGAAACAGGCCATCTTGGCCCTCCTAGTCCATGCTGAACTCTTAATCTCACCTAGTCCCACCTACCCGCACTCAGCCCATAACCCTCCACTCCTTTCCTGTCCATATACCTATCCAATTTTACCTTAAATGACACAACTAAACTGGCCTCTACTACTTCCACAGGAAGCTCATTCCACACAGCTATCACTCTCTGAGTAAAGAAATACCCCCTCGTGTTTCCCTTAAACTTTTGCCCCCTAACTCTCAAAACATGTCCTCTCGTTTGAATCTCCCCTACTCTCAATGGAAACAGCCTATTCACGTCAACTCTATCTATCCCTCTCAAAATTTTAAATACCTTGATCAAATCTCCCCTCAACCTTCTACGCTCCAATGAATAGAGACCTAACTTGTTCAACCTTTCTCTGTAACTTAAGTGCTGAAACCCAGGTAACATCCTAGTAAATTGTCTCTGCACTCTCTCTAATTTATTGATATCTTTCCTATAATTCGGTGACCAGAACTGTACAGAATATTCCAAATTTGGCCTTACCAATGCCTTGTACAATTTTAACATTACATTCCAACTTCTGTACTCAATGCTCTGATTTATAAAGGCCACCATTCCAAAAGCCTTCTTCACCACCCTATCTACATGAGACGCCACCTTCAGGGAACTATGCACTGTTATTCCTAGATCTCTCTGTTCCACTGCATTCCTCAATGCCCTACCATTTACCCTGTATGTTCTATTTGGATTATTCCTGCCAAAATGTAGAACCTCACACTTCTCAGCATTAAACTCCATCTGCCAACGTTCAGCCCATTCTTCTAACCGGCATAAATCTCCCTGCAAGCTTTGAAAACCCACCTCATTATCCACAACACCTCCTACCTTAGTATCATCGGCATACTTACTAATCCAATTTACCACCCCATCATCCAGATCATTTATGTATATTACAAACAACATTGGGCCCAAAACAGATCCCTGAGGCACCCCGCTAGTCACCGGCCTCCATCCCGATAAACAATTATCCACCACTACTCTCTGGCATCTCCCATCTAGCCACTGTTGAATCCATTTTATTACTCCACATTAATACCTAACGACTGAATCTTCTTAACTAACCTTCCATGTGGAACTTTGTCAAAGGCCTTGCTGAAGTCCATATAGACTACATCCACTGCCTTACCCTCGTCAACATTCCTCGTAACTTCTTCAAAAAATTCAATAAGGTTTGTCAAACATGACCTTCCACGCACAAATCCATGCTGGCTACTCCTAATCAGATCCTGTCTATCCAGATAATTATAAATACCATCTCTAAGAATACTTTCCATTAATTTACCCACCACTGATGTCAAACTGACAGGTCTATAATTGCTAGGCTTATTTCTAGAATCCTTTTTAAACAATGGAACCACATGAGCAATACGCCAATCCTCCGGCATAATCCCCATTTCTAATGACATCTGAAAGATCTCCGTCAGAGCTCCTGCTATCTCTACACAAACTTCCCTCAAGGTCCTGGGGAATATCTTGTCAGGACCCGGAGATTTATCCACTTTTAAATTTCTTAAAAGTGCCAGTAGTTCCACCTCTTTAATTGTCATAGGTTCCATAACTTCCTTACTTGTTTACCACACCTTACACAATTCAATATCCTTCTCCTTAGTGAATACCGAAGAGAAGAAATCGTTCAAAATCTCTCCCATCTCCCTCGGCTCCACACATAGCTGACTACCCTGATTCTCTAAGGGACCAATTTTATCCCTCACTATCCTCTTGCTTTTAATATAACTGTAGAAACCTTTCGGATTTACTTCCACCTTATTTGCCAAACCAAACTCGTATCTTCTTTTAGCTTTTCTAATCTCTTTCTTAAGATTCCTTTTACATTCTTTATATTCCTCGAGCAATTCCTTTATTCCATGCTGCCTATATCTATTGTAGACATGCCTCTTTTTCCGAACCAAGTTTCTAATATCCCTTGAAAACCATGGCGCTTTCAAACCTTTAACCTTTCCTTTCAACCTAACAGGAACATAAAGATTCTGTACCCTCATAATTTCACCCTTAAATGACCTCCATTTCTCTATTACATCCTTCCCATAAAACAACTTGACCCAATCCACTCTCTCTAAATCCCTTCGCATTTCCTCAAAGTTAGCCTTTCTCCAATCAAAAATCTCAACTCTAGGTCCAATCCTGTCCTTCTCCATAATTATATTGAAGCTAATGTTATTGTGATCACTGGACCCGAAGTGCTCCCCAACACATACATCTGTCAGCTGACCTATCGCATTCCCTAACAGGAGATCCAACACTGCCACATCTCTAGTCGGTACTTCTATGTATTGTTGCAAAAAACTATCCTGCACACATTTCACAAACTCTAAACCATCCAGCCCTTTTACAGAATGAGCTTCCCAATCTATGTGTGGAAAATTAAAATCTCCCACAATCACCACCTTGTGTTTACTACAAATATCTGCTATCTCCTTACACATTTGCTCTTCCAACTCACGCTCCCCATTAGGTGGCCTATAATACACTCCTATCAGTGTTACTACACCTTTCCCATTCCTCAATTCCACCCAAATAGCCTCCCTAGAGGAGCTCTCTAATCTATCCTTCCAAAGCACCGCCATAAGATTTTCTCGGACAAGCAATGCAACACCTCCTCCTCTGGTCCCTCCTACTCTATCACACCTGAAGCAACTAAATCCAGGAATATTTAGTTGCCAATCACACCCTTCCTACAACCATGTTTCACTAATAGCTACAACATCATAATTCCAGGTATCAATCCACGCTTTAAGCTCATCCACCTTTCTTACAATGCTCCTAGCATTAAAATAGATACATTTAAGATACTCTCCACCTCCTCCTCTCTTTTCATCCCTAACAATGCATTCAAATTTATTATCCTTTTCTTTCTTCTCCCCTACATCTTCGGGCTGAGCACATCCCTTCTCCATCATCTGCCTTTCCTCCCTCACACACTGTCTACTTACTTGCTCTACTGGTGAACTAACCTCCTCTCCCATAGTTTCCTCAAATTGATTCCCACCCCCCCATCTTACTAGTTTAAAGTCAGCCCTGTAGCCCTAGCAAACCTCCCTGCTAGGATATTGGTCCCCCCAGGATTCAAGTGTAACCCGTCCTTCTTGAACAGGTCACGCCTGCCCCAGAAGAGGTCCCAATGATCCAGAAACTTGAATCCCTGCCCCCTGCTCCAATCCCTCAGCCACGCATTCATCCTCCACCTAATTCCATTCCTACTCTCACTGTCGCGTGGCACAGGCAGTAATCCCGAGATTACTACCTTTGCGGTCCTTCTTCTTAACTGCCTTCCTAACTCCCTATACTCTCGTTTCAGGACCTCTTCCCCTTTCCTACCTATGTCATTGGTACCTACATGTACCACGACCTCTGGCTCCTCACCCTCCCACTTCAGGATATCTTGGATGTAATCAGAAACGTCCCACACCCTGGCACCAGGGAGGCAAACTACCATCCGGGACTCCCGATCACCTCCACAGAACCGCCTGTCTGAACCCCTGACTATCGAGTCCCCTATTACTATGGTCCTCTTTCTTCTATCCCTACCCTTCTGAGCTACAGGGCCGTCCTCTGTGCCGGAGGCCCGGCCACTGTCATTTCCTCCAGGTGGGCTGTCCCCCCCAACAGTACTCAAACATGAGTACTTATTGTCAAGGGGTACAGCCACTGGGGTACTCTCTAGTACCTGCCCCTTCCCCTTCCTGACCGTGACCCACCTATCTGCCTCCCGTGGTCCCGGAGTGACCACCTGCCTGTAACTCCTCTCTATCACCTCCTCACTCTCCCTGACCAGGCGAAGGTCATCGAGCTGCAGCTCCAGTTCCCTAACTCGGTCCCTCAGGAGCTGCAGTTCGGCGTACCTGGCGCAGATGTGGACGTCCGGGAGGCTCGGAGACTCCAGGACCTCCCACATCCGACACCGAGAACAACAAGCTGCCCTCACACTCATACTTCCCGAATAACTGAAAATAACAAGGAGAACTAAAAGATAAGCCTACTGTGCCCTCTTCCGCCTAAGCCCTCTGAGCCCAAGCCCTACACTCTGCTCCCGGCTCACTCCGCTGCCCGCTGCTTAAGGCTGCGTTCTTTTTATATCTTCCCTCCTTCCCAGGCCTCCTTCACGCACCTGCGCAGTCCCGCCTCTCAGAACTCAGATCTGAGAAACAATTTGAAAATGGCTGCCACCGCACTTCCTCTCAAAGCCTCGCTGTCTTCTTCCAAAAGAGGACATACCAACCTGTCTGTCCTTGGTCTCCTCTATGGCTAGGGTCAGGCTAAATTCAAGCTAGAGGAACATTGAGTTCTGATGTAGAACTGCAGAGATCTGGATGGGATTGGTGTGGAACAGCAGCGGACTGACAAGTCTGTTCCTATCACAGGGTGGTGTCTCAGCTCCTTGCTGAACTGGATGGTCTTCACTGCTCGTCTGATGTGTTTGTGATTGGAGCCACCAATAGACCTGACCTTCTGGACCAAGCCCTCCTCCGCCCTGGCCGGTAGGTGTGGCATGGTTATGATGTGGGCAGAGGCTCTGGGGTTTTGGGGGGACTGGATTGCAGAGATCTGACAGGGGCAGTGGGGAGAAGAGCATGACTGGGATGCTGAAGGAGAGGACATGACCAAGGGAAGGACAACAGAGGCAGTTGGGGTGACAGGAAGGGCAGGGTATGTCAGCAGGTATAGGAATGCACTGAGAGCTGCTGAGGAAAGGATGGGAGGGGTTATCAGCCACAGTCCTCTGTGGTTGGGGGTGAAGAGAGGTCTGGTGATGGGGTGGGGTGATCCGGCAGTGGCAGTACTGGCTGCTTACTGAGGACCAGTGAAATCCGGTGCGTGGACTGGTTCAGGAGGTCGGGAAGTCATAAAGGTCAGTGGGGGAAGTGGGAGTGAGCAGAGAAGAGGAGGGAGAGGTTGAGTGGATTGATAAGATCACTGTCAGTGAGGGGGAGTGAGTAGGGGTGCAGGAGAGGCCCGGTGGGTAGCGAGTGTCACAGTGTCGGAGGAGTGGAGCACAAAACACTTAGTGGGCCAACAGGAACGGGAGAGAATAAAGGGGTTGAGGGAATGGGGAGAAGGAGTATGGTGTGGGGTGGAAAGAGAAGGGCAATGAGCTTAGAGGCAAGAAGTGGGAAGTAGAAAAGGGTTGGGGTGGGGTGGAAGAGGGTAGCGTGGAACAGCTGGGGTGTTTGGAGGGTATTCTGGCAATCTGGCTGTCACCATTGTCTGGCGCAGTCTGATGTTCATTCACCTCTGTCTCTGACGCTGTCTGCTACTCAGTCTCCGCTGTTTCTGACGTGTCTGATACTCGGTCCCCGCCGTTTCTGACGCTGTCTGATACTCGGTCCCCGCCGTTTCTGACGCTGTCTGATACTCGGTCCCCGCCATTTCTGACGCTGTCTGATACTCGGTCCCCGCCGTTTCTGACGCTGTCTGATACTCGGTCCCCGCCGTTTCTGACGCTGTCTGATACTCGGTCTCCACTGTTTCTGGTGCTGACAGATACTCGGTCCCTGCCATCTGTGGCACCGTCTGGCACTCAAGCCCCGCCATCTCTGGCGCCATCTGGCGTTCGTTCCCCTCCGTCTCTCGTGCCGTCTGACTCTCGGTTCCCAGCCGTTGACGCTCGGTCCCCACCGTCTGGCGATCATTCCCCTCCGTCTCTCGTGCCGTCTGACTCTCGGTTCCCAGCCGTTGACGCTCGGTCCCCACCGTCTGGCGTTCATTCCCCTCCGTCTCTCGTGCCGTCTGACTCTTGGTTCCCAGCCATTGACGCTCGGTCCCCACCGTCTGGCGTTCATTCCCCTCCGTCTCTGGTGCCGTCTGACTCTCAGTTCCTAGCCGTTGATGCTCGGTCCCCACCGTCTGGCGTTCATTCCCCTCCATCTCTGGTGCCGTCTGACTCTCGGTTCCCAGCCGTTGACGCTCAGTCTCCACTGTCTCTGGTGCAGGTTGGACAAACTGCTGTATGTAGGGCTAAATGAAGACCGGGAGTCTCAGCTTCGTGTGCTCCAGGCCATCACACGCAAGTAGGTACTGTGACTGCCCGGGCACTGTGTGCTCTCCAGACTAGCATGGGGCTGAGCAATCTATTCTCTGGTTAATAGAGGACCACCTGGAGACCAGTGACGCCTCCCCTTGAGGGATGTGAAAAAGCCCATCAGATATCTCCAGTGTCATCTCTATCCCTCGGATGCCTTTCACCCATGAGTATTTGAGAGAGTGGCATTTGCAGAGGGTTGTCTGAAATAAGGAGAAAAGTGCAGTGACATGCTGGGATAGGGAGGATAGTTCCATTCAATGTGGGAGGGACTCTGCTGAGGGAGCGCTCCACTGTGGGACAGGAGATATCCTGATCCATTTCTCCAGAACAGACCCAGTCTGAGCATCCTTAATCCCGAGGAACTGCAATAGATGATATAATTGATAATCCTCTCAAATCCCTCTGCAATAAAAGTCAGTACCATTTGCTTTCCTAATCGTTACCCTTTAGTGAGTGGTATACATGGACACTCAGGTCCCTCTGCACACTCCATTTAAACAATATTCCATCCTACTCTTTATCAAAGTAAGTGACCTACCATTTGTCCACCTCTGTCACATCAGTGCTTGTTCACCTCGTCTGCCTGTATCTGATGAAGGAGCTGTGACCTGAGCCATTAACTTTGTTTCTTCTCTGCTGACTTGCTGGGTGTTTCCAAAATGTTCAGTTTTATATCCCCCATAGTCTACTGATCTTTGTTCCATCAGCTGGCTTGCCCACTGCATCTTTGGTGTCTTATCAAAGGTCTCAAAGGCCAAGTTTAACATGGCATTATGGGAGGTGCACTGAAGCTGTGGGGATCTCTCTCAATTCAGTGCCTCAGCACAGGTCTCATGTACTGAAGCAGAGGGGACGCTGCAGTCCCTTGCACTCTGGCATTGTTCAAGATCTGTGCACTGCTCTGATGTGTCCTGCACTGAAATGTCAGCCCAGCATTGCCACTGAGGACTGGGAGCAGAGAGCTGGGGTGGAATTGGTTGGAGAGGGCAATATGGTGAGGAGTGAAGGAGGAGTTGGGAGGCACCATCATCCAGACTCAGCATAGGATAAGGGAATGGGGTCAGCCAGGATCGAGGGAATTGGGCAGGGCGGGTGGCAAACATGCTGTTGTTCATCTCTTTCTCCTCTCCCTGACAGGTTCACGTTGGACGCAGCCGTCAGCCTGCCCCATGTGGTAGAGCGATGCCCACCCCAGCTGAGCGGAGCCGACCTGCACTCCCTCTGCAGTGAGGCCATGATGTCGGCTGTCAAACGCAAAATCATCCGCATCGACCAAGGTTTGTGAATCCCCAACTCCTCACCCGTTTCCATCCTTCTCTCTGCCCCGCTCCACCACCTTAATCCACATTACTCCTTGTTTATCCCTTTACTCCTCTATTTTCCCACTGCCCCTCTCCCACCCCCCGCGTTGTCTCAGATGTTCGCCCTAGATTTACTGGCCCCCTGTGTGTTGCAGGCCTGGACACTGAGGACTCAGAGTTAGCCCTGTTGCCCGAGGACTTTGACCGAGCCCTCAGCACCCTCCAACCATCTGTCTCTCAGCAGGACCTGAACCATTACAGGCTGATACAACAGAGACTATCGACCCGGTGACCAGCGTGCTGACATCTGACAGGGCAACATCCAGTGGGATCAGTTAACCTTTGTGGGTTAATGGGTTTCAGATGGTTGGATGGGGGACTAGACTGTTTCCCTCATGGGAACATGTCTAATGGTCAGGCTCCATGTGTGGGAATCACTGGCGAGCCAGATTTATAACCCACCTCTGAATACCCCTGAGACAGTGGGAGTGAGCCACTGCCATCCTACTGGTGAAGATGCTCCCACAGAGTCGGTGGGGAGGGAGTTCAGGGTTTAGAACCAGTGATGAAGTAGTAACAGTGATATACTGTATTACTACTGGGTGTAAATAAAATTATTCGTGATTTTTGTGACCACTGCTATTTATTTCTACAGAATAAATGTTTAAAATATTTACAGAAATAACACTTGACTTATGAAGGATGCATGAGTGGCATAAAGAGCCAATAATAGGGATATCCACTCAGATCCCAGACAGAGAGGATCACCCTGAGAGACTAGGAGATCAGATGACAGACACCAACGGTGCTGAGGAATGAAGCAGGGCAGTTGCGGAGTCATCTAGCACAGACATGGGTTCTTTATCCCATCTCCTAGTACAAGATTCTGGCATTCATATTACAGCTGTACAAGGTGCTGGTGAGACTGCATTTGGAGTACAGTCTGCAGTTCTAGTGGCCTGGGTACAGGACAATGTCACCAAACTGGTGTGGGGACAGAAAATATTCTGGAAGCTGTTACTGGGACTGGAGGGCTTGAGTTATTAAGAAAAAGGCTGGGACAGTTTTCCATGGAGCATGGGCTTGAGGGGTAACCTTTCTCAAGGTTTATAAAATCATAGATGGGGTGAGTGATCAGTCTTTTCCCCATGTTTGGGGGGTTCAAAATTAGGGGACATAGGTTGAAGGTGTTAGGGAAAGATTTAAAAGGTACCCTGAGGGGCAAATTCTTAACGCAGAGGGTGGTGTTTATATGGAATAAATTGGTAGAAGTAGATACAATTGTAACAATCAAAGCAGCTCCCATGGTAGTCCTGCCAAAGGGTTTCGATCGGAAACGTCCACTGTACTTTTTTGTATAGATGTTGACTGGCCTGGAGTTCCTCCAGCGTTTTGTGTGTACAGCTCCCATGGTCTTCATTTAGCTTTCCCACTTCATTAGGCTCCAGACATAAATTCTCACCTTTCTCCTTGAGTGGTTTGTCCTTCCCAGTTACTTTTTGTTGTTAATATTTGTATAAAATGCCTTTGTTTTTTATTTAATCCTAATCACCATTTCATGGCCCCTTTCAGCCTTCCTAATTCCCTAATTAAATTCTTTCCTACCTCCTTTATCTTCCTTGAAGGCTCCATCCAATTTCAGCTTCCGAAACCTTAGGAATGTCTCCTTTTTTCTTTTTGACTAAATTTACAATGTCTCTTGGCACCCAAGATTCCTGAATCTCGCCATCTTTGTCTTTCTTCCTCATGGGAGCATTTGGTCCTAAACTCTGCCCAAATTGTCTTCAAACAACTCCCCACAAGTCAGACGTGGATTCACCCAATAACAGCTGCACCCAGTCTACTCTACCCAACTCCTGCATAATAAACACGAGGAAATCTGCAGATGCTGGAAATTCAAGCAACACACACAAAATGCTGGTGGAACACAGCAGGCTAGGCAGCATCTATAGGGAGAAGCGCTGTCGATGGAACACAACAGGCCAGGCAGCATCTATAGGGAGAAGCGCTGTCGACATTTCGGGCCGAGACCCTTCGTCAGGACTAACGAAGGGTCTCGGCCCGAAACGTCGACAGCGCTTCTCCCTATAGATGCTGCCTGGCCTGCTGCGTTCCACCAGCATTTTGTGTGTGTTTACTGCATAATAATTATAATTGGCCTTTTCCCACTTTTCCCTGAGGTCCAGTCTTATCCTTACCTATAACTATCTGAAAACTTAAGAGTTATGATCAATGTTCCCAAAACGCTCCAATCCCTAATCATGCTCATTTACCAGTACAGGGTGTAGTCTGGCACTTTCTCTGGCCTGAGTTACAGGAAGAAATTGGATTGGCTGAAGCACAGGAGGCTGAGGGGTGTCCTTATTTAGAGTTATAACATTGAGGTCATAGATTGGGTAAACAATCTTTCTCCCCCAGGGTAATAGAATCTACAATGAGAGAGCATAGGTTTCAAGTGAGAGGTGAAAGATTTAAAGGGTCAATTTTTACACACACACAGTGATGAGTTTATGTAGAGAGGATGGTAGGGGCAGATATAATTTCAATATTTAAAAGACATTTGAAGAGGTATAATATATGGAAAGGTGGGGTTAAGTCTAAATGCAAACAAAACAGACACTTTGCTTCCTCAGTTCCCAATAAAACACCCCCATTCCACGCGATTTTGGGCACTCTGTCTTTTGCAGCCTTGTTCTTACAGAATTGGAGACAGTACTTCTGCTTTGGCCTGCAAATTGCTGCATGACTTCCCTGCTCTCTAATGTTCTTTGCCTTGCTGATAGACAAAAATGTCCAGTGTGTATTTTTAACCACCTCATCGACCTGAGGATCTGTGGATGTTACTCCAAGACCCCGACTGCATTCTCTCCAGCCAGTCCTCTACCACTTATGTCCCACACTGAGTGCCCTCTACCACTTTGACAGTTTCCAATTTCCTCATCCAAACCTACTCATCATCACCATGGATAAGCAATTCCTCCTTTCCTTTGTCCCACACCAGTGTGGTCTGAGGGCCCACTGCTTCTTCCTCAAACAATTTTCCCTCTACCAGCACGCTCAATGGCCTGGCAAAATTTGGCCTCATCTTGAACAACATCTCTATTCACTTCCTCCGGATCATTGGAGGGTCCAGGCTACACCTGCCTTTTTGTGGGATACGTGGAAGTGTCTGTGTTTCAGTGCTACTCAGTCCACTCCCTCAACTCTGCCTGGCAGGTCGGTGATTGCACTGGTGCTCCCTCCTGCGCTCACGCCAAACTCAACAATTCCATCACCTTTGCTGCCAATTTCCACCCTGCCCTCACTAACCTAATAAAATGACTTGTGTGGAGGGCATCCAGACTCTTCCCTTTTCCAGATTTCAGTCTCCATCTCAGGGGAGGCGAACTACTAACATCCATTAAAAGCCCATAGCCATCTTGATGACTGCATATCCCACCCTGCTTCCTGGAAAGACTCTATTCAATCCTTCATCTGTGTATTTGTTTTGTATTTAATGATGATACTTACCGTGCAGATGTCACCCTGAACTTGAGCTTTCCCTCCACCATTGTTCAAAAAAAACCTTGACTGCACCTCATCCATTTCCCATGCCTCTGCTCTCAGCCTCTCTTCTCCAGGCAGAGTTCATCTGCTTCAATGGGCTTTGCATTCAGCATCCTTCTCAGCTCCCTCCCCATCAGCCCCCCTCAGAATCTGATGTTCCAGTAAGATCCCCTCTCAATCATCTAAACTCCATTGTGTTTCAGCCCGTCCTGTTCATCCTCTCTCATTCATCAACCCCTTCATTCCAGGTGTCTGCTCCCCACTGCCTCCAACATAGGCATGTACTTCCTTAAATATGGATACTATGACTGTACACAGTCCTCCAGGTGTGGCCTCACTGGTGCCCTTGTAAAGCTGCATCAAAACCTCCCCACCCTCGTCTCTAAAGATTCCATTAAACTTCCCGGCCACTTGTCCCTGCATGCCATCTCTTTGTGCTTATGCACCAGGACCCCTGGATCACTCTACTTCAACATATTGTAGTCTCCATTTAAACAATAATTTGCTTCTTCTTCCTTCCTCCCAGAGTGGAGAACCTATCTCTTTCCCAAATAACATTCCATTTGCCAACTCCCTGCCCACTCACTGAACCTGTCCACCGCCCTCAGTGTCCTACATAGGCCCTGTTCTTGTTACTGACCTTCCACCTGTGTATCATCAGCAGGTTTATCCTGTCACAACCAAGGACCCTGCTGCGTAGTTTGAGCACCCTCGCAGGCAGGCCACTGAACAGGGTCGACAATCACTCTATGAGTGTGCTCATTCCAGCCAATTAGTGTTTCATTGTGATTGTATTTAACTCCCTTCCTTTTGTTTCAGTCATGTCGAGTCTTCACCGAAGCACAGTGATAGCTATGCTCCCTGCTTCCTTAGTTCACATTCCGGGAAAGAATGTAGATTGATGCTGCAAAGGAGCCATATTAGTTTAGCTTTAAGTTACTGCTTCCAAGTGGCAGTGATGGCTTTAGATTTCAGTTTGAGATTTTTAGCTAGTGGCCCCGTTGACCTAGCATTATCTTCCCTTTGGTTCTGTACTGTTCTTATTAAAACTCAGTTGATTCTTCCACTGACTCTTCCTCTGCACTTGGACTATCACTGAACATCGTGTCAGCAGACTCAACCGACTAAGCAACTCACCACAGACAGCCGGAATCAGGAGGTAGCCATTCCTGTTCTCACTGCTACGGTTTAGTAGTTCACTACTGGCAGCCAGAATCAGGTAGCAACCATTACCACTCTCGCTGCCGATACTCAGTGGCAGCTGTCTTCAGCCAGGACTGTCCCTCTCCCAGCATCTCCCACATTTTCCTCTGAAACCGTCTCATCACCTTCAGCCACTAATATTCCAATTCCCTTGGCAGCTTCCAGATCAGAACCAAGTATTCCTCCAGCAGGCAGATACTACAGAGACCCTGACAGCTGCAGAAACTTTATTACCCAGTGTGAGCCCAGTCAGATTGGTTCAGCAATGTGCCTGTAAACTGGCTTTACATGGTGAATCTCCCAGAAGGACCCCCCATTCAGGATGTTCAACATTTTATCAGAACGAGTTTCTCCTGCAGCCCGGTCTTTCCAACAAGTTCAAAAGGGTGTTTGATCTTCCAGTACAGGAAGCAACCCACAGATTCCTGGACCTGCACCAAGGGAAAGGGAGAGTGAGGGTCTCTGCAGTAAAGTTCCGTATGCTTGCAGTTGAGATGGGGTGAAATGAGAAATTTCTCATCACTGCTTTCCAGTTTGGGGTGAACACGGGGTGGTGGGGGGGGGGGGGTTGGTTTCAGCGGGAGATCACAGTGCATGATGAACAGAACAGTCTGGATGACCTGATAAGTCTGGCCATTCAAATCAACAACTGGGCAACTGAGTGGTCCAGAGTTCCTGCTCTTTCTTCACCATGTCTTCGTCCTCTCCCTCATCTTCATGCAGTACACAGTCCAAGGAGAAGCCTATTCAGGTGGGGTGATGCACCTCTCTCAGGAGGAATGAGATTGCCACAAATTTACAGGTTCCTGCCTCTGCTGTGGTGATCCAGGACACTTCCAGGCATCATGTCTCAAGTGCCCAGTACAAAGGATGTCCGTCAGCAGGAAGAATTCTGATGGGTTGATTCTCCCTATATGCCTTTTATTCCCTAATCGTATAATGTTCCCAACTTCCTTGTAGTGACGGTCTCAGACCCATGAGCATCAGGCATTTATTGACTCAGAGGCAGCTGGGAACTTCATGGATATCTTTCCAGCCAAAGATGGGGAGTTGCCACTTAACAATTGAGAGACTATCGATGTCAAGGCCCTGAATGGTCAGCCTCTGGGCCCAGGCAAGATCTACCTTTCCATGCTAGGAGGCAACCATCAGGAACAGCTCTCTGTCCATCTTACACCATTGACCTCTTACCCTGCCCTTCCTGAGAGTGGCTCTTTTCCATCTCTCATCCTGAAATGGTGGCTGTGAAAGAATACAATGAAGAGGTTTATCTGTCTGTCAACCTTGCCAGCAGGGGTGGGCTTCTTTTTTGAGAGCAAGACGGATGGAAGCTCCTTCCCCGCATTGATAGGTCCTTCAACAACATCACAGTGAAGAATTGTTTCCCTCTTCCCCAGCTTGCCTCTGCATTTGGACATCTCCAGGGAGCAACCATATTCTCCAAAACAGATTTATGCAATGCTTGCAACCTGGTTCACATCTGAGAAGAGGACGAATGGAAGACAGCATTCCACACTTCCACTGGCCACTATGAGTACCTTATGATGCCTTTTGGTTTGGCCAATGCTGCGGACCTTTTTTATGCTCTGGTCTACGATGTACACGAGCATGTTGAATCAATTTGTTTTTGTGTATTGGGATGACATTCTTACCTATTCCCGTTGTTGCCAGGAACACATCCAGCACGTCTGGAGGATTCTTAGATTGCTTCTCGAGAATAATTTTTACACCAAGCGGGAGAAGTGTGAGTTCCACAAGGAACAGCTGTTGTTTTTGAGCTATATCTCACCCTTTCCAGTGCTCAAGCAGACACAAGTAAAGTTCAGGCAGGCAGAGAGTGTAGAAACCATCTATGGTCAAACATGAAGTGCTTCATGGGGTTTGCAAACTTTCATTGCCGCTTCAACTGAAACTTCATTTACACTGTGGCCCCTATAAATGCATTCACCAAGAGGACCTCTATTCCTATGTTCCTGTGAAGCAGAACAAACATTCTCAGAACTAAAATGATGCTTCACCCTGGTCCCAGTGCAGCAACAGATAGACCCATCATGTCCATCGTTGAGGTTGCTGCATCAGATGTCACCTGTGAAGCGGTAGTCTCCCAGCACCCTCCTGTCGATAATCAGCTGCACCTGTGAAGCGGTAGTCTCCCAGCACCCTCCTGTCGATAATCAGCTGCACCTGTGAAGCGGTAGTCTCCCAGCACCCTCCTGTCGATAATCAGCTGCACCTGTGAAGCGGTAGTCTCCCAGCACCCTCCTGTAGATAATCAGCTGCACCTGTGAAGCGGTAGTCTCCCAGCACCCTCCTGTAGATAATCAGCTGCACCTGTGAAGCGGTAGTCTCCCAGCACCCTCCTGTAGATAATCAGCTGCACCTGTGAAGCGGTAGTCTCCCAGCGCCCTGCTGTCGATAATCAGCTGCACCTGTGAAGCGGTAGTCTCCCAGCACCCTCCTGTAGATAATCAGCTGCACCTGTGAAGCGGTAGTCTCCCAGCGCCCTGCTGTCGATAATCAGCTGCACCTGTGAAGCGGTAGTCTCCCAGCACCCTGCTGTCGATAATCAGCTGCACCTGTGAAGCGGTAGTCTCCCAGCACCCTCCTGTAGATAATCAGCTGCACCTGTGAAGCGGTAGTCTCCCAGCGCCCTGCTGTCGATAATCAGCTGCACCTGTGAAGCGGTAGTCTCCCAGCGCCCTGCTGTCGATAATCAGCTGCACCTGTGAAGCGGTAGTCTCCCAGCGCCCTGCTGTCGATAATCAGCTGCACCTGTGAAGCGGTACTCTCCCAGCGCCCTGCTGTCGATAATCAGCTGCACCTGTGAAGCGGTAGTCTCCCAGCGCCCTGCTGTCGATAATCAGCTGCACCTGTGAAGCGGTAGTCTCCCAGCGCCCTGCTGTCGATAATCAGCTGCACCTGTGAAGCGGTAGTCTCCCAGCGCCCTGCTGTCGATAATCAGCTGCACCTGTGAAGCGGTAGTCTCCCAGCGCCCTGCTGTCGATAATCAGCTGCACCATTATCTTCCCTTTGGTTCTGTACTGTTCTTATTAAAACTCAGTTGATTCTTCCACTGACTCTTCCTCTGCACTTGGACTATCACTGAACATCGTGTCAGCAGACTCAACCGACTAAGCAACTCACCACAGACAGCCGGAATCAGGAGGTAGCCATTCCTGTTCTCACTGCTACGGTTTAGTAGTTCACTACTGGCAGCCAGAATCAGGTAGCAACCATTACCACTCTCGCTGCCGATACTCAGTGGCAGCTGTCTTCAGCCAGGACTGTCCCTCTCCCAGCATCTCCCACATTTTCCTCTGAAACCGTCTCATCACCTTCAGCCACTAATATTCCAATTCCCTTGGCAGCTTCCAGATCAGAACCAAGTATTCCTCCAGCAGGCAGATACTACAGAGACCCTGACAGCTGCAGAAACTTTATTACCCAGTGTGAGCCCAGTCAGATTGGTTCAGCAATGTGCCTGTAAACTGGCTTTACATGGTGAATCTCCCAGAAGGACCCCCCATTCAGGATGTTCAACATTTTATCAGAACGAGTTTCTCCTGCAGCCCGGTCTTTCCAACAAGTTCAAAAGGGTGTTTGATCTTCCAGTACAGGAAGCAACCCACAGATTCCTGGACCTGCACCAAGGGAAAGGGAGAGTGAGGGTCTCTGCAGTAAAGTTCCGTATGCTTGCAGTTGAGATGGGGTGAAATGAGAAATTTCTCATCACTGCTTTCCAGTTTGGGGTGAACACGGGGTGGTGGGGGGGGGGGGGTTGGTTTCAGCGGGAGATCACAGTGCATGATGAACAGAACAGTCTGGATGACCTGATAAGTCTGGCCATTCAAATCAACAACTGGGCAACTGAGTGGTCCAGAGTTCCTGCTCTTTCTTCACCATGTCTTCGTCCTCTCCCTCATCTTCATGCAGTACACAGTCCAAGGAGAAGCCTATTCAGGTGGGGTGATGCACCTCTCTCAGGAGGAATGAGATTGCCACAAATTTACAGGTTCCTGCCTCTGCTGTGGTGATCCAGGACACTTCCAGGCATCATGTCTCAAGTGCCCAGTACAAAGGATGTCCGTCAGCAGGAAGAATTCTGATGGGTTGATTCTCCCTATATGCCTTTTATTCCCTAATCGTATAATGTTCCCAACTTCCTTGTAGTGACGGTCTCAGACCCATGAGCATCAGGCATTTATTGACTCAGAGGCAGCTGGGAACTTCATGGATATCTTTCCAGCCAAAGATGGGGAGTTGCCACTTAACAATTGAGAGACTATCGATGTCAAGGCCCTGAATGGTCAGCCTCTGGGCCCAGGCAAGATCTACCTTTCCATGCTAGGAGGCAACCATCAGGAACAGCTCTCTGTCCATCTTACACCATTGACCTCTTACCCTGCCCTTCCTGAGAGTGGCTCTTTTCCATCTCTCATCCTGAAATGGTGGCTGTGAAAGAATACAATGAAGAGGTTTATCTGTCTGTCAACCTTGCCAGCAGGGGTGGGCTTCTTTTTTGAGAGCAAGACGGATGGAAGCTCCTTCCCCGCATTGATAGGTCCTTCAACAACATCACAGTGAAGAATTGTTTCCCTCTTCCCCAGCTTGCCTCTGCATTTGGACATCTCCAGGGAGCAACCATATTCTCCAAAACAGATTTATGCAATGCTTGCAACCTGGTTCACATCTGAGAAGAGGACGAATGGAAGACAGCATTCCACACTTCCACTGGCCACTATGAGTACCTTATGATGCCTTTTGGTTTGGCCAATGCTGCGGACCTTTTTTATGCTCTGGTCTACGATGTACACGAGCATGTTGAATCAATTTGTTTTTGTGTATTGGGATGACATTCTTACCTATTCCCGTTGTTGCCAGGAACACATCCAGCACGTCTGGAGGATTCTTAGATTGCTTCTCGAGAATAATTTTTACACCAAGCGGGAGAAGTGTGAGTTCCACAAGGAACAGCTGTTGTTTTTGAGCTATATCTCACCCTTTCCAGTGCTCAAGCAGACACAAGTAAAGTTCAGGCAGGCAGAGAGTGTAGAAACCATCTATGGTCAAACATGAAGTGCTTCATGGGGTTTGCAAACTTTCATTGCCGCTTCAACTGAAACTTCATTTACACTGTGGCCCCTATAAATGCATTCACCAAGAGGACCTCTATTCCTATGTTCCTGTGAAGCAGAACAAACATTCTCAGAACTAAAATGATGCTTCACCCTGGTCCCAGTGCAGCAACAGATAGACCCATCATGTCCATCGTTGAGGTTGCTGCATCAGATGTCACCTGTGAAGCGGTAGTCTCCCAGCACCCTCCTGTCGATAATCAGCTGCACCTGTGAAGCGGTAGTCTCCCAGCACCCTCCTGTCGATAATCAGCTGCACCTGTGAAGCGGTAGTCTCCCAGCGCCCTGCTGTCGATAATCAGCTGCACCTGTGAAGCGGTAGTCTCCCAGCACCCTCCTGTCGATAATCAGCTGCACCTGTGAAGCGGTAGTCTCCCAGCACCCTCCTGTCGATAATCAGCTGCACCTGTGAAGCGGTAGTCTCCCAGCACCCTCCTGTCGATAATCAGCTGCACCTGTGAAGCGGTAGTCTCCCAGCACCCTCCTGTCGATAATCAGCTGCACCTGTGAAGCGGTAGTCTCCCAGCGCCCTGCTGTCGATAATCAGCTGCACCTGTGAAGCGGTAGTCTCCCAGCACCCTCCTGTCGATAATCAGCTGCACCTGTGAAGCGGTAGTCTCCCAGCGCCCTCCTGTCGATAATCAGCTGCACCTGTGAAGCGGTAGTCTCCCAGCGCCCTGCTGTCGATAATCAGCTGCACCTGTGAAGCGGTAGTCTCCCAGCCCCCTCCTGTCGATAATCAGCTGCACCTGTGAAGCGGTAGTCTCCCAGCGCCCTGCTGTCGATAATCAGCTGCACCTGTGAAGCGGTAGTCTCCCAGCGCCCTGCTGTAGATAATCAGCTGCACCTGTGAAGCGGTAGTCTCCCAGCACCCTCCTGTCGATAATCAGCTGCACCTGTGAAGCGGTAGTCTCCCAGCACCCTCCTGTCGATAATCAGCTGCACCTGTGAAGCGGTAGTCTCCCAGCCCCCTCCTGTCGATAATCAGCTGCACCTGTGAAGCGGTAGTCTCCCAGCACCCTCCTGTCGATAATCAGCTGCACCTGTGAAGCGGTAGTCTCCCAGCCCCCTCCTGTCGATAATCAGCTGCACCTGTGAAGCGGTAGTCTCCCAGCCCCCTCCTGTAGATAATCAGCTGCACCTGTGAAGCGGTAGTCTCCCAGCCCCCTCCTGTCGATAATCAGCTGCACCTGTGAAGCGGTAGTCTCCCAGCACCCTCCTGTCGATAATCAGCTGCACCTGTGAAGCGGTAGTCTCCCAGCACCCTCCTGTCGATAATCAGCTGCACCTGTGAAGCGGTAGTCTCCCAGCGCCCTCCTGTCGATAATCAGCTGCACCTGTGAAGCGGTAGTCTCCCAGCACCCTCCTGTAGATAATCAGCTGCACCTGTGAAGCGGTAGTCTCCCAGCACCCTGCTGTCGATAATCAGCTGCACCTGTGAAGCGGTAGTCTCCCAGCACCCTCCTGTCGATAATCAGCTGCACCTGTGAAGCGGTAGTCTCCCAGCGCCCTGCTGTCGATAATCAGCTGCACCTGTGAAGCGGTAGTCTCCCAGCGCCCTGCTGTCGATAATCAGCTGCACCTGTGAAGCGGTAGTCTCCCAGCGCCCTGCTGTCGATAATCAGCTGCACCTGTGAAGCGGTAGTCTCCCAGCGCCCTGCTGTAGATAATCAGCTGCACCTGTGAAGCGGTAGTCTCCCAGCGCCCTGCTGTCGATAATCAGCTGCACCTGTGAAGCGGTAGTCTCCCAGCGCCCTGCTGTAG